>NC_091675.1:24472500-25722500 GCF_042453785.1 Malus domestica
AAATTACACCTTCGTTCCGTCCCGTCCCGTCCCGTCCCATCCCGTTCCGTCCCGTCTGCGTACCAAACGCACCCTTAAAGTCGGAAAAGGCATTTATAAAAAAAATGGTGCTTTGCCTTGTTTTATTACACAATGTAAAAGAAAAGACTTGCTGTGCTACTGTGTTGCCCAGTTAGTGTCAGGCATGAAGACAAGATGAAAATGGGTAACCTGCTTGATTTTTTTCCCCTCTTCGTTTTGAGCTTTCGATCCACAAAGGAAACACACAAGCAAACTAGTGCGGCAAAAGGAAAAGAGAACCCGTAGCCTGCATAAAAAGGTCTCTACGGTTTAAGGGGAAAAGAAGATAAAATAGAACAATTCAAAAGCATTTGAATTCCACCAAACTTACCCATCTTCGTTTGGAAATCTACGGCTGACAAACCCAAAAAGAATTAAAAAAAAAAAAATGGCAAAATCAACGGGAGCTCAAATATTGCGGAACTGCCTTTGGTTTCTGATGGAAGAGCACCGTGTGTTGGAACTGGAAAAAAAATGATTTGTAAAGCCATCTCTCAAGGTGAGAGAAAGGGTGAATAAAATTTGCACCTCACGTCGAGTTTGCTCACATGGAGAAGAAGAGGAGTGGTTGAACTTAAAAGCTTTAAAGTCACATAAAAAAAAGGAGGAGTAAAGCTTGTTGTCAGAAGGCTTGAAAATTCAAAGTGGGTTCAAAGCTCCATGTTAAATGGGGTTGAAAATTCAAAAGAAAAGTACATAAAAAAAGGGGAAGAAACAAGAAGTTTGCTGTGAACAAAATTCTCAAATTAATTGAGAATGTTGCTTGCGTGGGACCCTTAAAGAAAATGCACCAGACCAATTTATGTTGATCAACCTTTCCCAAACCATGTGGGATGAATCTCACCACACGAAAGGAAGGAAGGTGTAGGCAAAAAATTATGGAAAATTAAAATCCCACCATGGAAAACGGCTCTATAAAAAGAGAGGTTCAATACATTGATCCAAACTCACTTTTACAAGTTTGATTGATTATTCATCAAAGAATGTCCATCAAAATTTTATTTAACGGCACAAAGCCGCTCCAAAGTTGAAGTATACAAGAGGCACGAAGCCGAGGAAAAGTCAAAATATCAAATGGCACGAAGCCGTATCAAGTATCAAAGGGCATAAAGCCGTGTTAAAATTCAAATGGCATGAAGCTTCTACAAATGGTACAAAGCCACATCAAACATCAAATGACAAAACCGCTACAAATAGCATAAAGCCGTTACAAATGGCACGAAGCCATAAAGAAAGTCAATTGCTCCTCGCCCGCATGAGCTAAAACTGCACAAGGCATCAAATGCTCCAATGGCTTAAAGTCCTTGCCTGAGCTAAAACTGCATAAGGCATTAATGCTCCAATGGCTTAAAATCCTCGCCCGCACGAGCTAAAACTGCAACAAGGCATCACAATCAAACAAGTACCAAATACCAAGGAACTATGAGCGACTTGATCCCTCAACGAGGGTACATAAGCAATCTAGGGCTCTACCTAGGTGCAGTCACAAAATCAAATAAACACCCAAATCCCCAAGTTACTATTTATTCATATTAGAATCAAAGGGTATTCTTTTCCCAAAGGAAGGGTTGTAATTAATAGGCGCATAGCCTAGAATGGGTCGAACTCGAATTAATAAAACCCTCTTCAAGAAATGAACGAGGGTGAAATTGTGTCGAGTGAATTATTTTACATATTGTGTACAATTCTTGCTCAACAGATACTATTCACTTTACCCTTTATTTTGTTCTTATCATTAAAACTTAAAGTTTTCAAGCATTTTTCATTAGTTTTCCTTATAATCTTTATTCATGCATGTAAGCTAACCTTCTGCCACATCACATCACCATTTCATTATCCCATCTGTAGGCTAAAGCCTATCATGACCCTTACATCCCAACCATGCCACGTGATAAGAGTCCCAACTCAAACTGTGTTGTTTACTTCCAGATCACAGATATAGTTTGCATCCCATTTATCTCAGATAAGGAAAAGTCAAGATAATTCACATTAAAAGATAATTATTATCATAAAAATGATCATATTATCTTGTAACAATAACAAAATTATCTTCACTTTTCATCTGAAGGTTGGGAACTATGCTCACTCAACGGCCTTGATTGCATGGGCCGATAGTGTAAATTTGGGTCCAAACAGTCCTCTAGGAAGAAACTGATATATTTGAATGGTATATCTACCTGCACAATGTATTGTCCACGAGGTACAATTATTCCTTGAGTTACAAGGCACCAACTACTGACAAACAAATCTTACAAGACATGAAACATCAAATTTCCATGTAACTGCAGACGGATGAGTAGATTAAGATTTTCTTGCTCCAAATACCCCCCGATTTGCTCCAAACTTTTTCTGATCCTCTGGAAATTTTTGTCCACCAGATAATGCATGCGGCATGCCTGTTTATCTGCACGTAAAATGAAGACATGCAGCAATTTGAAGAGAGAGTCTTAGGTAAATAGAAATGTTGTACAAACTTATAAACCTACAGATACATAGCAACAGAAAATTCTTATGTACCTTGTTCTTAATTTTCTCTGTGGTATCAGTTACGTAAATCGCAGAATATGGATCGCTCACGGACATTTGTTGGACTCTCCCTACACCCAACCTTATAGGGTGATTCTAAATTAGTCTAAACCTTTTAAAACATTTTAACCAAACTACTTAATGGACATAAGTTAGGTCACTGGAGCCTGAATTAATGACATTGACAAGTATATTGAATTGGATGCTCGAATTTTTAATTTATACGTCTATGTTATCACTTAACGTTGGAATGTCATTACTTAATATTGGAGATCCAACGAATATCTGATTTACAAAACCGTAGGTATTTCCATAGTATAGTTAAAATGTTAAGAGTAATTTAGAGTCAAAGGTTGGGTAGTTATCCATACTTATCATCAAATTAAAAAAAAAATAGATGTATAAATTTGAAATAAAAATAACAGAATCAACGGCCGGGACACAAGAAAAACGAAAAACCAAGCGCGCGCGCGTTGTTCAAACATGGTTAGAGAGAAAACGGAGAACAATAATATGGACCTCTCAATTTCTCAAAAATGGCGAGAGCCGTACCCATTTTCTAAACCGCGTTGTGAAAAGAAAATAAACGAGTTAACGACACCGTCCCGGGGAATTCATTCATGGCCTGCAGGTCTCTCGACGAAGATCCAGGCCGCTCATGGATCTTGTTCTCCTGGACTTCCTAGGCCTTCCCGCAATCAATATCCAAATTTGTTAGGGTTTGTGCGATTGCGACGATCATGAATGGTTTCCACCATGGGTTGGCTGTCTAACATTACCTTCTCTTCTTCTTCCTCCTCGTCGGCATCGTCGTCTTCGCCGTTCAGATCGGCAAACGGGGAGTCGCCTAAAAAGAAGACCAGCGATGACGGGAGAGGGTGGATTTTCCGGTCGAGGAGGAAGCTCACCCGACAGAGGAAGCAGCTTTTGATCTGTACTGGCGGCGGAGACCAGGACGGGGGAGGTGGAGCCGTGAATAGTCATAAATGCTCGGGTTCGAGTTCGTCGCTTCCGGAAACCACGTCCGCGGCCGGGACTCCTCAGCCGCTGCCTTTGCCGGAATTGTCAGCGGATTCACGATGGAAAGAGAGGTGCTCCGGATGCAGTTTCGGCGATTGTAGATTGCTGTCTCTTTGATTCATATTGCGTATAATTTGTTTTTTCTCGACAAGAAAAATTTATAATTTCTTTTCATATTGTTTAGTTCTAGAGAAAACAAAAAATTGAAAAAAAATAAAATATGATACTATTACTGGATTTGGAAAACCAAAACGATTAGTGGATTTTAATTACATGCTCAAATTAAGAATCGAAAAAGATAGGGGTTTGTGATTTTGATTGCACCAACATTTCCATGTTTGTCAGATTTTGCATTGTTTGTTGCAGATTTGGCCTTTGAATTCCTTCATTTGCACATATGCATTGTTTATTAACGTATATGTCTTGCATTTTCAGTGTGTTTGGTGGCCGGGAAGCGCGAAAAAATAACGAGAATTGTTTTGAATCGAGGTCAAGGTCTACGAGGAGGAATCAAGGTAGGAATGGTTTAGAGAGCTATCATACTGACTTCGGGCTTGAAGTTCCAAATCGTATTTGGAGCGCACCTGCTAGCCCTTTTTCGAGTCCTACATTCAGCCCACACAGTCCCAGTGCTGGTGATCTTCTCCCACACCTTGTTCCTGTGGGAAATCAAGGCTGGTCTGCCCCCGAGATGCCCACTTGCGATATGACTTCTGTGCTCCCTCCCCCTTCCTTGTCGGAATACTCCACCCAGAGTAATGATAATTCCCCTATACAAAGTCCATCAAATAGAAGTCCCTGCCGAAATGTCAAAATCCCACCCGGCTCAACATCGCCATTGCCTCCCAGATTATCAATTGAAGTCTCCACTGCGCGGCGTGAGGTCAATGGTTATGCTGAAGTCCATCCATTGCCTCTGCCTCCTGGAGCAAGTCTTAGCCTACCTTCACCACACGCTATACTCACACCTAAACCGGAGTCCCAGCCAGTGAAAGGACAATGGCGAAAGGGAAAGCTTATTGGGCGTGGCACGTTTGGAAGTGTTTATGTTGCTACCAATAGGTATATACAGTTCCATGAACAGCTGATCATAGTTTCTATTTTCTTTGCTAAATGCTGATGACGGTTTTTCATTTGTAACAGAGAAACTGGAGCTTTATGTGCAATGAAGGAAGTCGAGTTATTTCCTGAGGACCCAAAATCTGCAGAGTGTATAAAGCAGCTACAGCAGGTTATCATCACTCTCACTGTGTTCTACGAATGTAACACATCGCTTAAGCTTTTTCCTAATTTACCTGTTTAACCTCTGGAGTATCACTGCATCAGTGATTCAGCGTCCAGTATGGCGGCTTTCAGCTTTTTGATCTCTCATAGAAACACGAAAATTTAAAAGTACATTGTGGACTGAGATCGGGGCAAAATAATTTTTCATGTAATATATTTTGGTGGACTATGTTGTTCTGGTTCTTCAGGTGTATTGAGTGATGTATTATGTTACAATGTCAGTGTTTCTTACTCATTTTCTGTAAACCTTTTTTTTTTAATCAGGAAATCAAAGTTCTCAGCCAGCTGAAGCATCCTAATATTGTGCAGTATTATGGAAGCGAAATAGTGAGTAATGTGTTACATGCATGTTTAGGCATCCAGGCTCATGTTTGTCCGTTGGAGTTGCCTAAAACAAATCACACCATACTTTCGTATATGCAGGTTGATGATCGATTTTATATATATCTGGAGTTTGTCCATCCTGGTTCTATTGACAAATATGTCCATGAACATTGTGGAGCCATAACAGAAGCTGTTGTTCGCAATTTTACTCGCCATATACTCTCTGGGTTGGCCTACTTGCACAGCAAAAAGACAATACACAGGTATCATCACATTCTTAATCAAATGTATGATTATCAGCATAAAGTTTGTCTTACAAAAACGGAATGTGAGACTAAATTCGAGTAGCAAATAAGAATGAGTTCTGACTGCGAATTTTATCATTGTCAAATGTGGAAGAACTGTTTTTGGTGTAAGGGCCTATAGCATTGTGCTTGGGGTTAATTAGGCTGCATATTATCTTGTGTTCTGTTGATAGGGACATCAAAGGGGCTAATTTGCTTGTTGATTCATATGGAGTTGTCAAGCTAGCTGACTTTGGAATGGCAAAACATGTGAGTGCTAGTAGCTTTTTTTTTACTCTTGGCAGGGTAATAGGCTAAGTTATTTTGAGATTTTGAGCTGGTTTCCTCAATCTAATCATCTGGCGGTTCTACACACTGTTTCATGAGGCTATCATTACAGTCATCGCATTGTTATAGTTTCAGATCATTTTCTGGGATTTATTCTTTACCATCTAAGTTTGGTCTGACATAGTTTAAACTTGTTTGTTTTGTAGCTTTCAGGTCACGTAGGAAATCTTTCTCTAAAGGGAAGCCCATACTGGATGGCTCCAGAGGTAATCTTTTGCTAACTAGTATGCGGCAGCCTATGGGGTTATGCGCTGCTCTAATACTGCTACAATTTCTTCCTGCAGCTGATGCAAGCTGAGATGCATAAAGATAGCAGCTCTGATCTGGCTCTTGCTGTAGATATATGGAGCTTGGGTTGCACAATTATTGAAATGTTCACCGGAAAACCTCCTTGGAGTGAGTATGAAGGGGTAAGCTCGTATCTTCTGTATTTTACCATGAAACTTGTTTCAATTTGTGCTTTGAAGGGGTCTACTCCATTGTTTATGTCAAAATCCCTAATTTCTGCATGCTTTTACCTATTCGCGCACAGTTCGATAAAATCATAAACTTCTTTTTAGCTTCTTCGTTGCCATGTAGCTTTGCTCATCTGCCTCTCGAGAGTTGACATTGTGAATATATAATTGGGTTCGAGTTTCATACATAACTTTCTGCATTTAAGCCCTCTGTCAGTTTTCTAAACTCTTGTCTATTAATTCAGGCTGCGGCCATGTTTAAAGTTATGAAGGATGCACCACCAATTCCAGAAACATTGTCACCTGAGGGTAAGGATTTCCTATGCTGCTGCTTCCAAAGAAATCCCGCAGAGAGGCCAACTGCTGCCATGTTATTAGAACATCGATTCTTAAAAAACTCGCAGCAGCAGGATGTCCCGCCTGGCACTCAGGCATCTAATGGGATGAATTACGCAGTAAGTACAAATGCCATGCCGCTTGTTTTATTAAAGTTTATATATTCTTTTTACAGTTTTTGTTATGTCTACAGGATAAATCCCATAGTCCAATCGAACTTGAAAGAAAATTTGATCAGTCGCTGATGATTCCTGCCATAATTGGATCACAGAGCAGTGCATTCCCAATTTGGTGATTGCCAAGCTTGACGGGTCCAGCCTTTTCTCCAGTGGAAATGGCCAACATTTTCGTGTGCATTAACTCCTCCAGCACAGTTTGCAATTCAAATACCACATCCCTCCTGCAGATGCTCTGCGTTGTGCCAACCGCAATGCTGAAACATATAGCATTTTCAGATGACTGGTGGAAAGGGAACGATAGCTGCCTTTCTGCCCATAGTTCTGCAGAGAAGCGGCTCTTGACTTGTAGGTGTGCTGTGCTGGATGAGACTCTGGTAGGTGACTCGGAGCCATTGAGTGTTTTGTAGGTTCTTTCTGCCATCCTTTTCGATGGTGGAAGTTTATCTTGCCCTGGGAATTTAGAAGCAGTTTTTGTATACCAGTAACTAATTTAGAGCTTTAGCAGAAGTCTTTTAACAAGGCCTTCTGAAGGATGACTTCGTCTTCATGTATAATTTGGCGGACTCAAAAAATGACATGTCTATATATCAAAGGGCTCAAATTATTTTTGCACTTGGTGCTTTTGTTTGCATTCCAAGGTATCTGATTTTGCAAATTTGTTTTAAATTTCATTTTATACTTTTGGTTTGTTTAGAAACGTTAGAAGTGTTTTTTTCTAATAAAGCAGTTTTGGCTATAGTTGGCAGAGAAGAAAGTTAATAAGCACTTCTGAGTTACAGATACATCTGCACCTTGAAACAACTCCTCATGAAATATGCTTCCAAATGCACTCTGTTAATACAAGCAATATCCCTATGTTAATTTACACTAGAGAAGGGTGGTGGTTGAACCCGAACAAAGTGGATTAAAGAAGAAGATCCTAGTAACCACCAGAAAATTCTTGGATTTTAACAAACAAAAAAAATATATGCTATAATTCTTCTAAATTCTTGGGTTCTGAGATAATACTTCCTCCTTCGCAGCTTTCCTCCTTCTCATTTAACATGACATTATTTGATAGGATAACGTCATAATCATAATTGTTTTTTCTCTTTATCATCTTCTAAAGTTCATCTTTAGAAAACTTTATTGACTCAAAGATGTTTAATCATTCATGTGTCAAACAAATCGATGATTATGGTAACAAGTAACGTCCTCATTATGAATTGTTAATTCCTTTCATTCATATGTACGACTAAACAGTTTCCAAATATGACGTTTGCACGTTGAAATGATGGCATGTTACTGGGAAGCAGGGAAATAATGTCCTTCCTACATAAACCACTCCCAAATGGAAAATCTCCAAAACAATTTCTAGTAAAAAAGATTTTATGGTGCTCTAAAGTATTTTATACTATGAGAATATTACGCGTTAGATGTTGATCGATGTATCTTTGACAAAAAGATTTAAGGATTAAAAACTTCAAAATATATAATACCCCAAAAGATCTTAAATTAATTTCTTTGGTACCCTATGTATCTTTGACAAAAGATTTAATGACTAAAAACTTCAGAATACATAATACCCCGAAATATCCTAAAATTACATTATTTTGGTATAATGCATATATAGTGTAAAAAAAAAAAAAAAAAAAAAAACTGAAGACATTATTCACAAAGAAAATGAAGTCATCAATCAATGAAAACGACTCGTAACTAAAATAGCTTAAAAAGGTAAACCTTTGAAATACATTTTGGTAGTGCAAGTAACGCATGCACAGAATCACCATTAGTTTCACAGATAAATGGCCTTATCAACTCCTGCAGTGGTCCACTTCAACTCTCCATAACCATTTACTTTTCTGTTTAATTTTTGCATTTCTCTAGATACAGTGTCTGGCTCAACACTTCGTGATCCATCCACAAAATTTTATACTTATCGTAACCGTTTATATTATAGTTACTTAAAAGATATATTTACAAAAAATTAATAAAATATAAAATATTTTAAGAATAATATTATTTACACGTTTATTTTTACCTCTCATACATCATTTTAATTTTCGATCTTCGTATTGAATAAAATAAAGAAAAAAAAGTATAAAAATTAACAAAAATGTGTACAATAAAAAAAAAAATGAATAACACTACTTTAATCTAATTATGAAATGTATAAAAGCAAATAAGCAAAATCAATAAAAGCATTATGAAACATTCCAGTCATGATAGTGCCCTTTAAAATTAGGATATGGGTTCTCTCTTCCTTTCATTTGGTCAAATCAAAATAAAGAAAGAATATTTTATTACAAAATTTAGGAAAAAGACGAATCCGTTGTGCATCATATATGTTATTTTTTATTTTTCATTTTCTTTTATTCCACCTCTCTTTCTCTCTATGGAGAGTATTTCAGAAGATAGGAGAAGATCAGATATGGAGCCTCCACCAGCACAAGCCATAGATGCTTCCACAAAGAATTTCGAGATAGAAGAAGATGAGCAGGACAAAGTCATCAATGAGTGGTAATTATCTAATTAATTTCTTGTTAATTATTTATTTTCTTTTATGGTTTAATTAGCTTGTAATTTGTACTTTTTGTGTAATTTTGTGTTTGGATGCAGCTGTTCCTGCTTTTATGACTGCACGGAGACCTGCTTTGATTACTTATTCTGTAATCTCTGTTAGATGAATCATGAGAGATTTAGATTAAGACCTTAACTTAATTATGTTGTATTAGTAATTTAGTACTATTACATTATCCTATATTGGGAATCTACAGTAGTTGGTGTTCTTGGTCTGTGTTTGTGAATTCGAATAATTCTCAGCACTTTTGTCAACATCTAGATGTTGCACTATTTGCAGAGAATTAATATTGTAATCTAAATTTATGTTGACAAAAGTTTCTGGTTATTTATAAAGATAATGTTAAGGAGATCAAATTTCTAAACCAAATATTGTGTCATAATAAGTAATAAGCACGTTAATCAATACTTGAGTAATAATTCAAATTTCCACTTAGCATTATGGGTGGTGATACTTGCTCTTCAAAGTTCAATCCCCTTTTCTTCCTTCTGGCTGCTTCCATAGATCCATTTCACTATAGCCCCCATCACTCTCTACGCTTATGCTTATTTTCACTAGTTGATAGCAAGGATCTAAAAGACATTAAACACTGGTCGAGCGGTGGATTGGGGCCTAGTGCCTAGGCGGCTAAGCGGGGTATTGACAGGAGTCTAGGCAGACTTAGCAGATTTAAGTAAATTTATTATATATTGTATAAATAACCGTCTATTTATACTTAAAAAACACACAGTTGTATTGGAATACACAAATTACAAAATAAAATGACATGTAGATTATAAAATATTAAAACATATTGAAAACATGGTGAACAAACATAGAATGAGTGTTCATCCAAGTATTCAACACTTCTCTTACATTTTTTATAAAAATAAAATGAAAAATGAAAGTTATCGATTTTCTGTTTACGTGCCTAGACGGATGCCTAGGCGGGTCTAGGCGCACTTTCTTGATTTTCAAACGCTTGAGACTAATCAAAATAGTGGCCAACCGTCTAACGCCTTTAAAATAGTGTCTCCAACCTTTCAAGTACATATAGTAGGCGGCTTTGGGTGGAGATTTTTGAAACAGTGTCTCCAATCCTTCAAGTACATATAGCCAACAATTAGACCAAAGATTATCTAGGCCAAACAGAGAGTCACAACATGCCTTTGGACTTTCATGAAGCCCCAGTTTTAAATTTTATTACTAATTAGCCTTTGGAGGACATTTCAGGCTTAACTCACATACATTAACTACAATATATGTTATATCATGAATTCAATGCCTCTTTGCAATGACAAATTTTGTTGAGTGTATATTTATTCAGCTATAAAAATATCTTTCTAAATATCCGATTATTTATTGAGAAAAAAGATATTAAGAAATTTAAGTCAACTTGAGTATGAACTAATGCTCTTTTTCTAGGACCAGAATACATCATCCTAGTATCCTACCACTTAGAGCAATATAAATAGTCCTAACCTAGCCGCCTTCTTGATCCCATTAATTACACAAATGCAGTTCTACCAAACTCAACTGAATAAAAAGACAATCTAGTGCCTCTACCACTCTCCCCAGATAACATAATCAACTGCATCTGCACAATTTCATGCACTTTTCCTTTGTCTTTGACACTCTCACTCTCTATATAAATATACCTCAAGTACTCACTACTCGGTACCATTTGAACTGTCACAAAGTATTAGTGACAACTTAATTAGAGAATTTATATATTCGTATTCCAGAAAATGGATCACAAACTTTCCTTTCTTAATACCTTGCTTTGCCTCTTGTTCCTAAGCCCTAATCTTATGTTCTGTCAGCTTGATTTTAAATTCTATGATTCAACTTGTCCCAACCTGACCAAGATTGTTCAGTCTGGAGTTTGGTCAGCTATTGCAAATGATACTAGAATTGCGGCCTCACTTTTGAGGCTTCACTTCCATGATTGCTTTGTTAATGTAATTAATTTGGCTTCACTCATTTCTTATATAATTTAAAGTGAAAGATGACCTTTTTAGAGTGTCATAATAATTATGTTTGTCTAAGCATTATAATTTTTCTCTACGCGACACGTTTTTTTTTTGTTAAAGAACAATTTCGTAGAGATATGTAATGCAAGTAATGTATCGATATTACATTAATAAGTTTTGCTATTGATATGTTATCTAGTATTAATATCAACCACTTATTGGCACCACATTGTCGGTGCATTCTTTAATAAAAAAACGTACGTCTTGTCTAGAGAAGAACTGGTCTAATTAAGTATAAGCATGATCACCTGATTACTAGTTGTGGTTACCATATGAGCCAAATTAAATTGACTAGAAACCTGAACTTGTTCCATTTTGTTGGAGGTAGGGATGTGATGCATCATTGCTACTTGATGATACCAGCGGTTTTAAAGGGGAGAAAAATGCTGCACCCAACAAAAATTCAGCCAGAGGTTTTGAGGTGATTGACACAATCAAGTCAAAGGTGGAGGAAGCTTGCCCATCCACTGTTTCTTGCACTGACATAATCACTCTTGTATCAAGAGCAGCCGTTTATTTTGTAAGCACCTTCTTCATTTAACAACTCCAACTAATTAAAATTTCCACATGGTTTATCTTTTCTATTGTTTCTTGCAAAATGGTACAATTAGTTGCGCATTAATGGTCATGCTTAACTCATGTATGTGTAAGTGACTGATTCTAGCACTCATATATTTATTTTTTTGCTAGAGTGGAGGGCCATATTGGCCAGTACCCTTGGGTCGTAGAGATGGCACAACAGCAAGTGAAGATGCAGCTAATAAACAATTGCCATCACCCTTTGAGCCCTTGGGAAACATCACTGCAAAGTTCACAGCCAAAGGCCTTGACTTAAAGGATGTAGTTGTGCTCTCAGGTTTGCTTCCCATGTCATCTCTACTACTGAAAGATATTCTTATACATCATGGAGATATGTTCTCATCACCATATAACACTCAACAAGTGATCATCACCATATGATACTCAACACGTGATCACTTGACCGTGATAAGTGTTATATATAGGGATTCACGGTTAAACTCAAAATGTTGCCCTACGTTAAGGGTTTTCTTTATTGTCGCACACATGCTCATAGGAATCTTAGGACCAGCCCTGTTATAGTGGCCGTTTTTATATATAAAATTTTGGATGACTACAAAGCTTAATAAACCTTTTTTTTTTTCTCCATGCAGGTGCACATACAATTGGGTTTGCTCAATGCTTCACTTTCAAGACTAGACTCTTCAACTTTGATGACTCTGGCAAACCTGACCCAACACTGGACACTTCACGTTTACAAAACCTGCAAAGCGTGTGCCCTAATCAAGCCGACTCCGATACCAATCTGGTTCCCTTTGATCCAGTCACTTCAGCCAAGTTTGACAACATCTACTACAAAACCCTAGTCAACAATTCTGGACTTCTCCAATCAGACCAAGTGCTTATGGGGGATAATAGAACTGCTTCCATGGTTCTTAGCTACAGCAAGTTTCCATTTCTATTTAACAACGACTTTGGAGCATCGATGGTGAAGATGGCCAATCTTGGTGTACTCACAGGAAGCAATGGAGAAATCAGGAAGAATTGTAGGGTGGTGAATAAGAAGTAGGGTATACTGCATTATTGATGTTAGTGTGTTTGTATTAAATGTATGATGTTGAAAATGTCATAAACTTATGTTTAGGAGTTTCTAGTGAGAATCCTATGGCTTATGTATATACTTGTTGGTAAGCAAAAGTTATGCTTGATAGTTAGACGGATAAAAGGATTAACGATGAAACAATTTGTAACTTGTGTTTTTGCCAAATAGTAAAAGATATATCTACGTTTTTCAGAAAACTATAAAAAGGTCGTACCCAGTGCACAAGGCTCCCGCTTTACGCAGGGTCTGGGAGAGGTGAATGTCGGCTAGCCTTACCCCCATTTATGGAGAGGCTGCTCCCAAGTCTCGAACCCGAGACCTACCACTCATGGGCGAAGGCACTTGCCATCGCACCAAGTGTATAAATTTTAAAAGAAGTTGTTATTCACGCTCTAAAAAGATATATAATTTATACGGGTTGTGTCAAACTGAAATTGGTCATATTCTTTTTGAAAAAATGCAAATAGCACAAGGAAATGATTTATGCACACTCGACTTATTTATGTCCTTGTGAGTTTTTATTCATCTTTTTATAATCAAAGACCAAAAATAAGTCAGCATCTATATAGAGAAAAAAAAATTGTGGGGGAAAACACGTTACTCAATTCAAAGCTATGGTATGAAAAAAAAAAGACTAATCAAAGGAATTGGGCCAAACTGCATATGGCGCTTTACGATAGTAGCAGAAAGCAATCACATGGTGAAGGTTCGATCCTCTTCCATCTAATACTAACATTTGCAATCGTTTGTGAAAATAAAAAAATAATAAAAAAAGAAAAAAGAAAAAAGAATTGGGCCAAACCTCATCCAAAATATGTGAAAATATTCTCTTTGAGAAACATTTTCCTATCATCGGCTACAAGCTACTATGTGTTTATACGATCATCACGTGAAGGTGATAATTTTTGAAACGGCACTCAATATCAAGATGAATACATGACTTGATGTGTACATAATTAAAACACGATTAGCACTATTAACTTAATATTGTATAAATAGAATGAGGATCCTTTCCATATTCTCTTTGTGAGGATCTTGGGATCCTCCAATCACATCCATTCATCGTATATCGTGCGGTCAAAAATCATTATAAATCTTTTTATTTAAAATTAAATAAAAACAATACCTGACGAAAACTAACCGTATAATATACAATAGGGGTGTGATATCCACACACCCCATTTTACTTCTCACACACCTTTTTAATTTTCGGCCGTCAGATCGGATGAATTGAAGAAGATCAACGAACATAAATTATCAAGGGGTGTGTGAGAAGTAAAATGAGGTGTGTGGATAGCACATCCCTATACAATAAACAGATGTGATTTGAGGATTCCCGAGATCCTTATAAAGAGAATCCGGAGAGCATCTTAGTTCGTATCAATAAAATGATAATTTTTCTCATTATTTTGATGAAGAATATAAGTTATTATATTATAAGAAATGATATAGAGACTACAGTCCACATTTTAGTAAACAATATCACATCACTCTTTTAAATAAAAACTAGTATATATCTACACACAAAATATTGTGTGTAATGTTTTATTTTTGTTTTAAAATTGAAGGAGAGGGGGAGAGAGAGAACATGAGAGCAGACAGAGGAAAGATGTTTAATTTTATTTTTTTAATCAGAGACGTTAAAATCAACTGTAAGTGATGCTTAAACAAAACAAAAAACAAATTTTATTTTATAAATTTACTTTACTATCCCTAACTTTAATATTATGATGAAAGACTGAATAATTTTTTCACTATTTTTTTGTTGACACAATTTGTTTATTAATATGTAGTTATAAAAATAAGACAAATGTCAACTCAAGAGGTAGCACAAACATGATAAACATTAAAGCACAAACACAATACAATTAAACCCGAGCACGATCCATTGCCACCCAAAGAAGCGCACACACAGTCCTGTACAGTGAGTTGCACCCAAATATCTTCAGTCAAATCTCACTACTTTCCAACAATACCCATCTTCACTGACCTCTCTTCAGCAACCAAAATACCCTGCAGTGTCCTGCCCCTATAGGAGTCAGTGTCCGTCCACATCTTCTTGTAGAAGAGGGTAGGCTATGCTAAACTATCAATAATATAATTCAAATTTGTTTCAAATGAAAATCAAATATAAAGTGTTTAATTTAAAAAAAAAAAAAATCATTAGATCATAGCGCTAACATTTCCGTTCACATCTAACCCGCCTACACCTCCCCACCAGCCTTTGGTGACTCAACCAGATGGATATTTCATAGGCACAGTCTAGAAGACTGTGAAATGTGAAGGTAACCTGGTCTCACTGAGTCACTGAGTCTCGCGGCGAACTTGAACCAGTTCAAATTTATAAAAACGGGATTAGGGTTTTAAGTTTTCCCCTTTTCCAATTTTTTATTTTAGTTAAGTTTCTTCCGGGTTATTCACAAATGGGGAGGCCAAGGTGCTACTTGGACATAACCATTGGAGGAGAGCTAGAAGGAAGAGTAGTAGTGGAACTCTACAATGACATTGTCCCCAAAACAGCTGAGAATTTCAGAGCTCTCTGCACTGGTGAGAGGGGCATTGGCCCCCACACCAATGCTCCTCTGCATTACAAGGTCCTTCTCTCTTTCTCTCTCATCAAAAGATTCAATTTTTATTTCTAGGTTTGTCTTTTGATTGTTACATTGTTGGGTTTTGGTTTTTGCATTGTAACACTGGTGGGGTCTTGTTTTTCTATTGTTAAATTGGTGGGTTTTTGTTCTTTTGATTTTTACATTGGTAGGTTTTTGTTTAATTTATGTGTGTATGTGCAAGAATTTGTAATTTTGTTAATGGGATGGAGTTGCAATAAGAATTGCATTGCATCTTGTTGCAGGTTGTTTGTTTTCACCACGTTATCAGAGGTTTTATGATACAAGGTGGAGACATTTCGGTAGGAAATGGCAGCGGGGGAGAGTTGATTTATGGGTTGAAGTTTGAAGATGAAAACTTTGACATAAAGCATGAGAGAAAATAGATGCTATCCATGGCTAATAAGGGCCCTGACACCAATGGCTCTCAGTTTTTCATTACCACCACTCGGACTTCCTATCTTGATGGGAAACATGTTGCGTTTGGGAAGGTGATCAAGGGCATGTGCGTGGTTCGTTCGGTTGAACATTTGAACACGAAAGATGGCGACTTGCTCACCGAAGAAGTCGTTATTTCGGATTGTGGGCAGCTTCCTGAGAGAGCAGATGAGGGGGTGTGTAACTTCTTCAAAGATTGTGATGTTTATCCTGATTGGCCTGTTGATCTTGATACAAAACCAGATGACATTTCTTGGTGGGTCACAGATGTGGGTGCTATTAAGGCCATTGGAAACCAACAGTTCAAGGTATTGGGATATTGCATTTAATATCACAACTATGGTAAATTATGTCATACATTTCATTCACGAATACCCAATAGTATGATTTCTGATCTTTATCCAGAAGCAAGACTATAAGATGGCCCTTAGAAAGTATCGCAAGGCTTTGCGCTACGTGGATATATGCTGGGAGCTGGAAGAAATTGATGAAGGTATACCATTTGCTCTGCACTATAGAGTGTCCTTTACTTTGTTTCATCATCTTATGATTTTATCTTTTTTATCGTACAGAAGCGAGCTCCTCTTTGCGGAAGACAAAGTCTCAGATATTTACTAATAGCTCAGTAAGAATTTTCATGTATCAAATTTGAAAGCACTTGATGTTAAATGAATTCTCTAAGAAACCTTTTTGAAATGAAAACAAAATTACATGTATGGATAGGTAAACCAATATCTTCAGCTCAGTAGTGTAAAATGTAAATGACAATTTGCTGAGCTATCTCTATTGCAGAAATTGTACATTTATGAGTGGTAGTGATAGACATCGAAATTGTGTAACAGTAACTTAATCACATTCAAATTAACCTGCTGGACAAAATGAAAAGTACCATCGCTTGTCAGTTTCTGTGATACCTAGAAGATAACTATGAATACTTCTCCAAAGGCTAGCTTGATTATGTTCAGGAGTATTGTATATTCTTTTGTGGTACTTTGATTTCACTGTTATCAACTAAAAAGAACAGCTTTTCCCTTTATTATCTAATTGATTGATATGTGAGTTTTCTGTTCAGGCTTGTAGGTTGAAATTAGGAGACCTAGATGGAGCATTGTTGGACACTGACCTTGCATTGCGTGACTGGGAAGACAATGTGAAGGCTTTGTTTCGCCAAGGCCAGGTAATAATCTTTAATTGGCAAGAAAAGAATTTATAATGCTTTCTGGCTGCTGTTTATGATCTGACTTCTATGCATCTTGCTGCCTGCAGACCTATATGGCACTCAATGACATTGACGCTACAGTTGAAAGCTTCAAGAAGGCACTGGAGTTGGAACCAAATGATGGTCAGTAGTGTTAGATTATTTATCTAACTTCATACCGAAAAGTAGGTTCTTTTATGAACTATCCAACTAGGTTATTCTTTCTTGTAATCGTTAAAGTTTGCCAAGGTTCAGATTCTTGAGATCAGAGAGCTGTTACAGGATTGCTATGCCAATCTTTCAAATGCTTTATATGTTTTATCCTTCCAGAATTTTAGTTACGATAAATTTGCACATTTTTCCCAACGGCAAACCATATTTGTGGGAACCTCAATAGACATTAACTTGACTGTGGTTGTTTTTTCAAATATTTACTGTTATTCGTTATAACTATACAATTAAACCCCTATGCTTTCAGAGTGGATGACCAAGACCAACTATACATTATACTATCAATGATAGATTCTTGACCTTTCATGATGTTTTCTATTTTTTAGGAGGAATTAAGAAAGAGCTTCTGGTTGCTAAGAAGAAGGTTAGTGAACTTTTTTCATTTTTTATTTTCTCGCCAAACAATGGATGCTGCTTTGTTTCCTTTCCTTTCCTATAAGATTTGAAAGCAAAAAAAAATCTCCACAGGTTGCTAATAGGTCTGAGCAAGAAAAAAAAGCATATTCAAGAATGTTTCATTGATTACGCAGTCACATGGTAAGTTTGTTTCTATCGGTATTGCTTTGTTATCAACCAATTTTGGGGCTGAGTTTTTTGTTTATGCTATGCAGAGGCGCTGTACATAGTATGGATAAATTTTGATTCCTTCGGCAATGTCAACTGGTTAAAATATTCTGTTAAAAGTCTTAGTTGGCCCCTAGGATATATCAGGTATCAAACTTTTACCCTTTTGTCATATTGCAAATGGTCAGGCTCTTGTATTCAACCCTTAATGTTTGTGAGATTCCAGATAGGATACCTTTGTCTTCTGCAAGATTATTAACTTCCTTTCTTGATCTTATTGATCTGATCATTTGTTGGTTTTCTTATTGTCGTAGCAGTAAAGATTAAACCCAGTTTTGAAATAGGTTAATATCTTTGCTCAATTTATGATGGAGCTTGCTCGTTTTTCAGGCTTTGTAGGAAAGGCAAGACAACTAGCAGAAGACTTGAGGGAAAATCAGAATATTCTAGCTTAAATCAAATTTTGTTCTAAGTGTTTTCGCCTTCTATTAGACTAGCACATATGACTTTATTGCTGTTCAAAACTTGATTGCTACGTTCTGAATTTGTATGAAATCTTTCGAACAGCCCTTTTATCTTTCTTACAAAATATTGTCTTACTTTTTGCACTACAAATGGTTTTTTCTTTGCAGACAACTTCTTGTTGTTGCTTCTTGATCTTGGGTTTCTCTGATTTGTCTTGGAAATTGCCTTGTTCTGAGCTTGAGGGAGCATATAATCTCTAGTATTTTGGCCTCCTGTCCTGTTTCTTGGATCTCCATTGTGTTCGTCTCCACTTATACTTTCTTCTTGTATTTCCCCTTCTCTTGATATTTTCTCAGAGAGTAATCTGTTCAACTTTTCCAAAGCTTTGTTTCTGCTTGCCTCCGTTGCGAGCTTCTGTTCTGATGCAACCAAAACACGCCAGTCTGAAAGAAAATTTTCATCTTGAGCTCTTTTGGCCAAGGCATGGTACACTTCCTAAGTGAGACGGATGATGGTTTTCTCCATCTGTGAACAGTTTACGTATTTAAGTGCTTTTTCTTCCGATGCAACAAGCACTTCTTTTTCTATTTGTACAGCTTCAAGTCCAAGTTACAGTGTTCACAGAGTCTGTCTCCTCATAAGAAGGCCTTGCTTCAGTCTTGATCTTGCTTGTAATTCTTCATCTGCATCGCACTTAAACCTTTTCATCTCTTGACGCGTTTGATCCAATGCCTGATTTATTCCATTGATCATCATCGTCGCCTTGTGTTGTTCCTCCTTTTTTGGATCTGATGCTCTTGTTTGTCGTCTCAAGCTGTGCTTCAAGGTCTGAGATGATGCTGGGTGTGTCACATCGGTTCTCAGTACATGCAAGGCCATATTTCAGCAGTTCAAGCTCATCAATGAGAGGCCTGAAGTCTATCCACTCCTGAATGGTGCTCTATTTAGCTTTCTTGATCTCTTCGTTGGTCTTTATCAGTTCTGCCATCTTAGACCCCATTTTGTCTTCGCTTTCGTCCCACTCTTTCGATTTGCAGAAGTAGCTTTGCGCTATTCGCTTGTCGTACAGCTCCATACGCTCTTCGCACTTGGGTGTTCGGGAACCTCTGCCTGATCATTTGCCTTCATCGTTTACTTATAGAGCAACCTTTTCCAGGTTTTGTTATTTGTGATTTGTTGCTTCTGCTTTTGTTTTAAGTTGTGAATGTTTTTGTTTGGTGGGAATTCCAATCAAGACATGTTTCAAAATTATAGATAGATTCAAAATTGATGTTCCAAGCTGTACTTTGTTGTCACCGGATCTTTGTTTGAAGAAATGTCCTATATATTATCTTTGTCTAATGTCATCTGTTGGAAGAAAATCTAGTGCACGACCGCCAAACCACGTGTTCATGTGGCCAATAACACAAGTATGATCTTGTTGTTACATGCGGCCAGTTGTATGCAAGAATCTCTTGTTTGGTAGACACCAAAATACACTTTTATAGCTTAGAACTGTTTTACTTTATATCATCCACCAATAGCTAGGTCTTCCTCGACTTCCTTTTTTCTTGAATATTTTGTTTTGTTTTTAGGATATTTAGGAGATTGGTTTGATAGTGTTTTGGAAATATTTTGTGGATGTACTAAATAGAAGATACAAAGCCAAGCAGGAAAAGTAGTACTGGCTTGTAGTTCTGGAGGTTAGCATTTTTTTCCACACCTAATCTTGAGTTTGAATTTATTCCTCACCACTTATCAATTGACAGTACAAATAAGCCAAACTACATGACATAGTGTCACAAATTTTATTGTATCATAATACTTATTATAATTTGAATGAATCCGTTGAATTTCCTGTACGTGTATATGTTGTAATTCTTTATTTTCAACTAAAATTTGAAATTGAATTCATGAACATGAAAGATTAAAAAAAAAAAAAAATTATTATTGCTGTCTCTATTGGGCTTCGAATTGTTTTATCTGAGCTTCCTTCCCTCTGAGAGGGTTTTTAGCAAAATCGACCAGTGCTTCGTGACACTGGCTTCTTCAATAGTGCCTCCCCAATCTCCACAAGCCTCTTTAGATTCTTCTCCGTTGCTATATCGACCGATGCGTCCTCACCACTCAACGAGTCATCCCATAATTTTCACAATAAACACAATTAAAATAATGTTACTCGTACCAAATTTACTGGTCATTTTGATAACCACAGTAAATGTTTTACCTTTGTTAGAGATGTGGTCAGTAAATTAATTAGATTTGTGGTGAATTTGATTGAATGAACCAGGGATTCAATTTGGATTTGTGGTGAATTTGGTTGAATGAATCAGGGATTTGGTTTTGGATTTTGTGTGAATTTGGTTGAGTTGAACTAAGGATTCAATTTAGATTTGATGGTGAATTTGCACGGTTGCATCTGGATTGAATCTCTAGATTGCCTACATCCCCTTGGCATGATCAAACCTGATGTAGTTTAGAATGGATTCGGATTTTTAGCGACTGAATGACCACTAAAAAGGAAAGATGTTGTATTTGGGGCTTTGCGGTTGCATCTGCAATATGAACTAGATTGCCTACGTATTCTTGGTAGAATCAAACTGGCATAGTTTACAAATGATTTTGGGATGGCTATGTCGTGTTTTGGACTTTGAATTGGCTTTGTGCCATTTTGGATTTAGAATAGGCTTTGTACCATTTTGAAATTTGAATGATTTTGTATAATTTTTGAGATTTGGTACGACTTTGTGCCATTTGAATTTTGAAGTGTCTTTGTGCCATTTGAGACTTGACGTGGTATCGTGCCATTTGAGACTTGACGTGGTATCGTGCCATTTGAGACTTGACGCGGCTTCGTGCCATTTAAGACTTGATGTGAATAGGTGCCATTTGAGATTTGACGTGACTTCGTGCCATTTGAGATTTTGACGTGACTTCGTGCCACTTGAGACTTGATGTGGCTTTGTGCCATTTGAAATTTGACATGGCACGAGTCCAAACACTTCTAAACTAGGAAGTCCATTGAACTTTTTGCTTTGAGATGGTTCACGTCCAGGGACGGAGCCACCTTGGGCTCAAAGGGGGTGGATGCGCCCACTCAGTTTTTTTTAGCAAACAAAAAAATGTACATGCTTGTGACATTAGTAAGGTGTATAACTTGTTTACTTGCTTGTGATATTAGCATTGACTCTTTCAGTTGCAATTGCCAAAGTTGAAAGAGCATTTTTTGCCATGAAATTTTTGAAGAATCGATTGAGAAATCAGATAGGATATCAATAGATGGATGATAATATGGTTATTTTATATAAAAGAGATATTTGATGGTATTGGTAATTAAGTTGTCATGCAATGCTTTCAAATCATGAACATACGTCAAGGGGTATTATATTTTGTATGAAAAATCTTATAAATTAATATATAAGTATTTGTTTAGTAAATTCTTTAGTTTTTTATTTTGCGACTTTGTTGCTTAACAATACTCCCATCTATACATATTTCTGGGTTCGTCATGGTTCACGTCCATAGTATTTGAAGTGATTTGCATCCACGAATTATTGTCGTCAACATTGCCTTCACACTTTATTTTAAACCATTTTAAACCGGTGTGCCTCTGTCAGGCCGTTGGATTCCTTGCATTTGTTACTCGCCCTATGTTCTAATTCATGGGGTCCAAATTTACATAGTCCACATGAATTTAGATAAGAACTGTGGCTTCATGTGAGTACTTTTCCCAATTAATTTGGAAAGCTTATCGGTAAACTTTTACTTTCTTCTCTCTGTGAACTTTGAACCTTCCATATATGACTTTACGTGGTGGTGTTAAGAAAGATAACCATCCTTCGCTATCTATTTGAGGGTGCGGGAAAGACACTTTCTGATCATTTCGCATCCTATACCAATTATTGTGATCATTTCGCATCCTATACCAATTAGGTAATAATTGCAAATGGTGGGGACGTTTCTTATCTTCCCTTTCTCTGGAACTTAACACTTCTTTAATTTGGCAAGCCCACAATTTGTAATTTAGGGTTAGTCAAACTCGAATTTGAGAGAATTTCATAAAAAAAAAAATTAAAATCTTAGTGTAGTCAATTAAAAGATTTTAAAGGATTTTTGGAACTTATGCAAATCCTAGTATAGTCAATTGAGATTTTAATAGACATTTTTAGAGTCTATCCAAATTCAGGTGTATTAAAAAATTAAAGATTTTATAGGATTTTATTAAGTTGTAAATTTTGTAGAATTTGAGAGTAATAAGTATGTATAATTAAGACCATGGTCCGAAATGCCAATAATATTGGCGATATATCGCTGATATTATCGGTTTTTAGGGGAACCGATTTTTTTTTCAATATCCAAATGGTTTTCGGGATAATATCGGAACTGGCCTGCTCGGAGAAGAACACCGGAGCTGTAGAAGCTCCGACCGACTGTAAAACAGGACCCTAGACTCCGATCTAGGGGGTCCGAGACTTGTCGGAGGAGGAAGAAGAGGAGGCGGAGCAGTCGACACGGACGACAACGTTTTCGACTTGGGAAACGAGGGAGTGGAAGCGGCGGGAAATGACGCAGCAGCGGCCGAGGGCGGTGGTTGCTGCTGCGGAGGCGGATTTTGATTCCCGGTGGAAGCCATGGGAGGAGGAGCAGCAGATCTATAAATATGTGTGTGGGTTTTGTATGTGAATGAAAAAGATGGGATTTTGATTCCTTGACGGAATGGATTTTAGAGAGAGGCGATCGGGAATTTGGGATTTGCAGAGAGAGTGGGATTTGAAAAGTGACGAGCAGGGAGGAGAGAGAGAGAGAGACAGCGAAAAATAATTAAAAGTTGTGGGAATGAGGAAGGAGGGAGAACGGAGAAGAGAGAAGGGAGAAGGGAAAAGTTGTGTTGCGTCTGTGACTTGGCACCATCTGCAAAGAAGAAGAAAAAGAAGGGCTTTTGGATTGGTGCGTTGTCACCATCTGAAAAGAAGAAGAAAAAGAAGTGGTGCATGGCACCATTTGAAAACAAGAAGAAAAAATGTTTGCCAAAAAAAACAAAAAATGAAGAAGAAGAAATAATAATAAATAAAAAAAGGTTTTGGAATGGTGTGCTACATCATGTGAAAAGTGTAAAATATTCTACTAATTCATTATATATAAATGATTATGATGTGTTTAGACTTCTTTCATTAATTACTACATATTTTCTACACTCAAAATGTTTGTCAGCTCGCTATATAATCAACTTGATAATGTTAAATTCATCATGCAATGCATTTCCTTCCAATTTTTTGTGATAAACTAATAGATAATTGACTAAATAAACATCCTGCAAAGTTTCAATAAAAATTTCCAAGTTTTTCTTACAATTTCCGTGGTTTCCATGTAATTTTTATCGATATCGATATTATCCCGATATTTCCATCGATATTTCCGTGTTTTCAGACTACCGATATTTCCGATATTACCGATATTTAATACCTTGATTAAGACCAAATAGAATCCTACCTTACCCTAGAATTTCACATCCAACGACCTCTGACTCTCTCTTCCTCTCACTGCCTGCCAGCTACTTTGTTTTCTTTATCTTCTTCCTTTCGTGTCTGTATTTTTCCTTCAATTTTCGTTGATGGGTTGCATTATTTCTAAATAAGGATGATGTTGGGTTGCATCATTTCTCATATGTAGTGTTGTTGGGTCCCAATTTTCACATCTCATTTTTTTTCCCGCGCGACGACCAATTCTTGTTCTTTATCATTTTTTCCACTGATTTTTGGGGATTTTTTCTGAGTTTGTTTTCTAATTTCTGGAATGATGGCGTTGATTTCACTGTTTGTAATATTTATTTTGCAATTTTTTTTATCGAAAAGCTGAACAGAGACTTGATGGGTAATGGTGAATTTCCCATGGGTGGCAGTGGCGGTTGGAGTGTAGAAGTGGTGAAGAGCAATGGTTGCTCTCGGCTGTCTGGTGGGTTACCATCCCCACCCATTGTCTTAAAAATCCACCAAAATCATAAACCAAATTAACAGAAATCCTTAAAAATCTATCTAAAAATCCTAAAAAATCCATATGAAATTTGTAAGAGTTTTCAAAAACCATCAAATCTATTACTTTTAAAGTTTTTTAAAATCCTCCTAAATCCTAGGTTACATTTGGTAAAAGGTGCATCAGGTTGGCCAAATGTAGACCCCCCTTTTAACCCTTTTTTTTAGGGTCAGCTATTCAATTGCAATAATTGATTCAAATTGAACGATTAGATTTGAAAACATCCAAAGGTAGTTTAATTAAATTAACCAATAAATTCAAAGTATAAATTTAAAACTAACAAATTATTGAGGGGACTATGTTTAGCCCACTCGGTTGAAGATGGTATATGAGTACGGCTAACATTATTTATTTAAAAATAATTTTTTTGCAGAGCTATAATTTTGGACGGAACTATATTTAGCCATTTCAGTTGGAGATAGTCTTATGGCATGAATGGATTGATGATAATATCAGATGACGTCATTGGGACATGAAAAATTTACTCGAGTTTTTATTTTTTATTTTTTAATTTTTTAATTTTGTTTTGGTAAAACCATTCTGAAGAAAGGAGACAATTTTATTTCAAACACAGAGGCCCACATACAAAATAGTACTAGACACACAACTGGACCTCCCAACTAACCCAACAAAGCTAAAAAAAGAGCCCAGCACTATGGACAAAACAAAAGAAGTTTCTCAGCCCCAGCATCCATTGCCGTAAAATTTTTTCCGATCAACCCAAAACAAATCCTCCAGCCAACGCCAAATCTAATCAAGCAGCTCTGCAGAACCCAGCCACGAAAGCCGTCTTGATCCCCCCGATTGCTCCAATCGCCCCGATCTTAGCCAGAAATCGGAAGAAGTCCGTGGGAATACCCCGAACGACACTACCAACGAACGCAGACAAGGGAGAAGGAGGTGCTGTATTAAACACCCGAGCCCTTATGTCCACCGGAGCTCTACGCACCCTCTCAAATGATCGCAAAAATTTGCGTTGAAATCTGACTAAGGATTAAAGTGAAAGTATTTGGGAAGATAGACGTCGAGGAGAGACAGCTTGGGTGAATCAGGAAGAACTGGGGGGAAAGTTAACCAAAAACTGAGAAACAAAGAGCAAAAAGAAAAGCTTTCCTCCGACCCTCACCAAAGAAGGGCCTTCGGCAACGATTTTATACAGTGGGGAGTTCACTCACACATATGGTAGGAAAGACTCTCAGGAAGAAAGAAGAACTCTCACATTCTAGAAAAACTATTCCTAATGCAGCATTGGCAGGCCGTGTGAATATGTAATCTTCCAAGAAACCACTCTCTCACATAATTGCCTTTTTATAACGGATATGCATTATATATTCTTGAATGGACATTGCAAGTTGATGCCCCTTTCTTAAGTCTTTATTTATTCTTTTCCGTGCAAGCTGGTTCAAGCTACATATGATATGAGGTTTAAGTTTTTTTATCATGACTGCAAAATCTTCTAATATTTATAAATTTATTTCTAAATATATAGTAGAGGGTTTAAATTTAATTTATGTTTTATATTAATACCATTTGTTGAAAGATGTTTTATCTTCGACAATGCATTCCCGATCTCTATAAGTCTCATAAAATTCTTCTCCGTTGTTATATCCATTGATGCTTCATCACCGGTCAACCAGTGATCCTATAATTTTTGCACCACTAGGATATTATTAGCATCATCATGCTTACAACCGTAAAATGAAACATAGTGTGTAAATTTTAAAATATTTTTAACCACGTTCATTGAATTTTAGCAAAATGTTTGTTTATTGACTTTTCTTCTATTTGTATAGCTTTTAAGGGTTTAGTTTCTCGCTCTTTTAATCTAAAAATCGTCAAGCAAAATCAGTGACATTGCCTGAGTAAGCTTGTCATCCATATGTAGACCTAGTTTTTGTGTTTTGAAAAGAGTTTGAAATTGATTTTGGGTTCATAGGTGGTCACTTGCGGTATTTAGTTTTGGGTTTGAATATATTTTTGTTTTATTGGGATATTTTAAATTAGTTTCTGTACATTTGAGTTTGTTTTCCCACAACCCCTTAACTTAGTGTAGCCTTAACCTAATATTGGAACAAAAATCAGTCACATAACTAGGAATTATCTTAGACCATTATGAGGATGGTTAATCACATAGCTAAAACCACCTCGATTAACTATGGCATGCACTAATTGGTCGTGATACGAGTGCGAATTCCATATAGACAAATTAAGAAACTATGCAAAAAGCTTATTAGGAGTCGGACTACTTTCTTATTGATAATTGGCTTAGGTTATATGCTCATTCCAATTTGCATGGTATCATATCAAATCAAATTGAGCCCAACATCTCACATGCGCACGTGATCTCATATCACTTGTATGTAGAAACGTGTTAAAAGTACGAATCAGATAACGCAGAATTAAAGAACCTTACAAAGGCATTGAGCAACTCCCTATATTGCAATCTCTCTACTCTAAATGTGCCAACTGAAGCATCTTCCCCTTGTCCAAAAATAGAAAATAAAAATATACTCTTAAACATCTATCCCTCTCTTTTCGTCCCTCTCTCTCTTTTGTGAAGTTTGTCTTGGTTTTATAATGGCTTTTTACCTAAAATGATCCTAAAGATTTACATAACTCTTTATTTTGATCTATGAGATTTAAAATCAATAAAAGTAATCTAAATTTGTCTAACATCAATTATTTTGCTCCTTTCATAAAAATCCCCATTAAATAAGGTTAAAATAACCAAACTTGAGGGTATTTTTGTCTTTTTGTCATTTTAGTCCTTATTTAATGTAATTTTTGTCATTTTGATCCTTATTTAAATTGGGGTAGTTTTGTCATTTCAAATTTCAATACCAAAGTGATGAATCATGCAAATCTCAGAGACTATTTTAACTAAAAAAAACTTTTTATTATTAAAAAAACTATAAATTGTAAATCTATTCTTGATTTTATCAATCATTTTAATATTTTATTTAATTTTCTACTCTTAAACCGTGCCTTGATCTTGGTTTTGTCATCCCTTTATATTTTTATGTACTTTTCTTTCTTTCTCCATGCCATCTTTTCCTCTCCCCATTAAAACTCCCACGTTAATCACTTTCACTCTCTACCATTTCAACTTCTTTTCTTAGAAAACCATTTCAGATTCAACCACTTTAATCACGCCGCCACCACCACCAACTGCTTAATTTCGTCCCTACATGTCTTCTAGACCCTGAGACGAGGACAGAAAGCGGTTTAGAACTTAACCCGAGGGCGGGGCTCATGACCTCTGTTCGAACTCAGAGGTTTTCCTGCAAAATTCCGCCATACACAGCCAAGGTAAGTCTCGGGATCACCTTGTTTCTCTTCCTTTTGATGTTTTGGTGCAATTCCAGAGTCTGCATGCATGATTGGTAGAGTTTTGGTGCAGATCCAACTCGGCAAGCATTTCCCTAGTTTTTCCGGCGAAACCCGTGACCTTCTAAGCCGTTTCCAGCCAACTCTAGCCACGGTTGGGAACCAAAATGGTATATTTTGAATCCTTGTCTTTCTAGCTTCATTTCGACTACTAGAATGTTGTGTTTGGTTGAGAATTGACCCAAAACATACACAATTAGTCTGGTGCTTTCCTTTGTTTTTTTATATTTTAATTTGTGTAATTTTTTTAACAATGTTTTTTGTATTTGCTCCCTCAGGAAATTTGATGTCTCCTCAGTTAAGAGTTTTTGTTTTTTTGTTTGAAATTCTTTGTATATTTATGCACATAAATTCATAAGTTTGAGCTATACTTTGGGAGTACAAGCTTGATGGAACTCTGCTTGTGGGAATGATGATTTAGTTGTGGAGCAACGAAGATGGGATGAACAAAGCTTTCTGAGGAAGATGCAATTGTGCGGTAATGATTATTTTGGAGTGTTTAAATTTATGGATAAAACATGTAAAATTTTTGTTTCAGTTTGTAGGCTGTTTCGTTTTTTATTTTTATATTTGTTTAATATTCAATCGATTGGGCACAATTACAAAATTTGTGGTAAGATGGATGGGAAAGCCTTCTGACAACCTTGTCAGGATAGAGGCACAAAAAAACCATTGTTAGTGCTCAACTCTTTGAGCACTAAACGTCTTATTGTGCCCTTTGACCAAAGGCCACACTCATAGAGGGCACATATACAATTTTGATTGCTGCATTGTTGCTCTCGTCAAAGAACACATATATTGGTGTCCTTACAGCTACTCTAAAGGAGATGTCAAATTTTAAACATCAAAATGATAGTTGATAGCTTATGTGGTAATTTGACATTTTGTACAATATTTTGCTCCACCCGATATGTTAAATAATGTTATTTAATAAAAAATTTATCTTTTTATGGAGTCCAATGATTAAGGCAACCAATCAAATATTTCAAAAACATAACAACATTTATATATATATATATATATATATTATATTAATCTATTAAAATATCATTTAATAAATTGACATTTGCTGTCAAATTTGACAGCAAAAGGCTTTACCTTCAAATGACTCAGCGCTACCTAAAAAATTGAAGGCTCGGTTGGAGAGAGTTTGCTGCTATTTTTTACTATTGTATGCCTACGTGGCAATTTTGACATTTCCTTTGGAGATGACCTCAATAGGCACATTTAGAGCATCTCTAAAAGGATATGTCAAATTTAAAACATAAAATTTGAATTTGACAGCTTATGTGGCATTTTTACATCTTTCAAATTTTTGCTCACCATCTGGTATGTCAAATTAAACATTATTTTATTACACTATTTTCTTTTCTTTTTATTTTTTTAAACTATTTATTTTGTTAAACTATTATTTTCTGGGTCTCAACCTTTGAAGGCTAATCAGCCACCACTTTGGCTGTAGACGAATGGGACTGTTTTGAACTGCAAAAATTGATGGGTTCTCGTCTTCATACTTCACGGATCGCGGTCTTTTCCTCTTGGGTGCTGCGGATTCAAACCAAGACACTAAATTTTCATCACACTATAAAAACACAAAGAACCCAGCTCTGTTTGCTCACTGAAAAACTAATTCAATCCTTTTTCTCAGTCTCTCAACAACCAAACGAAGCATTTGGGGTACCCAGAAAGAAATGAACAAAACCGAGAGCTCAGTGAGCTTATAGTACCCACCGGCGACGGACATGGAAGTGATAGAGGAGCAAGAATTCCGAGGGAAAGGCGACGTCAGCTGAGGAACCACACAAGGCGAGTTCGAGATCGGCGACGAAACTCTCGATTTGGCATCGCTGGTAAATTTGTTGTTGGTTTCCCTGGATCCGAACTTAATCGAATCGATGGCTGTAATTTCTTGCTTCGTCAGCCCTTGTGGCTGCCTCTTCATCCCGTACAACAACTCCTTGACCCCTATTTCTATTTCGTCCTGATTAGAAGATGCAAATCTGATTAAAAAATTAATAAAAAAATATTTGATGTTGCTGTCAAATTTGACAACAAGGGGGAGAGCTGCCGTTCCATATCATGCCATATCAGATTTGGTTTTTCGGTTGGAAAATATTGCAACTGTCTTTTTTTACTGGTATTACTAATTTGGACATTTTAACATTTCCTCTAGAGATGCTCTTAACTTTTTATGTGGATTGGCCATTTTTCTTGTAGTGCAAGAAGATTTGTTAGCCATTTCATATATAAGAAAATATTCAGAAACGTATTTGTCCACAGCCCATACATGTAGTGCCTGGTTGGCACTATGATGATATATAGGAGAAGGTGAGGTTCTGGTCCTCACCCGGAGTATATTGAATGGGTTGGAAACAACTAGCAAATCATGCTTGCAACCATAAGATTAAAATGTCGCATGGGTTGGATGATTAAAATACTTATAAATTCACCATGGAATTGATAAATATACATGCCCTTTCTATTTTGCATGGGTTGGATGCTCCAAGCAAAGACAAGTTAGACAGATCATCCCATTCATAACCATCAACAGATGTGATCCCAAAACTCTAATCTTATTCAATATTCTTTATTTTTTAATCAAGATTCACAATGGAATTGATTAACGTAATCACATACTAATTAAACAAAAAATTTAATTAAGATTTTCTATTGCACTTTCAGTTAATTGTTTTGTCTACAAGCTTCTTTCCCTCCGAGAGCCTTTTGGCAAAATCAATCAGTGCTTCTTCATAGGTACCTTCTTCCTTGGATACCTCATACTTTCCGGTATCCAAATTCACCCGTGAAACCGGCTTCTTCAACAACGCATTCCCGATCTCAACAAGCCTTTTCAAATTTTTCTCCGTTGCAATGTCCAATGATGCCTCCTCGCCGATCAACGTGTCATCCTATTATTTTTCCACATTAGGAAACAATTAGCATGATCATGCTTGCAACCATAAAATTAAAATGCTGCATTTATACAATATTTACTGACCACATGTACATGTTTGACGAAGGTAGACCACTTATAAAATGTACCTGAATACGGAGGTAGTTGTCCTTGGCGTGGACGGATTGGAAGAGGGTGGAGACATGAAGGTCAACCATATCGGAACTTGCATCGCCGAAAATGTCTACCAAAGGTGTGCTCCCATTGTCAAAGAACCAATTGATCAAACCCCAGTTGGAGGCCGTGGCTGCATTATACTTCTCTTCATGCTTGGCTGCGCCTGTGCCCAATGATAGCACTAGCAACCTTGTCGCATCCATGGGCTCTGAGTTATGCTTCAACATCTCTTTGTTTATGTGGCTTATGGCCGTCATCGTCTGCTCATGATCGTAGATTCAATTAATTTCCTTTGTGCATTAATTAGTTTCTAATTTTTGTTTGAGAGTCTAACATGTTATTTTCCTAACTTATGATTAAAATGCGTGTCTATTGAGAGTATATTGTCAAATTGAGTACTTACAGGATTGTTTGCAGCTACCCCACCATCGACGAGATCAAAAGTTCGGGTTCTTCCCTCGTCATCTTTGACCTCGAAGTAATGAGCGGGGAGATAAGTGGGAGCAGCAGAGGTACTAACGCAGATATCCGAAAGCTTAGCATTTTTCAGTGGAATTTCTTTTGCCTGTGCCATAGATTTAAAACTATATAAGAATACGTACAAAGTAGCTACAACAATCCCAAAAAATTGAGTAAAAATTAGAGCTTGTATATTGTTGTTTGTCTTACATCGATGGTTGAGAAGATCACAGGCTGAAGGTGCTTAATATCAAAAGTTGGAATAAGCACAGTGGTTAGGGTTTGTTTAAGAGTGAGATCGCCAAGCAGCTCGTTCGTCAATGTTCGCAGGTACTTTCCATCATATTTTGGTCCCATGACAGCACCAACCATACTTGTTAGTGATGTCAAGAAGTTATTACGACTGCAAAATTTCAAACAAATTAACATTAGGACTAGTTAACTTATATATATGTCTAGTAGGCTGATTTGAGTGAGCTGATTGATCTGTTCGGATGCGAGGTACCAACTTACAGTACTTAGTGCATTGTGGGTATTTGATCATGTTTTATGACATTACCAAACTTGTACATAGTAATACTGCAAGTTGATATCCTGATACGAAACAACTTTTTCTTAAGTTGTTATAAATGAAAATGACTGACCTATTCTGAGGAAAAATCTTAGGGGTGTGATCCAAATAGAAGTTGTTGATATCCTTTGCTTCGAACATGGGCCTGTTGTCTTTGTTGGGAGCTGCAAGCATGGTGGTGACAAGACCACCGGTGCTTGTTCCGGCAATTATGTCGAAGTAATCTGCGACTCTTGCATCAGGCCCATCCAATTCCTATACCACATGCACAAATTAATTAAGCACGTAATTAAAAACTAAAATTTGAAAACTGAAATGGTTAAAGTACCTGAAGCTTGGATTCAAGAAAGGCGAGGAGGGTGCTGGGAATTATGCCTCTAATGCCACCTCCATCAATGCTTAGTACTGTCACCGTCCTTCTCTTTGTCAAACCAGTCGACATCGTTATAACTCGAATTAAAGAGACCTTGTCGAAATTGAATTTTTTTCGAAAAAAATCAGTAAGTCACTTGATATGAGCCTGTTGTGATTGTGAAGGAAGCTTGCTGTGAAGCATACGGAGATTAAGTATGCTATTTATAGCAAGAACCCACACATTATTCTTAATGGTAGCAGCCATGGCGGCCCATATTACTGACTGTGTCTGTGTAGGTACTCTTAGGCGGCTACACTCACACCTCCAATAGTTGAACGGGTTTGGTCAAAGTGTTCTATTACCGTACTTATAAGTATTCATTAATTTGCATGGGGATTCAGATCTTAATACTTATTTACTTGATGCATTTGTCGTCTACCTCATAAAGTTCCAAGGTCCTGTCTTCATTTGTCATGTTGGAGTTATATCATCATCCAAAACACCACGGTCTCACTGAAATGATAAACGTACACTATTTTTTTATACAATTTTTTTTAAAGGTAAATTACATAGTAGCCCTTTAGGTTTAAGGTTTATTGTAATGTTATACAACTACATAGTAGCTCCTCAGGTTTGAAGTCTATTGCAATCTTATACAACATCTTTAAAACATTTCACTTTCATACCTTAAGTACTATTTTATTTCAATTTCATATAACCGTTACATTTTCCATCCATGGATCTGTTAAATGCTGACGTGGCTGCCACATATATGCCACGTGGCTGCCAAATGTCTGCCACATGGCAAATAAAATAATTTTTTAATTTTTTTTTAAAAAACCTGTTTGCCACTTTTTTTTTTGTTTTCTTTTTCTCTTTCTTCTTTCTCTTCTTCTGGGTTCGGTCCCTTTTTTTTTTTTCTTCTTCTTCTTCCTCCTCCTCCTCCTCCTTCTTCTGGGTTGCAGGGGGTTTGATCATTCTTTTTTTTTTTCTTCTTCTTCCTCCTCCTCCTCTTTCTTCTTCTCTTCTTCTTCTTCTTCCTCCTTCTGGTTCGGTCCCTTTTTTTTTTTTTTTCTTCTTCTTCTTCTTCCTTCTCCTCCTCTTTCTTCTTCTCTTCTGGGTTCGGTCCCTTTTTTTTTTTTCTTCTTCTTCTTCTTCCTCCTCCTCCTCTTTCTTCTTCTCTTCTTCTTCTTCCTCCTTCTTCTGGGTTGCAGGGGTTCGGTCCTTTTTTTTTCTTCCAATTTTAGGTTTTTTTTAAAAAAATTAAAAATTATTTTATTTGCCATGTGGCAGACATTTGGCAGCCACATGACATATATGTGGCAGCCACGTCAGCATTTAACAGATCCATGGATGGAAAATGTAACGGTTGTATGAAATTGAAATAAAATAGTACTTGAGTTAAGAAAGTGAAATGTTTTAAAGATGTTGTATAAGATTGCAAATAGACCTCAAACCTAAGGGGCTACTATGTAATTTACCATTTTTTTAATTTCTAACTTTTTTTGGAACAAACATTATTTACACTAAAAAGAAGGAGGTGGGCTTAACCTTACAAGTGAACTAGTAATAATTTTATTCAAATTCGTCTTTGATAAGAATCGAACCTAAGACCTCTCACTTACAAGTGAACTAGTAATAATGTTATTCAAATTCGTCTTTGATAAGAATCGAATCTAAGATCTCTCACTTACAAGTAAAGAAAAATATCACTAGACTGTAGTACTAAATAATTTTTAATTTTTAACTATTAAATTCAAATACTTCAATGAAATAATGGATAAAATAAAAAAAACGTTTAGGAGGAAAAATATAGTAGTAATTATTATTTTCCATAAAGACTAATGTTTAGATTATTTTGGGTAAATCATTTTTGAAAGTTCTTGATTCTGGTGGGAAAACATTAGTCTTGAAAAATTTGATACCATTCGTTGCAGCAAAACGTTTAAAGCAGCAGTCTCTTCTTCTGGGGAAGTTTGTGCCTAATCATCCACCTCATATGACATATAAAGCCAGTTTTTTGTTTTCTTAATAATTATTAGCATTTGCCTACACATTTTGTGTGTATGAACATATTTTTTTTAGAAAATGAGAAGGAGAGAGGGAGAGAGAGAGAATGTGGGGGGGGGGGGGGGGGTAGGCGGTTTTTGTTTTCGTTTTTTATTATTTATTTATTTTCAATATTAGAGGTATTTTAACGTCACCTGTAGGTGATGCTTCAATAAAAAACAGTAAAATTTAGATTTGTAAAATTACATTATTGCCCATCATTGTTTTTGTGTGATAGAAAACTAAGTAGTATTTTCACCCTCTTTTGGTTGACAAATAGGGTTTCATTAATTAATAGAGATAATGGTATAACGATGAGAGATTTGTTGACGTGACTAGCATATGAGGTGGAATACCACGTGTCACTATACAAATGGTGGGATATGTGTGTTAAAAAGTTAATAACTTAAAAAAATAAAATTTCTCACCACTTACATAAAAACACATGATATACCATTCATATTCCCATCATAATAAAAAATTCTGAAAATATGAGTATACTCCTTGGAATTCAATTTTCATTAACTAAAACCCACAATTGTAAAATTTTCTAATAAAAACCCAACTAGGCTCCAACTAAGCAATATCCATAATTAAGTATGACTTGGCAAAATTGGTATTTTTGGATGTCTAAATTACCCCTAATATCATTGACTTTGGGTCTATTACTTGTTATCTACATTTATTTTATATTATTTCATTCAATTAAACTTTTTGAAATGTTTATACAGATTTGGAAAAGAAAATTTTTAGTGTCATGATTTCAATGCATATTAATAACAAAAATTACATGATATTAGAGTTTTGATTGTGACGATCCGTCCCAAATTATATATATATTTATCCCCGAGTAAGTAAAGTGATGATAATGCCCTCGAGGCTTAGTGACATGGATGTATGTAAATAGTTTTAAATTATATTTCTCGTTGACGTAATTAAATTGTACGTATCGTCATGAGCATGTTAACGCGAGTTATGGCTGAATCGGGTTCGTAACGGAAATGTTACGAATGAATAAGTGGAGTTAGGGTTGGTTTTATTTCCATTTGGACTCAATTGCTTGAGCCCTAAATTCTATAGCCTAATTAGGGCTTGAGATTTGTTCTTCTTTTGGCCAACCTGTGACCACACACACATACACACACATGTGCAACCCTTCTATCTCCTTCCTTCTCGAACTCTCTTTCTTGTCCATACGACCCGAGCCATCCAATCTTCAAACACCATCAAAACCGCACAGATCGAACTTCTAAGGACCATGTTTGAGTTCCTTGCAAGCTTGCGAACCTAACCATACCCTTTGTTCAAAGAAAGTACGTCGGAATTGTGAAGAACCATAAGGGTAAGGTACTTTGTTACTCCGACGTGATCGTGGACATTTCACGAGATTTTAAGGCTAAAAAGGGTCCTAATCAACTCTATAAGGATCCTAGGCTAGTTTTGGAGTGGTTCGAATGTTAGTGTACTCGGGTTTGTCGAGTTCCAATTTTGGCCGATTGTGTTGAGCTATTTTCCGACCAGTTCCTAAAGGTTTTAGGTCCCCAAATAGGTAAGATTATGTTCTCCTTGTTGAAAGCTTCAAATCTATATAAGATTTGTGAATTTTGGTTGAACAACGAAGTAGAAACTAAGGTTTTAAGATTTTCCAGAATCCAGCGTTGCAGATGATAGCTGGCAGCGACTCCGGCGAAACCACCAGAGAAGACAAAGAATATTCCCTCAACTTTGACGGAATATATTGACAGCGTCAGCTAACTCCGTTAGTTTTTAAACGGAATATTCCCTAACGCCTTTAGGGATTTCATCAATGTGCCAAGCACGTGCCTACGCGTGGCCGACGCATAAGGGTGCATGAGACATCAAAATGTTTTTCTAAAAATATGGGGATGCTCGCGGTGTTTAGTAGGCCATGATGGTATATTCAAACACCCTAATTGAGTAGCGTATGAAAAGTTATTACACAATTTTGGTTATGTACTAAAAATTAACGTTAAATTAGTTGTTTCGCATATAGGTGAGACGTTTCCGGAAGACGAGCGTAGCCAGGTGAGACTCGGGGGTTACGACCTTGCTACATACCGGTGAGTGGGCTTTTGGTTTTCTATATGTACATATATGTGTTTTCCATTTCCCTAGAAATTGTTTTAAATGGATTTACGTTTTTAAATGCCATGTCAATTGCATTACATTTTAGTATATGCATTAGTATAGATATGCATATTATTGCATAACGCTACGGACGCCCATGTAAGCTTCAGGTGAGTGCATATTAATGATAAGGATTGCAGTTTGTATGGTTATGTTTAGATGCATTTAGTGCTCATTATCCTGCACCCCGGTGTTAGCCGGAGGCCAAGGCCTAGCCTTCACATGATCGTTCACTTCCCGCACCACTTGCTCACCTTGGATCCGAGGTAGGTGCCAGCCTGTCGTACATACCACATTAGGTGGTTCCGACTTGTGTGCATGAATTGCTAGATGAGCTATAGGCTCAGCTGTACAAGTCACATTAGGTGACTTCAGCTGACATATCAGTTTACATTGATTTATTTCACCTGGCTTGCTCATTTCATTGCTGAGATACTTGACATGGCATATACTTGGTTTTCACTACTCTCGAGCATGATTTCTACATACGTAAATTATACGGGTTTTACAGTGAGGGGTTATTATTTTTGGAAAGAGAAATGGTTTTAAAAAGCTTTGTTTTTGCCCACTCACGTTTTTTTGTTTTGTACCCCTCAAGGTTCTAGTTAGACGTTCGTGTTGGTGGCTTACGAGGACTCTACGACAGTTCAGACAGACTTCAATTAATGTAGGAATTTCTTTCTTGTCTTGTATAAAAAATACTTAGCATGCTGGATTGCATCTAGGTTACCTATGCTCTGAATATGTGTATCTACACCTTAAGTACCTCCACTCGCACTTATATATATTTATCTAGTGTAAGTTAGCTAATTGGTTTTTATTTACTCACATTTTCATATCACTATCACTTCTGCTCTGCGCTCATGGTTACGTCACCCTTACGTGACAGCCAGCATACCTCGATTCCTGTCGGGGTGTGTCAGTTTGGTATCAAAGCTTAGGTTTGGCAGTCCTGCATATTTTGTGAGTATTCTAATCATTTTGGATGTCTTATGTCAGAACCATGTCGCCTCGTAGAGAGCCACGTACTTCTTCTAAGTCTAATTTTCCAAATATTGCCTGACTTGGTGAAGCCATCGCTAATACCATTCAGTCCTCACTTTGCCCTCCCCAAAGAACTCCCTTGGAGACTGTATATAACTGAAAGTTGAATAATTTTGTTGGTACTAAGGGGCCCGAGAGAGTTGAGCGTTGGCTCAATCATGTCGAGAAAACCTATCGGGTGATGCAACGACATGGGAATTTCCCTGAGAATAGATGGGTCAAGACAACTACTGTTTTTGGCTGAGGAGGCTGCATCCTGGTGGAGGCAAGAATCTTTTTAGGTGTCACTGGAAGAAGCTGCATATTGGCAGATTTTTAAGCATCAATTCCAGAAGAGATTTGTACCACTAGAGTATTTGGATAGTAAGAAGGAAGAATTCTCACGTTTGAAACAGAGGAAAATGTCAGCTAATGAGTACTATAGAAAGTTTATTGATTTATCCCGATATTGTCCAGAGATTGCTGAAAATCCTGCCGAAATGCTTCAACAATTTAAGTGGGGTACTCGAAAAAAGTGGCGTTCTATGACGACTATGACTCCCTGCTCTACATATCAGGAGTTTTATGAAGTTCTACTTCGCGTTGAGGACTCTGACAATGCTCCAGATGACAGTAAGGAGGAAGAAGAAAAAGATAATAACCAGAAGAAAAATAATAATAAAAATAAAGGCCAATCATCACAAGGACCTCGCAAGACGCAGAGTTTTAAGAGAAGTGGTACTAGTTATGGTTCTTCTAGTGGGGGCTTAAGTTCCATTGTGCCGCGGAAGGGTGGCCGTTCAGGAGGTTCCTGCTTTCAAAGATAGAGAGATTTTAGTGGTTCTAGTGATTCATTTTGCTATAGATGTAATAGTCGACATTTTGGGGAATGTAGATAGGGTAACAGATGATGTTTTGTTTATGGTCAGACGGGACACTGGGCTAATTAGTGCCCACAGAGCCAGCAGAAGCCTCAGCCACCTGCCTTGCCACCACCAATTCCTATTCAGCAAGTCCCAGGGCCTGGTGGTTATACCTCGACGGGTTATGAGGGTGCATATCATTATCAGGGAGATATAGCTCCATATTATGGAGGACGGTATCAGTACCCATATGATCTGTATCATCAGAGTGGTTACGTACAATACCCAGGAGGTTACACGCTATATCCACCATATCCAGGTGGTGGATCACAATGGTATTTCGGAGAGTAGTCCCAGAACGTTGAGGTTGCTTCTAGCAGTGCAAGATCATTGAGGCAGCCTAATCAGCCTGGTCATGGATGTGGTTTACAGGGACGTGAAAATCAGGCTAACAGAGGTCGTGGAGGACGACAGTAGCCACAAGGTTGTGTTCATCACATTACTTCTTAGGATACGCAGAGTAATCCTGATCTTATTATGGGTACGTTGAATATTCTTGGCCATTTTGCTAGAGTATTAATTGATTTTGGTGCCACACACTCTGTTATTTCTCATACATTTGATCAGAAGACGCAACCCTATCCTACACCTCTTGGTTATGAATTAGAATTTTCTATGCTTAGAGGTGAGATATGCTATGTTAGCTGGGCATATCAAGGTGTTCTGGTTTGGTGGAGGACATTGTTATGCCAGCTAATCTTGTTCCATTAGATATTGTTGATTTCGATGGTATTCTGGGCATGGATTGGTTACATACAATCGTGCCAAATTGGATTGTTACGAGAAGACGGTCATTTTCCATCCACCGGGCTTGCCTGTGATTACCTTTGTGGGTGTGTAGTGGACTGAAAAACGGCGTTATTTCTGCCGTGAGGGCTAGACGGCTATTGAGGAAAGGTTGTCAGGGTTATTTGGCTCACGTGGTATTAAATAAAGATACTCCTAACCGTGTGGAGGATGTACGAGTATTTAAGCAGTTCCCTGATGTTTTCCTTGACGATTTACCTGGATTACCACCAGATAGAAAAGTAAAGTTCAATATTGATTTACTTCCAGGTACATATCCTATTTCCTTAACTCATTAACGAATGGCTCCTGCTGAGTTGAGGGAATTGAAAACCTAGTTACAGGAATTGGTTGACAAGGGTTTCATTCAGCTTAGTACTTCACCTTGGGGAGCTCCAATTTTATTTGTACAGAAGAAAGATGGGACTTTGAGGCTATGTATCGATTATTGACAGTTGAATCGGGTAACGATTAAAAACTATTATCCGTTACTGCGTATAGATGATATTTTTTACCAGCTTCGAGGTGTTTGCGTGTTCTCCAAGATTGATTTGAGATCTGGGTATTATCAATTGAAGATCAGGAGTTAGGATGTCTTGAAGACAGCGTTTCAAACTCGTTATGGTCATTATGAGTTCCTCGTGATGTTATTCGAGTTAACGAATGCTCCAGCAGCCTTTATGGATTTGATGAATCAGGTATTTTGCCCGTATCTCGACAGGTTCATGATTATTTTCATTGATGATATTTTCGTATATTCTGAATCTAAGGAGGAGCATATTAGACATCTCACTCTAGTTTTGAAGAAATTGAGGGAGCATCAGTTGTATGCTAAGTTTAGTAAATGCCAATTTTGGCCGAATCAAGTGTCGTTCTTAGGACATGTGATTTCAGCTCAGGGTATTTTTGTGGATCCTCAAAATGTAACTGCAGTAGAGAATTGGGAGTAGCCACGAACCGTCACCGAGGTACGGAGTTTTCTCGGCTTGGCAGGTTATTACCGATGGTTTGTTAAAGATTTTTCAACAATAGCTTTACCACTAATGAGTTTGACCATAAAAGATGTTAAATTTGAGTGGGATGATGATTGTGAGTGGAGCTTCCAGCAACTAAAGTAGTATCTCACTCATGCACCTGTTTTGGCACTTCCAGACGACAGTGGTAATTTTGAGATTTACAATGATGCTTCTTTAAATGGCTTAGGCTGCGTATTAATGCAGCATGGTAAGGTGATTGCTTATACTTCTCAACAATTGAACCTCACGAGATGAATTATCCTACGGATGACCTTAAGTTGGTGACCATTATTTTTGCTTTGAAGATTTGGAGGCATTATCTTTATGGGGAAAAGTGCAAGATTTACACGGATCATAAAATCCTCAAATATTTTTTCACCCAGAAAGACCTTAACCTTCGCCAGTGGAGGTGGATATAATTGGTCAATGATTATGATTGCACAATTGAGTATCACTTTGGTCGTGCGAACATAGTGGCAGACACACTTAGTAAGAAATCACATGGCTGACTTAATTCTCTACATGCTTTCCGTATCCCTCTTCTCACAGAATTGAGATCTACTGGAGTTGATTTGGGAGTGATAGATCGGGAAGAAACCCTACTTACAAGTTTTCGGGTCAGACCAATCTTGATAAATTGTGTGCTTGAGGCTTAAATCAATGATGGGGAATCTCAGGAGTTAATTCAGGCAGTTTTAGAAGGGAAAAAGAAAGATCCCAGGATTAGGGAATCTGATGGCATGCTTATGTAGGGAAGTCGAATGTACGTGCCAAATATTACAGAATTAAGTAAAGATATACTCGATGAGGTGCATATATCGGCTTATTCGATGCATCCTTGGAGTACCAAGATGTATCACACTATTCGACCTTTCTACTGCTGGACTGGTATGAAAAGAAAGATTGCTGAATATGTGAGTCGATGTGCCATTTGTCAGCAAGTCAAAGCTGAGAGGAAGAAGTCTTCTGGATTAATGCAGCCACTTCCCGTTCCCCAGTGGAAATGAGAAAATATTACCATGGATTTCGTGTACAAGCTTCCTCGTACGTGAAATGGTTACGATGACATCTGGGTGATAGTGGATCGGCTTACTAAGTCAGCACACTTTATACCAGTTCGAGAGAACTATTCTTTAAGCCTATTAGTTGAGCTATTTATATCAGAGATCGTTAAATACCACGGGGTTTTGGTTAGTATTATTTTTTATAGGGATCCTAGGTTCACTTCTAAGTTTTGGGTGGCTTTCCAGGAAGCTCTTGGTTCGAGATTGCTTTATAGTACGGTGTATTATCCAAGGACAAACAGGCTATCTGAAAGAACTATCCAGACACTAGAAGATATGATGAGATCTTTGGTACTACAGTTTGGTGACGCTTGACATAAGTGTTTGGATTTGATGCAGTTTGCCTACAATAACAGCTACCATTCTAGTATTGGTATGTCACATTTTGAGGCACTTTATGGTAAGTTCTGTCATACTCCTTTATGTTGGTCAGAAGTTGGTGAGAGGGTGTTAATGGGCCCTGAGATTGTTGATGAGACTAACCAAAATATTCAGGTAATTAAAGCTAACCTGAAAGCGGCCCAAGATAGACAGAAGAGCCTTACCGATAAACATGCCACTGATAGAGTGTATAAAGTTAGAGATTTGGTATTTTTGAAGCTATCTCCGTGGAAGGGTGTAGTACGGTTCGGTAAGAAAGGTAAGTTAAGTCCTAGATACATTGGACTGTATCAAATCACAGAGCAAATCGCTGAAGTTGCCTACAAACTTGAGTTACCCTTAGAGCTATCAAAGGTGCATGATGTTGTTCACGTGTCTATGCTACGTCATTATGTCTCTGATCCATCGCACGTGATCCATCCTCAACCATTAGAGATTAATCCGGATTTGACTTATGATGAGGAGCCAGTGACGATCTTAGATTGGAAGGATAAGTTTCTTAGGAACCAAACTGTGCGCATGATGAAAGTTTTGTGGAAGAACCATTTATTGGAGGAGGCTACTTGGGAGACAGATGATCGTATGCAAGATTTATATTCACGTCTGTTTTATGATTATTGATATGTTTTGTGCTAGTGTACATAAATTTTGGGGATGGAATTTTCTTAAGGGGGTAAGTTGTGACGACCCATCCCAAATTATATATTTATTTATCCACGAGTATGCAAAGTGACGATAATGCCATCGAGGCTTAGTGACGTGGATGTACGTAAATAGTTTTAAATTATTTTTCTTGTTGACGTAATTAAATTGTATGCATCGTCACGAGTGTGTTAACGCAAGTTAAGGCCGAATCGAGTTCGTAATGGAAATGTTACAAATGAATAAGTGGAGTTGGGGTTGGTTTTATTTTCATTTGGACTCAATTGCTTAAGCCCTAAATTCTATAGCCCAATTAGGGCTTGAGATTTGTTCTTCTTTTGGCCAACTTGTGACCCTCCCCACACACACACACATACACGTACACATGTGCAACCCTCCTATCTCCTTCCTTCTCGAACTCTCTTTCTCGTCCGTACGACCTGAGCCCTCCAATCTTCAAACACCATCAAAACCTCACATATCGAACTTCTAAGAACCACCTTCAAGTTCCTTACAAGCCTGCGGCCTAACCATACCTTTTGTTCAAAGAAAGGACGTCAGAATCGTGAAGAACCATAAGCTCTGGTGAGGTACTCTGTTACTCCGACGTGATCATGGACATTTCACAAGATTTTAAGGCTAAAAAAGGGTCATAATCGACTCTATAAAGATCCTAGGCTAGTTTTGGAGTGGTTCGAACAACTATGTACTTGGGTTTGTCGAGTTCCAATTTTGGCCAGTTGTGTTGAGTTATTTTCTGACCAGTTCCTGAAGGTTTTAGGTCCCCAAATAGGTAAGAGTATGTTCTCCTTGTTGAGAGCTTCAAATCTATATAAGATTTGTGAATTTTGGTTGAAAAACAAAGTAGAAACTAAGGTTTTAAGATTTTCCAGAATTCGGCGTTGCCGACAGCGGCTCTGGCGAAACCACTGGAGAAGACAAAGAATATTCCGTCAACTTTGATGGAATATACTGACGGCATCAGGTAACTTTGTTACTTTTTAAACGGAATATTCTAATATTTAGCGGAAAATTCCCTAACACCGTTAGGGATTCCGTCAGTGTGCCAAGCACATGCTTGCGTGTGGCTGGCGCGTGAGACATAAATTTTTTTTTCTAAAAATATGGGGATGCTTGTGGTGTTGAGTAGGCCACGATGGTATATTCAAACACCCTAATTGAGCAGCGTATGAGAAGTTATTACGCGGTTTTGGTTAGGTGCTAAAAATTAACATTAAATTAGTTGTTTCGCATATAGGTGAGACGTTTCAGGAGGATGAGCATAGCCAGGCAAGACTCGGGGGTTATGACCCTGCTATATACCAGTGAATGAGTTTTTGGTTTGCCATATATACGTATATGTGTTTTCCATTTTCCCAGAAATTGTTTTAAATGGATTTACATTTTTAAATGCCATGTCAATTGCATTACATTTTTGTATATGCATTAGTATAGATATGCATATTATTGCATGTAGCTGCGGACGCCCAGGTAAGCTTCAGGTGAGTGCATATTGATGATAGGGATTGCAGTGTGTATGGTTATGTTTAGATGCATTTTGTGCTCATTATTCTGCACCTCGGTGTTAGTGCTCTGCTTGAGGCCAGGGCCTAGCCTTCACGTGATCGTTCACCTCCAGCACCACACGCTCATCTTGGATCCAAGGCAGGTGTTAGCCTGTCATACAGACCACATTAGGTGGTTCCGACTCGTAGGTGACTTGCAATACTTCGCACAGACTTCATGTGATCATAGCACTTGAGCATATTTATTTACACCTAGCTTGTTGTACATACCACATTAGGTGGTTCCGACTCATGTGCAGGAATTGGTAGATGAGTTATAGGCTCAGCTGTATAGGTCACGTTAGGTGACTCCGGCTGACATATCAGTTTACATTGATTTATTTCACCTGGCTTACTCATTTCATTGCTGAGATATGGCATATACTTGGTTTTCACTACTCTTGAGCATGATATCTACATATGTATGTATTACTATTTTCTAGGAAATTATATGGGTTTTACGGTGAGTGGTTATTATTTTTGGAAAGAGAAATGGTTTTAAAAAGCTTTGTTTTTACCCACTCACGTTTTTTTGTTTTACGCCCCTCCATGTTCTAGTTAGACGTTCGTGTTGGTGGCTTACAAGGACTCTACAGCGGTTCTGACAAACTTTAATTAATGTAGGAATTTCTTTCATGTCTTGTATAATTAATACTTAGCTTGCTAGACTGCATCTAGGTTACCTATACTCTGAATATGTGTATCTACACCTTAAGTACCTCCACTCGCTTATATATATATATATATATATATATATATAGTGTAAGTTAGTTAATTGGTTTTTATTTACTCACATTTTCATATCACTATCACTTCTGCTCTGTGCTCATGGTTACGCCACCCTCACGTGACGGCCAACATGCCTCGATTTTCGGTCACGATGTGTCATTGATTCCTTATATTGTTGTTTTCACATTTATGTAAAAATGAGCATTTTTATCCTTTCAAATAATTGTAACAGGTAAATTAGTATTTTTCACAAATATACAAATGTTGTTTTATTCAAAAGTTAAGTTAATGTGCTCGCGCATGCACACACACAAATAATAATAATAATAATAATATCAAAATGTGCCAAACATATGTAATAATACATGCAAAATAATTTACCTACAGAATAAATAAATTGGAGATTATATTCACACACCGCAAATTACTTCTCCCACACCTTTTTAAAATTTTAATATTTTCTTATCAAGTGTTAGTTGACACATCCCGACCCGGATTGTTCACTAGGACTCCGAATCGAGTTGTGTTGGCCGACACCTGGAAGGTAACGAAGCCATAAGGTGTAATGATGTGGAATATGTGAATAAATTTAAACCTAGAAGTGCCTAAATACGAGAGTGCGCTGTGAGCGAGAATGAACCCATTTCACACGTGACGTCAAAGCATAAGTAAAGTATAGTAGAGTGGATTGAAAATCATACCATCGAAGGTAATCTCTAATGCCAAGATTTGCCACGAATCCTCGTCGATACTAAAACTCTGCTACTAGAACCTGGAAGGAAAAAGAAACAAGAGTGAGTGGGCCTGAAAATAACGCTTTAATAAAGACCTTCTAAACGTTATAATCCCTCGCTATAATACCTGTATAGTTTCTAGGAAATCATACTATGTATAAGTATGAAATCAAATGTAAATCAATAGTAAATCCAGGAATATTCCAAATCACTACATGGCAACAACATAAAAATCAAGTGCTCGTCAACCTATGATAACACATTAGTTGGAGTTGCCTAATGCAACATGTACAACTTATAAATCAATCTATGATAACACATGAGTCGGAGTTGTCTAATGCAACCTGTACCACTCATAAATCAATCTATGATAACACATGAGTCGGAGTTGTCTAATGCAACCTGTACGACTCATAGGCAACATGTACGACAATGTTGGAGTTGCCTATTATTGCAACCTGTATGACAATGTCGGAGTTGCCTAAAACACAAATATAGTCATGCCATAACTTATTCATTCCAGATAACACCATAAATTCACCTAAACTTACCTCATGACCCGCGTTCACCTTAGCACTTCAAAGCATTCACAACAATTATATATAGGTAATATGCATATGGATATGCCATGACTCAATATAAAACTCAACCACATCATAGTATTTTAGAAAATATAAAGGAAATTGTTATTGGCATAAAATGCATAATTCAATTTAAAAGCATTTGTGGAACTATTAGTTATATATATATATATATATATATATATATATATATATATATATATATATACGATAAAAAAAAGAAAAGACCCACTCACCTGAGGTCCACACTACGACTACCTAGCATGAATATTGAGACGTCACGAATGAACATCACTTAGAATAAATATTCAATCATGTCTCAGAACTCTTATCAATAAAACACGTAACTTACATAAAACACATCCCAAGGACATTCTAGAATGATTTGAGACCCCTTTGACCAAAAGTCAACCGTTGGTCAAAGATCAATGGTAGGGTCCACAACCCTACATAACTAAATCCGGAAGATATGCATCTTGGATTTTCGATTCGTAACTTCTAAAAATCCACATTATACTTCTAGGACATCATACTAAAGTTTCATTACTATCCAACGATTGGATCTCTGCTAATTGCCAATTCAAGGGGACGTCAACGTTATATTTTACAAACTTACAAATCTAATTTGGGAAGATCCGTACGTCAGAATCCTAATCTGTAAGTTTCTAATATCCTCAAATATTATGTACTATAGCGTATTAAAGTTTGGTGACGATCCCAAGGTTGGATCGTCAATTCACATAATGTTCAAGTAGCGGTCTTTAACCAAACTATATTCAAACGATGAGATTTCAACAATCGGACACCTTAGCTTAGGAAGGTCAGGGGGTGACCTGGCACACGCGCTGCCGCACACGGCGGTCGGCCGCCCCGATTCGCAGGAAAATTCAACTATCCCAAAAAATTCTCAAATTCTATAGAAATGAAGATCTCCAAGAGTATAGCAAGTTTTATACATGTGGTCAAGTCCAATTTGGCTGGGAAAGGCTCCAATTTCACTCAAACCCGTCGGAACCCTAAAATTGGTGAATTTCAATTCTCCTTCCTCGGTGCTCCAACATCTCTACCACTGGTTGGGTCTTGTTCATGGGTCCAAGGGAAGTTGATTAAGGGTGGTGACGGGTGGTGAGACTCACCGGAACAGCGAATCACCGTCGAGAACCTTTGTGTTCTCTAGTACGGTTTTACTCGAAATTGGCCTTAAAAACCCTGAAATTTGAGCAAATATGGTAGATGAGAGGTTGTGGAATAAGTTGTAGGTGGTGGAGGGGTGAGAATGGCCTGAAAAATGGTGGCAATTGGCTGGAATTCATCCGGGTTGAAGTCGGGTTTGTGGGTGCACGGGTTAACGGGAAAGGGTGGTTCTTTCTCACCCTTCCTGATTGGTCCCTCATTTTCTCCTCCTTTCTAATTGGTCCTTAGTTCCATTTAAATTGATTGGTCCTATATTCCCTTGTTGAAAGCTCATTGGCTTCCTTCCCACAAGATGGGAGCTCAAATTATTTAACTAACTTTAAATAATCAATTTCAAACATTTGTAACTATACCGTTATAATTCAAACTCAAACGGTTTTCGCCTATGCATTCGTGGTTTCAAAATCTATTCAAAAACATTAATTGTGACTTCGAACGGTCAACGAAAGTCAAACATCCTTGCCTCTAAGGGCATTTTCGAAAAATCACTACTTTAAAATTTATAAAACTTCAAATTTGGGATGTGATGTCACATTAGTGGTGTGTAAAAAATATTAAAAATTAAAAAGGTGTGAGAGAAGTAATTTGGGGAGTGTGAATATAATCTCTCTAAATAAAAATGTTGATTGATTGCAAACAACACATAATAATATATAACAAAATGTGTCTAATGTATACATGCAAAATAATTTACCTACAATGATTGTCAAACAAATATATGAAATGGAACAGATGATGGTAAGACAAGTATAAAGTAGATACTTTTGTAATTTACCTATAGAATAAATGAATGTTGATTGATTGCAAACAACATAATAATAACAAATGTGCCTAATATATGTAATAATACATGCAAAATTATTCACCTACAAAATAAAAGTATGTTTTCAGCCAATTGATTCAAAGTTAATTAATTACCTATATTCTACTTAAAAAATATAAGTAATTTATTTCACACAGATATAATAATAACAAAATGTGCCTAATGTATACATGCAAAATAATTTACCTACAATGATTGTCAAACAAATATAAGAAATGGAACAGATGATGGTAAGACAAGTATAAAATATATACTTTTGTAATAATAAAGCTCTTATTTGCCATAATTATGGTGGATAATTAAATTCATAAACATAATTAGGGTGATGTGGCACAATTGTAAATATTTTGAAAATAATAAGTATTTATTTGTTTACATGGTAGTTTATTTCAAATTTAGGTTTTATTTGGATGTTTAAAACGAGATGGGTTTTTGTCAAGAAAATAAGTGTTGCATGGGCTTATATCTAAAGTGTGACAACCCGTCTCTAATTTTACGTTTTTATAAATTTTAAAAGCGTGAATTGACGAAAATGCCCTAGAGGCAAGGACTTTGACTTCCGTTGACCCTCGTTTAGAAAAACGTTTAACTTATTCTTTTAGCGTATTTAAGTAATACTCGTCACTACGCATAGGCGAAAGCCATTTATGAGTCTAGATTATAACAGTATAGTTATGGACGTTTAAAGTTGGTTATTTAAAGGTAGTTAAATTATTTGAAATCCCACCTTGTATGATTGAGAACCAATCAACATATGGGTTAAGGGGACCAACCTGATTTGGAGGGAGAGAGAGTGAGAGCCAATGAGGAAAAAGAAAGGAAAAAAAAAGAGGGGGGGGGGGGGGGGAAAGCTCCCAGCCTTCCCATAGCCTTTCACACGCACCCACACCCATTGCGACCACCCATCTTCCAAGGCCGATTCCGGCCAACTCCGGTGGAGTTTTTTTACACCACCACCACCATCTTGAAGCTCTCATTCCCTCTACAAAACCCAACCAAGAACCACCTTGATTAACCACTGTATGAGGCGGTTTGAGACCACGAAAGTCGACGGTTCTCACGGTGCTCTAACCACCATTTTCAATTTTCCGGTGAATCGGCAAAACAATGGCCGATGCCACCCCTTGGGCTTTGTAGCCCATCATCCCTAGAGAAAATCCCAACCAATCTTGACCCTGTTGGACCACCGTAGACGACGAATTGACGCCGGGAAGCTTTAGGCACCAGCCAGCTTTATGAGCAAAATTGACTATCTTCCGTCCACTTTTGGACTTCGTGGCAGGTATGAAAGTTGTTCCTCTCTTTGAGATCTTCATTTCTGTGAATTTTGGTAATTTTTAGAAATAGTTGAATTTTCCGGAAAGTCGGGGCGGCCAACCGCCACTTGCGGCGGCGCGTGGGCCGAGGGGTCCCCTAACCTTCCTAAGCTATATTTGAATACGTTGGTTCCATTTGTGAAGTCCGATTGACGAAATTTCGTGGTTTGAACTTAGTCTCATTATGGTCCGCCACTTGATTATTACAGCAACTGACGATCCGACTGTTGGATCGTCATTAAATTTTAATACATTATAGTACGTAATATTTGAGGATATTAAAAAATTACGGATTGGGAATCTAACGTACGGATCTTCCCAAATTGGAATTGTAAGTTCGTAAAATAAAACGTTGACCACCACTTGAATTGGCAATTGGAGGAGATCCAACCGTTGGATCGTAATGAAACTTTAGTATGATGTTTTAAAAGAACAATGTGTATCTTTGGAAGTTACGGATCAGAAATCTATGATGCGGATCTTCTAGATTGAGTTACGTAGGGTTGCGGACCCTAGCGTCGATCTTTGACCGACGATTGACTTTTGGTCAATGGGTCCCAAATCATTCTAGAACGTCCTTGGGGATATGTTTTATGTAAATTATGTGTTTTATCGATAAGAACTCTGAGATGTGATTTGATAATTGTTATAGGCAACGATGGTTCGTGATGTCTCGATTTTCGTGTTAGGGCGCCGTAGCGCGGACCTCAAGTGAGTGTGTATTTTCCTTTTATCGTATATAGATATGACTGATAATTCCACAAATGCTTTTAAATTGTTCTATGCATTTTATGCCATGTTATATATATATATATATATATATGTATATGTTAAAATACTATGGTATGGTTGAGTTCTAGATTGCATTATGATATATCTATATGCATATTATCGGCATATAATTACTGTGAATGCTTTGAAGTACTAAGTTAAACTACGAATGGCTTGATCCCGTTTGAGAGTACGTAGGCAGTCTAACAAGACAGTTAGATGCAGCCATAAAACAATCCAAATTTAACATGTACTTGGTTTCTTTAAGGAAATAAGTTATGATGATTAACAGCATAGTAATTAACCATGATTTTATTCTAGTCTATGACTGGGTTTAGTTCAGATTAAGAATGTTGGGACGTTAAAGTGGTTATGCCAAATGACGCTGCGGATGCCCCGGTAAGCTTCAGGTGAGTACATGTTGATGATAGTGATTTCAATGTGTATGGTTATGTTTTTTGCATTTAATGCTCATTATCCTGCACCTCGATGTTAGTGCTCCGCCCGAGGACAGGGCTTAGCCTTCACGTAATCGTTCACCTCTCGTACCACACGCTCACTTTGGATCTAAGGTAGGTGTCAGCCTGTCGTACATACCACATTAGGTGGTTCCGACTCGTAGGTGACTTGCGATACTTCGCACAGCCTTCACGTGATCGTAGTACTTGAGCGTATTTATTTACACCCAACCTGTCATACAGATCTGTTGACCCTAAAAACTACAGAGCCTACGTGGCGCGCAGGCCGAGTAATTAATGAGCTAACTACGTCCTTCGGTGAATGCGGGGCGTGCCAACTCGTCGGCCGAGCTCGGTCGAGGAGTAAATTTGTTGATGTTGCGTTGGGTCGCGCTACTGACTTCTGCGTCTTGCGATTGCGGCCGAGAAAGGAACACGTCTCGGCCTCTTGGGCTCTCGAACCTGAAGACAAGGTTACTATTCTTACGAAGTTCAATATTAAATTCGGCTTTCAATGTGCCGAATGTAATAACTGTAACACCTCACTTCGCCAAGAAGGCTGGTGAGATGACCTCGACCAATAAGGATTTAGAAACCCTTCTCGACCGAGACTTGGATAGGTAATCAACCGTTCTCGCCGCAGTGCTGTTGATGCCAACGGAAGATACTGCGAGACCGATTGACTCTACGATGACAGAGCTATCTATGCCGACTTAAGATATCACCGGTTGCTTCCACAGTGCTGTTGATGCCAACGGAAGATGTGTCAGCGAAAAAAGGAAAAAGAAAAATCACAAGTTGTGAGAATTTGCGCAGGGCAATTTTGTATTGATTTGCAGGGGTCTTCCTGATGCACAGCGTCCCCTATTTATAGTACTGATCCTTGAGTCCGAGTTTAAATCCTACTCGGACTAGGTTTCCCTCTCCGGATCACCTCGACCAGTCCTATATTTACTAGGACTATGAATCTAGTCCTTAGCTAAGCTGGATTCGTTTTCTGGATATCCGATCCCGTCGAGACTCCTCATTGCACTAGGACTTGTCCTAACCGCTCTAGGTTTGGACTCCCACGGGTTGACCGATCCATGGCCCTTTTGCCGCCCGGCCTCCTGGGCCGAGAGTGATCCTACCCTCGGCCCAAACTATTATTTTGGGCCCAAACAAGATCACATTAAGTGGTTCTGACTCATGTGCAAGAATTGGTAGATGAGCTATATAGGCAACTCCGACACTGTCGTACAAGTTGCCTATGAGTCATACAGGTCACTATAGGTGACTTCGACTTATGTGCTAGCATTGATTGATGAGATATGGATGAGTCGTACTGGTCACTATAGGTGACTTCGACTTATGTGCTAGCATTGATTGATGAGATATGGATGAGTCGTATAGGTCACTAAAGATGACTCCGACTTATGTGCTAGCACTAACTGATGATATGTGAGGGAGTCATACAGGTCACTATAGGTGACTCCTAATTATGTGCCAACATTGATTGATGAGATATGGTGGAGTCTTACAGGTCATTATAGGTAACTCCAACTTATGTGCTAGCATTGATTGATGTGATATGGATGAGTCGTACAGGTCACTATAGGTGACTCCGACTTATGTGCTAGCATTAACTGATGAGATATGAGGGAATCATACAGGTCACTATAGGTGACTCTAACTTATGTGCCAGCATTGATTGATGAGATATGACAAAGTCGTACAGGTTACTATAGGTAACTCTGACTTATGTGCTAACATTGATTGATGAGATATGGATGAGTCATACAGGTCACAATAGGTGACTCCGACTTATGTGCTAGCATTGATTGATGAGATATGAATGAGTCATACAGGTCACTATAGGTGACTCCGACTTATGTCCTAGCATTGATTTATTGAGCACATGATTATATATATTGTTTATGAGATGCTGTGTCACGGTATATTTATGGATTTACTGTTGATATACTTTTGATTTTACATTGATATGTGGTATGATTTTTTTTTTAAAAACTATACAGGTGTTACAGCGAGGGGTTATAACGATTTAGAAGGTTTTTATTAAAATTTTATTTCCAAGGCCACTCACCTTTGCTTTGTTTCCACCCTCCAGGTTTTTTTTTTAGCTGAGCTTTCTTATCGACGAGGATTCGTGACAAATCTTGGTATTGGAGATTACCTTCAATGGTATGATTCTCAATCCACTCTACTATACTTTACTTATACTCTGACATCACATGTGAAATGGTTCATTTTTGCTCACAGTGCACTCTCATATTTAGACACTTTTATATTTAAATTTATTCACATTTTTCCCACATCACAATACTTTATGGCTTCGTCACCCTCTTGGTGTCGGCCATCACAACTCGATTTGGAGTCTAAGTAGAACCCTAAAAATTTTCTCTATAATGACTAGACCTAGAATTCGTGTTGTGTTTCCCGTGTTCATTTCGTTTTCGTGTCATACTAGATATCTTAACGGGTGGTGTCGTGTAACACCCGTTAAAATAAACAGGTAAAATGACCCGACCCGAAATCGACCCGATAATATTAACAGGTAATATGACCCGACCCGTTACCCGTTAAGGAAAATATATTTTAAACCAATAAATAATCAAATGAAAAACATAATACTAAATAAGTATATACATATCATATTATCACATTCAAAACATAAAAAGGCATTTGTCTTTCAAGTATTACATATTTACATATCCAAAATAAGAGCATAATAAAAAATAAAAAATAAAACATTAGAACATTACAAAATATCAAATGTTCAAAAGATTTGCAAAATTAAGAGAGTTATGTTTCAAGGTTTGGAACCTTGCACATTTTCTTACAATCAAACTCTTCAATTTTCATCAATCACCATGGAAAACGGTATTGGAACTTTGGCTTGATATATTGTCTTCAAGAGTTATATTGATGATATTTTTAGTGAGGCTTTTTACATTAGCACTCTCTTCTCATTTATCCTATGTTAATTGTTTAAGTAAAGTCTTTAATAGTTTTTTTAATTAATGTAGATGTGTGAAAAATATATAAATGCTCGTAATGACAAGCTTTACAACTTTCGTGAAGGGCTTAACTTTGAAATGTGCCACTATAATCATATAAATCATAGATCAAAATTTAACCATCAATTGTTGTTTACATTTATGCTTCATTTTTTCTCACCAAATTTTTTTTTTCTTTTCAGATTTTCTTTTTTGAAAACATGATCTATTAGAGGATACAGGAAGATGAACAGTTCAGATTGTTGATATTATGTTCAGAGTTTTACCGTTAGTGAAAATATTGCTTGGTGTTTATAAAGTCTTTACAAACTATATAACATTGACTCATATTTCAATTAACCTAAATACCAGGATGTGATATCAAAGATCTGAACCGTTCATCTTCCTACATCCCCCAGAAGATCATGTTTTCAAAAAAGAAAATTTTAAAAATGAAATTCAATATAGAGAATAAAGCCTAAACGACAATCGAAGGTTAAATACAAATTTAAGGTTTATGGATTATAGTGTCGGATTTCGAAGTTGATCCCTTTACGAAAGTTGTAAAGCTTGTCACTACTAGTGATTGTATTTTTTTTTTTTTTACATTTCTTACACTTCTACAATAATTATTATTAATTTTATTACTTTTACACTCAAATAAAAAACACTATTCATGACGGTTTAGAGAGTTTTTAAAATCTAAACAATAATGTAAGTGTAACCATTGTTTACTCATAGAGGAATGATGAATCACGAGTGTTTATATATTCTTTCACATTTTTCATACTTGTAGGGATGTCTTATTGCCTATACTAATACTATACTAGTTGATTTTAATTTTGGACAACATGTTAAGTAAAATTTATCCTATTAATGATAATAAGAAACTCTCATAATAAAAATAAATAAATGAATAAAACTTAAATTTTTTGACTTATATAGAATAAGAATACCAAAATATATATTTAATATAGAATATACCAATATATACAATATGGCTATTGTATTTTATAACAAATTTTTAGTAATTATAAACTTTAAAATTATAATTTATTTTTCTTAAGGGGTTGAAACGGATTACCCATGTTAACGGGTTCTTAACAGGTCATCCGATAATAACCCGATTAGTTATCGTGTTGATCCAAAACCCGTTATTTTCGTGTTGTGTAAAAAACTGCCGGATCTAATAACCACCGACTATATCTAGAACTAAAAGATAGAAAGCTTCTTTTGCATTAATTGAGATGAATCGTTGCTATCATTGAATTAGTTCGCATTCTCATCGGCATCTAGAAAGCTTCTTTTTTTAATTCCAAGTACCAAACTTTTTCCTTATGTTAATGAACTATTCCTATTCTTATGAGAGATTAAGCCAATAATGTTAAAGGCCTCAATTATTTGAGATAAAAAAATTTAAAAAAAAAAAATTGTTCCCCAAACAAAAGAAAACAATAGGACACTGCCAATCAGTATGACGCAAATTGGGTGGCCGCCAGTCAAGAACTTTGGTTAAGGCTGTGGGAGACGCTAATAAAAAATGACCAGGAAATGCATGTAATTAAACGAGGGTTGGTGGCCGCCAGTCAAGAACTTTGGTTAAGGCTGTGGGAGATCTTTTAATTAAAGGAAAACTAACGAAAAAATCTTAAAAATTTTAATTTTAATGAAAAAAGACAAATAAATGTGTAAGTGAATAGTACCAGGAAAGGTAAAAATGTCATTTTTCGTGAAAAGTAAACAGTACCGAGAGTATTTTATTAAAACTCTTTTTAATTAAACCAAGTGGCCTAAACAATTAGTTAAAAAAAATTCTAACCTCTCAACCAATTTTATTTTAACACTTGATGTATTAGCTGTGTTCCCGTCACACACTCCCCTCACGTTTCTCTCTCTATAGCTCATTTGCACATTTTTACCATCTTGTCCTTAACTTTTTTTTATTTTTTATTTCTTAACCTATAATTAAATGAATAATTTTGGTCAATATAAGAATGTTTAACCATGAGTTCTTCTGCCTTACGAATATAAATAAAATGGTCAAGGCAAATGCCTTTATTTGATTTTGATTTTTAATTTTCATATTTTGGTATTATTAAAAACCAGATAAACATTACTAAGCAAAGCCTGAAAACTATATATAATTACTGAAATGTTTATCAAACTCTAGTTAAGAGTCACCAAACTCTACTAAAAAATTAATGACCTCATATATTGTCACTTACGTGCTCCTTTTGTTGAAGTTGATAAATTTAATGAAATGCTCATTTGATAACCATTCTAGTTTTTATTTTCTTTTATTTTTTTTTTAACTAAAAGCTAGTTTAGTAATTGCCTTCAGTTTCAAATATATGATGCATGAAAATCAAAATCAAGCCAAATTATGAAACTAAAAAAAAAGTAGCTTTTAGTTTTTTATTTTCAATTTTTATACCATACAAGTTTTCAATTTTCACTTTTTTTTTTTGGAAAATCTTGACGTACGATAAAATTTTATTGATTTGAAAAAAAAATTACACCTAATCAGGTAGACATAAACCTTACCCCTTATAAAGCAAGAAAACCAAAATACAAAAAAAGAAGAGGAAATAAACATTACCTTCTTGAAAAAGAAAGTACAAGAAAAGAAATGGAGCATAAATCTTATCCCTCTAAAATAAAAGCTACAAGGTAAGAACTTGCATGATAAACTGCAAAACAAAAAGTAAAATCCAAAAGGATTAGGTAAAAAAGAAAATCATACATAAAAAAGGGAGATAAACATGTAAGCCGGCATGCCAAACAAGTGAAGATGAAAGAAGCTCTAAAGTGGCTAATTTGTCAACAAATGCCTTCTTTTCTCAAAATGTATGGGAGCAACAATAAACCATGTGTTGTAACATAGAAATAAAGTTTTTCCAATGAGTTCGGAGGGACCAAAAAGGAGAAAAAAAACTAGAAGCAAAGCAATATATCACATTAGAATAGCCATAAGCCAACCCTGGGCATGAGCCAACTCCGTAGCAAGGATGACAACATAAAGCTCTGTACATAAAGAAGTATGATGGCCCAAACGAACACGCCCCGACCCTGATATTCCCCGAATACCAGGATAGACACGTGCTGGCCGACACCCGAGGGTGACGAAAGCCATTAATTGATACAAAAGCTAAGAATAAGAAATAAATACGGGTTATGAATTTAAGAACAATGATTTAATAACTTAGGAACGTGCTCAGAGCATACAACTAAACCTAATCACTAAGAAGAATTAAGATAAAATTTAATGAGTAAAGGAGTGAGTCCTACATTCGAGAGGATCCAAAGATGCTGCTGCGGAAGTGTCTTGACGCCGGGATTATGTGCCTCGATTCTAAGTCCTGAATGGCGGCGCAAAACAAAAGTGAGTGGACCAAGTTTATATATATAATAATGATAAAACAGTTATCAATGTACTAACCCCCACAGTTTATATAAATGAAAACTACTAGCATAATAAGTGATGGATTTAATAAAAATCCTAGCATGCCAAAATATCTCAAAAGTCACATCGCGGAAACGCATCGCGGAAATCAAAACAGTAAACGTATCATAAATCGTCTCGTAAGCGCGGTGTGCTGCTAGTAAGATCACCGAATAAATATAACTTCCGGCCCAATGCCTGCACCTAAGTCTCTGCGCCCGTAGCCAGAGATAACTACCACCCAGCCCAATGCCTCTTCATGTCCCTCAGCCCGTAGCTAGGGATTATTTATCCCGGCCTAAATGCCAACACCAGATCCTCGCCCCAGGCGGCATAGTGTCCATTAGGCACGCACAAAATGTTACGCCTCTCGTAAATAACCACTTCATAGCATAGGTTACCGATCATCGTCTACACTATAAAGAGGGGTTCAAAAACATGTTCTAGCATCCTATCGTCATCTATCAGATAGTCTACCAGTTCATGATTTTTATAGAATATACGATATATTAAAATATAGCTCAAAATAGGCTAACAATTAATTCCTCACCAAAACACGAGACGATAATCAATATCTTAAATCATCAGGCTTCACATAAATCAAATCATAAATTCGTAGGCATGCTAATCATTTATGCAATTACTATAAAATCATGTAATTTTTAGAAATGGTCCACTCACAGTACTTAGTTGCCAAAAGCTGCACCACTAGCGAAGACGGAAACGTCATAATAATTGCCCCTAAGCACATAAAGAGTACAATAAATAAAACTATATAATAGCAATTGAATTTGAGAAAACGGACATTGGAAACGGATTCAGAACGTCGAATTACCCTAAGAAGCGTCCCAGACGAAAACCCAAAAAGTCAACCCTAAAGTCAACGTTGACCGGGGATCAACAGTCAATTTAGGTCTAACGGGTTTTAGGCTTGAAATCCGGATTAGGGTTTAGGTTAAATAGGATTAGGATTTATTGGGTTTTGGAATTCTAAGGCTTTTTGGGTTAAAAGGGTTTTAGGGTGAAAATTGGGATTTGGGCTTAAGCCCAAACATATACGTAACAACACACACACACATGCCTAAGCATACCCACACACACACACGGGCACAAGGCCCTAAGGCCTCACAAGGGCAAGGCTTTAAGCCCTTTAAATCAAAACCGGCCCAAGGCCAATCAAAACTAGGGCCCGAGCCCTTTGGGTTTTAAAAACTAAATAAATAAAAAAGAAAAACTGAATGGGTTAGGGTACTGGGCTTAAGACAACACGGGCCTAAGGCCCGAGGGAGAGGGAAAGGCCGGGTGGCCTGTTGCCAAGGAAGAAGAAGGCCGGAAATTCGGCCGGAAAACCACCCCACTTTAAACGGCCATAACTTTGTCACTACTCAACGAAATCAAGCGAGACAAAAATAAAAGTTGTAGCCCTGGAAGAGACGAAGAGAATGATACCTCACACGACGTCTAAATCGCCGTGGTTTGGCCGGAAATTTCCTCGAAAGACTCGGAGGTCGCCGGAAACTGGGTAAGATTCAAATGATTATAACTTCTTCAATACTCAATGAAATTGAGTGAAACAAAAAGGAAAGTTATAGTACTCGACGAGACGAAGAGATTGATACCTTTCACGCCGGCCAACTCGTCGTGGTTTGGCCGGAAATGGCCTCGAAAGCCGTCGGACTCGCCGAAGGTTATTTTCTTGGTTTCGCCGAGTTGCGCAGAGGCAAGAGGAAGAGGAAAGGGACGAGGTTTAGATGGTGATTGTGTCTTCCTCGAGCAGGGAGTGCAGCTGGGTGTGAGTGTGATCATAGAGAAGAGAGGAATAGAAGTATACGGGAAAGGGAAGAAGGAGAGGAAGAAAGAGAGAAGAGGGCTCGGGGACAAAATCAGGGGGGTGGGTCCCCTTGGCTCACCATTTAAGACCAAAAACAAATTTTAAAAGGAAGATAAATTCTCAAACTTGATGAAAATACAAAAATACCATTTATGTACAGTGAATCCTGGGACGGGTTGTTACACAAACTCAGGGAGAAACCACCAAGAAAATAACCTGCATAATCTTGGAAAACCCCACCATATATAAGCCGCAAGATCTGGGTTACCTTTAGCAATGTCATCCTTATTCACTTTGACCTATGGAAATGGAGGGGCATGCCAAAGAACATGAACTGTAAAAGAAGCTTTACAGGACTCAACCAAGATTCTAAAAGAGACCAAAAATTGCTTACCCAATATATAACGTACATGACCATGAGTTAAAACTCCAACTTACCTAATCCAGGCAAAGTAGAACAACATAAGCATAAAAAAGAAGAAGGCCTACTTTCAAACTTTACTTTATTATGCATACTCCAAAGAGACATTAATAAGTAAAATCATAATGCTAGCCAAACATTGTGAAGTTGTGGAGAAACCCGTTTTGACACAAAAGCAAGTCGAAAATTCGAGAAGGAACCTGTAAGCAGAAAAATAGTCCAAATTGAGTAGCAAGCCAAAACTAAGTGTGGAACCATGATTTTCTAGATTTGGAGTAAGATAGATCGGAATACGAATATCTTAGAAATTCGGTCATGGACTTAATAGCTTCCATCACGGAGCTGCATAGATGAACCAGTGATTCCATTGTCATCTTGATCGAAGCAGTGGGCGAAGTCTGTTGACTTCACTGAGATTAACCATGCTTGTTCAGCAAGATACATAAATTTGTTCTAGTATAGAATCAACCAAGTTTCCTAAAATATGGAAGATTCCTAAAATCTAGGGATTTGGTGTGCACCACAAGTAATCATACCACTAAGAGGATTCAATATCTACTCATAGATATCTTGTGGGATTCTCATGGTTTAATACGAATTCTATATCCTAAAATAACTCTATCTCAACTAGTATAAATACACCCTTATGGGGTTCATCTCTGGTAACACAATTATCTTATGTACTGCTTGAGTCTCAAATATTGCTTACTAACTTGACCGTTAAAGAGTCTTTGACCAGTACCCTACCGATCCTTAGGTTGCTTACGGTTATTTGTTATTTTATAGGTTGTCGAATTTGTGCATCCCGACCCTTCAAGGTAGTGCACAAATTTAGTTTTAACACCAAGCGTGTTGTGCAAATTCACAACTAAAAAATTGGAAATAAAGGAATGTCCCCTACTTGATGTTGATTCTCTTTTGGTAGCTTATTAAAAAGAATCAACCAATCTAAAATAAAGTAGCTAGAATGAAAGGATGCCAAATAATGGAAGACTAACTTTTAACAGGAAACCGAAGACGAACAGTTTCATAGCCATCCAAAAATGAAAAATCTCAAAATGTGCGTCCCAGATTAACACATCCTTTTCCTCATCAATTATAATAGGCATCTCTAAAATCTCTTTAGCTAACTCTGAAAAGTAGAAGAAGAAAAATAGGAGGAATAACCCATTTTCCATATCATAATGTCTGAGACTTTTGTCTAAAATAGAGAATGAGCAAGCTCAGTAGCAACAACGGCCTCCATAATAGGCATAACCAACCACTTATCAATCCAAAGAGAAAAGAGAAGTACTAGAACCATACCAATTGCCCAGCGATAATTCTAAAACAAGATATGAACAATAGATTAATACTAGGCCATATAGAAGATTGTTTGTAACAAGAAAAGTATAAATAACCATGTAGCTGAAATCGCTCTAAAAAATAAACACTGTAGAGAATCTAATGTTAAACCCCACCCCCGAATTTATATGTAATTTTATAATTTCCCAAAGTTTTATTGAAAATTTCATTCTGGTCCCCTAGATTGACTAAATCTGGACCCTTTATCTAGATTCCTAAACCCCCTCAAACTGCCACGTGGCAGCACCCTAACAAACCTCATCTTTCTCTATTCCCCCCTGTGACTCTTTCTTCTTCTTTCTATTTTTGTTTCTCTCCCTCTCTCTCTCTCTCTCTACAAACCACGCACACCACCGTGCATCCTCACCCAATTGACCTTTGACCCTTGACTCTGACCATTGACTGACTTTGACCAGTCAACGATCAGCGTTGACTTTGAATCTAACTTTGACCAGTCAACGGTCATCGTTGACTTTTAGGGTTGACTTTTCAGGGTTTCGTCCGAGACCTCTCCTAGGTTAATTTCGACGTCCTGGACCCGTTTCTGAAGTCCGTTTTCCTAAATTAAATCGTTTGAGTAGAGTTTGATTAAATGTACTATTTATGTGTTTAGGGGCAATTATTATGACATTTTCGTCTTCGCTAGTAGCGCAGCTTTTGGCGGCTAAGTACTATGAGTGGACCCTTTCTAAAATTACATGATTTTTATAGTTCAATTTCATAAATGAATAGCATGCCTTACGAGTTTATGATTTGATTTTATGTTAAGCATGTTTTTTTGATATGTTGATTTTCATCTCGTGTTTTTAGTGAGGAATTAATTGTTGGCCTATATTGAGCTATATTTTAATATATCGTATTTTCTATAAAACCATGAACTGGTAGACTATCTGATGGATGACGAAAGGATACTAGAAAGTGTTTTCAAAACCCCTCTTTATAGTATAGAAGATAGATGACTTTATACTATGAAGTGGTTATTTATGAGAGGCGTAACTATTTGTGCGTAACTAGTGGACACTATGTCGCCTGAGGCGAGGATCTGGTGTTGGTAGATAGGCTGGGAGAAATAATCCCTAGCTACGGGCTGAGGGACACAGAGCATGCATTGGGCCGGGAGTTGGTAATCTCTGGCTACGGGCGCAGAGACCATGGTGCTGGCATATGGCCAGGAGTTATATTTATTTCAGTGATCTTACTAGCAGTACACTGCGATTACAATACGATCTACAAGACGATACACGCGATGATTTATATGATGGTTTTCCGCGTTATACCTGTTGAGATGTTTTATGGCATGCTAGAGTTCAGAAAACCTATCACTTATTATGCTAGTAGTTTTCATTATATATAAACCTGGAGTTAGTATGTTCATAACTGTTTTCGTATTATGTATATATATATATATATGAACTTGGTCAACTCATCTTTGTTTTGAGTCCCCTTTCAGAATTTAGAATCGAGGCATACGATCCCAACGTCAACACTTTCGCATTGGCATATTCGAGTCCTCTCGGTGTAGGTACCACATCCTTTTATTTATTCAATTTTATATTAATTCTTTTAGAGCTCTAGTTAGTTGTATGCTCTGAACTCGTTTCTAAATTATTAATTCATTGTTTTTAAATTCATAACCCTTAATTACTTCTTATTTTTAGCTTTTGTATCAATTAATCGTTTTCGTCACCCTCAGGTGTCGGCCAACACGTGTTTATCCTGGTATTCGAGGAATATCACGATCGGGGCGTGTCATCAGAAGTAATAATAACTCATCTAATGTGCTGCTTAGTATTACAATATATTGATATTCATCTTCACTTGTAAGTAAAAAGTCATTTGCTTGATTTTCGCTAAAGGCGGAGTTGAACCATATAATACGTTACCCAGTATGAGACTTAGCCTATTCTCCACACCTTAGTGTAGATACTATCGTTTGTAATATCTAGAGAGCAAAAATCAAATAAACCGCAATCCATCCTCTTTTTCTATGCACAAATCCGAGACAAAAACCACTGACAATTTTCATTGAACTAAGGTCAGCAAAATGTCACAATTTTCTTTGGGACTTGGATTGTCTGCCCTCCAATTTCGGTGCCCTCCCCGTGCTCTCCTGTTTTGTGTGGTCACGGTTAAGTCACGTCAATATTTTATATTATTTTTTTATAAAAATAATAAAATAAAAAGAAATAGTAATATAAAATGTTAACGTGGCTTAACCGTGACCACAAAAACAGAAGGGCACGAGTAGGGCACCAAAATTAGAGGGCATCCAAGTCCTTTTCTTTGAACTAACGTCAGTGGAGCATATCTGGTGGGAAAGTGAACGCCTGCCACAAAGAACTGATTCCAGGCAATTTCCATGTCTTTTCACAGAATCAGACTCTTCTTCTATTTAATTAACAATTATTGCAATGCGCACTCTTAACCCTCCTCTCACTTTCATTCAACCCTTAGCGCCTCACGGAGCTCAGAGCTCAGCGTCGGTACGGCGGCGGCGTCAGTTCCCGATTCATCCATGGCGGATGCCGATTCCAGGTCCCTCTCATTCTCCTTGTACCTCAATCCTCCGTTTCCTTCCAATCGCATACTTCGTCAATAAATTTAAAAAAAAAAAATGAAGCTTGAAATTCAATCCTTTTTTAATCTTGTGGATTCAATGCAGCAGTGTTGACTCGGATTACGCGGAGATCCTTGTAGTGCGGCATGGCGAAACGGTCTGGAATGCTGACGGTAGAATCCAGGTCCTATTTTTCACTTAAAATACGTTGTTTTGTTAGTTGTTTGATGAGTAGAGGAATACCCTCAGCTGTACTTTAAATTCAAGTAAGGCCTTTCTGGTCTCTTTGTTTTCAGTAAACTACAGGACTGCCGCACCCTTCTTTTCTGAAAAAAGTAAACTTATGTTGGGCAGGGGACTTTGGATGTCGAATTAAATGACGCGGGGAGGCAGCAAGCAGCTGCAGTAAGTTACAAACTGTATATATACGTGCTATTTGAGGAACTCATATGACAGTTTTGAGTCTTACGTACCCTTCGCTTGTTAATGTCTGACAAATTTTTCGTTTACGCCCTGTAGCTGGGTGATAGATTATCCAAGGATCCCAAAATCTCCCTTGTATATTCTTCAGACCTGAGTCGAGCTTATGAGACTGCACAGATAATTGCATCCAGGTGCGGTGGGCTAAAGGTAGGTAATATTTTTTTGTACTTCGTTGCATCTACTAAAGCAAAGCAGATTCCGTAAATTATAGTACCGCAACTGCTTTCTTCATGCTCTAATCTAGAAATTTTGGACAGAAATGAATTTGGAAGCTGCGTGTATAAATTTACCGCGTTTTGGTAATAAGTAGACAACAAAATGGAGTCAACTCAGCTAAATCAGTGCTACAGAAAAATGATACTGGATAAAATCTAATTTCGATCTGAAACCAAATGTAAAAAATCTTTTGGGTTAAATTCAGGTTGTTACCGATCCTGATCTACGAGAAAGGCATAAAGGTGTTCTTCAAGGACTTGCATACCATGAAATTCCCAAACTGTATCCTGAGGCTTACCAGGCCTTTTTATCTGGTGACACAAGTAAAGATTTCCCGGTAAGCAATCTTCTTTTACTTGGGTTTTGAGCATGCAGCAATCGGTACTTGTTTGAATTTTGGAAGCAGATATAACATCCACATTATAAAAGTACTCCAATGAGAAATTTTATGGAATTGGTCGGTGCGCCTTGATTTCGGACTGTCTTTCCGAAATCTTGGTACCGCCTGTCTTCACAGTCGGGGAGAGAGGACTCATAGCATATAAGATTGTAATATTAGTAATGTGGTTTCCTGCCTAATTATACAATACAAATTTATGTTGATTCCATTATTCTACCCATGTAGGGTGCTGAAGAAAGTCTTGATCAACATTATCAACGCTGCACATCTTCGTTGCAGCGAATTGGCAATAAACACAAAGGTATGTTATCACGGGCGGATGTCGCATTTGTATTTTTACTGCTACGGAATTCGTAAAAATTTTGTTTGAGATTACATGAGTACTTAAGAAAACTAACTGGTTCTTTGTTGAATGTAACACATGTCAGAACTAAGCCGCAATAACAAATGCCAATTTAGATCAGTGGCGACAAAAATTACAATCTGAATGTTTATATCTGGCTTGTTACAATCGCAGGAGAGCGAGTAGTTGCGGTCACCCATGGGACGGTCATACATACACTCCTCAGGAAGGGTTACCCAAATGGCGATTTTATTGGCAAAATTATACCCAATACATCGATCCATGTATTTCACTTGTACGATGACGAAAAATGGACCGTAAAATCCTTACGTGATGTTAGTCACCTCAACCAAACTGATTTTTTGTAATCAGCTCTCCGTGGGGACGAAAAATCTGCCTAGTCCGTGTGTCGGGTTCTCTCGCAATTTGTAGTAATGAATTGAATGCTGGAACTGCCTAGTCACTATTCAGTAACAATGTCATTTAGCTGATGCTGGATTATCGCATTAAGGTGGCCTATGTTCTTGAGAATAATATGTTGTATTGCTTGATATGGTTATTGGATTGGAAGAAGTTCAAGCATAAGATAATTTATCATTTAGCAAATGCAATCTGTTAAAAATTATATTATATATGCTCTGAAGTATCTTATGCACTGAGGTTTTGGCAATTAATTCTTGGTCTTGGATTTCTAACAGCCTAAAACCTCAGTGTATAGGATGCGTCGGAGCATTAATCCCGCATCATTATATGCCAACATCAATTAGGACACTATCATGTGAGATGGAATCGTTTCTCTAATTGGAATGAGGGAAGTATTGTCCTTCCAAAAAAGTCATATTCCACCCCTTACGGATGGCAAAAAAAGATTAACAAGTGTAAAAGTATTTTTAGAGAGCCAATAGCAATTTTTTAAAATAAATATACTTTCATACACGAAATGACAATATATACGAAATTTTAATATGTTTTGTACGTAGTATATGAGGACCTTAGAGACTTACAGATCAGAAATCCAATGTAGGGATCTTTCGAATTAAAGAATCTTAGATTATGGACTCTTGTAGGTAGTCGATGATCTGACTGTTGGATCGTTATCGAATTTTAGTATGTTATTGTATTTATTATGTAAGGACCTTTGGAATCTATTAATTGGAAATCCGATATACAAATCTTCCAGATTGAAGGAAATACGGTAGACTTTACAGTGGTTGGCTCCATTAATCTTAGTGAAGTGATATTTGGTCTTAATGGATGATTAACGTAATTAAATGTTAATATGGTGCTTCTTTGATTCATTGGATCAATTATTTTCTCATGACTGTTGACTTGTCATTGGAAGATAGTGTGAGGTATGTGATGGATGAAATGGAATTCTTGGTTATTATATATTTTTTTAAGTAGTCTAGAATCTAGTGAATTATACTCGTTGAGTTCCATGGAGTGATTCTGGAACTTTATGTTATTTTCCTATTGAGAGATGCCATGAGAAACATCGGGGTTAATAATGGTGAATTGAGAATGGCTTGATTCCGTTTTAGGGTACATAACCAATTTAACAGAGGTTAGATATAGCTATGGAATAAAAGAAGAATTACTGCGTAGTGGAACCATTGATTGGGTTTTGGGTCATGCCTCGGAGGTGAGACATGAGAAACGTACAAGTACTTGGTGACGTCAAATGTTGATCCTGACCTCAGGATCAGGGTGTGATAATCTCAACTAACTGAATTTGCATATATTATCCCTCTAGTAGATTAAAAAAAATTAATATATACATAACTCATGTGCCATTTTTGTTTAAATAAATGAATAAAATTAAAGGCTTGTTTGATAACTATTCTAGTTTTTAATTTTAATTTTTTTAAATCAAAAATTTTTTAGTAACTGTTTTCAGTTGAAAACAATGTGACATAAAGATCAAAACGAAGCCAAATATAAAAGAACTTTTCTGTTAGCATCCTTTCCCTTAGTGTAGATAATATCATTTGTTTAAAAAAAAAAAACCAAGTATGTGTAGGATGTTTTAAGTATGTAGGATGCATTCAACAGCATATATGGGGTCCCAATAAAACAACCCTTGAAGAAGCTTGTGATTTAATAAAAACCTGGCGTTAGATTACATATTGATTATAGTCCATTGATGTGTGCTTAATTCAAATTAACTAATGTTTTTTTATTCAATGTCTCCCATTAAATATTTAAATTTATTAATAAACACATTTTAATTTATCTTTTGTCACAGTCCGTTCCGAAATGCTTTTATCGAAGGTGTGAAAAGACTAGAATGCCCTTGGGCGTTGAGATGAGTCGTATATGACATGGTTTTAGAAGTGGACCAATATAATTATTTTCCTAAGTTTTTGGGGCCTATGAGAACTAAACCTTGGTTAGTTGTGATTGGTGTATAGATTGGACCACACACACACATCCACATTACTTTATCTCTCTCTTCCCTCCCATGTTCTCTCTCTATCTCTCGGATTCTCTCTCTCCTTCGAAATGGTACGGACAAGCACCCAAGACCCTTGAAACTTCATGGATCGTGGCCAAAATTAGTACCATTGTGCTCGTGAGGACCATACGAGTTCAAAGGTACCCATTTCAGGTAAGAACTCGTTTGATATCACGTTGAAAATTCAAGCTCCGAGTTGAGCACTATTCACGAACTTTTAAATGGTTATGTTTTATGACAATCCAAGCTTGTAGGAAGCTTAGTGAAGTCCCAAGGAAGCTTGGAGTGCTTTATTTGAAGGTTTTGGACATCGGGATTGTGTGGACGAAGTTTGGCCGGTTTTCTTTGAATTCTCCGGTGAGATTCTGTGATTTTTAGAACTTTAAATTAGTATGATCGTGTTCTACAAGTTAAGAGCTTCATTTTGGTATAAAATATGTGAAAAGTGGTGCAAAAACGAGTGAGAAATGGGCAGTTGCAGGTCTGCCCAGAATCCGGCACCGGTAACATAGTTCTGGCGTCTGAAGGTTGAAGACGATGAGCGTGGGCCGCGCGTGAAGCCATGCCCTCCCCGGCGCGTGGGGGCGGGTGAGCCACCTAAAAATTTATCTAAAAATATCACAATGTTCATGAGGTTGTGTAGGTCACGTTGGTATATTTAAATACCAAAATTGAGCAATGTATGAGAAGTTAATAGCTAGTTTTGTATATGTGCTTTAAAATAACATTTTTATAGTTAATTCGCATATAGGTGAGACTTATCCCGAGGACGAGCGTATCCACGGGCGACTCGGGGGTTACGACCCTTCGACATACCAATGAGTGTGCTTTTGTTTTCAGTATATACTTATATACTTGATATATTTCCCAGAAATGCATTTTTAAGGAAAGTATGCTTAGAAATAATATGTCAAATGCTTTTATATTTTGAATATGCATGGCATTGTTGCATATATATATATAAATGTGGTGTTGTGGGGGCACAGGTGAGTTCAGGTAAGTTATGTTTGGTTGTGTGAATCATCGATGATGTGATATGTGATATATGATATGTGATTAAGTAATGCTGAGCTCATAAAGCTGCACCTAGGGTGATTGTGAATTAGCCAAAGATATGAAGTACATGCCTGTTTATTTACGTCACCTCCCGCACTACATGCTCATATTGGATCCAACTTAAGTGCACAGTCTTGTCGTACAGACCTTATTCATGGTTCCGACTCGTAGGTGACTAGCGATTTATCGTCCGGCTATTATGAGAGAATAGAGTTGAGCATAATTATATTACACCCAACCTTGTCGTACAGACCCTGTTTAGGGGTTCCGACTTATGTGCAGTATATTGCCGTATAGGTCACAGTAGTGACTCCGGCTAGATTGAGTTTGAGCTATGAATTTAGCCGTACAGACTACCACAGAAGTTCCGGCTAACATATCATATTTCTATGGAATTATTATTACCTGAATTGTTTACTTTGTTACATTTTGGCATGGCATACATATGAATATGATTATGTGAAGCATGAACTGAATTCATATGATTTCAGACATATATATATATATATATGTATATGCTTATATCTTGATTCTGGGAAAATAATACATATTTTATAGCGAGGGGTTAGTATATTAATAAATGAAATGATTTTGTAAAACATTTGTTTTTGCCCACTCACGTTTTCTGTTTTGCGCCTCTCTAGGTTCTAAGTAAGCTTGTTGTTGGTGGCTCGAGATCATTAGCAGTTCTGACCTATTTGATTAATAGTAGGACATTTCTGATACTGTGTAACTAATACTTGTCCTACTGGACTGCACCTAGACTTTTTATGCTCTGATTAAGAGTGTTTACGGTTGTAACTAACTCCTATCACTCCCTGCTAGCAGTACACTCTATTAATTTGGTTTTAAATTATTCGTATATTTGCTATCTTTATCGTTTCTGCACTGTGCACATGGCTACGTCACTCTCACGTAACGGCCAGCATGCCTTGACCTCAGTCAGGGTGTGTCATTTTTTGACCAAAAAATGTTTTTTAATTTATTAGTTTTATTTAGCATTCTTCAAAGTTGAAAGACTCAATTAATGTACCTAAATGTTAGTACCGAAATGTATTATATTAAATTAATATACCTAAATGTTTGTATCAAAATATATATACTGAAATGTGTGTACCTAAATGTATGCACCAAAATATATTATATTGAATTAATATACCTAAATGTTTGTATCAAAATATATATACTGAAATGTGTGTACCTAAATGTATGCACCGAAATGTATTATAATGAATTTGATATATCTAAATGAAGAAAACAAGGTATATCTAAATATATTGTATAACAAAAATTAGTTTATCTAAGATTTACAACAAAATATATTACGATGAATGAAATAAAAATTATAATTATAATGAAATATAATTAATATATTAAAGTTAGGAAGAAAAAGAGAAATAATTAAAACATCAAAATTAATTAATAGATGAGGTGATTAATGTATCAAGGGACTAAAATTAGATTTTGATCTTACTTATGGTTTTAATCTAAATGTCATCTTTGCTAATTATTAAAATAAAGTTTCCTAATATAAAAACTACAAAAAAAATTGTTTTAATTTTTTATTTTCAGTATTTATACCATGGAAATTTTCAGTTTCTAAAAAATTGACATACATTATTTGGTGGGAAAGTAAACGGCCAAAAGAACTAGATTCCAGGCAAGTTCCATGTCCTTTTACAAACAGTCAAATTCTTCTTCTATTTAAGGCTAAATAGCTAAAATGGTCCCTAAGATTTGCACAACTCATCACTTTGGTCCCTAACATTTCAAATCGATAAAAGTGGTCCCTGAGATTGTCCACCATCCATCATTTTGATCATTCCGTTAAAAACTCCGTTAAGTGTCTAGGAGCTCTTGGCCGGAAGTTTGGGCAATTTTCAAAGCTTCGTAACTCAATCGTTTCTTAACCAAATTCGACCCATAATATATCAAAATGAAGATAGGAAAGTGTAGAATACGATTATACCTATTTAGAAGCCCAATGGATGCCAGAGATGCCAGAAAATAGCCTCAAAGTTAACTGGTCTGAGGGAAAACTGGAAAACTCGCCGGAAACTGGGTAAACTTTAAACGTTCATAACTTCTTCAATACTCAACGAAATCAAGTGATTCAAAAACAAAAATTATAATTCTCAACGAGACAAAGAGAATAGTACCTTTGTAGATGGTTAAAGCACCATAGTTTAGTCGGAAAACGGCTCGAAAGTGGCTAACTCGAGACCAAGACAGCCACTTTCAAGCCGTTTTCTAGCAAAAAATGGTGATTTAGCCATAAAAAAAAGGTACCATTCTCTTTGTCTCGTTGAAAAGTATGATTTTTGTTTTTGAATCACTTGATTTCGTTGAGTATTGAAGACATTACGAACGTTTAAAGTTTACCCAGTTTTCGGCGAGTTTTCCAGTTTTCCTTCGGCCAGTCAACTTTGAGGCTATTTTCCAGCTATCTCTGGCAGTCATTGGGCTTCTAAATAGGTATAATCTTATTCTACACTTTCCTATCTTCATTTTTGTATATTATGGGTCGAATTTGGTTAAGAAACGATTGAGTTACGAAGCTTTGAAAATTGTCCAAACTTCCGGCCAAGAGCTCCAGGACACTTACTGAAGTTTTTAACGGAATGACCAAAATGATGGATGGTAGACAATCTCAGGGACCACTTTTATCGATTTGAAATGTTAGGGACCAAAGTGATGAGTTATGCAAATATCAGGGACCATTTTGACTATTTAGCCTCTATTTAATTAACAATGACTACAACGCGCAATCTAAGTACTGGTTTGATACTGATGTGCTTTTATAAAAAATGGGTATAAAAAAAGCTGAGCTCAAAAAAGTGTTTGGTAAACACTTAAAAACAACTTATTTTCACAGTTTTGGGTGAAAAAAGCTGAAAACGTGAAATAGCAAAAATGAGCTTATTCTCACAACACAACAATAATCGTTTTTTTTTTCAAAGTACAGTAATACCAATCAGTCCTAAGTCCTCTTCTCTCACTTTCACTCGAAAAATGATCCTTCCCTGTGGATTCCAGGGATCTCGTGATCGTGATCATTCATCATACATCATTCGATTAGAAATCATTAGAAATTTAAAATTTAAAATTAAATATAAATAGTAGCTAACGAAAACTGACCATATGATATATAATGAATGACCACGATCACGAAACCCCTAAAAAAATGATACGAGGAGGATCTTTTCCCTTTCACTCAACCCCCTCGCGCTGCACATAGCTCGCAGCTCAGCATTGACTTATACGGCGGCGGCGTCAGCTCCCGATTCATTCTCCTTGTAACCCTATCCTCCATTTCCTTCCAATCGCATACTTTTGTCAATAAACTGAAAGAAAAAAAAAGAAAAAAAAAGCTTTTTATTCAATGGTTCTTATAATCTTGTGGATTCAATGCAACTGTGTTGACTCGGATTAAAAAGCTTTAAATAAATTTATTACCAGGTCATATAGAAGATTGCTTGTAACAAAAAGAGTATAAATGATCATATGGTTGAAATTGCTCAGAAAAATAAACACTTCATAGAGAATTAGAAGTAATAACTCATCGAGGTTTAAAAGAATTGTAGCATTTATAGAGCAAAATCACTTGATTTCAAGCCATCATAATGTTATTCATATCATGTTTTTATACCACATTTTCATACCACCTTAGATGACATTTGATGTAGACAGCCACATCATTTGAAAAATTTGCAAAACCTAAGGAAAAGAAGAAGAAAGATTCTTTGTATACCACAATAATTATTTAATTAACTAGTTTTTCTTAATTATTAATTTATTAAACAATGAACTAAATTTAAAAATCTGATTAACTCAAATGATAGACTCTTCTTCAAATGCCACCTAGGGTGGCTGTCCACATCATATATTATCTAGAGTGGTATAAAAATATGGTACAAAAAATATGAATAGCATTACTTTTTTTTTTTATGCACAAATAAAAGACAAAAAACTGTGACAATTTTCCATAGTTGGTGGGAAAGTAAACGCCTGCAACAAAGACTAGATTCCAGGAAATTTCCATGTCTTTTCACAAACAATAGACTCTTCTTCTATTTAATTAACAATGATTGCAATGCGCACTCTTAACCTCTCACTTTCACTCAACCCCTTCGCGCCTCACGGAGCTCGCGGCTCTGCGTTGACTCGGTACCGCCGCGTCGTCAGTTCTCGATTCATCCATGGCGGAGGCCCATTCCTGGTCCGATCTCCCTCTCATTCTCCTTGTAGGCTTGTACCTCAATTCCCCGTTTCCTTCCAATCGCATACGTCGTCAATAAATTGAAAAAAAATGAAGCTTTAAATTCAATCCTTGTTTAAATCTTGTGGATTCAATGCAGCTGTGTTGACTCGGATTACGCGGAGATCATTGTAGTGCGTCACGGCGAAACAGTCTGGAATGCTGAGGGTAGAATCCAGGTCTTCTTTTTCACTTAAACTACGTCTTTTTGTTAGTTGTTTGATGAGTAGAGGTGTAAGTTTTGAGTTAGCTGATATGTTCATAGCACAATCTAAAATCTTTATATGTTCTAATTCTGAACTCCGGATAATATCAAACTTGTTAAGCAAGTAATCATTAAGACAATGAAAATGGTATTTTAGAGTACAAATAACGCCGTGTATAGATGTTCGTTCCATCAGAAATTGTTATGGAATCATAATGTTGTTTTATCCTCAATTGACATTTTTCGCTATTACGTGACTACGTCATTAGCATTGCTGGTAGGGTAACGTATTCTTTGTTCGTCATTTATATATCTGCATACCTTTCTACTGGATTTGGATCGCTGATTAAGTAAGGCTTTTCTGGTTTCTTTGTTTTCAGTAAATCAGAGGAATACCCTCTGTAGTCTGTACTTTGACTGATGTTTGTGTTTAGTACGTGAATTTTGGAATGGGTCACTTTGCCCCTTGTAACTTCAATTCAATGATTTAAAGTGGACATCTGTTATCTTTCCTGTCAAAAATGATCATGCATCGCACACGCCACGCTTTCTTAGGGGCATTTTGTAGCTCCAAAGGAACCGCAAGAGAAAGGAAAATGAGGTGGTTTTGATGTCTGCCTACGAAGAACACTATATTGCTCATTTAAAGTAAGAGAAAAACATTAAGTGTGCATCGAGGTGGCGCTGCCACGACAGGCACCAAGCATGAGTAGATTTTCTGGATCATTAGTGCAATTACCCTTCTTTTCTAAAAAAAGTAAATTTGTGTTTGGCAGGGGAATTTGGATGTTGAATTAAATGACGCTGGGAGGCAGCAAGCAGCTGCAGTAAGTTACAAACTGCATATATACATGCTGTTTGAGGAGCACATATGACAGTTTTTAGTCTTACCCTTTGCTTGTTAATGTCTGATAAATTTTTCGTTTATGCCCTGAAGCTGGGTGATAGATTATCCAAGGATCCCAAAATCTCCCTCGTATATTCTTCCGATCTCAGTCGAGCTTATGAGACTGCACAGATAATTGCCTCTAGGTGTGGTGGGCTAAAGGTAGGTAATTTTTTATTTTTTAATTTTTTTTTGTACCTCCTTGTTGCATCTACTAAAGGAAAGCAGATTCCGTAAATGGTAGTAGCGGATTTCATTAACAATACCGTATGTAGTACAGCAAGTGCTTTCTTGATGCTCTAATCTAAAAAATAGACAGACATGAAATTGGAAGCTGGGTGTATTAGTTTACCGCGGTTCGCTAATAAGTACATGGAGTCAACTCAGCTAAATACATGCTACAGAAAATTGGTACTGGATCAAATCAAATTTTAGTCTGAAGGCAAATGTAAAAGGACTTTTGGGTTAAAATTCAGGTTGTAACCGATCCTGATCTACGAGAAAGGCATAAAGGTGTTCTTCAAGGACTTGTATACCATGAAATTCCCAAACTTTATCCTGAGGCTCACCAGACCTTTTTATCTGGTGACATGAGTAATGATTTCCCGGTAAGCAATCTTCTTGTACTTTGAGTTTAAGCATATAACAGTTGGTACTTGTTTGAATGTTGTAAGTAGATCTAACATCCGGATTATAAAAGTACTCCAATGAGAGATTTTAAGGAATTGATCCGTGCGCCTTGATTTTGGACTGTCTTCTGAAATCTTGGTACTGCCTGTCTTCGCACTCGAAGAGAGATGACTCATAGCATATAAGATTGTAATGTCACTATTGTTCTTTCTTGCCAAATCATACAATACACAATTATGTTTATTCCATTATCCTACACATGCAGGGTGCCGAAGAAAGTCTTGATCAACATCATCAACGCTGCACATCTTCGTTGCAGCGGATTGGCGATAAACACAAAGGTATATTATCACGGGGCAGATGTCTCATTTGTATTTATACTGCTATGGAATTTGTAAACTTTTTCTTTGGGATTACATGAGTACATAACAAAACGAACTGGTTCTTTGTCGAACGCAACACATGTCATAACTAAGCCGGGATAACAAATGCCAATTTAGATCAATGGTGACACAAATGACAATCTGAATGTTTATATCCCGGCTTGTTACAATTGCAGGAGAGCGAGTAGTTGCGGTCACTCATGGGGGAGTCATAGAAACACTCCTCAGGAAGGGTTACCCAAATGACGATTTTATAGGCAAAGTGGCCAATACATCGATCCACATATTTCACTTGTACGATGACGAAAAATGGACCGTAAAATCCTTGGGTGATGTTAGTCACCTCAACCAAACAGATTTTCTGTAACAGCTCTCTGTGGGGACGAAAAATCTGGTTCGACCGTGTTTCGGGTTCTCTCGCAATTTGTAATAATGAATTGAATATTGGAACTGCCCAGTCACTATTCAGTAACAATTTCATTTAGGTGATGCTGAATTATCTCTTTAAGGCGGCTTAAATTAACGCCGGCGATATGTTTTTACAATCGAATGGAAGAAGTTCATGCACCCATTTAATTGATATGATTCTTGAATTGGAAGAAGTTCATGCATAAGATAATTTATCATTTAAAAAATGCAATCTATCCAAAAATTCTACTATGTTCTGGAGTATATACTCAGATTTTTTGTCGTTAGTTTTAAATGGTGGTATGCCCATTCCAATGTCTTATTTCAGCAACCATCTTATATTTACACTCACCATAAAAAGTGAAAAAATACAACTCTTTTCCCACCCGCCATTATTTCTAAAATAACCCTACCCTACATCTCTTTTTCAATTTTTTCTTGCTTTAAAAAAATTATTACATATTTTAAAAAGCCAATTATCACTAAATGAAAATACCCAAGAACTCCAAATATCACCATTAGGCAGCACCCCTCTCCCGTAGAAATTTTAAGAACCATCACTACCGACTCCGCAAATCCCCAACACCCAACGCCCCTCCTCGATCGCCAACCATCGTAGCACCACCACGTCTCAAAAGCCGCTCCAGCACCCAATTTCTATCATTTCCAATTTGAATTCAGACCACGCAAGAGAGTGTGATTAAATTGGAAGAACTTCACTCATAGTTTGGTGCTGCATTGGCTTTCTCTAACATCAAATTCCTCCAAATTCAGTATATGGTAGGTATCCAAATTGTTCCAAAACACCAAACACGATCGGGGTTCAATGAGTGTCGGATCCGTGAGTCTCCTAATGTAATATGGACTATAAGCTTATCTCCTCATCTATCTCAACATTATAATAGTCTTGAAGATTAACTTGCTCTACTCTCTGGTGAAGCTTGATCACATCTTCCACAACATGTGATATATTGCGAGCCTCGAGGCTTTACTCTGTCTAGTCTGAAATCTAGCAGAATTTAAGCCTTGAAACTTGAAAATGTGATTCTACATGTTGTTAGCTTCATTTTGGTACCAATTTCATGAAAAATGGTGAAGAAATGAAGGAGAATAGTGGTCTTAAAGTTTTACCCAGAAACCCGCGAAGTCGCCGGCAATCGGTGACTCACCGGAGAAGAAAGGGGAATATTCCGTCAGTTTTGACGGAATATGCTAACGTCGTTAGTTAGGGTTAACAGTTACCGTTGAGTTTTAATGGAATATTTCGGGGAATATTCCTAACAGCAGTTAGAGAATCCGTCAGGATTCCCTGTGCATGGCCGCACGCCTTGCCGTGCACTTGCCGGCGCATGGCGGTGCGTGAGGGGTCCAAAAATTAATCTGAAAATTTTGGGATGATCCCTGAGGTTGTGTAGGTCACCGTGGTATATTCATATGCCCATTTTGAGCTATGTATGAGAAGTTATTAGCTAGTTTTGCCTATGTGCTTTAGAATAACGTTTTTATAGTTAATTCGCATATAGGTGAAACTTATCCTGAGGACAAGCGTATACAAGGGCAACTCGGGGGCTACGACCCTTCGACTTACCAGTGAGTGGGCTTTTGGTTTTCAGTATATATTATATGCTTGATATTTTCCCAGAAATATGTGTTTAAATGATAGTATGCCATAAATGCCATGCATATAAGTTTATAATTCAAGTATAAATTGGTATGTGATGCTTTATATATATAAATGTGGTGCTGTGGATGCTCAGGTAAGTTCAGGTAAGTTGTGTTTGGTTATTTGAATCATCGATGATGCGATATGTGATTGAATAATGTTAAGCTCATAAAACTGCGCTTAGGGTGATTGTGATTTAGCCATAGATATGGCACATGCCTGTTTATTATGTCACCTCCCGCACCATATGCTCACATTGGATCCAATTTAGGTATACAGTCTTGTCGTAAAGACCTTATTTATGGTTCCGACTTGTATGTGACTAGCGATTTATCGCCTAACTATTATGTTAGAGTATTATTGAGCATGATTGTATTACACCAATTATTGTCGTATAGACCTTTTCATTTGGTTCCGACTCTTGTGAAGTTGCCGTATAGGTCATTGTAGTGACTTCGGCTAGAGTGACTTTTGAGCTATGATTTCAGCCGTACAGATTACCACAGGGGTTCCGGCTAACATGTTATATTTCTATGAAATTATTCTTACTTGAATTGCTTACTCTGTTTTATCTTGGCATGGCATACATATAAATATGATTATGTGAAGTATGAATTGAGTTGATATATTTTCATATCTGATTATATATATACTTATATCTTGATTCTGGGAAAAATTGTACATGTTTTACAGCGAGGGATTAGTTATGTTGATAAATGAAATGGTTTTTTAAAACATTTGTTTTTGCCCACTCACATTTTCTGTTTTGCGCCCCTCCAGGTTTTAAGTAAGCTTGTTGTTGGTGGCTTGAGGAAGTAGGCAGTTCTGACCTTTCTAAATAATAGTAAGATATTCCTAGTACTGTGTAACTAATACTTGTCCTACTGGATTGCACCTAGACTTATTATGCTCTGATTAGGAGAATTTACTTTTGTATCTAACTCTTATCACTTCCTGTTTAGTAGTGCACTCTAGTAATTCAGTTTTTAATTATTTGTATATTTCCTATCATTATTGCTTCCGCACTGTGCACATGGCTACGCCACTCTCACGTAACGGCCAGCATACCTTGATCTCGGTCGGGGTGTGTCACTATCGTGTGAGCTGGAAAAGTTTATCTAATTGGAATGAGGGAAGTATCCCCCCCTCCCCCCCAAAAAAAAAGTCGTAATCCTCCTCCTTAACAGATGGAAAAAAAAGATTGACAAGTGCAAAACTATTTTCGGAGAGCTAATAACAAATCTTAAAAATAAATATACTTTTATACATGAAATGATAATATATATGAAAACTAATTCCTAAAAACTGTTTATCCATTGTCATTTCATATATCCTCACTCATGTGCCATTTTTAACAGTAATGTTTGATAACCATTTCAGTTTTATGTTTTTATTTCTTTAAAAAATGGAAAGTAAAAAGATCAAAACCATCAAAAGTTAAAAACTTAAAAAAGTAGTTTTTTATTTCTTGGTTTTAGTTTTCATGCTTAACAAATCTTCAGTTTTCAAAAAAAAGCTAGAAACAAAGCTAAAAACAAAGCTAAAAACGAAATGATTTTGATAAGTCATTGCCCTTTCATAAATCGAAGTGATATTTCTCTAAATAAATAAAAAAATCAAAGCCACATTTCACTAATACAAGGACCAAAACATAGTTTAGCCCAATAAAAGCCCATTTCTGTTCATATTAAACCGTCTCCCTTTTGGGCTGCGACATGATTTGGTGGGAAAATGAAGGCCTGCGACAAAAGTTAGATTCCTTGTCTTCTTACCAACAATTTAGATTCCACTATTTTCGGAAGGAATAAGATTCCTTTTCATTCTTTTCGGATCCTGAAAATTAATGAATGAAATGAGCACTCTAAATTTTCTCACTCTCACTCAACCCCCTCGCGCCTCACGGAGCTCTCAGCTCAGCATTGGCTCAGTACGGCCGAGTAGTCATCCACGGCGGCGGTGTCAGTTCCCGATTCATCCATGGCGGACGCCGATTCCAGGTCCGATCTCCTTCTCATTCTCCTTGCACCTCTATCCTCCGTTTCCTTCCAATCGCATGGTTCGTCAATTGGGGTTTGTATATCGAATCTTCGATTGCTGGAAAAAGTAATAAGTTGAAAATTGAAGGCTTTGGATTCAATTTTATTTATTGTTAATCCTGTGAATTCAATGCAGCTGTTTGAGTTCGGATTACGCGGAGATCATCGTAGTTCGCCACGGCGAAACGGCCTGGAACGCTGACCGTAGAATACAGGTCCTCTTTTTCACTTGAACTAGGTCGTTTTGTTAGTTGTTTGATGAGTAGAGGTGCATGATTTAGGTCAGCTCATAGCACAATCTAAAATTTTATGTTAATATCCCAAATTTCGCGGCTTGTTTTCTCTGCGAATCTGCGATAATATTGAACTTGTTAAGCAAGTAGTTCTTAAGAGAATGAAAATGGTATCTAAGGTTACAAGTGATGCATTGTGTAGTATTCTATCGGAAATTGTTATGGGATTATAGTGTTGTTGTTTTATCCCCAACGAACATTTTCCTCTGAACTTTGACCGATGTTTGTGTTTAGTTCATAAAATTTCGAAATGGGTCGCTTAATTCCGTTGAACTTCAGTAAAATGATTTAAAGTGTCCCTTGGCATGACATCGGTTATCTTTCCTGTTAAAAATGGTCACTCATCACATGCACTGCTCTTTCTTAGAGGCATTTATGTCACACCCAAGGAACTGCAGGAGAAAAGAGAATGAGGTGCTTTAGATGGTTGCCTATGGAAGACACTATTTTGCTCTTTTTAAGAGAAAAATAAATAAAAAAATCAAGTGCGGGTCGATTAGTGAACACTGACTTTGGGGGTGGCTGCCACGGCGGCAGCCAAGCTTGGGATGCTACAGTAGCTAAAAGAAATTCCCTAGAAAGAGTGGCCACCAATTCTAATAACCTCCAATTCTTTTTTATTATTATTTTCTTCTCATGGTTCCTGTAGAAACACAGAAATACCCCTTCTTTTCTAAAAACTAAATTCATGTTGGGCAGGGTCATTTGGATGTTGAGTTAAACGATGCTGGGAGGCAGCAAGCAGCTGCAGTAAGTTACGAACTATATATATTGTATATACACACAGAATCTTTATGGGAAGGGATCCCCATTTTTTGAGTAACACACACGACTGTTTTAAGCCATATCTTTTACTTGTTAATCTCTGACAAAGTTTTTGTTTGCACCCTGAAGGTGGGTAATAGATTATCCAAGGATCCCAAAATCTCCCTCGTATATTCTTCTGACCTGAGTCGAGCTTATGAGACTGCACAGATAATTGCATCCAAGTGTGGTGGGCTAACGGTAGATAATCTTTTTTTACCTCCCTGTTGCATCTATTAAAGTAGATTCCATAAAAGATAGTACCGGTTTTTATTGCAATAACAAATAATGTAGATAGTTCCACCAAGTGTTTTCTTGATTCTCTAAACGAGAAAGACAAACAGACATGAAATTGGAAGCTGCATGATATAAATATAAATTTACTGTGGTTTGGCAATAAGTGAAGTAAAACTATGGAGTCAAAGTCTTGGTAATCAATTCATCTAATACATGCCACCGAAAATTGGAATTGGATATATCAATTTATTAATATGAAGCCAAATGCATAATTTGGATGAGAGAAATTTTATTTTTTTTCGGTATATCATATGTAAAGACTGTTGGGTAAAATTTCAGGTTGTAACAGATCCTGATTTACGAGAAAGGCATTTAGGTGATCTTCAAGGACTTGTTTACCATGAACTTGCCAAACTTAAACCTCAGGCTCACCAGGCCTTTTTATCTCGTGAGACATGTCAAGAGATCCCAGTAAGCAATCTTCTTGTACTTTGGGCCTAAGTATATAGCAGTTGGTACTTCTTTGAATTTTGTAAGTAATCTAACATCCGCATTACAAAAGTACTCCAATGAGAGATTTATGGAATTGGTCTGTGTGCCTTAATCTGGCTCTACTAGGCCTGGTAATTGTCAGCTTGGCTTGTAGCCTAGCTCATTCTATGTAGGTATATACGGGGCAAGTCCTTCCCACTACTGCTAGTCCATTGCAGCTGAAGTTCTAGATTTTTTACTGTCATTCTGAAATCTTGGTACTGCCTGTCTTCACACCCGACTGAGGTTGATGTTCTAGTCTCTGGTTTGGGTTGGCGAAAGAGGGTACACATAAAATATAAGATTGTGGTATTAGTATTGTTCTTTCTTGCGTAATCATGCAATAGATGTCTAATTGATAATCTATATCTACGGACTCTACTGTTTTTTCATGGTAATGGCTATTGTCACATAGCATGTGAGATCATGGTTAAAACGAGTGAGAAATCGGAAAACATGTAATTATGATAATGGATACCCTAAAATTATTCTGCTCAGGGGGCATTAATTTTAGCTTTGGACATCACAATACAAGTTTATGTTTATTTCACTATTCTACAAGTGCAGGGGGGTGGAGAAAGTCTTGATCAACTTCATCGACGCTGCACATCTTCATTGCAGCGAATTGGCAATAAACACAAAGGTACGGTAGAATGAGGGGGATTTCTCATTTGTATCTTTACTGCTATGGAATTTTCAAAATATTTTAATAAAATGTTAGTTAGTTTGTGAACTGAATGATCCAATATGCATTTTTTCGTTTTGAGATCACAAGTCCTTGAGAAAAACTAACGAGTTCTTTGTTGAATCTGACACAGGTCGTAGAGTGGAATGACCATTTTTAGATCATTATATTTTGTATAAACTATTCTAATGCAATTGAGACACGTTTTGCCTTTCAAATTATAACTAAGCTGCAACAAGTGCCAATTTAGATCAAGGGCAACAAAAATAACAATTTGAATGCTTATATCGTGGTTTGTTTCAATTGCAGGAGAGCGAGTAGTTGTGGTCACTCATGGGGGGGTCATCAGAACACTCCTCAAGAAAGGTTACCCAAATGGCAAGTCTATAGGCAAAGTAGCCAATACATCGATCCACATATTTCACTTGTACGATGACGAGAAATGGGCCGTAAAATCCTCGGGTGATGTTAGTCATCTTAACCAAACAGATTTTCTGCAATCAAATTTCGGTGGTGACGAAAAATCTGGTTAGGTCCTAGTTTCAGGTGCTCTCGCAATTTGAAGTAATCAATTGAATGCTAGAACTACCTAGTCACTATTCAGTAACAATTTTGTTTAGCTGCTGCTGAATAATCGTGTTAAGGCGGCCTAGATTAAAGCCGCTTGTATGTTTTTACAATCGAACGATAACAATATGTTGTATTGAATTGATTGATATGATTCTTGGCTATGTTGCACATTGCTTGCATCTTCATTTAAGTTGCCAACCTTCACAAATCACAAGCAGAATGCAAGTTGTAGAATCCTTGACCAGACCTACCACATGCATGATGCACCCAAAAAAACACAAGTTGAACATTGCTGACCCAGCGACGCCAGCACCTACCACTCAACACCACCTTTCTTGGATTGGAACAAGTCCAAGCGTAAGATATGACACTCAGGTTGTAATTCATATAACCACTGCATCGAAAGTTTTATTATGCCCCGGTGCATTATACACGGGAAGTTTTATTATGCCCCGGTGCAAAATTCCTTTGGGTGCTTGTGCTTATTGGAATAGAAGCTGTGGTAGGCTGTAGCTCTCATTATAATTGCTTTGGGCTGTTAGTTTTGGGTAATTTATTGCTGGGTTTATGGAAATGTGAAGTTGGTGTAAGGTGGTTGTCACTGGCCAAGAAGATCATTTACAACGTTTTCTGACCGACTATAAAGAAGCGGCATGCAAACCTTAATGAGTCATGACCATCAAAATATACGAGGACCCAGGTAAAAGATTGCTGGGTTCAACTTAAAATGGGCAGTGGACCCGAAATTATTATCCAACCTCTGGAGTCTGCAAACATTTAGATGGTTACGTTAAGGGTTTCGTTTGAAGACCATTTTATGTTTGTTTTTGTGCTAGAAATGGTAATGAGAGTGATGTAGAAGAAATGTATATGGAGTAGTACATTCTCCTTCATTTTTCACTCCTCTCCCAACGCCATCCTTCCACCCTTCTTTATTCCTCCCTTCAAGCATGTATTTTCTTTTGATCTCTAAGAAAAAAGAACAAAAAAATAAAAGCTAAATGATTATAAAATGAGCCCTAAGGCGGGATTTACAAATTTTTTTTTTTCTTAGCATTAAATTTGAAACTTAAACAAAAGTTAAAACTATAATTTGTTTTCTTCTTTTAGACTAGTACAAACGATATTCTACACTAAGGGGGAGGAGGGGATTTGAAACCAGGACGTAGTGAGTTGAAGAGAAATACCCAAATCATCAAGACAATTCACCTGTAGCCAAGGTTCTAAAAGACGCTAAACACTGGTCGGACGGTGAACTGGGGCCTAGGCAGACTAGGCGGATTTAATAAATTTATTATACATTATGTAAATAATTACCTATTTATACTTAGAAAACACATAATTGTATGTGATACATCAATTGAATAATAAAATGACATATAGATTATAAAGTGTTATAACATAATGAAAACATGGGGAACAAGCATGTAATGAGTGTTCATCCAAGTATTTAAAAAGTCTCTTACATTTTATTGACAAAACAAAATGCAAAATGAAAGTTATCAATTTTCTGTTTAAGTAAGAGTCGTAACCTAGACAGGTGCCTAGGCGGGCTACGCGGATGTCTAAGTAGGTCTAGGTTTACTTTCTTAATATTCAAACACTTAGGGATTAATCGGAACAGTGGCCAACAGCCTAGCGCTTAGGTGAAAATTTTTAGAACAGTGCCAATAGCATATGCCAATATTCATGTGTTAGTTCATAAACAATGGATATTAATTGCAAATAGAAAGGACATTATTCAATATTACAAAAAAGTTAGAATTCTCGGATGTGAGATTCACATTCTCAACAAATATATAACCGAACCGACATGATTTTGACCATAAACATAATTTGATTATACATGGCAAAAGAACATCCGAATCTGAAAGCATCATGATGGAACAAATTGACTACAAGAAAAGATGGATGGAAAATGATTCAATAGCAATGATAATTTTCTATATTTTCTCATGCTTATAATTTCATTGGCAAGGTAAGCATGCGCGCCATGCGTTGCGTGGGGCTTCCTCATATGCCACTGTTTGATACACATGATTCATTTGGTTTGGTTTGATTTGATTTTGACTAATTGAAGAAAATTAATTCAAATTGGTTCGCTTTGGTTTTAGGTTAGGTTTATTCAAGCCTCTTGTTTTAAATTAGGTTGGTTTTATTCCGGCCTCTCATTTTCAAATTGCGTAAAACAAGTCAACAAAGAAAGTATATAATGTTAACTTATTCCGTTATTAATCAACCTAATATAGACTAAGTGTTAAGTAGTTTAATCCAGTCTTAATCCGATTAATCAAACACCCCACATTTTCGCTTTCCTTTTCTTTTTGACTTCTGCATAAACTACAAGATCGTTTTCCGACTTTACCCAAAGTGCCAACATCGTTGATTATATGAATGATGATACATTGTGATGGTCAACCCTTAAAATAATTTTTTATTAATTTACTCTCACATGCATCATGTTCTCAGGTTTGTAGTGATTTTTTTTTTATTAATGTTTTGTCCAACGAGTCCGGCACCACCCACCGGCCACCACCCACGGGCCACCTCCACATCCACATGGTTAACTTAAACCAAAAAATGGATATTATTATTGGCAGCCTAAAACATGGTACAGTGTATGTATATGCCCATTTGAAAAATTGGATGCATGAGCTAGGCATGCATGCATTCCCCTTCATTTGGCGCCAATCCAATGAGAGGCAGCTGGTTCATGGCTTCATGCATTGAGATTGCAGGTTTAAGTGATTCGTAAAGCCTAGTCATGATTCCACACACGTGGATGATCTTATTGCTGGAGAAATAAGGGAAAATTGAGGAAAGGAAGAGAGATATATAAGTGCACTTAGTCTCACTTGAAGTTATGTGTTCGATTTGTCCCTCTTTGATATTGTTTATACCAATAAACAAAAAATGTTGAAGAAAGTTAAGGTTATTAACGATATGAGAAAGAACCTACCGTCAAAAGCCGTTGCAAGATTTTGCTTTTCAGATCCTAATATATTTTGACAAAATGCAATGTTGTAACTTATATATATTTTAGTGGGGGGCTGAATCATGACCGGAGTGTTTGGTGCGTAGCAATATCATGAAGCATGGATGTTGTTAGATTTTGGAATTAGGTCTAACATTGTAAGTGGGGGGCAATTGGCCCCTAAGAGTTTTACAAGTTTATTAAATTATTAAATTAAAATTCGACAAACTGTTGTAGTTTAATTAGTTGCTTAAGAATATTCATTCTTGCATCCGAAATTTCTTGTTTGAATCTTCGTTTTTGTAGTTTAAATAAATTTCAGCATAGACCATTCCAACATACACCAAAAAAATTATTCTGGGATAATTAAATTTATTTATGTTGGAAGTGATCATATATAACATGAAAGCATCATTAATTATTGCTGCCAATTCACGTGAATTCGAAAACGCCCCAAAGTCCAAATTCAACACTTACCAGCTAAAAGCGAGAGAGAGGAGAAATCCACTAGGGCTCCACTACTATTCCTTTTCTTGGTTAGCAAGCTTCTTATTGTACTATTCTCATAACTTGCCCATCCGTTCATCTCGGAAACCTCTCGCTCTCTTATCACTTGGTTACTAAGAATTCATTGTTTAATGACTAAAAATTCATTGTAACCTGATGATCAACGAATTTATGGTCACTCACACTTATATTCGATATCAAGGTTTTGAGATTAAAATACTAAAAACACATATTTATTCTCTGCTTTTGAAATTAAATCTAATGGTAAGTGATCAAGCGTTTCTTGGTGATCAAGAACATATTTATGTGCAATTGAAAATGTCATTTTCTATAATAATGCATCATCTAATGAAAACTAGGACTATCATGCATGCACCTTAGCTTGTTTTGCAATATAAAGGGTGTATAGAAATTTAAAATATACAAAAACTAAAACTCAATTGATTCGCTATTTATATATACAGTGGAGTGACGATTTGCCCCCGCTTAGTTAATGTTATTTCATGTCTGACCCTAGGTCATCGTCTTCTTCGTACAACTCAGTCTTCCTCTTCTTCTTTCTTTTTCTTCATACAATAGCTCTACACTTCAAATTCATATATCTCAATAAACTACTCCAAACTTGATTATGTTTTTCACCTACAAATTCTTGGTCACAAGATACACACACGAAGGTAAGCTAGTCTAGGTTTTGGTCGAATTATCCCGAATTTCGAAATTTTAGGGAATTGATTTATTTCCGTGTTGTATGTTTTAAGATTCGTCTTCGTGATGGTGATTTAAGGTTGTACGAAATGGAATTTCTGTGGAAATTGTCGATGTCTTCTTCTTCTATCGGTCTTCTCTCCTCTCAGTCAATCATCTTCCTTTTTTTTTGTTTCAATTGTGATTCAATTTAATTTGAAATTAATAAATCTTCCTTTTTTTTTTTGAAGAACTATGCATTAGTTAAATGGAGCCTAGTTAAATATTGTGACATTTGGGAATCCTTACTTCTGTGATTGTGATATGATTAAATGTTTTGTGAAATATGCATTTTGATAGGGTTGTTGTGCTGCTGGTTTTTTATGATGCCCCAAATATTTATTTTGGGTTGAATTTCAACTTCTAATAGATTGATTAGTAATCTCTCATGGGTTTGGAAATAATAATTTGTTTGCGAGCTTCTTTGTACTGTAATTGAGTGTGTTAGCGTCATTTTACTTTTCATTCGGATGGTAAGGAAAAATTCCTCAACTATACAAGAAATGAGGAAGATAAATACACTAACACACTTTGTTTTCTCCTCAATATCAGGGATGATTTCCTTTAGAAAGATTTGAAAGTGCTGCTGATTTTGTTTTTGTATTTATTTTGTTGTTAGGAATTAATATTGGGAGGTGTTAAATGGACCGTTGGGATTGGGTTCAAGTTCCACAGCAGAGCACGGGCATTCCTGCTAGTTGTCACTCAATAGCAAGTTGGTGATAAACAATCAGTACACCTAAGATTGTGCAGCTTGTCAAACATTTGAAACCCTACTTGGAATAGTCCTTGTTATTAGGTTAGATGCTAGATTATCTATCATCAACGAGGACAACATTTTTGACATAATTCTACTAGGTACTAGTGTGGTATTGATATGCTTTTATAAAAAGTGGGTATAAAAAAAAGCTGAGCTCAAAAAAATATTTGGTAAACACTTAAAAAAAGCTTATTTTCACAATTTTGGGTGAAAAAAAAAAACTAAAAACGTGAAGCAGCAAAAATGAGCTTATTCTCACAGCACAGTAAAAATAGTTTTTTTTCAAAGGACAACAATACCAAACCAGCCATAATTATCAGAATCGAGATCCCTAATTGCCCATTTTTTAATATAAAATACTAATTATTTTTCCTCACCCCGTTAGTTGGTAACATAAAATGCCAGAAAAAAAAATTAAAAGAAGTGAATTAACTTGTAGAAAAATTAATAATAATTCTTGTAAACACATTTTAGATTGAAAACATGCACAACACATGGATATATTTTGTGTAACAATTTCTTGAACACGTTGGTTCGACATAGACTATGCGTGCTTGTTTTGTTTCTTAAAGAAAAATTAATTCAATACGTATATGCTTTATTCTTTTAAAGAGAAAAAATAAAACAAAATAGGGATCGGGATCCTCTCTTGAGCAGATGGACAGGATCCTTCTGACCAGGCCCATCGGACCGTTTATTTTTTATCCAACGGCTATAATTATTATAACTTTTAAAAAGGCCCCCTGTTTGTAGCCATTGGATTAAAAATGAACGGCCCAATGAGTCTGGTCAGGAGGATCCTGTCCATCTGCTCAGGAGAGGATCCTGGTCCACAAAATAGAGCGGGCTGATTTTCACACCTCACTCTTACGCTACACACTTTTTTTTTATTATTTTATTTTATTTCTAATATAAAATAAATAATAAATAAATAACAAATGATTGCAAAAAATTAAAAGCAACTTGTGAAAATAATTCTGCCAAATATATATATATATACATACATACTCTTTTTCGTTTTTCTATTGGTCTATTTTGTTATATAGAAAAACATATTTCTCATGGGAAGTGAATATTTGGCCAATCAGTGGATCCCCATTTTTTTTTTAAATTAGGGATTAGTTATGGGGTCAAAATGACATCGAACTTCAACTATCCGAACTGATTATTTTTCAAATTGCACCTCATGGATCATTCTTACAAAATATTAGCTAAATCAGAAATATTTAAGGCATCTAATTGAGGTCAAAGAAATTGACGAATACTATAATCTAAGAAACATTGAAATTTCATCATGACAATTGAACGGGGAAATGGTTTCAGATTGAATTTATTTTTGTAAGGATGATCTATCAATCGAGAATTACAACATAGACTGTTCGGATCACTGAAATCCGATATAGAATAGGCCTCATAACTAACCCTTATTTTTCTTCTAAAAATGGGCCCCCATAAAGGGACTGTTTGGCCAATATATAAAGCTAGCCTATAAGGGTGGGTATTTTACTGGGTTTAAGTAGAACAACATTATTGCTAGTACATCATGAGGTTTAGTCAACTCACTACCTTTTTAATGTAGATAATATCGTTTGTTTAAAAAATTCACATGAATTAGGCTCATGCTTAGGAATAAGTAAAAAACCAATCAAAGTTAACCCATGGGCTAGATTGGCCAACTAATTGAAGTCTAATACGACCAATCCACCGATGTCCATCCCTAATTATCTTGTCCAAGAAGAAAGGCAACCAAAACAAACGAAGCAGTTTTGACTTTGGAGGGCGTTTCTGTTTCGGACCGCGGAACAGCGCCCACCCGATCAAAACGTCCATTTCGTCTTTTGTCTTTCGGATAGCGTAAATCAAGAAACTTCACACTCATTTCCGTCGCTGCCCTAATAAACGGCACCGCAAAATCGTAATTAACTATTGAATTAACCACTATTTAATCACCAATCCAACAACCCTCCCATCGCACGCCACGTGTTCCTTTCACCTCACAGGCTGGACCACTCCACTTGTTTTTGCTCCAACAGAAGCTAACAACAATTTAATACCAAGCTTAATCCGTAATTAATTAATTAGTTAAATAACCGATTTCATTTAAAGTATTTTTTATTTTTATTTTTTTCATTATGTTACGAGAGAGAGGAGGGAAGTTACTTAAACAGAAAACTTCTGTTTATAAGTAAGATTTATATGAAATGAGTTATTGCTGGTAACATTTTGATTTAATAGTGTGTTGATATATTATGAAAAGTTTACCCGTATAATATATATTTTTGAATGCAATGATATTATTTACATTAAAATGTTGCACCAAAAACTAATAAAAATATGATTCGAATATGAGAAAATCAAATATAAGACTTCATCCTAGTAGTAACTTGCTCAAATTAATAAATTTGAGTTGTTGAATACAAATTATAAAATAAAATAAAATAAAAGCGAACGCATCGTCGTTTTCCCTTTTATCGCTTTGTCTATGGATTCCTATCCACCTCTCTTCTTCTTCTCAATTGCCGGAGACAAATCCCAATTTCCAGAAATTCAAATTTAAAATTCCGAATCCTTTCAAAAACAAGAAAAAGATTTAAAGAAAAAAAAAGGATTTTCCTTTTGCTTATAAATTCTTGAGAATTTCGGAAAGTCTCAGGGGTTTTTGAAAATTTTGATCCGGAAATCCGATACCCAAACGCGATGCTCTGACCTCTGGAATCGGGAATTGAAATCCCCAGGCTCGGTCTGTTTGGGGAGGAATCTCCGATTACCAAATGGGTCTCTGCACCTCCAAACCCTCCCTAAACTCTCACACTTTCTCGCCGCAATCCGATTCCCCACCAACCAAGGAGAGCTCCGTTCCACCGCCGGACGCCGCCGGAAATGGAGGAAACCGTAGAGATGAGAAGGCTGAGGAGGAGAACGTCAAGAAGTCTCCGTTTTTCCCATTCTACAGCCCCAGCCCGGCACACTACTTCTTCTCCAAGAAGTCTCCGGCGAGATCTCCGACGAATGTGAGCTCGAACTCGACCCCGAAGCGGTTCTTCAAGAGGCCTTTCCCGCCGCCGTCCCCGGCGAAGCATATAAGGGCGGTTTTGGCTAGGAGGCACGGGTCTGTGAAGCCAAACGAGGCGGCGATACCGGAGGGCGGCGAGGCGGAGGCCGTCACTGGCCTGGATAAGAGCTTCGGATTCTCCAAGCATTTTGGGAACAAGTATGAGATGGGAGAAGAGGTTGGGCGAGGGCATTTTGGGTACACTTGCAAAGCTACGTTCAAGAAGGGCGAGCTCAAGGGCCAACAGGCCGCTGTTAAAGTCATCCCCAAAGCCAAGGTTTGCAATTTCTTAGTTTGAATGGATTTACTGACCAATTGAGCTGTGAATTTTAGTGGGTTGTATGGAATTTGATGATCAGTGGCATTTGTGATCGATACGGGCCCTTCATACTTTACGTTGTCATTGTTTGAATTGGATCTGTAGGCAGACACTTGAATTAAAGGCAACAAAGAAGCGATTTGGTTGCGTAATTGTTATGCTTTCTAGACAGGAGAGATGCATATTGCTTTGCAAGAATAGTCTTTTGTTGATGAGTAGGTTGACATTTAGTCCTTCTACTTTCGATTGCGGTCTAACTATGAATTGGTGAAATGATTTAGTTTGTCTCTGGATTGCTAGTTTTACCTTCTTCTGGAAGCAACTTATGTTGCTGTGGACTTTGGCAGTTGGGTTTATTCTAGTACCTTTCTATGCTTTGTTTCATGGGTTTTGTATTTTTGGATTGTATTCTCATCGTATTTGCTGATTCTGTTTTGTTGTTTTTGTTGGTAGATGACTACTGCCATTGCCATTGAGGATGTGAGAAGGGAAGTGAAGATATTGAGAGCTTTAAGCGGACATGATAATCTAGTGAAATTTTATGATGCGTATGAAGACCAGGAAAATGTCTACATTGTAATGGAGTAAGTCCTGACCCCTGCATTTTGCTTGTACATGTTCTTCTGTAAGATTTTCTTAACTTCTTTCTTACGGACTTCTTTTGTTCAATTGTCGTATTTTTTAGATTATGTGAAGGAGGGGAGCTCCTGGATAGGATACTTGCCAGGTATTTCTTTTGGTGCCTGTTAGATTTCAGCGCGAGTATCTTGAATGTGTTATGTTTTGGTTGTTCTTGATGGACTGGGAATTAGTTCAACAGCAACTGCTGCCATATTAATTATATTCTTATTCCTTCTGCAGGGGTGGGAAATACACAGAAGATGATGCAAGGACCGTTATGACACAGATATTAAATGTGGTTGCGTTTTGCCACCTCCAAGGTGTGGTGCATCGGGATCTTAAACCTGAGGTAGGATATATGTTGTCCTCGGGATTGTATTAAAGTTGATTCGATGCATCACTAACGAAAAGTCACTAATATGTGGTAGATGTTTACATTTTTTTTTTAAAAGGGAGAAGATGTCATTTCATGCAGTTGCCTCCCTTTTGTTCATTTTATCTTCTTTGCTATCTCTAGTAAAAAGCATAACTGCATTTTTTTGGTCCAGCATTTGGGTGTTGTAACTTTGCTATCTTTTCATTTATGTATACTTATCTAAGTACTTAATTTCTGGATCAGAATTTTCTGTTTACGTCAAAGGATGAAGATTCACAGTTGAAGGCAATAGACTTTGGATTGTCAGATTTTGTCAAACCAGGTTGGTTGACAGTTCTTCAACATAAACATACTCTGTACTGTACTACTTGCTTTTTTTTAGCTCTCAAACTTTGTCCAATAGTTTCATATTGTTGAATATCATTGCAGACGAGAGGCTTAATGACATTGTTGGTAGTGCGTACTATGTAGCCCCCGAAGTTCTACATAGGTCTTACGCTACAGAGGCTGATGTCTGGAGTGTAGGTGTGATTGCATACATTCTTTTGTGTGGAAGCCGTCCATTTTGGGCTCGAACTGAGTCTGGCATTTTTCGGGCTGTTCTAAAAGCTGATCCAAGTTTTGACGAACTACCCTGGCCATCTCTGTCCACAGAGGCAAGAGATTTTGTCAAGCGCCTATTGAATAAAGATCCACGGAAAAGAATGACTGCTGCTCAAGCCCTATGTAAGTGCCTTGTTCACTCTGAAAATTGCTTGATCATGGTTACTTCTCAATTTTTTCACTCACTACTTTCTCTTGCAGGTCATCCATGGCTTAAAAATTCTAATGATATTAAAGTTCCTCTGGATATATTAATATTCAAACTCATGAAGGTCTATATGCGTTCATCACCTCTCCGAAAAGCTGCTTTAAGGGTGTGTATATGGTGCCATTTTCAATTGAGAATATGTACTAATATTGTTCTGGTGACTAGTAGAGGCTATTATTCCTTCACATTTGTTCTTGCCACCCTTTTTCTCTGCATCGGTTGCTTGTTTATTTTTGTATTTCATCTTTGTTTACTAATTTCTAGTAGCTTATTTGGTTCCCTCAACATTGGCATTTTGGCAGGCTCTTTCCAAGACATTGACTGTGGATGAGCTTTCTTATTTGAAGGAGCAGTTTGCGCTGTTGGAACCAAACAAAAATGGCACAATAAGCTTAGAAAATATTAAAACGGTGGGTTTCCTTCAAAATTATTTACTCTTTAAACTTGACCTATGGTTAGTCATGTTCCCGAACATTTTAATGTTGTCAGGCATTGATGAAAAATGCAACTGATGCAATGAAGGAGGCGCGAATTGCTGATTTTCTAGCATCGGTAGGTGCCTCGATGCTTGTAATGGATGTGGAAGGTTATTGCATTTGGTACATTCTTAATTCTTATTAGAATGTTATATTTCTTCTCTTTGGCAGCTTAATGCGTTGCAATACAGACGGATGGATTTTGAGGAATTTTGTGCAGCTGCACTCAGTGTGCACCAACTTGAGGCTGTTGATCGGTGGGAGCAACATGCTCGTTGTGCCTATGAAATTTTTGAGAAGGATGGCAACAGGGCTATTGTTATTGAGGAACTGGCTTCGGTATGTGTGGATGCATGATAATTGTGCCTTTCTTCAATCTTTTGTTGACTGATTGTTCCTACCATCTAATTGCTTTCTGTATCCACTGATTCACTTCTCCCCTTCCTAGTAGTAGTTATGAGCTTGAAAAAAAACATTAAATTCTTCGTCTTAGTATAAAATTTTCCGTCCACTGATATGCATATACTGATATGGGGCATTATGTGCATATGTTTCAGGAACTTGGCCTCAGCCCTTCCGTCCCAGTTCATGCGGTTCTTCATGATTGGATTAGGCACACTGATGGAAAGCTAAGTTTCCTTGGATTTGTCAAATTGTTGCATGGAGTTTCTAGCCGGGCTGTGCCAAAAGCTCAATAAAAGTTTTGATAAGATCCATGAAGTATAGATTTGCCGGTGCTGTCTTGACTCTTGACCGATAAAACAATGGTCTTGGGGGTGGTTAAGAAATTTTCTGGATGCAAATATTCTATATTTTGCAGCTGCAATATATAACCGAAGCGAATCATCATTTGATGAAGCTTCGGCATTGTGTGTACACTTGGGACCGGAGAGATATGACACCTTTGCGTTCGCTAGATGAAGCATTCAGTCGTGTTTTTCCACTGTAAATCTGTAGTATTAGTATAGTGTGTTCAGTTGCAGATTAGAATAGTTCTCAACTTGTTTACTAAAACGATCACACTTCGATGTTTCTGACATTAGACTGGCGGGACATGCCCTCAATTATGTTGTAGCATCTCTACTCTTAATACTACTATTTAATGAGCATCATATCTTTTTGTTTTAACTTGCCAATTTCTTTTTCAATTTGACATAACGAGCTCGTTTAGAATTGCTTCTTTAAAAAGCATGGATGTTCAAAACACTTGTAGTAAAAGTGCTTCTATTAGAAGCATTTGAGTTTTTTTAATAAAAAAATTTCCAGTGCTTTCGGAACAATGCTTGGAAGTGCTTCGTGATAGAGCCATACAATAGATGCCTTCCTTTTAAAAAGCACGTCTAACTTCTTTTTTCTCAAACATGGGCAAAAGTGCTTTTGGTGATTTGAAAGTGTTTTTAGATATTTTAAATTACTTTCAAATAAGTTCAAAATCAATGAGATGTACTAAGCCGCGACAGTTTTCTATCCATGAGTGAGTGATCGTAAGTTTTTATTTTATATATTATATATATATATATATATATATATTTTAATTTTTTTTATGTATGGTAGTGCAAGATTTGCTTGCATCAACTGACACATCCCAACTCGGATATTTTGGTGAACACAGGAGTCAAGGCGTGCTGCTTGACACCTGAAAGGTGATGGAGCCATATTATGAAATAGTTAAGTGAAAGTGTGAACAAATTAAAATCGAAACTAGAAATATTTAAACTAAGGGTGAGAATGCGCAGTATGGGATATACCCATAATATAAAGTATGTAATTGTTAGACAATAGCTAATAGTGTAGCAAAAGTAAGAATATTCCCATCCTAGGTAGGATGGATATTACACAGCTACTATAATTAAATTCCTACATTTACTGGAATGGATGTCAAAACCATCAAAGATCCCTCGCTCGCCATAGAAGTCCAACTATTAAGTCCTGGAGGTGTGCGAAACATAAAGTGTGAGCGGGTAAGAATAAGTTTTTTTATTTTATTTTTAAATTTTATTATTTGAAGGTGATGGGGGAGGGTACAATAATTAAGGGGAGTAGGAAGTTTCGAACCCATACACGGGTAAAAACTCAACACCTTATCTATTAGGATATTGGACCATATACAAATAAATATTTAATAAAACCTTTGTTTTTCTCAACATAATAGCCCCTCGTTGTGAACCCATATATATAGTTTCCAAATCATACTACGTAAGTATGAAAATCAATTACGGTTTAAAACAATTATTTCCAATTATATAGTAAACCACAATATATCAGCAACAAAATATAACATGCTTTACTCATATCATACTACATAATAGTATGACAGTTAATTACCGTAGAATCCTAATATTCAAATGTACGATAATCACAACATCTCAATCATACAAAAATAGTATGCTTATCATAATTATGCAGACAAACAAGCCCATGCAGAAAGTAACTATATGGAATAGGCCGAGTGTAAGGGCATCTCCAAAGAGACCACCATCTTTGCGGACTCATGTAGGGACTTAAAAAGAATCTTTGTGTCCTTAAAAGAATATTATCTCAAATGAGAGTGGCATTATAGTATAATTCCTAAATATAGAGATTATACTATTAAAAAATTATTGTTCATTTCATTAGAGTATTCTAGATGTTGATAAAAACCAAAATCCTGTATTTATCGTTGGGAAGTTGAAGTTGCAAAAAACCCGAAAGAGAAACAGCATGCCCACATGTAGGGATGGGTAAAATATCCACGATTATGGGTAATCGCGGTTACCCACCTATTTAAACTTCACGGTTACGGTTTTGGGTAACCGTTTAAATAAATAAACGGTTATGGATATAACCGTTTACTTGTGAAATTTAAATGGATGGTTATGGGTATTAACAGCGGTTATAAACGGGTAACCGTTTACCTATTTACTTCATATATGTAAAATTAACAAAAACCATATTCTCTAGGGGTGGAAAAAAAATTACCGAAAATTCCAAAACCGAACCGAAAATCCCAAAAATTTCAATACCCAATCCCGAATTGATCCCGAAATTTCAGTATGGGAATCGGTCTCACATTTTCATTCGTTCGGTAATAATCCCAAACCAAACCGAAAAAAATATATATTATTTAATTTTAAATATATATTTGAAATTGTAACAGCCGTCAGATTTGGTTGAGATTTAATCTCAATCGTTGAATTCAAATAAAACCCTCACTCAGCCGTCCTTAGATCAATGTATAAGTTTGTCCTCCCCATCTCTGCACCTAAGACTATTAAATGCAACATATTGGACACTTAGAGTTGCAGGAAGTTCTCCAAAGTTGAAAGTTGTAGAGATTGTAGCTGCTTACACGTCTTTATCCTTTGAAATATATAGGATATTTTGGGAGTGCCATGGAGCAGCCCAAAGTATGTTTCGTAGTCTTTTGTGATCGTTTTATCATTAACTAGCTTCATCTTCTGCCTTCAAGATCTGACTTCTAGCAAAGATTGTGGGGAACTGGGGATTCCCGATTTCATTTTTTAATTTGGGATTCCCGATTTGTACCGAAATTCCGAAAATATTTTGAGATTTTTGAAATTTGGGATTCCTGAAAATTTGGTTTGGGATTGGTCTTTAAATTTCCGTCTTGAAAAATATCGGTTTGGGATTCGGGATACTAATTTCGGTTCGATATTCTATACCGAACCAGCCCTAATGTTCTCTATCGGACAAAACTTAGATCAATGCTATTGACTATAGTGCATGGTTTATATAGCTAATTATAATATAATGTAGCTCATTATATATATATTATGTTAATACTTTACATTATGGGTTAAATAACCCAATAATACTGTCTTCTAAACAGTTTTCGTAATCCAAAAATACTTGGCAAATATTATATTATCTTCATTGGTAACAGTTAAAAATATCGGCCGTAAACTATTATTTCAATTATTGGAATGACATAAGGACTTAAAACTTAAAATACGGAAATGTATGATGAATGTACCTACAATGGTGTTTAATTGTCAAAAAAAAAAAAAAAAAAAAATTATGACAATTTTTTTTTTAAATTTTCAAGTTGTTAAAAAACATGTAGACAAGTGAAAAAGGGGTAATGGTAAAAAAAAGAAAGATAAATGGGTTAAAAAGGGTAAATGGTAAACGAGTATTAAATAGTTACGGTTAAATGTGTATGTGGTTATATCTATGGTTAACCATTTATAAATGGTTATGGGTATGAGTATAACTGTTTAGGCAATTACCCAACGGGTAAACGGTTATGTGGGTATGAGCACAAACGTTTATGAGTAAATAATCACAGTTACCTGCTTGCCATAACTGTTGCCCATTCTTACCCACGTGGCATGGGTGGGTTCAAAAAGCAAGGAAAAAAAAAAACAAAAGGTGTAGTATTCCCACGTGAGTGAGTTTATTTTCCACTCAAAATCAACATGGGACCACTTTTAGAATTTCTATATACACTCTTCATATTTGAGATATTCATCTCCCTACATATTATGATACTTTAGAGACTCAATTGGAAGTCTTTTGTCCCTATATTTAGAGACTCCATTTAAGCCTTCATTGGAGATGCTCTAATAATCTACGCTCAAGTACCTATACACATAAAGCTGGCTAAGCGCATCATGTACAAGTTCTAGTTGCCTATTGCAAACATAGTACAGGTTGACACCTACAATGAATCCATATTGAGCGTAACAGTGCGATGTACATACATGTGAAGCTGGTCTTGACCCGAACGAGTACTATAATTACGGTGTAAACATGCATGATGAGCAGATAAAAATATGTATATCATGCCATCATAATTTCATAAATCTCAACATCCTTAAGTAATACTTACAGTCATAAAGTGGAAGCATGACATGATGGAAAAGCACACTTTATCCAAACAGTTCTGAAATATATATATATATGTGTGTGTGTGTGTGTGTGTGTGAAGTAACCACTTATCCCTGTTCTTTTAATTTGAAAGCTTTGTCATGTGATGCTCGTTCATCAATTCTTTCGGCGGTGTAATTCAAGCATTTGGTTTCAAACAGGTTTGACAAAGTGACAAGGCATGGAATGGTTCTAGGGAAGATAACTGTTGCTGGCAAAGAAAGCTATGGTGCTGATAAACAACAACATACATTTACGGTGAGGCTTGAAGCTTAAGGTTGTCTTCTGGCCGTAATTAAAGTCGATTTTGAGTATACATGTTGGAAGTTGGCAATATTCTAGGTTCATATATAAAAGTTAAGAGAATGGTGGTCAGTGAGAAGTGATAATTTGCTTTTAAATAACCCTGTCATATATCGTAGTGTACTGTGTAGCTATTTGTGACTCTTTTAACTGATCCATGTTCGTGATGTGCAAGGTGGAAGTGATACGGATCAGGGGAATAAAGTAGCTGTGTCCACCATTTCCTTTGCTTGTGAAGGGTCGTAACCTCTACAAATTGAGAACGTTTAGACAGGTAGCTGTAATATGATGTCTTATTTATTCATTTAGCATTAACTGGTCTGCAGTATTAAGGTATTGGTTGGTTGCATGTTTTCTTGTCCACTGTTCAGCGTTGGAGTGAAGAAGCTGTAAGATCGAAAGTGCTTGCTGAGAAGCACAGACGAGGTGAAGCAGCAAGGCGTGTTAGAGCAATGAAAAAATCAAGGAAATTTGATAAATTCCGGTGAGTTAATTTGGTTGGTATGATGTATTTCTGAAGGTAGACAAGGAACAAGAAAACAGAGAAAGTTTAGAGGAATGTGAAAGGTTTTTCAGTCCATGCAGCAAGCACATATATTTTCATTAAATATCAACACATTGGATTTTTTCTTACAAGCTAATCTAGAGCAATATAAGCCCTTGATTCACAAACAAAGATCTAAAGCATACACTTGTCTTATGAGACTAGACATACACTTTCCTATTGGTTTCTTCCTTCTCAGCCACTTGATCAAAACTAAATTCTATTTAATTCCAACACTCCCCTTTAAATGAATTCTGGTTTTGATCCCAAGCATTCCTCTGAGATAGACAAATCTTTCCCTTGGTAGAGCTTTGGTAAAGATGTTTGCCATTTGATCCTGTGATTTGCAGTAGATCAGTTCAATGGTATTCTCCTGCAAGGCTTCCCTTATGAAGTGAAACTTCCTTTTGATATGCTTGGTTTTCTGGTGAAAAATAGGATTTTTGGTCATAGCCATTGCTCACACATAAGTGGTGTAGTATCCACTTGCATTTCACCAAAATCCTTTAACACAATCCTCAACCATATAGCTTGAGAGGTAGCCATTGCAGCACTCACATATTCTGCCTCAGCTGTAGACAATGCAACACTTTGTTGCTTGACAGAGGCCCAAGAAAATATCCCAGAACCAAATGTAAATGCATATCCTGAGGTACTTCTCATGTCATCTTCACTGCCACCCCAATCGCTGTCACAGAAGCCTACCAGAATTGCTTTTTCTCCCTTTTCATACTTGATTCCATAGTCCAAGGTCCCTGAGATATACCTTAGTACTTTCTTAGCAGTTCCCAAGTGAATTTTTGTGGAATTATGCATGAACCTTGATAAGAGACTGGCTGCATACATAATGTCAGGTCTTGTAGCAGTCAAGTAAAGCAGACTTCCAACCATTCTTCTGTATAAGCATTCATCAGCAGATTCAGAACCATCCACTTTACAAAGTTTCTCATTTGTGATCAATGGTGTTGCCACAGATTTACATCCTTTCATATTGAATCTTTCAAGCAATGATTGTGCATACTTTTGTTGATGTATGAAAATCCCAGTAACTTCTTGTATTACTCCAATTCCCAAGAAGTGATGCAACAAGCCAAGATCCGACATCTCATATTGTCTCATCATGTCCCTTCTGAATTCTTCAATCATTTCTTCACAACTACAAGTAAAGACCACATCATCAACATATATAGACACAATAAACATCTCAGAGTTCTCACCAATTTTTGTATATAATGTAGCTTCACTAGGACTTTTGTTAAATCCACTCTTGTTGAAATAGGAGTCTATCTCATTGTACCAAGCCCTGGGGGCTTGTTTGAGTCCATACAGTGCTTTGTTTAACTTGTAAACCCTCTCTTCTTTATTTGGTACTTCAAATCCTTGTGGTTGATCCACATACACTTCTTCCTCCAGAATGCCATTTAGAAAGGCTGATTTAACATCTAACTGGTGAAGTTTCCATCACTTTTGGGTAGCAAGAGCAATCAAGGTTCTAATGGTATCTAACCTTGCCACAGGGGCAAAGGTTTCATTGAAATCTACCCCAGGTTGTTGTGAGTAGCCTTTGGCAACTAATCTTGCTTTGTTCTTCTGTATTGATCCATCCAAATTCAGTTTGGTCTTGTAGATCCATTTCACACCTATTACAGGTTTATCACTCGGTCTATTTACCAATTTCCAAGTAGAGTTTTTCTCAATCATGGCAATTTCTTCACTCATTGCTTTCTGCCAAGATTGATCCTTCTCAGCTTCTTCAAAACTCTCTGGTTCAAAACACAATAGTTACACACTGTATAGATCTCATTTAAACTCCTCATTCTTAATGGAGTTGTTTCAGGGGAGGAATCCTGTAATTCTTGTCCTTCTGCATTTGAAGTAGAGGACTGAGGTCCTTGTGTTGGAGTTGAAAAATCATTTTGACTTCCATCCTGTATAACAGGTTCATTCACATTTTGCACTTCAGCTTGTGCTTCTTCCATTGCTAGTGGAAATGAGATAGTGTCAATGTTATTGGTTTCCCAATTCCATGCTTCATTCTTCTTGAACACCACATCCCTTGAGATAATCACTTTATGTGACTCAATATTGTAGAGCCTATAGCCCTTTTCACAGCTTCCATAACCTACAAGAACACACTTGACACTATTGATTTCAAGCTTGTGTCTTAATTGAGATGGTATCTGTGCATAGCAGATTGATCCGAACACCTTTAAGTGCTTCACACTTGGTTTTCTGCCACTAAATGCCTCAAAAGGTGTTTTCTTCTCAAGTGCTTTAGTTGGACACCTGTTTAGGAGATACACAGATGTATTGATAGCCTCACCCAAAAAAGAAAGTGGCATTTTCTTATCATGTAGCATTGACTTGGTCATTTCAACCACAATCCTGTTCTTCCTCTCAGCTACACCATTCTGCTGTGGTGTGTAGGCAACTGTCAATTGCTTCTGTAATCCTGCTCCTTCATAAAATTCTTGGAACTCAAGTGACATGAATTCACCACCTTTGTCGCTTCTTAGTCTTTTGATCTTGAGACCACTCTGAAGTTCAACCATCACTTTGAATTTCTTGAAGATTGAAAAGACTTCACTATTGTTTCTCATAAGATATACCCAAACCATCCTGGTGCAGTCATCAATGAATAACATAAAATATCTGTTCCCACTGAGTGTAGGTGTCTTCAATGGACCACACACATCTGTATGAATGAGTTCTAGAGGTTGGCTTGCTTTCCATGCATTTCCAGTTTCAAAAGAGTCCCTGTGATGCTTCCCCAATATGCAACCTTCATATGGTTCTTAGTCTCTTGTAACTCAGGAAGACCAGTCACCATTTGTAGTTTCTCCAATCTCTTTAAACTGTGAAAGTTGAGATGTCCAAACCTCTTGTGCCATAACCAAGAGTTTTCTGCAACATTTGCTTTTAGAGCAATTGAGTCATTGTAATCTAGCATAAGTGGAAAACTTTTGTTTTCTGTCATGCCAACTTGTGTTACCAAGTTTTGGAGGCTTCTGTCATCAAAGATCTCCACCATATTGTCTCCAAAAAGTAAGAAGTAACCATGAGCAATCATCTGTCCCACACTAAGGAGATTCTCATTAAGACCTGGTACAAGTATTACATCATTGATGAATCTTCTTCCACCCTTTGTCTCTAGAACAAGAGTTTCTTTTCCAGTGGCTTCCACTAGTTGTCCATTCCCCATTTTAACTCTGCAATTGAAGCTTCTGTCAATGTTGATTAACAAGGATTCATATGCAGTCATATGATTACTGCATCCACTGTCAATGTACCAGATTCCTCTCTTATTTTCAGTTCTTGTAACACTACAAGCATAAAAGACATTTACTTCATCTTCTTCTGCTCTATGTGCATAGTTGACAGCTTGGTTCCTTCTTGGATTACAATCTTTTGCTAGATGGCCAAATCTGTCACACTTGGTGCATTTGGGTTTTCCCTTGAACCAGCAAACACCATAGTGTAATTTGTCACAGATTTTACACTTGGTTTTGGTAGAATCACTGCTAGTTTCTGATTTCGATTGTGGAGTATGGTTGTTGTCCCATTTCTTCCCTTTTCCTTTCCAGAATTTCTTTTGATTTGAGTTGTTCCCCTGAGCCCTGTAACTGCTATCTCTCTCAGTCACACTTAGACTAGTAAAAGCCTTTTCAACTAAGTTTTCAAAGTGCATATTTAACCTCTGCTCATAGCCTTTCAATGTACCAATCACCTCCTGAACCTCAATGGAGTCAAGGTCCTTAGTTTCTTCTATAATAGATGCGATGGAATCATAGGATTTAGGCAAGCTATTAAATATCTTCTGTACTAATCTTTGGTTTGTCAGTTCTTCACCAAGAGTTTTCATTTGATTCACAATGTCAGTCAATCTTGTTAAATAAGCAGATAGAGCTTCACCATCATTCATCCTAGTGTACTCAAAATCTCTTCTTAAACATTGTAGTTTGACAGACCTAACCTTTTTATCACCACGAAATTCTTGTTGAAGAACATCCCATGCAGTCTTGGAGGTTTCAAAGTTTGAGATTCGAGGAAAGATCTCATCAGACACTGCCTCTTGAATGATACTAAGAGCTTTTGCATCTCTGGTTTCATTAACTTTCATTGCTATCTTCCTCACAGACTGTTGATCTTCATCGCTAGAATCATCTTCAGTTTTCTACGGTTTCAAAACCCTTGTCTACCAAATTCCAGAGATCATGTGATTTGAATATGGTCTTCATCTTGATGGACCAAAAATCGTAGTTGATCCCATTAAAAATAGGAGCCCTCAGATCTCCTCCACTGCTCGAAGTAGCCATGTGAGACTTTGTAAGAACAGATGAGATTTTCACGATCTGGGTATGTTTTTCCCCTTTCCTTTTCAGAGATACGAAGCACACACAAAAACGCCCAGTCCTGAAATTGATCAGAACCTAAGCTCTAAGGCCATGATAAATTCCGATGAGTTAATTTGGTTGGTATGATGTATTTCTGAAGGTAGACAAGGAACAAGAAAACAGAGAAAGTTTAGAGGAATGTGAAAGGTTTTTCAGTCCATGCAACAAGCACAGATATTTTCATTAAATATCAACACATTGGATTTTTTCTTACAAGCTAATCTAGAGCAATATAAGCCCTTGATTCACAAACAAAGATCTAAAGCATACACTTGTCTTATGAGACTAGACATACACTTTCCTATTGGTTTCTTCCTTCTCAGCCACTTGATTAAAACTAAATTCTATTTAATTCCAACAAAATTGACAGAAAATAGAGGTATTTAGGAAGAAAGGAAGCAGTTTTGTTTCATGTTAGTTCCTTTACATCCTCAATTTTACTCCTGCTCCAGCTGTGAAGGATTGTTTATGTATTTCATTGTTTTAGATGGAGATTCTTACACCATGGTTACGTTATATGATCAGGTGTCAAGTGTCAGAAAAAAATCATCTTCTACCAGACCAAACCAAATTAGAAAGAACAATGAATCAGAAAAGGGAAAGCATTTTGATAGACTCCAAAGGACATCCCGATCCCGTGGATCTGCCAAGCATAATAGTTTATCTCAACATCAAGCATGCCTGCCATAAAAACAGATGACATGTAAAGCCTCTCTATGTTTTAGAAGGCATCAGAAATCAGCTCGACCTAATATTGATAGAGATCCAACTCTTCATTCTCAGGCTGTCCTTCCAATTCTTCACCTATCTCTTCTAGAATTTCAACACAGGAGTGCACCGTTCCAGTCTCTCGGTCATGTCATGGGCTCCATTTCAACCATGTTGAGATATCCTGTGACAACTCATTTTGATGCATTTATTGAACCTGCCTCACAATTTCATAGGTTTATAACAACAATTATAGATTCCATGGTTACATACACAATCTCGAGAATTGGAATCACTTATTTGGCGTGAATGTCGGCATGCCATTTTGTCTGTATATTTCAGGAGCTGAGAATAGGGGCAATGGAGGTATAGAGTTTGCTCTATTCTACAGTAGGATGTTATTACTGAAGATCTGTATGTTGCCTTATTTGTTCTTGCTGTATTACTAATACCAGAGGACAAGGCACAAATGATATGCACCTACTACATACTCATTAGTTTCAACTCATAGCATTTCATTCGGTATCTCATTTTCCTTTGATGATGATCTGTTCATAATCACTCTACTAGTTGAAACTGCAGCTGTATCCTTTTGTGGATATAATAATTATGTGTCACTGTTTATACATGTCAGGAATGTTTCTCAAGCTTCAATCTATAATAGTTTTCATATAACTATTAGACTGTTTTTCATTGATGTATCATGTGTGTCGTGAATGTACGTACCTATCCGCGCTCAGTTTTATACTTGAACCAAAAGTACTGCCTTCGCCACCATGCTCAAAAAATCCAAAACCTTTTCTTGTTAAACGTTTTCAGAAAAAAGAAAGGGAACTCTTTGTTCTCCATTTCTTCTTAGTTCCAAATGATATCTTGTCAGTGTATGCCACTTGTATTCCATATACTTGATTAAGGTATTATGTTTTCTTCATACTATGAGTTCCTTAGAATCCACATTCTAATGTTTGTAGAGCGAACCATGGCATGATAATATCTGGGATTGTTGTGTGGACGTAAAGAGATAAATTTAACGCTTGTTTCCTTAGAAGTTGATAGCATTATGTTTTTCTTCCTTCCCAAAGTCTTGAACCAACTGCTTCGTGGTTTTGAACAAAACTTTTCTTAATTATAGTTGTGAGAGTCATTATTGCTAGATTGAAAATCTTCTTTACAATTGTGGTTGGTTGGTTGTTATTTTAACTGTTGCTAGATAAGTGTTCATAAAGCATGATGTTTATCTTTCGCTGAATCTATTATTATATATAAAGCCAACACAAAAGTGAATACTGTTTTGGTGTCATAATGCTTTACCAAAAATAATTGGACAAAAATGCCCCTAAAACAAAAAAACTTCAAAGGCATCCTAAAATAATGCATCAAATAAGGTAAGGGTATTTTCGTCATTTCAATAGTATTTTTAATGATTAATGATTTTGTGGTTTTTTTTTTAAATTTTTAATTACTACCTCACAATAGACTAACAATAATGTGATTCAATTTATCTATTTTTAAACATGTTCAAAACATCTTAAGATGTGTGTAATGCCGGTTATAAAAAAATCATTCACACGCAGATAATAATATGATTAAATTAGTTGTCAAATGATTGTTTTTTTTTTTGTTTTTTTTGTTTTTTTTTGTTTGTAACAAATGATATTATTTATACTAAGGGGGAAGGAGGTGGGTTAACGTGATTCAATCAATTGTTTATTAAATATTATTTTCTCTATTCTTAATGTAAATTATACAAAGACTAATTTTATTATGTGAATTCAGCTCCTTTAATTGGTTTATGAGGGATTTCTTCTAGCATGATCTAAGATTATTCATTTACTTCAAATATTTGACTTTTCTTCTAAGATGATTTAAAACGTGTAAATCGCGCGTAGCATGCTGTGATTCAAAAAATGTCACGCGCGTGCATGAAGGCTAGTATGAATAAATGGAAGACGACAGTGAGAGGATAAGAGGGTGTTGACTAATAAGGCATGTCTGGTGTGCTGCTGCCATGAGTCACAATAGTGCTCAATTGACGTTCTTGAAACTGAAGACAATCAAGAAAGCTGAAACGGTTGCAAAATCCAAAGAAGCTACATCATGCCTAACTTATTATTGACTAAATAACAAGCATGCTATTTATAATAAACCAACCCTAGCCCTACGAAAATGAAACCCTAATGCTAACGGGCTAAGCTCATAAAACCAAACATTAAAGTAAACTTAAATACTAATATTTTCTAGCCCTGGTCGCGCCACGTCCAATTAGCTTTAATTTCTCACGGGTCCTGCTAAATGACTGCTATTCTAAGAAATATATCCGACATTAATGTATTGTGTACTTTACATGTGACAGCCCGTCCCGAAATATTTATTTTCGACAGCGTGAAATTACTTATATACCCTTGGATGTTTTGTGTGGTGGTGTGGTAGGTTAGATTTTGGACCAATTAGTGCTAAGTCCTATTAATTTGGAACCAATTAGGACTTAGATGGTATTTTCTTTGGTTTTGGTTGGTGACCCCGTGGACCACACACACACACACACACACACACACACTCACTCTCTCTCTTCCGTTGACTCTCTCTCTCTTCCCTTTCGGATTTCCTTCAATTTCCATACAAACCGTACGGTTAACCTCAAACTCCTTCAACCAGTCACGGATCGACGTTAAAAAGGTGATGTTCTTGTTCCCTACAAGCCCCTGAGTCCATTCGTACCATTTTTAGGACTTGAAAGCTTGTAAAACCCGAGAAACCATTACCCTATGATTTGAGCACTGTTCATGTAGTCATAAATGCATGATTTTTAGAGGATTTCAAGCTTGTAGGAAGCTTAAGAACGTCCTTATAAAGCTCCGAGAAGAAAAACCAAGTAATTTGGACGTCGGAAAGTCGAGTTTGACGAGATGTAAGTTTTGGCTGGATTATCGAGTCTTCTCTATCAAGATTCCATGGATTTCAAGCCTTGAAATTGGTAAGATTTTGTTCGTCTAGTTACAAGCTTCATTTTGGGACAAATTTGAGGTAATTTGGTTAAGAAATGACTGAAATATCAAGGTTTTTCGAATTCGCAGTTTTTCGGCGATGGCAACGATCACCGGAGTCGAAGGAAGAAGACGAGCGAATATTCCGTCAAAGTTTGACGGAATATTCTGACGTCGTCAGGTAGAATTAACGGTTTTTGTTACTTTTTAACGGAATATTCCACGGAATATTCCTAACGGGGTTTGGGGATTCCGTTAGGGTTCCCTGCGCATGGCCGTGCCCTTGTCGGTGTGTGACGGTGCGTGAGGGCTTCAAAAAATTATTTTAAAATTTGGGTGTGTTCATGGAGTTGTGTAGGTCACGATGGTATATTTATATACCTCAATTGAGCAATGTATGAGAAGTTATTAGCTAGTATTGCTTATGTGCTTTAAATTAACTTTTTATAGTTGTTTCGCATATAGGGGAGACTTATCCCGAGGACGAGCGCAGTCAAGGACGACTCGGGGGCTACGACCCTTCGATATACCAGTGAGTGGGCTTTTGATTTTCAGTATATACTTATATACTTGATATTTTCCTAGAAAATGCGTTTAAATGAAAGTATGCTTTCTAATGCCATGCATATAAATTTATATTCAACATATGAATTAGTATATGATGTATAATATGAATTGGTGCTGTGGACGCTCGGGTAAGTACTAGGTGAGTTATGTTTTATTATATGAGATATTTATAATATGAGATGTGATTGAAAGCTAATAAACCTGCACCCTGTGTGATTGTGATTTAGCCAGAGATATGGTATATGCCTGTTTATAATGTTACCTCCCGCACCCTATGCTCACATTAGATCTAATTTAGATGCACAGTCTTGTTGTACAGACCATCATAGGTGGTTCCGACTCGTAGGTGACTAGCGATTTATCGCATAGCTATCATGAGTGCGTAGCATTGAGCATAACTATAATACACCCAGTCTTGTCGTACAGACCCTTACAATGATTTTGACTCGTGTGCAATGTAGTGTCGTATAGGTCACTTGTAGTGACTTCAGCTAGATTGATTAATGAGCTATGAATTCAACTGTACAAACTTTTGCAGGGGTTCCAGCTAATATGTTATTTTCCATGAATTTATTTTCACTTGAGTTACTTATTATGTTATATATTTTTGGTATGGCATACTTATGATTATGGATATGTGAAGCATGATTTGATATATATATATATATATATATTTATATTCCATTTATGGGAAAATTATACATGTTTTACGGCGAGGGGTTAGAGCATTTGGTAAATGAAATGATTTTGAAAAGCTTTGTTTTTTGCCCATTCACACTTTTTGTTTTGCGCCCCTCCAGGTTTTAGATAGACTTGCTGTTGGTGGCATTTGTGGATCTTGGCGGTTTCGACAAAGTATAATATTCGTAGGACTTCTTCTGGTACTGTATAACTAATACTTGTCCTACTGGACTGCACCTAGACTTCTATGCTCTGATTAGGTGTATTTACACTTGTATCTTATTCTTAGCACTTTCTGCTTATTAGTGCACATTAATTAGCTTTCGGTTCTTATTTATTCGTATATTTCATATCCTTAATGTTTCCGCACTGTGCACATGGCTACGTCACCCTCACGTGACGGTCAACACGCCTTGATTTTAGGTCGGGGTGTACATGCATCAACGGTCACAAATCATGAATGGAAATGTATTGTAGGCAGATATGCATCAGCGATCATGAATCAAACTGCTCGTAACACAACGCTCGTTCACTTGTATATTAGCGATTGGAGGCTACAGTATGGCCAATCATGACTGTTGATGTGTTAGAAGCTTCACATGAAATCAATACTTTTTGTACTCTCTCTCTTAGGGAAAGATTGACATGAAATGAATTCACTGCTACTGTAGCCTCCATTCGATAACAATGATATGTGTAAGTTTCTCAATACATAACATTCTATTATTGAATTAAAACACTACGTAACAGTAAATCAGTTTATATAAATTGCTTTCCTGAATCGTCCACTAGACTTTCGTCCGAAGATGAGGCCCATCCAGACAAAGATGAGACCCCATATCATTGCTGGGTCCACTATAGTTTAGTACCCGATCTCCTACAAAATGCCGCCGCACCCACTTCAACCATCTTCTCCTATGTAATGCCGCCACTACCACCGCAACCGACTCACATTGACTGTTTAGTCGGTGAAATGTTAGGCCAATTTTAACTACTCAGATGCGGTAAACCGAACCCGTCCCCACCTCTAGCATCTATTTTACCTCATGAGATTCGGTGGTACATTACAAAATACATGATTCAAACCACCGTCTGCTTCCTATTTCTTTTCTTTTCTAAAGCATCCGAGAAACTTTAGGAAAAGCAAATCCAAGAATTTGTGTGTCCCAAGTTGGGACACGACGTCCCAATATTGTCTGTGCAACCAGGTTCGCGGCCTAGTAGGCCCCCCATACCTTTTCCAATTCTGGGCCTTTTCCACTGCATCATTCATATGAATCATATCCTTGCCACGCGTACAAATTGCATAATTTTGCATCTAGTCAACAACGGATCCATCCATCTTTCAATCGGAATCTCCAAGAAAGAAAACCGTCACTTCATTAGCATCACATGATGGGAAAAGAATCCTCGCCGATCCTTTTTTTAGAGATCTTAGAAATTTCGTGATTGTGACCGTTCATCGTATATCGTGCGGTCAGTTTTCATTATGTACTATTTAAATTTAATTTAAAATTTAAAATAATTTCCGACTGCACGATTTACGATAAATGATCATGATCATTGAATCCTTAAGATCCCCAGAAAAAGGATTCGACGAGGATTCTTTTCCACATGATGGACCTAGAATTTTAAATTCATGAATCTTAATAATAATCATAAAAAAATTTATAGACAAAAATGGCATTAAAAAGTTAAATGGTAATATATGTCATTCATAAATCATACTCAAAACAACATTATAAACTATAAAATCCTAATTACGTCATCCACAACGAGGTTTCATAGTTTGAAAATGTTACATGATAACTTCATGTTGGTGTTGTGGATGCAAATTTCCACCGTCTTCTCCTTTGACTAAATTGTACCTGCAAAATAATAACACCTAAGATTAAGGCCAAAAGCCTCACGCACCTACAATGAATGAGGGAGGGGGCTTTGGACAAAGAATCTCCGATGCCAAAGTTAGAATCCTGAATGTGTTTAGGAGTTTGTGGGTAGCAAATGACTTCGCTTTTTAGTGGGAGAATAAGCTATTTATAGGAGAGTGGCCGACCTTATTTGGAGAATAGTGGCCGGCCATATATGATGAATTTGTGTGAATAATTGCAAGATATTATGTGAAATAATATATTGCAATTAACATGGAAATTAATCCTAAATTAAATAGGAAAATTGGGAGTTATCCTTTGAATAAGGATTTGATGAGGAGTGAAGGGAGAGATTTGAATACCATTTTGATCACTTTTGACTTTTCCTTGATTGAACCGTTATTGTCCGTTGCATGCGCGTGGGAATCTTGGTGTGCCTCGAGGGTAATTTTGTCCTTTTAACCCAATAGTCCATGTGTCACCTGTATAATTTTTTTGATTATTCTTTGCTCCACAAATGCCCCTACACCTGTTGGGTTGCTCGAATAAAAGGGCAGCAGGTGTAGAGATTTTCCCTTGCTTTAGGAAACATAAGATTGTTTGCTATTTTGATGTAGATTTCCACTTTAATTGGAAATTATATGCTTTTAGGAAAGGGAAATAAACTACTTCCAAAGTCTATTTAAGTCTACCTTATGTAGATGATTAAATCAATTTTAGAGAGCAATTTATTCTACCTTACAAGATAGAGAAAGCTAGAGCATATTTGTTCGCCATTCCTTAGCAATCTTTTACACTTGCCCGTGTAAGGGACCGCCTTTCGTTGCTTTCTTCATCTTCATACCTCACCAAGGTAAGAAAATTTTAATTTTCCTTGTCTTCGTAATTTTTTGAAGCATCCGGCTTAAAATTTGGCTCGATGGGGGTCGAGGATGTGTGAAAAAGTAGCTGGGAAGGCCACGACATGGCTGCTACCGTAGGTGGCTGTTGTCGACTTGGTGCGGCAGCAGCTTGGCCCGAGCCAAGGTCTGGGTGTAGCGGTGTGGGCTGTGAAGACGAGCTGGTGCTCGGCTTGGATTCTGTTGACATGGGCTAGAGACCATTTGGCTTGGGCCAATGCTGGTGGACTGTGAGGCGCTGATCTTTGGGCCGTTGGGCTTGGGCCAGTGTGGGAGAGATAACATTGAGAGAAAGGAGTAGAGGCACCAGCCTTCTCCTTTTAGATTTGGTCGCGAAGCCTTTAGGCTGAGAGAATGGTAGCGCCTAGCGCGCTCGGCTGCCTGGCATGCTGGGTCTCCAGGTGCACTGGGCTACCTGGCGTGTTGGGTCGAGAGAGAGATGGGAGCCAGTGTGGGCTAAGCTCCCTTGAATGTTATCCTTGGACTGTAGGGCCTGATGCAATTTTTTTTGTGTGCAGCCGTCTAATGATCATTCCTTGCATCTTTATAGAATTTCTTTGAGCATGTTTTCTTCAAGCCACAAGAACGATGATGGTGTGTCACCGTTGTATCGTCAAGGCGGGTCTTTGAGTAAAGTTGGCTACTTCAAGGGTTTTCACTTCAAAATTAGCTCCGATGACTTGTTCAAAGATTTCCTTGAATCATATAGGCACGTCATTCCGTTTGGGGCACATGTGAAGCGTGTTAAAGGGGTAGCAGCCGTGAACCATGTAGTGGGGCTTGGAGAGCCATCAAGTTTCACTCCTATTACTTCGTGTTAGGATTTACTTTTCCTATGTTGCGTTTCTTCTAAGAAGTGCTTTGCTCCATGAAATGTTCCCTCGCTCAATGTTATTCGAATGTGGTTTGTGTAATGGTGGGATTCCACAATCTAAGCCAATTATTTGACTTGGATCTGATCGTCAACAAATTTTGGTACTTCTTTGACATAGGCCATATTGATGGAGTTAGGCAACTGTGATCCCGCCATAGGCTATTCGATCATTCGAGCAAGGGAGATTATGATTGGGCTAAGGAAACTTTGGAGATAAGTGGAGATTGGGAGTCTGATTCTTCCTTGAGCTATGCATTCCGACAATTTTCATCACCGGTAAGTAGATCGCTTAGTCTGTAGGCTGTTTTGTGTTTTTGTTGAGCTACTATCTGCTTTGTTGATTATCCTTATCTGCTTATGTAAATTTAGAATTCGGCTCAATTCCCAAGACTTCTCCAAATATGAAGAAAGTGCATGTTGCTTTTGGTATCCTCGCTGAATACCGTGAATGACGTTGGTTATTTAGTCATCTTTGTTGGAAGAAATGTGGGCTACCCCTGAGAGAGGAGATAAAGTAGATCAAGGCTGAGGCATTAGCTCTTCCGATCGCTGTCGTGGAGCCTACTGTGAATGAAGGCGGAAAGAAGAGATCTTCCTCGCCTGCTCAAGAGATATTGGTTGAGAAAAAGTTAAAGGTTTCCTCCACTGCTAGTGAGGGTCCGCCTACTGTCGATAGGCTTGTGATTGACTTGACTTCTTCTAAGGGGAAGAAAGATGAGGCCGTTAGATCTAAGCTGGTGACGTCTGCCATGCAGAAGGTAGCTAGTACAATTATTGATAGGATTGCTCCGCGTAGAGATTCCGTCGTGCCCTTAATGTCGAAATCTGTGCCAAGATGTACATTCAGAGCTAAGTATGATTCTCATTCAGAGAGGCTTGCTACTATGAAGAGCAATAAGGTGGACTCTGCTGCTAAAGTGGCGCCAAGGCTTATTCTTCTTGTTGCTGAGATTGGTTTGCCTGCTGAGAAAGAGATAACTACTCGCGTGGACATTTGTGAGAAATCTACCAACCCTGTTTCTAGAAAGGCTGCCGAGATCTGTGCGCTTTTAAAGCCAGATCTACTTGAAGACATGGACGTGTGTGCCAAGCTTGTTGACAATGTTAGAAAGGTTATTTGCCCAAACTCCTTTGCGAAGCATATGACCCAATATAAAAGGATTGTTTTGCTTACTATGATGCAGAAAATGACGATTCTGGTAGCTAAATCTATGCTCCTTGACCAAAAGGATACTAAGGTTACCAAAGAGATGACAAAGACTATGATAGTTGAAGCTTATTCTTCTGCTGAGAAGATCAAGAGGTTGGAGTCTCAGCTAGTCGCTTTGAAGGGGCCCAATATCTCTGCCCCACTCTCTGCAGTTTGAGACTGCTTGCTAGAAGATCGTTAACTTGAAGACTAGGCTTGACACAATCCAAGTTAAGTATGAAAGTGCAAATAAGGAGATTGGATATTACATACCTCAGATTCAAGATCTTAAACGTGCCGTTTGCTGGGAAAAACTTCAAGACCTTTTCTATTTCTCCAGAAGACTTGCTTGCCTTTACTTTTCAGGCTTCCATTGGTGAAGTAGTCAAAGAAGTTGGTGCCCAAGTTGCGGCAGCTGGGGGTGAAACACTTAATGATGCTGCTGCTGAGAGTGTCGCAACTGCTGAAGGTGTGGCGACCGAGTAGTCATGAGATGTCTAAGCTGTTGAAGAGCAGTTTTCTAGGTATCCTTTAGGATTTTCTTTGTTTTCCTTGTTGATTTTTTCTTTGCTTGAACTCTATTTGTTTATCAATTTGCTAGAAAATGTAATAAACTTGCTTCATTCTCTTTTCTTCATCTTTGCTTCTTTTGTTTATACTCAACCTTTGACCTTTACACCAATGGCAGGCATGCTGTTTTTCTATAAGCAGACATGCCCGTGTAGCCTATGTAGCCCTAGGTGTTGGTGTAGAACTTTTGCAAAGTTGTTAGCCATAGGGTCGGCAGCCGGACGCCTTACTTACAGAAGCAAACGAGTTTGCGTGACCACTTGGCTATTAACTTTGGCTTTCTTCACAACATACTAAAGATTTTTGGGTTATGAAATTTGCTAACCTTTCTTATCAAAAGTATGCAGTTGTATGGAATTTCGTAAACAAAGTTCCAAGAGAACTCATTGCTCTTTATGTAACCAATTCGATGGGTTGCGTAATAAGTATCACAACACTTTAAGAATTAGTGTAGATCTAAACGATCTTTCGTGCTCTACAGAAGTGAAGCTTCTCGACTGCATATCATGTCGGCAATGGATAGAACTTTGTATATGCACACTAACTTGTTTAACCTTTCACAAATATGTGTGGTTGTATAAGTTTAGTGCTGCTTATTACTCGAAGGGCAAGCCATAAGCAATCGTAACTGTATGCTACCTTAGTGCACTTGGTAGCAGCTTTAGGGTTCTAGGGCAGCTGTTCATAGGGCATACTGCGTAATGTGCCTCATCTATCTCTGAGGCCCGGTTCCCCATGGATTAGGCCAAGAGACCAAAAAACCTTTAGTTAGCTAAGTTTTGAAAAAGACCATTGTGGCTACTTCTAGGAATCCCTGCGCAAGTCATCATGCACCTAGTTACACTAGGGCAGCTCGACTCATCCACATCTGGATATTCAGAGTGTATAGTTTATCTTCCTTTATTAGAGAACAAACCTATGTGGGTGTTGGGGAATTGGTTTACCCTCTTGCATTGGAGAGCATGGCTGGTCCCCATATGGGTGCAATTCTTGATATAAGTCCTTAAAAAGAGCGCGATCTTCTTTTGAAGTGTAAGAGTGATCAGTTGTTGTAAGTATGTAGCCGAGCTAAGTTGTAAATTACTTCTGAATTCCTCATTGAAAAACGAGTGAAATGAACGAAAACTTAGTTGTAAGGTAGGCACTGCATAACAACTGGATTGTCCTCGGCTTGCAAGGTGGTGCCTATCTAACTTTGTATATGCACACTAACTTGTTTAACCTTTCATAAATATGTGCGGTTGTATAAGTTTAGTGCGGCTTACTACTTGAAGGGCAAGCCATAAGCAATCGTCTAGAAACCATATGCTACCTTAGTGCACTCGGTAGCAGCTTTAGGATTTTAGGGCAGCCATCCATAGAGCGTACTGCGTAATGTGCCTCATCTGTCTCTGAGGCCCAGTTCCTTATGAATTAGGCCAAGAAACAAAAAATCCTTCAGTTAGCTAAGCCTTGAAAAAGACTATTGTGGCTACTTCTAGGAATCCCTGCGCAAGTCATCATGTACCTAGTTACACCAGGGCAGCTTGACTCATCCATGTCTGGATATTCGAAGTGTATAGTTTATCCTCCCTTATTAGAAAGCAAACCTATGTGGGTGTCGGGGAATTGATTTACCCTCTTGCACTAGAAAGCATGGCTGGTCCCCATAGGGGTGCAATTCTTGATGTAAGTCCCTAAAAAGGATGCGATCTTCTTTTGAAGTGTAAGAGTGATCAGTTGTTGTAAGTTTGTAGCCGAGCTAAGTTGTAAATTACTTCTGAATTCCTCATTGAAAAACGAGTGAAACGAACGAAAATTTAGTTGTAAGGTAGGCACTGCATAATAATTGGATAGTCCTCGGCTTGTGAGGTGGTGCCCATCGAGCTGCCTGAGTCTTTGGGCTTTAATGTAGTGGGAGGTCAAGCATAGTACTTCCTCAGATTGTAAGCGTTCCACTGTTTTTTGATCTCTTTGTCGTTTATGGTGGTGATGGTATAGCTACCCTTACCGCCTATTCTACTGATATTGTATGGACCTTCCCAGATAGGATTTAACACACACTAACCTGAAATGTCATCCTGGACTTTGAATCGAGTTGTGCTGGTCGACACCAGAAGGGTGACAAAACCATAAAGTTCATTGACACGAAAGCTCAGCACTAAAACTTGGAGCGGCGAAAAGCAAGGGTGAGTGGGCCTAAAAATAAAGTTTTATAAAAACTTTTTTGAAAATACTTACCGTAGCCTACAATATCTCAAGAATTCAATATTTCACAAAATGCGTAAATAGACATATAACTACCAGTAATCACAATATCTTGCAGAAATGGACCTATCACATTGAGTGCTCATCGACATATGCTAACACACGAGTTCATGTAGAGGTATTCTGACATGAACATGACTAGGTGTAATAATGATTTACGCTCTAGTACTACAATCACGTGAAGACAGACGCTAAGCGTATCACATACATGACTTAATTGCCTATAGTAATCTAGGACATGACTGGCACTTACAATGGATCCAAAGTCAGCGTATGGTGCGATGTGAACATACATGTGAAAGACTGGCCCTGGCCTGGGCGAGTACTAACACCAGTGTAACACATGATGAGCAGATAACACAAATATGATCATGCAATGGTAAATTGATAATTCGATAATTTAATAACCTAATCAATGAAATACTATTCATAACCATAAAGGCCATTAAAGCATCCATACTAATACGCATACCTATGCAAGCCATAGGACGTAGTATAATTGCATGAATTCCGTCGATACGGTAATTTTATATACATTACCCTAATCTAGGTGTAACGTAGAAAATTCTTTATCAAATATATAAATGGAAACTAACAAATATATATACTATATAAAAGAAAGACCCACTCACAGTTACTTACAATGTCACATCCGTTCAAGCTAGGAAACCAGAGTCTTCGATATTAATTGCATTATTTTGGTTCTTTGCTGTGGCCGAAAAATGGCCGGAAGACGCCAGCAACTCGCGAGTCCTTCGTCGGAAAACTAGGGAGATTCCCCCCGAATTGATCTGCACCAAAATGTCTTCCAAAACACATGTATAATGACTCAATCATCATCAAAATGAGATGTGACAGACAAATTGAGTGGTCCCTGATAGGAGCATTTTTATGCGACTTAATTGGCTTGTTCTCATGCATTTATGTTGTTTTTCCTTAGTTAGTTTAGTGTTTAAAGTCATTTTCGTGCAATTTCAGGTTTTATTGTCAAAGTATGCAAAAATGAGCATTTTGGAGCTTTTAGGAGCAAATTTGGGCTTGGAATGAAGTGCATATGCATGGAGCAAGGAGTTTGGACGAATTTGAAGTCAAAACATCAAATGAACATGCTAAAAATCTGGTGAAACAAATACAAGTTGCAAGAAGGGATAAGTTTCTAGAAGGATTGACCAAAATTCCACTCAAAACCATGTTCACACCAAAAATCACATCCTTGCCGTGCATCCTTGATGCTTTCACACCAGAAAATTGAGTGAATGATTCAATACCTAACCAACTAGGAAATTGAATAAATGATTCATCCCTAAAATCACATGCTTGCCGTGCATTCTTGTTGCTTTCACACCATAAAATTGAGTGAATGATTCAAGACCTAACCCACCATTATTCTCCACATGCTTGCCGTATATCCTTGTTGTTTTCACACCAGAAAATTGAATTAAACAAGTCCATCATCTCCCTATAAATACCCATGGCAGCAACCTTATTGAAATCATCCAAAAAAATAACCATTCTCCAACCTTGTGTTGCAACAAAGAAGAAGAGGAAAGTTCTTGTACGTGCTTGCTATCCGACATGGATCGTTGGAACGTTTAGGTGCTTTCTTCCCTTTGTTTTTCAATGGTTAAATTTGTTTATCTTTGTTTTGTAATAATGAGGAACTAAACCCCCCTTGGCTAGGGGGGGATTCGAAACCATGTTAATGCTTGCAATATGATTTGATTACTTTTAATTGCGTTTCATAAGTTATGAATTCGATTTACTTATCTATTTGATTGATAACATGTTTATGTATGTTGATTAGGGATGCATACTTAGTTTGCATGCATAATTATGATGCTAGAGTATAAGGGAATTTCACCTAATCGTTATGAACTTATATTCATAAGTAGTAAAAGTCGCTAGTCACGATTGTGTTAAGTAAATCCTTGGCAAGAGTAACATGCGTATTCCATAGTTATGAATGCCTCGTCAATGCTTATGATTTCCATTGAACTTAATGATCTTTGATATGTGTCTCTATCATGCGTATTCCATAGTTAGGGTCCTTGATAAGAATAATTTGGTTGTAATGCGTATTCCATTCAATTCAATGAACCTAGGGAAATCTGAGAATTAATTTATGCAATTCATGATTAATTTGGGGCGTTGAGAATTAATAAGTTATTGAAATGCAATTGGAAATCATTTTGTATGCAAGCAAGACATGTGTGGAGAAGAACCCCTTAGCTAGCCTTCCATTATCCATTCAATCCAAATTTGTTTAAAATCTATTTAAGTTTTTAGTTTATTCGTTTTTACTTTCAACTTCACCAAACTCAAATCCCCCTTTTTACTTTCTTGTTTTAAAAATCTTTTGTTTACATTTTTAACTTTGTTTCTTTTTGTTTTTGAGTCAGTTTAGAGGCTTTAGCAAGCCCTCCTAATCCCCGGTTTAGAACGATCCCTACTTACATACTTTGCTACAATTGTCAAAAGAGGGTTTAATTTGTGTGCTTATAATATTCGCATCAGTCCCAACCCCTACCTTGGTTGAAAAATAGTGATGTCTTGTCGAGAAAATTGACGTCGGTGGTGGTCTCGGTGTAGTGAGCACAGAGAAGATGACGGGATAGCGTTTGAGATAGAGAGAGAGTGACAAGCGAGAGACGCGGTGGTTGGAATTGTAGCTCACCAAAAAACATGGAGATCGAGGTTTGGGTTCAAGGTCGTAAGCTAGGGTCTCGGTCTAGGCTCGGGTTCGTATGTCCCAACTTAGTCGCCTGAAAAAGTTAGTGAAGGTAGTGGTACAGTTTCACGATGTGGGTTCAACAGAGAGAGGGAAAGTTAGAGTGAGAGAGAGAGAACCGAAAAAGATGAGAGGAGGAAAGAGTTTGAGGGAAGAGATGGCCAAGAGAGACAAGATGAGGTGGCAGCAAGGGATAGGTCTCAAAGGTCTGAAAGAGGACACATAAGCAAGGGAAGAGTGGGAATGAGAGGACATGGAGACAAAAAGGAGAGGAGACCCATGTGGGTGGGTCCCACGGACATAGATATCCCATAAGAAAATAATAAAATAGTAAGGGTGAATATTTGAAATAATGAATTTACTAAAATGCCATTCTACTTCGTAATGCCATAAAATCTTATCGTAGCTTCAAATTTGATTCCACTTGCGCCTAAGCAATTGTACTGTCAAGTATTTAGAGAATATGGTAAAATAACAGCTCATATGCATCACGGAAAGATGGTCAACAAAAGTCATCAGTCTCGCTTCTATGGGCATTTTCATTAATTCACTCATTTAAAATTAATAAAATCATAAAATTAAGGATGGGTTGTCACATGATCCATTTTTTTGGAGCCTTTTCTGCGAGCAGTGAGGAAGGTTTTTCTTAGGATTAGATCTCCGCGCTGGAACTGTCGAATCTTGGCCTTTTTGTTGTAGCTGGACAGGTGCTGATGTTGGTAGGCTACAATGCAGGTGATGACCTTTCACATTTTTCCTTTGCCAGATCTAAGTTTGTGGCCATCTCCTTTTTGTTCTGCTCGATGCTTAGTAGTAAAATGTTGATACTTGGCACGATGACTTTGGGAGGAATGATTGCTTCTGAACCCAATGCCAAAGAGAAAGAAGTCTCACCGGATGCTCGTTGTTTGGTTATGCGATCTGCCCATAGACATCCAGAAAGTTCGTCTTGAAGGAAATTTTGTGAAAAACATGTTCATTTAAGCAACATCTATAGCATGCAATTAACAATTAAAAGGCGGAATCATGCTTGTATGCACTTAAAAACAAAACATTAACCATGAAATTCAAAGCCTAGTAGATTGGTGAACCAAGACTCAACTCAAATCAAAGTGAGTTTAGAAATTTATACCTTTGTAGATTCCTCTTTGCATAAGCAAATGCTAATCACCCAAAGAGAGGGCCTTCATTCCTTGCATCTTAGATCTATGGATTTGGATGGATGAAATGGTTCTCCAAGTTCCCAAAATTGAGAACCTCTAAGTCTCTTCACCAAGGTTAGATTGGAGAAGAAATGAGTGACCTTGGAGTAGTAGGATTGCTAGCTAAACCTTCCAAGGAGGCCGGCCACTTTAGAGAGAAATGAGAGCTTATGTTCTCATCCTTTCCCCAAAAGAAAACCCTAAATGAATTTTGGCTATAAAGTCATATTTATACCTTTATACATTGGAGTGGCAAACTTGTAATTAAGTCCAAAACCCACTCCTTTAACAAAATGGCCGGCCATAGGGTTTCATTGGGCTTTTAAGGCCTTTGTGAATTATTTGTCATTAAGTTGTCATACAACTTAAGTCAATGGGCTTGACGTTCGAAGCCCATTGGGCCTTGAGGCCCAAAACTATCCCGAGGTCTTTAACGAACTTATTCGTTTGATTAATTAACATATTAATTAATCCTTGCCATAAATAATTAAACCATTTAATCATTCTTACTCATCTCCATTGTTTCTTCAATCTCCACCTTACACGGTGTACGATCCATTAGGTTCCTTTTAGCGAGGCAGTGAGCGATTAAAACCATTTCAAATCGATTGTGAATTGAAACTTACTTTTAATTCTCCCTTTAGTGATTATACACGTTTAGGGCTTCCACAAACCATGAGTGACACCTAGCAGCATATCATGGTTACCTAAGCTAATCAGAAGAGGTGGATAACCTATTCAGTTTAGGATTACAAATGCAATACGGTCTTTCTCTAATACAATACTCTTGACCACATTGTTTGGTTTGATAGTTTATTCATGTCTACTATCCAATGTGATTCGTGTGCTTATATGATTACCTTGAATGTGATTTGGAACGACTTCCTAAATCTCATTCATACTCTGGCCAGAGATTCTTAATCATATCATAGAGTATTCTCCCCCAAACGGTTTGAAGGTTAGAGATCCCTTGTTGCGCATTCACTTGCTTCCATGGCTAAGTGGCTTAACCTCGACGATGCCGTGGACACCCTCCTGATGGAGTGACTTTAACATAATCAAAGATCAAGGACTTAGACCTAGTTTGGGAGTGAGGTGCTTAAAAAAAAAGCACCCATGAAAAAAAGCTGTGAGGGTTTTAGGTGTTTGGTAAACTGAAAAAAAGGGGCTTATTTTGGAAGCTGTTGTGAGAATAAGCTGAAATCAAAGGAAAAAGTTGAAGCTGCTATTTGCAGCTTTGGAAAACTGGCTTTTTTTCAAAGCACACGGAGCTACAATGCTTCTTTAATGAAAAGACCCACTATTAGACTGTTTTTTTTTCCAAAAGCACTTTTACAAAAAAGTTTACCAAACACTCTGCTGATTTATTTCACAGCCGCTTATTCTCACAGCACAGCCGCTTATTCTCACAGCAATTTTTTTCGAAGCACAGCAATACCAAACCAGCCCTTAACCACAAGACAACTATGATGCCTCAGGTCAAAGGACTACTTTGCATTATCCCAACCATGAGTTCTCATGTGACATGAGTATGAGAACTCCTCGTTGATCGTGTTCAGTGGACTCATTCATTATTGGGCACCTACATGCTTGTCTTGATGTCACACACACCAATGACTCGAGACTAGTCACTCTCCTTGAGAGAAGACACAGCACGTACTGATCTTAACGGACTGTCAATGCCCAATTGGCAATCCTATAATCAGGAACGTTTAGGATGTGTCTACGAAAGAATGGTCTCATGAATCTAACTTCTTTAGATCGCATTCTCCCAATCACATATTCCTTGGACTTATCGTTTAAGCGCATAACATTTATATGAGACGGCTCAAACAATAATCTTTGCCCTTGATATTAAACTAGATTAGTTTAACATGTGAAATGTCCGTAAAGTATCATCATATGATTGGTTTTAGGGCACATTTCCAACAATCTCCCACTTGCACTAGAGCCAATCAGCTTGGTCATCAGTGATGATACCTCTTCTGTAGTCATTTCATAAATGGCTGAGTAGTAGGCCTAGACAATGGATATCTATATGTTATCCATAGAAGCAACCTTGAGAATAACGACGTCACCATTATACATGATTCTTAATCATGTGGTTCAGTCTCTCATTTGAGTTCGGATCTTGATGAGACCTTGATTCCCTAGCTTGAGCTATCACCCCATTAGTGTCGTAGTGTCGGTACACTAGAGACACTTTCTAGTTGGAACCGAATAGAGAGTTCATAAATGAACTTTCCCATCCAAACAACATTGTTGTAAGCTTCTATATGGCAATATATTTTGCATTCATAATGGAACACACTAAAGTCATTACTTTTAATGTTTCCATCCAAATATCTCTTTAGTCATAATAAAGAGATATCTGATTATCTCTTCATTCATAATGAAGAAATATCCAATGATGGATTAGATTCATAATCTAATAGATTTACGCTTCCATTACGTTACTCTAATTCTTCCTCATTCTTTGAGGAATCTATCCTTTAGTATTTCTTAAATACTTAAGGACTCACTTGACAGTTGCCGTGGTTTTGATCCTGGGCTTGCACTAATATCGTCTTGTACCTTTCTAGGTACAACTCATATCAATGTTTTTCATACAATATGAAATACATAAATCACCTCTCTACGTATGCATAAAGGATTCTATTTACGCATTATTTATTTGGGAGGCAAAGGGTACGTTCCCTTTGAGAAGGGCAACTTGCTAGTCTCACTAGAGTCGTCCTTCTAATTGAAGTTTATCATCATATGAGAAACTTCCTAGCATCTCTTGTCTATTATTAGGGCTTGATATAATCCAATTATATCCTAAAATCTATCAATATAGATTTCCATCCCATGTATATAGATTATGTCTCCCATATACATTCTATCTTCATATAATGTTTTAAAGTCATAACTTTAACGAAGAAGTATTCTTTTCATTTCCAAAATCAATATATCATATATTTGTATATATATATATATATATATATATATTCAAATTTAGGAACATGATTAACTCCCACTAATCTTTTGTAAACCTAGTAAACAAAAGATTCATTTACATCTTTATGAGAAATCAAACGTTTTGATCTTTCTCTCATAAGACGTTTACAACTCCCATTAGCTTGCTAAGATCCATGATGGTTGGATCTCTACAACTTACATGTCTTGTGATTCATAGTTTTAGACATATATTATCAAGACTATCTTAAAAATGGTTTCGGAAACCTATATTATGTCCAAACATTGAATCACCATTTATTTGTAGCTAGCAATCTTCGAATTAATTGAAAACAAGACTACGTCAAAGATGGTTTCTTCAAAGTCAACCATTCTCTTTGATTGTAGTCACCTTAAGCTACCAATTAGCTATTTAAGGTTTCATTATTTCGGGTCAAATGGTACTTTACCATTTCCTTGAGTATATATCGTATATACACTCAATGTAGTCATAAGGATTTTCATTCTTATTTCTTTCGAATTAAGAGGTGTAACTCTATGACATAGTCATAAAGTTCAAACCATTCAACTGAGACGGTTTATAAATCCTTCTCGACTACCTTGGAGCTTGTGGTATAGGAACTAGGTTGTTATATTTGTTGATCACTATCTTGTTTCTTAAAGAACCATTCTTTGAGTTCTATCCCTCATTCATTTACTCTATCTTGGGCAAATCCTAGTGTAGGATTACAATGAACTACACAACAAACAACATTTGTTAGTTGGTTTATAGAAGTGATATCCAAATGTTAATTTAAGGATATCCACAAGATAATTCTGAAACAAATATTGCTTATTAGCACACAACCCCAAATCTTAACATGATTAAGATTTGTCTTTCTTTCCAACTACATCTTATGGAGTCATGAAAATATTGGAAGATCTTCTAATTGACAATCATATTGTCTTAGAAGCATATATCCTATATATGGGTAATTGATAACATCCAACGAACTAAATCTTATTCAAGTTCGTTCTTCTCCTAATGGAGAAATCCATTATCTTTTGATGCTTCTTTCCTTGATATTTTTTTAAGGAAACTGTTCTAAAGTGTTATCTTTCCTTGGATCAAATCTAAGGAGGCAAATACTTTAGACGTCTTACTCATCAACTTACATTTCTTGAATTCTTTGAAACCTTTTGCAAAGTATTCGGACTTGTGTTTATTCAAAATAAACTATAGTCTAACCGAGAGTGATCTTCGGTGAATGTCATACAACATGAGTAGTATTATGTTGTGGACAAGTGCCACTAACATCTAAGTGAATTAACCTCATCAACTTTGTAATTCTTTCTTCTTTCCAAAAGAATAAAGATTCGAACATTTCGCCTCCATACAATTTTAATAAGAAGGTATTGGATTCGGATCTAACGATCTAAAGCATCCATCTATGACCAACTCGTAATTTATGTTTTAGAGGTATCACAACTTTAGTTGGGATTAGTCACTACCTTGCAACCTTTTGGGTTTTAAGCATCGTTATATTCTAAACAATTAACACTACCATATCATCTCTACTATAGAGACAATCAATTAGATTACTATAATCCAATCATTGACTAATAAAGAACAATGTTTTGTCAAACAAAACATTCATCCATCTCTATTATAGTGACGGAATTAAGTTCCTTAAAATTGGAATGTAAAGACAATCTTTGGTTTTTCCAATTTCTTTGGTAGTTCATATGAGGAAGTAAGTATTATCTGCTTTCGCAGAGATCTTTATTTTATTCACGTTCCGAATGTGAAGCACATTTTTCTTCTCTCATATATCTTCTACTTCTTATTAGTCACACTTTTACAACGATTGTAAAACATAGTTACTAATACGGAATCAAGCATTCAAGTAGAAGAACCAACTGTTTTGAACTATTGAAGAACAATTTACAACACCTTCGAAAGGTGTGTTCTTGACACTTGCAAGATTTTTCTTGCAAATGCCCATTCCAATGTCCATTCTTTCATAAAGAAAGTTTGTTCCCTTGGAGTTAATTTTATCTTCTTCATTTGACTTCTCCTTTGACTAAAATAGACATGGTCCCTAAACTCCCACTATCTCTCTTGAAACTTATTTCAATTGTGTTATACACATCAAACATTTTGGAGAGCATGTGTTTATTGTTCACTATATACTTTACAATAAACTTAGTGAACCATTTGGATAGGGACACTAAAGTGAAGTCCTTGCCTAGTTTCCGTCTCGTGAAGTGGTTTAACACTTAAACACTCAATGATTCAAAATCATCATAAATCCATGTTAATGGACTATTTTTGTCAACCAACCATTATGTTCTAAACATAATTACAAACTTTCAAGAGTTGTACAAGGCAACTTTCATTTCTTCATACAACAATTTGTAAGTGAAGAATCATGGCACATAAAGTGTCCATGCCCTTATGCTTTCTTCTCAAGTTCTTTGTTCATTTAACAAAGAAACAAGCACTAGTGTTTGCATTAGCTAAGGGTTGTTCAAAGCAACTCTTATTTCTTCATACAACGATTTGTAAGTGAACTATGACATTAAAAGTGTTGTCCTCCTTATGATAGACTTATCTAACATGTTCTTCCAATGATACATTATCAATAGGAAGATTGTGAGGATTAGACTACTTAGGTACATATACAATCCATTTAAGACAATCTTTGGGATTGTTGTACCAAGTCCGGAAACTAAAGCATTCGGCTTTTCTTAGTCAAGTTTTGGATAGCGTTTGCAAATATATTGGTAAACAAATACATAACAAATATAAATTGATTGATTTTAAGCCATTTGATCCGGGTCTTTAAATCAAATAGCACCACCCACTATTTTTGGCAAATTCCATATCCCTCATTGGAATTCGAAAGTTTTGGATGAAACTCTTAGTAGGGTATGGGAGACTCACCATTACCAAGCCCACCTCAGAAGAATATCATATTGGCTAGCAACAATAATGATGAGAGGATAACGCTTTAGCCATTTACAACTTTTGTAATTACCTATCTAATTTGGCCTCTAGAAAATGATGCCTCAGAAGAATATCATATTGGCACCATTGCACTTAGTTAAGTTATTCCCATCATGCTAGTTCAAGTAGGGGTTCAAGAATGGCCTCAGAAGAATATCATATTGACCATACTCGTTGCCTACCTTCACTTCATCATATATTTATAGGCTTCTCCTGAATGTAAGCACATACTTTGCATACCCCAGAACTGGACGAATACGGTGTATGAGTCACAAACGATTGAAGCCCACCATGGTGGAAGGCCTACAAAGAGATGTTCAAAGCATCTCTCGCTTATCAACTTAATAATGGTTTGGTTGAGGGTTTTAGGTCTCATCACATATAAATATTCATTTTAATCTTTATTAAAACAATTTTGGTCCTATTACAACTATTGGTCCATTTGATTGAATTTAGTTGTATATAATACTCCCACTATGCTTATAAAACGTTTTTTAAAGCAAGAGTATATGATACTACTAACATAAACTTTGCATTCATTTGATGGACTATATAGTTGCCTTAGGGCCTTAGGATGACTATGAACCTTTGTTTAGATTCAACACGAGCCTAGTGTTGAATCTCGGTCTAGGGATGGTGATTGATTTTAGTTACGCGTTTAATCACATTAAGGCGTGTTGTCTTAGGGGCGTTGGACCCTCTACTCCATTTTCATGCATATCAAATAATACAAGAAAGGAGTACTTCAAAGTAAAGATGAGCTTATGCTCTTTACAACATTTGAATAAAACAAATTACTTTAAAGTAGAGCTTATGCTCTTTTACAACATTTGATCAAATCAAATTACAACCAAAATCTAATCTACACATTCCCATGGTTCAAACAAATTTGAAACGGCATTTCACATAGCTCAATTATCGTAGGCTTAAGTTCATAATCACCATTTAATTAATTAACACTTTAACTAATTAAATTGAATGCAACATTTTCATTTGGTTTTTGTATCCATAAAATTGATTTAAATGGAGCTAAATGAAATGAAAATCCAATTCTCATTTAAAGAGACAAAACCATTTTGTTCTTATCCTAATTTGGGCCAAAATGCAATAACCTCAACGTTTTGGGCTATGTTGCAAAACTTAAACTTTTGAGCTCATTTTGTAAAAACACAAAAGTCCACTACTTCATGTAATCACAACTAGAACCCAAAAATTTCAACAAATTGAAAAACATCATTAAAGGAACAAAACAATTTGTCCTTTAATGATTTTGGGCCTTTACGTAAATACGTAAACTTTTGAGCCAAAGTTGCAAATACACAAAAGTACCAAAACTTTATGTAATTGCATAAAAGCCCCAAAAGCACCCCACTTGTAGGGTGGCCAGTTTTAGATAGAGTGAGGAATGCAAAATTTTGAAATTTCTCAGCAAAGTCATAAAGCCATGCAAGTGGTGTGTGTGACATAAATTCATGCAAGTGGTGTGTGTGTAAGAGAAGTACTTCTTACACACCCATCACCATTTCTATCACCTTTCAAAATTTCTATCACATTAAAACATTTGATAAAGCACAAAACAAAGACTTTATGAAATAAATCAAAACTTTGAATCAAAACACCAAACTTTTTGTTCTTGGCTAAAATGTCAAGAACAATGAAGAACATTCATGAAAAACCCATAAAAGCTTCATGAACATTTTTCATCCAAAGACATCCCAAAAACACTCAAACTTAAGGGAAATAACATATAACCAAACTAGGGTACATAGGGGTTCCAAAAGTTACTTGAAAACACTTTTAACAAGTCAAACATGAACCAAAAAATCCACCCTTTGGATTTGGCCGAAAATCCCCAAAAACATGGCACCAAATTTTAGCTCCAATATTCATGCTCATATGAACTACATCTACAACATTTGAGATGGCAAATTTTCTAACAAAATTTACATTCAAAGAAGTAAGAATAAAGCTTGTAACATATTACAACATTAAAATCAAAACTATGAACTACAAAACCCAAAAGGATTCACCAACTACTAGACCTAGGCTCTGATACCACTTGAAGGAAATTTTGTGAAAAACATGTTCATTTAAGCAACATCTATAGCATGCAATTAACAATTAAAAGGCGGAATCATGCTTGTATGCACTTAAAAACAAAACATTAACCATGAAATTCAAAGCCTAGTAGATTGGTGAACCAAGACTCAACTCAAATCAAAGTGAGTTGAGAAATTTATACCTTTGTAGATTCCTCTTTGCATAAGCAAAGGCTAATCACCCAAAGAGAGGGCCTTCATTCCTTGCATCTTAGATCTATGGATTTGGATGGATGAAATGGTTCTCCAAGTTCCCAAAATTGAGAACCTCTAAGTCTCTTCACCAAGGTTAGATTGGAGAAGAAATGAGTGACCTTGGAGTAGTAGGATTGCTAGCTAAACCTTCCAAGGAGGCCGGCCATTTTAGAGAGAAAGGAGAGCTTATGTTCTCATCCTTTCCCCAAAAGAAAACCCTAAATGAATTTTGGCTATAAAGTCATATTTATACCTTTATACATTGGAGTGGCAAACTTGTAATTAAGTCCAAAACCCACTCCTTTAACAAAATGGCCGGCCATAGGGTTTCATTGGGCTTTTAAGGCCTTTGTGAATTATTTGTCATTAAGTTGTCATACAACTTAAGTCAATGGGCTTGACGTTTGAAGCCCATTGGGCCTTGAGGCCCAAAACTATCCCGAGGTCTTTAACGAACTTATTCGTTTGATTAATTAACATATTAATTAATCCTTGCCATAAATAATTAAACCATTTAATTATTCTTACTCATCTCCATTGTTTCTTCAATCTCCACCTTACACGGTGTATGATCCATTAGGTTCCTTTTAGCGAGGCAGTTGGCGATTAAAACCATTTCAAATCGATTGTGAATTGAAACTTACTTTCAATTCTCCCTTTAGTGATTATACACGTTTAGGGCTTCCACAAACCATGAGTGACACCTAGCAGCATATCATGGTTACCTAAGCTAATAAGAAGAGGTGGAGAACCTATTCAGTTTAGGATTACAAATGCAATACGGTCTTTCTCTAATACAATACTCTTGACCACATTGTTTGGTTTGATAGTTTATTCATGTCTACTATCCAATGTGATTCGTGTGCTTATATGATTACCTTGAATGTGATTTGGAACGACTTCCTAAATCTCATTCATACTCTGGCCAGAGATTCTTAATCATATCATAGAGTATTCTCCCCCAAACGGTTTGAAGGTTAGAGATCCCTTGTTGCGCATTCACTTGCCTCCATGGCTAAGTGGTTTAACCCCGACGATGCCGTGGACACCCTCCTGATGGAGTGACTTTGACATAATCAAAGATCAAGGACTTAACCACAAGACAACTATGATGCCTCAGGTCAAAGGACTACTTTGCATTATCCCAACCATGAGTTCTCATGTAACATGAGTATGAGAACTCCTCATTGATCGTGTTCAGTGGACTCATTCATTATTGAGCACCTACATGCTTGTCTTGATGTCACACACACCAATGACTCGAGACTAGTCACTCTCCCTGAGAGAAGACACATCACGTACAAATCTTAACGGACTGTCAATGCCCAATTGGCAATCCTATGATCAGGAACGTTTAGGATGTGTCTACGAAAGAATGGTCTCATGAATCTAACTTCTTTAGATCGCATTCTCCCAATCACATATTCCTTGGACTTATCGTTTAAGCGTATAACATTTATATGAGACGGCTCAAACAATAATCTTTGCCCTTGATATTAAACTAGATTAGTTTAACATGTGAAATGTCCGTAAAGTATCATCATATGATTGGTTTTAGGGCACATTTCCAACACGTCTGGCCATTTTTCATTCTTGTCGGAGAGGGATTTATTGAGGCAGTTGAGAATCATCTTGTTAGATGCTTCAACTTGCCGATTGCCTTGGGATACCTCGGTGTGGACATGTGTTGCTTGATGCCATATTTCTAGAAGAACTTCGCCAAATCTTTACCTACGAATTGCAGGCCATTGTCTGTGATGATGGATTGAGGGATGCCAAATCGGCAAATCATGTTCCTCCATATAAAGCGCTCTATGTCCGTCTGAGTCGTGGTTATCATGGGCTCTACTTCCACCCACTTGGTAAAGTGGTCAGTTGCCATGATCATCATACATATGCCTCTAGTAGCGGGCGACATTGGCCCTACCAAGTTGATTGCCCACTGCATAAACGGCCAAGGACTCGCAGCAGTGCTGGTACTGGCTTACAATGTTAGTAGTGGTTGCACTTTTATACTAACTCTTTAGTGTCTTGATGCATAATAGGCCAGTAGTAGCATGCGTTAAGATCCTTCTGTGCTAAGGATCGGCCTTCGAAGTTATTTCCACAAATGCTTCGTGGATTGAACTTAGAACCTTTAGGTCATCATGAGACGTTAGGCAGCGGAGAGATGGTCCAGTGTAGAATCTTCAGACGAGAATGTCACTCCATATGTAGTAACATGCTGCCTTTGTTTGGAGCTTTCTAGACTCCAATATTTCCATATGAAGTGTGCCATTGACTAGGTAGTCTAAAATGGAATATTGCTAATTTGGAGTTGTACTAACCTGTGACACCTCAGCTGCTGGCTCTACCTTTATGCTTGACTTGTCTAAATATGCCACCAGAATAGAGCGTTTGAATTGATGATTGAGGGCGGAGCTTAGGCCGGCTAATGTGTTCCCGTAAGTGTTGTCTGCCCACGAAACTTGATTAAGGGTGTAAGTCTGAAATGCCTCAAGTTGCTTTCGTACATTCTCTAGATATTGCACCATCTTCGGATTTTTTACCGTGTACTGATGCGTAAAATTACTTGACACACAAATTAAACCCTTTTTTTGACAATTGTAGTATAGATGTAAGTAGGGTATCGTTCTAGGCCGGGGATTAGGAGGGATTGCTAATCTATTAAAAATATTAAATAAGACTCAAGGACACAAAACTAGGCTAAAAACTCTAATAACTCGAAACACACTTAGAATGACTCAAAATAATGAAAACAATCAAATTAGACACTAGGAACTGAAATGGACGGAAATTGAATTAAAAGACTAACAACAATGAAAACTAACTAAATAATATAATTTAATAATGGGGGATTAGGTTTTGACGAGAAGTAAATTAAACTTAAATAAATTACAGAATTGACAAAAGCATGAAATTAAGGTGAAAGGATAGGTGTCGGACTAGCTAGAGGGTTCTTCTCCACACATGACACATATGCAACCTAAATTGATTTTCAGTTGTTCTTTCAATAAATTGTAAATCTCAATGTTCCAAGTTAATTAGGTCCGCTTAAATTAACTCTTAGATTTCCCTAGATTCATTGGATTGAATGGAATACGCATTACAACCAAATTATTCCTCATCAAAATCCCTAACTATGGAATACGCATGATAGAGACATTCAACAAAGATCATTAAGTTCAACGGAAATCATAAACATTGACTAGGCATTCATAACTATGGAATACGCATGTTAATCCAGCCTAGAATTCACTTAACACGATTGTGGATAACAACCTTCACTATTTGTGAATATAAGTTCATAACGATTAGGTGAAACTCCCTTATATTCTAGCATCAAATTCATGCATGAAAATTAAGCGTGCACTCTCAACCAACATACACAAATTAGTTATCAATCAAGCAGTTAAGCAAATTAAATCACAACTCAGAAATCACAACTGAAGGTAATCAATTCATATTACAAATATATTCATGGCTTTGAATTAACCTCTAGCCAAAATAAATTTAGTTACACATTATTTTCAAATTAAACCAAAAGTAAAACATGGGTTTGAGAAGATAAAACCAAGAAAAATGGAGTGAAACTTTGCTCTCTGTGTTGCTCCCGTCAGTTTCTCCTTGCCTTTTCTCACTCTAAGCCCCTTTGCCTCTGATCTCTCCTCTCCTTCAATGGTGGCGGCACAAGGTGGTTATGGTGGTTGAATGGTTGGTTATATGGAGGAATGGATGGGGAAGGTTTAGATATGTAAGGAGAGGCAAGGGAAGGCTTGGAGAATGGTTAATTTCTGGATGATTTGAATGAGGTTGCTGCCATGGTATTTATAGGAAAAGGATGGACTTGTTTAACACAAAATTCTGGTGGAATTGAGTAGGTGAGCAAGGCAAAGAGTGGGACTTGTTGGTGGGTTAGGTATTGAGTCATCCATTCACATGTCATGGTGAGTTAAGCATTGCATCATCCACTCACATGTCATGGTGATTTAAGCATTGCATCATCACTCAAATTTCTGGTAAAAGTGAATCAATGCCCACAGCATTGAAGAATTTCTTGGTTTTGAGTGAAGTTTTGGTCAATCCTTCTAGAAATTTATCCCTTCTTGCAACTTGTATTTGTTTCACCAGATTTTTAGCATGTTCATAGCCTCTTTTTTCTTCAAATTCGTCCATCCTCATGCCTCCATGCTTGCACAATCCAATCTTGGCCCAAAAATGCTCTAGAATGTTCCAAATTGCTTCTTTTTGCATACTTTGACACTAAAACCTGAAATTGCCCGAAAATAACTTTAAACACTATAATTATCATAGTTTAGCTAATTAAAAGCAAGAAAACAAGTTAACTAAGTCGTATAAATATGCTCCTATCATGTACTCACCAGTAGTCTGGTTGGTGATTAGCTGGGAATCAGAATGAATTGCAAGCTTTTTCACCGCCAAGTCTTTTTCCATTTATAGGCCTGCTAGTAGGGCTTCGTACTCTGCTTCATTATTGGATGCTTTGAAGCCTAGAGTGATTGCTTGCTCGAGCATCAAACCATCTGGGGTGACAAGGAGCACGTTTGGTCCCGAGCCTTTGTAGTTGAATGAGTCGTATACGTGCAAATGCCAGAAGTCTCCTTCGGGTGAAGTAGGTATGGCTAAGGTGTGCTCGGTTGCCTCTAGGGCGTCGTTGGGTCACTTTGTTGCAACGCCTAGGCTAGGAGTGAATTCTGCTATGAAGTTTGCCAAGGCTTGGGCCTTTATCGCCGTGCGGGGTTGGAAAACTAAGCCGTATTGGCCAAGTTACAATGCCCATTTTATTGCTCATTGAGAAGCATTTGGACCATGTAGGATTGATCGTAAAGGATATTGAGTCATGACGATGACTGTATGAGCTTGAAAATACGGTCTAAGCTTCTGAGCCACAAAAACTAGCGCCAAAATTAATTTTTGGATATCCAGATACCTAGTTTCCACATCGATAAAAGTTTTAGAAGTGTAAAATACCAGCAATTGGGCCCCTAGCTCTTCTCGTGTAAAGGTAAAGCTCACAGTTACTTCTGAAACTGCTAATTAGATGTTCAGGCTCAGACACGAGTCGATTATAATAGTCTTCTCTAGTTGTTGGGGATCAAGAATGATATGCTCGGATTTTTCTTTGGGTTTCCATCCTATCTTGTCAGCTGGCAAGTTAATTTGGACATCATTTTCTTGATCTGGTTGCTGTAATTGCTATTTGGTAGCTTCATCGTCCATTTGGATCTCGGTAGCTTTTACGGGGTAAATGTCTTCTTTTTCGACTCTTTCAGTACTTGCACAGTGTATCATCGAGATGTGGCATGGTCAGACTTGATTTATCTGATTCTTCCTCCCAAGATGTAGAATCGAATTTTTTAATACTTGACGGAGGTTACAGTGTCCAGCTTTATCAACTAAGGTCGCCTTAGAATCCCATTGTAGGGAGACGGGTCGCTTACTATCGTGAACATTTACTTTGAGACAACTGGCAGTGTTTTCACGTCAAATGTAATGTTGCCGATGGCAGTCGAGGTATGTCCGTTAAATCTAGTGAGTACTTCCGCTCGACATATGATTATGCTTTCCAGGCTCATTTTCTGAATTACTGAGAGTTGAAGTAGGTTGACTGTATTTCCATTGTCAACCCTTATTCTATTGACTATAGCATATGCTAGTTGGACAGATACCACTAATGCGCCGTCGTGTAGGAAGTCGACACCTTCGGCATCTTACTTAGTGAAACCAACGATAGGTCCCAATTGGGTGTTGACTGCCTAGACCTGTGAGACTGGTAGAGCCTACTGGGTCTTCTTTTTCTTGAAGTTGTTGGTGGCCTCCAAGTGCTTGGATTCGACGAAGATGCCACTGATTCGGATTGTCTAGGTCGGCGGCTCTTCATCGACATCTACGTTCTTACTAGGCTACGCAGCTGGCTTGTCTAAGTATTTGTCAACCTTGCCTTCTTTCACCAACTTTTCTAGGTAGGTCCTCCAAGTGTAGCAATGTCAGTTATGTGACTGGGACCTCAATGGAATGCGCAGTACTTAGTGTGGTCCAACTTAGAGGTATTTCCTTTTTATTGCCTTGGCAGCTTGAACCATGGTTCATTCTTGATGTCGCAAAGGATTTGGTGGATTAGGATCAAGAACTTAGAGTAGTTCTTGGGTGTCGGGCCTCTTTTAGTCAAGGATTAGTCCTTGCGCTTGGCTTCTTGCCTGCTTTTGTTGTTGTATTGCTTCTCGTCCTCATTTTTTGAGCTACTATTGATTCTTTTCGAGGCTACTTGGGTGCCTTGTTTGCTAGTCGAGCCTCGTCCCAAAGTGTATGCTTTTCTGTTATTCTCCGAACAATGGGTGATCTACTAGGAGTCCTTTTTGGAAGGCTGGATTAGCTATTGAGTCGTTGTATCCAACTATCTTTGCCTTCTCTACTTTGGACCATTTCATATAGTCCCAAAGCGACTCCTTTGGGTTCTTCTTCATGTTGAACAAGTTGTCAGACTTCTTCTTGATCAAGCGGTATGATGAATACTCCTTGGTGAAAACCAAAGAAAGCTCATTGAAACTATAGATGGATTGTGGCAACAAGGTATGGAACCAATCTTGCACCTCACCTTGTAGAGTGGTGGTGAATATCGTGCACATAAGAGTGTTATTGTTTTGATAAAGGATCATTGCGGTTCAGTAATGCTTTAGGTGTTTCTCCGGGTCTTCATCCCCTTTGAATGGTGTGAAATGTGTCATGTTGAACTTGCGTGGAGGCTTTACCTGCTCAATCTCATCTGTGAAGGGTGACCAGCTTATGTTGGTCATGTCTCGTTCTCGTCAGTGACACTGTTACATTGGAAATCGCACAATCGCTCGGTTATGAGCCTTTCTACTTCTTCCTGAATTTGCCTTTGTTGGGGTAGTAGAGCTCTCAGCTGGCTTCGGTCGTGACCTACTGGTATAGGCTGCTCTTCCATATCGGCTTATTTATGCCACATATGTGGTGCATGTGGTACGTTCCTAGTAGGCGAACGAATTCCTCGTAAGCTGCTGGTTGAACTTGAGTCGGATTGAGTGGCTGCTTATCTCTACCTGTCGTGCTGTCTACTCCAGTATGAGGTGAAAGATGCTCCATATGGGCCTAGCCGCAAATGAATACTTCGCCTGGAAGGTTGCTCATGTTGATTATTGAAGTGTGGCCCCAACCGTGAGTGAATGCTCATCCATAGGTGTAACTGAGAGTGCATGTTGCTCCATGCGCTAAGACGAGAATATACTCTATCTCGAGGCCAGTTAGGAGTGTGCACTGCTAGATTGCTCGATTTGTGACTGGTCGAGTGGCTGTTTGTCAGGACGCTGTTGGAGAGGTCTATCGTTTGCCCTTGTCGTACTTCAGGACACCTCGTTTGGGGCACACTGCATCTCGGTACACTGCAAGAGCTGATTCACCAAGGTTATCTGCTACGTGAGGACGCTTGTCAACTTTATAACTTGTCGAGACACGTCTTATTCGCCATCTAGGTTGGAAGAGCTTGGATGATATACGTCTCCTTGAGTAGTGGAAGTGTAATAGACTTCGGGCACGGGATTTGAGTTGGGATATGTTAAATCTGTAGAGAAATGGGATGAAAATACCCCCGGTTCAATTGTCGGTCCATAAATTTGAAGCCAGGATGTTTGAACCAGGCTTAGACCTGTTTGGGCTACTAGAAGGGCCAAACGACTAGGTCGGACTTGGGTCCAACTGCGAAAGTGGGTCAAGTCACCGGTACAAGTCAGACCATGGGCGCGGGCTAGGTGCTAGGCTCCTCTTAGTGCACCTCGGGCCTGTGTTGTGCCTTGCGCTTGCAGGTATTGGGCTCGGCTTTGGAGCGTTCTTGGCTCGCCTTAGCCTTGGGCCTGCGAGTGCTGAGCTGCTCTAATTACTGCAGCTGTCTAGGCCTCAACTGCTATTGCAACGTCGTGGGCCTGCTGGATGTGGGTTGTTTAGTGCTCGGTTGGTTGCCTTGTGGCATGGGTCTAGGTCTGCTGCTGCAAGGTGGTCTACTCACAATGGACAATGGGCTCGCCAAGGGCTGCTATAGTGGTTGTTGTCGTGGTGGCTGCCACAGTGGTGCCATGTGGGGGCAGCGCGACTCCACTTGCCATCATGTTAAGCCTTATGGGTCGTCATGGTAGGGATATGATGTGTTATAAACTAGCACTCAAGTTAAACTCTCTTATTGACAATTATAGTAAAGATGTACGTAGGGATCGTTCTAGGCCGGGGATTATGAGGGATTGCTAATCTACTTAAAACTGACTTAAAAACACAAAACTAGGCTTGAAAACACTTAACTAGACTCAAAGAACTCGAAACAAACTAAAGAGACTCAAAACAGCACAAAATAATCAAATAGACTCAAACTAGACACTAAAGGGTGATTTGGATGAAAATTGATTTTAACTTGACTCAAAACATTTAAAAACACAAGTTGGACATATTTTAACTGATTTGACACAACAAAGTAAAAGGGATTGGGTTTTTGACGAATTTAAAGTAAAGACAAGTACATTAAAGACTTAAACAAGTTTGGCACAAAATTGGGGGAAATTATGGGTGATTGGCTAGCTAGAGGGTACTTCTCCACACATGACACACTTGCATACAAATCGATTTCTAGTTGCTTTTCCAATAAACCATGAACCTCAACGCCCAAAATTAATTGTGAACAGCACTAATTAACCCTCAAATTTTCCTTAAGTCATTGAATTGGATGGATAACGCATCGGCAACCAAATTATTCTTCAATAGTTCCTTACATGAGCAGCATAATACAGATACAATTAAAGATCATTAAACTTTGTGAAAATCATAAACATTGACAAGGCATTCGTAACTATGAACAACATGATACTCCTGCCAGGAATTTACTTAACACGGTTGTGACTAGCAACCTCCACTACTTATGAATATAAGTTCATAACAATTAGGTGAAACTCCCTTATATTCTAGCATCAAGTTCATGCATGCAAACTAAGTATGCATCCTTAATCAACAAACAAGAATAAGTTATGAATCAAACAGTTAAGTAAATTGCATTCACGATTTATGAAATCACAACTGGAAGTAATAAATTCATATTGCAAATCTGTTCATGGCTTTGAATTTTCCTCTAGCTAAAACAAGTTTAGCTCATCATGTTCACAATTAAACAAAGATAACTTAAATTAAACATTGGAAACAAAAGATGGATTACACCTAAAAATGTTCCAGCTATCCAACAATCTTGAATGGCAGGCACGGCTTATAGCTATCCTCTCATTCCTTGCAAATTTGTGGCACAAGGGTGTGAATGAATGGTTATGTGGATTGGATGATTGGTGTGAAGTATGATGAAGGATGAGGGTCGTACTGAATGGTGCGGCATGATAGGAGCATATTTATGCGACTTAGTTAGCTTGTTCTTGAGCATTTATGTTGTTATTTCTTAATTAATTATGTATTTTAAGCTATTTTCGTGTGTTTATAGGTCCATAGGCCTTATAAAGCAATAAGGTGCATTTTGGTGCATTTTGGAGCAGTTTTGGGCTTGGAATGAATATCACATGAATGGAGCAAGAGGATGGACGAAATTGAAGGCCAAAGCATGCTAGGAATTAGCTAAAGAGAGGAAGAAAAATTAATTTAAGTCGAGGAAGGAAAAGGAATCCAAGAAGAAGAAAGATTGACCAAATCAAAGTTTCCTAATCCTAATGTACAAAGGTTTCAGCCATAATTATGGTTCCTAGTCAATTTGGGACACTTTAATCTCAGTCCAAGGAGGAGCCGCACCTCTCATTTCCCTTTCCTATTTTCTGCACCATTTCACCTCCATTTCCTTTCTCTACCATGTGCACAATATTCTTGTCCACTCCATGCACTCATTGCTACACCATCCCCCACCTTTCCCTTCCATGCCGTGCCATTATCATTGTCCCCTCCATTGATCCAGATTTCATGCACCATTGCACTCACTTTCCCTTCCATGCCATGCACTCATTCTTGTCCACTCCATTGAATCATTACTGCACCATCCCTCACCTTTCCCTTCCATGTCGTGCCATCATCATTGTCCCCTCCATTGATCCAGATTTCATGCACCATTGCACTCCCTTTCCTTTCCCATGTCGTGCACACTCATCCATGTTCCCTCATTGCACTCATTTCTGCACCATTCCACTCACTTTCCTTTCCCTAGCTGTGCACAATATTCCTTGTCTCATTCTTTGTATCATTGTTGCACCATCCCTCACCTTTCACCTTCCCTCCTTGCACTCATTTCTGCACCATTCCACTCACTTTCCTTTCCCTAGTTGTGCACAATATTCCTTGTCTCCTTCTTTGTATCATTGTTGCACCATCCCTCACTTTTCACCTTCCATACCTTGCACTCATTCATGTCCCCTTCATTGAATCATTGTTGCACCATACCATTCCCTTTCCTTTCCCTAGTTGTGCACTCCTTCTATAAAAGGAAGTGTGTGTAAAAGCCATAAGGGCAGATTTTTGATCCATCCTTCACCACCATTCAATACAACCAAAAACACATCCAAACATTCCTTGCCATAGCCAACCTTCACCCTTACACATCCATTCATCTTCTCAGCCATTCTTCCATACAAATCACCACCCAAACCTTACACCAAACCTTGTGCCGTGCGTAAAGAAAGAAGGAAGCACTCTTGGATGTTCAAGCTTGATTGTTGAAGCATTCTAGGTGTAATTCGTTCTATATTTATAATGTTTAAATTCTTTTTCTTTCGTTTTGCTGTGAACATGAGTGGCTAAACCCCTCTTGACTAGGGGTAATTTCAAAGCCATGATTATGTGTGTAATATGAGTTGATAAATTCCAGTTATGAATTCTTGAATCGTGAATGCAATTGGCTTAACAGTTTGATTGATAACTTATTTGTATTCGTTGATTGAGGGTCGACACTTAATTGCATGCATAAATCTGATGCTAGAGTATAAGGAAGTTTAACATAATCGTTACAAACTTATATTCATATGTAGTGAAGGTCATTGGTCACGATCGCGTTAAGTTTAATTCCTAGCATAAGTGACATGATGTCATATTTGCAAGTGCTTTGTCAATGCTTATGATTTTCATTTAACGTAATGGTCTTTGATTGTATCTCTATTATGATGTCATGTAGGGAACTTTTGAAGAATACTTTGGGTTGTCGAATGATGTCATCCAATCCAATAAAACAAGGAAAATCTGAGGGTTAACTAGTGATGTCACGGTTAATTTGGGGCATTATCGTTCATAATTCAATGAAGTAGTATCTGGAAATCGAGTTGTTTGCATACATGTCATGTGTGGAGGAAAAGCCTCTAGCTAGCCCATCTAATTTCCTAAAATTGTCTTCAAACCTGTCTTTAAGTTACAATATGTTTTGTTATTTTAAATTTGTCCGAAACAAAATCCCCCTTTACTTTCTTTTTTCAAATTGTTTTAAATTTGTTTTCTTTGTGTTTTAAAGTGTTTTGAGTCAAGCCTAAACCTTATTTTCGTCCAAAATTGTGTTTAGTGTTAGAAACTGCCTAGTTGGTGTTTTTAAGCAGTTTTGAGTGTTTTTAGCTTATTTTGAGTCTTGTGAACTAGTTTTGAGTCTTTTGAATCTATCCTATTGTTTTTAAGTTTGTTTTTGTGTCTTTGAGTCAGTTTAGAATCAATTAGCAATCCCTTCTAATTCCCGGCCTAGAACGATCCCTACTTATACATATACTACAATTGTCAAAAGAGGGTTTAATTTGTGTGTTAAGTTAATTTTCGCATTAAGTTTTTGGCGCCGTTGCCGGGGATAGCAATTTTGCTAATCCCTTGTTATTTCTTCTTGTTTATTTTCATGTGTTTTTGTTCCTAGTTGCTGACTTTACTTGTTTTCTTGTTTTAGGTGGTTTATGACTCGAAGTTCTCAGCTTGTTCATAAGCACATCCTTGACTTTGATGACGATTTTGAACGAACTTTGAGACAAGCAAGGAATCAACAAGAACCCCAACCACCTTAACCTGTACCAGATCTTGAAGAAGACGAAGTACAAGTGGAAGAGGAGGCCACGGCTCAGATTTTTGAAGAAGTTCAAGACATGGCAGTGGATAATCGAACAATCAAGGAGCTTTCCACTTCGGGATTAGACAATGCTATGCCCTTATGCATTCAATATCCAATGGCGGCTCAAGACAAGACCGACGAGTTTGAATTAAAGTCCAGCTTATTGCACCATATTCCTAAGTTCCATGGGTTGTCCATGGAAGATCCTAATAAACATTTGACGGAGTTTGAGTTTGTTTGGTCATGTGTGAATGTTGATGGGTGCATTCTGAAAATGAAAGCTTTTCCATTTTCTCTCTTGGAAAAGGTTAAAGATTGGTTGTATGAACAAGCCCCCGGAACTGTCACATCATGGGAGAGTATGAAACGGGCGTTTTTGGAGAAGTTTTTCCCAACTTCTCGAGTCATTCTTCTACGCAAAAGGATTAGTGGCATTCAGCAAAACCAAGGTGAATCATTTCCAACTTATTATGAACATTTTAAAACTCTTGTTGCTTCATGTCCACAGCACCAAATGAATGAGGAGTTTCTTCTTCAATATTTCTACGAATGGCTTCTACCAATTGAACGCCAAATGCTAGATGCCTCAGCGGGAGGAGCTTTGGCGGACAAAACACCCATGGCTGCCAAGACCTTAATTCCTAACCGCGCGTTGAATGCTCAACAATATGAAGGCGTTGGCCAAAGAGATATCCCACGGCAGCAACATGTTAATGAGGTAAGTGTTATTTCTGAACTTCAAAATTAAATGGCTAATCTTACTACTTTTCTTTCACATGTGATTGAAAAACCAAAAGAACAAAGTGTAGCTGCTTGTGGCGTGTGCTCAATGCAAGGACACCTCACGGTTAAGTACCCTCAATTGATCAAAAATGGAGGGTGGCAATCTGCCAATGCCGTGGGTTTTGGGAGTCAAAACTAACCAAGGAATGATCTTTTCTCTAATACATACAATCCAGGTTAGATAGATCATCCAAATTTCAAATGGAGGGAGCCCCAACAAATCCAACAACAAAGTGCATTTAGACAGCAACCTCTGGGATTCTACCAAAGGCCATATGCACCCACACAACCCTAAACACAACCTGCCGAAAATAACTCAGGTTCGTCTTTTGATAATGCTCAAGTTATTCAATTACTAACGACGTTGGAGTAGGGTCAGGAAAATTAAGCCAAAGACATGCACAATTACGCCAAAGAAGTGCAAAATCAAGCTCGAGAGGTGACTGAATTGAAGAGACAAGTGGGACAAATGGTCGAATTCATGGGGCAATTTAGTAGAGAATAAGGTAAGTTACCTAGTTCGACGAATGTGAATCCAAAGAGAGGCTTCGAATCTGCCAAAGCCATCACCTTGCGAAGTGGAAAATAAGTTGGATCTGATCCCAACCCATCTAAATCCAATCAAAATGAGGACAAAAAGATGCAATCTGAGGAGAAGGAACAAGGCATGCCCACGGCAAGGATTGAGTAATCCTTGCCGCAGCCACCTACACACCCTAATTCGGCCACCAAAGGTAAGTTGGGTTCAAATTCCACGACTTCTAACTCCATTCCACCCAATGCACCATTTCCTCACAGGTTTGTGCAATCAAAGAAGGATGAGAGTGACAAGGACATTCTCGACACATTCAGAAAGGTGCAAGTCAACATTCCACTTCTAGATGCAATTAAACAAGTCCCTAAGTATGCTAAGTTCCTGAAGAAGCTGTGCACTACAAGGAAGAGGGATTCGAACAAAGAGATGGTAAGGTTAAGTGAGAATGTCTCAGCCGTATTGCAACGAAAATTACCTCCTAAGTGCAAAAATCCCAGCAGTTTTACAATTCCATGTGTTATAGGAAACACTTGCTTTGAATCTACCATGTTAGATCTAGGTGCATTAATAAATGTCATGCCTTATTCAATATATGCATCTATGAACTTGGGAGAATTAAAAAATGGTAGAGTGATTATTCAATTGGCCGATAGATCTAATGTGTATACAAAAGGTGTTTTGGAGGATGTTTTAGTGCAGGTGAATCACCTAGTCTTTCCGGCGGACTTCTACGTGCTTGAAATGGAAGACTCAGACTGTTCCCCTCCATTACCACTCTTACTTGGCCGACCATTCATGAAGACTGCCCGTACAAAGATAGACGTATTCAAAGGAACATTGACCATGGAATTTGATGGGGAAGTTATTGATTTCAATATTTCTGATGCTATGAGATATCCTCATGATGATCACTCTTGTTTCTCTATTGATGTAATTGACTCTTTGGCGTAGGAATTCTTTGATGATTTGAGTGAGGATGCACTTGAAAAGACTCTCACGTAAAGGATTGGACTTAAAAACGAAGTATTAGCACTTAGGCATACCGACGACAACAACAAAGCATACCTTGTCGTGCCTATTAAAAAAGAATTGGTGGAGATGGTTGCTGCCCTAGAGTTAAATCCAAAGCATATTGGTAAGTCTCCTAACCTAATTTCAATTCCCATTTCGACTAACAAGTTGCTTCCTTCTGTAATCCAGCCACCTTCCCTAAAGCTTAAACCATTGCCTAGCCATTTGAAATATATGTTTTTAAAGAGAACAAGAGACGTTGCCCGTCATCATCTTTTTTTCACTAACAGCACAAGAGGAGGACAAGTTGGTGAGGGTGCTTCGGGAATACAAAACTGCCATTGGGTGGACATTGGCTGATATAAAGAGAATTAGCCCTACCACTTGCATGCATCGAATACTCTTGGAAGAAGGAGCCAAACCATCTAGAGAAGCACAACGCTGACTCAATCCACCCATGATGGACGTTGTGAAAAAGGAAATCATCAAGCTACTAGATTGTGGAGTGATTTACCCAATTTCTGATAGCCATTGGGTCTCTCCGGTCCAAGTTGTTCCTAAGAAGTCCGGAGTCACTGTGGTAAAAAGCGAAGAGAATGAGCTTGTGCCCACCCGAATCCAAACCGGATGGAGAGTTTGTATTGACTATTGGAAGCTCAACGCTACAACAAGAAAAGATCACTTCCCGCTGCCTTTTATTGATCAAATGCTTGAAAGGTTAGCCGGTCATTCTTTTTATTGTTTTCTTGATTGCTATTCAGGTTATAATTAGATTGTGATATCTCCCGATGACCAAGAAAAGACTACCTTCACGTGCCCCTTTGGTACCTTTGCTTATTGAGGCATGCCATTTGGGCTATGCAATGCACCAGCCACATTCCAAATGTGTATGGTAAGTATTTTCTCAGATTTTGTGGAAAGATCATTGAAGTGTTTATGGATGACTTTAGTGTTTTTGGTGACCCATTTAATGCATGCTTGAATAATCTTACTTTGGTCTTACAACGATGCATCGAAATTAATCTTGTTTTGAATTGGGAAAAGTGCCATTTTATGGTAAAACAAGGTATAGTTTTGGGGCATATCATATCATAAAAAGGGATTGAGGTTGATAAGTCCAAAATAGATCTTGTACGTCACTTACCCTCTCTCACTTCGGTGAGGGAGGTTCGTTCTTTTCTTGGCCATGCAGGATTTTATAGGAGATTTATCAATGATTTCTCAAAAATCTCTCAACCCCTTTGCCGTTTACTCCAAAAGGAAGTACCCTTCGAGTTCAACCAGGAGTGTGAGACCGCTTTCAAAACCCTCAAGGACATGTTGACTTCGGCCCCCATCATCATGCCACCAGATTGGAGCCTTCCATTTGAGCTAATGTGTGATGCATCCGACTATGCCATTGGTGCTGTTTTAGGCCAAATGAGGAACAAACAGCCCCACGTCATCCATTACGCCTCCTAGACCCTAAACGATGCTCAATTGAATTATTCTACCACTGAGAAAGAACATCTTGTAGTTGTCTTCGCTTTAGATAAATTTCGTTCATACTTACTTGGCACTAAAGTGATTGTATATTCTAACCATGCAACTTTGAAGTATCTTCTCACCAAGAAGGAGGCCAAACCAAGGCTGATTCGTTGGATGCTTCTACTTCAAGAGTTCAAATTGAAATTAGAGACAAAAAGGGGAGTGAAAACGTGGTGGTTGACCACCTCAGCCGTTTGGTGCACATTGAGGACTCCTTACCTATTTTAGAAACATTCCCTAACAAGCAATTACTGTCCCTAGAGGTAAGTGAGCCTTGGTATGCTGATTTGGTCAATTATTTTGTCACAAAACAAGTTCCTAGCATTCTAGATAAATACAAGCGTGATAAACTCATAAATGATGCATGATTTTCTGTGTGGGATGATCCATATTTGTGGAAGTATTGTCCTGACCAGATTATTCGTAGATGTGTGAACAATTCTGAGTTTAATTCAATTCTTGCATTCTGCCATAGTTATGCATATGGTCATTTTGGCACCCAAATGACGGCCCTTAAGGTTTTAAAGAGTGGTTTTTATTGGCCTACATTGTTTAAGGATGTTAGAACGTTTTGCATAACTTGTGATATATGCCAAAGAATAGGTACAATAAGTGCCAAGGACCAAATGCCGCAAACCCTCATCTTTAACGTGGAGATCTTTGACGTATGGGGTATAGATTTCATGGGACCCTTTTCGCCCTCATATGGTTTTACTTATATTTTGCTAGTTGTTGATTATGTGTCGAAATAGGTGGAAGCCAAAGCCACCCGTACTAATGATTCTAGAGTGGTTGCAGATTTTATCAAGGCTAACATCTTTTCCAGATTTGGCATGCGGAGGGTGTTCATAAGCAATGGAGGCTCCCACTTTTGCAATCGGACCATTGAGGCGCTGTTTAAAAAGTACAATGTCAAGCATAGGGTTTCCACGCCTTACCATCCTTAAACTAGTGGCCAAGTCGAAGTTTCAAATAGAGAAATCAAGCAAATCTTGGAGAAGACTGTTGGGCCAACCCGGAAGGATTGAAGCTTGTGTTTAGAAAATGCATTGTGGGCATATCGCACTGCCTACAAAACACCCCTAGGGATGTCTCCATTTCGGCTAATCTATGGCAAGCCATGTCACATTCATGTGGAACTAGAGCACAAGGCGCATTGGGCTGTGAAGACATTCAATATGGACATTAATGCAGCTGGAATTCATAGAAAGCTGCAATTGCATGAACTCAAGGAAATCTAGAACGATGCATATGAAAATGCTCGAATCTAGAAGGAGAAAACCAAGGCATTTCATGATAGGATGATTCGTGGCAAGACATTCACCATTGGGCAGAAAGTGTTGCTCTTCAATTTTCGTCTACGTTTGTTCCCTGGTAAGTTACGTTCTAAGTGGATTAGGCCGTTTATTGTTACTAATGTTTTTCACCATGGTGCAGTCCAAGTTAAAAGCTTAAGGAACAGCGACGAATTCAAGGTGAACGGGCATCGTTTGAAGCTATACTATGAGAGTGGTGTGGGGCAGATTATGGAAGAAATCCCACTCATTGCCGTGGGCCCTATCCAAGCCTAGAAGGAAGTTTCGTCCGGCTACAAGATGTTAAAGCAAGCGCTTCTTGGGAGGCAACCCATGTATTCAAATAAGGAAGATCTTTGAATCGCTCCACAACCAATTTTGCGTTCCTAAAAACCTTCCCTTTACTGCATTTATTTTTCCATGTTTGTCATATTTATTTGTTGCTTGTTTGATTGCTTTTTGTGTGGGTTTATGTTTGAAACATTGACAGGTAAACAAGGTGTTTTTACATTAATTTTTGTGGAAAATGAACATTAGGTAGAAAGGTAGAAAAGTACAAGAATGTGCAAACAAACAGCAAGGAGCCTTCATTGGCTAGGAGGTGCCTCAGCACTCGACGGAGCTCCAGAAAGTCGAAGCACCAAAGTTTAATTTTTCGGAGCCTCAACACTTGGTGAAGTGCCAGATGACGAAGGCAGAAGTTGCCTCTAGAGTAACGCCACAAACCTTTGATGATCACTCTGAATCCGAACTTCGGACTCCTGTAGCTGGTCAAGCTTCCTCTTCATACTCATTGAGTAATTAGTTGCGAGCATGTGCAACTCTTTATTCTCGTGCCTGAGCCCTCTAATATCTTACCGAAGACTAGCCACCTGAGCCATCAAAGACTCAACCTGACGAGATTGAGCAAGAAGGCGTTGGCCCATGTTTGATACTAAGCCTGCACATTGGACGCTGAGGGCCAGAGAGTCATGAACAGCCAACTCATCGGACCGCTTGGAAAGTATCTTACTGTCTCTTGGAGTGAGAAGATTTCTAGCCACCACCGAAGCGGTTGTATCGTTCTTCATCATAGAGTTCCCAACTGTAAGAGGACCATTGGGGGATAAGAAGGACATATGCCAAATGTTGTCTGGAAAAGACATGTTAATATCTTCCCTGACATTCAAGTTAAGACGACGGTTAGATGGGCAAGACATTTCCGAAGGTGTTGAAGAAAAAGAAAAGGTCGGACAAATCAAAATCTTAAATGGGAGCTTCTACATGCGGCAATTTAAGTGTGCTTTGGAACGTAATGCATGCCTCTATAAAAATCAGCACTCGACGGAGCTCTAGAAAGAATAGGCGTCTGCTCAGAAATCGAAGAGGCACCTGCTCAGAAATCGAAGAGGCGTCTGTTTTCTCAAAAGTTGGGCCTGCTCAGAAACCACGGGCTGATACTTTTCCAGACTTGTCAGCACCTGTCACACGCAACCTCAGCTTTGCGCAAATTACAGGCCACTTTATCAAAGATTTCTGACAAAGTAGAAAGCGCGTGAATCTTACTGTTCAATCACCCAACGATTGCCGACAAGAGTAAAAGAATAGTACCTTTACCGGTTATGAAGAAATTCCTATAAATGTCAACCTTCACCCTCTATAGCAAGGTAGACTAACTCAACCTTTCTTCATTTCTGAGAATGCATTCCTAACGAAGCCTCTCGAGTTATTATGTGTTCCTCATCCCCTAGGGTACCTCTGCAAACAAGTCATCAAGAGCAAAAATATTTCATATCATGAAGGTTGAAAGCAAGAGTATCTCATATCATGCTTTCTCCATGTCATTTTCTTTGTCTTTATGACAAGGATAAATAGAGCAATCAGCCAGCACTTGGTATCAATCTTCCAATCTAAGAACCAACTACCTGGAACCCCTTCCTGATTGCTTACCTAGCATTGCTCTCGAGTACTCATCTTCAACATCTTATGCTTCCAGAAGAAGATGCCACATCTGTCTGGAGAACAGATAAAGCAAGTGAAAATGATACCTTGAAGCATGTGGAGACAACGTGCTGATAAATCCTCCCAACCCAGTTCAAGAATAAACCTGTGGAAAGATACTTCTTCAAAAGCAAAAGTATCTTATATCATCAGAGTCGAAGGAAAAGATATCTCATGGCATGTTTTTCCTTTACCCTTGCTCTTGCCTGCGGAGCAAGGAGAAAGAAAGCAATCAGTCGGGACTTGGACAGATTGAACAAAGAAACAGACCATCACCTCTACCTCGTGCCTGCCTGCCGTGCAAAAGAAACGAGCAGAGAAGAATGCAGCATGCACAGCCAATCAACCCAGCAGAAGGAGTCTGAGTTGAAACCAAGGAACTCTCCTATTCCTTGCTCAGAATTCCAATCCAGTTCAAGATCAAAGCTGTGGAAAGTCAACAAGATCATCTACCTCCATAACCAGATTTGCGTTCCTAAACTCTACTCTTTCTTATTTTTACTTTGTCATACTTGTCATGTTTTATTAGTTGTGTTGTTTGCTTGTTTGAGTGTAAGTCTATGCTTGAAACATTGAGGACAATGTTTGGTTTAAGTGTGGGGGGGGTAAACAAGCTGTTTTGTATGATTTTCGTGGGTTTTATTCACCTATCACTTACAATGTTGTTTTCCATTGTTTTTAAGTGTTTGTAGTGTGTTTTGACATAAAAATCCGAAAATTTGATAAAAATTTGAAAAAGCCAAAAAGAGTTCTTTTTGTGCGTTGTTTGTGTCTTATGATACATTCCAACACAATGATGAGGATTTGGTTTTTAATTGCATGACTGTTAAAGAAAGTTACAAACATGGGTGGAAGTTTGATATGCTCTTTGGTTAATACTTGGTTGTAGTTGACATTAATAAATTCACATGTAATCACAAAGGAGAAAATCAGTTTTTGTAACATGCTTGAAGGAAGGAACTCAAACCAACTCTACAACCCTGAGAGACTTGAGCCTAAACTTTATTTGGAGAGTTATTAATCTGTGATTTCTTGTTTTCTAAAGTTGTTGCATGATCTCGTTATTCTTTGCTTGGTTGCTACTTAGAATGCGTTTCATCATTTTCGTTACTAGTACTCATGCCTGTTTCATTCAAAGCTTAAAATTGAATGCGTAACATATAACAAGATGAAGTTGTTAATAGTTACCACCATAGCCAAAAAGCCTTCACCCCATGCATTTGTTATGTAGGTTTAACCCCTTTGAGCCTTATTTAGCCTATTTTCTTTGTCAGACACATTATCCCTACCGAGCCTAGAATATGACTATCCACACCCTTGTTCTTGAAGTATAATGGAGCATGACTTAGAAAGAATTCAATTTGATCAACATTATGCAGAAAACAAGTGTAGGGGAAGGTTATTTCCAACAAAAGACAGAAAAGAAAAAAATATGTGTAGAAAAGAAAGAAAAGAGTTGAAAATAAGTGACAATGAACTCACACGTGTTGGTTGTTGAAGAAAGGGTCCAGAAGTTTGAATTTGACCCTAAGTGTTGCATGAATCTTCCCTTGTGTTTAAAAGTTGATTTTTGCATTCTAAAGTGAATTCTAAGTGTCTATTTCATTATTGTGCTTACCATTGCTTTAAGAACGTCTGTTTACCCTTACCTTTCTTTGTTAACCAACACCTTTAACCCCGTTGCAACCCTTGACTTCCATCTTGAGTGTTGTGTATTTCAATATGTGGAGTTTGAAGTTGGTATGAGCATATGATATCACTAGTTCTCGCTTCTAAAGTAGTGGCATTCCGTTCATGAGATCATATATATACATACATTAATAATTCCAGAAAATTGCTTTCTTTGTTATAACATATGTGAGTACTAGTTTTCATGTTCACATCAATCTTCTTACATATACCTAGTGTAGGGTGTGTAGTCAGAAAATCTAAGTGAAGATTGAGTGCATATCTAGTAAGGAATTGAGGGAATTCTGTAAGGCATGTTACTACTTTCAAAATGTTGTTTTAATTGATTAAAATCTATGAGCTAGTGAATGGTGACTATGATTAAGTATGCTCAAGGGTAAAGATGACTAAAATATGTGAGAGTGGTGATATTTGGCATGTCTTGTTTCATTGGAAATCCTTGAGGCAAATGTTGGAAGGATTAGAGTGTGTTTTGTTTACTTTGTTTTATTTTGTTGGCTTCGTTTTGCTCGAGGACTAGCAAAAGCTAAGTATGGGGGAATTTGATAGGAACATATTTATACGACTTAGTTAGCTTGTTCTTGTGCATTTATGTTGTTATTTCTTAATTAATTATGTATTTTAAGCTATTTTCATGTGTTTATAGGTCCATAGGCCTTATAAGGTAATAAGGTGCATTTTGGTGCGTTTTGGAGCAGTTTTGGGCTTAGAATGAATATCACATGAATGGAGCAAGAGGGATGGACGAAATTGAAGACCAAAACATGCTAGGAATCAGCTAAAGAGAGGAAGAAAAATTAATTCAAGTCAAGGAAGGAAAAGGAATCTAAGAAGAAGAAGGATTGACCAAATCAAAGTTTCTTAATCTCAATCTATAAAGGTTTCAGCCATAATTATGGTTCCTAGTCAATTTGGGACACTTTAATCTCAGTCCAAGGAGGAGCCGCACCTCTCATTTCCCTTTCTTTCTTCCTTGCCATGCAAGGGAGCCAATCTCTTTCTTATTTTCTGCACCATTTCACCTCCCTTTCCTTTCTCTACCATGTGCACAATATTCTTGTCCACTCCATGCACTCATTGCTACACCATCCCCCACCTTTCCCTTCCATGCCGTGCCATTATCATTGTCCCCTCCATTGATCCAGATTTCATGCACCATTGCACTCACTTTCCCTTCCATGCCATGCACTCATTCTTGTCCACTCCATTGAATCATTACTGCACCATCCCTCACCTTTCCCTTCCATGTCGTGCCATCATCATTGTCCCCTCCATTGATCCAGATTTCATGCACCATTGCACTCCCTTTCCTTTCCCATGTCGTGCACACTCATCCATGTTCCCTCATTGCACTCATTTCTGCACCATTCCACTCACTTTCCTTTCCCTAGCTGTGCACAATATTCCTTGTCTCATTCTTTGTATCATTGCTGCACCATCCCTCACCTTTCACCTTCCCTCCTTGCACTCATTTCTGCACCATTCCACTCACTTTCCTTTCCCTAGTTGTGCACAATATTCCTTGTCTCCTTCTTTGTATCATTGTTGCACCATCCCTCACTTTTCACCTTCCATACCTTGCACTCATTCATGTCCCCTTCATTGAATCATTGTTGCACCATACCATTCCCTTTTCTTTCCCTAGTTGTGCACTGTTTCTATAAAAGGAAGTGTGTATAACAGCCATAAGGGCAGATTTTTTATCCATCCTCCACCACTATTCAATACAACCAAAAACACATCCAAACACTCCTTGCCGCAGCCAACCTTCATCCTTAAACATCCATTCATTTTCTCAGCCATTCTTCCATACAAATCACCACCCAAACCTTACACAAAACCTTGTGTCGTGAGTAAAGAAAGAAAGGAGCACTCTTGGATGTTCAAGCTTGATTGTTGAAGCATTCTAGGTGTAATTCGTTCTATATTTACAATGTTTAAATTCTTTGTCTTTCATTTTGCTGTGAACATGAATGGCTAAACCCCTCTTGGCTAGGGGTGATTTCAAAGCCATGATTATGTGTGTAATATGAGTTGATAAATTCCAATTATGAATTCTTGAATCATGAATGCAATTGGCTTAATAGTTTGATTGATAACTTATTTGTATTCATTGATTAAGGGTCGACACTTAATTGGCATGCATAAATCTGATGCTAGAGTATAAGGAAGTTTCACATAATCGTTACGAACTTATATTCATATGTAATGAAGGTCGTTGGTCACGATCGCGTTAAGTTTAATTCCTAGCATAAAGGACATGATGTCATAGTTGCAAGTGCTTTGTCAATGTTTATGATTTTCATTGAACGTAATGATCTTTAATTGTATCTCTATTATGATGTCATGTAAGGAACTTTTGAAGAATACTTTGGGTTGTCGAATGATGTCATCCAATCCAATAAAACGAGGAAAATATGAAGGTTAACTAGTGATGTCACGGTTAATTTGGGGCATTGTCGTTCATAATTCAATGAAGTAGTAACTGGAAATCGAGTTGTTTGCATACATGTCATGTGTGGAGGAAAAGCCTCTAGCTAGCCCATCTAATTTCCTAAAATTGGCTTCAAACCTGTTTTTAAGTTACAATCTGTTTTGTTATTTTAAATACGTCCAAAACAAAACCCCATTTACTTTCTTGTTTCAAATTGTTTTAAACTTGTTTTGTTTGTGTTTTTAAGTGTTTGGAGTCAAGCCCAAACGTTATTTTCGTCCATAATTGTGTTTAGTGTCAGAAACTGCCTAGTTGGTGTTTTTAGGTAGTTTTGAGTGTTTTTAGCTTATTTTGAGTCTTGTGAACTAGTTTTGAGTCTTTTGAATCTATCCTATCGTTTTTAAGTTTGTTTTTGTGTCTTTGAGTCAGTTTAGAATCAATTAGTAATCCATCCTAATCCCCGGCCTAGAACGATCCCTACTTATACATATACTACAATTGTCAAAAGAGAGTTTAATTTATGTGTTAAGTTAATTTTCGCATTATGGCACAATGTTATATTTAAAAGGAAAGATAGCTAAAACCCTAATTAATTTTGGAGACAGATTTGTACACCAAATCCTCAAAGAAAAAGGGTAATTAAATATCAGAATCCAAGAGGAAAAGGGTAACAAGGGTGCGGCAAGGAAAAGAAAAGGGGAAAGGTGTTTGCCTTGCATGGCAAGGGAAAAGGAAAGGGAAAAGTGGTGCGGCAAGCAAAGGAGATAGGACTAGGTCTTCTAGAATCATTATTTAAGTGTCCTAAAATAATTAGGGATCATCTTTTGCAGCTGAAACCTAGGTGGTGAAGGATTAGGAAAGGGAAAAGACAAAATAAGGTTACTTTGGCTAACATTCCTTCTTTCTTGCTGGATTCCTTGATTTCTTTTGTCTTGAATTTATTTCCTTCATTTCTTTGCTCATTCCTCACCTCCTTTGAACTTCAAATTCGTCCATCCACCTTGCTCCAAGCATGTGCTATCCATTCCAAGCCCAAAATTGCTCTAAAATGCTCCAAATTGCACTTTCTTGCTACTTCAGCCATTTGGACCTACAAACACACGAAAATAGCTAAAAAGACTAAAATAACTAGGAACTAACAACATAAATGCAAAATAATAACACCTAGGATTAAAGCCAAAAGCTTCACGTGCCCACGATGAATGTGAGGGTTTTGGCCGAAGAATCTCCGATGCCAAAGTTAGAATTATGAAAAGAATGTGTTTATGAGTTTGTGAGTAGCAAATGGCTTCGCTTTTTAGTGGGAGAATAGAGCTATTTATAGTGGAATGATCGGCCCTATTTGGAGAATAGTGGCCGGCCATATATGTTGAGTTTGTGTGATAATTGAAAGATATTATGTGAAATAATATCTTGCAATTAACATGGCAATTAATCCTAAATTAAACAAAAAAATTGGGAGTTACCTTTTGAATAAGGATTTGATGAAGATATAGTGGTGTCTCCAATTGTAAAGACATAGCCCATTTGAGAATGTACCCTATATGGGTTAAACAGATAATCAGCATTTGCGTAACCAACAAGGCGAGAATCAACTCGAGGATCGAGGGGGGCAGCGGCTCATCTCGAGGATTCATGGGTGTAGAGCAAGCCCAAATCCATCATACCCTTGAGGTAGCGGAAAATGTCTTTAACACCATTCCGATGTCTACGTGTAGGCGCATTGCTGTATCTAGCCAAAATATTAATAGTGAATGAGATGTCAGGTTTAGAGCATTAAGACAAGTACAATAAAGCACCAATTAAACTTAGTATGGAACTTCCGGGTCCAAAATCTCTTCCTCATCCTTTTTTGGATTGAAGGGATATCGTTTAGCATCTAGAATCTGAACGACCATAAGAGTACTCGAAGGCTTCACTTTATCTTCATTAAAATGTCGCAACAGCTTCTCGGCGTAGTTCAATTGATGTAGCAGGATTCCATTCGAACAATGCTCGATCTCCAGGCCGGGACAATATTGAGTTTTCCCAAGATCTTTCATCCCAAATTCCGATTTTAAGTGAACAACAATTTCCTCAAACTCTACGGGAGTTCCAATGAGGTTCATGTCATCAACATAAACTACAACGATCGTAAATCCGAAATATGACTTCTTAATGAACACACATGAGTATAATTCATTGTTCACAGAACCCTAACCTGTCAAATATTCACTCAGACAGTTACACCACATCCACCCAGATTATTTCAATCCGTGGAGTAACCTCATCAATCTAATCGAGAGAGTGTTCTGTGGTCTATAACTATTTGAACCAATCAATGGAAGTTATTCTGAAATACGCAGTTACCGTGTAGAGATATGCGGTTACCATGTCCATAAGTTGCATATTCAGTTTTTCAGAAACTACCAAATTGATAAGGTAACAGAACGATATGACGTCTATTATGGGATTATACGTCTCATCGTAATCAATCCCAGGGTGTTAAGAGAAGCCTTGCGCTATGAGGCATGTAACATCCCACATCGCCTAGGGGAGTGGATCCTATAAGCCTTATATGTATATTCCCATCTCTACCTAACACGAAGCCTTTTTGGAGCTCACTGGCTTCGGGTTCCATCGGAACTTCGAAGTTAAGTGAGTTCAAGCGAAAGCAATCCCATGATGGGTGACCCACTGGGAAGTTCTTGTGTAAGTTCCTAGAAATAAAACCGTGAGGGTGTGGTCGGGGCTTAAAGAAGACAATATCGTGCTACGATGGAGTCGAGCCCGGGATGTGGTGGGGGCCCGAGCTGGAATGTGACAATTTGGTATCAAAGCCAATTCCTGGCCAAATATATGCCGACGAGGACGTCGGGCCCCTAAGAGGGTGGATTGTAAGATACCACATCACCAGGGGAGTGGATATTGTAAGCCTTATATGTATATTCCCATCTCTACCTAACACGAGGCCTTTTGGGAGCTCACTGACTTCGGGTTCTACTCCAAAGTTAAGCGAGAAAAGGATAAGAGCATTCTCAAGATGGGTGACCCACTGGGAAGTTCTAGTGTGAGTTCCCATAAACAAAACCATGAGGGTGTGGCTGGGGCCCAAAGCAGACAATATCGTGTTACAGCGGAGTCGAGCTCGAGATGTGCCCAAAGTTAAGCGAGTTCCCAAAAGGCCTCGTGCTAGGTAGAGATAGGAATATACATATAAGGCTTACAGGATCCTTACCCATGAGCGATGTGGGATCTTACAATCCACCCCTTTAGGGGCCCGACATCCTTGTCTGCACACATCCGGCTAGGGATAGGCTCTAATACCAAATTGTCACACCCCGACCCGGGCTAGACTCCACCGTAGCACGATATCATCCGCTTTGGGCCCCGACCACGACCTTATGGTTTTTTTTTTTTCTAGGAACTCACATGAGAACTTCCCATTAGGTCACCCATCCTTGGATTGCTCTCGCGCGAACTCGGTTAACTTCGAAGTTCCGATGGAACCCGAAGCCAGTGAGTTCCCAAAAGGCCTCATGCTAGGTAAAGATGGGAATATACATATAAGGCTTATATGATCCACTCCCCTGGACAATGTAGGATGTTACAATCCACCCCCTTAGGGGCCCGACGTCCTCGTCGACACACATTTGGCCAGGGATAGGCTTTGATACCAAATTGTCACATCCCGGCCCGGGCCCCCACCACATCCAAGCTCGACTTCGCCGTAGCACGATATTGTCTACTTTGGGCCCCGACCATGCCCTTACGGTTTTGTTTTTGGGAACTTATACTAGAACTTCCTAGTGGATCACCTATAATGGGATTACTCTCGCGCGAACTCGCTTAACTTCGAAGTTTAATGGAACCGCCCAGGGGAATAGATCATGTAAGCCTTATATGTATAATCCCATCTCTACCTAGCACGAGGCCTTTTGGGAGTTTATTGGCTTCGGGTTCCATAGCAACTTCGAAGTTAAGCAAGAAACAAAATTGTGAAGGTGTTCGTGCTACGGCGGAGTCAAGCTCGATGTGGTGGGGGCCCGGGCCGAAATGTGACAATTTGGTATCAAAGCCAATCCATGGTTGAATATGTACCGATGAAGACGTCGGGCCCCTAAAGGGGGTAGATTGTAACATCCCACATCGCTCAGGGGAGTGGATCCTGTAAGCCTTATATGTATATTCTCATCTCTACCTAACGCGAGGCCTTTTGGAAGCTCACTGGCTGCGGGTTCCATAGGAACTCTGAAGTTAAACGAGAAAAGGGTCATAGAATTCCCAGGATAGGTGACCCACTGGGAAGTTCTCGTGTGAGTTCCTAGAAACAAAAGCATGAGAGAGTGGCTGGGGCCCAAAGTGGACAATATCATGTTACGGCGGAGTCGAGCTCGAGATGTGATGGGGCCCGGGCCAGAATGTGACAAGGTGTACCTTGTATCGTACTATTTCATTCTTTTCATTACGCTTTTTCACGAAAACCCATTTGTAGTCTACAGGCTTCACATGTGGTGGAGTAGGAGCTACAGACCCAAACACCTTACGTTTCGAGAGAAAATAAAGTTCGACTTGGGTTACTTATTTCCAATTTGACCAATCTATTCTACATCAACATTCATCAACTGAACGTGGTTCAATGTCATAACTGAGCATGATGTCGGAAGCAACAGTATACTCAAATGCATCATCGACAATCATCTCATTCCGATTCCAAACCTCATCCAATACTTCGTAATGGACCGAAATTTCATAATTTTCATGAAACTGGTATGATTAATCTAAAACATCATTGTAATCTAGAATAACATCATGCGTTGGAACAGATAAGTAAGTAAAGGTCGGATTCAAACTTGAGACACTAGTTTATGCCATTTTCCTCTTCCGAGGTTATGAATCCTTTGAACCAGGGGGCCGGCCACGTTTCAGGGTAGGAGCCGGTGATTAGCTAGCCATTAGTGTACCTTGCCGTGTAGGAAGTGTGACCGCCCAACCTTCGGGGACGGTCCGGCCTTCCAAGGCAGTGTTACGACGTACGTTAAGTACATCCATCCTTACAGGTGCGTTTGTAGCGGGTATATGTGATCTTGTCACCTTTGCTAGATCAGTAAAAGCATCCGGCATGCTTTAAGCAATGCCCTGAAGAGCTAGAATACGCCGTACTTCAGTTTCAGACTGAGGTGTATGGGGATTTAAATGAAACATAGTGGGAGTAATCCACGATAATTCGCGATGTTCTACAGGAACGTTAGTGGTCTTATCTCCCCTTAACGATGGGAAGACTGTATCATCAAAGTGACAATCCACAAAACGTATGGTAAAGAGATCTCCTATCAAGGGCTCTAAGTAATGAATAATTGATGGCGAATCATAACCAACATAGATTCTCACTTTTCTCTAAGGATCCATTTTGGTACGTAGTGGCGGCACTATTGGCACATAGACTAAACATCCAAATACACGTAGATGCATGCAATATTGCATAGCCCCACAGATACCGGCAAATTGGTTCTCATAACCAAAGTCCGAGCTATCGTTTAAAGGTGATTTATGAAAGCTTCTGCCAGGTCGTTTTAGGTGTGAACATGGGGTACAAAATGTTCAACTTCAATCCCAGCAGACATGCAATAATCGTCAAAGTTCTATGATGTAAACTCACCAACACTATCCAGTCAAAACGACATAATTGAATAATTATGGTGGTGAGCCCTAAGCTTAATAATTTGTGCTAGGAGTTTGGCAAGTGCAGCATTGCATGTGGATAATAAGCAGACATGTGACCATCACGTCGAAGCATCAACTAACACCATAAAGTATCTAAATGGTCTGCATGTTGGTTGGACAGGTCCACAAATACCCCTTGAATCATCTGAAGAAACTTAGGGGGGTCGTGAATAATCTTTGTAAGTGAAGGTTGAATGTTCAACTTCCCCAAGGAGCATGCTTTGCAAAGTGGATGGCCAAGATAAGATTTCAAGTGATGCCCATATGATGCTTTGAGGATACCGCACATCATATCTCATCCGAGGTGTCTCATTCGATCATGCCAAAGCAGAGTGGTTTGGAATTCGGCCATAAGGCCGGCCACGTGATGGGTCTTAATGGCGTAAATGGTTGTTATGTACAACCTACTCGGGAGCCGTTCCAGCTTCTTGTGAATACGCTTTTGGCCATATTAGTCAGAAGTGGTACAAAGAAATTCAGAACCATTCTCTTCAATGGTTTTAACATGATATTGATTATCTCAAATATCTTTAAAACTCAGCAACGTTCTTTCGAAACGTGGAGAATAAAATGCCTCTGTAATGGTTAATTCAGTACCATTAGACAACATAATATGGGCCTTTTCGTATCCTTCTATCAAGTTGGATTGGTCTGAAAGGGTTGTCAGATATGCATTTTAGGTACGAAGTTAGTAAAATAGTGTTTCTCACGCAATATGGTGTACGTGTTGGCACTATCAGCCAAACAACCAACTTCCCCACTATAATATAATTACATTCATTCAATTAATCAATTCGAGAAATAATATCCATAAAATAATTGTCCATAGTTCAAAACAAACCAAAACCAAACAAATAATTCCAAATACTTTAGAAAAATTGTCCGAAAATTAAACCATAAACCTAGAAATTTAGAGGGGGATTCGGCCACTCTTAGTGGGTTTGGCCACTAGGGATGTAAAGCACCCTAACATGTCTTAGAAAAATAAAACTTTATTATTCCATAGGAGTGGATGCCTCTTGAAAATCTGAAACCTCCAGAGTTGTAGTAGTATCTTCAGGAAGTTCTACAAGTGCAAAGTTAGACTCATGATGGGAATGATACTAGGCAATAGCCTCGAGGGTAGCTCGGTATACACGTGACCAATGATCCTTTGATCCACAACGACAACACATGTCTAGTTCAGTGGAAGCAGATTGAACGGTAGTTTTTTCCCTTGTTCTCGAAGTTTAGGGCCTTAGGGGCAAGGGGTTAATGCTTCTAGATTAAATTTCCTTCATTCGGTGGGCCTCTATTTTGTTGATCTTGGGCCCGTGGTGGGGCTTGCTGCCATTTTCCACGGCTACGACGAGATCTTCGTCAGTTATGGCTACTAGAATTGGTTGCATGCGCTTCAGACGTAGTGTTCGAGCTAGTGAGTTGAACATATATTCTCCAGGAGATCCTGTACCCTATATTGTTGCTGCAGGACAATATTGGTGTCATTGAAAGTTGAATAGGTATTCTCCAGGAGATCCTGTTCGGTTAAGTCCTCGTTATATAACTTAAGTAGTGATTAGATTCTACACACTTCAGAGTTGTATCCATTCATAGACTTAAAGTTTTAGAAGCGTAAATGCTGCCAATCGGGTCTTGCTTCAGGCAAGTAAATGTTTTTCTAGTGATCGAAGTTATCGGCCAAAGTGAGCCAGAGGGTACGTGGATCTTCCTTTGCGAGGTACTCGATCTGCAGTGCATAATGGATATGTCTGTGGATGAAGATCATAGCAGTAGCTTTCTAAGCTTCGTTGACGGGTTCATTGTTGGTAGGTTCCTTGATAATAGCTCTAAGACTCTTTGCAGTAAGATGGAGCTTCACATCGTGAACCCACTTCAGGTAGTTTCTTCCAGAGACATCCAGAACGATGAAATCAAGCTTGTTCAAGTTTGAGATGTCCCTAAACAAAGGGTACAACAAAACATGGTTACTCATATGGAAAGCCATAGACATATATCGTAGAACATTATGGTTCTATAGATATGTATTGGTTTAATTTAAGCATGAAAGCTACGGGTTTCATGTGGTATGTTTTCAATGAAAACTTCGAGTTTCAAAGGCACTAAATTTGAAACTACAAGTTCGATTAGTTATGAACGTTTAGTTTATATATAAGAGTACCTGCAAGAACACAAAATACAATATACAATAAAGTGTAATGAATTTATGGATTGCTTCAAGAACCCAAGTGTGAGTGCTTCGAGACTACGAAAGATAGTCAATGGTTCAAAGAAACGAAATAATTTATCAAATCATTAATTGCCCAAAAGTGAGCTTCATGCTAATAATTTTGGATTAATTATCAGATTACTGGACTACTGGTCACTTTAATTAATTCAATAAATAAGCACATTTAGGGTTGATCGTAGAAGCAAAAATAATAATAACATTCAGGTTAAAATTATATAGAATGCCAAAAGATAACATTGGATTCCAAAAACCATAGCCTAATTACGGTGGGCATAGGTTCCATGAGTAGGGCAAAGCCCTAAAAGGCATATTGGGCCTTGGGTAGCTATGGAATAGCCCAAACATGGTTGCAGGCCACGGGCTGTGTGTTTGGGATAAGCCTAGCAAAAAAATTGCTGGCTTTTGGGCCAAAAATGGTGTCGGTGCATAGGCCCAACACAGGCTGGCCAGGGATGTGGGTGCGCATGAAGCCTAACAAAGATGGCTTTAGTTTTTGTGTCATAAGGACAAGCTTAGTTGTCTGGGCTGGCTTATGGTGGTCACCGATTGGGGCTAAGGCAAAGCCCAACAAGCATAAAGGCTTGCTAGCATATTGGGCCGAGACAAGGGACAAACCCAGCAGGCTTCGGGCCCGCGCATGTGATCCAACCCAAGCCAAAGCATGGTTGCGATTTAGTAGCAGCAAGCCCAAAAGGCTGCTATGATATATCCAAGGTGTCGAAAATGACACCGTCTCAATGTTGTCTCCACGTAGCTGGGCTGCAGGCCAGCGCGGTGGTCCGGCAGTGTTGCCACGGTGGTGAGGCAGATGTGCCTCATAAATCCCAATTTGTTTTTTTTTTCGAATTTCTGGGGTTAAAAACCCTATTTGATTAATTTCGATGTTTTGACTCACAAATTCAACATAGCATAATTGCGTATTGCATGAACAAGTATATATATATATATATATATATATTGACAAAATATATGAATATAAATACAATATTGTTGCAGTCATATTTAGAATAGGAATGTGATTGTGTAAATCCTAGGGAATTTGGGAATGTATCTTATATTCCTATTATGATTAGATTACCTATTAAATGTTGTAATCCTAAAGGGAAAGGTTTTACCCTTTCTACTACTATAAATAAAGGCACAATGGGGTGAATCAAACACACCTCACAATTAAATCAATCTCTCTTCTCTCTAGTAGTGGCTGGCCCCCTCTCTCTCTAAACCCTAGATCGTTCAATCAAATAGGCCTACAACACGTTATCAGCACGCTCTTGCCAGAAGCTGAGGAATTGATGCATCGTTGGAGAAGGCTATCATCCACCAAATTCAAAGGCTTATTCATTTTCTGCTAATCAGGTATGCTTAAAATAAAAAAAGATATTTGAAACGTCCACGAAGCATGAAAACATTCCCTATGATGCATGAACCCCTCTATGTTTATATTTTCCTTTCGATATATATATATATATATATATATTGTATATGTTCATATATAAATTTGTTTCATGCATCGCACAATTAAATTGTTATGTAGAATTTGTGAGTTAAATTATACAAAATAAATTAGAAGCATATTTAGGGTTTTTCCTAAACCCTAAGGGATTTGAAAAAGAAAAAAAAGGAAATTGGACATTGAATGGCACCACTCCTGTGGCACAACATCGGCAGCAACCCTTTGGGCTTTGCTGCACCTATTTTGACCCCCAAGCCTTCGGCTTGATTAATTAGAATAGGCCTACAACCCTAGTTCTATCTCTGATGAGGCCTGTAACCTTCATGGATCCAGACCAAACCCACGGTAAGCCTTGCTTGCTGGGTCCTTGTCCCGCACCCACACACCAGCCCACGGGCTGGGTTTCTTTCCCCCGTGCATCACCCACAAGGTCAGCACCAGCTGGGCCTTATCCCATACCCTTCCTCGATCCAACTTTGAAACCTAGCTACGGCTGGGGTTTCCCTCCCTCACCCGTGGCCTGCAGCCACCATCCAAGGATATTTGGGCCTTGCCTTACGCTTAAGGCACCCAAACCTGTGACCTATAACTCACGGCACCAAGCCCAAAATTATTTTGGGGCTAGATTTTCGATCCCATAATATTATTTTAATATTATTTAGCTTCTACAATCGACCCCGTATGACCCGATTTATTGAATTAATTAAAAGTGACCTGCAATCCATTAATCTAGTATTGAATCCAAAATTATTAACCTGAAGATCACTTTTGGACATTAACAATTCAATAATTTATTTTTATACTTTGAACCGTCACATACTTTCGTAGTAACGAAGTTCTCACACTTGAGTTCCCAATGAACCTCAAATCCACTACACTTAGTTAGTATATTGCATTCTGTGTTTCTTGCAAGAACCTCTCATTATGAACTAATTGTTCATAAAACTAAATTGAACATGTAGTTTCAAATTTAGTGCCTTTGAAACCCAAAGTTTTCATTCAAAACATACCACATGAAACCCGTAGTTTTCGTGTATAAATTAAATCACTACATGTCTATAGAACCTGTATGTTCTACAATATATGTCTATGGCTTACCATGTGACTAATCACATTTTCTCCCTCCGTTTTAGGGACATGTCGAACTTGAACAAGCTCGATTTCCCCACTCTAGAAGTCTCTGGAAGAAACTATCTGAAATGGGTTCAAGACGTGAAGCTTCATCTCACTACAAAGGGTATTAGAGCCACCATCGAGGCACCTATCATCGACAAACCTATTGACGAAACTCAGAAGGCTACTACAATAATCTTCATCCGAAGACACATTCATGATGCATTGCTGACTGAGTATCTCGCTGAGGAGGACCCACGCACCTTCTGACTTGCTATGGTATATTGTTTCGGTCACCAGAAAGACATATACTTGCCTGAAGCAAGACACGACTGGCAACATCTTTGCTTTCAAAACTTTAAGTCTGTGAATGAATACAACTCTGAAGTTTGTAGAATCCGTTCTTTGTTGAAATTATGCAAAGTGGAACTAACCGAATCAAATCTCCTAGAGAATACCTATTCGACCTACATACCACCAGTATTGTCTTGCAGCAATAATATAGGGTACAGAAATTCACCAAGTTTTCAGATTTAATCTCTGTTTTACTTCTCACTGAAAATCAAAACTAGCTTTTGATGAAGAATTATCAAGCTCAACCCACTGGTTCGAACGCCACGCCTGAAGCGCATGCAACCTATTATAGCAGTCATAAATGACGAAAGAACCGTCGTGGCCATGGCAATGGACGGTAAGCCCAAACACAGGCCCAAAGCCATCAGATTGCCGCACCTAAGAGAAGAAATGTAACCCAGCAACGTCCACCACTCGCCCCTAAAGTCCCAAACTTCGAGAATAAGGGCAAAGCTCCCGTTCAGGCTGCTTCTACTAAACTGGACATGTGTTATCGTTGTGGATCAAAGGATCATTGGTCACGCATATGCCGAGCTTCCCCTAAGACTATTACCAAGTATCATTCTCGTCGTGAGTCTAACTTTGCACATGTGGATCATCCAAAATATGCAACTACATCAATGGAGATATCAGATTTCCAGGAGGCGTCAGCTCCTATGGATGAATAAAATAGATATGTATTTAGGGTGTTTACCCTTAGTGGCCGAACCCACTAGGAGTGGCCAGCCCTACCCCTTATTTTGCCAGGTTTATGGTTTAATTTTAAACAATTTTTCTAAGTATTTGGAATAATTTGTTTGGTTTTGGTTTGTTTTGAATTATGGATTGTTATTTGAATGGATCTTATTTTCTCGAATTGCTTAATTGAATGAATGGACTTATATTTATACATGTGACCAATTCAATCAATTTATTTCTAGGTATGTCTAGTAGGGAAGTTAATTGTCTAGCAGATAGTGCAACCACGGATACCATCTTATGTGAACGACATTATTTTACTAACTTCATACCCAAGAAAGCTCATTTAACAACTCTCTCAAGCTCATCCAACCTAATTAAAGGATACGGAAAGGCACATATCATGTTGTCTAATGGTACAATTCTGACCATTAAGGAAACACTCTATTCTCCACGTTCCGGAAGAACGTTGCTAAGTTTTAGATATATTCGAGATAATCAATATCATCTTGAAATCACTGAAGATCATGGTTCTGAATTTCTTTGTATCACTTCGTATGAATATGGCCAGAAGCATATTCACAAGAAGTTAGAACGCTTACCGAGTGGGTTGTACATCACAACCATTCGTGGCATAGAAGCCCACAATGTGGCCGGCCTTATGCCTGAGTTCCCGAACACTTTGTTACTTTGGCATGATCATTTGGGACATCCTGGACGTGACATGATGCTCCGTATTCTCAAATCTTCACACGGGCATAAGTTACATCTCTATGTTGGACTCCCACCATGCAAAGCGTGTTCTTTAGGGAAGTTGAATACTCAACCTTCATATACAAAGATTATTCACGACCGCCCTAAATTTCTTCAGATGATTCAAGGGGACATTTGTGGACCTATCCAACCAACCTGTGGACCATTCAGATACTTTATGGTGTTGGTTGACGCATCGACATAATGGTTACATGTTTGCTTGTTGTCCACATGCAATGCCACGTTTGCTAAACTTCTAGCTCAAATCATTAAGCTAAAGGCTCACCACCCTAATTATCAAATCAAGTCGATTCGACTGGATAACGCTAGAGAGTTTACGTCACAGACTTTTGACGATTATTGCATGTCAGTAGGGATAAATGTGGAACATTCTATGCCCCATGTTCACACCCAAAATGGCTTGGCAGAAGCTTTCATAAAGTGTTTTCAATTGATAGCTCGAACTTTGGTTATGAGAACTAAACTGCCGGTATTTGCCTAAGGCTATGCAATATTGAACACATCTATGTTGGTCCGCCTGAGGCCCATCGCTACCCACCCACATTCACCATTACAGTTGGTCACTGGATACGAGCCTGACGTCTCGCATTTACGGGTGTTTGGGTGCGCCATTTATGTGCTAATAACGCCGCTGCTACGTACCAAAATGTGTCCTCAAAGAAAAATGGGAATCTATGTCAGTTATGATTCGCCATTAATTGTTTACTACTTAGAACCCTCGACAGAAGATTTATTTACTGCACGTTTTACGGATTGTCACTTTGATGAGACAGTCTTTCCGTCGTTAGGGGGAGATAAGCATGTTAACGTTCCCGTAGAACGTCACGAATTGTCGTGGTATGCTCCCACTATGTCTCATTTAGATCCCCGCACTGTCCAGTGTGAAAATGAGGTGCGTTGAATTATAGATATTCAGAGCATTGCTCAAAGCATGCCAGATGCTTTTAATGATCTAGCAAAGGTGACAAGATCACATATACCCGCTGCAAACACACTTGCAAGGATAGATGTACCTCGCGTACATCAACAACCCGTCTAGGAAGGTCGGACCATCCCTGAAGATGGGGAGCTGCACCCTCCAAGCGGCAAGGTACATTGGCAGCTAGCCAATCATCTGCTCCGACCCTGAAGCATGACAGACCCCTTAGTTCAAAGGATTCATAACCCCGGAAGAAGAAAATGGCACAAACTAGTGACCATAGTTTGAATCCGACCATCGCTCACTCATCCATTCTAATGCATGAGGTTATTCTAGTTTACGGTGATGCTTCAAACAAAACATGCCTACTCCGTCGATGAATGCCGACGTATAACCGATTGGTCAAACTGGAAACAAGCAATCTAGGTTGAACTCGATTCGCTAGCAAAACATAAGGTATTTGGACCTACCGTTCCTACACAACCACACGGGAAGCCCGTTGGCTACAAGTGGGTTTTCGTGAGGAAGCGTAATGAGAAAAATGAAATAATGCGATACAAAGCACACCTTGTAGTGCAAGGCTTTTCTCATAGCCCAGGGATTGATTACGAGGAGACGTATTCCCCCGTAATGGACGTTATAACGTTCCGCTACCTAATCAGTTTAGTAGTTTCTGAAAAACTGAATATGCAGCTTATGGACGTGGTAACCGCGTATCTCTATGGGGATCTAGATACGGAAATTTATATGAAAGCTCCAGAATGACTTCCATTGACTGGCTCAAATAGTTCTAGACCATGGAACACTTTCTCAATTAGGTTGAGGAGGTCACTTTACGAATTAAAACAATCCGGGCGGACGTGGTATAACCGTCTGAGTGAATATTTAACAAGTCAGGGTTATGTGAACAATAAACTATGCCCATGTGTGTTCATAAAGAAGTCACATTCTGAATTTTCAATAGTTGCAATTTATGTCGATAACATGAACCTTATTGGGACTCCACAGAGCTTTAAGAAATTGCTACACACTTGAAATCAAAATTTTAAATGAAGGATCTTGGGAAAACTCGATACTGTTTCGGCCTAGAGATCGAGCATTGTTTGGATGGAATCCTAGTACATCAATCAAACTACACCTAAAAGGTGTTGCGACGTTTTAATGAGGATAAAGCGAAGTCTTCGAGTACACCCATGGTCGTTTGGACTCTAGATGTTAAACGAGATCCCCTCCTTCCAAAGGAGGATGAAGAAAAGATTTTAGAACCCGAAGTTCCTTACCTAAGTGCAATTGGGGCTTTATTGTACTTGGCTCAGTGCACTAGACTCGACATCTCATTCGCTGTGAATTTATTGGCTAGATACAGCAATGTACCCACATGCAGGCACTGGAATGGTGTTAAAGACATTTTCTGCTACCTCAAAGGTACTACGGATTTGGGTTTGTTCTATACCCGCAAATCTCCAAGTGTTGCCACCCCCTATGGCCCTCAGATTGATTCTCGCCTTGTTGGTTATGCAGATGCTGGATATCTATTTGACCCACATAGAGCACGTTCTCAAACGGGTTATGTCTTTACCGTTAAAGACACCGTTATATCTTGGAGGTTTACCAAGCAAAACGCAGGTTGCGACTTCGTCTAACCATGCTGAGATTCTCACCCTACATGAAGCATCGCGTGAGTTCTTTTGGTTAAGAGAAGTTATGGAACATATTCGTAGCACTAGTGGTCTTACATCAGTCGTTGACCTTCCTACGACGATCTTTGAAGACAATGCAGCATGTATCGAGCAGCTGAAGAAGGGATACATCAAGGAAAACAACACCAAGCACATAGCACTGAAGTTCTTTTACTCACACCAGCAGCAGCATTAGAACATTGAAATCAAGTAAATCCGTTCCCAGGACAACCTGGCCGATCTCTTTACCAAGTCATTGCCCAAGTCTACATTTCAGAAGCCCGTCCAAGGAATCGGTATGTGTAAATTATCTGAGTTGAATCGCTCGTAGTTCTCTTATTTAGAAGTTATGTCTAACTCAGGGGGAGTATCTAGAAGCATACTCACATGATCTTAATGTACTCTTTTTCCAACGATTAAGAGCATTTTTCCCACTGGGTTTTTGCTATCTAACGAGGTTTTAATAAGGCACCCATCCTGGGATGATCATACTTCGATGAGTTCACTACCTTCGTCTAATTTGACGAGTGTTTTAGACATTATGCATATTTTCTTACTTTTCTCCTTAGTCTATGGGTTTTTGCCTATCTTGGGTTTTACCATAGCAAGGTTTTTGTGAGTTTTTGCAAATGCATACTTCAAAGTAAATTTGAGACTCGCGATCACCCGTTATGCCGATGACTTCATCAACTATTCTACCTTATCTGCTGAATATCTGATGCGATGGTTTGTTGAGTATTTACACACTTAAGGGGGAGTGTTGTGATGCGAAATATATAAGCACACAAATTAAACCCTCTTTTTATCAATTGTAGCAAAGTATGTAAGTAGGGATCGTTCTAGGCCGGGGATTAGGAGGGATTGCCAAATCACTTGAAACTGACTCAAAACATAAAAACAAAGTTTAAAACACTAAACTAGACTCAAAGAATGCAAAACTAAACTATAAAACCCCAAAACAAACCAAAAGACTCAAAACAGCAAATAAACACTCAAAACTGCCTTAAAACACTTTCTGGGCAGTTTTGAACACCTAACACTAAATTGGACGAAATTGGGTTATGACTTGACTCAAGACACTTAAAAACACAAACTAAATTGATTTCTAACTAATCTAACACTTCAAAATAAATGGGGATTGAGTTTTGAAGAAAATTGAAAACAAGAACAAACTTTGTAAATTGAACAGATTCTAAACGAATTTGATAAAAGTGAATGGATGGAAAGCTAGCTAGGAGGTTCTTCTCCACACATGTCACACTTGCATACAAAACGATCTCCAATTGCTTTTCGATAAACTATGAATATTCAACGCCCCAGATTAACCGTGAATTGCACTAATTAACCCTCAGTTTTTTCACAAGTTATTGAGTTGGATGATTGCATACGACAACCCAAAACATTCCCTACAAGTTCCTTACATGAATTGCATAATAGAGATACAAGCAAGAATCATTAAGTTCTATGAAAAACATAAGCATTGACAAGGCACTCGTTACTATGAATTGCATGAAATTTATGCCAAGAATTTACTTAACGCGATTGTGACTAGCAACCTTCACTACTTGCGAATATAAGTTCATAACGATTAGGTGAAACTCCCTTATATTCTAGCATCAAATTCATGCATGAAAATTAAGCGTGCACTCTCAACCAACATACACAAATCAGTTTTTATACGAACAGATAAGTAAATTGAATTCACAGCTTATGAAACGCAATTAGAAATAATCAAATCATATTGCAAGCATAAACATGGTTTCGAATTCCCCCCTAGCCAAAAGGGGGTTTAGTTCCTCATACTTACAAAACAAAGAGTATTGAATTTAAACATTGAAAACAAGGGAAAGAAAACACCTAAAACGTTCCAGCAATCCTAACTCGAATGGCATGCACGTCCAAGGCTTCTCCTCCTTCCTCTTTGCTGCGGCACAAGGTTTTGGGGACAGGTTTGGATGGTATTTGTATGGAGGAATGGATGGGAGATGGTATGGTGGTGTTTAGGATGGATAGGGAGTGTGGCAAAAGAGAGAAAGATGGCTGAAAATGTGTTTGTGATGTAGTGTATGAATGTGTAGATGGGTTTGGCTAAAAGAATGGATGGAGAATGGGTGGTGTGGCTGATTGTATTTTTTTTATGTAGTGTCATGTGTTGAAACCCTTTTTAAAACACCAAAAACGTCCATCCCACTTGCTCCATATGCATGCAAGCAATTTTGGCCCAAAATTGCTCCAAATTGCACCAAAATGCACTTTCTTTCCAACTTTGTTATTAGGACCTACAAACACACGAAAATAGCTTAAAACACTCTTATAAGCAATAACTAAGTAAGTAAATACAAGAAAACATGTTAACTAAGTCGCATAAATATGCTCCTATCATGTTGCAGTCATATTTAGAATAGGAACGTGATTGTGTAAATCCTAGGGAATCTGGGAATGTATCTTATAATTGAAAGGAAAATATAAAGGGAAAAGTTTTACCCTTCCTACTACTATGAATAAAGGCATAATGGGGTGAATCAAACACACCTCACAATTAAATCAATCTCTCCTCTCTAATAGTGGTTGGCCCCTCTCTCTCTCTAAACCCTAGACCGTTCAATCAAATAAACCTACTACAAATATATATATATATATATATATATAATTGAAAGGAAAATATAAATATAGGAGGATTATGCATCATGGGGAATGTTTTCATGCTTCAAGGTTTTTTCAAATATCTTAATTTATTTTAGAAGAACATGATTGGCAGAAAATAATTGAAAGTCTTTGATGTTGTAGACGAAAGCCTCCTTCACCTAGCAAGAGCATGCTGATAACATGTTGTAAGCCTATTTGACTGAACTTTATTTAGGACATAGAGGGAGAGAGACCAGTGGCAACAGAGAGAGAAGAGAGAGAAGAGAGAGATGTAATTCTGAGGTGTGTGTTGTATCACCCCATTGTGCCTTTATTTATAGTAGTAGGGAAGGTTAAATCCTTACTCTATTAGGATTACAACTCTAATAGGAATTAAACTACTAAAGGGAATATACAAAGTACTCCTAGATACACTAAGATTTACATAATCACATTCCTAATCCACATTCCTAATCCAATAGGACTGCAACACTCCCCCTTGAGTGTGTAAATACTCAAACAAAATATCACATCAAATCTTAAGTAGATAAGGTAGAACAGTTGATGAAGTCATTGTCACAATGGGTGAATGCGAGTCTCAAATTTAAAAAGAAAATATGCATTGGTAGTAAAACTTACAAAACATCACTATGGTAAAACCTGAGGTAGGTGAAAACTCATAGACTAAGGAGAAAAGTGAGAAGTATGCATAATGTCTAAAACAAACGTCAAACACGATGAAAGTAGTGAACTCAACAAAGTATGATCATCCCAAAATGGGTACCTCGTCAAAACCTCGTTAGGTAGCAAAATATTTGATCTCCCCATTTTGGATGCAGAAGATTTAATCTCCGGTATTACAACCCACCAATGTCGAATTCGTGCCTTTCACTATAATATCCACCATAGCTTTTGCATCGCTTTCAACATTTGATTGGCATCTTGTTGGCACTATAATATCCACCATAGCTTTTGCATCGCTTTCAACATTTGATTGGCATCTTGTTAGCATTTGATTTTGACCAACATAGAATGATCATTTTGTTGTGAAGGAATCCACATCGAGGAAAGTGGGATTTTGCATAGACTTATAAGTTATAACTACATTGAATTATTCTTCATATTACCAAAGTCATTCTCAACAGAATGTGGGCAATATGTGCACTTTCTTCCTCTTACAAGTTAGGGTTTTATCGGTTGGTATCTAAGGTCCACATGAGTAAATGGTATGGTGCTGACCTTGTATATAATTCCTCTGTTGTGGAAACCAAAGGTTCACACCCCGTTTCGACGACATTGGTGGCGGAGCCCGCACAAAATCGTACTAGTATTTGAGTTTCCTGAAAGCTTAGCAGTTCCGGCGACATTGATTCGGAGCACGCACGAAGTCGTACTAGTATTTGAGTTTCCTGAAGCTTAGCATTACCCCGCCGCTTACCACCAAAGCACGGGGTCTTCACATTGCAGTCAATTTTCCAAACAATTATTACGACAAAAGAAGGATGACGTTATAAACAAAATGCAACCAATTCAATCATAACCACCGAACGTAACCTAAGAAAGTAGTCTTATTTACACTTTCTTATTTTGGGCTCAAGTGTGGGAGTTGACAAGGAACATCACTAGAGAAATATGAACATGAATGTGTCCCCTTAATCATAATAGAACAAAAATCACAGACATATAATCTCATAAATTTTATTTATTTTAAAATATTTATTTCAAAAACAAAAAAATCACACATTTTATAATTTATACAACGAAAATTATTCAATCCAAGACACCAAACGTAGCATTAGAAAGTGGTCTTATTTATGCTTTCTTATTTTGGATTTAGGGATTTGGTGTGAAAAGAGGGTAGGAATGGTAGTACTTTTGACTAGAAGTCTAGAACACTAGAGAAGTATGGGGCATCCCCACACTCATCTTTAAGCTGGACCCTACAATTTCCAGACCACTTGGAGATAGATTAGGACCTCTGCCAGCAAGAGCTTCTCTCCAAGCGTGCTAGGTCCAGTCGCTCCTGCTGCAAACTGGCTTCACAGTGTCTTCAAACTCTTTCTTAAAGCAGTAGGCTGAGGAAATAAAAAGAATTATAACTTAATCATGATAAAGTAATTATGATCACATGATTATGTGGAGTCCAACCGATTAATATTTGACATTAATTGGCTAACAGAATCTGGGGGGGGGTTAGATGGACGAAGGTCGATTTCTTGGGTCCAAGCACTCCGGTCTTGGACGTGCAATTGCCAGTAGGTTTGAGCCACCACGTCGGGATCCATTACCCCGTCAACCCCTAACGTCATCATCGTCCTCTGTGAAGTACTTGACGATGATTGGTCCCCTCTAGATGGGCCAATCATACCGTCAATAATCACATGCGCTATGTGTATTCCATGCGGTTGAAATTCCATTGACAAGCATTGTGATAGTGCTCTCAGTGCAAATTTTCCACAACCTGGTGATAATATCACATGTTGTTGCCGTGACAGAAAAAACTCTATTAATTTCACCTTTAGAAAGTGCCATCATAAATTAAACCAAGAAAACCAATGTTAAAAGTAGTTGTACAGTGTACTTACATACTTCAGAGTAGCCAGCAATCCCCTTGAGTGAACCTGAACATCCTGTAAACAAGATCGTTCCCCTTCCTCTTTCCACCATTCCCGGAAGTACCTTAAATTGATACCATGTTTAACATAAATATAAATTAGTACACCAAACACGCATTAAGACGCATATTGCTATGCAAAATATATTGTTAAACCGTTAATCGGAACAACTAATAATCTTGTTCTTACCTCCAACTAATCCCATGTTTAACATCTATTAATTTATGTACTACAAACACATTAAGTATCCGTATTCCGTACAATATCTATTGTCAAACTGTTAATCTGAACCGATACCTAAATTCAGGTGCATAATGGCAAATCACTTGTATCGTAAAACTATGGATCTAGCTATTTAGGTTTTCAAACTATCAAATTATATTGTCCGACTTTGAATTTAGACCATTGATTAGAGTTCCTAGCTCTTACCTGTTGAGCACAGTGAAAGGCTCCGACAGAAGAAACGGCGAGGGACTTCTCAAACGAGTCGAGGCGGATGTCGGTGAAGTTGGTGGGGTGCCAATTGGGCGGCTGCTGGTACGCATTGTAGACCAGCACCTCTACAAAACCCAAGGACAAAACCCCTTCAAATGCCTCCCTAACGCTTCTAGACTCAGAGCAGTCTATTCTAATGGCGAAAACCTGGGCCTTCTCTTCCCTCGCAATCTCGTCCGCGAATTTCGAGAGCCTCCCGAGATTGCGGGCGAGAATAGCGACGGTGTAACCTTCATGGGCGAACTTGCGGGCTATGGAGCGGCCGAGCTTTGGCCCTACGCCCACGATGGCAGCTATACCGCGTTGAGGAGCTGAGCTTGCCAAGCTCCTCATCTTTCACTGTGTAGGTGGTGAAATATGAGTAGGGGTTGTGGGTTGGCTGGGCTAGGATCTGCTACGGTGATACGTCGGTCCTTGCCCCCTTCGTGAGAGTCACAGCATCGTTCTTGCCTTTGCCCTTGTAGATGGAAGTGTCTGTCTGAAAGGGTTCTCGCTTCTGGGTTTTCGGATCTGTTATTTAAGAACCGCAGCCTTCCGCTTTTAGTTATGCTTCTGTGCCTAAGCTAATTATGTTTTAGGATTATATCTGCAAAATATTGATATAAAACTAGAAACGGTGACTTGTGCCAAAAATAATGAAACATGTGCCACGAATAAGGATATTAAAATGTTAAAGGAATTGTTGACGCTTTAAAAATATCATATGCTATATTCGAATGTAGTTTCACTCCAGCATTTATCAAAAAATACAAACAGTGACGAAGCTGGCTTAAAGAATCTAGGAAGAGGAGTAGCAACACATTTGTTAACCATTTTCTAGTATATTTACATAGAAGTTCAGAACTTTGTAAGTCAAATACATAAGAATGACTTACAGGCAATGCTCTAGTCTAATGGCGCATTGTCATGAGTAAATTTTCTTCACACGACGCTACATATTGCTGAAAAATTACGGTAACAGTGAATACGTAGATACTGAAAAATCATAACAACCTTCCAAATTTATATGTACCTCCTTTCTTGAACTGAATATAATAAATGAAAAGGGTTGAAAATCATTTTCCATCAAAATTTACGGAGTCTCAATTATGGTTACCAAATGTTTAGACAACGAATATAGAAATTTTATTTGACCTTTGCTTATCTTGTAGCGTAGGCATCATTTATTGGAATGTCAAGGGTTTTAGTGTTGGCATGTATGCCACACGTTAATAATAGTTCTAGCTGTATAAAGCTTGCTTGCACTTCTCATCCGGTGTCAGGTCGGCAGCAGTTTTGATACATCTGTCCCTTTTACTTCTAGGTTATTCAAGTGATACACAAACGATTTACAACAACAACAACAACAACAAAGCCTTTTCCCACTAAGTGGGGTCGGCTATATGAATCCTAGAACGCCATTGCGCTCGGTTTTGTGTCATGTCCTCCGTTAGATCCAAGTACTCTAAGTCTTTTCTTAGAGTCTCTTCCAAAGTTTTCCTAGGTCTTCCTCTACCCCTTCGGCCCTGAACCTCTGTCCCGTAGTCACATCTTCGAACCGGAGCGTCAGTCGGCCTTCTTTGCACATGTCCAAATCACCGGAGCCGATTTTCTCTCATCTTTCCTACAATTTCGGCTACTCCTACTTTACCTCGGATATCCTCATTCCCAATCTTATCCTTTCTCGTGTGCCCACACATCCCACAAAGCCTCCTCATCTCCGCTACACCCATTTTGTGTACGTGTTGATGCTTCACCGCCCAACATTCTGTGCCATACAACATCGCTGGCCTTATTGCCGTCCTATAAAATTTTCCCTTGAGCTTCAGTGGCCTACGACGGTCACACAACACGCCGGATGCACTCTTACACTTTATCCATCCAGCTCGTATTCTATGGTTGAGATCTCCATCTAATTCTCCGTTCTCTTGCAAGATAGATCCTAGGTAGCGAAAACGGTCGCTTTTTGTGATCTTCGCTAGATTGCTCCGGTCATTAGTGTGGATAAGTATATAAATGGATAGAGATAGGAAAGCAAACACAAGATGTACGTGGTTCACCCAGATTGGCTACGTCCACGGAATAGAAGAGTTCTCATTAATTGTGAAGGGTTTACACAAGTACATAGGTTCAAGCTCTCCTTTAGTGAGTACAAGTGAATGATTTAGTACAAATGACATTAGAAAATATTGTGGGAGAATGATCTCGTAATCACGAAACTTCTAAGTATCGGAGTGTGGTGTCGTCTTGACTTGCCTTATCTGTCTCATAGGTAGATGTGGCATCTTCTCTGGAAGTACTCTTCCTCCATCCAGTGGTGGTATCTTTAACTGGTGGAGATGCACAAGGTAATGTATCAATTTCACTTGAAGCTTACTTGTAGTTTCAGGCTTGGTCAAGCGCGATACAAACCATGTAGTAGGAGTCCCCCAAGTCGCCGAGCTAGGGGGTCTGCTGAAAGAGGTGACAGACAAGGTAAGCAATCAGAGCTCCGACTGATTGTTCACCTTCTCCCCATCTTGCAGCAGCATGAAGGATAAAGAGAAGAAAAATGAGAAGAGATGATATGAGATACTTTTGCTTTTGAAGAAGTAACTTTCCACAGGCTTATTCTTGAACTGAGCTGGAGGGTTTTCTGGTTTCCTCCAGAGTATAAGGCCGACTGAAGAATTTGAGGGTCAAAACAAGTCCATCAAATCTAGAGTACGTTCCACCCTGCTGATATGGGATACTTTTGCTTTTGACAGAGTAATGGATGTATCGGCACGTGTGCTGTTACGCTTGTCTCCACATGCTTCCTTGTATCCTTCGCACTTGCCCTATCTGTTCCTCAAGCAGATGCGAAATCTTCCCTGGAAACATAAGATGTTGAAGATGAGTACTCGAGAGCAATGCCAGGTAAGTAATCAGGTAAGGGGTTCCAGGCAGTCAGTTCCTGGCTGGAAGCTTGATTCCAAGTGCTGACTGATTGCTCTCTTTCTCCTTGTCTTGCAGGTAAAAACAAGGCCAAAGGAAAAGACAGGGAAAAAGCATGATATGGGATACTCTTGCTTTTAACCCTGATGATATGAGATATTCTTGCTCTAGTATAGCTTGTTTGCAGAGGTATTATCGGGGGGAAAGAAAGCTGAATATTTCGAAAGGCTTCGTTGGGAGTGCCCTCTCAGATATGATGAAGGGTTGAGCATTTTTGCAGGTCTGCCTGTCCGTTGGGGATGGAGGTCGACATATATAGGAGTCTCCCTAACAACAAGTAGTAATGCTATTCATTTACCCTGCTTGGTCATAGCACGGTAGTGGGAGCTGCCAGTTTCACTTGTTTTAACTCTGTCAGAGCACTTTGAAAAAGTGGTCTGTGGTATCTGGCTCTCGAGATTCGGAGAACGATGCCTCTTCGATTTTTGAGAAAGCAATCATGCTAGGGGTCTGGCTCTCGAGATTCGGAGAGCAGTGTCTCTTCGAATTTTGAGGAAGTAATCATGTTGGGAGTCTGGCTCTCGAGATTCGGAGGACGGTGCCTTTTCGATTTTGGAGCAAGCAATCCTGTTGGGAGTGTTGTCTCGAATGTGAGTAAAGGTTGGGCATGTTTGCTAGTCTACCTTGCCCCGAAGCACAAAGGTTGACACACAGGGACTTTCCAATTATCTAGCAATGGTACTGTTCCTTTACCCTCTCTTCGCTTTTGAGAAAGTAGTCATGTTGGGAGTCTGGCTCTCGAGATTCGGAGGACGGTGCCTCTTCGATTTTGGAGCAAGCAATCTTGTTGGGAGTTTTCTCGAATGTGAGTAAATGTTGGGCATGTTTGCTAGTCTACCTTGCCACGAAGCACAGAGGTTGACACACATGAACTTTCCAATTATCCAACAATGGTACTGTTCCTTTACCCTTGTGGGTAATAATATGGTAGCTAGACCTTCAAAATTTATGTGTCCAAACTTTGTTAGTGCTGTTTCTTTGCTATTCTTTTACCTTTCTTGGTCAGAGCGATGTAATGGGAGCTGCAAGCTTCACGTGCTCAACTTTGGCAGAGAACTTTGGCAAAGTTATCTGTGGTACCCATGAGCTATTGTTGCGTGTGGGAAGTGGGTGATTGAACAGTAAGATTCATGTGCTTTCTACTTCACCAGAAGTCTTCGACAGAATGCCCATAATTTCTGCAAAGCTGAGTGTGCGTGTGACAGGTGCTGACAAGGCTAGAATAGTAGGTGCCTCTTCGATTTCTGAGATCGGCCCTCGTGGTCTCTGAGCAGCCCAGCTTTTGAGAAAGCGAGCGCCTCTTCGATTGATTCGGAGAACGATGCCTCATCGATTTTTGAGAAAGCAATCATGCTGGGGGTCTCGCTCTCGAAGATTCGGGGAGCAGTGTCTCTTTGATTTTTGAGAAAGTAATCATGTTGGGAGTCTGGCTCTCGAGATTCGGAGGGCGGTGCCTCTTCGATTTTGGAGCAAGCAATCTTGTTGGGAGTGTTTTCTCGAATGTGAGTAAAGGTTGGGCATGTTTGCCAGTCTACCTTGCCACGAAGCACAGAGGTTGACACACAAGGACTTTCCAATTATCCAGCAATGGTACTGTTCCTTTACCCTCTCTTCGATTTTTAAGAAAGTAGTCATGTTGGGAGTCTGGCTCTCGAGATTCGGAGGACGGTGCCTCTTCGATTTTGGAGCAAGCAATCTTATTGGGAGTGTTTTCTCGAATGTGAGTAAAGGTTGGGCATGTTTGCTAGTCTACCTTGCCACGAAGCACAGAGGTTGACACACAGGGACTTTCCAATTATCCAGCAATGGTACTGTTCCTTTACCCTTATGGGTAATAATATGGTAGCTAGACCTTCAAAATTTATGGGTCTAAACTTTGTTAGTGATGTTTCTTTGCTATTCTTTTACCCTTCTTGGTCAGAGCGATGTAGTGGGAGCTGCAAGCTTCACGTGCTCAACTTTGGCAGAGAACTTTGGCAAAGTTATCTGTGGTACCCATGAGCTATTGTTGCGTGTGGGAAGTGGGTGATTGAACAGTAAGATTCATGTGTTTTCTACTTCCCCAGAAGTCTTCGACAGAATGCCCATAATTTCCGCAAAGCTGAGTGTGCGTGTGACAGGTGCTGACAAGGCTGGAAAAGTAGGTGCCTCTTCGATTTCTGAGATCGGCCCTCGTGGTCTCTGGGGAGCCCAGCTTTTGAGAAAGTGAGCGCCTCTTCGATTTCTGAGATCGGCCTTCGTGGTCTTTGAGCAGCCCAACTTTTGAGAAAGCAAACGCCTCTTCGATTTATGAGATCAACCTTCGTGATCTCTAAGCAGCCCAGCTTTTGAGAAAGCAAACGCCTCTTCGATTTCTGAGCAGGCGCCTCTTCGATTTCTGAGCAGGCGCCTCTTCGATTTCTAAAGCTCCGTCGAGTGCAGATTTTTATAGGGGCTGGCATTAAGTTCCAAAGCACACTTGAATCTCCACCAGTAGAAGCTTCATTCTTGCACTTCTAAGATCTTGATTTGTCCGACCTCTTCTCTCTTCAACACCTTTGAAAATGTCTGGCCCCTCCGACCGTCGTTTTGACTTGAACCTTGTTGAAGAGGCAGCCCCGCCTTCTCCAGACAACATATGGCGCCCATCCTTCGTCTCCTCTACTGGTCCTCTTACCGTTGGGGATTCTGTGATGAAGAATGATATGACCGCTGCGGTGGTGGCCAGGAACCTTCTCACTCCCAAAGATAACAGACTACTTTCCAAACGGTCTGATGAGTTAGCTGTTAAGGATTCGCTGGCTCTCAGTGTTCAGTGTGCAGGTTCTGTGTCTAATATGGCCCAACGCCTATTTGCTCGAACCCGCCAAGTTGAATCATTGGCGGCTGAAGTGATGAGTCTCAAACAGGAGATTAGAGGGCTCAAGCATGAGAATAAACAGTTGCACCGGCTCGCACATGACTATGCTACAAACATGAAGAGGAAGCTTGACCAGATGAAGGAAACTGATGGTCAGGTTTTACTTGATCATCAGAGATTTGTGGGTTTGTTCCAAAGGCATTTATTGCCTTCGTCTTCTGGGGCTGTACCGCGTAATGAAGCTCCGAATGATCAACCTCTGATGCCTCCTCCTTCTAGGGTTCTGTCCAGTACTGAGGCTCCAAATGATCCCCCTCCGGTGCCTTCTCTTTCTGGGGCTCTACCGACTGCTGAGACTTCTCCTAAGCAACCTTTGTGAAGGCTCCCTCTTGTGTGTTTATTTTGACTCATGTATATGTACATATTTGTAGCTTATCGGGGATATCAATAAATAAGCTTTCCTTCATTTCAACGTATTGTGTTAAATACACCAAAGCCTTCTTCGCTAAGTTCTTTGAATTTTCTTTTGTTGAAGCTTGTATGTTGAAGCTTTCTGAGTGGAGCATGTAGGTTGGGGTAGTGTTCCCTTAATTTCCCGAGTGAGGAAAACTTATCGGTTGGAGACTTGGAAAATCCAAGTCACTGAGTGGGATCGGCTATATGAATCTTAGAACGCCATTGTGCTCGATCCTGAGTCATGTCCTTCGTTAGATCCAAGTACTCTAAGTCTTTTCTTAGAGTCTCTTCCAAAGTTTTCCTAGGTCTTCCTCTACCCCTTCGGCCCTGAACCTCTGTCCCATAGTCGCATCTTCTAATCGGAGCGTCAGTAGGCCTTCTTTGCACATGTCCAAACCACCGTAACCGATTTTCTCTCATCTTTCCTTCAATTTCGGCTACTCCTACTTTACCCCGGATATCCTCATTCCTAATCTTATCCTTTCTCGTGTGCCCACACATCCAACGAAGCATCCTCATCTCCGCTACACCCATTTTGTGTACGTGTTGATGTTTCACCGCCCAACATTCTGTGCCATACAGCATCGCCGGCCTTATTGCCGTCCTATAAAATTTTCCCTTGAGCTTCAGTGGCATACGGCGGTCACACAACACGCCGGATGCACTCTTCCACTTCATCCATCCAGCTTGTATTCTGTGGTTGAGATCTCCATCTAATTCTCCGTTCTTTTGCAAGATAGATCCTAGGTAACGAAAATGGTCGCTCTTTGGTATTTCTTGATCTCCGATCCTCACCCCTAACTCGTTTTGGCCTCCATTTGCACTGAACTTGCACTCCATATATTCTGTCTTTGATCGGCTTAGGCGAAGACCTTTAGATTCCAACACTTCTCTCCAAAGGTTAAGCTTTGCATTTACCCCTTCCTGAGTTTCATCTATCAACACTATATCGTCTGCGAAAAGCATACACCAAGGAATATCATCTTGAATATGTCCTGTTAACTCATCCATTACCAACGCAAAAAGGTAAGGACTTAAGGATGAGCCTTGATGTAATCCTACAGTTATGGGAAAGCTTTCGGTTTGTCCTTCATGAGTTCTTACGGCAGTCTTTGCTCCTTCATACATATCCTTTATAGCTTGGATATATGCTACTCGTACTCATTTCTTCTCTAAAATCCTCCAAAGAATGTCTCTTGGGACCTTATCATACGCTTTTTCCAAATCTATAAAGACCATGTGTAAATCCTTTTTCCCATCTCTATATCTTTCCATCAATCTTCGTAAGAGATAGATTGCCTCCATGGTTGAGCGCCCTGGCATGAACCCGAATTGGTTGTCCGAAACCCGTGTCTCTTGCCTCAATCTATGCTCAATGACTCTCTCCCAGAGCTTCATTGTATGACTCATTAGCTTAATACCCCTATAGTTCATGCAATTTTGTACGTCGCCCTTATTCTTGTAGATAGGCACCAAAGTGCTCGTTCGCCACTCATTTGGCATCTTCTTCGTTTTCAAAATCCTATTGAAAAGGTCAGTGAGCCATGTTATACCTGTCTCTCCCAAAAGTTTCCACACTTCGATTGGTATATTGTCTGGGCCTATTGCTTTTTTATGCTTCATCTGCTTCAAAGCTACAACCACTTCTTCCTTCCGGATTCGACGATAAAAAGAGTAGTTTCTACACTCTTCTGAGTTACTCAACTCCCCTAAAGAAGCACTCATTTCATGTCCTTCATTGAAAAGATTATGAAAATAACCTCTCCATCTGTCTTTAACCGCATTCTCTGTAGCAAGAACCTTTCCATCCTCATCCTTGATGCACCTCACTTGGTTTAGGTCCCTTGTCTTCTTTTCCCTTGCTCTAGATAGTTTATAGATATCCAACTCTCCTTCTTTGGTATCTAGTCGTTTATACATATCGTCGTAAGCCGCTAACTTAGCTTTTCTGACAGCTTTCTTCGCCTCTTGCTTCGCTTTTCTATACCTTTCACCATTTTCATCGGTCCTCTCCTTGTATAAGGCTTTACAACATTTCTTCTTAGCCTTCACCTTTGTTTGTACCTCCTCATTCCACCACCAAGATTCCTTTTGGTGTGGGGCAAAGCCCTTGGACTCTCCTAATACCTCTTTTGCTACTTTTCGGATACAACTAGCCATGGAATCCCACATTTGGCTAGCTTCCCCCTCTCTATCCCACACACATTGGGTGATTACCTTCTCTTTGAAAATGACTTGTTTTTCTTCTTTTAGATTCCACGATCTAGTCCTTGGGCACTTCCAAGTCTTGTTCTTTTGTCTTACTCTTTTGATATGTACATCCATCACCAACAAGCGATGTTGATTAGCCACGCTCTCTCCTGGTATAACTTTGCAATCCTTACAAGTTATACGATCCCCTTTCCTCATTAGAAGAAAATCTATTTGTGTTTTTGACGACCCACTCTTGTAGGTGATCACATGTTCTTCTCTCTTCTTAAAGAAGGTGTTGGCTAAGAAGAGATCATATGCCATTGCAAAATCCAAGATAGCTTCCCCATCCTCGTTTCTCTCCCCAAAACCATGGCCACCATGAAAACCTCCATAGTTGCCTGTCTCCCTGCCCACGTGTCCATTTAAATCTCCTCCTATAAATAACTTCTCCGTCTGAGCAATTCCTTGCACCAAGTCTCCAAGATCTTCCCAAAATTTCTCCTTCGAACTCGTATCCAACCCTACTTGAGGTGCGTACGCACTAATCACATTGATAAGTTCTTGTCCTATTACAATCTTGATTGCCATGATTCTATCTCCTACCCTCTTGACATCTACAACATCTTGTACCAAGGTCTTGTCCACGATAATGCCAACACCGTTTCTCGTTCTATTTGTGCCCGAATACCAAAGTTTAAACCCTGAGTTTTCTAGATCCTTTGCCTTACTACCAACCCACTTAGTTTCTTGTAGGCACATAATATTTATCCTTCTCCTCGCCATAACTTCCACTACTTCCATAGATTTTCCCGTTAAGGTTCCTATATTCCACGTTCCTAAACGCATTTTGCTCTCTTGAACTCTACCCTTCTGTCCTAGCTTCTTCACCCTCCCCCGTCTAATAGGATCAAAGTACTTCTTTTGTGTGTCCCGGGTAAAGTTGATAGGAGCATATGCTCCCAAACAACTTTGAGTGGAGTCGTTCGAAAAGAAGTTTTTATGGCCCCCTTGCTCATTTAACACTGCATCCGAGTGCCGATGGAGATACAGCGACCCTTGCTCACTTATCACTGTGCTCGGGCCACACAGCGCGCCACTTACGGGTGACGCCCTAGCTTTAGCACGATTTTGTTCTGGATTCATTTTCATAAAGATTCGACGTAGGATAAAATAAAGGGTAAAGTGCATAGTACCAGGTTTGACTTTTTAGTGTAAAAATGTGGTTTTTCGTTAAAGTGAACAGTACCGTGGGCTTTTCGTTAAAACTCTCATACAAAAAATTGATATAATTAAAAATAATAATAATAATCAGAAAAAATTAGTCTTCGATCCCTAGTTACTAATGGTCATTGACTGAAAATTTATTAGTTTTCAGATTTTGATCCAATTCCCTAGTATTAATGTAATAATGAATTTACATGTTAGTTACATAATTTTTTTAAATAAAAATTAATAATTGATTTAGAATTTTAATACTCACACCTTTATTAAACTCCTAACTAATTTTTAATTCAAAACATTTTCAAAATAAATAAAAAAATTAGAATAAGTTTGTACCCATTAGCTTTTAAAAAAAAAAGTTTTCAAGTTTTTAATCTTATATGTACCCATTCATGTAATTTTTTTTCAAATTTTTAATCTTAAAATGTACTTATTCTTAAATATACCAATTTGTTATATGTAAAATGTACCATTTTTTATATATAAAATCTATTCAATTTTTTTGTAATCCATTTTTAAACTTATATGGGTACATCCTTTTTTCTTTGATTTGAGAATGTATCCCTGACAAGTTTAATCGAAGAAATTTACTAATTAATGTTATTAAGCTTAATTATTTATTTATTTATTTTTTATTTATTTTTTATTTTGAAGAATGTACCCATGTTTTGGTACAATAATTTTTTTTGTTAATTTTGATTAATGTACCCATGTTTACACACACACACACTAGCAGAGAGTACACACTTTGTGTGTGTGAACAACCGCCCACCTCCTCCCACGTTCTCCTTAAGCGCAACCGCTTCAGTTCATTCAAAGTATCCAAAAAACATCATGATTTCACTTACATGTTTGAAAAAATGATGGTGGGACAATTTTTTCTTAATAAGTGCATATGGTTTATCTTATGTAAATATTTTGATATAAAATTACTATTTTGCCCTTCTTATGTAAATATTGTGTATCAAAAGTGAGGGCAAAATAGGAAAAAAAAAAGGAAAAAGTTCAAAAGATACAAAATTACTATTTTGCCCTCATCATGTCAACATTGTGTAGTCAAAAGTGAGGGCAAAATTGGAAGAAAAGGGAACAAAAAGTTGACAAGCTCTCTTCTCTTAATAGAATAGATACACACACACACAATAGTATATTTATATTTTAATATTTTTAATTCCAGAAATTATGGTTTTTTTATCTAAAATCTCATTAATATAAACAACTATAAATTTTAATTTATAATTTAAAAAATATAGTAATATACATAGAAATAAATTATCACATTAATTTCAGGAACTTCGATCAGAAATTGAAAACCAACAAGGTTTCAGTCAAATAATATTCATAGTTAGGGACTGCATCCAAAGTCTTCTTAAAAATAATAATAAAGAAAGCCTAAGGCCTTCTTCGGTTAAGATGAGTTGAGTTTTGTGGAGACATAAATTAATAATTTGATAAGAGAATGATACTGGACTATAAGCTCTTTATGACAAATTTACTCTTGACGCCATAAGCAGATCATAAAGTACTTAAGGGATGTGGCATCTGCCTGCCTCATGGGTACAAGGCATTCGGGTCGCCTTAGAGCCCCTTAGGCCTATGGTATCCTACCATCGAGCCATACTCGGCCCAAGGTGGTAGGAAGCCGACTCTTCAAAGTCTCATTTTTAGGTGTTTAATGTGAATGCATATTTCTGCCACTAGGCAATCAACTCGTTTGAGTCTTATAACCTGTTTGCCTAAGACTTGCAGACTTGGAACACAAAGTTGGAGTTAAGGGGAAAAATGGTGTGTTGTCTATCACAGAGGCTCCAATGCCTAAATTAATAGTGTTTATCGACTAAATCAACACTTAAATGCAAATAGTAGCATGGAAAGGTCTAGTAGAACGGGGGCGAAAACTAAACCTTCTTTCTTCGACTTAAACTGAGGGGCTTAGCTTACGTGTGAAACACTTTGCCTAGGAAGTACAGTTTGGCATAAGTTCGAGATTACCATTCTTCGAGCCATAAGTGGCTACTTATAAAGGATGGCTGAATGTGATCTGCAAAGCAGTTGAAAATGACACGTGGCATGCGTTGAGCCTTTTTAAGAAGCACTCCTCATAAGTGGAGGAAATAACGAAGGTCCATGATAGCGTATGCCTTAAGAATAGGCATTGTGTGCCATGTTTATAGGTACTGAGTGAGCCCACTTCTTTGCTGGGGTCACCGCGTTGTGGTAATGCCCTGCAAATTTTAGCCTTTTAGCTAGGTCAGGGGAAGTCTAACTGATCATTTATCCTTAACGAAAGTTCAACGTGCCTAACAGGCTTTAGCAGTGCTCTTGCTTGGCAAGGCTTTCTTAGCCTCGTAATGCGCCAGGCGCTAACCTTCTTGTTACGAGCTAGGTCTTAGCCCTTAAAGTGCGTTTGTTGCACCGAACTATCTTGGACTGGACTAGCTCCAGGGACTAAGCTGGATTGGCTTGACTTGGACTAAACTGGATAAGAATTATGAAGCATTTGGTGCACCACCGGACTAAGAAGCAGGACAATAAAAAATTTCATTTTATTTATTATTAAATTATTATTTTGTAGTTATTTCAATAGTCTAAACACCTAATTAATTCTAAAAAAATATTGTTTGATCATTTATTAATTTACTTTTGTCCTTAGAAAAACTAAAAAGTAAGGAAAAATAAATAAATTAACATCAGTCATCAGCCCTTCTTCCTTGCAGAGAGATACAAAATCATGTCCTTCAAGCAAGACCATTGTTTCTTTCTCAAAGCCATTCTTCTTCTTCGAGAAGCAAAACCCATGAAAATATTTGGTTACTATGGAAGAAATGGGAGAGAACCTAGCAAAACCCATAAAATTTCTTGCCATAGAACACAAGATAGAATGTTTTCGTCATTCTTCAGTATTTGATCGATGAGTTTCAGAGTCAGTAACAAGACAGAAAAAAGTAGATGGCTGATGGGTTTCAGATCTGGGGTGTAAACAACTCTCAGTTTGACTTGGTTTTGCAGGAGATCATAAAGGAGTCGGTGATGTCAGAGTTAACAGCAGAGGACTACGACAAACGCTATTCTATGCGAAAGCATGAAGTTGTAAACGAGGATAGTCCTAGCTAATACCAAGTGTTCACTTCGGATTAGCTAACACAACTTAGTGAGGTGTTTAGTTGGCACGAATCGGACTTAGCATCATTTATGCTAGTCCAGTCTTACGCCAAACATGGGATTGTTGTCCCAGCTAAGCCAGACCCCACTAAGGAGGCCTAACAAATGGGGCCTTAGTTTATTCATAGTGGCTTTGACCACTTGCTTGTGGGTTACTACACAAGTTCCAATGTATTAAGCTTCTTACATAGATTCCACGTAAGACCTAATGTCATGTGGTTTATCTAGTGAATACATCAGACCCTTTATGGGTATTTTTGTCTTTTTATCCACACATGATCAACATAGATATGACTTTTGGGCTGAGTTCATTTATGGTTTCACATGTGTGCCTTTTGTGCTTCTACCAACCAGAGACCTCGAGGACTGATTTTAAGATACCTGCGAAGATTAGGATGCACCATCACTAGTAGAACATAGAGGTTTGCATAGTAGGGTATGCAACCTCCGCTCCAGCTGCTTGCAAGAGTTCAGTTCTATAAATAGCCAGGTCACATAGGGAAATCGATCATTTGTCTTACTATTTAGAATTCTCTATGTTCTAGTTTCTCTCAAACTATCTCTCTGACTTAGGCATCGAATGCCCTTTCGCAGACACCTTCTCCTATTTATCAAGTGTTCGTCAATTATGCTAACAATATTTCTTATTTTGCAAGTGTGACATCGTCAATCTAACCTTGTTTGTCAGACACTGTGAGTTTGATTCGTATTACATTATTGGTATTATGGATTTTATATATTAAATATGGATCTGTCTACTTTTTCTTTTTCTCCATTTGTGATTAGTTACCTCTTTTATCTCTCTTATAATTTATTGTATGAGAATCACTCTCATTACACTCAAAATTTTTAACTGACTGTATAAGTTTGATTCCTATATCATTGGGATTGCACTCAATTTTTCGACCCACTATCGAAGGCCTAAGTTCAAAAAAAACATTAAACTCAATTATTAAAGCAATTCGAGCTTAAGAATGAGACTGAAAACAAAGAAAGTTGCGCTTAAGACCTCTATTGTGGTAGGACGAAGTTAAGGTGGATAATTACTAAATTCAGCATACGTTGAATAAAGAAATTGATGTCAATCAAATCGTTTGATACTTAATTAGATTTTAGTTGCTCAACTCATAATTTTTGTTAGTAGTTTATTTGCTTAACTCATAACAAACTGTGTGAGTAATTTCATAATATAGTACTTGTACAACTAAGACCACTTATTTTGAGCCAACCATAACTTGTTCCAACTTAAAACCAAGTCAAGTAAATTGAGGTAAGCTAAGTTCATGCTTGATAAAAACATAAACATTGGGGGATGTTTACTTACATTTTTAAGATGGTAATGACATGAGATAATACGAAAATGATATTTAAATTGTTCATGTATGAGATAAATATGGACCTCCTTAGTAATGATATATTTTTGAATTTGGTAATGGAACCTGTGAAAATATAAATTAACCACGTGGATTTTAGCTCAATATGATGGTTTTACCCTTGACGTCGTGAGCAAACCACACCAAAACTCAAAGGGATAAGCATCTTCATGCCCTATAGGTCTTAGGCATTCGGGCCCACACATATATCAAGGTGCCCTTCAAGTCCAAGATATCTCGCTCCTGCCACCGCGCATTTTCCGGCTTAAGGAGTCAGGGGTCGATTCTTTGGAGTCTCCCTTGGGTTTCGCGCTCTAGCGTCACTACCTGCCAGAGGCCTCCAGAGACTTCCTATAGCTACCTGCGAAGACTGGTCTGCATTACACTAGCAAAACATAGCAGTTTGCCTAGTACGGCTTGAGGCCTCACATTTTAGCTATTTGCGAGGAATCTCTCCTATAAATACCCCTAAGTCTAACTTTCCAAAATTATTAATTTGTCATCTCGCTCTAACTCCATTAAGTTTTTGGTTCAAAATAAGTCATGTGACTTGCACATGACATGTTTAGGGTTATTTCGGACACCTCAACAAAAAAAAAATATCATCCAACTTTACTATAGATTGGAAGGTCTCGAATGACTATATTTTTAAGCCATCTTCATTTTGAAACACTAAGAAGTAAATGCAGGTCGTTTTCCTTTTTTCGAACATCAAACCCTCAGATCATCGTTTAGATCAACTCTTTTTTTGTATTTTTTGTTTTTTTTTGTTTTTTTTTTTTGAGAAACCTAGAATTATTTTGTCAAAGTGAACTTATCAGAAGGGGTGTTGAAATGTTCAAAATTATGTACCTTGAGCTTATTTTGGATGAAAAAACTTAATGGAGTAAGGATGAGATGACAAATTAATAATTTATGAAAGTTTGTATGACAAATCACTTAAAGTTTTAGTTCATATGACAAATTGAAAAAGAAAAAGTGTATATATTCATAAATGACATTTCAAAAAACTTCCACATCAATATACCATCTTAAATTCAATCATGAACTAAGGGGACCATACGAGGGAATTCGAACTTGATTACACTTTTAAATTGTACGAAGAAGAATTCGAACTTGGGTGATGCACACTGCTTTGAACATCCAATCAAGTTCACTGAGCTCATATATGTTTTTGATCTTCTTTTCAGCTGAGTACCAAGTTTAGAGATCTTTCAAGGATATATATGATACGAACTCCAAGTCTAAAATTAATCTGGCAGAAAAAGCTCATCCAATTAGCTTCTTTATACCAATTAGATATAACATCAATGTCAATCTTGTTAGGTTATTATGGTTTATCCCTTTATGGGTATAAATTAATGGTAAAAAAGCAGGCAAACTTAAAGAGAGACAATTTTAAATAATTTAGCTTCCATGGGTAAACTAACCTAACCCTAATCCTAACCCTAACCCTAATTCTAACCTTAACCCTAACCCTAAGACTGCCTCTGCATTGGCACCCCTTCGCGCTTAGGTTGGATTCCTAGACTACTAACACGTCATCACTGTGTTAGCAATTTAGTAGCATGAAGAAAATTAGCATCAAGATATATATGCAGGGAAATTGTCATTTTCATAATCCATAGGGCAATAATTACGAACAAAATAATATCAGTGTAGGTATTGTCATTTTCTTCACATTCTATCAAGTATCAATATTCTCATTGGAGTATATATAGATGAAGACAAAGCGGAGTTTTAATATATATAGCCCTAATTTCAAGTTTGTATTGTATGGCTCCTGTTAAATAATACTCTGGTTTGTGGATAAATTTGGATTGGAGGGAAGGGAAGCAAGCTGGTCTACTATCTTAAATGAGTTCACATGTTTGGTAGCAGGTTGGGCGGTGGTGGAACTAGTGGTTTGATTGAGTTGCCATTGGTCTTAGCGGCAATGATGGTGGAGATATATGTAAGAGTTTAGAACTACTGGGAGTCCGATGAAATTACAATATGTAGTAATTCAAAGTCAAATACTACTGCCATTCAGTATGGTATTTAGAATTGAATTGGAGTGAATAATCTACTGTTATTTTTTTTTTGTTATATTGGAGAGTTTCAAATGCTAGACTTAGCTTATTCCAACCATCTTTTTATCCCCCCTCATAACTAGGTTAAACCCAGTGGCATAATAATCCACTATCTGGTGATATTCGGTTTGGTAATCTCATTTAACTAGGTTAAAAGTAAATAGTATCATGAGTGTTTCGTTAAAACTCTCTTAATTAAAGCCCTAGTTGGAGGAGGAAATTAAAAATTTATGTCCTACTTGAAGTGGAAGATTGATTACTTGTTAAACAAAGTTAATTCCCTTCAAATAATAGGATGGAAGGAATACGTTTTTTTCATGTCTAATCTCGTAAGAATGAAAAATCATTCAATTTTACTTTCAATATATCTTGAGTATAGTGAGTTATTTATTTCAGTCAAGGTGTAGAGAAAATCAGTGTTTGAAATTTCTTCAATACAGTCGATATTAGGAAAAATAAAAAAAAATATATGGAAAGGGGGATGAAATATAAACTTCACCTTATATCGGAGAAACTCCTAAATTTCGGCTACAGATGTCGTCGATATTTCTTAAATATTGGTTAAATATTAGAAAAACTCTTATATTTCATATAAACTAGTCTTTGACATTCTCTTAAGTTTCATTTTAAATTATCATCATTTCCATTGAAAGCAACCAATATCAAAATCGATATATATATATATATATATATATATATATATATATATATATATATATCGATATTTTCACAAATTTGCATATCGATATTTGTGAATGTGAGGACAAAGTCCTACATTGGTTAGGGACCAACTCATGCAAGGGCTTATACGAGGTTGAGCTACTCCCCATATAACCATTGGTTTTATAGTAGAACCTCAACTTCCAGAATGTCCCACGTGTGAAGCCCAATGGCCCCACTCGCTTCACGTCACCCAGTTTGTGTGGCCTACGTGTTAGACTTGAAAATTCGCCACGCATGAAGAGGCGTGTGATAATGTGAGGACAAAGTCCCACATTGATAAGAGACCAAATCATGCAAAGACTTATAAGAGGTTGGGCTACTTTCCATATTTCAATTAATTTTATGGTATAATCTCAATTTCTTCAATATTTTTACCGATATTGATATTTTAATAGAGAAAACAAGATAAATAGTTTGAACTACCATAGTTTTAGAGTCTTCAATCAAACTACCCTCTTCTGCCATACTCTAGCTCCTCTTATTCACTCCCTCGACTTATTAACCATCACTCTAATATCACGACTTGAGTTCTTATTGGGTCATTTGTGTCATTTCATCTTCTTTTTAGAAACCTTGGGAGCCTCGTATTAGAGTTAGATTTGTGCAAATCTTGAAGAAGTTTTGGATCTACGTCGATCCATCACGACCCCATCAAATCCATTTCTCATTCATGAGAGCTTTTTTCTTTATGCGCTTTCTCCGTCAACTCGTCCAATTAAGGACCACTTTGCGTGTTTCTGGAATATATATGGAGACAAAAGCATTGATTGGGAAAGTGGCAGATTAAAATCCAAACATGGAAGATAACTATATGGCTAGGAATCAAATGGCCACTGTTTGTACAATCTACTGTAGTCTACCATTATATTTCTGCTAGATACTGTGCTTTTCTAATTCCAAACTTGGGATCGCTTCCAACGCCACTAAACTAAGACCTTGTTATCATTTATGACCGCACCCTTATATTTAAAAGTAAGTGTTGATGCAAATTTCATCCAAGGTTGAATTGACAAACTCCACCAATAAAACAAGAAACACCGTGAGCCTAATTGATGAACACACAAGAAAAGCAGGGAGTGCGTTGCTAAGTCAAAGAGACAGTTTGAGAGAAACTATGGCACAAAGCATATTGAGTAGTAAATGACGATTATTGATTTCTCTGTTGAACTTGGTTATTTATAGGAGTGAACCCTCGCAAGCACCTAGGAGGGGAGGCCACAAGCCATACTAGGCATACCGCTACGTGCTGCTAGTGTGATGCAGACCAGTCTCCGCATGCAACTTATGAGTGGTCCCAGAAGCCTCTGATTGATAACTTCGCAGTAGCATGGACACCCAAGGGAAGAATCTGAAGAGCCAAGTTCCTTCCACTTTGGACCGTGTATGAAACAGTGACATGACATATCATAGACCCAAAGAACACCTTGATACGTAACTGACTCGAAGGCCTAGTACACAAAGGGAAGGCAGATGCCAAATCCCGAGGGACACAGTTCAATTAGGGTTTGTTTCTGACTACTTCAACAAGTGTAAAAATAACTTTTTGACAATCATAAGTGCTCGACTATGTTTAGAAAAAGAAAAAAAAACTTGGGGGATTATAGAAGCAGTTTTTCAAAATATTTCACATGTTTTCAATAAAAACACTTTTTTTTTTTGAACAAGCAATATTACTATACTAAAGGGGAAGAGGGCTTAACCTCACAATGGGTTAGCAATAATTTGATTCAAATTTACCTTTGGCAAGAATCGAACCTAAGACCTCTCACTTACAAATGAAGAGTAGTATTACTAGATTGTAGTACTAAATGACTAATAAAAACACTTATAAGCAGAATTTCTTCTTATAGAGTAAGTCAAACGGACCTTTAGTTATAACAAATAGTTCGGTCCATGGCCGGTGGCCCCCCCATTGCAAAAAAGTTAGAAGGCCCAAACAAAATTGAACATTGGAGTCTTGGCCCATAATAATTGGGCCTTGAGATTCGGTTAATGCAAAAGCCCGCTCGCTGTCTCTCTCTCCCCTCTCTGTTGCTGTGTTCCCTGTCTGGAATTTTCCCATTTCATCAGCCCAGTCGTCGATCTTCTTCTTCTTCTTCCTCGTCAAATCAATGAGCTCCCATTTCAGTTGATTCTCTGAATCTCCGATTGATCAGGTAATTGAAGTAAGATCCAACTCCTCTCTCTCTCTCTCTCTCTCTCTCTATTCTCTCTACATCGATCTAATCGTTTCATCACAATTACCAAATTCGGAACAAAAATTGAGATTTCTGAGTACTATATTCTTTCGTATATGCATATATATATATATGTGTGTATGTATAGGTTTTTGATGCTGGAGTTGCAGGTGAGACTCTAAGATGGAGTGGACGACGGTGCAGCATCTGGATCTACGACATGTGGGACACAGCTCAAAGCCGTTGCAGCCTCATGCTGCTGCCTTTCATCCCCATCAGGCCCTCGTCGCCGTTGCCATTGGAAATTACATCATTGGTAAAACATTACCCCACTTCCTCTTTTTTGTTTGTGATTATACCTAAAGCTGTGATTTTCTACTTTGAATATGTTATATATCTCTCTGTGTGTGTATCATTCTAGTTAGTGACATTGTTTGGAATTAGAATCTCTAATTTTATTTTCGGCCTTCTTTTGGAAAACTGTATCACTCGAGCTCAGGTTTGGGCGTGCAAGTGTGCCATGGGAGTAGTAAAGTGCTTTGATGTGTTGTAACTAGTGCATTTAACATACTTAAATCAATTATCAGTGTAAAGTTATAAACTTCGATAAGTACTGAGGTTTTATTGATGTTCTTGATACAGATTTATCTTTCTTGGGAAACTTTTAGTTTCTTATAAATTTTTAGGAATGACGACATGGATGTACTCAGTGACTCCATGAAATCCAAATACCGCATAAAAATTTCTAGATTGAATGTGCTCTCGTGCATATGCCCTACAAACATGTTTGTCCTTAATATGTTTTTTGCTCTGTCTGCACATCCGGTTATTTTTAATTTTTAATGTCTTTGTTTGCACAGAAATGGATGCATTGACAGGAAGCAAGATTTCATCTATTGATATTGGTACCCCCGTTGTCCGCATGTCCTATAGCCCCACAAGTGGGCATTCTGTGGTAGCGATCGTTGAGGTTGGTTGCCTATAAGCCCTTCTCTGTTTGGATGGTTTCAGATATAGATATTGGATCTCTTCTTATTGTTAATATCCGAGTTTTAGTTTTCGAATATCTCTACTATTATTAAGAGAACCCTCTTTGTCAACCAAAGAGGGTGAAATTTCAAATTTTAATAATTGCTCTTTAAACTGAGGGCATTAAGGTAGCTCCAATTCAAGCGCGCTCATATACTCTCCTAATTTTTTTTCTTTTCTACAGCAACTCCCTATAACTTATCCGACATGCATATGCATCTGTAAGCTGCTAGTGCTTATGACTAATTGTTGCTTCATATTCTAACAGCAAGTATTTGCGAAATAAAGTTAAATTAACATAATTTATTTATTTATCATTGTATCATAGGAAGACATCTTAGTTCTTCTTGGGTACAAATCCTTGTCACTACAAATCCTTGTCACTACAACCCTCTGGTTTATGTTGAATTCCATGTTTTTGTTCTAGTGATTGTAGGTTTGTCTCATAGTAGCTTTAAGTTATTGGGAACAAACCAACAAACTTTACTAGAAGAGTCTTTTTATTTATTTTTATTTTTTATTTTTTTATTTGTAACATTGTAACTGCAGAGGTCACACTTGGTGCGACGGCAAGTGCCTTCGCCCATGAGCGGTAGGTCTCGGGTTCGAGACTTGGGAGCAGCCTCTCCATAAATGGGGGTCTTCGCCCATGAGCGGTAGGTCTCGGGTTCGAGACTTGGGAGCAGCCTCTCCATAAATGGGGGTAAGGCTAGCTGACATTCACCTCTCCCAGACCCTGCGTAAAGCGGGAGTCTTGTGCACTGGGTACGACCTTTTAACATTGTAACTGCCAAAACTTGGCACACTTTTAGAAGAGTCTTTAATGACAGACTTTTAGAAGCTTTAAGTATGTGTGTCCTATTCTTTTTGTAAAGTGTGACTACAACTACATCTTTTGGTCACTGTAATAGATTGTGCTTATTGATTGCGAGACAGATAGAAGATATGTAATTTACTGAGGGGCCAAATATTACGCTTGTGCATGTTGTTGTTGGAGTATTCACTTGGTCACTTTTCAGATTGCATTAGAATGGTTATTAGTTAAAAGATGTGTGCTTTAGCATGAACTAGTGCAATTTCATTTTCTCTAATTATACAAGTCTTGAAGAGATTAATCAAAGCACAGCATATAATACGAGTAAATTTGTAGTCTCTTTCATTGGTTAATGTATTTTGTAGGTTTTCTTGCTACTTCTTTTATTTTGTGTTAATCTTTTATTGCTTTATGTAGTATTACATTTTATTTGGTGTTGTCTTTATCTTCCTCCATAAATGGGGGTAAGGCTAGCCGACATTCACCTCTCCCAGACCCTGCGTAAAGCGGGAGCCTTGTGCACTGGGTACGACCTTTGTCTTTATCTTCCTCCGCCCTTCATTTTGTAGGACTGTACCATTCGCTCTTGTGATTTTGATGCTGAGCAAACATGCGTCTTGCATTCACCTGAGAAGAAGACAGAACAAATTTCTTCTGATACAGAAGTCCATCTCGCTTTGACGCCTCTCCAGCCTGTAGTGTTTTTCGGTTTCCACAAGAAAATGAGTGTCACAGGTTTTCTTCGTTGTTTTCATTTTCTTTCAGTGGTTATCTGCCCCCAACAAACGCACACACAAAAAATGCAGTGACATGACAGTGTAGTAGTATTACATTTTCATTCATGCCGACTGTTTATCTCTAATTCTTGATACTGCTTCAATATGCATGAAGTTGTTGGAACTGTTGAAGGAGGAAGAGTGCCTACAAAAATAAAGACAGATTTGAAGAAACCTATTGTCAATCTCGCATGCCACCCTCGCCACCCTGTCCTGGTATATAGTTGTTTCGTTGAATTTCGTACATTTGTCCTTGTAGTCAGAATACATTTGTGGCTTTTGGATAAACGTCTAATATGTGTAGTCCTTTTATTCTGTGATATTGCAATCATTTTCTTTTTGCCCATTTCAGTATGTAGCTTATGCTGATGGTTTGATTCGAGCCTACAACATTCACACCTATGCTGTTCATTACACCTTACAAAGTAAGATGAGAGGGTTTTTTTTTTTAAATAAAAAAAAAATCTTGAGCAAACAGTGAGTCTGATTCTTTCTTGTTGAGTGTTTGAGAATCAAGAGTAATAAATAATAATTTAGTCTGCTTTAGATTCAAAAAAATAATTTAGTCTGCTTTAAGTGGTTCATGTGTTTCTTCATCTTTTGTTTTTGTTATACAGTTGATAACACCATAAAGCTCATTGGTGCTGGTGCATTTGGTTTTCACCCAACATTGGAGTGGATCTTTGTTGGTGATCGACGGGGTACTCTGCTCGCATGGGATGTGTCAACTGAGAGACCTAGTATGATTGGAATGTAAGTCATTTATGGTAGTTATACTAGAAAAATTATAAAATGGAACACAAAAAGTTCCATAAAGGCCAAAAAAATTTAAAACCAAAGAAATGGAAAAAAAAAAACTTTGTTGCATACAAGCCAATAGCGATTAGAAATTTATTCTTCTATTAATGCCTCATGTTCCTTTCTCGACTGATTCATTAATGCTCTTGTTTTGTTTTCTTGAGTTTAGTTTTCAGAAATTTATTTATTTATCTTAAGGAAAATTGGCTTAAGTTTGTAGCAAATTTTATGAATTGCTTACTGGACAATCTTATCACAGGTAGCCGGCTATCATAAAAATTACAATATATGCCTTAAAACTTCTGTAGGGCCAGTTGACCTCAAATATCTGGAAGCTCCATAAAGCTAAGAGGACGGATATCATTAACTTAATCACTTAGACAAATGATAAAGGATTTAGAAGCTTCTTAGGTTTCCAGGGCATCAAAGAAGCCTCTTTTGATCAAGAAAGTGGTAGTTTTTGATACTTCATTGGCATGTTTAATTCATTGCTAATGCATACTTTTCCATACTAGGACTGCATGCTTCGTTTGTGATACTTGAAGTTTGAGTGGCTATAATGGCTAATAGATTCTCATTTTGTAGAATAGGATTGCTTCCAAAAGATTGTTTTCATATCTTCAGTTACAAGAGGCATGCCTAATTTGCTGCCAATATGATTTAACAGACATGTCATACTATATGAGCCACTCCTATTTAAAAATCTGCTTGTTTTGTCAATCTCTTGCTGGCTTTAATCAACATTTTAAGTTCGACCATTTGTTGCAATTCAGTACACAAGTGGGTTCCCAACCAATAGCTTCAGTTTCTTGGCTCCCATTGTTGCGGGTACTTGTGACTATGTCCAAGGATGGAACTCTTCAAGTGTGGAAAACACGGGTTATAATTAATCCGAATAGACCTCCAATGCAAGCAAATTTCTTTGAGCCTGCTGGTTAGTTATTATTATTGTTTACTCTTTTCCTTTACCATGAGAAGGATATATTTTTTTTGAACATATTGACTTCCTTTCGTTTTCTTTCTGGCATTTATTTATATAGTAGTGTTAAAAAAAAAAAAAACCACTGCAAGGAAACTAGCAATATGTATATGATGTTTGCTTATAATATAAAGTAGTATTTATAAATTCTTGTATGTGGCATGTGTGCTTGCATAGGCGCTAATGGGGCCATCTTTTTTTTTTACCATCACTTGATATATTCCTAGCTTGTAGTGACTTCGGTGTTTTCCTTTTTCTTTTTTTTCTTTTTTTTTGCAGCAATTGAATCACTTGATATCCCTCGCATCCTCTCTCAGCAGGGTGGAGAAGCAGCTTACCCTTTACCGCGAATTAAAACTCTAGAAGTTCACCCAAAATTAAATTTAGCAGCACTTCTGTTTGCAGTTAAGCACAACCATTTACATAACACATTTTACTATACCCATATCCAAAAGTGCATATTTTTAATATTATAGTTTTGTTGTAGAATATGACTGGTGGAGACAATGTGAAAAATAGGGCAGCATACACTAGGGAAGGAAGGAAACAGCTGTTTGCAGTTTTGCAAGGTGCAAGAGGGTCTTCAGGTAAAAATAAGATCTGCACAATATTGTGTATTTATTTGTTCTGTTTTGTTTGAGTTGTGACCTTTTTGAATGCTTTATCATTGGCCTTGTCCACACGAGTTTTTCCCGGTTTAACTCCACATCATCCTGAGGAAAATGCTACTTATTATTTGGTCTAAATAAAATGCTTTATTATTGGTCTTTGTTTAAGGAATCTAACTAATAGTTTGGTCTAAAGATAATTATAGCAAATGTACATGCTATCTAAGTTTTCTCATGATTAAGTAGAATGTTTTCAGTAGTTTCCACAATGAAATGAGTTCATTAAAGTTCTGGTGGTAGATAATACACTTTATGTTGGAGGTTATTGTGATCATATGTATTAGCAGGTGATCTTCAATTACTTTGAAGAAGTTATCAAATGTGACTATTTTCTTTTTTTGTACAATGCTTCTTATTATGGTTTTATTTAAATTGGAATGGACTGTATACTTGTCTTGGCATTGCCTGAGAGTGGAACAAGGCAAGCAAAGGATTCAGATCCATCTGGGAGTGGAAGGTTTACTAATTAAGTGCTTGTTGAGAAGATCAATGAGTTCATTAATCATTAGTGGCACCTCACTTTCTACTGCATGCTTAATAGTTTTGCCCGTTTTCTTGTCTTGTCTCTTCTTTAGTGCCATTGATAAATCTGACAAGGACTTAATGGGGAGAAGAAAAATCTTTAACTGTCATATTTATTATGTACTTCTTAGGATACAAAGTTGAAAATTATTTCTGTTTATATGCCAATGATTGAGCATTTTCTTGATCAATCTGTAGACATCTTTAGGGTGTAAGCTTGCTAATCTTTGAGTTTTACAGGTACACGTTCTGTAATTATATGTATCGTTTGTGTCTGTGATGAGAAACATAATTGAAGTAGCATTTCATGATTTGTGTTCTCCTGAATAATTTTGTTAGTTTCACATTAATATCGTGCCTTTTTCCCCTTTGATATTTTGGTTTTTAAGATAGCAAATTTTTTTTTTTTTTTTAAATTTGTAATATTATGAGTAGAACCTTTGTAGAGTTATTTCTATTGCTGCTGTGCTTATAGACCAGATATGCTAATGGTACTGGTATTTGCAGCATCTGTTTTGAAAGAAAAGCTTTCAGCTTTGGGTTCATCTGGAATATTAGCTGAACATCAACTTCAAGCTCAACTGCAAGAACATCATCTGAAAGGGTGAGATCAGAGTTTTTGTAAACCAGATTTGTTGTCCTGGTTATCAGCGGAAGTTTCATTTTAACTTTAGAGAACTTAAAAACCACCATGTGATTTTTCCTACAATTTCGTTAGGTTGTATTCAGCACCTTTTGTCAGCTGTCTTGACCTCGGATGCTTTACATCTGTGAAGAGTTTCCCCATCTACTATTTTCAGCTTATTGTTCATTGAAAAAACAGGGTGGTGCTATCCACACACCCCTCTCAATTTCTGGCCATCGGATTGAATGAATTGAAAAGGGTAAGGACAGAAGTTAACAGGGGTTGTGGAAGGTAAAAGGGGATGTGTGGATAGGACCAATAAACTAACAGATGTCAAAATTGAGATGGCTTAGTTGTATTTTTTCTTTTGGACATTACTGGTGGAATAAGTTCTCTTTTAACCCTTTTCTTCTTTTGGGTTACTACTTATGGCATAGGCTGTAGTTGTTGACTTAATTTTACTGCTTTCCTTCAAGTCTTAGCCTTTCAATCATTTTCTATCAAAAAAGAATAAGGACTTTCACTCATAAAGCTTTCCGTGGTATTAAAGGCTTTGTCAATTTAAATTGTATTGTGTACATGTGTGTGTGTGTGTGTCATATTACTGCTTTTCTTGGTTCAAATTTGGACTTGCACTCTTAAATTAGTCATCGGACTAAAGGCTTTGTTGTGTTAAATATGTTGGATTTGTTTGTGGCTTTATATTAATAATGTGATGAAGTTTATTAGTATTGTATATTGTCTTATAATTTTTCTTTTATTGCAGCCACAGTCAGCTGACAATATCAGACATTGCCCGGAAGGCATTTCTCCACAGCGTATGTCACTTTTATCTTAAAGATATGATGTAGAATTATTTTATTATTGACTTGTACTGTTATGAGGATGGATCATGGATAGGTTTTTATGTGACTGTAAGGGGCTTGATTGTAGCTTAGGCAAAATTGAAAAACCATAGTCCAGCTTATTTTGTCCCGTCCCACTCCTTTATATTAAAACACTTCTTGGGGACTTCCAGTCTGATCTAATCTGACTTCTCAAGTTACTTGTTATGATTCAGTCTATTGTTGACTCATTCATTGCATTATTGTTATAGCATTTTATGGAAGGTCATGCCAAAAGTGCCCCAATATCTCGGCTGCCCCTCATTACTATTGTAGACACTAAGCATCATCTGAAGGATGTTCCTGTATTTCAGGTAAGTTTTCTCAGCCATAGATTGATTGTATCTTGTGTTTCTTTTCCTTAATTTGTTTATGAAAACTTTGGTTCATTTGCAGCCTTTTCACGTGGAGTTAAATTTCTTCAATAAAGAGAATCGGGTTCTTCATTATCCTGTCAGGGCCTTTTTTGTTGATGGATTACACATTATGGCATATAACATTTGTTCTGGAGCTGACAGTATCTACAAAAAACTTTACACGACGGTAATGTTATGACATGATATGCTATCATTTGAATTAGTTTGACGTCTTTGTAATTTTCCCTTTAGCTTTTATGAGGATTCTCACTTGGTGGTGCTAATGGTAGTGAAATCCTTTTCTCCTCTCTTTATAGGTTCCTGGAAATGTGGAATATCATCCGAAGTACATGGCCTACAGTAAAAAACAGGGCCTATTTCTTGTTGTCTATGAGTTCAGTGGTGCTACAAATGAAGTGGTGCTTTATTTTGAAAATACCGATTCTCAGGCAGCAAACAGCAAATGTACCACTATAAAAGGTTTGTCTGCCTATTGGATGCCTTTATTCCCCAGAAATGTCTACATATGCATGCAGGAGATCTAGTAATTATTCACAAATTTCATCTTTGAGTTTTGTAGGTCGTGATGCAGCATTTATTGGACCCAATGAAAATCAGTTTGCAATTCTTGATGATGATAAGACTGGACTGGTTTTGTATATTCTGCCTAAAAAGGCTTCTCCTGAAGCTAATGAGAAGATTCTATTGGCTGAAGAACGCCAACCTGTGGATACTGACACTGGTCCCAAGGGTCCAATGCAATTTATGTTTGAAAGTGAAATTGATCGAATTTTTTCGACTCCAATAGGTACTGGAGGGAAGAATTTATCATGTTTAGTTTGTAAAAAAGTTTTCATCAATAGTATGTGCTAATCATAGCATTCTGTGATTGTAGAGTCAACATTGATGTTTGCTTCTCATGGGAATCAGATTGGCTTGGCAAAGTTGATTCAAGGATCCCAGCTTTCTAATTCTGATGGTCATTATATAGCAACAAAGGGTGAAGGGAAAAAGTCAATTAAGTTGAAACTAAATGAGATTGTACTTCAGGTGATCATATAACCATTATGGTTTAAAATTTATTGTTGAACAATTGTTAGGGCGTGCTGCTGAGTGCCAAAACCTTTCTTCCCCTTTACACTTCCTCAGTTGAAATTGCTCACTATGGTTGCATCCAACGCATAGGTCAAAATTTCTTCTTTATGTATCGACTACTAATTAAAATAGACATCATTTACACACGTCACAAGACATGCAACTATATTCTTCTGGAACTGTATTCTTCTTAGACTACGCTGGTGTATACCTAATTTTTTGAATGTGCAAACCATTTTTAATCTGCCCCTTTCAAAGATCCAGCTGCTGTACTTTGACAGGTTCACTGGCAAGAAACTCTTAGGGGCTATGTAGCTGGAATATTAACGACGCAAAGGGTGCTTATAGTTTCGGCAGATCTAGATATACTCGCAGGCAGTTCCGCCAAATTTGATAGGGGACTTCCTTCAATATCCTTTACAACATTTTGGTGTATAAGTTTTTACATTTTTTTTGTTTGGTAATCATTCATTTAACTGAATTATTGAGGCTTTTACAACTAGTTTGAGCACTTGACCTCTATTCACTTTAGATCTCTTTTATGGGTTGGACCTGCACTTCTCTTTTCTACTACCACTGCAATTAGCGTTCTTGGCTGGGACGGTAGAGTAAGGATTATTCTCTCTATCAGTATGCCTTATGCAGGTGTGTTACTTTATTGGCTGCTGATGTTGACACGGGTATGTATCTCTCCGCTGTTATCCTTGTGACTCATTATGATGTATTTCTGTGCAGTTTTGGTTGGTGCGCTGAATGATCGGTTGTTGCTTGCTACCCCAACAGAAATAAACCCCAGACAAAAGAAGGGAGTTGAGATTAAGAGCTGTCTTGTTGGGCTTCTTGAACCTCTTCTTATTGGATTTGCCACAATGCAAGAGAGATTTGAGCAGAAGCTTGACCTTCCAGAGATATTATATCAAATAACATCAAGGTTTTTCTTTTTCCTGTGATCTTATACACATGCTGTCTGTTTTCAAAATTATTTTTGTGCTTCTTACATCATAAAGCAGTATAACTGTATAACAGTATGGATTGTACTGTCATTTTCTTCTTTTCCAAACCTTGATAAATATTGGTTCTTGAATAATTGCTGATGGCGCTTTCTAAATGAAGGTTTGACAGCCTGCGTATTACTCCAAGGTCTCTTGATATTCTTGCTAGAGGCTCTCCTGTTTGTGGAGATCTTTCTGTGTCGCTATCTCAAGCAGGACCACAGTTCACTCAGGTAAGAAAAAGTGATGTTTAACAAATTTTGGTAGTTGTCTGTTTTCTTTACTGAACTTTTGAAATAACTTAGGTGTTGAGGGGTGTCTATGCTATCAAAGCTCTCCGGTTTACAACTGCTTTGTCTGTATTAAAAGACGAATTTCTGCGCTCTAGAGATTATCCAAGATGTCCTCCAACCTCTCATCTGTTCCACCGGTTCCGCCAGTTGGGTTATGCATGTATCAAGTATGCAGATAAGACGAAGTGTTCTTTTTTATTTTTATCCCGCAAATTTCAGTTTGTATAAATTTCTTACAGTTTTTTTTCAGCGAACTTATTCCGTATCTTTTTCTTTAATGACTGCAGTTCAATTTTAAATTTTCTGATATCATACTCTGACATATCTAATGGTATGTAAGACATGCTTTGGGAGGTACTTGGGTAGTTAGGTTGAAGTTTGGGAAGTACTTGAATAAAACATTTGGAACTAAAAATCTATACAGACTTACAGAGAAATCACCCTCAGACCTTTCTAACCTAGATTTTTTATAATTTAAAAATTGTCTTAATATTAATGAGTAAAGGGTGTCTAATAGTGGTATCAGAAAATTTAAAATTAACTTTTGAGCGTCTTCTGAACTTTGCATGTTGTACAAGATTATGAAAGGAATATGTGGAACACAGGAGATAAATAATAAAAAGAAACTTGGTAGGGGATTGAATCTGTTGTAGTGGTTAAAATAGGAATCCGTAGTTTCTTTATCTTGTGCATGAAGGATTATAGGTCTGCTATGCTTGGAGGAATTATTCGATCTGTGATAATGCTTGCTTGACAAAAGTTGTTCTGGTGGATCAAATTCTTTTTCAAGTGCATGCTTATGTACTTGAATTTATATTGAGCTTATATTTGACATCCCTTTTCATGAGTTATGCTTGTCAAGCCGCTTTGAAGGTTTTTCTTTTCTATTGTTTATTTAGATTGCTCCATCCAGGGTTCCAAGCTCATTGCTGAAGAACTGATGGATTGATGGTTGTATGTTACTTTCTGCAAAAAAAAAAGTTCTCATGTTACTTTATCTTCATTGAAGCAACTTTTATTTTATAACTTAAGATAAAATTGCAGGTTTGGGCAGTTTGATAGTGCAAAAGAAACCTTTGAAGTTATAGCTGATTATGAAAGTATGCTCGACCTCTTTATATGCCACCTTAACCCCAGTGCCATGCGGCGTCTTGCTCAAAAGCTGGAAGAAGATGGCACAGATTCAGAATTAAGACGATACTGTGAAAGGATTTTAAGAGTCCGTTCTACTGGATGGACTCAAGGAATTTTCGCTAACTTTGCTGCTGAGAGTATGGTCCCTAAAGGTCCTGAATGGGGTGGTGGGAACTGGGAGATCAAAACCCCAACAAACATGAAGGCTGTTCCTCAGTGGGAACTGGCTGCAGAGGTGATGCCGTACATGAAGACTGACGATGGCACCATCCCATCCATTATCGCTGATCATATTGGTGTTTACTTGGGATCAATCAAAGGAAGAGGCAACATTGTAGAAGTAAGGGAAGATAGCTTGGTCAAAGCTTTTATATCCGCAGGTGGTGACAACAAGCAAAATGGTCTTCCGTTGTCTAAATCCACATCTAATGTGTCCAAGGGAGTGCCTGGTGGTGGTTCGTTGATGGGTCTGGAAACACTTAACAAACAATTTGCCAGTTCCTCTGCAGCAGATGAACAGGCTAAAGCCGAAGAAGAATTCAAGAAAACAATGTACGGTGCAGCTGATGGCAGCAGCAGTGATGAAGAGGGAACTTCAAAAGCTAAAAAGTTACACATTCGAATAAGAGACAAGCCCATTGCTTCTACTGCAGTGGACGTGGATAAAATCAAAGAAGCCACGAAGCAGCTCAAACTTGGTGAAGGGTTGGGTCCACCTATGACCAGGACCAAATCATTGACTATGGGATCCCAGGACCTTAGCCAGATGTTATCCCAACCACCTCCTCCAGCTAACAGTGGGTCAATGGCTCCTCGTGTAGGCTCTGCCCCTGGTGATCTATTTGGTATGGACTCGTTTACACAACCTGCAACGGTATCACATCAAGCTCCTACCTCAACAGTTAAAGGGGTTGGAGCTGCACCTATTCCAGAGGACTTTTTCCAGAATACGATACCATCCCTTCAGGTTGCAGCCAAACTGCCCCCTCCTGGGACCTATCTTTCAAAAATGGATCAAGCTTCTCAAGGGTTTGAAAGCAACAAGGAAGCATTTAACCAGGCCAATGCATCCAGTGCCAATGTTCGTCTTCCTGATGCTGGTGTTCCCCCTCAAGCTAGTCAACTGGCTGCTCCATTCGAGCCTGTTGGACTTCCTGATGGTGGTGTCCCACCATCCTCAGGCCAGGTTGCTGCGCAGCAACAATCTCATATTCAATCAACTCAGTTCCCAGTTTCTACTCAACCTCTTGATCTTAGTGTCCTTGGGGTTCCAAATTCTACTGACTCTGGAAAACCTTCAGTGCAGCCTCCTTCTCCACCATCTTCTGTGCGTCCTGGACAGGTAGTACTTTCATGTACGTGGACACAAGCTTTGAATTCCCACCATTTAATCCACTTTTATTTCCTGGTTTTCCTCATAACAGGTACCCCGTGGTGCTGCAGCTTCCATATGTTTTAAGACTGGAGTTGCCCACCTTGAGCAGAATCAACTTTCAGATGCATTGTCTTGCTTTGACGAAGCTTTTCTTGCATTGGCTAAGGATCAGTCTCGTGGAGCTGATATTAAAGCACAAGGGACCATCTGTGCGCAATACAAGATAGCAGTCACTCTTCTTCGGGTAGTTATAATCATTATTCAAGTGTTAAATAAACAGATGAAATGTGCTCTTTAGGCTAAGTGACTTATGGATTATAATACAACCCTTTTGCCTATATATTGATGGAACTAAAAACACCTGTGGGGGTTGGAATATCATATTCCATATTTGATTATTTCTATTGGTTGTAAGATCCCGTAAAAAACTGATCTGAAATCTTGTGTTTTGAAATAATGGCAGATAACTCACCTCTAATTTGGTTTTCATCCACAGGAAATTGGGCGGCTGCAAAGAGTTCAAGGTCCTAGTGCAATCAGTGCAAAAGATGAGATGGCAAGACTTTCACGCCACCTGGGTTCGTTGCCTCTTCTGGCAAAGCACAGGATAAATTGTATCCGAACTGCGATTAAGCGGAACATGGAGGTGCAGAATTATGCTTATTCAAAGCAGATGCTTGAACTCCTGCTATCCAAAGCACCTCCAAGTAAGCAGGAAGAGCTGAGGAGCTTAGTTGATATGTGTGTGCAAAGGGGTCTGACCAACAAGTCCATTGATCCACTTGAAGATCCTTCCCAGTTCTGTGCCGCCACACTTAGTCGTCTGTCAACTATTGGATATGACGTTTGTGATCTTTGTGGGGCCAAATTTTCAGCTCTCTCAGCACCCGGTTGCATTATATGCGGTATGGGAAGCATTAAAAGATCAGATGCTCGCACAGGGCCAGAGCCTGTTCCTTCACCGTTTGGTTGAGGTCTAAATTTCCGCAACATGCTCGCGTACGGGCCCAACTTTGATGGAATTAGCCCCAAACATTGTAGCATATCTTTCACCTCAAATGTAGTTGCCATATCGTTCGGAGGAGGCTTTACCCACACCGGAGAGATCATACCACTTCCCGTTAGGTATATAATGTATCATGTTTATCTGTTTGTATTTGAGTTTGAGTTTGAGTTTATTGTCATGCCCTTATTATTGTCTTTTCTCTTGTGTGTTTACCCCCACCCCACCCATTTTTTATTGTCATTATCCAATTCAGTGATGTTCCCGGTTTTGTGATTACTTTCCCTTTGTAAAGAACTGGATCCTATGATATCTAAAATTTAGTTGAGCAGTGTTTTCTCAATGTTGCTCTCTGTGAATCGTGATGCTCTCTCTCCTCACCTGACACATGAAAAGGCAGCGTATGTCCTGTGCGTCTCTCTACTCGCGTGGAGAGAGAGACAAAGGGTTATTCACCACGCTGCATGCAAGTTTTTTTTCTCATTTAAGCATTGGGATGTGATATTCACACACCTCTTTTTACTGGTTCCACACTTTTTGGGTTTTCGGCCGTCGGATCAGATGAATTGAAGAAGATCAACGGACATAAATTAACAAGGGGTGTGTGAGAAGTAAAAAAGGGTGCGTAGATAGCACACCTCTTAAGCATTTAGTATCTTGTCCTGTTCATCCATCTTTGTACTTTTTGGTTCAAAGTAAAGTAAAATAATTGAAGTTACAAAAGCTAACAAGAGGGGCCCTCTTCCCTTGGTGCATCTCAGAGCAATTTTTCAGTGTTTCCAGAATTTTTTTTCCTTTAGCAAAGCAAGGTACAAAGTTAGATTCCAACTGTTTCACTTCGCCTGCTTCATAATTTGGCAGGTGGGAAATTGGGAATCCCTTTTTGCAGCAGTACTATTTGCAATCCAATTGTTCCGAGGTGTAAATCCGACAACCGGAACAGTTTTTAGGTTCTCTGTCATCGGTTATTCATTTAGAAATTGGCAACGACAGTAATTATCAAATTCTCAGTTCAGTTGTATCTAACAAACAGTGTTTTTGTTGTTGCACGTCTTAGATGACAAAACGGTTTAATGAAGACCTAAAATTTAAACGGTTGAGTTAGGCCATCTCCAATCATGGAGGGCTAATAAAAGCCCTGCACACAGTTTTAGCCAAGGTTCTAAAAATCGTTAGGCGATAGTCGGGCGGTAGGCCTACATGGATTTATATAAATTTATTATATATCTTGTAAATAAGTGTTTATTTACACCTAAAAATAAACTATACTTGTATGGATAATAAAATAATAATAAAATGCAAAAATAGAAGTAGAAGAAAAGAATACACAAATTATATACATCCAAAAAGTTCAATATTTAAAAAACAATAAGCATATAATCATAATGAGGAGGTTTTGGACGATAGACTAAATTCTTCTTGTTCATTAATCATGATCCTTGTATTGGATTAGATATAGACTAAATTATTTAACCTTGTTGCATCTAGTTTATTTCTTTTCTTTGTATGTATCCCCTCAAAAGTGCTCCAATTTGTTTCACTATTAGATGAACTTGTAGTAAATCCATCATTTGCAAATTAGGTACACCATTTCCATAAGTATACCACCATGAAACCAAAAAAGAAAAAAGCACACAATTAATAAAAAAATATATAAAAAAAAACCGCCTAGGACCACCTAGGTGCCCCCTAGCTCTCCGCCTAGGAGCTGCCTAGCTTCTAGCTGATTTTTCCAAACGCCTTGCCCAAAATCGGGGCGGGGCTCCACCGCCCAGCGCCTAGGCCGATTTTTAGAACAGTGGTTTTAGCTACAAGTGCTATATTTCGCCTTATAGAGCTTCTTTTTAGCCCTATACTAAAGCAAAGCTCTATCCGCCCTATGCATATGCCTCAAGTAAATAAATAATCTAATAGCAGCATTTGATAAGTAGAATATTTAGAACTTCTGAAGATGCTCAAGGTAGCTTGCTTCCAAGCCACTACACTAAATGCGCATATAGACGTAGTAGTCGGCCACCCAATCTCAGTACATTTATATTAGGCTTACGACACGCTTGAAATAAAAGCAAGAAGAGCAGGTACTGGAAGAAAGAAATACCAAGTGTCGGGGGGCTAACACTTTTTAGCCTTTTTGGGGGTCAATTTGAGCCCCCCAAAATATGCCCATTTGCAAAATACCTTTTAGTTCAATTTTGGAGCTAATATTAATCAAATACGTTGTCACTTAGTACTACAATCTAGTAGTATTTATTTTCACTAATAAGTGAGAGATCATAAGTTCGATTCTCGTTAAAAGAGAATATAAAATACATTATTGCTAGCCCACTCGCCCACCCTTTTAGTGTAAATAATTTTGTTCAAAATAAAAATATATATTAGCCATATACGCTTGTTAGAGACGGCCTTACATTATAGGGTAGCCCTTTAGTTGATTGGCCAAATTTGTTACCCTACGGCTCAAAGGCCAAAGGGAAATCCAAAAGCAGCCCTCTGTGCACTTCTCTTTATTTCTTCTTCGGAAGCTAAATTGTACTGCTAGTTTGTCACGCAAGGACATTTTTGTTTCCTCAACCAAGGTTAAAAGGCCGTAACCCTAGAGGCCCCTTTTTCAGTGGATTGAATTATTTTGTTTACTCGATGGTTTTTGTCTGCTGGGGATTAATTTTCACCCACAAATTGCATTTAGAGGTGCAAAATTATTGTACCAAAGATCAAACAAAAAGACGACTTGGTCATGTGGGGTTGTTTGGCTTATTATTAAATGAAAAAAGCTTGCTGCTTTTTACATACTAGGAGTCATTCATCCTTTCTGACAAATCAAAATTTGACATGTTTGCAAAAACACAAGTGACACATTCTTGTTTCCGCATTCATGTGTTAATTCATAATTCGATTCACTATCTTAAAAAGATACACAAAAAATGACTCAAAAAAAAAAAAAATTTGCGCTCTTCCCCAAACCCAACTTTATATGTACTTTTCGTACCTTGTTTATTATACCAATACCAATATACAAACCCAAGAAAAACTCATGTTACAGCAACTCTTAGAAAAGCACGGGAGCTCCTTTATTTTGGTCACACTCGACCAACGTACTGGTTCTATCCAATGTGAGAGCTGTCGGACGCCTACCAAGTTTCCCTCAACAAACCCATCACCATAACCAATGTTCACAAAGACTAAGCATACCATAGAATTGGACCAATTTTTTTTTTTGAAACAAAATTCGTCTGTCATCGCTGTAAGAGTAGCCTGAAGCTGAAATTGTATGGCATTATTTGCACCATCTGTGAAAAGGGCTCCTCCCTTCCCCTCCTTTCAAGGCATTGAACTACCTCATTTCTCAGTTCATTTGGCAGCTGCATGCAAACCCAATCAACCAATGACTCCAAATCCTTTGCGAAATCAAGTAAATACCAATCCAAAAGTTTGGGGATGATGAGTTTGTTTATCTTTGAAATGCCAACTGCTGCCTGTATGTACTCCCTTTTTGCTGCTTCCAACTCTTCTTCCACATGGGCTGCTGAGTATACTCTCACCTTTTGTTTCACAAGAATTTTTGCATATCAGAATGAACCGAATAGGTTTATACAGATGATTTCACATAAGGAAAGGGGAGTGAGAGAATACAAAGGAGGAGCGGAGAAGGAGAAACCGGGAGTGTGAGTATCACAAGATTCACCATGTAATTGGGAAACTTTGCCTTAATTTAGAATGAAAAAATAAATTTTAGATTAGCTTACAGTGGGGGAAGACCAGCTTCCACACGAAAGTGCAAACGTAACCAAGGGTTCCGACCACTCCAATCCGAAAACGCTGCGAGCTTTCATCTCATCATTTTTCGCAGCTTTTGGACATGTCTGTTGTAAGAGTAGAAACAATGTGAAACTTAATTTGCATTTCATATGCATGAGATGACACTAACTCAGTCACTCAGAAGTCAGTAATTCTAGCCTAAAAGCACTAGGGGGAATATACTTACAAATTTTAAGTGATACGGCAGTCTTAAAATGAAATGCTCGATTGTAATTGCATTTAGCGAGTGTCCCCCGACACCTATTGTTGCCTGACGCAAAGACAGCCAAAATCAGCTTACGAAAAATGATTATATGACAGTTGATATCAACAGAAACAGAAAATTGCATAATGGAGTACTGTGCATGATGGCATTTGGGGTATACAAAGTTAAAGAATCCAATCCTTGTTCGTGTGTGTGTTTGTTTGCGTTCAATGGAACTGGTTGACATGAAGGATGAATTGATCTTACCTTTTGCATTAGACCTACAACCATTTCAGGAGTCTCGGGTATCCCATGCTCTAAAAATGCCTGCAACAGTGGTAATAGAAACAGTTTTGAGTGTGTTGTTTTCGTTTTAGATATACCAGGTAAAAAAAACAGGTGTTTTCCAAAGATACAATGTCCCAATGTCTTTGAAAAAAAAGAATTGATCAAACTTGCAGTTGGGACATCATAAATCTTCGATTTTCGGTTTCTTGATAGAGACGCGGTATTACCTTCATCATGCAGGAATTGTAAGTGTTGATCCAAAATGCAAGCTTCTGCTGATGGTTTAGACCCTCTAGATTCACAGTAGCAAGCTTTCCAAGTAGGAACCTGGTGATTTTTCAAAAGAGAAACTAATTAAACACAATCCAAAGCACTATGATTAACTGAGGACCAAGATTAGACAAACCAAAAAGCTCACTTTAATCTGTGCATCAGAATTAATGCGCTTGTTGTTCTGTTGATATCAACTGAACCAATATCAATTGAATGGAGATGTTTATAGGGGCCAACGTCTATGTTTCTGAATTCCAAACAAATACCATAAGGATCTTGAAATCCCATCTCTCCATTTGCTGCATGAGCAGATAATGTTGATCTAGAACTTTGCACTTCCTCTCCCTTGTCCTTCAAACTGCTCATCCTCACAAAAATGCTGGACAAACACTTCACAATATCCTCGGACACTTTATTAGGAGTGATATCAGCATCCGGAACCCTATCATCCGAAGAACTAGATGAACTCTCATGTGCTCTTTCCTGGTCTACTAATCTGCATTCTAGCTGAACAATCAAATTTGCAATTAAATAACCACAATGTGTTAATGATTGAATCTAATACTTAGAAACTTTCATCAGTGCTTGCTTACCTCTAACTTCAACACGTCCGAACACTTTGCCACGGATTCATGTTTTGTAGGTGTTTTCTTTACTGGGGTTACAATTTTAGCAGTTTTCTTGTCAGGAGATTGCTTATCCTTCACCGCATTCGAGCATAACCGATTCTCTTTTCCTCTTCCATCTTCTGCAATTGGTGTTATGGAATTGGGTTTCCTGGGAGTTTGTTTTCCATTGACTTGCCTACTAGAACAATTCCCTATTCGATCAGAGACGATATGATCAGTGGATATCATCCTTCTGCTCGAAGTGCATCGAGCAAGCGAAGGTGGAATCCTGCTGGCTGATGCGGCTGACATGAACTCATTATGTGACATAGATTTTGACCTGTGATGTTTAGAGACTCGAACCGGGGTCTGTTCAATCGAATCATTCAAGGTTTCGACGCTCCTGTTGGAGGACAGATACACAGCTTGCTGATAGAGACCTTGTCTAAAATTCACAACCTGCTCTTCGAGCCGAACAACCTCCTCTTCTAAAACAGCTACTTCAGCTAGAAGTTCTAATGTCTGAAACAAAAAACATCACACATTATATCAATTCAAATGAAGTGCATTCTTCTTCAATTTCTAATCTTGGAAAAGCGTTCTTCTGGGTTTTTAGAGAGAGAGAGAGAGAGAGAAAGGATTGTACTAACATGTGGAGGGAGATAAGGAGGAAGACGAGGCAGAGCTCCCAATGGTCTTGTAAAAGCCCTCTCCAATGCTCTGTGGACATTCTCTTCATGTCTGAGCTTCTTCTTCAGCTTATCAACCTGCAAATTTCAAACCAAACCAATAAGTCAACGACAACAACAACAACCACCGCAACAACAACAACAACATTAAAAGAACAGTTCTTTTGCAGAAATTAAGAAACCCAATTAAAATGTTGGAAGATTACATCTTGCTGCAATGCCATTTTTCTTTCACGGTTCGATTTACGCCGATTGATTGCAGTTCTCTCAGTGCCCATTGCTCTGCTCTTCTGAGAATCCATCTTCTTCTCATTTACAAATTCAACACCAAAATTATATCAATGTCATAAGCAAGAAAATGGGATCAGTGTGTCTGAGAAAAAGGACACCAAAGGGAGAAACAAAAACTGTTCTTTTCTTCGGTAACATGGAAGAAGAAAAAGAAACACTACGGAACAAAAGAAAATTAACCCAATTTTGGATTTGGATTTAGGATCAAAAGTGCCTCACTTTTCACAGCTCAGTGGGAGATTAAACAAAATTGGAAAGAATGATTTTGGAAGTACAGAATATTTAATGTCTCAATAGTTATGAAATTACATGCAAAAAATGGACAAGTAAATTAAAAGCCTTTACTTTTTCAAGTAAATTTGAGAACCCAATTTAGATGCCTATTGCCCATATCCAAAAACTCCATTTTCAGAAAGGTTAAGGTCTAGAAGACCAGAAGAAGAGAACCCAGAACTGCTTTTCTCGAGAAACAAACACACTGACCTCGAAATTTGTTACTGATATGACCTCTCAGCTTTAATGAAAGAAGAAGAATTACAACCCAAAAAAGAAAAAAACAAATAAAAAAAAGAAAAGCAACTTACTTTATTAATATCATGATTTATAGCAGCAGCAGCTTTCATGGTCTGAAAATTAATGCGTACTCTGTTATTCATCTTCTTTTTCTTTTCTGGAGAATGTGAGAAACTATGATAAAAATTTAATGCATCCTGAAAAGATGAACAGAGGGATGACAACCTAATCTCTCATAATTTCATAACTGTAAATAAAGAACTAGAGAGAGAGGAGGAGGAGAGAGACATTATATTTCATATATGATTAAGAGAGCGGGAAAGTTGAAGTGGGGAAGACCCAGAAAGAGAATGGCTGCATTTGCATTTGGTGTTTGTTGTTTGTAGCTTCTCTCTCTCTCTCTCTCTCTCTCTCTCTCTCTCAATCAGAGTGAAGTGAGAAAGCAGCAAAAGAACAGAGATGACAGAGCTCTGAAGGAAATAGCAGACAAGGACGAGGTTTTAGACCTTTGAATTTGGTTAAGCGTCGTCCAAGAAAAGCGTAACAGAGGGACAACAAGCCTGCTGCTATTATTATATTATTTTACAAACAACAATCGAAGCCATTAGCCAAGGTTCATTAGATTCTTCACCTCACATGTAAGTTTTAACTATCCACCATGATTTTCACACCTTTTTTTAATGTTTTCACATCGTTGTTTTAGGAAGTTTTAATAAAATACTTTCGGTACTGTTCATTTTTAACAAAAAATCACATTTTTACCTTTAACTGGCACTATTTACTATTCTTTTAAAAATGGCTTTTTGTTAAAAAAAAATTTGAATTTTTCATTAATTTTTTTATTATTATTGATTATTGAACTGAATAAATCAAATAAAAATTACAATCAAAATTTAAAAAAAAAAAGTATATAAAAAGTTAAAAGGGCGTATTTATCATTTTTCTTAGCTATCTATTGTTCTAACATGTAACCCACATCTCATCGTTAAATCTTTATTTATTTTGATACATGTTATACTATGGTGCATGGTAAAGTTTTTGAAATTTAAAGAGAATTGTTATTAGTATTTTAAAAATCTCATTCTACATTCCTCTAAAAATCTCATTCTACACTCCTCACAAATGTTTTTTTTTTTTTAATTATAGAAAGTTTAGAATACCAAATGAGATTTTTGGAATGTTAATAACAATTCACAATTTAAATTGTAAACAATGTTTATAATATTAGGTGTAAAATGCAGGGTTTTTCTTCTTTCTTTAACATTAAATTAAGAAACATGAAAGTTAGAGAGAGATAGGGACAAGTACTAAAAACATACACTCCCTCCCTCAGGAACCGGATCCCCGGATCTACCAAAATTGAGCCCACTAATCAATAAATTTGGACCATTGAAATTTGATCTAATGACTATAATTATTATAATTTTTAGAGAAACTTTTTGTTTGTAGCCCACTAATCAATAAATTCGGACCATTGAAATTTGATTTAATGACTATAATTATTATAATTTTTAGAGGAACTTTTTGTTTGTAGTTGTTTGATCAAATTTCAACGATCCGAATTCATTGATTAGTGGCTCAATTTTAAAGAATTCGGAGGGATCCGGTTCCCCTCCCTCTCAAAATTTTGAGTGCTGCTTCTTATTCTTGTGGTGAGAGAGAGAGAGAGAGAGAGAGAGAGTGAGAGAGAGAGTGAGTGACCTGGCAAGAGGAACAAGAAAGTGATGAAGTGGTGCTACTTGCAACTTTTAGCTTTTTTGTGTGTGACAACCCAATCTATCATCATGGATTAACATGGACAAATCACTCTCCCACTCTTATCTTTTTTTTTCATTCCTACTACTACTTATCACAATTCATGACCAACCATTATTCCCTTTACCTTTTCATCTTCTCTCTTTGGATTCCTTTCATGAACTCAATTCTTTAGAGATAATACTTGCATTCCCCTTAAGGAATGCACTTATTTCTCCCATGCAAATAATGTAATTTATCATACAAATTCATTATCGAAATTGTTTAATTTTTTAAACTTCATTTGAAGATCAATCCTACAAAAATAATTTGAATCGTAGATTATTCAGTCATTGAAATGTATAGAACAAATCAACAATGTAGGTACCAAGTAACATATTCATGATGAACCGTTCATTTATTTAATACGTTTGGATGATTAAACAATTTTTTATTTGAATAATTTTTTGTATGAGTGATCTTTGAATGATGTTTAATAAATTGAAGGGTTCTAATCGTAGAGTTTATATGTTCAAGATACATTATTCACAAATAGAGGAATGCGTACATCCCCTCGTTGAGTTTATATGCTCAAGATACATTATTCACAACTAGACCAACTTTGAAGTGTGTGGTGAACATACTCTAAAGTTAACAACCAGCTTAGTGCGAACGGAATAACGTCATGTTCAACAATTGTAGGAAAACCCCTGCTACTCTTCTTCGGTCAATCACTAATATGATCCGGTGTTGGTTGTGTACTTTACATGTTAAGCCCTCAACCTTTAACATAACGGTCCTCCATAATTGTAATGTTGCTACTTCTTAGGCTCTAGGCTTTCTTGTCGCCTTTCCCTCCGTGGGTTAGGCTTTGTTTTGGGGTTGTTTCCCCTTTGTTGGTGCTTTGAGAGTTTCTCTTGCTTGTTCCATGTTCTCTCTGGGTTTGCCCTGTTAATATTACTCTTTATTTAACCAAAAAAAAGAGAGTTAACAACAGGCTTTCTCCATCATTAATTAGCACGTTGGCTTTTCCTTGTTTAGTGAACCAACAGGATTCTTTCCAGGTCATTTTGGTGATAATTATGTGGATCTGTGAATTATATTCATTCAATGTATATCGTGCGATAATTTTTGTCAGATACTATTTGTATTTAATTTTAAATAAGAGTATTTAAAATGATTTATAACCGCACGATATACGATGAACAGACATGATTCACGAATTTCTGAAATCCTTACAAAAAGAATCCGGATTCTTTAGTTAAAGCCCATTTATTGTGGAATCAATAAATTTTTCGGTACATAAACCAAAACAATTGATCAATAAATCTCTCAGCATCTGAAAGATATGATACAGCACTAAACATGGGCCAAGTGCATCAACAACTTGATTATATCCTTTTGGTCCCCATAGCTGCTGGTAACTTGGTTCTTACGCTTGCAGATCTTTAGTAGTTTGTAGTTTTTTTTTTTTTTTTTTTTTTTTTTTTTTTTTTAGGAAACTACTACGTTGTAGTTTTTTGAAAGCAGGAAATTAAATGAAACACAAAAGCCCCTTGGGTAACCATTACAACAATTATCAAAGCTTAAGGCATTCCTTGAACTACTAGGGATAAAATCAAGCCAAACATAATCTCAAGACGTAGAGCGCCCTATAACAGCTAATTTATCAGCTACAAAGTTGGCTTCCCGATAAACATGAACAAAACTAATAATCTCATAATTATAGAAAAGTTTATGAATGTCTCCAAGTAGCAAACGAATTTTTCATGGAATTCAGCAAGCACCATTCGCGTTGTAGTTGTCATGACAATGCAGACAACTCCCTAATAATTATTTGTCTAAGATTTAGATGTAAGATTATTGTGTGATACTGAAATATAGTTGCAGTATAAAATTTTTATTTATGTTATGACATGTGAATAAATTATTAATATTATACCATAAGATATAAACTCGTCGTCTATTCATAATTTAACATGTAAGTTGATAACGGCTATATTCTAATCTACCAAATACCATAATTTTGTGGTTATCATTACTAACTAATGAACCCTGCAAAATAGTAAATATGCATCTTTATATCTTACAAGTGTTTGCCACATATCCTACCTCCCAATTGTAAGTGCCTTTTTAATAACCATAATTATTTTCAAATGATCATGGTTAGTGGAAAAATATTATTCATGCATGAATTATCCCAGTAGGACACGTGTCTTAAAAAGACAATTAGTTGCCAATTTAGATGGATTTGTATTAGAATTTGGGATTTTAGATCTGGAATATTTGCTCAACTGCTTCATCTATACTATTGCATCTTTGTCAAAGATGATTTACGAACTATTGTAATCTACGAGAAATTCAAACTTTGGTGCAAAGCAATAGGGAGAATGCCTAAAATCAACTTACCTAATCAAAATATTCTACATCTTGACACTTTATTGTTCAGAAAATTTCATTTAGATTTTTATTTTCTTTCTGAATTTTTTTATTTTAGAGGTCGCACTTGGTGTGATGGCAAGTGTCTTCGCCCATGAGCGATAGGTCTCGGGTTCGAGACTTGGGAGCAGCCTCTCCATAAAATGGGGGTAATGTTAGCCGACATTCATCTCTCCCAGACCCTGCGTAAAGCGGGAGTCTTGTGCACTGGGTACGACATTTCTGAATTTTTTTATCTTAGTCAAATAATCGTAGATTATTAATTAAAATATTTGAGAGCAGAGCTTGTGTCACATTCCAGCCCGGGCCCCCACCACATTCCGGGCTCGATTCCACCGTAGCACGATATTGTCCACCTAGGGCTCCGACCATGCCCTCACGGTTTTGTTTCTGGGAACTCACACAAGAACTTCCTAACGGGTCACCCATCATGGGATTGCTCTCGCGCGAACTTGCTTAACTTCAGAGTTCCAATGGAACCCGAAGTTAGTGAGTTCCTAAAAAACCTCGTGCTAGGTAAAGATGAGAACGTACATATAAGGCGGAACCCAAAGTTAGTGAGTTCCCAAAAAGTCTCGTGCTAGGTAGAGATGAGAATGTACATATAAGGCTTAGAGGATCCTCACCCCTGGGCGATGTGGGATCTTACAATTCACCCCCCTTAGGGGCCCAACGTCCTCGTCGGTACACTCGCACCACACGGTAGAGTGACTCTGATACCAAATTGTCACATCCCAACCCGGGCCATCACCACATCCCGGGCTTGATTCCGCCGTAGCACTATATTATCTGCTTTGAGCCTCGACCATGCCCTCACGGTTTTGTTTCTGGGAACTCAAACAAGAACTTCCCAGTGGGTCACCCATCATGAGATTGCTCTCACACGAACTCGCTTAACTTTAGAGTTCTGATGGAACCCGAAGCCAGTGAGTTCCCAAAAGGCCTCGTGTTAGGTAGAGATAGGAATATACATATAAAACTTACAAGATCCTCACCCCTGGGCGATGTGAGATCTTACTGCTTGGGCGTATATAACTTGCATTTTCACATCCATGGACTTTTCTCCCCAAAAATTACTTATATATAAGCACAAAATATATATATCGGTCCAATGTGATTAAATATCGAAATGGTTGTTAGAGGCATCGGGAACATATAGACAAGGGATCAAACATAACCATCAACTTACTCCACAAACTGCGGGTGAATGATAAATTTATAGTTGAAGTGCTAACATCAAGTAGAAATGCGTAATTTACCCGCCATGTCTGATTTCAGGACAAATTTGGACGATTTATTAGACGCCAGTCCAAATATTGTTATGAATTTCATCTTGTTTCAAATTCAAGTAACTCATTGTGTGAGGATACGATTGGGATACAAGAAAATGGTTTTTTAGGTCGAGATGGAAGAAAATGGTTGGTCTCTTGGACCCTCGGTTATAGAAGAAAATGACAAATCAATTTAAAATGTGAGACTATAATTTTACCAATTAGTCTTTCTTTCTTTTCATACATAACTCCTTAACAATGTTACATTTTAGAAGAAGAAAAAAAAAACACTTCCAAGTCCAATACTTTAGAGAAACACTATATTAATTTTTTAGTAAATTAAAAGCACTAAAGTAATTTTTCAACTAAAAATACAGCACCCACTTGTCTTATTTCAAACCATGTATCTATTTACTACAGTTGATTAACTAAACAACAGTTTTCGTTGACTTTTTATAAAAATAATCTTTACAAAGTTCTATCAATCCTTTAGTAGCCAAATATTAATTGTTCGCATGCATGTCATGTATGTAGTACTATATATCCCGATGTGCTAGTGCTTGTGATAGTCGTGTAAGAATTTTACTTTCTATGTTTGCTCTGGAACTTATCTCTATATCAATATATCACTTGAAAAGATGTACAAAATGTGACACCTTATGTAATTATTCTTCTTCATTAATAGAGTATATCATTATCGCTTCTGGTAAAAAAAAAAAAATATATATATATATATATATATATATCCGTCGTTTCACAACATTGTATCAAAGCATTTACCTATAATTGCATGAGATAAAACCACTTCCATTAAATTTATAAATAATAAACATGCATGACATGATAAAAAAGAACAGTCTTAGGTACATGGTCTTAATGATTTATTTGCATTTTCCATTTTTTTTTTTGTTGCAGAAACACATGAGCGTGCACTTCATCCATTCATATAATATATCATGTGTACATTTATACATGTGCGTGCATGCATGGTTGATCTGTGGAAGCAAAGCATGCCCTCAGTCAGTCAGTCTCATGCGCTACCTCCAATCGATCGATCTGCCAATTACTAATTCAACATGATCATTTCTTAACTCTTTGGTCGGGGGAAAAGAAAAAGCTCTCTCTCTCTCATGAAAATTATCCTAACTTAATAATCGAATCATTTTCTTAATTGATGCATCAATATTGCACATTTAACTACATGTTATTTTTACTTTTCATGCATGTAATCAGCATTTTATAACTTACATAACAGATAACTTTATGTCTAATTAAATTGGAAACTTTTTTTTGTGTCTTAACTGAATGAATTGCAACAACATATGTGATGTCACGGATGTATCAATTTTTTTTGTAATCATAAGTTGAAGAAGTGATGAGTCCTTAACGTGGAACATGCTGAATGGTATGTCAGGCATGTCAAGGCTATGAACAATTAAAGCTTAATCTTTTTGCTAATATGCAACGAATATATATCCCCAAAGAAAAGCCCTAAATTGCCCCATGAGCTAGGGTTAAGGGTGGGCAAACGGGTCCTAGACCTGTGGATTGGGGCGGGTACATGCGGTTTGGGATTGGTACGGGGTGGGTTCAAAAATTAAAAATACAAAACGGGGCGGGGCGAGTCGGTTCCTAGTAAATAACGGGGCGGGCCGGTTCTAAAACTTAGAGAAAACGGGCCCTCAGCCCGGACCGTTAATGGCCTAAATCTCTATCGTTTATCTGTCCATCACCTTCCTTCTCTTATTTTCACCATAACTCTCAGACGCAATTCACTATCTCAAACTTTCCCTTCACCTTCTTTCTCTTTATCCCGACTTTGAGTCTCCTCCGACACCACTCCGAGTCTCCTCCCTCGATCTCTCCTCCTTGAAACTCTTTTCCTCTCTCATCTCAGACCTCAATCTCGAGCCCAGGCTTCCATCTCCGTACATCGACTCTCCACACCTCCCACTCGTAGTGATTGAGTCGACCTCGACTATGTCAACATCACAGCAACCAACCACCATCACCATCGTGGCATCATCTCCTAACTCTCCATCGTGGCATCCCTAGGTAATTTATGAATTAGGGTTTCTAATTTAGGAATTTAGGGATTTTACATAAGCTTTTCGATTGATTAGGGTTTCTGATTTTGTAATGGCGAGGGTGGGATTCGTGGAAGACGACGTCTCCTCTTCAATTCTTGTGTCAAGGTCAACGGCTCCAATCGAAGTTGCTGGTGTGGCTAGGCTCAAGCACGAATGCAGACTCAACAAGGTTGTCCCAGGCTCTTACTTCTCTTCTTCTCGGCATCTAATTTATGTTTTATTCTGTATTCAAATTTGGGGATTTAGGAATTAGGGATTCAATTCATTTGCTTGAAAAATTCATAAAAGTGTTGGGGATTTAGCTTAATTAGGGATTCAGTTTTATTTTATTTTTTGATGAATTCGAAATTGTATTTGAAGATTTTTATTTATTTATTAATTTGTTCTATTTGGGGATTTAGGTTGGGGTTGGGGCGTGAGAAATGCTTGAAAGATGTTTGATCCCCTTCCCAAATCATAAATTTTTCAGAAGATCAGAAAAATGTTTAATCTGTGTGGTTTGTTGATCGGTGAGATGTGGCAAACAGACTTTGCGATGGAAAACAGGGGGTCGCAGGCTGGTGGCAGTATGCCCAATCGAAGAAAAAAAATAGTTGGACCCGTCCCGAACTGGCCCGTTTGAAACGGGCCGGGTTAGGTCCGGTTCCCAAATTCAAAATACCTCTACCCAGCCCGGCCCACCCTGTTACATTTTAAAACGGGTAGGGCTAGGTTCTTTCAAATTTGGGCCCTGCCCGGCCCGTGCCCACCCTTAGCTAGGGTAGCCCTATATATTCCCAATTTTTGGTAATACAGGTCGTAATGTCTGAGATTATCGTGTATATATTATTTAGCAAGAGAATGCAGACATATCATTTAGGTATTGGCATTAGTTGAGCCAACTTTAGCATATGGTAGCATGTAACCGCGATGTTCAATTAAAGAGGGAATGACTAAAACATCTGCCAAATCATTCATTAAAACGCCATGATCCATGACTGCTCATGTTTAATATATGCACCTAGTTAAAATTAGAGTCTACCAAGGCTAGTAGGTACTTCTATATTCCTTTCATGCAAAGAGTTTAAATAAAAATGGGGAAATATTACTGTAGAAGGATAAGAGAATGCTTTTGGAATAGTATTGTGTGTCTATTCATCTCTTAAGGAGGAATTTATAAGATGTTACAATTATATCAATAAGGAAAGAAATAATTACATTAAATCATATTATGCTAAGAATCCCAAAATTACAGGAATATACACAAAAGTCAACACTCCCCCTCAAGTTGGTGCACATATGTTGCATATGGCCAACTTGTGTGAGAAACTTGAAAACTTTTGACTTGAAACAGTCTTTGTGAGGATATTTGCCAATTGATCTTCTGTTCTTATTGCTGGTACCTCAATTATTTTCTCCTCCAATTTTTCTTTAATAAAGAATTGATCAACTTCAACATGCTTTGTTGTGTCATGTTGTACCGGATTATGTGCAATGTCCCAAGCAGCTTTATTATCACAAAACAAATTCATGGGGTGATCATGCTTTATATCCAAATCACTTAATAGAAGCTTAAGCCACAAAATTTCACAAATTCCCAAGGCCATACCTCTGTATTTAGCTTCTCAACTGGAACAAGCAACCACATTCTGCTTCTTACTTCTCCATGTAACTTGTTAGTACTACACATATTGGGCCTTAGACTTTGACACATTGGGCCTCAACATTTGGGCCTTATTACCCAGCCTATAATTATGAAAAAGGATGAACGCCTTATTCTATAAAAGGGGACTTCTCCCCCCTCACAAATAAGACTCTGGGATACCCCAAAACATACAAGTCTCAAACAACTCAGAGACAACATTTTCTTCCTCAGGGGGACTCCTCTTGAGCTTGTAATCCATACATACAGTTACAGAGAAATACAATCAACATCAGTGTGGACATAGCCCAAACATTGGGGTAAACCACGATACATCTTTGTGTTCTTGGGCGTTTGCATGATTCACGGTCGGATTTACGTTCTTCCAAGACCTTCCAGTTTTATGCATCAACATTTGACACCGTCTGTGGGAATCGACACGAAAAGGTATGTCGGTTCTCTTTCATTTTTTCATCAAACCTCAATCGTGAATTTGTAGAAACCGAAGAACCAAACACCTGCAAAGTCACTACAAAACCCATGCATTCCACTCTAGCTCCCCGTCACGGCAACAACAGTCGAGCAAGCATAGAGCTTTTTAGAGACACAGTATAGAGAGAGAGAGGTTTCCTGCAGAATAAGCTAACTAAAAAATTACTGTAAAAAGCAGGAAAATTCAAAGAAAGCAGAAGAAATCTAGCAATGGATGTGATCAAAATGCAGCAAACCTCGTCGAGGCCAATCGAGAAGGTGATAGTTCACCCGCTGGTTTTGCTCGGCTCGTCGTTCAAGGGCATCATCGATGTAACCAACAGCTACGCCGAGTCGACGACAATGGCGAAGGTGGTACTCTTTGCTGATCTAGTAAGGCTCTGGTGAAAAAGTTCTTCAGGACCCGATTGAGGGCGTCCGGATCTGAGAGGCTCCATTTATAGCGCTCCAACGGTCCAAGTCGCTCCCTGAGGCTCCGAGTCATCGTACACAGCATGCTCTTCGCCGTTCCAGAGAAGCCCATCGGGCTATACGACCCGTCGTTTGATGCTGTTGATAGAGCTGGTCAGACACCTCTCATGGGTACGGTGATTTGCGAGAACAAAGAGGTTTCTTCAGGTGATCGGAGAGAATAATCAATGGCAACATAAGCAGCAAGGTACCTAGTCATGGTGGTTCTTGGAATAGCAGCTATGAGGCCCTAATGGAACACCGCTTTCTTAGACTACCTTGAAAAGATCTGTCAAGCTCCGACTCTTCATCTTCTTCCTCCTCAATTTTATCCCATCGACGGTTCGGGTTACCTTTGCTTCAACGGCAGGTTTGTTCTCTTACTAGCCAGCTTCAGTGCTTTGCAGAGGATCTTGTAAAGGATAAAAATCAAGATAAGGCTGCAGACTGATGATGCTGCAATAAAAATAAAGAAAAAAAAAACAACAACTGGTGATGAGTGACATGACGGATGGGAAGTGTGAACAGATTCGCTGAATGTGGATCCGGACAGCGGTCATCTAATATCCCACTGAAAAACCCACCAACTTCTACAAAAGATAAGAATTATTTATTCTTTTATTAATATGTCATCCACCTTCCTTTCAAAATAACACAGTTTTAATCATTATGAACACTATATTTATTATTTAAATATTATTTTCATACATAATTACTGTATATGCGTCACACACGCTATACTGTCTATTTTGTTCACTATACATTAAGTGCCATTATATATATAAGTAATTGCTTTATGCACTTTTTTCAATCTTGTCGCAGTGACAGTCAGCATGATATTTAGATAGTACTATTTGCATTTGATTAATAGTTCATGACATGGTATGTGCAACATGACAAATAGAGTCATGCAACTACACATACAAGTGACAAATACAAACTGATATGCATAGTTATATGTGCATGAATTGTGACTGCCTCATGACTATACAAATATTTATTCATATGTGAATGTCCAATTACTTATACATTATTTATTCATGGCCCAGAATATTGTGACTGCCATTAAACTATGTCACTTATACAACATGTGATTTACCACACGACTGAATAAATTATTTATTTATAGAAGGCACATAGTACAATATTTTGCCTTCACAAACTTTGTCAATTTGATTTATTCATTATACGGTCGTACTTATACTGTCATTTATTGTCAGGAATTATTGAGCAACTAGATCCACTGATCAACATTGTTGCTAATTAAAGAAGCCTACCGACACTATTAATCAACATATGGATCACTAAGCCACATGCTTATGGTGACAAATATTTAGTCTGAACAATGATCTATTGTCTAACCCAACAAGCGGACCCGAGTCATGTCGAAAATCAACTCATACTGAGTGCATGTCGACATAAAGTAGATACTTACAATAAGGAATACCACGAGCTGAGCCACCTCGCAGCGAGCATAGCGTCTAGCCGAGCAGCCTCAAAACGAGCATAGCCTCTAACCAAGCAACCTCACAACGAGCATCGCCTCCAGCCGAGCAATCGCCTCGTCATGAACATAGCCTTTAGCCGAGCAGCCTCGCAACGAGAATCACCTCCAGCCGAGCAGTCTCGTAACGTGTGATACCTCTAGCCGAGTATTGCTTTATGTTAAGCATTACCTTGGGTTGAGTACTGGTTCAAGACATCTAGCCACTTCAGCCTGTACATGGATTGGATTTGAAGTCTCCAGCCAAAAGACTCTCTTGACTGAAGACTTGGGGGACTACTGTTGGTACCACACATATTTGGCCTCAAACTTTAACACATTGGGCCTTAACATTTGGGCCTCATTACCCAGCCCATAATTATGTAAAATGAGGAGCCCCTTATTCTATAAAAGGGGACTCTTTCCCCCTCACAAATAAGACTCTAGGATATCCCAAAACATACAAGTCTCAAACAACTCAGAGACAACACTCTCTTCCTCATGGGGACTCCCCTTGAGCTTGTAATCAATACATACAGTTACAGAGAAATATAATCAACATCAGTGTGGACGTAACCCAAACATTGGGGTGAACCACGATACATCTTTGTGTTCTTGGGCATTTGCATGATTCACGGTCGGATTTACGTTGTTCCAAGACCTTCCGGTTTTGTGCATCAACATAACTAAGTTACCTCCAACAAACGTAAAGTAACCAAATGTTGAGCGTCTATCATCAATTGAACCTACCCAATCCACATCAGTATAACCATCAACTCTAAAATGGTTATTCCTTTCAAACAAGATTCATTTGCCCGGACTTCCCTTCAAATATCGCAAAATCCTCATGATTGCATTCATATGTTGTTCTCCAAGGTCATGCATATATTGACTTACTACACTCAAGGCATAAGTAAAGTCTAGTCCTGTGTGTGCCATATACATTAAATGACCTACTAACCTTTGGTATCTCCCTTTGTCAACTGGCACTTGATTAGGCTCAATAGAAAGCTTCAATCATTCCTCTAATGGTGTAGCTACTGGATAACAAGCTGCATGCTAGTTTCGTGCAACAAATCAATAATATACTTCATCTGTGACAAGAAAATTCCAGAACTACTTCTTGATACCTCAATCCCTAAAAAATATTTTAGGGATCCAAGATCTTTAATCTCAAATTTTGTAGACAAGTATCTTTGCAAGGCCACACGTTCTTCCAGATCATTCTCTGTTACCACCATATCATCCACATACACAATAAGTGCAATCAACTTTCCATTTCTTCTTTTCAGAAACAAAGTATAATCATAGTTACTTTGCTTGTAACCAAACGCTCTCATAGATTTTATGAATCCTCCAAACCATGCTCGAGGGGACTGCTTCAAACCATATAAGGACTTCTTCAACCTGCAAACCTTTCTTTTGTATTATCTAAAGCATTACATCCTAGTGGAAGATCCATATAAATCTCTTCTGTCAAATCTCCATGCACGAAGGCATTCTTCGCATCGAACTGTTGTAAGGGCTAATTAAGATTTGCAGCCAAAGACAAAAAAAACACGAACCGTGCTGATTTTGGCCACATGAGCAAAAGTATCTATGTAATTGATTCCATACTTTTGAGTGTACCCTTTTGCTACCAGTCTTGCCTTGAAGCGATCTACTGTCCCATGGGCTTTATACTTCACAGTATAAACCCATTTACATCCCACATGTTTCTTGCCAACTAGCCAGTCTGTGATCTCCCATGTAGCATTCTTCTTCAAAGACTTCTGACACACCCCGACCTGGAATGTTCACTAGGACTCCAAATCGAGTTGTGTTGGCCGACACCTATAAGGTGACGAAGCCATAAAGTGTCGTGAAGTGGAAAATGTGAATAAATTTAAACCTAAAAGTGCCTAAATACAAGAATGCGCGGTGAACGGGTATGAACCCATTTCACACGTGATGACAAAGCATAAGTACAATATAGTAAAATAGGGTGAGAATTATACCATCGATGGTAATCGTCTACACTAAGATTTTCCAATAATCCTCGTTAGTACAAAAACTCTTTTACTAGAACCTGGAAGGGCGAAAAATAAAGGTGAGTAGGCCTGGAAATAAAGTTTTAATAAAAACCTTTTGAAAGCGTTATAATCCCTAGCCGTAAAACCCGTATAGTTTCCAGAAAATAATACCACATAGGTACAAAAAATGAATGCACAGGTGCAGTAAAAACAAGAACATGCCATGCCACAATATCTCAGCAATAATAAATGTAAGCCAGGTGTGAGATCAGTATAAGCAAACAAGTCAGTCGGAGTCACCTGATGTGACCTATACGACTGGACCTATTGCCCATCAGTCTATGCTAGCACACCAGTAGGAGTCTCCTAGTGTGACCTGTACGACAGGCTGGGTGTAAATATGTACGCTCTAGTGCTACGATCATATGAAAGCTAGCACTATGCGCAGGTCACCTACGAGTCGAAGTCGCCTAATGCAACCTGCACGACAAGCTAGCACCTAACTTGGATCCAAGGTGAGCGTGCGGTGCAGGAGGTGAACAATCACATGAAGGTTGTGCCCTGGCCCAGGGCATGAGTACTAACACCGGGGTGCAGCAATGATGAGCTCTAAATGAATATATGCATGCTCATATAATGCAACCATTTCAATCACATAATAACTCACCTAAACTTACATGCGCATCCCGTAGGATCATTTGGTATTTCACAACTTCATAACAATGTAACATTTTAAATATAACATTATTTAATCATGGCATGATATGCATAACTCAGTTCAAAGCATTTGTGGAAACTATAAAGTTTATATGTATATATATGTATATATATATATACACACACACACACTATAAAAAGGAAAAAGACCCACTCACATGAGGTCTGCGCTACAACTCCCTGGCACAAATATCAAATCACGTCTCAGAATTCTTATCAATAGAACACGTAACTTACATATCCTATTCGGGAAGATCCGTACGTCGGATTCTTGATCCATAAGTTTATAATATCCTCAAATATTACGTACTATAACATATCAAAGTTTAGTGACAATCCAACGGTCGGATCGTCAATTGCTATAATAATTAAGTGGCGGATCTTAATGGAACTTTGTTCAAACGATGAAAATTCATCAATTGGACTTAATGTATGAAATTGGAGAATCAAATTTAGCCTAGGAATGTCAGGGGATGCCTTGGCCTACATGCTGCCGCCACACGCTGCTGTACACGGCTATCGACCTCTTCGACTCGTCGGAAAAATCAATTATTTCTAAAAATTCTCAAACTTCACAGAAATGAAGATCTCAACGAGTAGAGTAAGTTTTATACCTATGGCCAAGTCCAATTTGGCTGGGAAAAGCTTCAAATTGCCACAAACTCGCCAGAACCCTAGAATTTGGGTGTTTATTGATTCGACTCCTCCGGTGCTCCGCCACCTCTATGGTTGGTTGGGGTTTGTTCCTGGGTTCAAGGAAAGTCTAATGGTGGTAGAGATCGACATAAATCATTTCACATGTCACATCCTGGCCCAGGGTCCACCACATCTTGGGCTCGCTCCACCACCGTAGCACGATATTGTCCGCTTTGGGCCCCGACCACGCCCTCACGGTTTTGTTTTTGGGAACTCACACGAGAACTTCCCAGTGGGTCACCCATCATGGGAGTGCTCTCGCGCGCTACTCACTTAACTTCGGAGTTCCGATGGATGGGAATATACATTTAAGGATCACTCCCCTAGGCGATGTGGGATATTACATCACAAATGGTGATTCAAGACCGAGACCCATTAGGACTCGTTGGTGGGTTTTCTCACCGCATCGGGGCTAAAATTCATCGAGTTTGGTTAGAATTGGTGATGGGGTATTGTGGTGAGGTTTGGTGGTGATGGAAGGTTGAAGAAGGCCGAAAAATTGGACAGAAAACCGTCGAAAAACTCCAAGGAAGTCGGGTCATCGCGCGGGTCAAGGGGAACCCGACTGATTCCCTTCATTTCCTTTTCCCTCATTTCCCTTCTTGGTCTCTTTTCCCATTGGTCACTCACTTCTCTATATTTTCCCGATTAGGCAGCGCCCATCCTCCTTCCTCTCCTTTATCTTTCATCTCCACCGCCCAACTTTTCTTCCCTTTAATCTAGGCCACACATGTGGCTTTCCAGATTTTGCTCCAAAAATCTGGAGCATTCCCGAAAATAATAAAATTACAATTTTACCATCGACTTCATTTGTTAATAACTCATTCGTTATAACTCCAAATTATGTTCCGTTTGTGCCCGCGTGTTCGTTGCGACGGGTACTACGAGGATATGCTAAGAAAATGAACCTTACATGACATGACAAGACGGTCAACAAAAGTCAACATCTTTGCCTAGAAGGGCATTTTCGTAAATTCAGATTTAAAAATTATAAAGACTAATTTTTTGGGATAGGTCGTTACAACTTTAATTCTTCATTCATTACTGCTTGCCAACGTGGTTCAGGTAAAGCCTCCTGCACACTGTTAGGAATAGATATAGTAGATAATTAATGCATAAATGACTTGTTTGATTTAGACAAGTAACTGGTGGACACATAATTGCTTAATGGGTATAACACATTAGGTGTAGGGTTGGGTTTATTCACTGAATATCTAGTATTAAATTTAGGGTCAGCTTCATAAGTAAGTTTAGGAATACCTCGGATGACACGGTTAGGGAGACGATGTGGTGATGGTGCATCTGGGATCGAAGATGATTGGTTATGGTTATTAGGGTTCAAGATTGGCGAGACTGATTGTGAGATAGCATGCGGCACTGATTGTCCGGTGGTGAGGAAGGCAATGAGTTGTCTGGTGGTGTCGGCTCGTCCTTTATAAGGCTTTCATCGTTTTCGTGTGAATGGTCACCACTTGTCTCCAAGACATTGCCACTTAATTCCACATCATTCACATCACTATTTCCATGTGAATGATCATCACTTGTCTCCAAAACATTACCACTTAATTCCACATCATTCATAATATCTGTATCTAGAATTGTATAATCAAGAGTTTGAACTTCTATCTAATTCTCCCCCTGAAGTGAAGACTCGGGATTGGCAAAGTACATCTCATGCTCATGAAATGCAACATCTATAGTAATAAACAGCTTTTTTGTTGGAAGGTGATAACATCGATATCCTTTTTGACATGAGGCATATCTTACAAACACACACCGTAAGGCTCGAGGTTCAAGCTTACTTCTCTGCTGTTTGTGGAGATGAACAAAGGCCACACGGCCAAACACGTAAGGTGGAAGATTAGGGATTTCAAGAGCATCAACATGTGAAGAGAGAGATTGAAGTGGTGTTTGAAAATCAAATGTTCTAGATGGAACACGATTAATAAGATACGCAGCTGAAGTGAGAGTTTCTCCCCAATAGGATAACAGGAGACGCGCCTCAAGCAAGGAAGCACGGACAACCTCTAGAAGTTGATGGTTCTTGCGTTCTGCAACTCCATTTTGTGTGGAGTATATGGGCATGTAGTTTGATGAACAATACCATGATGATCAAGAAAGACACGAAGTTCAGAGTTCACATACTTGCCACCATTATCACTCTTGAGAACCTATATTTATGATTTATACTGTACTTGCACCATTTTGTGAAATCGTTGAAACAAAGAAGGAACTTCACTTTTGGACTTCATTAAACAAACCCAAGTCATACGTGTGCAATCATCAATAAAAGTAACAAACCAATGAGCACCACCAAATGTAGCAGTTTCCCACACATCAGAATGAATTATCATAAATGGAACTGAACTTTTACTTAAACTGAATGGAAATGAAGTACAATGACTTTTAGCCAATTCACAAACACCACATTTAAAGCTAGAAACATCGTTATGAACAAATAAGCTAGGAAACAACTTTCGTAGATAACTGAAAGAAGCATGTCCAAGTTGACGATGCCACAACCAAACATCTGAAGCTTTGTTCTTCTCCCCCTGAGATCGTTCCACGGCAAAAGCTTAAATAGTAGAGCTTCCCTTTCCTAATACCATAACCAATCGTCTTGCGAGTCCGAATGTCCTTAAAAACACAAAAAGAAGGCCAAATAAAAAAGACAAACTTTTTTTTTTTCTCTTTTCTTTTTTTTTTCTTTTTTTCTTTTTTCTTTTTTCTTTTTTTCTTTTTTTCTTTTTTTGTTTTTCTTTCCTTACTCCGGGATTTCCTTCGAAGCATGGCAAAGCAAGACAATTGTGAGGACTTCCTTCGAAGCACAACAAAGCAAGAAAATTGCAGACGGAACAGATCGAGTGTGACTAGAACAGATCAGGCGTGGGTGCGGGAGTGATATGGTCAAGGTGGTTAGCAGCCGTTTCGCAGGTCTCGTCTCTGGTGCAGTCAGAATTGCAGACACGGGTGGTGGTTCTCAATCGGGATTTGCAGCGGTAATTTCTAGGTGTTGGACCTCGGTTTGTGGCCACGTGATGCAACAGAGGGTAGTGGTGGGTGGCTGCAACAACCGGCTCGATGAACTCGGGTCAACAACGATGGCTTCGCTCACTATTCTGACGGTGCGCTTCACAATTGGCTGCGCAACTGGTGGTTCTTGGTTTTGCGTATAACACGACTTCTATATATATTTTTTTATTAACCTAGGCTCTTGTGCCAAGAAGAGAATGCTTTTGGAATAGTATTGGGTGTCTATTCATCTCTCAAGGAGGAATTTATAAGATGTTACAATAATATCAATTAGGAAAGAAATAATTACATGAAATCATACTATGCTAAGAATCCCAAGATTACAGGAATATACACAAAAGTCAATAGAAGGAACAGGAAAATAAACTGAAAAGGGGGGTCCTAAATTAAACATGTAGAAGGGGTTTACATATGGTTACTTAAGGTTTGAAAACACGCGACAGTACATTGATCGACACTGTAGAAATATTAAATTGGTTGATTTCCATTCATATGGTAACCCTCTTTTAGATATTAATCTAAACGAAGAAAAGATAAATTCAAACTTGAGTGAAATACGAGCCCATGCAATGTTGAAACCAATTTGACTAAGTCTCTTACAGGGGCAGATCCATACAAGGACTAGGTAGTCCCAGATTCCCAAGACCACCTGGGAGGCGGAAAAACACCCATGAAGATCTCCAAGGACCCTCCAAATGTTTCGGCACGGGAAAAGATCTACTCCTAGGACTATATAGGCCATGCCAAAGCAATTATTTTGTCAAATGATATAAAGTTATAGTCCAATCAAAACCTGGTGCATCCGTGGAAGAGGCGTGAAGGAGTTGCAGGCTGCAATTGGACATTTGTACAATTCTTACTCCAAAGTCTAAACTCTAAACCGGCATTAAATTTCACGAGATGGTCCTATATATGTAATGAGGCCCTTCTTTTGTATTTGAGGTTGATCTGAGGAGCTAGCTAGTGGTCCCAAATTCATACAGGGAGAAGGGTAGCCGAGACCCCCACCATAAAATTTTGAGCTCATCGGTATTTAGTAGTGTGGCTGTGAAAATGGGAGGTGAGATCGATAGCAAAAACAAAAAAGAAGGAAGTGGAACATTGCTGATGAAGATATTGATGCAGACAGAAAGAAAAAAAAAAAGCCAAAAGCATGCAGCACATGCAAATAAACTCGCTCTAATCCCTTTTCCTCCATTCAGTATTGACGGGTGAGATTCAGTTCTAGATTTTTGGTCTACGGACTCATTGACTGTGAGGATATATAGGGTTAGAATTCGAGTGCATACGCTTTTGTCACTATTTTGTAGAGTCAAATTTGTAATGTATTTTAATGATCCAAGTCATCTATATTTTAGTACTTCATTCATAGATTTTCCTTACAAAAAATTAAAAAAATCCAACACCGTTAAGGCATTTATTTGTAGTGAAGAAAACAAACGAATATGGTTCTACAAAGAAAGACCAAATTTAATCCAATGGTTTCGGATTTAAGTGATTTTTGGTAGATATTATCTTTGAGGTGAGACATAAAAGATATACGGTTGGATCATTAAAATACATTACGAATTGGACTTTACAAATTGTGTATCAAAATATGTGTTCCCGGATCCTAGCCATGCATATATATGTAGACAACTCATAAAAAAAATGAAATAACCCAAATGAGAAGGGCCACATTACATATACCCAGTGGCAGAGCTAGAATTTCGAGTTAGAAGGGGCCTCTTACAAATCTAAAGAAAACACCGCAACACCATCAACAATGCCAGCTCTGCAACAACGCTGTAGCATGCTCGTGAATCCCTCTCTCACGCTCACGAATCCCTCTCTCCCACTCATGAATCCTTCTTTCAGCCATCATCTCATTTATCGTTTGGTCATCTTCTCAACCATTACTTTGCTGCTCTAGATTTTGGTCTAATTCTGATGTTTGTTTGCTCTGTGATGATGATGTTAATTTTTTAAGTCCACTCCATTTCATCAGTAGGTTTTGACCAGTTCGGAGCCGTGTTAATTGACGAAAGAAAAAAACCAACCTAATACAAAGGGCTATCACAGTAGTTTTCACATCTCTTGCTGTACATTTTCCAACCTTTTAATGTTTTGGTTGAATATTATATCTTATTCTCACTTCCTTTTATTTCAAATTCTCGTTTCATTTTATTCTAAATAATATTTTGTTTCAAACGATTTTTGGCATACACATTTTGACTTACGATAAATTCAAAAACACTTTTGGCAATCATAACTCATAAGCTGCTTTTAGCCCTTTTAAAAGCAATCACAAACAAGTGCTCTCTCATTGGACAACTGTCATAAGATGAATTAAGGATTGCCCAATCACTTACAAACCACGCATGTCAAGTAAACTTGAGTGGTTTTACGCACATCCTATCCTAACCTTACCACCGGGTATGTTGAAGATTTGGTTGGCATAGCAACTGATCAGCAAGGTCACTGTTTAGGTGCAGCATGTAGTTAAGGCAGCTCTCGGGGTAAATATGCTACTACTACTACTACTACGATGCCAGCTCTGCGACCAAAAATGGTCCCCAAGAAGTCATTTTCCATGGATCAGTTTCTGCAAACAGGTCGATTGTGTGGCTTTATCTTCCTCCGTTGCTGGCAGGCACGCACGAGCTACCGCTCGACTGGAAATCCTTATCTGTATCCATCCTCTAATTTTAATGACGATGTAGGAACAGTAGTCGCATGCACTGCCCTGATTAGGTGTTAGTGTAAAAACGAACTTTAACCTTCCCTGTGAGCTGTGACTCACAAGTACATTCTGTATTATGGAATAAAAACTATTTACACCAATGAAGAAGATGATGCAGTGAGAGAAAGAGATGAAGAATGCAGAGAATATGACTCTGCAAATGATTTCACTGTTTCATTGAGAGTGAGTGAGGAAAAGTCACACTCCTCTTAATTGCAATTACAATTTAAACTTGGCAGTATTCAAAATTACATCCAACCAATCCTAGCCATCCATCTAACATCCTATGAGATGAAGACACATATACACTCACTTGTTTAAGACCTATGAGACTTAATACAAAAGCATACACACAATCCTAGCAATATGAGCTAGAAACCAACTGCCACATCAGATCACAATTTACACACTAACAGCCCCCTTTAAATTGTGGACTGATTTAACTCCAAGAAGTTCCCTCAGATAACTGAATTGTTCCCTTGCCAATGCCTTTGTAAAAATATCAGCAATTTGCTCTTTCGTAGGACAGTGCAACAGCTCAATTACTCCTTGCTGCAGTGCTTCCTTTATGAAATGGTATCTCCTGTTGATATGCTTGGTCTTCTGATGAAAAATAGGCTTTTTAGTGATAGCTATGGCTGAAGTATTGTCACAATTCATTTGTGTTGCAACTGTTTGCATTTCACCAAAGTCCTCCAGAACAAATCTCAACCAAGTAGCCTGTGCTGTTGCTTCAGATGCACTAATGTACTCTGCTTCAGCTGTGGATGACGCAACACATTGTTACTTGACTAAAGACCAAGAGAAAATTCCATTGCCAAACGTAAAGGCATATCCAGATGTACTTTTCATATCATCTTCAGAACCGCTCCAGTCACTGTCACAAAATCCCACTAAGATTGCCCCTTCACCTTTCTTGTATTCCAAGCCAAAATCAAGTGTTCTTCGAACATATCTTAGTACTCTCTTTGTTGTCCCAAAGTGCTTGTTAGTTGGACAGTGCATAAACCGTGAAAGCAGACATGCTGCATACATTATATCAGGTCTAGTTGCTGTGAGATACAGCAAACTGCCTACAATTTGTCTATATTGAGCTTCATCTGCAGTCCCACTTCCATCTTCTTTTCTCAATTTATCACCTGGAACCAATGGAGTACTCACTGACTTACAATCTTGAAGTCCAAATTTCTTCAGTAGAGAGGAAGCATACTATCTCTGATGAATGAAAATATACTCTTTAGTTTGCATTACTCCCATACCAAGAAAGTGATGTAAGAGTCCAAGATCAGTCATCTCATATTTGAGCATCATATCAGATTTAAAAACATCCATCAATTCTTGACAACTTCCAGTGTATATTATATCATCAACATAAATTGATACTATAATCATTTCTGAATCTTTCCTCCACTTGGTATACAAAGTTGCTTCGCTGGTGCTTTTCTTAAACCCACAGAGTGTAAGATATGAGTCTATTTCACCATACCAGGCCCTTGGTGCCTGCTTCAGACCATACAGTGCTTTATGTAACCTGTAGACCTTATCTTCATCTCCCTGTACAATAAACCCATTTGGCTGATTGACATACACTTCCTCTTCTAACACACCATTCAAGAATGCCGATTTTACATCCAATTGAAACAGCTTCCATTTGTTCTTTGCTGCCAGTGCAATTAATGTTTTGATTGTATCCAACCTTGCAACAGGTGCAAAGGTTTCATTATAATCAATTCCGGGCTTTTGTGCATAGCCTTTTGCAACAAGCCTAGCCTTGTTCTTTTGAACTGATCCATCCAGATTCAATTTAGTTTTGTACACCCATTTCACACAAATCACAGGTTTATCGGATGGTCTTTTCACTAATTCCCAAGTCTTGTTTTTCTCAATCATGCTAATTTCATCTTCCATGGCTTTCTTCCATGCTTCATCCTGTGCAGCTTCATAATAAGATTCTGGTTCAACAATACACACATGACATCTTTCATAGATTTCACTCAAATTTCTATATCTCAGAGAAGTATGATCAACCTGAGGTGTAGAAATTGAGTCACTAGCACTTCCAAACTCAATGAATGGAGAATCTGTAATTTGAGTCTGAGAACCTTCAGTAACAACTTGTTCCATGAAATTAGAATCCTCATCAGCTTCTTTCATCTCTGGAGATTCACTTGCAGCAAATGGAATGTACACTTCTTTGATCTTCTGTTTATCCCAATCTCATTTACCATTCTCATAAAAAATAACATCTCTTGAAAAAATTACTTTCTGAGTTTCAGGATTAAGTAATATGTACCCATTTTCACAAGTGCCATATCCAATAAAAATACCAATGACACTTGTTTCATCCAACTTATGTCTTAGATTTTCTGGAATAAGAGAATAACCTAATGAACCAAACATTCTCAAGTGTTTAATTCCAGGTTTTCTTCCACTGAATTTCTCAAAAGGTGTCACATGTTCCAAAGCTTTTGTAGGACATCTGTTGAGCAAATAGACAGATGTAACCACAACTTCACCCCAAAGACTATAAGGAAGACCTTTCTCATGAAGCATACACTTTGCCATCTCCACTATAGTTCTGTTTTTCCTCTCTGCAACTCCATTCTGTTGTGGAGAGTATGCAACAGTAAGTTGCCTCTCCAAACCCAAAGCTTCACAAAACTGTTCAAACTCATTTGAGATGAATTCTCCTCATCTATCTGTTCTCAATTTCTTCACAGAAAAGCCATTTTGAAGTTCCACCATAGCTTTGAATTTCTTGAATACATGAAAGACATCTGACTTGTGTCTTAAGAGATATATCCAGCACATTCTCGAATAATCATCAATGAATGTAACAAAGTATCTGTTTCCACTCATGGTTGGTGTTTGCATAGGGCCACACACATCTAAGTGTATGAGTTCTAATGGCATTCTTACTCTCCAAACTGACTCCCTTAGAAACGACACTCTATGATTCTTACCAAATGCACATCCCTGACATACACCTTCACTGTCATGCATTTCAGGTAACCTAAGAACCATATCATGCTCATGTAATTATTGCAGACTCTTATAATTTAGGTGACCAAACCATTTATGCCACATTGTACTACTCTGATGCACATTGGTTTTCAGTACCAAGTGATCGTTTGATTTGAACACAAGTGGAAAGCATTTGTTCCCCTTTTGCTTCACACTAACCACTAAATTTGTCAGAGTTCTTTCATAAAAAATATCCACCTTATAATCACCAAAAAACCAGAAAATACCCATGTTCAGTCATCTGCCCAACACTAAGTAAATTCTCTGCAATTCCAGGTACCAACATAACTTCTCTTATGTACCTTTTCCCTTTATCAGTGTCAATGACTAAGGTTCCTTTACCTTTCACATCAACAATAACCCCTGTGCCAACTTGCACTTTTGTCTTAATACTTCTATCAATTTCCACAAGTAACTCATCTCTGGAAGTCATATGGTTACTGTGCGCACTGTCTATATACCAGGCATCACTCACAGTCTTCACTTCAGTTGATTGCTTAACCATAAACAGATTTCCATGTTCTCCCATTTTATTTGCGAAGTTCTTTTGTTCTACCACTTTGTTTGCAAAATTTCCTTGCTGGACATTCTTGTTGAGATTACAAACTCTGGCAATATGACCAAGTTTCCCACACTTGTGACATTTAATCTTCCCTTTTAACCAACATTTTCCATAGTGAAGTTTATCACAATATTTACAAGCACCTCCAGAGTTATTTGCTTCATTTCTGACACCCGGAGTGAACTTGTTAGTCCACTGCTTCCCTTTGAACTTGAAGTTCTTCTGAGATTTCGATCCACCAGTATTGGTAAACTGATTACCAACTTTACTGTTCTTAGATGAAATATCTAAGCTAGAAAATGCAGGTTCAGTGCTATTGTCTTCATGCCTAGTTAATCTTAATTCATACCCTTTCAGGATGGCAACCACATCTTGTGCATCAATTACATCAATATCTTTAGTATTTTCAATAACAGAAGCAATACTATCATATGATTTAGGTAAACTGATCAACAACTTTTGCACAATTCTTTGATTACTAAGATCTTCACCATAACTTTTCATCTGATTTATCAAATCAAACAACCTGGCTAAATATGCAGCTAGAGATTCACTTTCACCCATACGAGTATATTCAAAATCACGACGAAGACCTTGTAATTTCACAGATCATACCTGTTTATCTCCTACGAACTTTTGCTTCAGAATATCCCAAGCTGCCTTCGCAGTTTCTAGAGTTGCAATCTGTGGAAAAATTTGATCCGACACTGCTCCTTGAATGATTCCAAGAGCCCTCGCATCCTTGACCAAATTTTCATGATGCAATTTCATCTCCGCCTCTGCTATCTCACCTTCCGCCTTCGCTAGAGGTAGAAAACCCATTTCAACAATGCTCCATAGCTCGTGAGATCGGAAAATTGTTTTCATTCGAATTTGCCAGAAATCGAAATTCTCTCCGTTGAATATCGGAGCGCGAAGCTCTCCTCCCCCAGATCCAGCCATGTTAGACTAAGATTTCACTTCTCACTCTCACTGACTTTCTCTGCAACGAAATGTTGCTAGAACAAACCCTCACAAAATCTACGCCCAGAAAATCAAACCCAATTTGGCTCTGAGGCCATGTTAGTGTAAAAACAAACTTTAACCTTCCCTGTGAGCTGTGACTCCCAGGTACGTTCTGTATTATGGAATAAAAACTGTTTACACCAATGAAGAAGATGATGCAGTGAGAGAAAGAGATGAAGAATGCAGAGAATATGACTCTACAAATGATTTCACTGTTTCATTCCACTGAGAGTGGGTGAGGAAAAGTCACACTCCTCTTAATTGCAATTACAATTTAAACTTGGCAATATTCAAAATTACATCCAACCAATCCTAGTCATCCATCTTACATCCTATGAGATGAAGGCACATATACACTCACTTGTTTAAGACCTATGAGACTTAATACGAAAGCATACACACAATCCTAGCAATATGAGCTAGAAACCAACTGCCACATCAGATCACAATTTACACACTAACATTAGGCAGCCACTATAATGTGAAAATTACAACAATCGTTGCAGGAGACGCATAGGAACAGCAGTTGCATGCACTGAAAACTGTGAATGTAAAGTTGCAATCTTCATACCGAAATGTCTGCCAAAAAAACTACGCCTGTGTTTGGGGCATGCATGGACAAGTGACTAGACTGTTCGATCGATGACATCCACGGGAAAATGCAAACACCAGAGTGAATATTACAGAAGGTAAAAACCTGTTTGTCAATGTCACAATAATGGTAGGAGAGGACATAAGAAAAAGGAATTTGCTAGTAGGATTTTATGGGTGTGCTAAACGAACGAAAAAGCAAGAGCATATTTGATATATCACTCCAACCACCGAGACATCACCTTCCACACTACCCAGTACTAATTGTCAAACCATCAAAGAGATGGCCAAAAGTCCACTTTTAATAAGACTAATATTGTCTCTAACTTGTTAATTACCAATTGCACAGTCTAACAGGCATTGATTTTTATCACAAAAACCCTTGATATTAGTTATAGTGGGATTATGATATTTAAACTCTTCTTTTTCTATGTCTTTACCCGATGTGGGATTTTTCAACACACTCCCTAACGTGGAACCCAATTAGTGAGTCACACGTCGGAGATCCACACATTGACAACCACGTGGAGTCAAGTAAAGTCACCCAACATGCAAGGCCAAGGGACCCACCTATCATGTGGTAGTACAAACCCCCTCCCTAACTCTAATACCATGTCAAATTATCAGAGAGGAACCGAAGGCCCACTTCTAATAATGTCAGTATTGTCCCCAACTTGTTAATTACAACTAGGGGTGGTTCGGTATGGGATCCCATACCGAAACCCTTGTCCCGATTCCCAAACCGAAATTTTCGGGAATCCCAATTTCAATACTGATCCCAAACCAAATTTTCGGGAATCCCAATTTTCCGGAACCCCGAAATAGTTTCGGGATTTCGGGACAAATCGGGAATCCCAAAATGGTTTTGGGCTTTTGGACTAAAATTTGACATATTATGCTTTTGGGCTAAAATTCAACCTTTTATATTGAAAAATTGACATATAGGCAGACTCAATCTACCAATTTGTTTCTACTAATCTGTGCACACAAATCTGCCAATCAAATGGCAAGGCCCAGTTAGTCTCTGCCTATTTGTTTCTGCCTATTCAAAAGCAATCTGCCAATCTGAAACGTTAATATGTGCTTGAGTAAACTAGTGCAATTATCTATAATCATGCCAGTCCCCAAAATTACGTCTAAAACGTTAATATATGCTTGAGTAAACTTCTGTACATATATAATATAAATATTATAGATAGATGTAAAGTTTTCTCAAGCAAATTGTAACTTATAATCTATCCATGTATCCATCTATCAATCTCCCGTGTTTATTCTGCATCTATGTATCCATCTATCAATCTTCTGTGATTTAAAAATTCTGAATATGTTCCGCTATCTATCTTAGGGCTCCTTCCTGTATACGGTCCATCATCGATTTCCAATGCTCCTTCAGTATTTCAATTTTCACTATTGTAGTTAGATGATGTTCCCCTTAAAGATGTGCTCCTATATATTTAGAAATTAAATAATATATATATTTTTTATTTTTTTTCGGTTCGGTTTGGGAATACCGAAATCCCAAAAACTTGAGACCAATTCCCGTACTGAAATTTCGGGATCGGTTTGGTATTGGATACTGAAATTTTCGGGAATTTCGGTTTGGTTTCGGGAATTTTTCGGTTCGGTTTGAGATTTTTGGGATTTTTTTCCAACCCTAATTACAACCTGCACAGTCCCATGGCCTCAATTAAAGTGGGGTTAGAATGTTTTTTTTTAAGTCAAGTAAGATATCTTTCATTACATTAAAAACTAGTATAATGCCCAAAAAGAACCAAGTGAACAAGTACAGTTAAAGTAAAAGGCCCAAGCAAAATGAGAGTGGCAACTCAAGATGCAACATCGTCATATCCTCGGGGAAAGCCAAACTCCGAATCGAGAAAGTAGACACCAGATCAAAATCCCTTTCACGAATCCCTGCAAATATATACAAAGTATCTTATGGGTGTAAAGTGAGGCTAGGGGTATATAAAATACCCAACACAACACTTGGCCTCGATAGGGATCCGACATGCCGGTTGGGGGAGGGAAAGTGAGGAAGGGAAGTGGATCTGATATCCAATTTCTGATCGGAGCCTACAAATCCGAACACATGTAGGATGAGGATGAACCATCACCGCTAGGGAGGGAGGAGGGAAAATTAAAAGACATAAAACAGTAAAAGCAAACGAAAAACGCGAGATAAGGAGCATGAAACCCAAATCTGAGACAAGCTCAATGGAGTTAGGATATTTTAACCATTATTTTTCTCTGTCTCTGGGAAGTGGATATGATATCCAATTTCAGATCGGAGCCTGCAAATTTGACCACATGGTGGGATGAGGATGAACCATCACAGCTAGGGAGGAGGGAAAATTAAAAGACATAAAGAAGTAAAAGCAAGCAAAAAACGCGAGATAAGGAGCGTGAAACCCAAATATGAGACAAGCTCAATGGAGTTAGGATATTTAAACCATTATTTTTCTGTCTCTGCTAGATGTGGCTGTTTCAACACCCATTACTAATCTTTGTGTATAGAATCCAAGGTCCAACATCACAGAATGGAGACATTTCCATCCCATAGCAAATATTTATTTAACGGGCTTCGCTTCACTTAAAACATGTTTACTTCAGTGAAGTAAAGCCCGTTAGATAAGTATTTGTAACACACATAAATGTAAGAATATGATCTGAGATACTGTTTGGACCTAAAATTACACTATCGGCCCGAGTAATCGAGGCCGTTGGATGAGCATAATTTTAAACAGTTGGACAACAAAGTGGTTGAAATTATTTTCAATTATTATTGAGAAATAATATTGTGATTTTATCATAATAATTATTTTCTAATAATATATTGAATTATCTATAGCATAGTTGGGTAATAAAGTCGTGGTGATTTGATCAATGCGATGCGATTTAATACTGCTGCAATTTTGTGGAAAAATCTTGAAAAGAGTCCGAGTATGGCAGGAAGATGATCAAGTTCAAAGACTAATCAGATAATGAAGATTGCATGCACAAATATAAATGTGATGGAAGATAATGATTATATTTTTGGTAAAAGGCATGGTGAAGGAAGATAATGATTACATCTATGGCTGCAAACGGGTTTGCACAAATAATAAGGGAGCATTCTATGGTTGCCATGTGGAATAATGGGATAAAGGAAAATCATGGTCTTGGATAATGATGACACAAGGAGCCTAAGTTGGCTAGAACATTTTCTATGGTGTTTTGATAAAGCATGGCTACTGATGGGTTTTTGATGAAAAGAGGCCTAGGTGGTCTAGAAATGTGATGTGATAAGCCTAGATGGACTTTTATTAGGTTTGAAAAGTCTTGGAACAAATCCCACAGCTCAGTTTGAAGGATATGCCTTGGTTTCTGAGTGATGTGGATCAATTTCAATTCCACGAATTAGAGTTGCAGTGGAACTCTGCAAAATTATCTGGCCATGCTAAGCAACGATACGTCCCTATAAATACAGAGGCACTGTGCAACGAAAAAAGCCCCCTCCAATTCAACACACAACTGCCCTGCGTAAAACCTCGCTCTACGCGAAACATCTCATCAACTTTTGAAATTTTTATTTTTATTTTTCTGCCAACACATCTTCAGTTTGGATAAACAACATTGTGAAGGCAACTGGCGAACATCTTCAGTTTGGATAAACAGCACTGTTGCCATAGAATCAGCTGACCCCGAAGCACCTTCAGTTTGGATAAACAGCACTGTGTCGAGATCGATTGGTTATCTATCCAAGTCTCAGTCGAGAGGGATTTTCGAATCCTTATTGGCAGAGGTCATCTCATTAGCCTTTTCGGCAAAGTGAGGTGTTACGAATTACTAGGCTCGGCACATTGAACGCCGAGTTGTTTATGATTGGTTTTCACAAGTAGGTTTTAGAGTTAGTCTAGTGTCGATTCGGCGTGCTTATACTTTCACGAATATAATCACCGTGACCGAATCCGGCGTCGACGATTTGTGAACTTCGCAGAATTAGCAGCCTTGTCTTTAGGCTCTAGAATCCAAAGGCCGAGACATGTTCCTTCCTCGGTCGCAGTCGCAAAATCAAGAAGTCAATTGCGCGCCCAACGCAACATCAACACATTTGACTCATTGACTGAGCTCGGCCGACGAGTTGGCATGCCCCGTATCAACCGAATGATGTAGTTAGCTCATTAGTTACTCGACCTGTGCGCCACGTAGGTTTGGTAGTTTTTAAGGTCAACAGATACATATGGATGACAACTATTCTATTCTCTTGCTCCTCAAAAGCCCAAAATGTTGTTGTATATCCAAGTAATTGAAATTAGGCTCACATTCTTCTTTTTGCTAATCCATTGATTAAAATCCTATTCATTTTCAATTTTTGATCAAGATCCTTGAATATTAATAACATCATTAATTATTTGAAATAATAAAATATTTTTTTTTAAATATATTCCTTTAGTGTTAAAAATGTTACAATTAGTATATTTATATTTATGACTAAATTTTTTATCATATATTTTTATTTTTAGTTTGTACCTATTTTTAATTTGTACCATTTTTTTTCATTTTTAATTTGTACCCATATATTAGTTTCTTTTTGTGCCCATATTTTGTAAAGTTTTATTTGTGTTTATACCCATGTGTATACTGAAACATCCCACATCGCCCAGGGAAGTGGATCCTCTAAGCCTTATATGTATATTTCAATCTCTACCTAGCTTAAGGTCTTTTGGGAGCTCACTGACTTTGGGTTCTATCGGAACTCCGAAGTTGAACGAGTAGCGCGCGAGAGCAATCCCATGATGGGTGACCTACTGGGAAGTTTTCGTGCGAGTTTCTAGAAACAAAACCGTGGGGGCGTGGTCGGGGCCCAAAGCGGACAATATCGTGCTACGGTGGAATCGAGTCCAGGATGTGGTGGGGACCCGGGCCAGGATGTGACAATTTGGTATCAAAGTCTAACCCTGGTCGTAACATGCCGACGAGGACGTCAAGCCCCTAAGGGACGTGGATTGTAACATCCCACATCGTCCAGAGAAGTGGATCCTCTAAGCCTTATATGTATATTCCAATCTCTACCTAGCATAAAGCCTTTTAAGAGCTCACTAGCTTTGGGTTCCATCGGAACCCCGAAGTTAAGCGAGTAGCACGCGAGAGCAATCCCATGATGGATGACCTACTAGGAAGTTCTCATGTGAGTTCCTAGAAACAAAACCGTGAGGGCATGGTCGGGGCTCAAAGCAGACAATATCGTGCTACGATGGAGTCGAGTCCGGGATGTTGTGGGGGCCTGGGCCGGGATGTGACATATACCGTCACGTGACATTATATATTTAATCAATGATAGAAAAATTACATATGGTATATTTATGTTTTATGCCTAAATTTTGTATCATATATTTATATTTTTAGTTTGTACCCACTTTTAATTTGCAACATTTTTTTCAATTTGTAGTATTTTCTTTTAGCGACTATATTTTTTAAAAATTCATTTGTACTCATAATTTTTTTATCTTTTATCTGTACCCTAATTTATTTATAATGTACCCATTCTTCTTTATTAATGTACCACTTTGTTTTGCCATTTATTATTTCTTATTTTTACATAGTTTTTATCCATTTATTCAATCAAAATGATTGAATTTTTTTATTGTAACCGTTTCTAACATTATTATAATGTAACCGTTTCTAATTGTAACCATTTATTTTAAATTTACAGGATTATAAATTTCTTATGTGAAATGTACCAATTTTTTTAACACTACGGATACATTCTTTTGCCATTTATTATTTCTTATTTTTACATAGTTTTTATCCATTTATTCAATCAAAATGTTTGAATTTTTTTTATTGTAACCGTTTCTAATAGTATTATAATGAGAGATTTTAAATTTATAGGATTATAAATCTTATAAAATATCAAACAATTAATATAAAAACTATAAAAATATAAATATTAATTGTAATATAATGAGGTGTACAAAGTCAAGGGACTTTGATCAAACCTTGAATATCATTAAGGTTTTAGTCAAAGAATGTTAAGGATTAGGGACCACATCCAAAGGGGCCCTTGAATATTTCACAAATTGTCTATCGAAAAAGGTACTAATTCGAGTAATTTCACGAACCGATAGACCGCAGAAGTTCACATTCTTCTTGCATTAATCTTTCTGAATATTACAATCAAGCTCATATAAACAAGGAGCAGTCGTTTAGCAAACTGTTAACAGAGTAACATATTCAAGAGTTGTACTCGATAAAGTTTCGGCAAACCCATGCCTGTGTGTAGGGATGGGCAATGGTTATGCGGGCGCGTAACCGCGGTTAATTTACCCATAACCGTTTATGCTCATACCCGCATAACCGTTTACCCGTTGGGTAATTGCCTAAACGGTTATATCCATACCCATAACCATTTATAAACGGTTAACCATACCCATAACCGCATACCCATTTAACCGTAACCGTTTAATACCCGTTTACCCATTTACCCTTTTTAACCCATTTATCCTTTTTTTTTTTACCATAACCCATTTTTCACCCGTCTACATGTTTTTTAACAACTTAAAAATTTAAAAAAAAAATTGTCATAATATTAATCCCTCCAAGGATTTTCTAGCTTCTGCTTGTTGTTTGCCTTGTGTTGGCTTTCTGTTTGGTTGGCTTCTTAGCCCAGGTTCTGTTGTTCCAGTTTTCAAAAAAAAAAAAAAAAAGAAAAAAAAAAAAAAAAAAGAAAGATGCAGTATTCAAATTGAAGAGAGATGATTGTTGGGTTAATAACCCAATTTTCCATCCCCTGTCAAACAGCCCCGTATGTGTTTGTGTGTGTATATATATATATATATATATATTCTCATCCCCTGTCAAACAGGCTGTGTGTCATTAATAGTGAGAGACTCGAAAACGTTTACATATCCTGCTAGCAAATTCTTGTTTCCTAAAAACAAACTCGAATAAGTTTCTGCAACATGTCATTTGCATACTGTACATGTTACATAAAGCTTATTGTTCAGAGTGATCCGTTGATCCCTTTTCATCTTTTTACCTCATTGGTAGTGTTGAATGTATATTTTCATCTTTACTTTTTCTACATTTTGATAAGTTCAGTGTATAACAGCTAATGGTGGTCGTTGTAATTCCTAGGCCATGTTAAACCATTCGTTGTTTACAGCATAGGCTACTTTTTTCAGTTTCATATTAACGTATGACAACAGTACGGACTCCTATGTTGCTTATGAATGAAGAAAACTACAGACAAGCAGACCTAAAGAGAGATCCGAAAGCAGAGAAATATGATAACTTATTTGGGATTTTTTTTTTTTTCGTCATTAACCATCTTGATGGAAAAAACTTACAGATCTCGGTGGAGACTTTGCCATGAGGATTTGTGGACCCTTTACAAAGAAGCTATTGGAGTCGCTTTCTGTAGTGCTGGAGGTCATAGAAGCGACATCCTTTGACCTACCCGTCAACTTTAGCCTAGGAAAATGATCACCCCAGATATCATATGTATATTCATCCCCAAGCCGAGCCTTTTCTTCTTCAGCACTTTTCCGATCAGAGAGTTTGGACCCAGGGGCTCTAACATGCGGAGAAATAGGGGATGTTGAAGCCAGATAAGAGGAAGAGCATACCAAATTAGGTGCAGGCCTACTGGAACCAGGAATGGTGGCAGAAGGCAATAAAACAGTTCTGGCCGCAGGTTTTCTTGGTGCTGGTGGTTGCACTTGAGAAGCAAAAGTTGGGTGGTTATTGCAATATTTTATAGAAACCTCCGGCTGTGACAAGTTTGCCTTAGAAGCAGATTTAAAAACATGACTCTTCCGGAAGTGTTGTTGAGCCACTTGAGTAAATGGATTTCTGGCCTCAACAGCTTGGCCCACATCAGGAGATAGCGGCCACGTCTGTTTTGGTATTACAGATGAGACTGGAGACAAGGGTGATGAAGGTGTAGAATTTCCACTTTGACTACTTGAAACTTCAAAAAGTCCTGTGAATTTTGCACCGGCACCCTTTCTCTTCTTACGCCTTCTACCCTTTTCCTGTCCAGTTTTGACTGTGAGGTTACCAGGTTGGGATGCTTCTAGTTCATTGGGATTCTCAACTGACACAGATTTAGAAGTCAATGAGAAAGCCATGGCTTTGTTCTTTGTCGTATCTGACAAATAATTAGTTTGTTCATGACCCTGTAGCATTTGATCTGCATGTTGAGCAAATTTTTCCCGCTCTGAGGCCCCAGCCTGGTCATCGGGATATCTACCAACAGATGATGCCTGCATTGAGGTTTTATCTTCCCGAACTGATCTTAGCAAACTGTTTATCTCACCAGACACAGAAAATCTACTGTCTCTATAATTATGCGCATGAGATGATTTTCCTGAACTACTTTTAGAAGTAACCAAGGAACTTTTTCCGCTCGTGTACAAACAATCATCGGAACAAAAGGCAGGCACCTGGGGTAATATATACCAAAATACTAGAAACATCAAGGAGACAACCAGAAATACTGCTGAAGAGTATTTTTTGACGCGCATCCAGACCATTGATTTCTTGCATATATTGATCATACGCAAAGGAATGCTTGCCTTCATGGGGATCACCAGAATACCAGAATTCACGGCCAGCTCAAGATCCCGTTGTACCAAGGCTGCAGAAAAATCAGTCAGGTACGATATCAGAAGTTTTGCTGATTCTCCAGGTTCAAGAGTAAAACCTTTGCAAGTTTGTACCATAAACCCATCCATCCCACACTCTTTTCCAGAAACTGTGATTCTTCTAATCTCCAGAGGAAAGTCTCCTGTATTCTTAGCATAGAGCTGCCTTGATAATGGCTGTATACAAGAATGAGTGACGTTTTCCATGCGAAACATGTCTGGAGGAGAAAAGTCAAGAGGAATTTGTAAGCTGAGGTTGAATTCTACACTCTGAACAGGCTCAGACTCTTCAAGAAGAAGCAAGGATAGCAACCCTCCAGATCCCCTCAGAGATAACCACTCCACACCAGATAGATTGTTTCTTATCAGGGCCGAACTTCTCCAATCACATCGATTTGAAGGGTGAAACAATACTGGTCCAAGAGATGCTCTACCATTGGGTTGAACATAAGCCTCTGTTTGTGCATTTTCTGCTATTGAGAACCCATACCTACTTGGAGAAGTGGATTCATTACAAACCATGCTACCCAATGAAGGAGGCTGTGTAAGACCATCCGCACTCTTACATCGGTCAATAATCTCCCCTGAGTTCAGTATAAGCTGCATCACTACCGGCGCTTGGCTAGGATTCTTTACAGTGATCCATTTAGAGTTATGACTTCCTACCTGAAGCATTGGGAAGAATACCTCATGATCAGTGAGCACAGACACGCCACTTCTGGTATCTTGAGATTTCCATTTTCGTAGCACCAACTCATCTGCCTCTGCTGTCTCCGTTGCCTTCATGTATAGGATCACATTAACATTTTGGTTACTATGGATGTTCATGTTTGTGGGTAAAAAAAAAAACACGTTATATAATTGGTTATGGATAGTTCATGTCTAAAAAATCTCAAACAACACAAAAAAGAGTTAATCAGTTATGGATAGTTCATGGCTAAATAACCTCGAACACCACAAAAAAGAGTTAAACTGATTCAGAAATATACGGCACAATAACAGCCATAGTAACAAGCATGCTCTACCTTTAGGCAATAAAATTGTAGAGACAGGCATGCAATCTTTTATAACTCTTTTAAAGCTATTTGATCAATGGAGTGGACACCTGCTGACTCCAGTGCCTTGAAGATGAGGAACCTTGAAAGAAATATACTTTTTGCAAATAACTAAGGAGCATGCATGTTTGATACTAATAAATGAAAGGGAACGTTCTTGATCACTTAGTCAAAAGACAAAGAGACACTTAGTCAAAAGACAAAGAGACAACAAACAAAGGCACGGCAAGCTGTATACAGCAATCAAACTTCGAAAGCTAATCCAGTTTCACACAAAAATGAGAATACACACACACACAAACATACACAGAGAGAGGTAAAATCTGCCTACCATGATCGGTAATGGCAACTGCATGTCACTTTCAGAGAACTCTGTCTGCATATCACCCGATTCACTCCTTTCAGACTGATGTTCATATTCAATGGTGGAATCATTCCAATGTCTTGTACAAATATGAATAAAATCCTGGCAAGGAATTTCAATCTGAGAGCTACTTGAGTCATTTGTCTGTATAAGTAACTTACATTGTCCATCTAATTTGACAAGTGGCTCAGTACAAGCAACAACAGCAACATATGTGTCGCTGCCAGGGAAAAGTAGTAAGCCTTCAATGTACTTAATCTGCAAGGTTCTACCATCCGCAACTTCAGTAATCTCAAGAAGTCTCAAAAGGTAAGTAGCAGAATTCTTCAGAGATATAGCAACAGCAGTTTCATTGGCAGAATAGGGGACCAAAACCTCAAGAGATGCCGAGATAGGTACTTCAAGATCATCATTCATTGCTGTTCCATCCACTTCAGCCTCAAAGGGAAGCATAACAGTATCAGACTTGTCCTCAGAAGGCCTTAGCAACTGCATACAAATTGCACCATAAATTCTTCCTTTCGATTCAATTGAGAAGTCTATTTCTATGATAGTTTCACTGCTGTGTGGACCAATCTCCCAGTTCATAAGGGGCCTCATGGCCAGAAGAGGCAAACCAACTTGTCCAGTACTCACAACCAGACGTTCTTTAACACTCAGCAACCCAAGTTCATCGGAACCTTGAAGTTTCTCAGTACTACATATTGCCTCTGCATGATGGGAAGTATGCTCCAGAGACACTGATATCCATGCTGTAACTTCCTTCACGTTGAAAATTTGATCAAAGGAGTTAAACAACGACAAATTCTTACTCCACCTTCCCCTGGAAGAAACATCCATGTCCAATAAAGGATGAATCCCATAAGGAGACTCTATGGCAAAACCTTTCGCCTGAACCAAGAAACCACCTGAGCTTGTCTGCAAAATTAGACGAGCAGAGGACAAGCCCAACCATCTAGGTAAAAATACAAAACAAATTGAAGCTGTTTCACCAGGTCCTAACTTAGTCTCGCTAAAGTTGCAAGGATAGAATTGCATGTCAGTACTGAATGGTTCATAAACATGTAAAATGGTGTCATTGCATGTATTTGCCACAGTTAAGAAAGCTAACGATGGAAAATTCATATACTTTTGTCCCCAATCCAATACTGCAGGGCTAATTTCTACATAGGGTGAGGGGGAACCAGTGAAAGAACTAAATTTGGTCATCTCAGTGTTCTTGTTTGGCCTAAAATTTGTGCTCTTCTGATAAAGTAAAGGTCCGCTACAAGAAGAAAGATCGTTTTGATTAGAGCTATCAGCTTGAATGGATGACAACTCATTAGTAGCCTCTTTGGAGTTCAGAGAACAAGAAACAATCCCTCCATTAAATAACTTAAATATGCCATTGTCTGATGACCAACTTTTGTTATTTGCCAACTTGCTATCTTCGGTTGATCCTATAGATGATATATCATCAGACTGATCCCCTGAAACTCCAAAATCAGCCACTTTGAGTTTATGCTCTAAGAAACCAGGTAATGTTGACGGAAAGCAGAATAAACGGGAGCTAGTACAAATCTTATCAAGATTGAAGTGGGTTCTTGGAACTCCACAGCCCAAACTGGTGTCACCGAGAAAATTATCCGCAAAAGCCACATTCAAATTATCTCCATATGATCCACAAGAATCATATTCCGATAATATCTCACCATTCCCAGAGCATTGTCTATATGTAGTGAGGTAAAAGAGGGTGCATGCTAAAACCATAAGTAAACGGAATGCTTTGGTTGCATGCGACAATCCCCTGAACATTGAGCAGCACAGATAACATCACAAAATTACAATTTAACATGTACGGAAAATATTTACAGAACTTGATAACTTTGTATGCAACGAGGCCTTTAACTGCTAAAATTTTCCATCACAAATAATAAAACAGAGATAACCAAACCACTAAGACAATTACGAAATGCAGGTGGGCCAAGCAAATCATCATTTACTTTACGTTTTTAACATTTGATTACCAACATTTTCTCAGCAGCCAAACGGAGTCAAAGTTATACAAACATGTTTTCTGAGCAGCCAAACAGAGTCAAAAGTCATACAACCCGGCTGGGGCCAAACTTCTTTCTGTGTTTTTAAAACAAATTACAAACCAAGCGGAGAAAAATATGAGAACAAAATAGAAAGTAGGTCCCGTATTTAATTTCAAGTTAATAAAACCAAAAATCCATCCTTTTAAAGCTTCAAATAATTATTACCCATTTATGTACACAGAAGCAAAGGGGGCAGTCGCTACATTTTGCAGAAAACTTAATAGCTCCAACAAGTTTCGAAATTTCTAAACTTCACCATTAATAGCTAAAGCTTTCCAAACTAACAACGAAACGCAGGCGATAATCGAAATCCCGAAAACCCGCCATCGCTCTAATACCACTTAGAGAAAAAATTTAATCCGATAAACTCATCGAAACTACGACCCAGCTCAAAATATAAAAGATTAAAAATTAACAAAAAATTATTTATCAGACTATACGAAACCACGACTCAGACGGAACAGGAAAGAAGAAAAAAGCAAAACAATCGGAACCAAACGACGTCGGAAATGGAAACCAGAGAGTCATTTATCAGACTATCGGAGTTCCAAAAACGCCAAAAAGGTGTAAAATTTTCAACAATCCAGAATCCGAGAAGGAAAAGACAGGCGATGACAAGAAAGTAAGGCAGAAAATTCAAAACATTAAATAAAAAATAGATTTTTTTTCTGAAAACACGCTTATTGTAAACATCGAAAGCGAAAAGAAATGGTGGAAGAGTATTTTTACCGGAGGTTGACGACGGCGAGCTGGCGGCCTTGAGCCGTGACTGTTAGGGTTTTGGACTCCATGGGTGAGCAGGAGAGCGGAAGAAGAACATGCAAAGGTTTGTCAGCAGAATTTTTTATTGGGGGTTTTGGTTGTTCAGAGGAGAGTATGTGTACGGTTTAGAGGAGGAGCAGCGACACAAGAGCACCTGATATGACATATGAGCGATGACTGGCCACAGAGTCCACTGAGGACCAACAAAACCACAGATATCAGGCGCTGGACGGGATGGATTTACCAAAGTGCCCACGTGGGTCCACTGTGAAGTTTTTCTTTGACTGAAAATTACTCGGGATGGATTTACAGTTTGATTATTTTTTGTTGCAGGCAAATTACAATATAACACGTGCATGTACAAATTATTTATAAATTTTAGTAAGTGTGCACTATTTATAGGATATTACTATCCACACACTCATTTTGCTTTTCACATATTTTTTTTCAATATCTGGTCATAGGATAGGATAAATTGAAGAAAAACAATAACTAAAAAGTAATAATAATGTAAGAGGTAAAAATAGGTATGCTAATAAAATATTTTCCTTTTTCAGCATATTAGAGTCTCGGTCTTGTTTTATTTTAGTAGTTAGATTGAATGGTCCTTTTTAACCATTTCATTTTTAGTTTTTGTTTTCATTTTATTTAAAACTTGTAAACTAAAAATTTATTGCAAGTGATGAATTGTCTTAGTAAATACGGTTGTAGACATCGAAATTTCGATGAAATAAATGTTGATCAATAATTAAAATTTCAACGTTCACGTGTCATATAAATTTTACACATAGCAAGTGACTCAACGAAAAAATCGAGAATCATCAGAAAAGTCATCAAACATGACACGTGTCAACACTTGGCAGAAACGATTTATTTCATCTGAATAATATATTCAAAATTAGGCTTTGGAAAATTCTATAAATAGAAGCCATTTCATTCATTTTAGGGGGACCAATTCATAACCAATTCACCTCACACCAAAACCTTGAAGCTTTGAAACTCCAAAGCTCCCAAGCAAATCCCGAAGGATCAAGAAAGCTTTCTTCGTTCTTCGTCAACCCAACCTTCAAGATCAAGCCCCAACGGTCCTTTGAAGAACTTCCACCAATTCAAGATCAAGTCCTGACGGCCCTTGAAGAAAACGTTCATCGTTCATCATCCGTTCATCCTAAGATCAAGCCCCAACGGCCCTTTAGATCAACAACATCAACAAATCCACACATCCAACCGTTCTTCAAGATAAAGCCCAAAACCCTTTGAAGATCCGTTCATCAACAGTTCTTCAAGATCAAGCCCAAAAGCCCTTGAAGATCCATCAATCAATTGTTCATCAAGATCAAGCCTCAAAGGCCCCTTGAAGATTCGTTCATCAATAGTTCTTCAAGATCAAGCCCAAAAGCCCTTGAAGATCCGTTCATCCATCAACCTTCAAGATTAAGCCCAAAAGGCCCCCTTGAAGAAACTTCCAACCATTCATCCGAGATCAAGCCTCGACGGCCCTTGGATCAGCATCACAATCCACAAATCAACACCTTGCGGAGATCGAAAGATGATCAAATTTGAGAGAGATTGTAACCCCTAAATCATTAATACAAAATATTATTTTGTACACGTGTTCTTGTCTCGTTTGTTTCAGGAATTTCCGTGTTTACAAATTTGGCACGCCCGATAGGATAATCTCTACCTCTCATCTCCTCTCCGTTCAAGAAATTCAAGCATACTTCCAAAATCAATGGCATCAAACAAATGACAAGTCGTTCTCACAAAGGGAAGAAGCCTGAGCACTTTCGCCATGAACGGAGCATCCATTGGCACCACAACTACTCTTCAACAAACCACTTCAAAGTCGGTGCCGCTGAGGGAGCAAATGGAGCATCAAAGACACAAGCCTGTCATCAACCTAACCTCGCTGGAGGCATCGAAGCATGTCGTTGAGGCACATCAGATGACATCCCAAAGCGGCCAACGGGGTCCTTCATCAACACCCTGGATGCCTGAAGAGTCGCGTATGATGGTTGCACAAGTCATGACCATCGACGTTACCTCCATTGAAGAACAGCTGGCTCAAATGAGTGAAGCAATTGCAAAGCTCACAAAGACCGTGGAAGAGAAAGACTTGCAAATTACGGCACTCGTCAATAAGTTGGGGGCACGGCATGATGCAGGATTCGGCTCTGACTCCAAGAAAGGTGGCGACGAAGAAGAAGAGCCTCCAGTAGAGAAGGTTGAAAAAAAAGCCGAAACCAGACCAAGCAGCGGCGCTCATGGGATCTCTCTCCATCAAGCAGTTACAAGAGATGATCGCCAGCACCGTCAAGTTACAGTTCAAAGGGAGCTCAAATACCTTCGGGTTGTACTCGAAACCTTATTCAAAGAAGATTGATGCCCTGAAGATGCCGAGAGGATATTAACCACCAAAGTTCATGCAGTTTGATAGAAAGGGAAACCCGAAGCAGCATGTCGCCCATTTCGTTGAAACTTGCAACAACGCAGGGACCGAAGGGGACTACCTCGCCAAGCAGTCTGTGCGCTCGCTGAAAGGAAACGCCTTCGACTGGTACACCGACCTCGAGCCCAAATCCATCAACAACTGGGAGCAATTGGAGCGAGAATTCCTTAATCGTTTCTACAGCACCCGCGCGCACTGTGAGCATGCTAGAGCTGACGAGCACAAAGCAGTGGAGGGACGAGCCAGTCATTGACTACATTAACAGATGGCGCACTCTAAGCCTTGACTGCAAAGACAGGCTCTCAGAGACCTCTTCAATCGAGATGTGCATCCAAGGCATGCAATGGGGTTTTGATAGGATTAAAAGCACACCACAAAGTAGCACACAAATGTCCTATTGATTTTCCTTATTAACACTAAGATTTGTCAATTGTAGCATATGAAAATAAGGGTTTTTCCCACAGAAGATTGTTTTATCTAACTACCTAAAATGTCACAAAAACTGGGTTGTTGTCCCTACTGAGCAGCCACCGAAAAATAATTATTAGACTGACTTATACTTATCTAAAGTCTATGAAATTTTATATGCAGATACTAGACACACAAAGCTACACTCACACAAATGTTTGGGATTTTTGGAGTTGATTTGCTATTTAAATTAAATCGAACAAAAACAGGATAGAAACAAATTTTAAGTAGTTCACAAATTAAGAAAAACGAGTTAGGGGTATTGCTATCCACCACCAAATAATCATGCAAACATGTTATGTTTCATTCAAATTTCTTTTATTTCCGAATGAAGATGCTCAAGTTGGCTCAATGTTAGAACTCAATCTATTACTCTTTCTTACGTAGTATGTTAAGAGAATGGTGTTTTCAACTTAACTTAGTCCCTAGCATGCAATCTAGAATGGCGTGTTCATAGATTTAACAAGTAGAAATCATTAAGAACGAAAAGAGTTTGAGTCATCACAAGGCATCGTAAGTACTGGCGTTGTCTTACTTATCCTAGAAATTGGTTCACATGTTAATCGCAATTAACAAGTACTACTTTAGAACATATGTAGGTCCTCATTCGACAAGGGCAGACACACACATATTCATAGCATTAGAATCCTAGATATGCTTACTATGTATGCATCCATAGAAAACAAATAAAGAATTCATCAATGAGACAAGTAGTGAACCAAGTTTGATCCATTCATAAAAGTAATTTAACGAAATGTCATAACAAAATTGCAATCATATTCGGGGCTTCAAAACAGCCCCTAACTTCTAAAAAATTAGTTACACATAGTTCTCAAAATAAACCAAAAGAAAGACATGAGTTTGAGAAGATAAAACCGAGAGAAGAGAATGCCAAGATTTCCTCCTTCCTTTCCTTCCTTTCTCAACGCAGCAGCCTTGCCTTTTTTCCTTCCTTTCCTTCCTTTTTTTCTATTTTTTTTTTTCCTCTAAAGAACTCTCTTTTGCTGCTGCAACCTGCAGCCTTTATGCCCATGCTTGCTGCCCCATTTCTGCTCCATAACTCACCCCACTAACAGCCATTTAGTGATGACAATAAGTGAGAGGAAATGGTAAAACAATTGTAACTTTTTGGGCAACCTTTATGCCAATTACTCCCACTTAATCCTCATCTTTAATTCCATTTCATCTGATATTTGAAGAGGTGTTAGCTGACTTGTTCTTGGCTTCATCAGTTTTGGCTGCTAGTTTTATTGGATTTATTGCCTTCAATGCAGTTACAAACTGCTCAGCGTCTTGGAAACCTTTCAGTGTTAAAACAGCCATAACTTCTTCTAGGAAAAATATATTAACAATCCGCGAAATGCTCCAGAAAATAGACATCCGTAGATTTCCAAGCATATAAGGCTCATTCTCTAATTCATTCTGAGCTGTTCGCAACTTGCTTCCAAAGTCAGCTGACCTGCACAGGCAGTTTTGACGAATTTGTTACTTAAAATCCCACTTGTGCTATTTTTCTTTTATTTGCTTGACAAATCCTACAAAACACAAAAACAAAGTAAATAGCTCAAAAATATAAGGACTAACTAAGAAACGACAAGTGAATTTGATGTAAAATATATATAAATATAAGCTTATCAGGTTTGCAATACATCCTTCAAGGCATCAAACCACGGACCTTCGAAGAGCTAGCCACCCGCGCCCATGGCATGGAGTTGAGCATCGCCCATCATGGGAAGAAGGAACCGATCTCTGACTACAAGACTGATAAAGTTGTTGGGCCAAAGGTGGAGAAGACTGCGTGGAAAGATACCAAGGAAACAATGACACTTAACACAACTCTCGTCAAAGTCTCTACACAAGGCAAGGCGATTCAAACCGAAGCTTTTCATGATTAAGAGAGGCGTAGACGCACTTTGAAGGAGCTTGAGGAGAAGACTTATCCATTCCCCGACTTTAATGTGGTTGCCATGCTGGACGACCTGTTGGACAAAAATGTGATCGACCTGCCTAAGTGCAAACAGCCGGAAGAGATGAATCGTACCGACAGTCCAAGATACTGTAAATTCCACCGCTTCATCAATTATCTGACAGAAAAGTGCTTCGTGCTGAAAGATCTCATCATGAAGCTGGCTCAGAAATGAATCATCGAGCTAGATCTTGACGATATAGTGAAGTCAAACTATACCACCATCACTTCTGGCTCTTCCGACTCGAAGTTTTCACCTCAACTGCTGGGGGCATGGTCCGAGTCAAGCAAAGTTGAAGGATGGATTCATGTCACTCCGAAGAAATTACACATGAAGCCTACATCTCCTCCATAAGTTCACCAACCGAAAAGGGGGCAAAGCAGCTTTTGTCAACCTCAAAAGCAACGGGAAATTGTTAAAAATGATGAAATTTCAACACAAAGATCGTCCGTCCCCATCATGATGCGCGATTTCTTCCTCGAAGACTTCTTCAAACACTCAATCAAGACACCTTGCTATGAAGATTGCAAGGAATGCCTCTCCAAGATCATTTGACAAATTCACAATGCTCCTTGTTCGCACGAGCCTAAACTGCACTAACCAAAGCTCCTTGTCTGCACGAGCCTAAACTGTAGGACATGAGGCTCCTTGCCTGCACGAGCTTAAACTACATGGCACTAAGCTCCTGGTCTGCATGAGCATAAAAGGCAACACCAACGCTCCTTGCCTGTACGAGTTGAAACTGCAAATGGTACCAAGATACTCCTGGCCCGCAAGAGCATAAACTGTGTACAGCACAAAAAAAAATGTATTCGAACTACGTTATGACTTGATCTCTTCTTTGGAGGGGTACGTAGGCAGCTCAAACATTCAATTTCGAGTTCAGTCACATCACAATAAAAAAATAAATTAAAAAAAAGGTTTTATTAATGAAAGTCAAATTTATTACAAATGCAAAAATATTACTTTGTAATAAAAAAAAAGGAATACAGTTTCTGCAAAAAGAAAAAAAAAATAACATAAAAAAGGAATTGGGCCGCCCCAGCCTTGTCTCTATCAAAGGGAGTCACAGCCCATGCCTCCCTTCATTTCATAGGCTTATATGCCAATAACCCATCCAAAATGAGGCCCAATTGAAGCTTCCCAGAGGTTTCAACCCAAACACAATTTAAACCCAATATCAGAAGAGAATGATAACGAAAACGATGCTTTTGAAATCTAAAGGTTCTTTGTCAATAAAAGTTCCAGGCTTCAATCGCATTTCCCTTCGGCTGACCGGAATGTGAAGAATATGGACGTGAGTGCAAGTAGGACGAATCTCTCACCTCGAAGAAGTTGTTACCGCTTCAGCAAATGACCTCCGCTAGTCAACGCTCGGCTCGTCGGATTGTGAATGCGTTCTGCGGCGTCGACCAGGAGATCTGGGCAGAGTGCAGGCCGGAGAGATGGTTGGATCAACTGCTGTTGTTGCTGTTCTATGTGGTTGTCAAATTATCGCACCTAATTGTGGTGACTCTAGGGTTCTTCTTTGATGATAAACTGAAACAAATCCTTTAATTGTCGATCAGAAGCTGCACGAAGTTCTCCTCCATGATCTGCCATCTGCTTATCGTCCAATGTTGCACCTCCGCTGTAACTCTTCCACTTCCTGCAACTCCTCCACTTTAAACTCATCACTCTACCTAGTGAAGACGTTGCAGGCATGGCAAACTTTGGCGAAAGATTGCACAGAAGTTGAAGATGTTGACAACGTGGCACTCCTCCTCGCCCAAGCTGCCGTGGCACTCCTCATTGCCCAAGTTGTCATACCCCTGAGCTCTTCCCCTAATGCTCCAAAGATTTGCTCCATCTTCTGAGCTCAGCCCTCCTCCTCATACCCACCTGGACCTGCAAACTGAGAACCAGCAACAGCAGTGACGGATGCACACGCCACAACCACCCTTCTCTCTATCTCTTCTGCGATCGGACGGAAGCCGATTACTTCGAGATCCAAGCTTAAAGGAACTCGCGGGTGGTGAGTGCACTAACAAGGTCTAAACTTCAAGATGGGCTTCAGATCGATTTGATTCTCGCTACAATGACTTAGAGGATACCCTTGCTAAGGCAAATCTCTGGCTTAATGCATCCAATGATGCAGGTATTCCCGTTGTATTCATGAATATCCAGAATTGAGTCCTTGTTCACCAACATTTCTGGGGAGACAGCAACTTCGATTTAGGATTAGGGACGTCATCCAGACCTGGATCAGACTTTGAATTAAGACTGCTTCGCAGTCTGCTCTATTTGTAGGAAACAGGCTTTATGGTATTCTTCTTCTTCTGGTGTGCAGCTTGAACAGCTGTGGCAACCATGAACTGATGAAGATACTTGTGCCTAGCAACATTTGAGAAATTCTAGAGAAGTTGTGCCACTTGACAAGATCGAAGACTCAGTAAGGAATAGTTGAAGAAGCACCTCAAGTTCTTCATCAACCACCGGAATTTCGAGCTCAATTCCTCCATCACTGTCAATGACCCGTCAATCACCACCATGGAATTTAAGGACCCCATGAATACTTCAGCACCCAACTTTATGCTCTGCAAGGCAAAAAAAAAAATGCAATGGCTGTGCAATGATGGCGGTGCAATGGTTGTGTAGTGGCAGTGGCAAACAGCAACGGCGAAGAACTTCAATGATCGCCGTCAAATGACTAGCCGGTCATGAAGCCTCGACTGTAGCTTTCTGTCCGTGGCAAACATCAATGGCGAAGAACTTCAATAACCGCCGTCAAACGACTAGCAGATCATGAAGCCTCGATTGCAGCTCTCTGTCCGTCTTCGTCCTTCCCTGCAAATTCCTCACCCATTAGCAAAATTTATACAAAAAAATATATATAATAAAAAAAGGGATGGTGGAGCAAAGTGGTGCATGGGCACCATGTGCAGAAAAAAAATTATAAAGAAAGGTAGTGGCACCGAAAGCAAATAAGAAAGTATAAATTTTTGATGTGGTATGTGTGTGCAAGTTGTCAAAGATTTGCCTTTGGTTGAAGGCAACACACGACAATAATGGAAATAGGGATGCCTTACACAAAAGCAGAAGATGGTTGGAATAAAAAAATAAAAAAATAAAGAATTATCTTTTGGTGAAGGGAAGAGACAGGAGAAAGAAAGAAAAAAAAACCAAAAAACAAAAAACAAAAAGAAAAAAAAATGCATTGAGAGAAATAAAGTCCATTTTATTTATTTCTTTGGAAAGATTACATAAAATTGCATTCTACATGCAAACAAAAAAAATTTACAAATGTGCAAGCAGCAAATATAAGGGAGCCTTCATTGATCAGATAGCGCCTCATCACTCGGCGGAACTCCAGGAAGAAGAGGCGTCAGAGGTTGATTGTTTGGAGCCTCAACACTTGGTAGAGCTCCGGAGGACGAAGGCAGTAGATGCCTTTGGAGTAAAGCCACAAACATCCGATGGTCACTCTGAATCCGACCTTCAGATTCCTGCAGCTGGTCGAGCTTTCTTTTCATGCTCGTTGAGTAACTATTGGCAAGCATGTGCAACTCTCTGTTTTCATGCTTAAGCCCTCTAATCTCTTGCTTAAGACTCGCCACCTTAGCCATCAGTGACTCGACTTGACGAGTTCGAGCAAGAAGGCGTTGGCCCATATTTGATACAGAGCTCGCTCACTGAACACTGAAAGCCAGAGAGTCCTGAACAGCCAGCTTATCAGACCGCTTGGAAAGGATCCTATTATCTTTAGGGGTGAGAAGATTTCTAGCTACCACCGTAGCGGTTATGTCATTCTTCATCATAGAGTCCCCAACTGTAAGAAGACCGGTGGCGGATAAGAAGGACGGGCGCCATATGTTGTCTGGAGAAGACATATCAACATCTTCCCAACATTCAAATCAAGACGACGATCAAATGGGCAAGCCATTTGCAAAAATGATGAAAGAAGAAGAGGTAGTGTAAGTCGAATTCTTAGAAAATACAAAATGAGGGAAATTCCTAACAGGTAGTAACTCTCTAAATGTGTTTTTGAACACAATTCATGCCTTTATAAAAAGAAGAGGCAACAGGGCCTGTTCAGAAATCAAATAGGCAACAAGGCCACCGGTTTAAAGATCGAAAAGGCACCACTCTCCGAATTTCAAAAAGACCCACTTTTCAGGATTTGTCGTCATCCTTCACACACAACCTCAACTTTACGGAAATCACGCGCAACTTTGTCAAAGATTTCTGACAAAGTTGAAAATGCTTGAATCTTACTGTTTCAATTACCCAACGGTTGCCGACAAGAGTAAAGGAATAATGCCACTACTGGCTATTGGGAAATTCCTATATATGACGACCTTCATCCTCCATAGCAGGGCAGACCTACAAAAAAATGCCCAACCCTTCCTCACTTCCGAGAGTGCACCCCCAGCAGAGCCTCTCGAAATACTTAAGTTTCTTCCTCTTCGGAAATACCCTTGCAAACAAATGACACCAGAGAAAAAGTATCTCATATCACCAGGGTTGAAAGCAAGAGTATCTCATATCATGCTTTCTCCCTGTCCTTTCCTTTGTCCTTGTTCTTACCTGCAAAGACAAGGATAAAGAAAGCAATATGTCGAAACCTTCACTCAAACTCTGGGTAAGGAACCGACTACCTGGAACCTTTGCTTGGTTGCTTACCTGGCATTGCTCTCGAGTACTCGTCTTCAGCTGCTGATGTACTTCCGAAGAAAATGCCACATTTGCCTGGAGAACAGATAAGGCAAGTGAAAATGATACCTTGAAGCATGTGGAAACAACGTACTGATTTCCTTCAAGAACAAGTCTCTCTTTCCCTGCACAATCAACCAACCCAGCAGAAGGAGTCTGAGTTGAATCCAAGAGCTCGAGAAGCTTCAACAACATATTGACGGCATCATCACCGAAGAGCAAAGCCTCGCTATGCAACGCTGTCAAAATTGCCACCACTTCTTCGAAAGCAAGAGTATTTCATATCATGCTTTCTCTATGTCCTTGTCTTTGTCCTTGTTCTTACCTGCAAGACAAGAAGAAGGAGAGCCATCAGTCAGAACTTGAAAGTCAAACTCCTAGTCAGGAACCGACTGCCTGGAACTTTTCCCTGATTGCTTACCTAGCACTACTCTCGAAGTACCTATTATCTCAACATCTTATGCTTCTAGAGAAGATACCACATCTGCCCGAAGAACAAATAAGGCAAGGGAAAATGATACATTGAAGCATGTGGAGACAAGCACAACAAAGCACATGCCGATTCATCCGCTACTTCTTCAAAATCAAAAGTATCTCATATCATCAGGGTTGCAATCACTCTGGGTAGTGGACTCGTTTTGACCCTCAAATTCTTGGGTCGACTTGCTAGGCGTTGTGGGCGGCACGTGCCGATTCACCACCCTTGAATCAAATCTTTAAAGATCAAGTCACTAACTAGAAGAAGAGCCCATCAATCTTGAAGATCATATTGTTGACCAAACTGCTCAGGTGTGAATTAGAAAGATTGAACAAAGCAATAAGTCGTCACCTTCACCTCGTGCCTGCTTACCATGTGTTCGAGTCAACCTTCAAAAATCAAGCCTCAACAGCCCTTGAAAAAGCTTCCAGCCAAATTCAAGATCAAGCATTGATGGCCCTTAAGGAAATCACAAGTCCGATTCAAGATCAAGTGTCTACCACCCTTGAATCAAATCCAGTTCAAGAATAAGCTGTCGAAAGTCAACAATCGGAGGAAGCCAAAAGGTCCTCCAACCCAGTTCAAGAATAAGTTGTGGAAAGTCAACAATTGGAGGAAACCAGAAAATCCTCCAACCTAGTTCAAGAATAAGCCTGTGGAAAGTCAACAATTGGAGAAATCCAGAAAATCCTCCAACCCAGTTCAAGATCAAAGTTGTGGAAAGTCAACAAGCGCAACAAAATACGTGTCGATTCATCCACTACCAAAGCCAAGGATCATCTACCACATGAAGCTCCTTGTGGTCCAATTTCAACCTTCAAAATCAAGCCTCGACGGCCCTTGAAGAAATTTCAACAAAATTCAAGAATAAGCCTCAACGGCCCTTGAAGAAATCTCCAGCCTAATTCAAGATCAAGCCTCAACGACCATTGAAGAAATCTCCAGCTCGATTCAAGATCAAGCCTCAACGGCCCTTGAAGAAATCTTCAGCCCAATTCAAGATCAACCCTCAACGGCCCTTGGATCAACATCTACATTAAGGGACTTCAAAACGCATCTTCTACACATGACAAGCACATGTATACGGCGTGCCTTGAAGTGGGGGCATTTGTAGACATCGAAATTTCGGTGAAATAAATGTTGATCAATAATTAAAATTTCAACGTTCACGTGTCACATAAATTTTACACATAGCAGGTGACTCAACGAAAAAATCGAGAATCATAAAAAAAGTCATCAAACATGACACGTGTCAACACCTAGCAGAAACGATTTATTTCATCTGAATAATATATTCAAAATTAGGCTTTGGAAAATTCTATAAATAGAAGCCATTTCATTTATTTTAGGAGGACTAATTCATAACCAATTCACCTCACACCAAAACCTTGAAGCTTTGAAACTCCAAAGCTCCCAAGCAAATCCCGAAGGATCAAAAAATCTCTCTTCGTTCTTCATCAACCCAACCTTCAAGATCAAGCCCCAACGGCCATTTGAAGAACTTCCACGAATTCAAGATCAAGCCTCGACGACCCTTGAAGAAAGCGTTCATCGTTCATCATCCGTTCATCCTAAGATCAAGCCCCAACGGCCCTTTGGATCAACAACATCAACAAATCCACACATCCAACCGTTCTTCAAGATAAAGCCCAAAGCCCCTTGAAGATCCGTTCATTAACAGTTCTTCAAGATCAAGTCCAAAAGCCCTTGAAAATCCATCCATCAACTGTTCATTAAGATCAAGCCTCAAAGGCCCCTTGAAGATCCGTTCATCAACAGTTCTTCAAGATCAAACCCAAAAGCCCTTGAAGATCCATTCATCCATCAACCTTCAAGATCAAGCCCAAAAGGCCCCTTTAAAGAAACTTCCAACCATTCATCTGAGATCAAGCCTCGATGGCCCTTGGATTAGCATCACAATCCACATATCAACACCTTACAGAGATCGAATCAGAGGATCAAATTTGAGAGAGATTGTAACCCCTAAATCATTAATACAAAATATTATTTTGTACACGTGTTCTTATCTCGTTTGTTTCAGGAATTTCTGTGTTTACAACGGTTTTCTTCTTTTCCTCTATTTTGAGTTCAAACTCTCTTTGGTTTCTACAATTATAAGAAATTACTGTAAATTATTCAAAGTTGGTCCAAAAAAAAGTAATTATGTTCGGTTTTCAAAGCTAAGACGACTTTCAAAATAGTTATCAAATCAATTTTTAATTTTGTTTTAAAAGAAATGAAAACGGAAATTGAAATAACTATTAATTGAGTCGTAAAGTAGACGCTAAGAGGGTATTAATGGAAAATCAATATATGAGTTGAATGGAAGTTGGAACTGTAGTAGTGATGAACTTCAAAACGGGGGTTGTTGGTGCTCCCCAAGTCTTTATTTTAGGTGGTGAAATGACGTTTGCGCCCTTGACACAGTTTACGCGGTCCTGGGAAATATCTTCCAGCTAGAATCTGAGGGCGCGAAAAGGCAGCAGCTTGGCGCGTTGTGGTCCAAGCCTTACTGCATCGCCGGCTCGCCCTTTTAAGACTTGGAGGCTGCACGCACTCGACCTTGTCCTCGTGTGTGGCACCATTTGTACTTTTTCTCTTACTATATAACCCTGACAAAATGGTAATTTTAGTAATTATAATGAAAGGATTGTATTAGGGTGTGAATTGTAATTTTTGCTTATATGTTAACTATTTGGTTATAACATATGTTGTGTTGTTAGACGGTTAGTTTCACGGTTATATAAGTTTGTATGTTTTATTTAAATTGACAATTGTATAATATTTGCCTTGTAGAGAGAAATTTATTTGATAATCATGTAAATTGTGCATAACACCTTCGATATTTTGTAGGCTTATAGAGATAGGTTCAAAACTTACGAATAAAATGGCAATTACCCTAATTTGCTTGATCTTAACTTATTTATATGGCCTTGCCCTATTCTATGGCACTTTGATTATCTTAGTACACAAGATGCATCTAGTTTTAGTTTTCACAATATTGGATATCGAATTTCATGTTTTTACGTTATAGTCGACACCGCATGAGCATTACGTGTCTAGATTTAGATTTCCACCACTGCATGTGTTTCGTGTCTAGATTTAGATTTTCACTGATGCATGTGCATAACGTGTTTAGATTTTCACTATTGCATGTGTATAACGTGTCAAGGTGTACCTAGCATTAAATTGTTGTTACGTGAAAAGAAATTGCATTCAACGACTATATATAACAATTATTCAAATCGTTTAATCTCATGTACTAATCACGTGATCCGTGGTAAAAATGAGAGTTATATGTAAGTACTATATAAACACTTCGTTTTTTACTTATATGTGAAGAAAAATGTCACTGAATTTGAATCTCATAGACGAATAATTCGATATAATAGCTTAAAAAAAATCTCGTGTTTTCTCAAATATATCTTTTTTGTTCATCAAATTTTTACTTTACAATTTAAAGGATAATGCTCGCATTCTTAATTGGAGAATGATCTAATTTTCCCTTGCAAATAACCTATCTTCATCGTTAAAATTTTAAAATCGGAACTTTTAAATCTTTTAATCTTCATTTAAAGATCATTTATACAAAAAAAATCATTCGAATCGAAAATTGTTTAGTCTTCCAAATGTAACAAACAAACCAAAGGTTCATCATAAATATACTATTTGGTACCATACCATTGATTCATTTTGATACATTTGGATGACTAAACGGTCGTCAATTTTGAATAATTTCTTGTAGAGATGATCTTCAAATGAAAATTAAGAAATTGAGCGGTTCCGAATATGAAATTTTTATGATGAAGATCTTAGTAGGTTCCAAATTAACTACATTAGCTTTTAAGGGAATTTGTTATTTTCTAGTTATCTATCTTTGATCCTTTTTTTTTTTTTTTTAAGGCAAGTGCTAACTAATAATGTATTTTTCTATATACGACTAAACCACATCGAACACATGAAAAATAAAAAAGAATCCAATTTTCCACTAATATTTGCTTTAAAATCTTATTTGTTTTTTTTTCTTATTTTTTTATGAGCTTTCCCAAGCTTTCCCGATTCGTGTGCCCCACTCTCTAAGACCATTGACTTCATGTGCGTGTGGGCGAGTATAAACTTCCAAATAGTGATGGTATCAGGGCGCGAGTGACAGTCGTGTCTACCTATACTACTCGTGAGGATGCCGTCTAGCACAAAAGACTAAAGCAACACGCGATTTTGAATAATTTTTTGTAGAGATGATCTTTAAATAAAAATTAAGAAATTGAGCGGTTTCGGAGATGAAATTTTTATGATGAAGATCTTAGTAGGTTCCAAATTGACTACATTAGATTTTAAGGCAATTTGTTATTGACTAGTTATCTATCTTTGATCCTTCTTTCTTTTTTTTTCTTTTTTTTTGAAGGTAAGTGCTAACTAATAACGTATTTTTCTATACACGACTAAACCACATCGTCTCAAACACATGAAAAATTAAAAGGAATCCAATTTTCCACTAAAATTTGCTTTAAAATCTTATTGGTTTTTTCTTATATTTTTATGAGCTTTCCCGAGCTTTCCCGATTCGTGTGCCACACTCTCTAAGACCATTGACTTCATGTGCGCGTGGGCAAGTATAAACTTCCAAATAGTGATGGTATCAAGGCACGACTGACAATCGCACCTACCCGTACTACTCGTGAGGACGCCGTCTAGCACAAAGGACCAAAGCAACACGCGACAGCTTGGCGGCGGTGTCACACTCACCTCATATTCCCCTTAATTATTGTCAAATATGCGTCGTCGCTTCAACATTGATGTTCTGTAGCCGTTGGATCCATGTATAATGGGGCCCAATGGGTTTTGTCATGGCACGAGACATACCAAGGGTCTTGATGTGGGGATATATTGACGGTACATAATGAGGCGCAATATTAGGAATATGGTAGGTGGGTTTATGGCAATTACCCTAACTTGCTTGATTTTAACTTATTTAGATAGCCTTGCCCCATTCTATGGCACTTTGTACACAAGATGCATCTAGTTTTAGTTTTCACAATATTGCATGTGCGTTACGTGTGTAGTATTAGTATATCGATTTCAGGATTTTACATTATAGTCGACACCGCATGAGCATTACGTGTCTAGATTTAGATTTCCACCACTGCATGTGTATATTTTCACTAATGCATGTGTATAACGTGTCTAGATTTAGATTTTCACTAATGCATGTGCATAACATGTCTAAATTTTCACTTTTGCATGTGTATAACGTGTCAAGGTGTACCTAGTATTAAATTGTTGTTACGTGAAAAGAAATTGCATTCAACGACTATATATAACAATTATTCAAAGCGTTTAATCTCACTGTACTAATCACGTGATCCTTGGTAAAAGGGAGAGTTATATGTAAGTACTATATAAACACTCTCGTTTTTTACTTATAAGTGAAGAAAATGTTGGTTAAAAGTCAACAATCTGTGATAATTTATATATGCTAATAAATAATAAATGCAATAAAAACTAACAGAATATAAACTAGAATATGAATTATAAAACAGACAACTTGAAGATCGAGGCTTGCGTACCGCAATGTCCTTGAAACAGAAATTTCGTCCCTACTCTGTGCTTGTAGTTCTACGGACGTTTGCTTCACCAGGATTCAACGATCAAGTTAAAATTCCAGCACTGGAAAATTTAACTTCTGGCGAATTTAGTGTGGTTCTCTCAGTAAGAAGGTTTAGAAATGTAGAAGATGAAGTTGATTATTTTCTGTGTTTTAAATGCTATGCAGATTGGATGTATATATAGCAGATGGATGCATGTTTGCAACAGGTATGAGAATGGGGTGTGACTGTTGGGAGACATCTCTTCAGAGGGGTGCTTTGTTCTGTGTTCAGAAAGAACTCTCAGACTTCATCTGAAAGGATGAGTCTTTTCATAAAAAATAAATAAATAATTTAATTCGAATTTAATTAAAAAATAATTAAGTAAATCCGAAAAATAATTAATTAAATATATATTAATTATATATGAATTACCAAATAATTAATACACCCCAAAGCCCAACCCCAAGGGTGAGCCCAATTTTAGTCTCCAGGCCTATTACTCCAATCACTTTCTTTAAAGGACAAAGCCTTATAAAGTGATAAAATCTTTTGGGAATGGCCAATGTGGGACAAGGAAATTTCTACTCAAACTACTCAAATTTCCAACAATACCCCACATTTGAGTTGAAATTTCATTCAAACTCCAACAATGACCCCACATTTGAATGCAAATGGAAATGCAAATGTGTGACTAGGCTGCAGGACTAGGCTGCCTAAAACTGAGAGAGAATAGTCATGATATGCATCGGGTGAAGTGTCTTTTGGACTTGAACTTACCCTAGTGAAAACATATCGGGTTTACTTGGTGACGCAGTGGATGTGGAAGATCTTGAACTGTTCACCGCAGTAGTAAACCAAGACAATATGCTACACACATATCATGGCTGCCACACGTCAATTCATACGGTTGTGTTTATTTTGGCCCTGAACAGATCCCGAATTTCGTAGGAGCTTTAGAGAATTTAGCCATATCAATTCTCATAAATGTGGCCCCATTTACTCCTATATAGGTGACATTAATTAAGAATAGTCTGCCATATTCCTCTTGATAACAAGATATTAATGTCATTAAATGTATAAAACATAACCCCTCAAACGTCAACAGACAACACACATTTTATCATAAGAATGGGTAAGTTGTGCGTTTAACTTTTGAATCAAACTCAACCAGTTTGCCTATTGAACCTAGACCATGGGATCTCCAATCAGCTAGGTTAGGTTTCCGCCCAGTTCAATTCATTGAATTGGCTTAAGACCCATTCCCCTCGATGTAAATAATATTTGCTCTCTTGGTAGGCCTTTTGTCAAAGGATCAGCTATATTTTCCTTTGACTTCACATAATCAATGGATATTATTCCATTGGAGAGCATCTTCTTAAGAGTATTGTGTCGACGTCTGATGTGACGTGACTTCCCATTGTATACATGACTTTTGGCCCTTGATTGAGCGGCCATACTATCACAATGTATACATATAGCCGTTACCGGCTTTGGCCACATTGGAATATCCTCCAGAAAATTTTTGAGCCACTCGGCTTCTTCGCCAGCCAAGTCTAAAGCTATAAACTCAGACTCCATGGTGGACCGAGCTATACATTTCTGTTTAGAGGATTTCCAAGATATTGCTGCACCTCCCAAGGTAAAAACATATCCACTTGTCGACTTGGATTCTGTAGTGTCAGAAATCCAATTGGCATCACTGAAGCCTTCTACAACAGGTGGATATTTTGTGTAGTGTAATCCGTAGTCAAGTGTATTTTTCAAATACCTTAACACTCTTACTAAAGCATCCCAATGCTCTTGTGCCGGATTACTTGTATATCTACTAAGCCTACTTGCTGCATACGCTAAGTCGGGCCTAGTTGAATTCATCAAGTACATTAGACTTCCAATTACTTGAGAATATTCAAGTTGAGATATGGCATCGCCTTTATTTTTCTCCAACTTGCATCCAGCATCAAAAGGAGTTGCAGCAGGTTTGCAGTCAAATTAACCAAACCTTCGTAATATTTTTTCTGCATAATGGGATTGTGTAAGGACATATCCTTCACTATTTCTCTTAATTTGAATTCCTAAAATGACATCTGCTTGACCTAAGTCTTTCATGTCAAAACTGGAATTCAACATTTTCTTTGTTTTGTTTATAACATCTTTATTGCTTCCCATTATGAGCATATCATCCACATACAAGCAGACAATAACACAAGTTTTATCATTACTCTTAATGTAGACACATTTATCAGATTCATTTATTTTGAACCTATGTGTCAACAAAGTATGATCAAATTTCTCGTGCCATTGTTTTGGTGCTTGTTTAAATCCATATAATGACTTAACTAATTTGCACACTTTGCTTTCTTGTCCTTTAAGCACAAACCCTTCAGGTTGTTCCATGTATATTTCTTCATCTAGTTCTCCATTTAAAAATGTTGTTTTTACATCCATTTGATGTATATCAAAGTTGTATACAGCCGCAATCGCTATTAACATCCTAATTGACGTTATGCGAGAAACTGGAGAATAGGTATCGAAATAATCCAACCCTTCTTTTTGGCGATAACCTTTGGCTACTAAACGTGCCTTGAACTTATCAATGGTTCCATCCGCCGTAAGTTTCTTCTTGAAAATCCATTTATGGCCAATTGGTTTACTACCGGGAGGTAAATCAACCAATTCCCATGTGTTATTTTCCATAATGGATTCTATTTCACTTTTAATTGCTTCCTTCCATAAATGAGCCTCAGAAGAAGACATTGCTTCTTTAAAAGTTCTAGGTTCATTCTCGGATAAGAAAGCAATGAAATCTGGTCCAAAGTTTTTAGAAACTTTGATTCTTTTTCCTCTTCTTGGTTCCACATCATTTCCTTGGACACCAGAAGAAGATGCTTCATCATGACTATGATCATGAACCCTCTTTGTATTAGAACCAGATTCCTTTTCTTTGTAAGGGAATATATCCTCAAAGAATTCTGCATCCCCTGATTCTAATATAGTGTTAACATGTATGTCAGAAATCGAAGATTTCACAACAAGGAACCTATAAGCAGCACTATTATTTGCATATCCAATGAATACGCAATCAATAGTTTTAGGTCATAGTTTCGTTCTTTTTGGTAACGGAACTTGCACCTTTGCTAAGCAACCCCACACTTTGAGGGTTTTATAAGTGGGTTTATGTCCTTTCCATATCTCATAAGGTGACTCGTCAATCTTTTTTAGAGGAACCTTATTCAATATGGTATTTGCAGTAAGTAAAGCTTCACCCCACAAACTGTGTGGAAGCCCAGAACTATTTATCACCCCACAAACTGTGTGGAAGCCCAGAACTATTTAACATGGAATTAATCATATCTTTGAATGTTCTATTTTTTCTTTCGGCAACACCATTTTGTTGTGGTGTGTATTGAGCCGTTGTTTGATGTATAATTCCATATTGTGCACAAAAATCTGAAAAGGCAGTAGACTCATACTCTCCTCCTCTATCGGATCTAAGTGCTTTGATTTTTCTCTCAAGTTGATTTTCAACTTCGGCTTTATATGTCTTAAACATATTCAAAGTTTCGTCCTTGCTATGAATCAAATAAACATAGCAATACTTACTGCAATCATCAATGAAAGTGACATAATAATTCTTTCCTCCACGACTTGGTGTGGATTTAAAGTCACAAAGATCACTATGAATTAATCCAAGTAATTCATTTGATCTTTCCAAAATTGACTTTCTCGTTTGCCTAGCAAATTTTGATTCAGTACATGTTTCACACTTATGATTAAAATTAATTTCGAATTTAGGTAATAATTCTAATTTAACCATTCTATGCATAGAACGAAAATTAACATGTCCTAATCTAGCATGCCAAATATTAGAAGACTCAACAATATAAGTAGAAGCATTTATTTTATTAGCATCATCAATGGCAATTACATTGAGTTTCACAAGGCCATCAGCCACATAACCCTTTCCAACAAACATCCCACCCTTGGTAAGTACAAATTTGTTGGATTCCATTACAAGTTTAAAGCCCTTAGCAATTAGAATTGGTCCAGAAACCAAGTTCCTCCTCATTTCAGGAACATGCAGCACATTCAGCAAGGTCAAACTTTTTCCAGATGTGAATTTGAGTACCACCTTGCCATATCCCTCCACCGCAGATGAGGCAGAATTGCCCATATACAGCTTTTCTCCAGGGGCAGTAGGGTGATATTCTGTGAACAGATTTCTGTCAGCGCAGATGTGCTTTGTAGCACTAGTATCCATCAACCATTCACTCACATTGGAGACCATGTTAACCTCGGACACAACAGCAACCAATTCTTCATCGGTGATTGCCATGTTAGCATGGTTGTTGTTGTTTCCGTGGCCATGATTTCCATCCTTGCGATGATAACAATCTTGTGCCTTATGACCAGATTTGCCACACACATAGCAGGCGCTCTTAATCTTCTTCAGATTCTTGCCTTTAGGAGCAAGGGCAGATTGCACAAACTGCTTGGTTTTCGGAGCAGGAGCCTTATTCTTTTTCGGCTTAGCCTTGGAGTTTCCTCCCTCAACATAATTCGCATTGGCTTCAATGGCCGCAAACCCTTCAGAACGGTCTGCCTTTCTGTGGTCTTCTTCTACACGTAGCCTCAGAATCAAATCCTCCATATTCATCTCACGACGCTTATGCTTGAGATAAATTTTGAAGTCATTCCAGGAAGTTGGCAATTTCTCGATTATCGCCCCAACTTGGAAATGCTCATTGATCTCGCACCCCTCAGAATGCAATTCATAGATCAACTTCTGGATTTCTTCGACCTGAGAAACAACAGATTTGGAATCCACCATTGTATATTTGAGAAACTTACCGATAACAAATTTCTTTGAACCGGCATCATCAATCTTATACTTTTTCTCTAGGGGCCTCACAACTCCTTCGCTGTCTTGCACAGAGAATAAATGTCGTAGAGATTGTCATCCAAACTATTTAGGATATAGTTTCTGCAACAAAACTCAGAATGATTCCAAGCTTCAATTGCCATGACAGTCTCTCTCGTCATTGGATTCTCATTAGACTTCGGAGCTTCTTCCTTAACAACATGAGCGAGATTCATCGTTGTCAGGAAGAACAACATCTTCTGTTGCCATCTTTTGAAGTCCAACCCTTTGAACTTCTCAGGCTTTTCTGAGTATTTTGGCACAGTGCCATTCACATTCACAGATTGTTGATCCATAAATTTTTGTTTCAAGATTGTTGGATAAAAGTCAACAATCTGTGATAATTTATATATGCTAATAAATAATAAATGCAATAGAAACTAACAGAATATAAACTAGAATATGAATTATAAAACAGACAACTTGAAGATCGAGGCTTGCGTACCGCAATGTCCTTGAAACAGAAATTTCGTCCCTACTCTGTGCTTGTAGTTCTACGGACGTCTGCTTCACCAGGATTCAACGATCAAGTTAAAATTCCAGCATCGGAAAATTTAACTTCTGGCGAATTTAATGTGGTTCTCTCAATAAGAAGGTTTAGGAATGTAGAAGATGAAGTTGATTATTTTCTGTGTTTTAAATGTTATGCAAATGGATGTATATATAGCAGATGGATGCATGTTTGCAACAGGTATGAGAATGGGGTGTGACTGTTGGGAGACATCTCTTCAGAGGGGTGCTTTGCTCTGTGTTCAGAAAGAACTCTCAGACTTCATATGAAAGGATGAGTCTTTTCATAAAAAATAAATAATTAATTTAATTCGAATTTAATTAAAAAATAATTAAGTAAATCCGAAAAATAATTAAATATACCCCAAAGCCCATCTTTTGACAATTAAATATATATTAATTATATATTAATTACCAAATAATTAATACACCCCAAAGCCCAACCCCAAGGGTGAGCCCAATTTTAGTCTCCATGCCTATTACTCCAATCACTTTCTTTAAAGGACAAAGTCTTATAAAGTGATAAAATCTTTTGGGAATGGCCAATGTGGGATAAGGAAATTTCTACTCAAACTACTCAAATTTCCAACAGAAAAATGTTACTGAATTTGAATCTCGTAGATGAAGAATTCGATATAATTGTTTAAAAAAAAGTCTCATGTTTTCTCAAATATATCTTCTTTTTTTACCAAATTTTTACTTCACAATTTAAAGGATATTGCTTGCATTCTTCCTTGGAGAATGCTCTAATTCCCCCTAGCAAATAACTTATCTTCATCATTAAAATTTTAGAAAAACTAATGGAAAGGGTTTGAAACTTTGAGTTTTAATCAAAAGGAAAAAATGTGTTGCAAGTGAATAGTACCAAGATTGACTTTTTAGAGTAAAAATGTCATTTTCATTAAAAGTGAACAGTACCGGGAGTGTTTCGTTAAAACTCCCTAAAATTTTAAAATCGGAACTGTTAAATCTTTTAATCTTCATTTAAAGATCATTTATACAAAAAAAAAAATCATTCGAATCGAAGCTTGTTTAGTCATCCAAATGTAACAAACAAACCAAAGGTTCATCATGAAAATACTATTTTGTACCTATACAGTTGATTCATTTAGATATATTTGAATGCCTAAACAGTCATCAATTTTGAATAATATTTGGTAAAGATGATCTTCAAATGAAAATTAAGAAATTGAGTGGTTCTGAATATGAAATTTTTATGAAGGAGATCTTAGTAAGTTCCAAATCAACTACATTAGCTTTTAAGGCAATTTGTTATTTACTAGTTATCTATCTTTGATTTTTTGTTTTTGTTTTTTTTTTGTTTTTTTTGAAGGCAAGAGCTAAATAATAACGTATTTTTCTATACACGACTAAACCATCTTGTCTTGAACACATGAAAAATTAAAAAAAATCCAATTTCCCACTAATATTTGCTTTAAAATCTTATTGGTTTTTTTCTTTTTTTTTTATGAGCTTTCTCGACTCGTGTGCCCCACTCTCTAAGACCACTGACTTCTTGTGCACGTAGGCGAGTATAAACTTCCAAATAGTGATGGTATCAAGGCACGAGTGACAGTTGCGTCTACCCATACTACTACTCATGAGGACGCCGTCTAGCACAAAAGACCAAAGCAACACGCGACAGCTTGGCGGTGGTGTCACACTCACTTATAGTCCCCTTAATTGTTGTCAAATCTGCACCGTCATTTCAACATTGGCGTTCTGCCGCCGTGAGGGGCCCAGTGGGTTTTATCATGGCACAGACTTACCAAGGGTCTTGACATGGGGATATATTGACAGTACAGAATGAGGCGCAAGATTCGGAATATGGTAGGTGGCTTTATGGCCATGACTTGTTGTGTGGGACCAATTGGTTGCAGCTGCCTTTTAAGATGATAGCTTGTTTGGAATGCGCTTTTAAATGACTGAATACGTTTTTAAATGACTGAATGTTTTTTAAGATACAAACTTTTTGGATTTAATTTTTAGTAAAAATGTAAATGTATTTTGAAAAAAATATTTGAAGTGTTTATTCATGCAAAAACTTTAAGTACCTTTAGAACCTAAAAATGTTATCTCTAATAACATTTTAATCATTTAGAAACATTTCCTAAACGAGTCTGGTGTTGTTGATGAAGGTGGTTTTGTTTTGCTTTGGTATAGTCATCGCACACTTCATTCAATGCTTTAGAGAAGGACTTATAAAACACTGGTATATGTGACATTTCGTGCCAATAAAATAAAAACATACGTAGTTATGATGGTTACGATTATTCTCTCTACCTTTGAAATGCATTCTCCACAACATTTTAGATTCGCAAGCTCATCTCAGGCGGCCACGGGTCATAACACACTCTTCGCATACAAATCCACTTTAAAGTTGACTTATTCGCTTAGCCAATCGTCGGAATGTATACAAGATGCAATAAGCTCAATATCTCTATAGCACCTTTGTATAAAGTATCGATTAAGACTTCATATTTGAAACGCAAGGACGATCTGTCACTCGATTCACTTTAATCTGATTGTCTTTCTTGATTCCAATTACAACGTATATATTTTTGTTTAAATATTTTTATTTCATTGACACAAGACACTTTGTGGTGGTGTCGTACCATGTAATTTGTTATTCTAAGATTAACCAATGTAATTATAGACATTAATTAATTTACTCAAAATGAAAAACCAAATGAGTGCTTCATTTGCTAAACAAATTTAGTTTGTAATCATGTTGTATGGAAGCTTTTTGGAGGCAATGCAATAGTCACCACTTATGTCAAGTGTATGTAATTCATGTGGTTTAAAACGTGCCATTTATTCATTTCAAGATAAGCTAATAGTTTCTTTATTTATTAATTTTATGTCAAAAGATGAATTTACTATAGTACTATCGAAATGTTTACATCTCGTACAAGAATATTAAATAAGAACTTAGGGCCTCTACAATCCCGACTATGAGTGCCACCATTTTTGATAAAAAAAAAGATGCAACTGCATCTGCCGGCTTACCTTCACGAGGTTTGTAGGCTACCTTAGCAGATTCCAAAGACAGAAGAAGGCGCCAAATATCATGGAAGACACTATGCATGCATACAGCGGCATCCTCCACCTTGTTTATCATCTGACATACAACCCTTGCATCCGTCTCCACTATTCACTCTTTCAATACCCATGTGAACGCATCAGGAGGATTCTTGCTGGATCTTTTAATCACGTCCGTTCATCGTACATCGTACGGTAAAAAATTATTGTAATTTTTTTTATTTAAAATTGAATATAAACAGTGTCTAATAAAAACTGGATGCACAATGTACGATGAACGGATGTGATTAAATGATCCCTGAGATGAATCTAGCAAGGATCCTCTCTCGTGAACACAAACTAGCAAGGCTTCTGTAATCGCCATTGCTTCACCTGTTGCTGTATCCTGGAAGAAAAGGCCCCCAATCCCGCCAGCAAACTGGAGAATCCCAGCAAAGTCGCGAGCCACCCAACCAATTCCTCCTTTCTTAGTCTTTGCAACGGGTATCCTGGAAGAAAAGGCCCCCAATCCCAACAGCAAACTGGAGAATCCCAGCAAAGTCGTGAGCCATCCAACCAATTCCTCCTTTCTTAGTCTTTGCAACCCAGGCAGCGTCACAATTATCTTTAAAAATCCAAACCTTGATCTATGCCATTTAATTGGAGGGGTTGCATTTCTCGGTAAACAGACCGACTGGGTTGCTTTCTTTTCAGCAGGCTTTAACGAGTTGTTGAATTCCCATATTCGTCGAAACTGGTGAACCAATTTTATATTATATATTTTATTTTATTCTTGGTAAGTTTTGGTAATTATTTTAGTAGAATTTTGAAACTATACTTAATATTTTCAATATAGAACATTCAATTTCTTTTGGAGTAAAATGTGATCAAACAGACGAATTTTAGAGTGATTCAAATTGGAGGACGTTCGTGTGTCTCTTGGCATGTTTATGTCAAAATTTGGGATTTTTCTATTAAACGGTTATTTTATGGCAATGGAATAAAGAAACAATGCGCAGTGCTGAAAAGTGATGTTTATGGGCTTAATTGCAATTTTTGGAGCCCAAGATGACATTTGATGGGTTCGTGGCCTACTGCAGAAGTGTTCAGAATATTCAAAGCTTTAAATCTAACTATTTTGGGCTCGTTTTGGAATATATATGTAGGGCTGGTTTGCTATGGGATATCGAACCGAAAACAGCATATCAAGTCCCAAACCGACTATTTTCGGGACGAAAATCTATCGACCGATCCCAAACCAAAATTTGGATATTCCCGAAGTTAGGGATTCTCGAAATATTTTCGGTATTTCGGGATTTCCCAAAACCGAACTTGAACTCATCCGAACCTGCATTAAAACCCCAATTTAAAATCAGAGACTATGAGTGAATCGTTGAAGATTGAAGGTTGAAAGAGAGAGAGAGAGAGAGTGAAGAGATAGTCAGACCTTCGTCTTCCTCCTGATCCGAGCCCCCAATTCGAAACCCTAAGCCCCAATTTGAAACCCTAACCTTAATTTGAAACCCCACACATAAAGAATTGCTGGAGAGAGTAGGAGGTGGGGATGAAGCAGTGAGGTGTGGTGGTGGCCGGAGTGGAAGAGTTGATAGGAGTCAGATTGTGAGAGGATGGATTGGTGGGTAGCCTTTGAGCTTTGAATTCGAGAGGAGAGACTAAAACTTTGGTGAAGGCAGAGATGGGAAAGAGTGAGATGGGAGAGACTTTGTCTAAAGAGTCTTGAGTCTTTGGACAGCACCCATGTGCTTTTCTGCACACTCTACTTATTTTAATATTATATAATAGGCTATTCTTGATATGTTTGCAGTTTGCTTGAAAGAAATTTAGACAGCTCTTGATGTGCTTTTCTGCACACTCTACTTTTTTTAATATTATATAATAGGCTATTCTTGATATGTTTGCAGTTTGCAGTTTGTTCGATAGAAATTTAGACAGCTCTTGATGTGCTTTTTTGTACACTTTGCTTATTTTAATAATATATAATAGATATTAAAGTTCGGTTCAGGACATGGGTTTTCTGCACACATCATGTGCTTTCATACACACTTTTCTGCACCATTATAGATATTTCTTAAAGTTCGGTTCGGGACTTGGATACTGAATGGTGTTAAGATGTGAGACCGAATCCCATACCGAATAATTCAGGATTGGTTCGGTTTTGGTATTAAAATTTTCGGGATTTTTGGTTCGGGCTTTTTTCGATTTGGTTTCGGTATGGTTTGGGATTTTCGGTATTTTTTTCCACCCTTACATCTATGGGTCCAAAATGTAGCTGTGCAGATTTTAGGCAAATTTTCCCTTTTAATTTAGGGTTATGTTTCCTATTTTATTTTATTTTATTTGGTTTCCTAGTTTGATTGGAAGATCTTTTATTAGGAGGATTTATTTTAGTAGGTTAAATAAGCTTGGCCGGCCCGAATTATAGTCTTCTTCTTCTTCGTGCGTTCTTTGAGGTCGGGATCGGCCGAAAAATGGCCTGCAACCCACGGTCATTCGTCGGAAAAACTAAGAAAGTTTCCTCTTTTGATGCTTCTGTGTCCAACCTCAACGATTCAGAATCTTAACATTCTAATATGGTTTTTAATTCACGAAGGAAGAACAACCGGGTGAACCGAGGCTTACCTTGGTCGGGATTCATTGAAACTCGCCGAAAAAACCAAATATAAAATAGAGCTCCTTTTGAGCTCTAAGGCACAATTCAGTTCGCAGATGTGAGATGATGGTAGGCTGGTGGTGTGATGGTCTGAGGTTCGCCTGCACAACATGTTGTGTGTGGTGGTGTCTCGATGAAGGAGAGGGTGCAAAGAGGGAGAGTTAAAGTGAGAATGAGAACGGGAAATTGAGGAGGTGATCTTGGCTGTACAAAGAGGAATAGATGAGAGATGGGGAGTGAGGGTACAAGGCACGAGAATGACAAAAAAATGGGAGAGGAAGAGATTTCTAGAAAGAGAGATGTCACGGGAGAGAAAGGAGAACACCCCAGAAATGGGGGAAGATTTTGCCACGTGTCAGCAAAGGAGAAGTTCCAGATGTAGAAATATCTTCAATGGTAAAATTACCCAAATGCCCTTATTGTTCCGATTTCCGTAAATTCTTCGTCTTAGCTCCAAATTCGAATCCATTTGCACCCGTGCGTTCATAACGACAAGTACTATCAAAATATGTAAAGAAAACAAATCTTACATGACACGACAAGGCGGTCAATAAAAGTCAACATTTTTACCTAAAATGGTATTTTCGTAAATTCACACTTTAAAATTTATAAAACCATAAAATTTGGGTACGGGTCATTACATTTGTTTTAGGTAGTGAGGTGGGTCAGATGAGTAGGATCTAAGCTTAGATCCAAATTGGAACTTACTTTTTCTTTTTCTTATCAAGTCGGGTCACCGGTTTCTGGAAAATATAGTCGAGAAACTTCCACGGCTCAATCAACCACAAAACTTCACTAAACCTTGCCATAATTGAAGCTTAGAGAATAAGGAATCAAAATATACCATTGGTTTACTCAACCGTGGCCGAAAAATGGCTCAAAACCGCCATATCTCCTGTCTGAAAACTGGGTTAATTTCCAGGGTGTTTTTTGCACTAGATTGACACCACAACATGTATGTAACTAAAAAATGAAATCAAAACATCGACTAGGAAGAGATCGAAGGCATTTTGAGTCTTACCTCGGTCGGGAAATTTGAGAACTCATCGGAGTTCTCCATCTCCTGTTTCTCAGGTTTGAATGCGGACTCGAGGGTTTAGTTCGAATTTCTGAGCTCAAGGAGAGAGATAGGAAGAGGTGCTAGTTTGGGTTGTAGTGGCAGTGCTTGCCGAAGTGGCGAGGCAGGGTGGTGGTGTCGGTGAAAGGGAGAGTGACAAAGCTGAGGGAAGTGAAAGTAGAGAGAGAAAGAGGAAGTTTGAAAAAGAGATGAAAGCTGAGAGAGAGAGAGAGAATCTCCAAAATTGTGGGGAAGAAAACTCCACGTGGAAGAGAGAGATATGATGAGTAAGGTGGGGGCCCTACATGCCAAAATGTTTTTGTAATATAATCAGAGTGTTGTTAAACCCACCCCATTATCCTATTTTTCCACCCACCTTATTATCTCACCACCATAAAAATTTTAAAAATTTAAATCTTATTTTCTCACCCACTATTATTCCTAAAATAACCTTTATACCACTGCATCTCCAATGTTCTGTTTCCACCACCAGTCCCTTCCCCTGAACTAACTTTACACCAAAATCAAGATTGCAAATCTCTAACAGTACAAACTGAACAAACCAAAAAATTTATCTGGTGAAAGTTTACAACCTTGAAAGCCACAATCATTGGTTTTGTTGGAGAGTTGCAGAGAGCAAGAGATCTGCTTCCTCAATTCAACTAATTTCGTTCGAAAAGAAAGAATTAAATTCAAAAAGTGAAAGTAAAAAAATTCTAAAGCTGAGATTTGATTCAAATGAGCTGAAAGCTATCAAATTAAAGATGCAATTCAAAATTGCATTAAAACATTGAAAAGTTAAAAATTTATTGGAAAACACTACAAATTGATTAACATATTTGGAATTGGAGCCCTAGAAATCATAAAAATGAACAATGAGAAATGCTGCCTGTCGACAGATTCTTGAACTTCTTCCGCCGTTGGAAAAACTGGATCTTTCTCTTGGATGGAGAGAGATGAAATGGAAGAGAGAAGAACGGGGAAGAGAGACGGTGGTGGAGAGAAATGGATAGGGATTTAAAAGTCTTTTTCTACAAGGATAAACATGTCATTAACATTTTCATTAAACTGTGGGTGGAAAAATAAGATAATGGGGTGGGCTTAATAACACTTTATAATAATAATATAACAAATATAAATAAATAAAAATTAAATATATGATGTTGATGCATAAAACCGGAAGTCTTGGAACAATGTAAATCCGACCGTGAATCTGCAAAAAATGTAAAGAACACAGGATGTATCGTGGTTCACCCTAATGTTTGGGCTACGTCCACACTGATATTGTATTTCTCTAAGAGGATTGTGAGGGAGAGAGAGCCTATATGTGAGAGTGAGGCTCTAGGATCTCAAGCCTAAGGATTGGCCTCTCTCAATGAGGAGAGTGAAGAGTCCTTTTTATAGAATAAAGGCTTCTCACTTATTACATATTTGCCCTTTCATTTATTACATAATTACATTTGAGTCCCCCGAGTATTTATACGAGATCTAAATACGGAAGCCCTAAGTATGGTACAAACAGTAGTCCCTCAAGTCTTCAGTCAAGAGAGTCTTTTGGCTGGAGACTTGAAATTCAGTTCATGTGTGGGCCGAAATAACTAGATGTCGTCTAGGACTGATACTCAATATGAGGCGGTACTCAATCTGAAATGATGCTCAACTAGAAGTAGCATATGTTGCGAGGCTGCTCTGTTTGTGGCTTATGTTGCCTTGGTTGGCTCGGCTTATGGCGTTGAAGATGAGGGAGTTTCTTTTATAGAATAAGGACTCGCTCCTCAATACATAAATGATGGGCTAGAGTTAATGTTCGCGGCAAAACGATTGCTCAGTAGGCGGCAATGCTCTCTAATGATGGTGAGGGAGTCCCTTTTATAGAATAAGGGCTCGCTCCTTAATACATAAGTGATGGGTTATGAGTGATGCTCGCGGCGAGGCGGTTGCTCAGCTGGCGGCGATGCTCTCTGATGAAGGTGATGAAGTCCCTTTTATAGAATAAGGGCTCGCTCCTTAATACATAAGTGATGGGTGCTCTCTAATGAAAGTGAGGGAGTCTCTTTTATAGAATAAGGGCTCGCTCCTCAATACATAAATAATGGGCTAAGTCCCCCAAGTATTTTTCATGAGGCCCAGTTGAGGCCCAATATATGTTACATAATGTAGTCTCCCAAGTCTTCGGTTAATAAAGTCTGTTGGCTGGAGACTTCAAATTGAATCCATGTATAGGCCGAAATGGCGGTTGTTCGGAGGCAATCTTTGTAAACCATGCACTGAAACTTTGTAGGTGAAGCTCTGTAAATGAAGTTTTCGAAGCTGGAGCTTTTGTAAATGAAGCTTTTGAAGCTAGAGCTCTGTAAATGAAGTTTTTTAAGCTGATTGACATGAGTGATGCTCATGAATGTTTTTGTTGATTGACATGAGTGATGCTCATGGATGTTGACATGAGTGATGCTCATGAATGTTGACATGAATGATGATCATGAATGTTTATGTATGATTGACATGAGTAATGCTCATGTATAATTTTGGAGTACTTGGCGTACTTTTGATCACCTGGTTAGTGATAATAGCGGCAGGGTGCCGAATAATTTTGGAGTACTGGGCGTACTTTTGATCACCTGGTTGGTGGTAATAGTGGCAGGCTGCCGAATAATTTTTTGTAGTACTAGACGTACTTTTGGTCACCTGGTTGGTGCTAATAGCGGTAGGCTGCCGAATAATTTTGGAGTACTGGGCGTACTTTTGATCACCTGGTTGGTGGTAATAGTAGCAGACTACCGAATAATAATTTTTTGTAGTACTGGACGTACTTTTGGTCACTTGGTTGGTGCTATTTTGATTTTGGGCTTATGGGCCTTCGCCCTCCACACAACATTCCAGCCCATTTATTTTGGGCTTTGCCGTTTTTTTTATTACCCTCTGATGGGGTTATACAGATGTCTCCAAAAGATAAGAAAAATAAATTACATCATTCTGGTGGGGTGTTTATTCCTTGCTTTTGCAGTGTCCCCATGTGCCTCCCCTTTGCTTTCTCTTTATTTTTCTCTCTTTTGGCAGATAACAGACAAGGGAATAATGCCATGTCCTTTTTTTGCTTTTGCTTTTGCTCTACATCTTTGTTGCTTTTGTTTTTCTGCTTTTCTCATTGCGTTTCTGATTTCTTGAGTATGGGGTCCTCCTTCTCGAGCACATTCTTACCATTTTCATTGTCAGTGATGTTATCCTGCTCATTCTGTTTTTCTTTTTCTTTTGGCAGATGGTAGATAATTATCTTATGTCTGTCTTCCACTCTGAAGTTCACTCCATCAGCTCCAATCACCCATTGAACAACTCCCCGCATTCTGGACGTTGCTGACGTTGAAGCCCTTGGCGAGCACAAGCAGAACAATACTTGCAAGCTTCGAAATTAGCGCACTTCCTACCCTCCGAAAAAGGAGAAAAAACCCGCGCTTCTTGGCTCTTCCTCCACCATGACAGCCTGCATATTGTCCTGCTCAACAAGCCTCCAGGCCGCCTGCTCGAAAGCCAGCCCTGCCAATGTGGGCGGCCTGTTCAAAACCAGAGGGTACCCTTTGTTAGTGCTTATGATGACCTCCGTATCCTCCGAAATCATCCCCAACAATGCCAGTCCCAACATCTCCTGCACATCCAGCATCGACATCATGTCTTCCCCTTTGATCATGTCCGTTCAAACCCGGTTCACCATCATCTTAATATCCTTTATTTTGTCACACTCCAACAGCCCAATGACCCTGTCAGCGTCTTTCAAGCTCGTAATGTCCGACGTGGTCACCAGAACGGCCTCATTAGCTGGCGTAATGGAGGTGATGAACCCGGTGTCCATGCCTGCCAAGCAATCGATGAGAATAAAGTCCGGGCAGCCTTCTTGCCTGGCTTTCAAGGCATCGATGACCCAGACCAAGGCTTTGCCACCGAAACCCTATCAATAATTTGGACTGGGGCTTCGAGATACAGAGCAATTCGAAGTTGGATCAGCGCTTGTCCCTGACGAGGGCCTGGTCGATGCGGCAGTCACCGTTGAGGACCTCGACGACGGTGTAGTTAACATGATTCTCGGGGCCAAGGAAGAGGTCGAGGTTACGGAGGTTGATGTCGGCGTCGATGGCGATAACAGAAAAGCCGAGGTGGACAAAGAAGAAACCAACATTGGCGATGGTGGTGGTCTTGCTGACGCTGCCTTTTCTAGAGGTAATGACGACGACACGGGGGGGGTGTCGTCGGATGATAGACGCATATTTATGCGACTTAGTTAACTAGTTTTCTTGCATTTACGTTATTAGTTCTTAGTTATTTTAGTACTTTAAGCCATTTTCGTGTGTTTGTAGGTCCAAAGGGCTAAGGTAGCAAGAAAGTGCATTTTGGTGCATTTTGGAGCAGTTTTGAGCTTGTAATGGATTACATATGATATGAGCAAGATGGATGGACGAATTTGAAGACAAAAGAGGCTAGGAACATGCTAAAAATCTGGTGAAACAAATACAAGTTGCAAGAAGGGATAAATTTCTAGAAGGATTGGCCAAAACTTCACTCAAAACCATGCATACCCCATAAAATTCATCAATGCCGTGGCCTTCCCTTTGTTTTACTTCTACCAGATTTTTTTTAGTGATGATGCAATGCCTATCTCACTATGACATTTGAGTGGATGATTTAATGCTTAACTCACCATGACATTTGAGTGGATGATGCAATGCTTAACTCACCATGACATGTGAGTGGATGACTCAAAACCTACCCTCACCAACAATTCTCCACCTTGCCATGCCTTACCTACTTCATTCCACCAGATTTTTGCATTAAACATGTCCATCCTCTTCCTATAAATACCATGGCAGCAACCTCATTCAAATAATCCAGAAATTAACCATTCTCCAAGCCTTTCCTTGCCTCTCCTACATATCTAAACCCCTTCCCATCCATTCCTCCAAATAACCAACCCTTCAACATCATTCCAACCTTGTTGGGGCGGCAAGGAGAAGGAGAAAAGTCCTTGGACGCGCTTGCTATCCAACATGGATCGTTGGAACGTTTAGGTGCTTTCTTCCCTTTGTTTTTCAATGGTTAAATTTGTTTATCTTTGTTTTGTAATAATGAGGAACTAAACCCCCCTTGGCTAGGGGGGATTCGAAACCATGTTAATGCTTGCAATATGATTTGATTACTTTTAATTGCGTTTCATAAGTTATGAATTCGATTTACTTATCTATTTGATTGATAACATGTTTATGTATGTTGATTAGGGATGCATACTTAGTTTGCATGCATAAATATGATGCTAGAGTATAAGGGAATTTCACCTAATCGTTATGAACTTATATTCATGAGTAGTAAAAGTCGCTAGTCACGATTGTGTTAAGTAAATCCTTGGCATAAGTTTCATGCAAATCATAGTAACGAGTGCCTCGTCAATGCTTATGTTTTTCATAGAACTTAATGATTCTTGCTTGTATCTCTATTATGCAATTCATGTAGGGAACTTGTAGGGAATGTTTTGGGTTGTCGTATGCAATCATCCAACCCAATAACTTGTGGAAAAACTGAGGGTTAATTAGTGCAATTCACGGTTAATTTGGGGCGTTGAGAATTAATAAGTTATTGAAATGCAATTGGAAATCATTTTGTATGCAAGCAAGACATGTGTGGAGAAGAACCCCTTAGCTAGCCTTCCATTATCCATTCAACCCAAATTTGTTTAAAATCTATTTAAGTTTTTAGTTTATTCGTTTTTACTTTCAACTTCACCAAACTCAAATCCCCCTTTTACTTTCTTGTTTTAAAATCTTTTGTTTACATTTTTAACTTTGTTTTTATGTTTTTAAATTAGTTTTCAAGTGATTTAGCAATCCCTCCTAATCCCCGGTTTAGAACGATCCCTACTTACATCTATACTACAATTGTCAAAAAGAGGGTTAAATTTGTGTGCTTATATATTTCGCATCAAATTTTTGGCGCCGTTGCCGGGGATTAGCAACTTTGCTAATCCCTTGGTTCTTTTCTTTTTGTTTAGTTTGTTTTTGTTTTAGTTTCTGACTTAGTTTTGTTTTCCTTGTTTTGTGTTACTTTTGATATTTGAGTTATTTTTCTTTCTTTGATTTTAGGTACAAATGGAGCAAGACATGGCACTTGCGACCATTCAAGCTCAATTGGCACAGCTCACTGCTCAATTGACTCATAATGCCTAACGGACCACAATGCCAAGTGTCCCTACATTTGATGTGCCCTATGGGCAAGGATATCAACATCCTCAATTTACTGTGAACGAAGATGCTTGGGGTTATCAAGGCTATGATCAACCAAGCAACAACATGTTTTCCAACGCTTACAATTCGGCTTGGAGAGATCATTCAAATTATATGTGGGGGGAACCTCAACAATTCCAACAAGAGGGATATTGGCAGCAAGAGGAGGATTTCTATTCAAAACCTATGCAATATGCTCAATCAAACTTAGGTTCGTCAATAAATTATAATCAAATTCTTAATGAATTAAATTCTTTGGTGCAGGGCTCACAAAATCAAGCCAAGGAGGTTCAACAAGATGCATATTGGTAGCCATATGAGGAGTTCTACACCACACCTATACAGCCACCACCGCATACCCCACAACAATTCCAATCAAATTCAAGTATGTCCATGGATAGTGATCAAATTCTTCAAGTACTAACCTCTTTGACGCAGGACCAACAAAATCAAGACAAGAAGTTGGATAAATTGAAGAGTCAAATGGGAGAGATTATGGAATTCATGGTACAAATTCAAGAGCAAAGTGAACTCTCCAACTCAACTGTTGAAAATTCGAAGGAAGATTTTGAAATCCACGATGCTATCACTTTGGGAAGTGCTATGAAGGATGAAGCTGTCCCAGAACCATCCAAACACAGCCCGAACATGGATGAATTGCTGTTGCAAGCAGAAGAGGAGGAGGACGACCTGGGCAGTTTAGAAGAATTCTTGCTGCAAGCTCCTCAAATCCCTATGTCATCCAACTCAGGTGAGGAAGTTCTAAATTCACTTCATTCTAACATTATTTCACCGAATGTCCTTTGTCCTTGCAGGTTTTCGATTCCAAATATCAAAGAGAGTGAAAAAGACATTGTGGAAGCTCTTCCAAAGGTGCAAAGTGATATCCAAATTCTTGGTGCACCAAAACAAGTTCCCGATGGTATTGAAACGTTCAAAGAACCTTGCACACCAAGAAAAGGGATTCAAGAGAATGAAGTGGTTGAAGCATATCAAGAATACATCCAAGAGGTTGTGCATGAGACAATCAAGCCCAAAGCAGTTGAGTTTGATGACACGGGACAAGCCACAACCATCATAGTAAACCTGGCCAAGTTCAAAATCCCGGAAATGTTCAAAGATGTGGTGTTTGTCATTGAGTTTGTGTCAGAAAAAGAAAGTAAGCCATCTTCTCCAATTTCAATTTTAATTTATACTAACATGTTTTTTATTTTGATGATTCAGGCACCCACTCTTGAATTTAAACCATTGCCGAATCATTTCAAGTATCACCTCCCATTAAAAGATAAATTCCATGCTTTGGAGCCGAGGGGAATTTAAAGGAAAGATTCGTCCGGCTAAAGAAGTTAAATCAAGCGCTTCTTGGGAGGCAACCCAAGCATTCAACGAAGGGAGACTTTGGAATCACTAACCCAATCAAATTTGCATTCTTACACCCTTATCTTTACTGCTTTCATTTTGTTTTGTTTAGTTAGTTGTGTTATTTGGTTGATTTATGTGAGTTTGTGTTATTTAGTTTAAGTGTGGGGGAAGGTTAACCAAAGTCTTTTTACATTAATTTACATTTAAAACAAAAAAAAAATAAAAAATAAAAAACACAAAAAAAAATAATAATAATTAAACAAAGTTTTTTTTACATTGATTTACATATTTTACATTGATTTAAAAAAAAAACAAAAACAAAAAAAAAAAAAAAAAAAAAAAAACAAAACAAAACACACCTAAAAAAAAATAATAAAATAAAATTAAAAAAAAAAAAAAACATTAAAGTAAAAATATTTTACAATGATGTGTAAACTAATAGCATTCATTGGTCAGGTGGTGCTTCAGTAGTCGGCGGTGCTTCAACAGTCGGCGGGGCCACAGAAGGAGAAGGCAACAGAGGTTGATCAGTTGGAGCTTCACTACGCGATGCTGCTCCAGAAGACGAAGGCAGATGTTGTTGGAACAAACCCACAAACCTACGATGATCAAGTAAAATCTGACCATCAGATTCATGTATCTGGTCAATTTTCCTCTTCATGGTTGTGGCATAGTTGTGTGCAAGCTTATGCAATTGTTTATTTTCATGCTTGAGTCCTCTAATCTCCTTTTTGAGACTCTGTATTTCAGCCACCAACGATTCAACGTGACGGGTTCGAGCATATAGGCGTTGGGCCATGTTAGACACAAAACCCGCACACTGCACGCTAAGAGCCAGAGACTCCTTAACCGCCAATTCATCAGATCGTCTAGCGAGCAGTCTGTTATCTCTGGGGGTGACAAGGTTCCGGGCCACCACCGCAGCGGTCATGTCATTTTTCATCACCGAATCCCCAACGGTAAGAAGACCAGTAGGGGATATGAAAGATGTGCGCCATATGTTGTCTGGTGAAGGCAGAGCTGCCTCTTCACCAATGTTCAAGTCAAAACGACGATCGAAAGGGCCAGACATTTTCTGAAGGTGGTGAAGAAAGAAGAGAGTCGGACTGATTAAGATTTTGGAAGTTTACAGGAGGGAGTGTTTACAGGAGGGAGCTCAAGTGTGTTGTGGAACAAAATTAACACCTCTATAAAAAGAAGAAATCAAAGAGGCGCTCCTCAGAAATCGAAGAAGCGTCCTCTCGCAAATCGAAGAGTCGGGGCTCCTTTCTCAAAAGTCGGATTCTTTTCTCAAAAGAGGCGTTTCATTTCTTAAAGGCTGGGCTTGCTCAGAAACCACGAGCCGAACCCCGGATTTCAAAAGATCAATTTGTCCAGACGTGTTGTCACTCGTCACATGCAACTGGCAACTTTGCGGAAATTACGGGCAGCTTTGTCAGAAAGCGCGTAATTTGTATTATTCATCCATCAACCGGCTGCCGACAATGAGTGAGAGAATAGTTCCGGTTGTGAAGAAAAGTCATATAAGTATTTACCTTCGCCTTCCACAGCAAAGGCACACCCTCTCAGCACTTCTTCATCTCCGAGAATGCATTCCCAAAGAACCCTCTCGAGTCACACTGTATTCCTCATTCCCTGGGATACCCCTGCAAACAACCCATCCAGAGCAAAAGTATTTCATATCATAAAGGTTGAAAGCAAGAGTATCTCATATCATGCATTCTCCATGTCCTTTTCCTTGTCTTTGTTCTAACCTGCAGGACATGGAGAAATTGCTCTCGAGTACTCGTCTTCCACTGCTGATGTACTTCCAAAGAAGCTGCCACATCTACCTGAAGACCAGATAAGGCAAGCGAAAATGATACCAACAACATGTGGAGACAACGTACAGAAGAAACAAGCAGAGAAGAATGCAGCTTGCACAATCATCCCAGCGGAAGGAGTCCGAGCTGAAGAACTAGAGAAGCTGCCACATCTGCTTGGAGAACAAATAAGGAACTGCAACATCACCAAAGAGCAAAGCTTCACCGTACAATATCATCAAATCATCACTTGCAAGTAAAAAGCTAAGTGTCACCCTGTTCAAGAGGAAAGCTGTGGAAAGTCAACAAGCACGACCAATGATCACTTATTAGTTTTATTTATTGTCTTTTATCGTGATTTTCAATTTTTCGTTTGCAATTTTTTTTATATTTTCTTGTGTTACTAAACTGAATTATTTCTTTTCTTTGCAGGAACTTTTGGTTATTTCCACCCTTGAAGTTGATTGCAGAATTTTAGCTTGGGGGGTCATCGCTTGGTTTTACTGCAAACTAGGGAAGTTTTCAGTCAAATTGCTTTATTTTGTTTCTTATTATTTATTTATTTTATTTTTATTTGCATTATAGTGTTTTCTGACATTGGGGTATAGATTTCATGGGTCATTTCCCTCCATCTTTTGGTTTCACTTATATCTTGCTAGCTGTTGATTATGTTTCCAAATGGGTGGAAGCCAAAGCCACCCGGACTAACGATTCAAAGGTTGTTGCAGATTTTGTGAAAACTAATATCTTTGCTAGGTTTGGCATGCCTAGAGTTCTCATTAGTGATGGAGGCAACCCATGGAAATAAAGAAGACCTAGGAATTTCCGACTCCAAAACCAGGTGTTTGCGTTCTTTAACCCTCCTCTCTGTTGCTTTTACTTTGCCATGTTTATCATGTTTCCTCGTTGTTTGTTTGTTTGCTTTTGTGTGAGTTTATGTTTGAAACATTGAGGACAATGTTAGATTTAAGTGTGGGGGGGTAAACAAGTTGCTGTTGCATGATTTTCGTGGGATTTTATTCACCTATCACTTACAATGTTGTTTCTTGCTGTTTTAAGTGTTTTTAGTGTGTTTTTAAGCATGTTAGTATGTTTTGATAAAATCCGAAAATTTGACAAAAATTTGAAAAAAATTGTTTTGAAAAAGCCAAAAAGAGTTGTTTTTGTGTGTTTGTTTGTGTCTTAGGGTACCTTCCAACACAAATAATGAGGATTTGGTTTTTAATTGCATGACTGTTAAAGAAAGTTATAAACATGGATGGAAGTTTGATATGCTCTTGATTTATGCTTGGTTATAGTTATAGTTTACGAATTCACATGTAATCACAAAGAAAAAAATCAGTTTTTGTAACATGCTTGAAGGAAGGAACTCAAACTAACACTACAACCTTGAGAGACTTGAGCCTAATACGTTCTTTGGAGAGTTATTAATCTGTGCATTTTTGTTTTCTAAAGTCGTTGCATGATCTCATCATTCTTTGCTTGGTTGCTACTTAGAAGGCGTTTCATCATTTAGTTCCAAATACTAGAACTTATGCCCGTTCCATTCAAAGCATGACATTGATTTGCATAACACATATTCAAGATGAAGTTGTGTAGTGAACTAGAGCCAAAAAGCTTATCCCGTGCATATTTGTTTAAGTTTAACCCCGTTGAGCCTTGTTTAGCCTATTTTCTTTGTTAAACCACATTTCCCTTACCTAGCCTAGATTAGGACTATCCACACCCTTGTTTTTAAAGCATAATGAAGCATGACTTAAAATGAATTCCTTTTGATTGTCCTTATGCAGAAAACAAGTGTGGGGGAATGAGATTTTTGTGTTTTGTGTGCCAAAAGAAAGTAATAAGGCACGGGTTAGAAAAGAAAAAGAAAAAAAAAAGAAAAGAAAAAGAGTTTGAAATAAGTGAGGAAAGGCTCACAAGTGTTGTTTGTAGTTGAAATCGGCCCTAAAAAGTTGAATGAATAACCCCATTGTGTTTAAAGTTAGTTGTTGCATTCAAAGGGAATTCTAAGCATCAATTTCATTACTTTGCTTATTATGCTTTAAAAACGTTTGTTTCCTTACCTTTCATTGTTAGCCAATCACCCCTAACCCCGTTACAACCCTTAACTTCAATCTTGAGTGTTATGTGTTTCAATATGTGGAGTTTGGGATTGGTACAAGCATATGGTGTCCCTGGTTCTCGCATCTAAGTAGTAGCATTCCAGTCATGAGATCATATCTATACATGCTTAATAACTCCAGAAATTGCTTTCTTTGCTATAAACATATGTGAGTGTTCGTTTTCATGTTTACATCAATCTTCTCACATACATCTAGTGTAGGGTAAGTAGTCAGAAAATCAAAGTGAAAATAAGAGTGTATCTTGTAAGGAATTTAGCAAATTCTCTAAGGCATGTTACTACATTCAAAACATCGTTTTAATTGGTTATATGTGAACTAGTATGTGGTGACTTTGATTAAGTATGTGCTCAAGGGTAGGGAAAAAAAATCTGTGGTTATGATGATCTTTTGCATGTCATGTTGCATTGAAAATCCCTAAGGTAATTGTTGGAAGGTTTAGGTTTTGTTTTGTTCTTATGTTTTATTTGTTTTATTTTGCTCGAGGACTAGCAATAGCTAAGTGTGGGGGAATTTGATAGACGCATATTTATGCGACTTAGTTAACTAGTTTTCTTGCATTTACGTTATTAGTTCTTAGTTATTTTAGTACTTTAAGCCATTTTCGTGTGTTTGTAGGTCCAAAGGGCTAAGGTAGCAAGAAAGTGCATTTTGGTGCATTTTGGAGCAGTTTTGAGCTTGTAATGGATTACATATGATATGAGCAAGATGGATGGACGAATTTGAAGACAAAAGAGGCTAGGAACATGCTAAAAATCTGGTGAAACAAATACAAGTTGCAAGAAGGGATAAATTTCTAGAATGATTGGCTAAAACTTCACTCAAAACCATGCATACCCCATAAAATTCATCAATGCCGTGGCCTTCCCTTTGTTTTACTTCCACCAGATTTTTTTTAGTGATGATGCAATGCCTATCTCACTATGACATTTGAGTGGATGATGTAATGCTTAACTCACCATGACATTTGAGTGGATGATGCAATGCTTAACTCACCATGACATGTGAGTGGATGACTCAAAACCTACCCTCACCAACAATTCTCCACCTTGCCATGCCTTACCTACTTCATTCCACCAGATTTTTGCATTAAACATGTCCATCCTCTTCCTATAAATACCATGGCAGCAACCTCATTCAAATAATCCAGAAATTAACCATTCTCCAAGCCTTTCCTTGCCTCTCCTACATATCTAAACCCCTTCTCATCCATTCCTCCAAATAACCAACCCTTCAACATCATTCCAACCTTGTTGGGGCGGCAAGGAGAAGGAGAAAAGTCCTTGGACGCGCTTGCTATCCAACATGGATCGTTGGAACGTTTAGGTGCTTTCTTCCCTTTGTTTTTCAATGGTTAAATTTGTTTATCTTTGTTTTGTAATAATGAGGAACTAAACCCCCCTTGGCTAGGGGGGATTCGAAACCATGTTAATGCTTGCAATATGATTTGATTACTTTTAATTGCGTTTCATAAGTTATGAATTCGATTTACTTATCTATTTGATTGATAACATGTTTATGTATGTTGATTAGGGATGCATACTTAGTTTGCATGCATAAATATGATGCTAGAGTATAAGGGAATTTCACCTAATCGTTATGAACTTATATTCATGAGTAGTAAAAGTCGCTAGTCACGATTGTGTTAAGTAAATCCTTGGCATAAGTTTCATGCAAATCATAGTAACGAGTGCCTCGTCAATGCTTATGTTTTTCATAGAACTTAATGATTCTTGCTTGTATCTCTATTATGCAATTCATGTAGGGAACTTGTAGGGAATGTTTTGGGTTGTCGTATGCAATCATCCAACCCAATAACTTGTGGAAAAACTGAGGGTTAATTAGTGCAATTCACGGTTAATTTGGGGCGTTGAGAATTAATAAGTTATTGAAATGCAATTGGAAATCATTTTGTATGCAAGCAAGACATGTGTGGAGAAGAACCCCTTAGCTAGCCTTCCATTATCCATTCAACCCAAATTTGTTTAAAATCTATTTAAGTTTTTAGTTTATTCGTTTTTACTTTCAACTTCACCAAACTCAAATCCCCCTTTTACTTTCTTGTTTTAAAATCTTTTGTTTACATTTTTAACTTTGTTTTTATGTTTTTAAATTAGTTTTCAAGTGATTTAGCAATCCCTCCTAATCCCCGGTTTAGAACGATCCCTACTTACATCTATACTACAATTGTCAAAAAGAGGGTTAAATTTGTGTGCTTATATATTTCGCATCATCGGACAACTAGGGCTTCCTGTTGTATTGAATGACTACGCGGACTGTGAAGGGAGAAGAAAGATTAGGTTTTGGGTTTAAAAGCGTTTAGTGGGTTTGCGGCAGTGAGGAAGAAGGAGGTGGATGAGGAGGGCTTGGGGTGAAGGATGGTGGGGAGGAGTTGAAGAGAGACAAAAATCGAGTGATGAGAGAGAGTGTGTGTGTCTGTGTCTCTGTGGGTTTTGCAGAATCACGACGGAGGTGAAAAAATGAAAGAGAACCGACATAACTTTTCGTATCGTTTCCCACAGACGGCGCCAAATGTTGATGCACAAAACCGGAGGTCGTGGAACAACGTAAATCCGACCTTGAATCTGCAAGAAATGTAAAGAACACAGGATGTATCGTGGTTCACCCTAATGTTTGGGCTATGTCCAGACTGATGTTGTATTTCTCTGAAAGGATTGTGAAGGAGAGAGAGAGCCTGTACGTGAGAGTGAGGCTCTAGGATCCCATGCCTAAGGATTGGCCTCTCTCAATGAGGAGAGTGAGAGGTCATTTTATAGAATAAGGGCTCATCACTTATTACATATTTGCTCCTTTATTTATTACATAATTACATTTGAGTCCCCCGAATATTTATACGAGATCTAAATACGAATGCCCTAAGTATGGTACAAACATATGAAATATAAAATAGAAATTTTTACAAAATTATTTTTCAAATTCGTAGTTTCGTAAAACCTCAATCGTAACTCCAATTTCGATTCTGCTTGCGCCTACACGTTCATATCGTTGAGTACTTCGAGAATACAATAAAATAACGGGTCATACATCCCTCTAAATGATGGTTAATGGAAGGCGAGATCCTTGCCTCTAGGGCATTTTTGTCATTTTACTATTTTAAAATTAATAAAATTGTAAAATTAGGGATGGGTAGTTACAATTTAGTTGTTCAAAATCCATATTTTTATGTTCCCACGCATCACCACACATGTTGCCATGCACGGTGCACAATTATCCGAATAACTCTAAATTTTATCAAATTTTACAGGCATGTAGAGCTGAACAAGAGCAATAACTTTTATACCTGCTATGGAGCCAAAAATAATCTCAAAAATCATGAAGCTGACAAGTGAAATATTTTCCAAGAAAGACAAGATTGCCCCTATTAAATGAGCAGGGAGCAACCTTATTCACCACGCACATCTGAGGTAGACCAAAGATTAACAATTGCTCAAGGCACCCTTACCTGTAAGAAAAGTCAAAGGTATTTATGATAAAATAATCCCTTATTCTTATCATAAATACATTCCTAATCAGAGAAAACCTCCTTCAAATAAGTAATCCTAATCCTATTTATTTAAGATATTTACCTACTTAGTCCAAATGACACACCCCGACCCGGAATGTCCACTAGGACTCCGAATCAAGCTGTGCTGGTTGACACCTGGAATGTGACGAAGCCATAAAGTGTGATGGTGTGGAAAATTGTGAATAAATTTAAACCTAAGAGTGCTTAAGTACCAGAGTGCACTGGTGACTGGGGATGAACCCACTTCACACGTGATGTTAGAGCATAAGCAAGTACAGAAAAATGATATAAGAATCGTACCCTCAAAATAGTCTTCGATACTAAGAATCGCCGCGAGTCTTTGGTGATAATAAAACTCAGCTAATAATACCTGGAGGGTGAAGACAAGACAAAGCTGAGTGGCCATGTAAGTAAATTACTAATAAAAAACATATAACACATGTAATCCCTCGTTACAACACCTGTATAATTTCCAAAGAAATCATAATGTACCACCACACAACATCTCAACAATAATATCAAATAATCATGAGATTAATATCTCATAATAGTACGCAAGTCGAAGTCACCTCTAGTGACCTATACGACATATTCATATCTCATCACATATCTCATCAATCATGGCTAGCATATAAGTCAGAGTCACCTCTATTGACCTATACGACATATTCATATCTCATCACATATCTCATTAATCATGGATAGCATATAAGTCGGAGTCACTTCTAGTGACCTATACGACATGTTCATATCTCATCACATATCTCTCATCACATATCTCATCAATCATGGCTAGCATATAAGTCGAAGTCACCTCTATTGACCTATACGACATATTCATATCTCATCAATCATGGCTATCATATAAGTCGGAGTCACCTCTAGTGTCGGAGTCACCTCTAGTGTCGGAGTCACCCCTAGTGACCTATACGACATATTCATATCTCATCACATATCTCATCAATCATGGCTAGCATATAAGTCAGAGTCACCTCTAATGACCTATACGACATATTCATATCTCATCACATATCTCATCAAACATGGCTAGCATATAAGTTGGAGTCACTTCTAGTGACCTATATGACATATTCATATCTCATCACATATCTCATCAATCATGCTAATACCGTATACTTACTTGAATTTACTTAAACTTACCTGAACTTACCTGAATGTCCTACGTTCACCTTTGCACTTCGGAGCGTTCACAACAACACAATTATATATAATGCATTATATACCAATTCATATATGAATTATAAACTTATATGCATGGCATTCAAGGCATAATCTCATTTAAACATATTTTTGGGAAAATATCAAGTGTATACATATATACTTAAAACCAAAAGCCCATACATATTGCTCAATTCCTTAAACAAGGCTATGGTCTCGGTTATTTAATCTCATTTCTTATATGGCTGCATCTAACGTCTCATTAGACTGCCTACGTACCCTAATCATTTATAGTAATACGCATATGGATAGATCATGATGAAATCTAACTCAACCATCTCATAGTATTTTATAACATATAAATATATATATATGTCATGGCATAAGTTTCTCAGTTTTATTTAAAAGCATTTATAGAATTATCAATCATTAAACATAAGATGAGCAATGAAAGATCCACTCACCTGGAGTCCGTGCTACAACTTCCTAGCACAACTATCGGGGCGTCCCGAGCGATCGGCGCCTGCGGCCAATTATCAACCACATCTCAGAATCCTCATCAATAGAATACGTAATTCACATAAAACACATCCTCAAGGACATTCTAAAATAGTTTGAGACCCATTGACCATAAGTCAATCATTGATCAAAGATCGACGGTGGGGTCTACAACCCTGTATAACTCGATTCGGAAGATCTGTATATTATATTTTCAATCCGCAACTTAAAGATCCACTTTATGCTTCTAGAATAACATACTAAAATTTCATTGCGATCCAACGGTTGGATCTCCGCCAATTGCCCAAAACCAAGTGGCGGTTAACATTTATTTTATAAACTTACACATCTAATTCGGGAAGATCCGTATGTCGGATTCCTGATCTGTAAGTTTCTGTGGTCCTCAAATATTACGTACTATAATGTATTAAAGTTTGGTGATGATCCAATGGTCGAATCGTCAATCACTATCTAATCAAGTGGTCGACTTTAATGGGACTTTGCCTGATTCTGCAGTTTTTGCAGATTTCCTAGGTGATCTTTGGAACTCCATATATCACTTGTTTCTCAACCAAATTCAACCCATAATATACCAAATCAAAGCTAGAGAAATGTAGAACAAGATTTTACCAGCTTGGAGTCCAATTGTGGCCGGAGGTGGCCGAAAAATGGTCTGAAAGACGGCTGTCTGCGAGAAAACTGGTAACTCGCTGGAATTTCTTAGCAACCTTTCAACGTCCATAACTTTGTCAATACTCAACACAAAGAAGTGATTCAGAAACGAAAATCATAGTTCTCAATGGGACGAAGAAATTGGTACCTTACAAGATGGCTATCTAGCTGTGATTTGGCTGGAAAGCGCCTCAAAAGTGGCGGAGGTCTCTGGAAACTGGGCAAACTTTAAATCGTTATAACTTTCTCATTTCTCCACCAAATCACGATCCAAACATGAAAATTCATCTACACAACATGAGGAATCGATTTATACCTGTGACCCAGGCCAAATAGGCCGGGAAGAGCTTCAATTTTGTTAAAACCCGTCGGTAATGCTATACTTGGGTGAACTTCGATTCTTTTTCCTCAGTGCTCCAACGGGGTCAAGGCTGGTCGTGATTTTATCCTGGGATCATGGGCTACAAAGCCCAAGTGGTGGTGTCGGCCATTGCTTTGCCAATTCGCCAAAAAATTGAAAAGGGTGGCCGGAACACCATTGGTTTTCATCGGTTTTTGTGGCCTCGAACCGCCACGTACAGGGGTTAACCAAGGTGGTTCTTGGGTGGGTTTTGTAAAAGGGAATGATAGCTTCAAGATGGTGGTGGTGGCTTTGAAAAACTCCACCGGAGTTGGTTGGAATCAGCCTTGGAAAATGGGTGGTCGTGAGTGGAAAAACCCACGGGAAAGCTCCAGCTTTCCCCTTTTTTTCTTTTTCTGATTGGCTGGAGGCTTTGTCCTCCTTTTATGTGATTGGTTCCCTTTTCTCTTTGCTTAAAGGTTGATTGGTTAGTCTTCCCACAAGGTGGGAGTTCAAATAATTTAACTACCTTTAAATAACCAACTTCAAACGTTCGTAACTATACCGTTATAATTTGGACTCGCAAACGACTTTCGCCTATGCGTTCGTAGTGACGAGTACTACGAGGATATGCTAAAAGAATAAGTCATACGTCACTCTAACCAATGATCCGCAAAAGTCAAAGTTCTTGCCTCTAGGGCATTTTCATAAATTCACACTTCTAAAATTAATAAAAACGTAAAATTTAGGACGGGCTGTCACACCAAGATAATTTCTTGGAATATTCTCACCCAAATTCCACCCTAGGGTCGACCACCCCTAAACCCTAGAAGGGCGGCCCATCTCATCCTCTTCTCCTATAAATACTTCATTTATCTCCAAAATTTAGTAAGCTTTAGCTACCCTTAATGAGGCTTTTTGCTTCCAACAAACACTTAAACACATGCTTTATAGAATTCTAACTTTGGCATCGGAGATTCTTCGGCCAACGCCCCCCATTCATTGTACGCGTGTGAGGCTTTTGACCTTAATCTTAGGTGTTATTATTTGGCAGGTGCAGGTTCGTCAATCCAGGAAAGGCTGAAATTTGCATCCATAAATTGGTGATTTCATTGAAAGCTCTGATATGAAGACTCGAAGAAGACTCTCACTTTCAACTTCCTTCGTTTGTAGATCCACGACTACGATGGCAAGAAATTCAGAAACTACAGCTAATGGGACCTCCTACGTTGAAGGACATGGACCAACCAATGGAGATCGCGACGTGGTTCCACGTCGTCGCTCCTTTAGGATCACCATGTCGTCACTGCGGGTGACTGAAACTTAATGGCGTCGATCCGCCGCCTACTATGGTACAACAACATCAGGAATCGTCGGGTTTTACTCCTAGGATCAAGAGCTACAAAGCCTAAGTGGTGACATTGGTCGCCACTTTGCGAATTTACCAAAACAATGGAAAAATAGTTGTCAAACTCGTCGGAACGGTTTAGGAAACCTCAAACTTGGTGGTCTCGCACCACCACATGTGGTAGTTTTTCATTGTGGATCTTGGATAGGTTTTGTATAGCGAAGTCAAAGCTTCACGATAGGGGTTGTGGCTTCAAAAAATCCTGTTAAAGTTGGCAGGGATTCGCCTTGGAAGTTGTGGTGTTGAAACGGGTTGGTTAGGAGAAATCAGATCAGTGGAATTCGTCTTAGGTTCTTTGCTAAATTTCCATTTCTGGAAACTTTCTATTTTTGGGCATAGTTTCAGAAATCCAAAAATGGAACTTACTATTTATAGTAAGTCTAAATTACCAAACTACCCCTACTTTCGAGGCTCACAACTTCTTCTTTTCAACTTCGATTCACAAAGGTTTTCGCCTAAACACTCGTGGGATCGAGCTCTATCCAATTCTAAACCCACCTTCAAAAGTAAAAGTTAAAATGACCAAAACGCCTTGAAAATTGTTTTTTTCTCAAAATGTAAAATAAATTTCAATACAGGATATCACAATGGCAATGACGGTGCTGGTGATGGCGGTAGTGGTGTAATGTTTGTGGTTGCAATCGTAGGTGGTGACGAATATCAAGGCAATAGCGATAGGACCGACAATGATGATAAGGATGGCAACAATACTTGTAAGAGTATAATGATGGTGCCAATAGTGGGGTGTGATGGTTTGGGTGTAGAGGTGACAATGGTGGTAAAGGCCGTGGCAACAGTGGTGGCGGTTGTGCTTGTAGTGGTGGTGATGGTGGTGGTGGTGACGATTATGGCGATGGTAACGACAACGATGGTGATAGTAATGGTAGTTATGGTTGTGGTGGTAATGATGGTGTGGTGGCAGTTACGATGGCAGTGACGGTGATGGTGGTGCCAGTCACTTTGTTCTCGAGGAGAGAAAATGTATGTAAAAGAATAATAATGTCATATTAAAAATTAATGAGCGTATTTTAAAAAACTGTTGTCTGGAGGCTATTATTTTGGTGAAAAAAGTAATACCAAACGTGACCTTAGATCTGATTAAATAATCAATTTTACTTATGGAAATGATTAACTCAATATGAAAATAGTTAAATAACATACCTTGACCGGAGTCGAGGCATGCTGGCCGTTACCCGAAAGTGACATAACCAAAAGTGTGAGTGATGTAAAAAAATGTGAATGAATTAAAACCAAAACTAGAACTAATTTAAACTAATAAACTAGAACCCATATAATACAAATATTCAGAGCATAGATGATAAAAGAGTGTGCAGTCGAAACTAGTTAAGTACTTAGTACACAACAAAATAAGTTTCTACACTTAAACAGGGATATATCAGAATCGCCAGCTAAACCTCATACGCCATAGAGTAATTCTGATATCTAGGACCTGGAGGGGCGAAAAACAAAAGGATGAGCTGGCACAAAAACAAAGGTTTATAAAACACATTTATTTTTCAGAACATACTGACTCCTCGCTGTAAAACATGTATAGTTTCCATAAAATCATATTACGTATAAGTATGAAAACAACTATAATTAAACAATAATGCTAGACAACGCCAAACTACAATATTTCAACAATAGCATAATAAAAACAGGTTGCTCATCAATCTACGCTAGCATACGAGTTCATGCAGATAGTTTCTAACATGAACAGGACTGCGGTGTAATATATAAATACGCTCTAGTGTTACAATCATGTGAAGACTAGTGATAATCACGATCAACTATGAGTTGGAGCTGCCTAATGCAACCTGTACGACAAGACTGACACCTACTTGGATCCAAGGCGAGTGTGCGGTGCAGAGGTGAACATACACGTGAAAGACTAGCCCTGGCCCCAGGCGAGCACTAACACCGGGGTGCAACAATGATGAGCATACTACATGCATAAATATAAACATGCCATAACCACTCATTGATACGTGGTCGGATCTTAGCCTTCTAGCCTTGCTTGACCTTGTAAGTCCTCGGGATAATTTTCATCTATATGTGAAATAACGAAACTAATAAATTAAATAGGACATATTAAAAAAGGCTAGGTAAATCTCCCATACTTTGCTCAAACGGAAGGTTTGAATATATGAAAATGATCTACATGAAGTCACAGATTCATATGTGTCAAGCATTCGCCGGCTAGAGGCTGGACGCACCGTCTAGCCCACGACCACACGCGCCTGGCAGCAACTGACGAAACCAAGGAATATTTCGTTAAACAGTTAACAAAACTTAATGGCTTTACCTAACACCGTTAGAATATTCCGTCAACTTTGACGAAATATTCTTCGTCTTTTCCGATGAGCCTCGCCGTCCGACGCCGTCTGGTTGGTCAAATTTTGGAAATTTTGCCGATTTCTGGGAAAATTTTCAAAATCGCATATCTTCTTCCTTTCTCCACCATTTTCGATGAAATTTATATGGAAGTGAAGTTGGAGAAGAGAAGAACAAGTTTGTAACTTTTGGAAGTCTAAAAATGGATGGGAAATGGCTTGAAAAAGCCTTGAAAGGTTCGAACCTAAACTCGTAGCCTCGAAACCGTGCTTGTAGACGTTGGTTCTTTTTCAAACTTGTACTAGGAGCCTCGGGAAGTTGAAATGGTGCTTCCACAACCTTCAAAACATCGTAACTCTGTCGGGACCACGTCAGAGCAAACTTGTTCGAGTTGGAGCTTCCGAATTGGTGAGTCCAAACTCGTCCACTTCGTGATTGATGAGTACGGCTGGGTTTGTGAGTTCGAGAAGAGTACAATGATGGGGTTTATGAGCTAGATCTGAGAAGTATGTTGGTGTTGTATGAGTTTGCAGAGGGAAGGAGCTCGGGCAAGGGAGATAGAAGAGAGAGAGGATTAGTGTGTTCTGATTGGGGGATAGAAGTGAGGAGAGCATCTGATTAGTTGAGAGGGTTTTAAGGGAAAATGAGTGAATGTGAGGGATTTGAAGGCACACAGGACAATTTTTAAAAGAAGAAAATGATAAGGTTTGGTACACTTTCTAGATTAAGAAATTTGTCCCCTTATCAAAAATAGTGTTTCTAGCATTGAAAAATTAACACGCATGCATGTACAATTCTACCCGCTGTTAACGTACTTTAACTGAGCGTAACGTTTTTGTTACATCTCTGATTCGCGTCTAACTTGTGCTCACGAGTTCGTAACGATGAGTAGTATTTAATTACGCTACCAGGAAAAATAAAATAAACGCTGAATAATACATCCACGTCACTTTGTCCACAATGGCAGAAATATCAATTTACACACTCGGGGGAAATTACATAGAAAATTAGGGATGGGTTGTCACATTAAAAATATGTAATCTACATATGTTGACATTTCTAAATATATAGTTTTGTTACATAATTGTATTATACATGCGCGTATAAAACATATTAGTTTTTCAATGCGTTATTGGGAATAAAAATGTCAATTTTTTTTTTTGAACAAATGATATTATCTACATTAAAAGGGTGGAGGAGTAGGTTAAGTCTCATAATGGGTTACCAATAATGTAGTTCAAATTCATCTTTGGTGAGAATTAAACCTAAGACATCTCACTTACAAGTGAAGAGGAATACTACTAGATCGTAGTACTAAGAGCATCTCTAAAGGAGATGTTAAAATGTCCACATAAGCTATAACAATAATAAAAGACCACACTAATATTCTCCAACTGAGATGCTAATTCCTACGTGGAGCTGACATGGATTGGCGGCAAAGAGGTTGTTGTCAAATTTGACAATAGCTTCAAATATTTTTAATTAATTATTAAATGTCTTTTATTAATTTTTTATTGGTTTAATAATTATTATAATTAATGTTGAATGTTGACATGCATTTGTTTAGGAATGAGAATCCTCCCGGATCCTTCTATTGGTGCCAATTTAATAATTAATTAAATGTTATTTAATAATTTTTTATTGATTTAACCATTTATGTTATAATGAATAAAATAATAATTTCATCTGACATATCGGGTGTAGAATAAAATTTAAAAGATGTCAAAATACCATATAAGCCATCAAATTCAAAATTTTCTCTTTTGAAGATGGTCTAAATAGCCACATAAATATTTTATTTACGTATTATTCTTATCTTCTTTTTTATTAAATATGATAAATAAAAAAAAAAACTTTAGTGTCATTTCTTTTATAGATAATAGAAAGAGCAAGAGTTAGAGGCAACCAAGCAGCTATTAGGATAATATGGTCCAAAACATACATTCCTTGAACACCATGACCAGGGTCATTAATTACATCAACGAGGAAGTTGGCTTTTCTGAACACGTGTTTCCAAGAAATACCTAAAGATTGCACCGAAAGTCTAATGTCTTCGATGATGTGCTTGAGTCCCCAAGAAATATTACAATTATCACCAACAACATCCAAAACAAGTTTAGAATCCTCTTCCGCTATAAGTTTATGAATTACTCTATAAAGATCGTGTTTGCAAAAAATCAATTAAAATTAGGATCACTTAATTATCAAATTATAGAAGAACAGATGGACGGAAATGATAAAAGCATTACAAACTGCCTATCTATTTGCTACAGTTGATCAGCTTAACAACCTTAGTTTCAATTCATTTTTTTACAGAGATGATCTTTAGAGAGTGATTTATGTTATGAACGGTTTCAATTATAAGCACAAAGTTATGTCAATCAGACATAGACAATTTTGAGTAGGAGCTCCTACTCATCTTCGAGTAGCCAAACGCTGCTCAAAAGAAATAACATTGTGTTATAAAAAGAGAAATTAAAATTGATTGGTAGTTGTTTACCAATTAATTTGTGGTTAATTTTTTTTAGTTTATGTTAGAAGAAATTGATTGTTTTACTTTACTAGCCCTCACCACTCAAGCTAAACCAAAAAATTTGTGGAATTTTCTTAATAAAATTCTTAACAATAGTGCATATGTGCACAAAAATTTTTTTCGACAAGATATGCATAAATTGGTTTCAGAAATAATCATAACTATTTTATTTTATGGGAAATAAACTTCATTAAAGAACGAAACATCTGTTACAACCGTTGTCAATACAATCAAAATGAAAAGCCGAAAGAATAGCGTTTGGTAAACAATAATCCCAAACATGAGGATTCGGCAAGGAAAGTCCAATATGAGCTAAAGAATCCGCCACAAAATTAAGCTCCTTGAAGATGTGCTACCAGTCAATGTGTTGACAACTGTTGTTACTTGTAGAGGCTTGTCGATGGTGGATGGATGATATTGTGGAGTAATGTTGAAGACTACCAAGACTTTTCAACTAAAATATTTCATACAAGAGGAGAAAAAAGGAAGACAAATATGATAGAAGAAAATAGAAAAAGTAAGAAGAGGAGGTTGTAATTTAGTTTGTCTTAACTGTTTATAGATGTCAAATATAATATATAAACAAATATACATAAAGTTTTTGAAGTTATTATAGTAAAAAACAACTAATAACTCTATGCTAAACTCCGCCACTAAAACTAATACGCCATGACATCTCCCAATGACCATGCACAACTTCAATAATCATAACCAAGGAAGAAAATATCGGTAATATCGGAAATATCGGTAGTCCGAAAACACGGAAATATCGATGGAAATATCGGTAAAATATCGATATCGATAAAAATTACATGGAAACCACGGAAATTGTAAGAAAAACTTGGAAATTTTTATTGAAACTTTGTAGGATGTTTATTTAGTCAATTATCTATTAGTTTATCACAAAAAATTGGAAAGAAATGCATTGCATGATGGATTTAACATTATCAAGTTGATTATATAGCGAGTTGACAAACATTGTGAGTGTAGAAAATATGTAGTAATTAATGAAAGAAGTCTAAACACACCATAATCATTTATATATAATGAATTAGTACAATATTTGGAGGTTTTATTTAGGATATTAAAAAAAAAAAAAAGGGAAGTGAATAAAATGATGAAGAATAATGTGCTGAATTTGACACTTTAAATTTCTTACAGATAAGCATGCGTCTAGGCGTTGAAATTCCAAATTATAGTATATTAATTAACGATTGAAAATCAATACATTTAATAAGACTAAACTTTAATTTGGATGCCGATTATGTTTTTTCAAGTTTATATAAAGTAAAAGAATTGAATTTTGGAAGTCAGGAGTGTGTCAATTGTTTTATAATTCGTCCGAATACATATATCAGGTTGCTACTCAACGTAATTTGAAAGTATATCTAGTGCAAGGACTTGTCTTTTTTTGTTGATAAGCAAAGGGTTTGTAGCTTTTTTTGCTAAGCAGTAGAACATATTATGTTTGTTTAATCTTTAGCATTTGATGGTTGTCCACAAATATAGGATAGAAGGCCCCAAATTAGATCTGGCTCTTACCTAGTTGGAGTCACAAGTTCACATGTACCAGCCCTTGAGACAAAACGTTTTGGTTTTCCGGCCAAACCATGGCGAGTTGGCCGGCGTGCAAGGTATCAATCTCTTCGTCTCGTCAAGTAGTACAACTTTCCTTTTTGTTTCACTCAATTTCATTGAGTATTGAAAAAGTTATACTCAATTTCATTGAGTATTGAAAAAGTTATACTCATTTGAATCTTACCTAGTTTCCGGCGACCTTAGTGGCTTTCGAGGTAATTTCCGGCCAAACCACAATGAGTCAGATGTCGTGTGAGGTACCATTCTCTTCATCTCTTCAAGGGCTACAACGTTCCTTTTTGTTTCACTCAATTTCATTGCGTATTGAAAAAGTTATACTCATTTGAATCTTACCCAGTTTCCGGCGATCTCAGTGGCTTTCGAGAAAATTTCCGGCCAAACCACGGCTAGTTGGCCGGCGTGCAAGGTATCAATCTCTTCGTCTCGTCGAGTAGTACAACTTTCCTTTTTGTTTCACTCAATTTCGTTGAGTATTGAAAAAGTTATACTCATTTGAATCTTACCCAGTTTCCGGCGACCTCAGTGACTTTCGAGGCATTTTACGGCCAAACCACGACGATTCCGACGTCGTGTGAGGTACCATTCTCTTCGTCTCTTCGAATGCTACAACTTTCGTTTTTGTCTTGCTTGATTTTGTTGAGTGTTGACAAAGTTATGGCCGTTTAAAGTGGGTGTAGATTTTCGGCCGAAATTCCTATTTTCTTCCTTGGTCGAGTCCCACATCGCCCAGCGAGGGGAGTGAGCAAGCCAAGAACGCCTATAAAAGGCACATTCCCATGCTGAGAAAAGCATGTCTTGGTTGGCCTTCGGGCTTTGATCAAGTGTAGTATGTGTTGAGATTTCTCAACATTTTAAAATATTTTTTAATATTATATTGCGATATTATTGATAATTTTAAAAATATCGCGATATTATCGATAATATCGCGATGTTTGGACGAAAATCATATGGATAGTTAAAAAAATTTCGGATCTTAAAAAAAACGATAATATCGGCGAAATATCGCCGATATTATTGATTTTTTCTTCCTTGATCATAACTAACGAATCCCAAAAAACTTGTGGTTATTTTTTTTGATATTTAAATTCTCCCTGTTTTTGGCGGGTAGAGAGAAATGGAACAAAAATCAAATCCCGGAAATGAGCCCAAGACAAAATGGTATTCAGAAATAATCATAACTAATAAATATTTGCAAAAATACCCTTCATTGTTATCATTTTTGCCAATTCTCCCAAAGTCCTTCCCTCCTCCTGTCTCTGTGTCTCTCGAGTCTGTTCACTCTTCCGTTTCTCCTCTCAAGAAGAAACATTTGCCAAATCACTGTCTTTCACTGGCTGCCTGCAACTTGCTCATAGTACGACGCGTATCATCAATGGCTACTGACATGGAAAATTGAACCTTTGGGTAGGCGAACAATTGGGCTGTGAAGCAGGGGTCGGGTGGTATCATTTGGCTTCCAGTTGACGATCTGATCGGCGACGGCAGCCGGTTCGTCTGTTCCGGTGACCTAGCTCGCGAACCCTTTCGTGCGTTCCCGATCGCCTGTCGGGAGGTAAATCTGACGAACCGTGCGACATTTGAATTATGAGTTTCTGAATTTTGGCTAAATTGGATTTTTGTTTTTGCTGTTGGAGATTTTGATTTTGGGTTGTTGATTTGGTGAAATTTCAGATTTTTTTGAGGAAAAAAGGGATCTGGGTACTTGATTTCAGACTTTAAGTGATCAATGGCGGCTCTTGTGCGTCCCCCAGGAGCACCTAGGCCCAATAACAGTAACACTAACACCCCACCAGCCTCTAATTACAATCCTAACAATGCTCAGAGGAACCCTGATTCGTTAGCGGATAATATGCAGAATTTGAATCTTAATAGGCAGCCTTCCATGCCTAATTCTGCCCCTAGACCATCCCCTTTTGGCCAAGCACCAACTTTTCATTCATCAGCCCCTCCTGCTGGGGCTCCTGTTGCACCTCCCCCTTTTTCATTGCCTGGTCATCCCCCAGCTGCACTTACAAGACCTACAACACCCCAATCAGGTCCCCCGCAACCTGCATTATCCCCTGTCACCACCCCAGCAAGGCCAACTGGGCCGCCTGTCGGCCAGCCTTCGTCTTTTGTGTCTAGACTGCCTCCGGGATCGTTTCCCCCTTTGGGCGGTGTAGCTCCAGCTTCTGGGCCACCATCTGGTCCTTTTCAGACGTCAGGTTTACCGAGTGGTCCAGTTTCAGTACCACCACCAGCATCAGATCCTCGCCCAGGTCCTGGTTCTTTTCCTTTGGGTAGCAGTCAGAGCATGCTCCCTACGACTGCACCAGGTAGATTGATGAGTAATGGGCCACCGGTGTTTGGTTCTGGAGCTATGCTGAGCGGGCCCTGTTACCCTACCAGTGGAAATGTACCTCAACCACCTTTTGGACATCCACCAGCAGTGGCAACGGCAACAGGTCCTCCTCGAACAACAACCATGCACTCTATGCTGGGCAGTCCAGCAGTTACTGCTCCACCAGGTCCTGTTCAGCAGGCACCACCATTTTCAGCAGCAGCACCTTTTTCAGCAGCACCACCAATTTCAGTGGCACCACCTTTTTCAGTGGCACCACCATTTTCAGTGGCACCACCATTTTCTGCAGCACCTCCAAGCATGCAGGCACCTCCGGGTTCTCCCATGTGAGTGACTTGTACTATTTTTGAAGTACATGGATATACCAAATTTCATATTATTGAGTTAGCTGAAATAATCCAAAGTGGACATATGATGTAAAAAGCTAAGGTGTATATCAAACGGAAAAACTACCCAGGTGTACTGGCAACTACTATTACTTTTATGAAGTGATTGAAACTTGTTTCTACGCAAGCCAACACAATCTAATATTAACTGGAAATAGATAGATCTTTTTCCTGCTTCAGTACACGTGTTTATTATATCTTAGTAGCAGACCCAAAGAAAAGGAAGTGCACTTAGTGGTCGATGTGTCATTGTAGTTGCACATACTAGCTTGCAGTGTTCACCGCTGCGTATGCTTGTCATCACAATCCTCCGCTCTATGTTTAAGTGAAGAACACTCTTTCTAGTGGATGCTTTCAAGCTTTTTGTTTACAGCATCTGTAATACAATAGTATAATCACAACCCTTTTGAGCCAATTCTTATAAGCATCAGTATTAGTTATTTTCTATAATATTTGTTCTCAAACATGATTTCATATGTTTAAGCATAATAACTTGAACTCTGCCTATGTAAGTTTATCTTACATGGCCGGTCCCAAGCCCGGGTAAAAGAGGAGGGGGAGGGCGTCAGTTAGTCGACAGCCGGCACTCCACAATCACGTCGAATCCTTATGAAAATGAATTTAGAACGAAATCGCGCTAAAGCTAGGGCGTCACTCGTAAGTGCCGCGCTGTGTGGCCCGAGCACAGTGATAAGTGAGCAAGGGTCGCTGTATTTCCATAGGCACCCGGATGCAGTGTTAAATGAGCAAGGGGGCCATAGAAACTTCTTTTCGAACGACTCCACTCAAAGTTGTTTGGGAGCATATGCACCTATCAACTTTACACGGGACACACAAAAGAAGTACTTTGATTCCATTGGACGTGGGAGGGTGAAGAAGCTAGGACAGAAGGGTAGAGTTCAGGAGAGTAGAATGCGTTTAGGAACGTGGAATATAGGAACCTTAACGGGAAAATCTATGGAAGTAGTGGAAGTTATGGTGAGGAGAAGGATAAATATTATGTGCCTACAAGAAACTAAGTGGGTTGGTCTTAAGGCAAAGGATCTAGAAAACTCAGGGTTTAAACTTTGGTACTCGGGCACAAATAGAACGAGAAACGGTGTTGGCATCATCGTGGACAAGATCTTGACACAAGATGTTGTAGATGTCAAGAGGGTAGGAGATAAAATCATGGCAATCAAGATTGTAATAGGACAAGAACTTATCAATGTGATTAGTGCGTACGCACCTCAAGTAGGGTTGGATATGAGTTCGAAGGGGAAATTTTGGGAAGACCTTGGAGACTTGGTGCAAGGAATTGCTCAGACGGAGAAGTTATTTATAGGAGGAGATTTAAATGGACACGTGGGCAGGGAGACAGGCAACTATGGAGGTTTTCATGGTGGCCATGGTTTTGGGGAGAGAAACGAGGATGGGGAAGCTATCTTGGATTTTGCAATGGCATATGATCTCTTCTTAGCCAACACCTTCTTTAAGAAGAGAGAAGAACATGTGATCACCTACAAGAGTGGGTCGTCAAAAACACAAATAGATTTTCTTCTAATGAGGAAAGGGGATCGTATAACTTGTAAGGATTGCAAAGTTATACCAGGAGAGAGCGTGGCTAATCAACATCGCTTGTTGGTGATGGATGTACATATCAAAAGAGTGAGAAAAAAGAACAAGACTTGGAAGTGCCCAAGGACTAGATGGTGGAATCTAAAAGAAGAAAAACAAGTCATTTTCAAAGAGAAAGTAATCACCCAGTGTGTGTGGGATAGAGAGGGGGAAGCTAGCCAAATGTGGGATTCCATGGCTAGTTGTATCCGAAAAGTAGCAAAAGAGGTGTTAGGAGAGTCCAAGGGCTTTGCCCCACACCAAAAGGAATCTTGGTGGTGGAATGAGGAGGTACAAACAAAGGTGAAGGCTAAGAAGGAATGTTGTAAAGCCTTATACAAGGATAGGACCGATGAAAATGGTGAAAGGTATAGAAAAGCGAAGCAAGAGGCGAAGAAAGCTGTGAAAGAAGCTAAGTTAGCGGCTTATGACGATATGTATAAGCGACTAGATACCAAAGAAGGAGAGTTGGATATCTATAAACTAGCTAGAGCAAGGGAAAAGAAGACAAGGGACCTAAACCAAGTGAGGTGCATCAAGGATGAGGATGGAAAGGTTCTTGCTACAGAGAACGCGGTTAAAGATAGATGGAGAGGTTATTTTCATAATCTTTTCAATGAAGGACATGAAAGGAGTGCTTCTTTAGGGGAGTTGAGTAACTCAGAAGAGTGTAGAAACTACTCTTTTTATCGTCGAATCCGGAAGGAAGAAGTGGTTGTAGCTTTGAAGAAGATGAAGCATAGAAAAGCAGTAGGCCCAAATGATATACCAATCGAAGTGTGGAAAGTTTTGGGAGAGACAGGTATAACATGGCTCACTGACCTTTTCAATAGGATTTTGAAAACGAAGAAGATGCCAAATGAGTGGCGAACGAGCACTTTGGTGCCTATCTACAAGAATAAGGGCGACGTACAAAATTGCATGAACTATAGGGGTATTAAGCTAATGAGTCATACAATGAAGCTCTGGGAGAGAGTCATTGAGCATAGATTGAGGCAAGAGACACGGGTTTCGGACAACCAATTCGGGTTCATGCCAGGGCGCTCAACCATGGAGGCAATCTATCTCTTACGAAGATTGATGGAAAGATATAGAGATGGGAAAAAGGATTTACACATGGTCTTTATAGATTTGGAAAAAGCGTATGATAGGGTCCCAAGAGACATTCTTTGGAGGATTTTAGAGAAGAAAGGAGTACGAGTAGCATATATCCAAGCTATAAAGGATATGTATGAAGGAGCAAAGACTGCCGTAAGAACTCATGAAGGACAAACCGAAAGTTTTCCCATAACTGTAGGATTACATCAAGGCTCATCCTTAAGTCCTTACCTTTTTGCGTTGGTAATGGATGAGTTAACAGGACATATTCAAGATGATATTCCTTGGTGTATGCTTTTCGCAGACGATATAGTGTTGATAGATGAAACTCAGGAAGGGGTAAATGCAAAGCTTAACCTTTGGAGAGAAGTGTTGGAATCTAAAGGTCTTCGCCTAAGCCAATCAAAGACAGAATATATGGAGAAAATGGAGGCCAAAACGAGTTAAGGGTGAGGATCGGAGATCAAGAAATACCAAAGAGCGATCGTTTTCGTTACCTAGGATCTATCTTGCAAAAGAACGGAGAATTAGATGAAGATCTCAACCATAGAATACAAGCTGGATGGATGAAGTGGAAGAGTGCATCCGGCGTATTGTGTGACCGCCGTATGCCACTGAAGCTCAAGGGAAAATTTTATAGGACGGCAATAAGGCCGGCAATGCTGTATGGCACAGAATGTTGGGCGGTGAAGCTTCAACACGTACACAAAATGGGTGTAGCGGAGATGAGGATGCTTCGTTGGATGTGTGGGCACACAAGAAAGGATAAGATTAGGAATGAGGATATCCGGGGTAAAGTAGGAGTAGCCGAAATTGAAGGAAAGATGAGAGAAAATCGGTTACGGTGGTTTGGACATGTGCAAAGAAGGCCTACTAACGCTCCGATTAGAAGATGCGACTATGGGACAGAGGTTCAGGGCCGAAGGGGTAGAGGAAGACCTAGGAAAACTTTGGAAGAGACTCTAAGAAAAGACTTAGAGTACTTGGATTTAACGGAGGACATGACACAGGACCGAGCACAATGGCGTTCAAAGATTCATATAGCCGATCCCACTCAGTGACTTGGATTTTCCAAGTCTCCAACCGAGAAGTTTTCCTCACTCGGGAAATTAAGGGAATACTACCTCAACCTACATGCTCCACTCACAAAACTTCAACATACAAGCTTCAACAAAAGAAAATTCAGAGAACTTAGCGAAGAAGGCTTTGGTGTATTCAACACAATACGTTGAAATGAAGGAAAGCTATTTATTGATATCCCCGATAAGTCACAAATATGTACATATACATGAGTCAAAATAAACAAACAAGAGGGAGCCTTCACAAAGGTTGCTTAGGAGAAGTCTCAGTAGTCAGTAGAGCCCCAGAAAGAGCAGGCATTGGAGGGGGATCATTTGGAGCCTCAGTACTGGACAGAACCCTAGAAGGAGGAGGCAGCAGAGGTTGATCATTTGGAGCTTCATTACGCAGTACAGCCCCAGAAGATGAAGGCAATAAATGCCTTTGGAACAAACCCACAAATCTCTGATGATCAAGTAAAACCTGACCATCAGATTCCTTCATCTGGTCAAGCTTCCTCTTCATGTTTGTAGCATAGTCATGTGCGAGCCGGTGCAACTGTTTATTCTCATGCTTGAGCCCTCTAATCTCCTGTTTGAGACTCATCACTTCAGTCGCCAATGATTCAACTTGGCGGGTTCGAGCTAATAGGCGTTGGGCCATGTTAGACACAGAACCTGTACACTGAACACTGAGAGCCAGAGAATCCTTAACAACCAACTCATCAGACCGTTTGGAAAGTAGTCTGTTATCTTTGGGAGTGAGAAGGTTCCTGGCCACTACCGCAGCGGTCATATCATTCTTCATCACGGAATCCCCAACAGTAAGAGGACCAGTAGGGGAGACGAAGGATGGGCGCCATATGTTGTCTGGAGAAGGCGTGGCTGCCTCTTCAACAAGGTTCAAGTCAAAACGACGGTCGGAGGGGCCAGACATTTTCAAAGGTGTTGAAGAGAGAAGAGGTCGGACAAATCAAGATCTTAGAAGTGCAAGAATGGAGCTTCTACTGGTGGAGATTCAAGTGTGCTTTGGAACTTAATGCCAGCCTCTATAAAAATCTGCACTCGACGGAGCTTCAGAAATCGAAGAGGCGTTTGCTTTCTCAAAAGCTGGGCTGCTCAGAGATCACGAGACGTTTGCTTTCTCAAAAGTTGGGCTGCTCAAAGACCATGAAGGCCGATCTTAGAAATCGAAGAGGCACTTACTTTCTCAAAAGCTGGGCTGCTCAGAGACCACGAGGGCCGATCTCAGAAATCGAAGAGGCACCTACTTTTCCAGCCTTGTCAGCACCTGTCAGCTTTGCGGAAATTATGGGCATTATGTCGAAGATTTCTGGTGAAGTAGAAAGCACATGAATCTTACTGTTCAATCACCCACTTCCCACACGCAACATTAGCTCATGGGTACCATAGATAACTTTGCCAAAGTTCTCTGACAAAGTTGAGACACGTGAAGCTTGCAGCTCCCACTACACCGCTCTGACCAAGAAGGGTAAAAGAATAGCAAAGAAACAACACTAACAAAGTTTAGACACATAAAATTTGAAGGTCTAGCTACCATATTATTACCCACAAGGGTAAAGGAACAGTACCACTGCTAGATAATTGGAAAGTCCCTGTGTGTCAACCTCTGTGCTTCGTGGCAAGATAGACTAGCAAACATGCCCAACCTTCTCACATTTGAGAAAACACTCCCAACAAGACTGCTTGCTCCAAAATCGAAGAGGCACCGCCCTCCGAATCTCGAGAGCCAGACACCCAACATGATTACTTTCTCAAAAATCGAAGAGACACCGCTCTCCGAAGCTCGAGAGCCAGACCCCTAGCAGGATGGCTTTCTCAAAAATCGAAAAGGCATCGTTCTCCGAATCTCAAGAGCCAGATCTCCGACAGGATTGCTTGTTCGAAAACCGAAGAGGCACCACTTTCCCAACTTCAAGAGCCGGATCTCCTTGGATAAAGCTTGTCTGTAATCTTTACACGCAACATCAGCTTTCCAGATACCACAGACCACTTTTTCAAAGTGCTCTGACAAAGTTAAAACATGTGAAGCTGGCAGCTCCCACTACCGTGTTATGACCAAGCAGGGTAAGGGAATAGCATTACCACTTGTTAGGGAGACTCCTATATATGTTGACCTCGATCCCCAACAGACAAGCAGACCTGCAAAAATGCTCAACCCTTCCTCATATCTGAGAGGGCACTCCCAAAGAAGCCTTTCGAAATATTCAGCTTTCTTTCCCCCCGATAATACCTCTGCAAACAAGCTATACTAGAGCAAGAATATCTCATATCATCAGGGTTAAAAGCAAGAGTATCCCATATCATGTTTTTTCCCTGTCTTTTCCTTTGGCCTTGTTCTTACCTACAAGACAAGGAGAAAGAGAGCAATCAGTCAGCACTTGGAATCAAGCTTCCAGTCAGGAACTGACTGCCTGGAACCCCTTACTTGATTACTTACCTGACATTGCTCTCGAGTACTCATCTTCAACATCTTATGCTTCCAGTGAAGATACCGCATCTGCCTGAGGAACATATAGGGCAAGTGAGAAGGATACAAGGAAGCATGTGGAGACAAGCGTAACAGCACACGTGCCGATACATCCACTACTCTGTCAAAAGCAAAAGTATCCCATATCAGCAGGGTCGAACGTACTATAGATTTGATGGACTTGTTTTGACCCTCAAATTCTTCAGTCGACCTTATACTCTGGAGGAAACCAGAAAACCCTCCAGCCCAGTTCAAGAATAAGCCTGTGGAAAGTTACTTCTTCAAAAGCAAAAGTATCCCATATCATATCTTCTCATTTTTCTTCTCTTTATCCTTCATGCTGCCTGCAAGATAGGGAGAATGTGAACAATCAGCCAGAACTCGAAATCAAAGTTCTGATCTGGGACTGATTGCTTGGAGCTCTGATTGCTTACCTTGTCTGTCACCTCTTTCAGCAGATCCCCTAGCTCGGCGACTTGGAGGACTCCTACTACATGGTTTGTATCGCGCTTGACCAAGCCTGAAACTACAAGTAAGCTTCAAGTGAAATTGATACATTACCTTGTGCATCTCCACCAGTTAAAGATACCACCCCTGGATGGAGGAAGAGTACTTCCAGAGAAGATGCCACATCTACCTACGAGACAGATAAGGCAAGTCAAGACGATACCATACTCCGGAACTTAGAAGTTTCGTGATTACGAGATCATTCTCCCACAATATTTCCTAATGTCATTTGTACTAAATCATTCACTTGTACTCACTAAAAGAGAGCTTGAACCTATGTACTTGTGTAAACCCTTCACAATTAATGAGAACTCCTCTATTTCATGGACGTAGCCAATATGGGTGAACCACGTACATCTGGTGTTTGCTTTCCTATCTCTATCCATTTATATACTTATCCACACTAATGACCGGAGCAATCTAGCGACGATCACAAAAAGCGACCGTTTTCGCTACCTAGGATCTATCTTGCAAGAGAACGGAGAATTAGATGGAGATCTCAACCATAGAATACAAGCTGGATGGATGAAGTGTAAGAGTGCATCCGGCGTGTTGTGTGATCGTCGTAGGTCACTGAAGCTCAAGGGAAAATTTTATAGGACGGCAATAAGGCCAGCGATGTTGTATGGCACAGAATGTTGGGCGGTGAAGCATCAACACGTACACAAAATGGGTGTAGCGGAGATAAGGATGCTTCGTGGGATGCTTCGTGGGATGTGTGGGCACACGAGAAATGAGAAGATTGTGAATGAGGATATCCGAGGTAAAGTAGGAGTAGCCGAAGTTGAAGGAAAGATGAGAGAAAATCGGTTACGGTGGTTTGGACATGTGCAAAGAAGGCCTACTGACGCTCCGGTTCGAAGATGTGACTACGGAACAGAGGTTCGGGGCCGAAGGGGTAGAGGAAGACCTATGAAAACTTTGGAAGAGACCCTAAGAAAAGACTTAGAGTACTTGGATCTAACGGAGGACATGTCACAAAACCGAGCGCAATGGCGTTCTAGGATTCATATAGCCGACCCCACTTAGTGGGAAAAGGCTTTGTTGTTGTTGTTGTTGTTGTTGAAGCATAATAACTTGAGTTGCAACAGATAGCCTTGAATACTATTTTTCTTCTTCTTCTTCTTCTTTTTTTTTTCATTTAATTTATTAGATTTCAATTTCTTTTCTTTCCACCTATGCTTATGCAAAATGGTAGATGATAGTGTTCTGATAGAGGGAAACAGAATGAAGGCATGAATTCGTCTTTTGCTACTTAGATTTGGTTTCTAATAAATACTGCTAATAAATACTGAATTGAATTAGGTGGCTCCACCTTCCCAATTTCCTGGTTATGGTCAATCACCCAGAATGTTTGGAATGCCACCCACACCACTACCAAATCAGTCCATGGCTACTATCTCACCTGCCGTTTGTCAAACTGGATCTCCTTTGACTGGGTCATCGAAGATAGATCCCAATCAAATTCCTCGGCCTGTACCAGGTTCGTCAATGCTCATTCATGAAACTCGTCAGGGCAATCAGGCAAATCCACCTCCAGTATTTATTCATCCATAAATTTCAAGAAAAAACAATGATTTCAATGGTTGCTTTAGCTGTATTCCTGATACTTTTTGACTTCCCTACTCTCTCCTTTTTCCACACGCGTAATTTTACTTCTATTTTCATTGTACATATTGATGCTGCAAAGTGTATTTAAGCATGGTGAAAAACTAGATATTGTCTATCATTTACATCCTTTTGATTGCTTTTATTATTTTGAAGCCTGCTACAAGTGATTACATTGTCAGAGACAATGGGAATTGCAGTCCACGTTACATGAGGTGCACCATCAATCAGGTTGGGGTCTAACTTTCATGGATTGCCTGTTTATTATTGTACAAAAACAACAACAACAAAGCCTTTTCCCACTAAGTGGGGTCGGCTATATGAATCCTAGAACGCCATTGCGCTCGGCTATATGGATTGCCTGTTTATTATTGTAGTTAAACATTTTTTTTATCTCAATTTCAATGGAGCAGTTTTGGTTTGTTGTTTTCTTTTCTAATAAGTATAGTAATGTTATTATGTTTTTGTCAATTTACCAGATACCGTGTACGGCTGATCTTTTGACAACATCAGGGATGCTGTTAGCTTTGTTGGTTGAACCATTTGCTCTTCCTCATCCAGATGAAGAACCAATCCAAGTATGTTTATAACATTACTGTTCCTTCCAGATATATATTTTGAGAGACTATTTTAATGAAATTAGGCAACAAAACAACAAAGAGCAACATAAGTGGTCAAGAAGGCCACTGGGAAGAGAGAAGAAATAAAAAACCAATAAAAGCCTAATAAAATCATGTGACTCCCAAGCAGAACCTAAGCACCACAGCCTGGCATTCTAACCCAATACTTGAAAAGAAGTATGTCTACACTCTGTAGAGACAGAAGTCCAGAGAGCAGCCAAAACTGAACTTCGTACTTTAACTGTCCTCAACATCCGATCGAACATAATCTTCAAATACCTTTCAATTTCTTTCCAACAAGACGACCCAGAGCATAGCAAGAAACATATATCCCCACACAACTTTAGCCTTTTTGCCCTTGCGTATAAAAGAGAAGCAGCCCCTTGGAATTACCCAGCTAATATCAGCCTTCTTAAAGAGCTTCAACCCAAGGCCCATCATTACAGGGCCTTGGAGGAAGGTGTGATCCACCAATTCATAATCTTCCTTGCACAGAATGCACTAATGAGGGGATAAACAGATCCTCGGTCTCCTTTGAACCATATCACAAGTGTTCACCTTCCCTGAGCCACCAGCCAGGACACCAACTTCACTCCAAAAAGTGATTTCTTTCTACCTGGAAAAAAAAGAAGAAGCTAATACACAACAATTTCAGGATGCTTCTCCATGAATAATGATACAAAAGACGTGGAACTGACCAAATTCTGAATAATTGAACAATCAACATTTGCATCGAACTACTATGTTAGTACTGAATTGTTTTGTTATAGGTTGTGGATTTTGGTGAAAGTGGTCCTGTTCGATGCTCTTGTTGCAAATGCTACATTAATCCTTTCATGAAGTTTGTTGACCAGGGCTGGAAATTCATTTGTAACCTGTGTGGTGAGGAAGATTTCCTTTTGTATTGTGTTGTTTGTGTAATCTTTCAGTTTAAGTAACAGGACAAATTTGCGGTCCTGAAACTTCTTCATGGCAGTGTCTATGCTCTTTTTTTTGTGTTTGTTTGTAGGTTGTTTGTTTGTAGGTTTGCACTGTTTTATTTGGCTTGTGAAAGTAATTGAACTTTTATCTGCATCATAAACGTGTTGGGTCAACATTTCAGTTTCTCAAGCCATCTTTTCAAATATTTTAGAAGGCCATTAGTTAAATGTAAATCCTTCTCGAGAGTATGTTGTTTACCATTCTAGTTTTGCTCTTGGCATCTTGAAGCTCTTTACTTTGGACTCTGGATTAGGGTGTAGTATGCACTGTTTCTATTTATGCAAAAGAGGTGACCCTACAACGTATGCCCTTTCTTCTGCAGGATTTACTGATGAGACTCCCCGTGACTACCACTGCAATCTTGGGCCAGATGGTAGACTTAGAGATGCTGATGAAAGACCTGAGCTATGTAGAGGAACAGTTGAATTTGTTGCTTCAAAAGAATACATGGTTTGTTGATTATGCTATGCAGTTATAACTGAACTAATTTTTTCATAATTCACTAGATTTACTATTCTTTTATCTGTCATCTCTTGATCGTCTCATTTTTTATTATTTGGCTTTTATAATTCAGGTGCGTGATCCCATGCCAGCTGTGTACTTCTTTCTCATAGATGTGTCCATGAATGCCATTCAAACTGGTGCAACTGCTGCAGCTTGCAGTGCAATCAGTCAAGTTATTGCTGATCTTCCTGTGAGTTATTCTATCTGTATGCATAATGTTCCAATTTTACTTTTGTTATACATAATGTGATTGTTATACTGTCCACGATGTTACATTGTCCTGATGGTTCTGTATCTCTGCATTTATTGTTCATAAGGCTTAGACATAAATATAATGAACTTCACTTGGATTTACCTTTTTATTCCCCCTCCTCTTTTAATAGAGGTTTGTTAATTTTATGAGTTTGTTATAGACAGACTACATTTTAGATTAGGGTCCATGATGCCAAGCCCAAGGCAGTTGGGATTAAGGATGACTTGAGTAGATAAAACGTTGATGAGTCTGACGGAAAACATAAATCCTTGCTAACTGTAGTGCTATTTTCTTTGAGCCCCATTCAATCCCTTTTTATTTGTTTGGTGGTATAAAAGATGAAATCTATAAGTGCAGCTTGGAGTTGGAAATGTACTGCATTGTCTCTAATCTGTATAGTTTGGTTATAATTTTTTTCCCTCGAATAATTGTCCCCCAAAAGTAAGCAGATCATTTATCAAACACATTTCAAACCATCCCCGATAAAGAGCGCAAGAATTTAGTATGGGCACTTGTATCTCATCTGTTTTTGTTGGAGACTCCAAAAAACTATTAAGGTAAACTCCAATATCTACTTATTTACTGCATCAGCCAGTCAATCAAAATGCCATTCAAGTAAACATAGAAACAACATGATTCAATTCTTACCTAACAATCAAATTTGCAGCTAAAATTTCTTCTCTTCTTCTTTCTCTGACCATCTGAATTTAATTTTTCAGTGGTATTCTCTCTGGTCTATAAGTTTTGGCTTCTATTCTTACCTAACAATTATTTTATATGCTTTCTCACTGAGATTAAATATATGTTTTCAGCCTTTGATGCTTATTGTTCCTGATGTACAAGATGTTTATACTCCTCTGGAGACTGATGTAATTGTTCAGCTTTCAGAGGTCAGTAGCTGCTGTCTTCCCTTCATGAAATGCGTTCAAGTACTAGTATTGATTTAACAACAATCATTCACAAGTCAGTCTGTCATCTTATTTATTAAATTTCCACTTGACTCTTATTAAATTCAGATTTTTATTTTGTTTTATGGATTTTTAGTGCCATCAACATTTGGAACAATTGTTGGAAAGTATTCCCACCATGTTTCAAAACAGTAAAACTGCTGAATCAGCCCTTGGTGCGGCAATCAAGGTATGTCGTATAGTACAACACTGTTGTATGTACTGAACTACTTATGGTGCTTGGGGTTTGCTATTCCATTTCAACATACAGAACATCGGGAGTGAAAATGGATATGACAACAAATTCATGAAACACGCTTCAAGCAGATGTGACATAATATCGTTGATATTGTTGACGCTATGAAGCTTCATAACTCCTATGTGTTGGCTGTGCTTGGGCATGACACTTTTGTATTTCTTTGAGGTTCTTTTGTCCAAAGCAGAGTATAATCAGAACGGCAATAAGATAACTGATATTTAATTTTAGTTGAATAGCTTAAGGAAAACATAAACGTAAGTATTAAAATGATGGGCTAGAAAATGCGACGACTAATCTAAAATCATTCTTTCACATGCTAAGTGTAAGAAATTTTTGGAATAATTAGTTAGATACAAGAAATTGAAAATCCTACAGGTGTACATACTTGCATAAACCTGAAAGCTGATTGGATCAGAGTTTTGTTCTTGCCAAGATACTGATCAGCTTTCTTATTTTTCCTCCTTTTGTGGTGGACATGCCTCAATATTTGATAATGCATGACAAGATTTGAGGAGAGATGAATGGAGCTGTTGTCATGTGTGTATCATATCTGGCTTGTTTGGCTGCCAACTGGCTTTTACTTCCTGTCTGAACACCTTTCTTAGGTTGATTCAGTCAAAACCCGTTTTCGAGTCTTTGGACACTAGTTGTCAAACCAACACGTGGAGCTAACCCATTATTTGAGCTGTTAAACAAGCCCGTAGTGTTAATCTGCCATGCTGCATTCCATCTAGACAGTCAAAACTCTCAGCTTTTCTCTTCTAACTACCGCGTTTTGATTAAAATGCATCAAACCTATATCTTCTGTGATTTCTAACACAGTATAATATTATCTGTACGTTTATATTGTTAATTGTATATAATAGAATTGGATTATAATCCAATTCCCAATAATTTTCAAACTAATTTCATGATTATAAAATAGATGACCAAACATCTAAAACTGCTTTGGTTGTTCAACCATTCCAGTAAATAAGTCCTATCATTGGCTTATATCCAGCCAGGTTTCCCAACATTGTTTTGATGTGCAGAATGCATTTAGAGTACTGGAGGGAAATGAAGAGTACTGGAGGGAAACCCTTGCCTAGGCTGCTTTCTTGGCAATGAAGAGTACTGGAGGGAAACTTTTGGTGTTTCAGTCAGGCAAGCTTGTATCCACAATATATCTACTTACGATGCCCTTTTATGTTTTCTCCCCCCTTTTAAACAAGTTTATATATCCTTGCAAGCATAGAATGAAAAACAACATGCTTGGGGTTGCAGTTCCTTCATGGTTTAGAGACAAAATAAAGAGCTGAAAAAACCTAGAAAACATGTTTCAAAGTTGTTGATGGTTGCGGTTGTCACGGAAGCTTTCCCTCTCTTTTGAATTTGTGAATTCGCACCATTAACTTGTAGTCAGTCAACTTGAATTACAGCTAAATGGTTTGGAGATATTTTCACTCGGAATTATTTGTCCCGTTACACCTGTATACTTCTACAGACCAATTAGAGAATTTGCATGCATATTCAATACATTCAGCCTTTGAAGCATGGATACGGATACGGATACTGTGATACTATGCAACACAACACGGCAATACATGAAATCTCTAAAAATTAGGATACGACAAGTCATGGATACGACAATAAAAATATATAATTTAAAATATATTTTAACATGAAAACATCCAAATTCAAGTTCATTCAAGTGTGAGTTATATTACTTTTTTTTTCAATTAGAGGGCAAGCTCTTTGTAGTCATCAAATTTCAACTAAATCTTTGTTCCTATTAATTTTCTCCTCTGAATTTCTCATTTGAAAGTGTAACGGTATCTTAAAAGCCGAATACTTGTATTTGGGCGTATCCAACAAGTATCATGAAGTATTGGATATGGGATATGCGACCAAACTAAAGTATCTGTGCTTCATAGCATTCAGCATTGTCGTTCTCTTTTACCGAATTTATTGGCATCTCGGAGAATACTAATGATTTATGCTTCTGCAGTGCTGGCATCAACTGGAATTGGAGCCCTCTCTGCTAGAGAGGCCGAAGGAAGAGCTAATATATCTTCAGCTGAGAAGGTAATAGCTTTTATATGTGTTCTTGTATGCCATCTTGCGCTTTATAGCGGTCGTCTTGTAACCCAGTTACTATTAAGCAAACAGCTATTACATTCTTGCTTGAGGCCACAAACATGAATTTATATAGGATTGAAATTGTACTAGTGGTTATGAAAACCCCAATAGCCAAACAGCCCATTACATTCTTGCTTTATTGGTTAATGTTGGACACATAAAACCAAAATTCTTGCTCCATTATCTCCCATTTGGAAAATATATGTTAAAATAATTAAATGGAAAATTTAATTATTAATGCTGCATCACAAAGGACGAGAAGAATAATAAACAACTTATTTTTTTTGTAATTTATGTCGACATTAAAATCAGGAAGCCCTCATGCATAACTTTTGCCTTAGGACTCGCTTTCTCTGGACCCTGTTCCTGCTTATAAGATCTTGCTTTTCAATTACATATGTTCAGTTAAGATGAATTACATGCATTGCGAAAGAGCTTTTCTCGAATTCCTGAACCCACTTGAAGATTTGGCGAATTAGGTGGCCATTTAGATGGACTTGTTGGGATGATTATTGGAGAATAGATTGACATATTGGGTCTTTGTATCCTGTGAATCGTATCATCCAACATTGGAGAGTCCATTTGCTGCATTTGCATGTGCTATGTGACCATAACCATCATCCCTTTTACACCTGTTGAGCATTCTGTTCAATTTGTTGTCTGGTAGTCTTGGCATTATGTTTTCTTTGTTTAACTGCATTTCAGGAGGCCCATAAATTACTCCAACCAGCAGACAAAACATTAAAGACAATGGCAATTGAATTAGCTGAATTTCAGGCAAACCTTTGACTAATTTCTTTCCCCTAGATGATCAGTTAACATGTTGATGCAATTTCTATACTGAGTGAGATTTTTAGTGGTAATTGACAAATTCTTAAGCATAATTTATTTGGACTTTTCTCTTTTTTTCATGGAATGTTCCAGGTGTGTGTCAACTTATTTATCACTACCCAGTCATACATAGACATTGCTTCTATCTCCGTCATCCCAAGAACAACTGGAGGGCAGGTACTAATGAATTTGCTTCTATCCCCATCCATACATCTGGCATCAAATTTCTACCTGTTATGATTGTGTCGAGGGTTTTCTCTAATTGACTTTTTTAGTTTATTTATATTTTTGTTTTGTTCAATAAATATGCGAAATCAGATTTGAGAGGCATCTGCCACTTGTAACTATAAATCATTTACACATACAGAAGTGTAATTGTGTGAGTTACCTTCTTGTATTAATATTCAGCGTTTTGTATTTCCTCAATCTTCCAGGTTTACTATTATTACCCCTTCTCAGCTGTCTCTGATCCTGCAAAGCTCTACAATGATCTTAGATGGAATGTCACAAGACCTCAAGGTCTTGAGGGGGTGATGCGTGTAAGATGTAGCCAGGCAAGTGTTTGAACCTCTTTCTCCACTTAACTATGATACGATTCTGCATCGTTTTTAATTTTATATTTTTTTTATAAATATATTAAGTATTCTAGTAAGATAAGTTTGTTTTCATCATTTGCAGGGTATTCAAGTTCAAGAGTACCATGGGAGCTTTTGCAAACGTATCCCTACAGATGTTGACGTACTTGGGGTTCTTACATATAATATCCCTGATTACCACTACTCCAGACTATGTTTCTTAGTTATCATTCATCGTCCATGGAAGTAAATTCCCCCAACCAGCCGGTCCCCCAACCACACCCCCCCCCCCCTCCCGGGACACAGTGACAGTAAATCAAGCAGTTTGAAAATAAATTAGCTCTTGCTGCCCCCTTTATCTAGTTTTTCTGTTTTGTCGTTTTCATTATCCTTATTCTCTCTCTCTCTCTCTCCTTTTGTCGTTTTGCCTTGGAGAGAGTGCTATTGGCTCTTCTACTGGTCATAACCAGTCGCTTCTATCATGCAGATTGACTGCGATAAAACTGTTATGGTGACCTTAAAACATGATGATAAATTACAGGATGGTTCAGAATGTGGTTTCCAGGTAAATTTTAATTTCTCTGTTTTCTGCCAAGGTTTCTAATGCAGTAATTCTGATATAATATCTTCTGAGCTTTTTCTTGTATGTTTCACTACTAATTTTATGAAATCACCCATCTCTGCAACTAACTGTTTCAATGTTTGGTCATATTTATATATTTCATTATTAATGTGTTTTGATATTTTTCATTATCCAGTGTGCCCTTTTATACACAACTGTGTATGGTCAACGGAGAATTCAAGTTACAACTTTGTCTCTGCCATGCACGAGTATGCTAAGTAATCTGTTTCATGCTGCTGATTTGGACACTCAGTTTGCGTGTTTCATGAAGCAAGGTAATGCTATTATATGCTGTTCTTCTTTGTTGCTTTCTATTTGCTATCCTCATTTTCCCATTATGTAATGCTTGTCCTCAGTTAAACCTGGTGCTTAAATCTGTGAATGAATTTATGAAATCACTCTTTAAAATCTCTTTCATCATTCACCTCTGATGGATTGAAATGATGATGTAAATTCTCTTTCTATGTGTTCCTTTTCAATCACTTGCTGCATCTTGCCAATTTTTTATTCTTAGGATAGAGTGAGATAAGGCTTTGCTATTGTTGTAGGATAGCAGTTTGTTGTGACATTCTGTCTAATTTCCTTTGGACGAATTCTGACTGTAAGTCCTTAAATAGTGTATAGCGGCAAACGAAATTCCTTCAAGTGCTCTCTTGCGTGTACGGGACCAAGTGACAAATCTGTGCATCAGTAGTCTGCTTTCATATCGTAAATTTTGTGCTACTGTATCATCTTCTGGACAGCTTATTCTTCCGGAGGCACTGAAGCTCCTGCCTCTATACACCCTTGGTATATTATTATCTACTTTATACATTCATGCTAGTTTATCGTTTTTTTTTTTTTTTTCTTTTCTTTTTTTTGTGTGTGTGTGTGTGTGTGGTTGGTGCTGTTTCCTGTTCTAATGTTTTTATTTCTGTTTTCATGAGAAACATAATTGTATGAAAAACAATCATAGAGCATAGTACAAAAACTTAGTGAAAAAGAGGTCGACAACAATTTGATACAACTCTCAACAGAAACAAAACCATATTACACCTCTAATGTTGCAAGTCAAAACTCTAAAAAGCACCCTACGGCAGCGCCCCAGTCTAATGTCTCTAATTAATTTCCAGAAATGAAAATCCCTAAGGCTGGAGACACAGAAGCCCATAATGATGCCAGAACCTTTCTTTCTTCCAAGAGCTCATTCCTATGACCATGAGATATGATCCAAGCCGAAAGACAAACCTTAGCAGGAACACTAGACTTCTCCATAACATTTTTCTGGCTGCAACACAGAAAGGGACTGCTTATCACCCTGAAAACAATTTCTGTTCTGTTTGGTAGAATGTTAAAGAAAAACATGCCTCTTCCATTGTGGAAACATATTGCACAGAATTATCATTCAGCTTCTTAGAAGAGTTTGTATGTATATTGATATATTTGTGCTTGTTTTCCATTTTCAGCATTAATCAAAAGTATGGGGCTACGAAGTGATGGAAAAATAGATGAGCGGTCTTTCTGGATCAATCATGTGTCTTCCCTTTCTGTTCCTTTGGCAGTTCCAATGGTGTACCCCTGAATGGTGGCTATTCATGATCTCGATTCCAAAAAGGTGTCATTTAGCTTCTTGTTCAACTCTTTGAGATATGCATTTTATATCACCGGTGTCATCTGTTAATTGACAGGAGGGTGATGAATCTCTAATTCCTCCGGTGATTCCACTATCTAGCGAACACGTGAGTGACAAGGGAATTTATCTTCTAGAGAATGGTGAGGACTGTTTAATATATATTGGAAACTTGGTGGATCCTGGAATTTTGCAGCAACTGTTTGGAATCACCTCTGCTGATGGACTTCCTACTCAGGTAGCCTTATCGTTTATATCTTTGGTTACTCATCTTCTGCCTGACATAATTGTAAACTACAATTAGCCTCAAGCCTCAGGCCTAGGCATTGAGTATCTGAACTTGATTTCTCGGGACCTGCTTCAGTTCACTAGAATGAGGGGGCTGGGTGCTTAAAAAGGTCGTAACCAGTGCACAAGGCTCCCGCTTTACGCAAGGTCTGGGAGAGGTGAATGTCGGCTAGCCTTACCCCCATTTATGAAGAGGCTGCTCCCAAGTCTCGAACCCGAGACCTACCGCTCATGGGCGAAGGCACTTGCCATCGCACCAAGTGCGACCTCTTTGCAAGTTATATAATATTATATGATTGTCAAGATTTTTTTTTTTTTTTAAATGAGGCTTAATTCATTATTTATCAATTTTTCTTGTTTTCATATTTTTATATAATATTATATGATTGTCAAGATTTTGATAAATGAGGGTGCATGAGTTGAATTCATTCTCTTGAATCCTTTCTCGCTTTGCAAGTTATCATTGTTTAACTTGTAAGTTCTTTTGCCCAGTTTGTGCTGCAGCAGTATGATAATCCGTTATTGAAGAAGCTGAATGGTGTGGTAAATGAAATACGGCACCAAAGATGTTCCTACCTTCGGTATGATATTATTTTTCATTGGTGATTCCTTACTTGTTAGGAAGAAATGAATTGCAGCAATGATTTCTAAATTTATCTTATTTTTGTGCAGCTTAAAGTTGTGCAAGAAAGGAGATCCGTCAGGTGAGAACCTGGCCGAATATCTGATCCAAGGACTAAGATACTATTGCTTAATTTTAACTATTAATCATAGTTTTATCACTATAAAGGCATTAAAATAAAGAAAGATTATCAATTGGTTTTTATCAAGTATTGTGTTGACTTTCCTTGCAGGAGCATTGTTTTTCTCATGCATGGTCGAAGACCAGAGTCCGAATGGCCCCTCCTATGTTGAGTTTCTGGTACATGTCCATCGGCAAATACAGATGAAAATGGCGTCATAACTGCTCGTTCTTCTTCAGTTTGAATTGAAAGTTTTTGCTAGAGCTCACAGGAATTCAACGAAAAGCAGAAAAAATAGACGCCTTCCATCCATATGCACTCTGGGATCATCCCGCAGGCTATTTATATGTGAAGAGCAGTCGAGCTGAGTTTGGCTAAGATAGGTTTGTTAAAATTACAGTTGACACCCTTAGTAGACGCTACCGCTAGTAAATACAAAGCTTATTACTGTTTTTAAGTTGCCCCGACCCGATTCTTTTCTGTGAACTCCCTTTCCGTTTTGGTTTACTGTGAGAACCAGAAATGGAAAAACAAAAAGAATGTAAGAAATGTTGGTACTTGGGATAAACCTTGTAAATTATGGTTGGAGAAAGAGAAATGTATAAACAGGTTTGTTATACAAAATGTTTTGGCTTCTGCTTTTGTGATTGAACCGGTTAACTCCAATTATAAAATAAAATTAGCATTTAGTATTTGTAAAATAAATACAGAGAAATAGAGGAATAAAAGGTTCTTTGAGAAGGATGTGCAAACTTTTGAGAAAGAATGATGTGCAAGATGAATCGTCTAATAAAACTTGGATGTCTTACACTGGACCCTCCAAGATTAGAATCCTGGATTTGCCACCTGGTCTAGTCAAAGAAGAAAAGTTTGGGAAGGAGTGTGGCTACGTCATCTATAAGGCACCACTCGAAAAAATGTTCGACTTCCCGTATTCGATCGTGTTTGACCGTATGTGTGTCTCATTTAGTGTTAGAGATTCCCTAGTTGAAGTTTTTTTTTTCCCAGTCAAAATCATCTTCTTCATTGATCACCTTGATTGATTACATGATGTCCTACTCGGCGTGTCAAAATATTACGGCCAAAGTCATACTTAGCCTGCGGCATTAAATATAGGTTGTAAGCTATGTCCTTCCAATCTTGAAATTGCGGGTGTTCCAATACACATGAGAAATGCCAAAAGATATAGTTTGATGTGGTGTGTGTTGAGCTATCTAGACTTTGACTTAGATTACAACCAAGGAAGGAACATCTCTCGGCCTTGGATTCTTCGGCTCGAAGACAAGGTTTGCGTTAATCAATACAATAGTCAAGATCTTGGGTACTAGCTAGGCTTTGTCCCGATCATGATATTCCTCAACTTGAAGGTTGGTGGATTGATATCGTGCTGAACTGTTATATCCTAGAGAAACTGGGCATTAACTCAACGAGAACACCGTGCTCGCCTTAGATAGCACGCAAAATTACCTGATCCGCAGAGAATACTGCAGCTTAAAACTGCTTTGGTTCCCTAGTGTGACCATTTGAATGACGTGGTCTATGCCCTTAACTTTCAACAAAAGGCTGGTTTAATTCAAACCCATTAATGGGAGGGGGGGGGGGGGGGGAAATGTAACAAATTCATATTAGCATAGATATTTGAATGGAGTACTGATGCAAAAGAAAATAGCTAGAAATAGGATCATCATCAACTTAAAGATTTGATAAGATTAGGTGAGATTACTTTGCTAATTAAATTTTGGATGATATATGATTAGTTTTATACTTCTTTTTCATAACTTTGTTGATCATGGACTAGTAGTATACATTTATTCAGGCCACATAACTTTCAACAAACACTAGCAGATTCTCAATACGTTAGAGCAGCACGCCATGGTGGCTCCTCCTCCACCCAAGGGACACAATCAACAGATTGCAAAGCAAATTTGGCCACCAGTTCTGTTAATGTAAGGAATTGCTTTTGTATATATTTTAATGAGAATCGAAGAAGATGAAGGAAGAGAAAAAATGAGAAAGCACAAAACGTGTAAATGCTTCCCTTCTCTCTGCTTAATTGCTTCTATAGATATATATATTTGTCTAAAATGTTAGTGAATGAGCACAAAGCACTCTTCACCTCAAATTCCGTTAACAACCAAAGCCTTTCATTTCCTATACTCTAGGATTGTCCATTTGGTATTCACAACCTTTACCTATAAGCCTAACACACATTTACTCAAGTGAATACACATTTAATTAATAAGGCTTAATTAGAACTAATTCAAAATTAGCTCACAGCTTATAATTCAACAAGTTCATGGGCAACTACATTTGCTGCCAGACATTGCCGCCAAGTACAAAAAACTTTTTGAAAATTGTCACAGGAACTTCCAGACTCAAAGCACTCCTCGTCTCGATTAATGCTGTCCACCAAAGTTTTCCCATCCATCTCCGAATCACTTGTTGAAAGCACAAGTCACTGACAAATTGTAGACCAATCTTGGCAGCCCAGACTTGGGTAACGCGAGCAGAAATAAAATCTGAAGCATGCGCAACACACCCTGCCACGAAAGATCTACATTTTCCTAAATATATGTGAAAGCATTATCAGTGTTTTCTAGGATTTATCAAACTTTTAATTGGTTGAGAATTTTTTTTATAATTAGATTGGTTAATTGGTTGAGGATTTATCAGTGTTTTCTAGGATTTATCAGAATAACCTTTGTTCAAATTAAACAAGCATTAAAAAGAAGAAAGGCAGATGAACTGGAAAATTAACAGAAAATTCGAATTATTTGATAGCGTAACCCTAGACAACCCAAACCAGCAAATTCTGGAAAATTAACAGAAAATTCGGATTATTTGATAATGTATATATGGGGCGCCCGCGCCCCGCGCCCCGCGTCCCGCGTCCCGGGGAGTGGGGTGGGGTGGGGTGGTGATAGGTGCTGTATATGCTGAGGATCTTAATTACTCTTTTAGATTTTGTATGCATGGATTTTTATGTATGTAGGTTATATGGAATTCAGAGCGGCACGGTCAACACCCGGTTCAAGTGTTTTTTTTTTTTTTTTTTTGATCAAACCTGGTTCAAGTGTTAAAGCTGACACTTTCTTGTTCGCTAACACTACAACAAATTGGTCCTTTAGCAAGAAACGTTTCAGCGAGAATATTATATTTCACGCTGTAGAGTTTCTTTTGGCGAAGAAAATTTTGAGTTCTCGCAAAAAGTGAGCTCATTTGGTATTCTTACATCTCTAAGAAATAGCGAGGAAAAAATAATTTCGGCGAGAAAATTATTTTGTTGCTGTACATAATACTAGCGAGGAAAAGGATTTGGATCCTCTCCTGAGTTAATGGAGAGGATCCTCCTGACCACTAATCATGGGCCGTTGGATTTTTATCCAACGACTATAATTATTATAACTTTAAAGGGACCCCCTGTTTGTAGCCGTTGGATAAAAATCCAACAGCCCATAATTAGTGGTCAGGAGGATCCTCTCCATTAGCTCAGGAGAGGATCCAAGTCCCGAGGAAAAATTGTTCTTCTCGCTCTAGGTTTAGAGGGAATTATATTCCCTTCCCGCCAAAATATTAGTGAGGAAATTATTGTTTTTCTCACTGAATAAATTTTTAGCGAGAAAAATGGGTTCTCACTGTAGCATTCCCATAAAATTTTCCAAAAGTTTCAAATAGGGCGCATTTTATTCACACTTATAGCGAGAAATTTTGTATTTGGGCTGCATAAGTGTTCAGCGAGAAAAATATTTCTCGCAGACGGCCCAAGTTTGTGAAACTTAATATCTTTCTAAGTGTTATAAGAACAATACAGTGTTATAAGGATGATCGAATGCGTTCATCGTACTCTTATAGAGTTGAGGAGCGTGTTTCTAAAAACTCATCAAAATCGGAGTTAAAATAACCGTTAAATCATAAGTTTTCATTTATAACCGTCGAAAGGTTTCGTCCCGTTACCTAATATCTGAATGTCAGTTTTTTGCGATTTTTTACGTATGCGATCTTGGAGCATATGCAAACAAGTTTGACGGTTGGATCATTGAAACTAGTTTTGTAGAATGTGTATTCCGTCAAAATGATAGATTCAACAAACACTTGGAGTTTATTTTATACTTCCATTAAGTAGAACATAATATTTTGTGGTATCCATTAGTGCAAATATTTTAAATTGAAGATCAAATTTGTTCATAGTATTCTTATATGGTTGAGGAGTGTATTTGTAAAAAATCATCAAAATCGGAGTTAAAATAACCGTTAAATCGTGAGTTTTCTTTTATAACCGTCGAACGGTTTCGTCCCATTACCTAATATCTAAATGTCATTTTTTTGCCATTTTTTACGTATGCGATTTTGGAGTATATACAAACAAGTTTGACGGTTGGATCGTTGAAATTAGCTTTTTAGAATGTGTATTCCGTCAAAACGATAGATTCAACAAACACTTGGAGTTTATTTTATACTTCCATTAAGTAAAACATAATATTTTGTGGTATCCATTAGTGAAAATATTTTGTGTAAAAAATCATCAAAATCATAGTTAAAATTACCGTTAAATCATGAGGTTTTGATTATAACCGTCGAAAGGTTTCATCCCGTTACCTATTATATGAATATCAGTATTTTGCAATTTTTTACGTATGCAATCTTGGAGCATATACAAATATGTTTGACGGTTTGATCGTTGAAACTAGTTTTGTAGAATGTGTATTCCTTCAAAACGATAGATTCAGCAAACACTTGGAGTCACACCTACAGTGAGGACAATGGATGCTTGTTGTAGCATTCCCGCTAGAATTTCCCAAAAGTTTCAAATAGGGCGCCTTTTATTCACACCTACAGCGAGAAATGTTGTATTTGGGTCGCATAAGTGTTCAGCGAGAAAAATATTTCTCGTAGATAGCCCAAGTTTGGAAAACTCAATACTTTTCTCTGTGTTATACGGAGTCGTTTATGGAGCGGGTGGAAAAAGGAGGCGGCCTGAAGAAGGTGGAGAAGAGAATAGGGGAAAAGAAAAAGAAAGAAAAAGAGGTAGAAGGAAGGATAACGAGGAGAGAAAACTATACTCGGTTTTTTAGAGAGGTCGAAGGAAGTATAGAAGACTGCATTTGAAGAGGCAAAGTGAATCATAACAAAAGTATGATTCCACTCAGTAGGTTACCATTCCTTCACTCCTTCTCCCTCCAATTTCATATATTTCTTTGATGCTGATCATGAAATCAGAATTACCCACATCACAATTTCACATTTTTACGTGGTTACGGATGTGGGTTTTCATTGTTCTTCTGCAGTCTATGATCCATCCACAGTGAAGTTAATTAGTATCCCCTATAATCTAAATTGGGTAAAACTTGACTGTTACTTGTTAATGGTTTGTGGGTTCTCATTGTCTTACTGTGAAGTTAGATTTCATATGGGAATATGATTCTCTAATTGCTCTGTAATCTGAATTGGGTAAATCATAATTTTGTTTTAGTAATTGTTATTGATTTCTAAAAAGATCGCACTTCGTGCGATGACAAGTGTCTTCACTTATGAGCGGTAGGTCTCGAGTTGAGACTTAGGAGCAGCCTCTCTATAAATGGGGGTAAGGCTAGCCGACATTCACCTCTCTCAGACCCTACGTAAAGCGGGAGCCTTGTGTACTGGGTACGACCTTTTTTTTGTGAGTATAATTGAAATCAAAGTTATAGACATGATTTTGGGATTGTATGAAAGTATTATGAAGTTATAATTACAAGAGTTTGGGTTCTAAGTTGCAGGGAACTTATGTTTTCTGCAAAGAAAAACTATGTTTCAAGTAGCCTACTTTGGCTCTTGATTTCTATGTCCTTATGCATTCATTTTGATCCATTATCATGTGTTTTGAAACTAGGCATGTCCATGATCAAAGACTATCTGATTTCACATAATTCCATTGAGTTTTGATATGTCAAAACCATGTACAAACTTGAGTCACGAAGTTGCCAGACAGCAGCAAATATTGGGTTTCCGGTTTCGGGGCTATATATTGTATCTTGCATAACTTTCAACTCAGAACCTTGTTTCCTACAAATAGTAGATGCTTTTAATGTACTCAAAACAAGCTTCGAATCTCATGTTTGTTTGCATCATTTGGTATGGGTGTTCAAAATCGGGCTTAATATTGGTTGGCTAAAACTGTTTTTCTGGGGCTTTTGTGGAGATAAGGTTGTTGCTTTTGCAATATTCATTCTTCTCACAATTTTTTTTTTCTAATTTACTTATCTTATATTAAGTTTGTGCTTGAACCACTTAACCTACACAAAAATTACCCATTTCTCTAAAGTCATGAATTGATGCATCTTTCCATCACAAAATGCTTATGTAGGCAGATTAAATGAAAGTTACTATATGTGTTGTGCCTTTTAAGTCCCAAAGTGAGACATATACTTTAACCATGACCTCTTGTAAGTTTCAATTCTAATTGGCAGCAGAGAGAACTATCATTTCTATTTGGAAGGCATTGAGAAACTGTATACCATCTGCTTTATCTCCTCTTAGGTAAGTTGCTTGACTTCTAATTTTATTGTTTTAACCTCTCATGTTGTTGAAGTTGTAAAATATATGTGGATCATTGGTAATTAGGATCATAAACATATTATCTTTGGAATTAGAATCATAAACATGATATAGGATCTATTTGATAGGTGATAAAGACATAGGTCATATTGTTTTGTTTTATTAGTATTAGAGGGTCATGAGGTCGGGGCAAAAAATAATGATGTTTTGATTGTTAATAGTTATTAGCAATGGATCGAAGTTGGATGTTCCTTAAACATAGATTTTGTGATGCATTCACTGCTAGTGTAAACTCATTCATATTGGCTGCAAAGAAACATTTAAATGAGGAATACAAGACACGTTGTCCATGTAGAGACTGCCTAAATGGGAATCTTCATTCTTTGCATGTTATCCGTTCCCATTTATATAATAGCGGGTTCGCATCACACTATAAAGTTTGGATTTTACATGGGGAATTTCAAGAAAGTGGGTCAAGTGCCCAAATAGATGATGATAGTGAAAATGATAGTGACATTGAGGATAATGAGATGTTTGAGATGTTACATGATTTTTAAGGCCCAACAAATATGGGAACTAATGTTAATGCCACAAGTGGCAATGACAACTCTCACGCTAGTAAATATGAGTATTTGTTTGGCACAGCTCAAAGGGAGCTTTATCCTGGTTGTGAGAACTTTTCTGTTTTAAGCTTTATTGTAGAGTTGATGCATATTAAGTGTCTCTCTCTTATGAGTAACAAGCATTTTGACATGCTATTCAATTTGTTAAAAAGATCTCATCCAAAAGAAGCATCTTTTCCATCAACGAATAATGATGCAAAAAAGATGCTACGAGAGTTGGGGTTGGGGTACGAATCAATTCATGCTTGCAAGAATGACAGTGCATTATTCTGGAAGACTAATGAGAAACTTGATAAATGTCCCGAGTGGTGAGCCGAGGTACAAGCCATGTTTTGGAAAGCGCAAGAAGATTCCATAAAAAGTATTACGTTATCTACCCATTAAGCTGAGATTGCAAAGGTTGTGTATGTCTAGGCATACTGCAAAAGACATGAATTGGCACAAAGAGAGAAGGGTTAATGAAGAGGGGGTTCTTAGACATCTAGCTGATTCAGATGAGTGGAAAGAGTTTGATAAACAATATCCTTTGTTTGCCCAAGACTCGAGAAATGTTAGGTTAGGCCTTGCTACAGATGGTTTTAATCCGTTTGCAAATATGAGTAAACCTTATAGTATGTGGCCAGTTATTCTTGTGTGTTACAATCTTCCACCTTGGAAATGCATGAAGGTAGTGTTCTCCATGTTGACTTTACTTATTCCTGGACCTAATGCACCTAGGAAGAAGATTGATGTGTATCTTCATCCACTAGTGGATGAGTTAAAAGAATTGTGGGTGGATGTTATTTAAACTTTTGATGCATCTACAAAGGAAATTTTTCGTATGCATGCATGTGTTTTATGGACCATTAATGACTTTCCTGCCTACGGCAATTTGTCTTGTTGGAGCACAAAAGGCTACTTGGCATGCCCGATTTGCAATAAAGATATAACATCATAGATGATAACAAATAAAATATCTTACATAGGCCATAGAAGATTTCTACCTTGTGGTCATGCTTGGAGAGAAATGAGTATTGAATATAATGGTCATACTGAACATAGGCTTCCTCCTAAAGTTCTCTCTGGTGCTGAAATATTGCAACAATTAGATAAAGTCAGAAGCTTTAGTCCTGGAAAATATGAGAATAATAGAGAAAGGGATCGACCACGAGCGGCTGAAGAGTTGAATTGGACAAAGAAGAGTATTTTCTTCGAGTTAGAGTATTAGTCGAAGCTAAGGTTGAGACATAATATTGATGTTATGCATGTTGAAAAAAATATATGTGATAGTGTAATAAGGACATTGTTGAATATTGAGGGCAAAACAAAAGACACAGATAATGTTTGTCGCGACTTGGAAGCTATGAACATTAGGTCAAATCAGCATTTGAGACTTGAAAGCGGAAAAATGAGAAAACCACATGCTAGATATGTACTAAAAACGCCCCAGCGTAGGGAATTTTGTAAGTTTCTAAAATTAGTCAAATTTCCTGATGGGTACGCTGCCAATATCTCTAGAAATGTGCGCATCAATGATGGAAATATATCTAGTTTAAAGAGTCATGATTGCTATGTTTTACTTTAGCGTCTTCTCCCAGTTGGTATTCGTCCCTTTTTGGATACAGAAGCGTGCAATGCTCTGATTGAATTATCTATTTTCTTCCAGAATATTTGTGCTAGAACGAGCGTATGGAGAAGGAGATTGTCATAACTTTATGCAAACTTGAGATGATTTTTCCTCCTGCCTTCTTTGATATAATGGTTCACCTGGTTATCCATTTACCTCGTGAAGCCAACCTTGGCGGTCCTGTTAACAATCGATGGATGTATTCGATTGAAAGGCTCTTAGGTAAACTGAAAAAATATGTTAAAAACAAAGCTCGTCCCAAAGGTTCACTAATAGAAGGATATATTGTAAATGGATCAATGACGTTTTGCTCATTGTATTTACGTGGGGTTGAAGCACGCTTCAATCCAAATGAGCGAAATGATGACGGCAGAAATGATCGAAATGTGGGTGGTTTGTTAGTATTCTCCCAAAAAGCACGTCCATTTGGAGTTAGAAAGTTTATATTGTTGCCTAAAAAGGAAATTGATAAAGCTCATTGATTTGTGCTCCAGAATTGTGATGAGGTTCAACCATATCTTATGTAAGTAATATTCTAGGTCATCTATATATTCTCATTTTTATGTATTATAGCATTAATTAAGTATTTGTTTTTCTTACTTGTTTAGTGAACATATGGATGAATTAAAGCTAAAAAGCAATGAAATTTTATGTCAAAGGCAGGAACAAGAGTTTCCTAAATGGTTTGAAATTCGGGTAAGTTTTGTAACATGTTTATGTTTGAAAATATGTGTCATTATTTTCCTATAAATAATCAATGTTTTTATAATATTACTAGATATATGGCTTGAGAGAAATGGGATCATCGGAAGCCACTGATGATCTACATTATTTGTCATGCAAGCCTGATGTCCGCGTGCATACATACACTGGGTGTATTGTTAATGGAGTTCGTTTTCAGAAAAAAGGTCGTGACAATAATCGTACCACACAAAATAGTGGAATTTTTGTCTCTGGGGAACATAGTGATTGTAGTCATGATTACTATGGTGTTTTAGAAAGTGTGTTGGAACTGACTTACATCAATTGCAATAAGGTATTTTTGTTCAAATGTTTGTGGTTTAACACTAACTTGATTCACAAAAACCCTAAGAAGAGAAAGATACGTCAAGATTATCATCTTTCAAGCATCAATGTAAATTTACTATGGTATAAGGATGATCCTTATATACTTGCTGAACAAGCACAACAAGTGTTTTACATCGACGATTACAAGTTAGGTTCTAGCTGGAAAGTCGTGCAAAGAGTGCAATGCAAACATATATGGGATGTTCCAGAAAATGATGCAACTGAAGAGGTAGATGAAGATATCGAAACAACTACTGATAATAATGTTTACCAAAAGGATGAGTTCAATGAAGTTCGATGGTCAATTCAAGAAGATCAAGAAAATCTCTTATCAAGTGATGATGAGATGGATGAAGATTCTGAAGATGAGCCTACTGTTTATGCTGTAGAAAGTGATCCAACTTATAGGATGAATTCAAGACATGATGACGAGGATTTTGAAGAAGATAATCCATTGGATGATGGTGAAGATGAAGAAATTCTTGAAAGTGACGATAGCGATGGCAGTGACTACTAAGATTTTTCTAATGTAGTTTCTGATTTTGAACTTTTGGTAGTGCCATGATGTGCTTGCATGTTTTTAATTTTTACATTTTCATATGGTTATTGTCTTTGACATTTGAGGGGTAAGGTGCGATAGTTTCCCCTGATCAATTGTAATTATTTATTGTCCATATTCATGTAACTAATTTGTTGTGTTGTTAAGCTTTCTCAAATAACTTGCATATTTTAACTTTGTTAGTTTTTTTCTTCTCGAAGAATATCACTATGGCAGGCAAAAGGAAGTGAATCCCTCATGACTCTTCAAGTGAGGCATCAACTGATAATCCACAAATTAGAGCTGCTCTTGTGATACCTTCAAGCAATACAGTTGTTGTTATATCATTAGTCAATACCCAGGGAAGTGCTAATGGTATGCCTTTTTATTTTGAATGTTATCTATATTAGGTTGCTTAATTGAAGTGATTTGCTTCTCAAGTGTTTGAATATAATTTGTGTAAGAGTTATGACGTGTTTTATTAACTATTTCAACTTTTCATTAATGGATTAAAAGTTAGTGCAAGTGCTTGATATAAACCTCAAAAGGTGTTTTGTTTTATAGCAAGAAAATGTGGCTCTTTTCTTTTAGGATGTTATTAGTGTATTCAATTGATTTTTTATTCTTATAGTTTTCTTGGTCATTGGCCTTATTGTTCTACTTGTTTTATATTGTCTTTGTTTTAGTAAAAGGTTCTTGTATCATATGTAAAATAAATTTTGCATTAATGATGTTTTAGGTGAACCGAAAAAAAAAAGGTCAAAGACCCATGGGAAGAATTCTGATAAACTGCAAAAGCAACTTGGTGGTTTGAAAATACAAATTACTTTGACAAAACTAAAGGGGAAGCCCACAGGTCCGAATTCCTCATTTCTTGTGAATGATATTGGTTTTGTGGTTCGGACCTATGCACCACTAAATGTGAAGCAATGGAGGAATGTAGAAAAGAAAGATGTGGATAAGATGATTGAAAGAATAACTGTGAGTAATATTTTCATTTCACATTTTTGTTACATTCAGTATATAAAAGTCTTTCTTAAATTAGATTTATTATAAATTGAATTCCATGCAGAGCAAGTACGATATGGATATGTCACTAACTCATGTTAGTACATATATTAAGAATGCATTACAAAGGCGGTTTGTTGATTTTCGACACAAGCTGAAGAAGCATTTTGATTCATTCCCAACTCTAGAAGAAGCAAAACAAAACAAACATGAAGATGGTCAAGAGGAATGGAATTTTCTTTGTGATCGTTATGCAAGTGATCAATTCAAGGTACACGTGTATATTAATAAACTGAATTGCGGTTGTCATGTATGCTGTTTATCTTCTTCATGTCACCAAATTTATTTTGCTATGCAGGAACGCTCAAATAAAAATGCAATTAATAGGTCTCATTTGACTTACAATCATAAAGGAGGGTCAAAATCTTTTAGTGCCCATGAAGAAGAGATTGTAAGATGTGTTTTTCATAATTTTAATCTAGATTCTAGGTGGATAATGAGTTATTAACTTTAATTTGTGATTCATGTATTAGGAAGCCAAAACCGGAGAACAACTAAGTGCAATTGATTACTTTGAGGCTGTGCATAAAAACACCAAAAAATGGTTGGGATGAAGGAGCTAAACTGAAGTGGGTAAGTTAGTTATGTACATACTGGTTGTGTATATTCTAGTCCTGCTATGTCAATGTATATGTTTGTATTCAATGTTTATGTGTATGTCATAATATAACATGTAAACTTTTGAAAGCGTGTATTGTTTCTTGCTTATTTCTCCTACATAAAAGAGTCTCGCCACTTATAAGACGTGTAAGTATAAAGGTGCTGTCCATGACTTGTGGTGTTCAGTGTCCCCTGTCACTTTTCTGTCATTCATTGGACTCAAGTTTGGCACACTAAGGTTTTTGCTTGGGAAAAAAAAATATAATTGTTTGACAATTACCTCTTATTTAGCTCAAGAGCTGACATGTAATTCGAGGCTTGATAAGTTGCAGGGCTTTTTTTGTGCTTGTATGAGTTTGATAATGTCATTATGTTGATAAAGATGTATTATTGATCATAAGCAATTATAATTATAGACAAGTCATTTTCGACTGAATCGAGATAGAAGAATATGTGAAACTTTTATGTTTATGATATATATACGAAGGAATCAAATATGATAGATTTTATGTTTGTGTACATGAAGGAGCTAAGCATAATAGTTTATTTTTCATTTGTAGGAAGAGATGCTAAGTATGAAAAACGAAACAACTCTTCCAGATGGTACGGTGACGTTGATAGATGATGAAATTGTTCTAGGGGTTCTTGGTCACAAGTTTGGGTACTTCAAAGGTCCTTCAAAGTCTGTCTCTCGTGAAGACACTATGTTGGACAAACATTTAGAAGAAAAACTTGAGACTCAACAACAAGAGCTTGTGACAACAAAACAAGAGCTTGTTGAAACAAAACAAGAGCTTGGTGAAGCAAAACAAGAGATCCAAGAATTGAAGGAGAACCAAAAGAAATTTGAGGAACTCCTACACAAAATAATGGAAGGGCAGCAACCACCTCCATAAGTAGTCCTTTTGTTTTGCTCAAATAAGTGAACTTTTTGTGAAAACAATGTGAACTTTCATAGTTGTTAACATTAAGCGTAACTAATTTTGTAGACTATGAATTATCATTGTAAGCTATTTTGGTTTTGGACTAATATGAATGAGCTTTTAGTACATTTGATCATTAATTCTTGGCACTAAATTAATTCAGGTTACAGGGAGAAACCAACTTCTCGTAGTAGGTTACTCATGAGAATAATTATCATTAACTTACAGCAAGGAATTTTACCTTTGTTTAAGTTCTTGCTATAGACTTGTTACAACAAGGAAACAAGTGTCTCATAGATACTTATCAATGAGGAAATTCATTCTTGCAACTTATGATCTACAGCGAGAAATAATATGTTCATCGCTGAAAACTCACCTACAAATTCCTCGCCAAAAGATATTTACAGCGAGGAATTTGATCATTTTTGCGAGGAATTTTATCCTCGCATAAGTTATGGAATGTCAATATTCAAGTTGTCAAAAGGTTTTGGCGACCACATTCCAACCCCTTTAGCGAGGAATTTGTCACCGCTCCAACTCAACTACGAGAAAACGTTCCACTCTCGCTGTATCATTTCTGTGAGGAAATAATTCCTCCCTGTACACATTTCCCGACGGGCCTACTACGAGGAACGAGCGAGGAATTTTTTTCCTCGCTGAAAACCTTCAGCGCTAAAACAACAACTTTTAACGAGGACAAAGTCCTCGCCAAACAGCTATTTTGTTGTAGTGTAAGTTATTGTTTCTTGTACGACAAGTACCACATATGTAAGCGCACCTTCTACTATCTATAATATTTGTTTGTACCATACTTAGGGCCTCTGTATTTAGATCTCGTACAAATACTCGGGGGACTTAAATGTAATTATGTAATAAAGGAACGGGCAAATATGTAATAAGTGAGGAGCCTTTATTCTATAAAAGGACTCCTCACCCTCATAATTGGAGAGGCCATTTTCTTAAGCCTTCTCACCCCCTCAAGCTCTTACCCTCACAACCCTCTCACATACAGAGAGGCTCTCTTAAAGAAATAGAATCAATGTAGACGTAGCCCAAACCTTGGGGTGAACCACGATACATCTTGTGTTATTTACATTTCTTGCAGATTCACGGTCGGATTTACGTTGTTCCAAGACCTCTGGTTTTGTGCATCAACAATATTCATTCAGTTTAACAATTCTATTACAAGGAACCACGAGATTTTATTTTTGATTAATTGAAATTCTTAAATTAAACTATAAATGAGTTTGATGGGACGAATGGTTATTCTATCAAGGAATTAATTAGTTCTTCCTAGTCGTTCTAAGCAAGAAGAAAATAAACTTGTAGTTGATGACTAAATCCCATGAATTTGGTTCTTTCTGACACTCTTGCATATAAGAGAGTAAGATTACAATAGTAGTTAGCCTCGACATTCCCCTTGTTTGTTAGTCTAAAATATAACTATGCGTTAAACAAGAAGGGCGCGTTTGTTTGGGCGGCTTAAGTTTCATTGGATTGGACTACTTAGCTAGAATCAGTAGTCCTGTGTTTGGTGTAAATTGGGATTGTGTTTAATGGGTTAAGCCGGACTCGTGCCGACTAAATCCTTCGCTAGGTGGGCTTAGCGAGAACCACCAAAAACAAGGGGATTCATAGTCCCGTTTATGTTCTTCACTTCACCTCGTGTTGCTTTGCTTCGCCCCAGGCTTGAGCAAAAACTTGCCTTCCCCTTTCTCTGACTCTCTCTCTCCTCCTCCCTCTTCTCCATCTCAGAAGATCTCCAAGTCTGCAATATTAGGTTTGATGGAAACGAATTCAAGAATCCAAGCCATCGCCATCTCTCACTTCCTCGACTCGTCGCCGGTCAACTCGCCAGACATCGCTGCAGGCTGGTTCCGCCGCTCCACAGACTTGCGGCTTCGATTGAATCCACGGACTTGGAAAGCTCTCTTCGGTTGGAATCTTGCATCGAACAAAAACCTGAAAAACCAAGCTCGATTCTTCATTGCAAAAAAAAATTGGCAATTAATCAGAAAAAAAAAAAGGAAGGGAAGTAGAGCATGGGACGGAGAGAACAAGGGATATAAAGAGGGAGATAAAGATGGAGGCTTCTAGAGAGAGGGAGAGTTTTATTATAATAAAAAAATAGAATTAATTAATATAATATTATTAGATATGAATTAAAAAATATATAATATTGTAGTTTGTTATTATCCTTTATTTTTAGTTCGACACTGCATCAAATTCCTCACTAAGTCAGTCTAGCTTAGTCTAGTCTAAGTCAGTCCAGCTTAGTCCCTGAAACTAGTCCAATCCGAGATAATCCGGTGCAACAAATGCACCCGAAGGGTACAAAGATATTATTTTAAGCTCGAAATCTCATAAAGTGATTAACTAAAATTTCACCTTTTTAGTTAAGAAAGGGAAAAGTGAAATTTCTTAATTAAGTAGCTATTAGTTAAGTAGAATTAAACAGAAGAGTAATGCTAGAAAAACTAAATTTGTAAACTAATTAAATTTGCAAACTAAATGATGTGTCACTAATAAAAATAAACAAGTTTATCAACGTATAAGTGATAAACCATTCATCAACTTTCATGTTCTTTAATTTTCAAAATTTTATCTACAAATTTATTCCCCCTAACATTACTCTCAATATAATCAAAATGGCTTACACAGCCCATGCTCCAACTTGCTAATTTTCTAATGGAACCGACAAGGGCATTGTCTCTTAGCTACTGAGATCAAGCCCAAAATAGAAATAGAAAAACTAATCAATCATTTTGGGATCCTCACTTTAGCAGCTTTTGATTATTTATTGAGTAATACTAGAAAGATTAAATTTATAGATTTATTTTGTAAATTAAATGATGTGTTATCAATAAAAAATGAGCACGTTTATCAACATTTAAGTAATAATTCAATCATCAACTTCCATATAATTTAGTTTACAAAATTTAATCTCGTTAACATTACTTTTATTTATTTATTTATTTTTTTTTGTCAATTTCTCGACAGTGCTAAAGCTTTACTGGTCCCACACCCACACACACACACACACAAAAGAGGCTGTACAGGTGCTTAAACTAACTTAACCAACCGTACTGGATTCTAATTGCACATAGGACCAAGCAAAACCCACACGCTAATTTTGAATTAATTCTTTATACACACTTTTCATTTTTACTAGAAGAATTTAAACCTTCTTTTGTCTTTCAAGTTTTTTGTATTTTACATTCACTTTTGTTCATGATTGTACTCGTATATATGCATTTCGCAAATAGGATCTGTCTCTTTGACGTACATTAGGTTATTGCTACAATTTGAGCTTTCAAGTTATGTAATTCAAAATCTAGGATATAGGTTAAATAAACTTATAGTAATGCCTGACTATATAATTTTTAAATATAAAACACGGAAACTATCAATCACTTATTCTTTTATGTAATTTGATGATGATTGATAACTATTTTGTTTTCAATTTATATTTGTTCTTTTTATTTCTAAATTAAAAACTCAAAGCTTAGTTGATAACGGTCAATTGACTCAATTTTGACTTTTCAAAATATATAGGTTAACAACTGAAAATGATTATTAAACCAGCTCTTAATTTTAAAACTTGAATTATAAGACCATCTCCAACCCTTGGGCTAAAAGCCAAATTTTTTAGCCCGAAAAATTTGGCTTTTAGCCCAGAAACATCTTTTCTGCTTCAACCCTTCTGCCCTAAAATTTTAGCCCGGAATTATTAAAGAATGAACTTAGGCTAATTTTTTTCTTAAATCAATTAAAAATATATATATATATATTATTGTAAATTAATTTTATGAACATTTTAATATAAAAAAATTTAAATTCCAATAAACATTTGGCATTTAGCCCGGGGGGAAAGCTGGGGAGGTATTTGGCCCAGAAATAACATTTGGCATTTAGCCTAAAATTTTAACATGGATTAGAGAGTGTTTGGGGGGGTAATTTGGCTTTTAGCCCAGGTTTGAAGATGGTCTAATGCAGAGAAAGAAAACGGTCATCATGAATAAAATTTATATACACTGGAGAAGGATCAATAGTAAACACATGATACAGCCAACATATTTGACTGAAACAATAATTGTGATAATTGATTATAGGATATAATAAATCAATTTTTGATGGAGTGACCAACACCGGGACTGTGACCTGGTGCAGTAGGTCGAAAATCATCAACAAGATGTTCTATCTTACTCGTCCGATCATGATCAGCTCCGACGAAACCACCACCAGTCTTGTGGTGATGGTCACGAGTATTACTCAGACGAGCAGTAATAGTACTCGTGGTCTCATGACTATGCCTTGATGAGCATTTCTTGCATTTCAAATGCCTTCCCTCGACATGCACCATTTCATGGCAAAATATCAAAAAGATCAGGCAAGTACAAACAGTGGCGGTGGTCAACCTAGTACCCTTGGCCATCTTATGAAAGTTTAGTTCGATGAGAGAGAGAGAGAGAGAGAGAAGGTATCTTGTTCTATAGGGTTTTGATTGTTGGTGTGTGTTCAAAACTATTTCTCGACTGTGGTATTTATATGCAGGGGTTGGGGGGGGGGGGGGGGGGAGAGAGAGAGAGAGAGAGAGATCTAGTGGCATGCACTAAACCGCCTGTGTTCGTTGTCCAACTATAATAGTATCTAAATTAAGGGTTGGAGAGCAGGCAAGGCATGTGCAGGTCCACAGCCACAGGAGCGGGAAGATTCCATAGGACAGATTGTGAGATATATAAAATCGATCCCACCAAAAGCAAGTGCCCTAAAGATATAAAGTACTCGATCTGTGAACGGTTTATATGAACTGTGAAGCCCAACCTCTCATTAGAAAAATTTATGCACCACCGCTACATGTTAGTTGTCTTTATTCTGCTTGCCGGCCCCGTTGGAGAATTTATTTTGTTCAAAAATTACCCTTCAAAAAAAAACTCTGCATATAGCATGGGAGAATTTTTAATTGCTAATGTCGACCGTGTGTGCTACGTGTATGTATAGGCGGGTTTAGCCATCTGAATTCAAACTCATCACGACAGAATTTTTCAAGTGCAAAAGCGCATCCACATGCTACACTTTGTAAAATTATATTATTTTTTTCTTTTGATGATTTTAGATTCAGGTTTCGTGGAGTTGGTGTTTAAGAGTTAACCATGTGAAACTTTGAAAGAAAAAAAAAAGGGTTTTTTAACTTTAATCCTTCAAGAAGATTGAAATTTAAAATAAATTTAGTGCTAGATTACATATTGATTATAATCACTTGATGTGTCCTTAATTCAAAATAATTAATGTGCATTTTTTTTAATTTGTTAATTTTATTTAACATTCTTCAAACTTGAAAGACTCAATTAATGTACCTAAATGTTAGTACCGAAATGTATTATATTGAACTAATGTATTTAAATGTTAGTACCGAAATGTATGTATCAAAATATATGCACCGAAATGTATTATATTAAATTAATGTATTTAAATATGTGTACCGAAATGTATTATATTGAATTAATGTACCTAAATGTTTGTATCGAAATGTATGTACCGAAATATGTGTACCTAAATATATGCATCGAAATGTTTATAATGAATTTAATGTGCCTAAATGAAGAAAACAAAGTACATCGAAATATATTATATAACAAAAATTAGTTTATTAGTTTATCTAAATGTTTACAACAAAATATATTACAATAAATGAAATGAAAATGAAAATTATAATGCAACAAAATTAATACATTAAAAATTAGGAAGAAAAAGAGAAATAATTAAAAAAACAAAATACAATTAATAAATGAGGTTATTAATGTATCAAGGAACTAAAATTAGATTTTGATCTTACTCATGGATTTAATCTAAAAATCATCTTTACCAAAGATTAAAATGAAATTTTCTAAAAAAAAAATCTCATTTTTGGCCTAAATTAAGCTACTTTCATATTACACTAAAAAAAATCAAATAAAAGAAGTTATTGAAGTTAATAAGTTGAGAATATGACAGGTCAGGTTTCGAACCAAGTGTAACACAGAAAAAACAGTCAAACTCTAATACTTTTAAAAGTGTTAGGTAGACATGAATTAAAAGAAAGGAAAACTAATGAAAAATGTTTGAAAACTTTGAGTTTTAACGATAAGGACAAAATAAAGGGTAAAGTGAATAGTACCAGGATTAACTTTTTAGTGTAAAAATGTGATTTTTCTTTAAAATGAATAGTACCAGAAGTTTTTCATTAAAGTTCTCTTAAAGGAATGTAACGCTAATAGGTCTTCAACTCAATTACTAGCTATGAGCAAGAATAGTGCTAAACCTACAATAAACTTGCATGAGATCTTCGATCTTTACAGGTTGAGATTTTCAATTTTACTTATCAAACAACTGTAGAGGGCTAGCCGCATATAAAGGCTATATAAAAAATGAAACGGTGTCCTTCCCACTATAATTTCACACATACGAACCTTCCCACTAACTATGATCCACTAACTAGCCATAACAAAATGTTTTCTAGGAATTTGGACAATTGCTGAAAGGTTGGATTATTAATATTTATCATATTTGTGGAAGTGTATGGATCTCGACCGCATGCTTATGGGTTTTATGCGATTTTTGTATGTGGTCGGCTTATATAAAATGTTAGATTCAAGCAAATTATAATTTAAATATGTTATATTTTGGTAAGACCTGTTAACTACATTGTATTCTTTGGAAATTGAAGAGAAAATCAAGAAGAAATATGAAGAGAAATGGATGAACACAGAGAGTTTGAGAGAGAGAGTTTAGAGAGAGAAACAATTGATTGTATTGATACTGAATTAATATTTACAACTATGAGAATACAGTTTATATAGCCATCATGACTAACTAATTCAATAACAGCTATAACAACACAGCCACATTCTCAACTGTCTAACTAACTATTGTTGAGCTAGAATGATATATTAATTCAGTATCAATACAATCAATTGTTTCTCTCTCTAAACTCTCTCTCTCAAACTCTCTGTGTTTCATCCATTTCTCTTCATATTTCTTACATTCTCAATATCCTTGTAGACATGAGTTTAGTCAAGTTAACTAAAACAATGTGTTCCACCTTGTACATCCAAGTTTGAATTCCACTTTCCATAGTTTAGATAATTTATTGTAATTATCTAATGCATGTCAAAATCCATATAATAATTGTGGACAACCATTATTAATGTTTTTTATTTGAAGAACAAATTTGGTTTTCCGTTGACGACATATATAATGTTTAACTATTGACAATAGTAATCAAACGTTGACGACATGTCAATTAAATATCAACAAAACATATTAAAAAATTAATTATTTCAGCAATTAGAGGAATAACTAAGTGAAGTCTAGCTAACTTTGTCTTTTCGTATCGAAAATAGTTCTATTTCTGTACAAATTACAAAGTGAGTTTATTTTGTAAATCCACGTTATAAGAGTTCTAACACTGTACATGTACGTATAACCATCCAGTCTCTACCCACTCACGCATGGTGCTGATCTTGTTCTATATGATTAAGTCTTGTAGGTTTTGACCGACCTCAAAGATGAGTTATAATGAGTTAATGACTAGATCACCAAGGTTCTCTAGATTTGAGTAATTTCTTCTTCTTTTTTTCACTACAACGATGTCTTTTCTATTAAGTCATGGGAAGGGGGTTTCAGGCTAAACCACACAAAGCCATAATAATTTGGTATTGAAATCGATTTACGAGAGGAATTTAAGACTTCTTACTTACAAATAGAATAAAAATTAATAGACCATAGTATTAAGTGACAACATTTATTTGTTTATGTATTTAAAATTAGTCAAATATTATTGAAAAGAAAAACATCACAATTATGCTCAAATATTACAATTTAAAAAACAAAAGATTCTTCAACTCAATTCAAGAAACATAGTGACGAAGAGCAAATATGACTCAAATATGAGTAAACTCCTAACCAAAATTGACATATATAATTTAAAGAGAATCACATACAACAAAAGAGAATCACTGCCGCAAAAATGACACATACTACCAGAAGTACAGATTGAACGCAAATATATACACGACTGATTCATACCGAAAACACATTGAAGAAATTGTCCTAAAAAAGACTATACAACACAATCAACTCATACCGAGCTGATGCAGTAATTAAGACAAAGTAAAAATCAAAATAAAAACACTATAAATCCAAAAACTATGCCCACACTAATTGGGCTCATGACCAGAACAAAAGTCCTAGACTTAAGACCAAAAATGCCATGAAGAGTCGATACCGTTGTTAACCATGAGAGAGACACTCACTAGTAGAAAAAACCATTTGTTCAACAAAACTTTATGCGACGAATGAGCTGTCATCGTGCAAGGGAGCTTTGCGCAACAAATTTAAGCCTCTGTCGTGCAAGTTCGTCACGCAAAAAGTAAAGTACCAAACAACTTGCGCGACACAACATTTTGTCACGCAAAGAACCTTTGCACAACGAATAAAGGATTCCATTGTACAAAATTTCGCAAAAAAACACATGTAAGGTCGTAATTTGGCGCCAAAAACTTGCGAGACGATTCGTTGTCGCGCATGGAGTCATCATTTACCAGACGGTCAATTTTTTTAGTCAAAGTAATGAATGCCATATTTACTACAGGGTTTTGCACAGCGAAGGAAAAGACCTCAGTTTTCCTTTAAATTTACAGTTTCGCTCTCCCTATTCACAATTTGTTCCAAAAACTCCTTACTTTTTTTCGGATTTTTATTCCAATTGTTGTTTGAATTTTTGTACGATGGTCGACTCTGGTGCTCATTCATCAAAGAGAGTCAAGGGCGAAGGTTCAGGAAAAGGTAATACGTACTAAATTTTGTGTGTTGTATAATTATATATTTAGCTTGACTGTTTTAAATTTATATTTTATTGGTAAACAAGAAAAAGAAGAGAGCTACACCCGAGGTCCGATAAACTTTTGGTGGGAGCCGCTATCGAATCATGTGTGAAGAATTAAAGGGATTTGGGGAGTCGGACATGCGCTCCAGGTTTAGGTGCGACATTGGGGCATTAGTGCGTACAAAATGTTTTGTGGAGTGGGAGTCTTGGGGAGTCGTCCCCAAGGAGATGAAGATGCACTTGATCAATGATAGTTAGAAGTTTTTGTTAATTAGTATGTTCGATCCTTAAATAGTTATTAGATTGATTTATAATTTATTAATTATTGCATAACAACCTAATTGGGACATTGACAAAGTGACCTAATTTTGATGAAGTGCATCGACAACATATTCAAGTTCTCTTTCTGGGAATGAAAGTTTGATGCTGAACGTGAGGCAGAACTACATCGAATACCTGAACCACCAGTCGATACCGTTGTTAACTATGAGAAAGACACTGTCATTAAGGTAGAGATCATCGCTACAACCCAAAATAATGCACCGCAATACCAACATTGCGTCCAAGCCAAATAGAAACTTCAGAAAATAAAATAAAAAGGATCTAGGCAAAACTAGAAGAAACGAGAAAGAGAATAGAGAGGGGACATGAGGAGAGGAGAACGGAGTCGAAGCAACGAGCCATAGGAAAAGATCAAGGGGTTCCTTTTTTCTCTCTAGCTTGGGTTTTTCCTTGGATTTTTATATTTTATGCTTTGGTAGATTTTTCTTAGAAACAATATTCATTAGATAAACTTCAACCATATCAAAGACTATTAACAAGACACCAAAGATATTAATAGTAAAAGGGTAATAACCCCAAAAGGAAAATGCGTAACAAAACCACATAACTAAAGCAGTCCACACTGTAAGAGTAGTGAAGTGAAGAATAACATCCAAGTGACATATAGATCTATGGCAGAAATGAATGACACTTGTCAAGAGATTACATAGTCTGTTATAAGGTGGTTGGGCAGTTAGGACTTAGCTTAGTGAGAAAGATTTGTAACAAGATATAACAACTTTTGTAAAATGATGATGAACAACAGAAAATACAACAAGATCAATTCTCTCTCTCTTTCTCAGCTTAATTCTCTCTCTAATTCTTTCTTCGTTCTTCTGCTTTCTTCTACTTTCTATATCTTTTCTTCAAGGTTTCTGCAGTTCTAATATGGTATCATCGCCGTTGGTGCATTTGATGCTTCCGCATCCTATCTGATACATATATTTCTTTCTCTCAACCCTTTGATTTGCTGATTCTGTGTATTTTTCTGGGCTTATCAACCTCCCAGTTCTCCTGATACTCGTCTCCTACACAGTTGCTCACCAACTGTTCGATACAAGTTCCCAGTGAAGAAATTTCTTGCAAATTGTGAAAATTGTGCAACAATGGTTACAGCAGCTCAATTACAAATTGTGCAATCGCCTATTACGGGTCTCATCTCTACTGTGTCATCTTCTATTACAGTCAAATTGGATGACTCAAACTATCTTGTATGGAGCTTTCAGATCAATCTTCTGCTAGACAGTCATGGAATTCTCGATTTTGTTAATGGATCCAAGCAATGTCCTCCACGGTTTCTTGATGAGGCGAATCTTAAAGGAGTTGAAACAGATGCCTACCAGGTTTGGAAAATGCACGATCGTGCACTTATGCAGCTTCTCATAGCTACATTGTCATCTACTGCGATTTCTTGTGTTCTTGGCAGTACTAGTTCTCATGCAATGGGGATAAATCTCAAATAACGGTTTTCTTCAGTTACAAAGTCTACAATCTTTCAGATGAAAACAGAGCTTCAGAACATACAAAAAGGGTCTGATTCAATATCTGTCTATCTGCAAAAAATCAAAGATGCCAGAGACCATCTTGCTGCAGCAGGTGTTCTATTTGATGATGATGATATAATCATCCTTGCTCTAAAAGGGTTGTCTGTTGATTATAATACATTTCGATGTGTGATTAGAGGAAGGGAAACTAGGATTTCCTTGAAAGAATTTCGATCACAACTTCTTGCTGAAGAAGCTATAATTGGACAATCTTGTGAGTCCTCTGTGTCTTTTGGAACTGCAATGGTTGCAAGCACTCAGTCTGAAAAAGGCAAAGCTCTTAGTCTTGATCACGGTTCATCTCCGTCTCAGGGATTTGATATAGGGTCTTCGAGCCAAGGCTACAATCTCAATGGAGGATCTACTTCTAACGGGTACATCTCTGGACAAGGTTCATCTTCTCAATATGGCTCTGGAAATTTTAATGGCAATTCTGGCAATTCCTTTTCTTTTGGGGGATACAAAGGGCCAAACTATATAGGGAAAGGAAGAGGCAGGTTTCAGTATAACAATGGTCCTAGATTTCACTCTCTACCATACAACTCTAGTCCTAGAATTCTTGGAGCTCCAAAGGTATTTCAACACACATGTCCTGATCATCCACATGAGGTTCCTACCTGTCAAATCTGCACAAAAAAGGGTCACGTGGCTGCAGATTGCTTTCAAATACATAATATACCAACTGCTGGACATAGAGCAGTTATTCAATGTCAAATTTGTTGGAAGTTTGGGCACTCTGCTATCCAGTGCTATCACAGGAACAACTTTGCATACCAAGGAAGACCATCCTCAATTAATCTTACTGCAATGCAAGCAAGTCATACTCCTTCTGCACCACCTGAACAATATTGGGTTGCGGATACTGGTGCCATATCTCATATGACTTCAGAGCTTGCAAATCTTGATATGGCTACTCAATATCAAGGCACAAATACAATAACCACTGCGAATGGTGCAGGTTTGACAATTTCTAGTATTGGCACATCTACACTGTAAGCTCCTACTCATACCTTTAAATTGCAAAATGTGTTGCATGTTCCTAAATTATCACAACACTTCTTGTCCATCTATCAACTCTGCAAGGATAATCAATGTAGATTCATATGTGATGATATTTCCTTTTGGGTTCAGGACAAAATCACAGGGAAAATCCTACTCAAGGGACTGTGTAAAGTTGGCTATTACCCCATTCCGTTTAACTCTCCACAGAAGACACTACCTGCATCACCCACATTACATGCATGCTATCTAGCTAAACCAGTTACTACAAGCTTATGGCATCAACGATTAGGGCATCCCTCAAACACAGTCACTTTTGCAATGTTGCAACACACCAACGTTCCTGCACTCATAGATACATGTACAACAATTTGTACTCCTTGTTTGCAAGGCAAATTTACAAAGTTGCCTTTTTCTTTTCTTGCAAATAAGTTTGTAACCCCATTAGAGGTGATTCATAGTGATGTTTGGGGACCTACCCCTGTGCTGTCATTTGAAGGGTATAGGTACTATGTTAGTTTCATTGATGAATGTACTCGATACACATGGATTTTTCCATTGAGAAATAAAGTAGAAGTGTTTCAAATATTTGATAAGTTTCATGCCTTCTTAATTACCCATTTTTCTGCCCATATTAAAACCTTCCAAAGTGATGGTGGTGGTGAATATACAAGTCATCAATTTCAACACTTTCTAGCATCCAAAGGCATTTTACATCAAAAATCTTGCCCATATACTCCAGAGCAAAATGGATTGGCCGAAAGGAAACACAAGCACATTCTAGAAACTGCAATCACATTATAGCACACAGCTACCCTTCCATCCAAGTTCTGGTTTTTTGCTTGCTCCACAGCCATCTATTTGATAAACAGAATGCCTAGTCTTTCTCTAAAAATAGAATCCCCTTACAAGTTGTTATTTGGTCACCCTCCAACCCTTACAGATCTAAAAATATTTGGTTGTGCCTGTTATCCTTTATTAAAACCTTACAATAGCTCTAAACTTCAACCAAAAACAACAACTTGTATATTTTTAGGATATGCTGACAACTACAAAGGGTTTATCTGTTTCGATAGGATCACAAACGTTTATATTTCTAGGCATGTTCTTTTTGATGAAACACAATTTCCATATTCCACTACATCATTTGCTATACCTTAGTTGATCCAACCAACATCCAAGTCATCATTTCCTTTACCTGCATCATCCATACCATCAGTATCATTGCATAATCAGGTTACATTACCATCATCTCATATGCACTCATCTTCATCTCGAGCTTCAGAGTCCTTGCATCCAATATCATCTAGTGCCACAGATTCCTTGCCTACATCTATAGCCTCAGAGTATTTGGAAACACAATCATGTAGTGTTTCAGCATCTATTTCAACACCCTTCATACATCATTCAGCTACACAGTTACCTTCTTCCCCTACAGAATCTAGCCACCATGACTTTACATAGGTCCTGATCCCTGATGATCTTGATTTCCAACAAGACCAACTTATTGTTGATCTTCCAATATATATGAATCTGCATCCAATGCAGACCAGGTCCAAAAGTGGCATTGTCAAAAGAAAGGTTTATTCTGCATAAGTGGTTATCAACTCACCACAACTTGAACCAAAAACATTCAAAGCAGCTGCAAAAATACTAGAGTGGCAGTCTGCAATGCAAGAGGAAATTACTGCTCTCCATTCTGAACAAACATGGTTTCTTGTTCCTCTCCCACCACATAAAAATCTTGTTGGCTGTAAGTGGGTGCATAGAATCAAACGGAATGCAGATGGTTCGATATCTCGATATAAAGCACGACTTGTTGCAAAAGGTTACAGTCAAGAGGAGGACATTGATTATGGTGAAATGTTTAGTCCGGTGGTCAAACCAACAACCATTCGATTGATTCTAGCATTGGCAACTTAATTTAATTCGACTTTTCGACAATTGGATGTTAAAAATGCATTCTTGCATGGTTTACTCCACGAAGAGGTGTATATGGAACAACCTCTAGGCTTTCAAAGTCCTAATCATCCATCCAATTATGTATGCAAGCTTCAAAAATCACTATATGGTCTAAAACAAGCTTCTCGAGCTTGGAATGAGAGGTTCACAAGTTTTCTGCCAGGATTAGGATTTCAACAGTCTCACGCCAATCCTTCTTTGTTTGTTAAACACACATCACAGGGCACGATTGTTCTTTTGCTCTATGTTGATGATGTGATCCTAACAGGCAGTGATCCTAAGTTGGTTTCTGATGTTATTGTTGATCTCACAAAGAAATTTGACATGAAGGATTTGGGTATTTTACACTACTTCTTAGGCCTCCAGATTCAATACACTTCTGATGGCTTATTTGTCTCTCAATCGAAATATACAAAGGAGTTAATTGATAAAGTTGATCTTCAAGATTGCAAACCGTGTGCTACTCCTTGTCTTCCCTATCACAGATTGCTAAAAAATGATGGGAGACCTTGTCACAGTCCTGATCAGTATCGAAGTATTGTTGGAGCATTACAATATCTCACGTTTACTCGACCTGATATTGCTTTTTCAGTTAATCAAGCTTGTCAATTTATGCACAATCCTATGGAATCACATGTTATTGTAGTAAAACGAATCATCAGGTATCTCCAAGGCACTTCGGAGTATGGTCTTCGATTTCAATCAGGACCAATCTATCTACAATCATATAGTGATGCTGATTGGGCTGGAGATCCAAATGACAGAAGATCTGCATCTGGTTTCATTGTGTTTCTTGGTTCGAATCCAATTTCATGGACTTCGAATAAGCAACATACTGTTTCTAGGTCATCCACAGAAGCTGAATATAGAGCTTTTGCTATCACTGCAGCTGAGCTTGCCTGGATCAGACAATTATTTTGTGATCTTCACATTCCATTACAATTGCCTCCCATGATTCATTGTGACAATGTTTCTGCTATCGCTCTATCTACAAATCCAGTGTTTCATGTTAAGTCTAAACATATTGAAATCGATTACCACGTACATTGTGCCCATTAGTATTCTGGATGTGATAGAAAGTCTTTGTTTCTACCACGGACTATGCACGTTGTTAAATGCAATGTAACAACGGATTGTGCCCGTAGTAGATTGGGATCTAACACCACGTGCTATTGCCATTGTGGATTACAAATTGATCACGGCTAATGCTCGTTATAAAAAAAATTTCAAAAGTAAAAAAAATTAAAAATGATTTAATAAATTAAAATATATATATAAAGATATTTATATACAAAATTGCAAATTTAACTTTATTAAAATTCATATATTCAAATATTACACTAAAATTAACAACAAAATGAGCACCTATTTATCCAAACTTGAAAGTAAATGAACCAAAAACCTAACACAACTTTTAGGAAGGCTGGGTGGAGGGATAGTTTGTAGTTTGCATGCTTTTGTACCTGCAGGATAAGTAGCATATGAGAAAAGATTGAACTTGTAGTGCCGCAACTTATCATGATCAATAACTAAACTAAAAAGAATAAATATGAAATTATTCTTATAAGATTACAGACTGAATAAGCAACATATGAAATTATTATGAACGAGAGTGACAGAAAAGCAACACGCAGGGAGAGAGAATGGGAGGAAGAATATACCTTTTTGAGAGATATTTATCATGTTCACGCAACAAAATTTTGATTCTAAAAACCCTGTGATGATTCATAAACAAAAAATAAAATCCGATAATAATTTCAAAAGCACATAAAAGTTGTGTAAACAAATTTACTCTCTTGACTCTGCTTGCTTTACGTTTCTACATCGAACAACAATAAAAAAAAATTATAAATAACTTGAGGAGAAAAACCCAAATGAAAATTAAATAATACCAGCAGTACTCCCTGCATGCGTTTTCAATCCTTCTACCCTATTCTTGGATTGTTGTGTGGACCATAATTGGGAGAGGTAGTAATGGGTATCATTCACTCCTGATAAATTGAGTAAGAAAAGAACCTGAACTGATGGAAAACTTGGTAGAATGTGGCGGTAGTTTTGGATTTGAATCCCACGATCGGCGGTTATCTCTTTTCTGCAAAACTCCTTCCCTTTACACGCTTAACCCACATGGCTTTAATCCATTTTATTTAGTCCTTTTAAAAAAAAAATTATGACAAAACTACCCATGAGAATTTGGTTCTATTATTTTCAGCCCGTTTTGGGTTTTTTTGTTTAAGGGGCTTTTTAGTCTAATTATTTTTGGTGAAGCCTCGAGACACCAAGCTTGATTTCTAGCCTTCTAAGATTAGAGATTAGAGATTAGAGATACTAGTTGATTAAAAAATAAAAAATTTAAATTACAAAGATAACAATTACAGTCCATAGTAAAATTAAAAAGGCGATGTTGTTAAAACTTTTTGCAACCACGGGCTTTCCTCGTGGTAATATTTAGCTAAATTGCAATGGGCTTTAAAGGCACGTTGTTATTTTAACCATTTCAACCACGGGTTTGTTTATGCCCGTTGTTATAATAATTATTTACCACGAACTTCAAATGTCCGTGGTTAAATTTGACTTTTTATAACGGACTTTATATGTCCGTGGTCAATTAGCCGTGGTAGATGTAGTGTTGTGGCATAGTGATATGTTTCATCATCTGATCAATCTGCTGACATATTGACTAAAGGGCTGTTTGCGCCATTGTTTCGGTTGCATTGTGGCAATCTCATGCTCAGTTCCTACAAGCATGAGATTGAGGGGGGATGTAAGAGTAGTGAAGTGAAGAATAACATACAAGTGACAGATAGATCTATGGCAGAAATGAATGACACTTGTCAAGAGATTACATAGTATGTTATAAGGTAGTTGGGCAGTTAGGACTTAGCTTAGTGAGAAAGATTTGTAACAAGATATAACAGCTTTTGTAAAATGATGATGAACAACAGAAAATACAATACGATCAATTCTCTCTCTCTTTCTCAGCTTAATTCTCTCTCTAATTCTTTCTTCGTTCTTCTGCTTTCTTCTATTTTCTGTATCTTTTCTTCAAGGTTTTTGCAGTTCTAATACACATCACTAATTTAAGCGTAACCCAAACGCAATCCATACAATTCAAAATAACGAAAACGCAACCCATTAATTAATTGAACTTTGATAGATTTGTACTTTAAAATGTGATTTTTTATTGAAAGATAAAAAAGCAGTTGTTTCGTGTGATGGTTTTATACCCGTCAATATTGTTTGGCGTCTGCATTGAAATTGCAAGAAATTAATTAATAGGATGGGCATAGATACACACTGTTGGTTAATAGAAAACAGATGCTTCGTGGAAATAGACAGATTGGTGCAGGTATAGATGGTATTATCTATGCTATAGGACATCTAGTTTTGCAATGGAATCAATATTCGAGTTCTCATATGCTCCTTGATTATGCAACGGAGCGACACACTTAGTGGCTTCTTTTGTAATTAAGAACAAAGGATGTGCATGACGTTTTCAGAATAATAATGACCTGGTTAAAAATAAACGTTTCAATTTAATAAAAGGTAAACAGAAATTAGGAGCCCTAAGAACCTCAACAAATCCTGGTGCATAAGTTTGACCATTGACTTTGTGGTTTTTTTAGAAAGTTGGAATTTGAAAGTTACAATTCTAATATATATATATACACAATATTCTTTATCAAGCAATATATGCCAAATATCACATGCTTTCTACGTCCATGACTTTCTCACCCTGCAAGCATGCACCAAGGGTGGCGGTTTGAGAATCCCATGCACAATTCATACGAGCTTGTCTTTGTGTCCTGTTAACTTTCAATATATATTCATCCATGCACACAAAATCCTGATTAGAACCCGAACCTAAAAGATCAAAGTTGAAAACCGAGACAAGATCATGAGTTCATGACTACGTACGATATATTTGCACTACGTACGATATACTTGCAGAGAGAGAGAGAGAGAGAGAGAGAGAGAGAGAGAGAGAGAGAGAGAGAGAGAGAGAGAGAGAAGATCATGAGTTCATGACTACGTACGATATACTTGCACAGAGAGAGAGAGAGAGAGAGAGAGAGAGAGAAGATCATGAGTTCATGACTATGTACGATATACTTGCAGAGAGAGAGAGAGAGAGAGAACAGTCTAAGTCTGAAATTAATAGACAACTGCTTCATACAATAGAAACCAATCAGACTGTTTAAATAAATATAACTTACATATATACAAGCCACAAACACAGTGAGTGAATAAAAATGCATTTTTTTTTCTTATGTGGTCTGAGAATTGAAAACCCTAAATTATAAAGAGTAATACATGCTTGAAGATAATGCTCTGATGATTCTAGTTATGGATAGAATGACCAACTCCAGGACTATGACCAGGGTTTGTGGGTCGGAAAGCTTCTACATGACCAGGGGTTGGGCTCTGGGTCTGAGTAATGTTTTGATCTCCAGCACTCTTTCCAGCCATGATTTTTGCATCTAGATTCAAGCACTTCATACACTTCAACTCGTTATTTACTTTCAAATCCCTTCCATCAATACAAATCAGTTCATGAGAGAAAAGCATTAGTACAAAGAATAAGCAAGTACGAGTAGCATTGGCCATATTTAGATCGAGCTAGAAAGTATATATCTTAGGCTTGTAAATGCCTTGTATATATACTGTAATGAACTCAAGCTCTTTGAGAGGCGGAGAGAGAGACTTAAGGAAGGTACTTAATTAGTATCCCTCCCTTAACGGGTATTTATAGACTGAATAAGCAGGGCATGAAATGGACCCAAAAACTGAACCAGGATCCTCGCCGGATCCATTTCCTAGGGATCATATGGATCCCGCAATTGTGTCCGTTTATCGTATATCTTGAGGTCAGAAATTATTTAAAATTTAAAATTTAAAATTCAAATATAAATAGTACCTAATGAAAACTAACTGCATGATATACGATGAATAAACACGATTGCAGGATTTCTAAGGAATGGATCCGGCGAGTATCCTGGTTCCCAAAAACTAATCTAAGAATAGTGAAACAAACCCTAGAAAAAAAAAGAAAAAGAAATAAGAAAACAGAGCCCAAAAATCAAGAAAGATTCCTTGTAGAATGTGCGATGCTCGACAGTCGACACTAAAGAAATTATATATTGCAATGCTAGTGTACTGTTTGAAGTCTCTCTCTATGAAGTTCTCACTGTTTATAATTCACTAAAAAAGTAATTGATATTATAAATTAATATTTCATGCTGGGGAGTTCATGTGATTTGTCACTGTAGATGTACAATATTACATTTGTAATTAAGTTCTAGCTCAAATGACATTGTCATTAGATGGATATGAACTAAGGGGAATGTGTTAAATTCAAAGCATATTTCAAGCTATGCGCAATAAAGTAATAGCGTCATAAATAACATGTACTACAGTATTCTTTATGAGTTGAAAAATAATGTAAAAAACATTTTTGCCACAATTAAAACAATCGATCGAAACTCAAAAGTTGTTGTCTAGTTTGAGGATGTAAAGAAATGTCATACATTGGAAGTTTACCAAATCTTGTTGTATGTACTTATAAAGAGTAGTTAGCTAGGTAACTTTCTATATTGTCAATTAGTTTTACAGTAAAACTCAATTTTCTTCTTTTAATATGATAACAGGTTGACTCATATGTGAAACCTAAGGATCACACGAGCTTCATTTCACTCAATTGTGTTGTTCACGTATTTGACTTGAAATATCGTGAAACTTGAGAGGGTGTGTGAGGATGTGAAAAAATATCTCATATCGGAAGTTTACTAAACCTTAAGCTACTTCCTATATATATTGTCAATTGATTTTATGTTGGAGCCTCAACTTCCTTCATCTAAAACAATTGAAAACGGAAAAAAGTCGTTGTCAGGGTCCTTAATTATTTTGTGGTTGTGTTCTAGTCGTATAAATTAAGATCCTACATGCCAGTGACATTGAGGTTGTATTTGGTTGAGAGACTTCCGAGCCTCAAAGGATTGAGGCCAAGTTGGTAAGGATGGTATACAAAATGTTAGATAGAGGAGATTAGGAAATGCAATTCCTAAATATTGTTGTGCATTTCTAATATCATTTATAGAATATTTCTTCTTCTGAAGGTCTCTCATCCAACATAACCTTAATGAGTTTTTGGGTGAGGGAATTAATGGAGACTAACTACTACATTTTCGAGGAGTGGTCTGCAATGTAATTAGAATATTTGTGTTTTGAGTAATGAGTATATGTAAAATTGCTTAATAACGTGTAGTTTTCCACTCATAAAAATCCCTTTTCTGGTTTAATGTATAGATTTTTTTTTAAGCTGTATCTCCAAACAATGTCTGTACACTTTTGCAGGTCGACACTCTTATCTGACAAGAACGTTTAAACAACATTAAGAAAAGAAATATTTTGGATGTGGTCTCTAATCATTAATATTCTTTGATTAAAACTTTAATAGTATTCAATGTTTGATCAAGGTCCATTGACTTTGTACACCTCATTATATTACTATTAATATTTATATTTTTATAGTTTTGACATTAATTGTTTGATATTTTATGAGATTTATAATCCTACAAATTTTAAATCCTTCATTATAATACTATTAGAAATGGTTACAATAAAAAAATTCAAATATTTTGATTGAATAAATGGATAAAAACTTGATTGAATAAATGGATAAAAACTATGTAAAAATAAGAAATAATAAATGGCAAAAGAATGTATCCATAGTGTTAAAAAAATTGGTACATTTCACATATAACAAAGTGGTACATTAATAAAGAAAAATGGGTACACTAGAAATAAATTAGGGTACATATAAAAAATTAAAAATTATGAATACAAATGAATTTTTAAAAATATAGGCGCTAAAAGAAATTAATACATGGGTACAAAATAAAACTAAAAAGAAAATACATCAATTTTTTTTAAAAAAAAAGAATGTTGCAAAGTAAAAGTGGGTACAAACTAAAAATATAAATATATGATACAAAGTTTAGGCATAAAACATAAATATACCATATGTAATTTTTCTATCATTGATTAAATATACAATGTCACGTGACGGTATACACATGGGTACAAACACAAATAAAACTTTAAAAAATATGGGCACAAAAAGAAACTAATATATGGGTACAAATTAAAAATGAAAAGAAAATTGGTACAAATTAAAAAATATTTGCAAATTAAAAATAGGTACAAACTAAAAATAAAAATATATGATAAAAAATTTAGCCATAAATATAAAAGTAACATTTTTAACATTAAAGGAATATATTTAAAAATAAAAATATTTTATTATTCAAATAATTAACGATGTTATTAACATCCAAGGACCTTGATCAAAAATTAAAAATGAATAGGATTTGTACCGAACATTCCCCTCTCTAAGTTCTCTGCACATGCACGCATTTACCTTCAAAATTTAGCTTGTCAAGCTACACTCTAACTTGTTCATCAACGTAAATCCACTAGTAGAAAAAACTATTTGCGCAATAGATCTTTATGTGACAAAGCAAAATTTGTCGAACTAGTGTGTTTTGTGTGATGAAAATGACCCACTGTTGTGCAAAATCCTTGAACAACGCGCGATGGAATGTTTTGTCGTGCAAAAGGGCATTGCACGATGAAACGACAACTTTGTCGCTTACAGTGTGGGGAAAAAACGCGGGTAAGTCTTTTTTTGGCGGCAAACAAATGCACGACGAAATTTTATCCACAAAAATATTACACGACGAAACTTTCGTTGTGGAAGATGACGGTCAATTTTCTGAGTCAGAGTAATCATACTATTGAATCAGAGAAATTAATATGGTATTTAGTGCAGGGTTGTGCACGACAAACCCTCGTCATGCAATGTGCTCAAACTTCCTTTAAATATGCAGTTTCGCTCTCCCTATTCTTCATAATTCGTTTAGGAAACACTGTATTTTTTTCCGAATTACAATTCCAGTTATTTAAATTTGAGTAGAATGGCTGACTCAGGTGCTCATTCGTCAAAGTGAATCGAGGGCGAAAGTTCTAGAAAAGGCAATACGTACTAAACTTTATGTTTTGTATAAAGTATATATTTTGCTTTACTATTTTTAATTTATATTTTGTTGGTAGACACGAAAAAAAAAGAAGAAAAAGAGCTGCACCCTGGGTGAGATACACTTTTGTACGGAGCCGTTAACAAATCACTTTTGAAAAATTAATTAGAGTTCAGAAGTAGGATATGCACAACTATTAGTGCGTGACAAATGCGGTGTGGATTGGGAGTCTTGGAGAATCGTCCTCGAGGAGATAAAAACTCACTAATATATTCTGCTATTTTAAAATACTGTGTTAAGTTTCATTGCAGTTCTTGCAATAAGATATTCTGCCATTTTAACATCTTTTGTGCATTTTTACTCTGGTCATTACTGTTTTAGTTTCTTCAATATATTGCCTCTTTTCCTTAGGTTTGGGGAAATTTATACAATTATAATAATGAAGAAAGTTGAGGTTTCACTATAAAATTAAGGGACATTTAGATTAGATCCAAATAATAAACATAGTTATTACGTTATGTCCAATATTATCTTTTCTCCACTTTTACTTCTTTTATACTCATTTATATTTTTTTTAAATATTAAAGATAAGTTAAAATCTTCTTATTTCATGCATATTCTAATACAAATAAATCTACTTAATATCTTATAACAAAAAAACTAATATAGTAACTATCACAGCCTGTCCCGAAAGATTTTCTCTGATGGTGTGAAATGTCTAAATTACCCTTGGACGTCGAGTACGTTGTGTAGTGGTGTGGTTTAAGCTTGATATTTTGACCAATTAATTCCTTTCCTAAAGATTTGGAACTTAAGTTTTAGTTGTTTTTAGTTTGGTTGGCCAAACCTGGACCACACACACACACCAACCAATCCCGTTGACTCCTCTCTCTCTCCCTCTCGGTTTTCTTCCATTTTCCGTACGACCGTACGATCAACTTTCAAACCTAGCTCACTAATCATAGATCAAGGTTTTGGAAGCCATCTTCGTGTTCCTTGTGAGCTCAGGAACACATCCATACCATTTTTAGAACGTGAATCCTTTGAAAACCCGATAACCCAGAAATCCCATATTTGAGCACTATTCATGCAGTCGTGATCGTGGAAGTTTAAGTGAATTTTAAAGTTCTAGGGAGCTTTAGGACGTCTTCACGAAGCTCGGGGAAGAAAGTTGGAGTGTTTTGGATGTCAAGAAGTCGCAGTTCGTGAGTTTCAAGTTTTGGCCGGATTATAGAGGTTTCTCCGGCAAGATTTCGTGGATTTTAGGGCTTAAAATTGGTAAGGTTTTGTTCTACTCGTTGTAAGCTTCATTTCGGTATAGATTTCATGAATTTCGGTTGAGAAATGAAGAAGATATGAAGGTTTCAATATTTTTCCTGAAATCGGTGATCGCAGCGGCTCCGGCGACGGTCTCCGGCAATCCAAGGAAGACGAAGGGGAATATTTCGTCAAGTCTGACGGAATATTCTAACGGTGTCAGGTAACACCGTTAATTTCTGTTAAGGTTTTAACAGAATATTCCTAATGGCTGTTAGGCTTAGTTAGGGTTTAACTACGCGTGGGGGCACGTCTGGCCGTACCTTGGTCAGCGCGTGAGGGCGCGTGGGTGTTCGGAAAAATTTTCTAAAAATATGAGGATGTTCCTAAGGTTGAGTAGGTTATGGTGGTATATTCAAATACCTCATTTAAGTAATGCATGAGAAGTTATTTCCTAGTTTTGTGTATGTGCTTTAAATAACATTTATTCAGTTATTTCGCATATAGGTGAAACCCATCTGGAGGACGAGAGCCATCAATCAAGGCTCAGTGGCTACTACCCTTCGACATATCAATGAGTGGACTTTTGGTTTTCCATATATACCTATATACTTGTGATTTTTCCCAGGAAATGAATTTGAATGATTGTACATTTTGAAATGCCATGCAAAGTATCTGCCTATTTTATTTATGCATTAGTAGTTGTATATATTTATGATTGGTGCTGTAGACGCACATGTAAGTGCCAGGTAAGTTCATAAATTAAAGATATGAGATTGCTTCAGTTATGCGAGGTATGATGTGATGTATTAAGAGCTCATAAACTTGCACCCCGGTGTTAGTGCTCCTGCCCAGAGTTAGGGCACAGTCCTTCACGTGATGTTCACCTTCCGCACCATATGCTCACCTTGGATCCAAATTAGGTGCATAGGCTTGTCGTACATACCATTATAGGTGGTTCCGACTCGTAGATGACCCACGATCATTCGCCCAGTCTTCACGGGATCATAACACTAGAGCATATTTATTTTACACCTAATCATGTCGTACATACCATTTTAGATGGCTTCGACTTGTGTGCAGAATTTGATATAATTGAGATTGGTTATGAGCTATAGACTCAGCCGTGCAGGTCACGTAGATAGATTTGGCTGATATGATATCTGGCATTGATACATTTTAATTGGATTACTTATAGCATTTCATTGAGATACTTTGGCATGGTATATTTCTATGGATTTTCATCCTGAGCATGAATTCTGATATAACATATATTATATTTTTTTGGGAAATTATACAGGTTTTACGGCGAGGGGTTAGAACTTTTGAGAAATGAAATGATTTTGAAAAGCTTTGTTTTTGCCCACTCACACTTTCTGTTTTGCACCCCTCCAAGTTTTAGGTAAAAGTGCTTTGGTGGCTCACGGGGATTTCGACGGTGGTTCTGACAAAACATCATAAATGTAGGATCACCCTTGGGTGTTGTATAATTAGTACTTGTCCTACTTGACTGCACTTAGGCTATTTATGCTCTTGTTGTGTATTTCACACTTAATCTCGCGCTAGCACTTTATCTTAGCTAGTACTGCTAGTAGTTTGGTTTATATTCACTTGTATATCTCTATATCAATTTTTCTTCCACACTGTGCACTTGGTTACGTGACTCTCACGTGACGACCAGCACGCCCTGATTTAGGTCGGGGTGTGTCAGTTTGGCATCAGAGCCTAAGGTTGCAGTCTTGCATATCTTGTGAAATTTCTAATTATTTTGGTGTCTTTTGTCAGAACTATGCCGCCTCGTAGAGATCCACGTCCTTATGTTGAGCCTAGTTTCCCCGATATAGCTCAGTTAAGGGAAGCTATAGCTAATGGCATTTAGTATTCGCTTCGTCCTCCCCAAAGGATACCTCTTGAGACTATGTATAATCTGAAGCTAAATCATTTTATGGGGAATGAAGGACATGAAGTGGCGGAGAAATGGATTAATCATCTTGAGAAGACTTTCCGTGTAATGCAGAGTCAAGGGAATCTTCTTCCTGATAGGTGGGTCGAGTCGACTACTTGGTTTCTTGGTCCAGAACCTGCATCCTGGTGAAGACAAGAGTCTTATCAGTTGTCACCAGAGGAAGCAGCTGACTGGGAAATGTTTAAACAGTTGTTTCAGAAAAGGTGTATTCCCCTGAGTATATTGATCACAAAAAGCAAAAGTTTACTCAATTAAAGCAGGGGAAGATGACGGCAAATGAGTATTATAGGAGATTCACTGACTTGTCTTGCTATCATCCGGAGGTTGCTGCTAATCCGGTTGAGATGCTCCGTCGTTTCAGGTTAGGTACTAAAAAAATGGCGTTATATAGCAACCTTGACTCCATGTGTTACTTACCAGAAGTTTTATGAGATTTTGTTGAAGATTGAGGACTCTGAGAATATGCCAAGTGAGAGTGAAGAAGAAGAAGAAAAGAATGAGAATCAGATGCGAGATAATAAAGGTAAATGTCAGTCTTTTCAAGGACCTCGTAAGACTCAGAGCTTTAAGAGTAGTGGAACTAGTTCCAGTTCTTCTAGCGGAGGTTTTAGTGCCACTGGTCAAAGGAGAGGTGGTAGATTTTCAGGAGGTCCTAGATTCCAGAGGCAGGGAGATGCTGGAAGAGGAAGTTCTCATTTGTGCCGTATATGTAATAATAGGCATTTTGGAGAGTGCAGGCGGGGCAGCAGTGGATGTTTTACTTATGGGTAGATGGGACATAGAGCTATAAATTGTCCTCAGAATCAGCATAGGCCCTAGTAGCCTTCTATGCCACCACCAGCGCCGATCCAACAACTCCCAGGGTTTGGTAGTTACGGTCAAATGGGTTGAGGTGATGCTTACCATTATCAGGGCGATGATGCTCCTTATGCTCTAAGACCATATCAATATTCGCAGGATCCTTATTACCAGAGTGGGTATTCTCAGTATCCTGAAGGGTATACACCGTATCCTCCCATTCCAGCTGGTAAATCTCAGTGGTACTAGGGAGGACAACTTCAACAAGTAGAGATTGCTTCCAGTAGTGCAAGATCTTCAAGGCAATCTAGTCAGCTAAGCCAGGGGCGAGGTGTGCAGGGGTGAGGTAATCAAGCTAATAGAGGTCGTGGGGGACGACATCAAGTCTAGGGATGTATTAGCAATATATCTCTGCAAGATGCTTAGAATCATCTGAACTTGATCATGGGTACGTTAAACATTCTTGGTCACTTTGCTAGAGTTTTAATTGATTGTAGTGTTATGCATTCTATCATTTCTCATACATTTGCTCAAGTGACGCAACCTCATCCTACACCTTTAGGGTATGATTTAGAGTTTTCTATGCCTAAAGGGAAGAAATGTTATGTTGATTGTGTATATCCAGGATGTCCAGTGATGGTGGAGGAGGTAGTTATGCTAGCTAATCTTATCCCGTTAGATATTGTTGATTTTGATGTGATTTTAGGCACAGATTGGTTGCATTATAATCGTGCCAACATAGATTGCTACAGGAAAACAGTCACTTTCCATCGTCTTGGATTACCTAAAGTTACTTTTGTGGGTGAACGTAGTGGGGTGAGGCACAATGTTATTTCTGCTGTAAGAGCAAAAAGGTTGTTATCAAAAGGTTGCCAGAGATATTTAGCTCATGTAGTGCTGAATGATGTTGCTTCTAGTAGTGTGGAGGATGTTCGAGTAGTCAAGCATTTTTCTGATGTATTCCCTGATGATTTACTTGGATTACCGCCAGACCGAGATGTGGAGTTCACTATTGATTTGCTTCCAAGTACAGATCTTATATCTTTAACTCCATATAGAATGGCTTCTGCTAAATTGAGGGAATTGAAAGTCCAGTTGCAGGAATTAATCAATAAAGGTTTTATTCAGCCTAGTACTTCACCCTGGGGTGCTGCAGTTTTGTTTGTAAGGAAGAAAGATGGGACTCTGAGGCTATATATTGATTATAGGCAATTGAATCGGGTAACAATTAAAAATCGTTATCCATTGCTGCATATAGATGATTTGTTTGATTTGCTTCAAGGTGCCTGTGTGTTTTCTAAGATTGATTTGAGGTCTGGTTATTACCAGTTGAAGATCAGCAATGAGGATGTCCCTAAGACTACTTTCAGGACTCGTTATGGTCATTATGAGTTTCTTGTGATGCCGTTCGGATTAACAAATGCACCTGCAACTTTCATGGATTTGATGAATCGAGTATTCCAGCCATATATAGACAAGTTTGTCATAGTTTTTATTGATGACATTTTGGTATACTCTAAGTCTAAAGCAGAACATATTCGACATCTTACTTTGGTATTGAAGAAATTAAGGGAACATCAGTTGTATGCTAAGTTTAGCAAATGCCAATTTTGGCTGGATCAAGTAGCATTTTTTGGACATGTTATATCCGCTCAAGGTATTCTAGTAGATCCTTAAAAAGTGGTAGCTATGGAGAATTGGGAACAACCACGAACCGTCACTGAGATACGAAGTTTTCTTGGCCTAGTAGGCTATTATAGACGGTTTGCTAAGGATTTTTCAGTCATTGCTTTGCCATTAAGGAGGTTGACTAGAAAAGAAGTTAAGTTTGAGTGGGATGATAATTGTGAACAAAGTTTTCAGCAGTTGAAATTTTATCTCACTCATGCACCTGTTTTAGCACTCCCAAATGATAGCGGAAATTTTGAGGTCTACAATGATGCTTCCTTAAATGGTCTAGGTTGTGTGTTAATGCAACATGGTAGGGTGATTGCTTATGCTTCACGACAATTGAAGCCTTATGAGATGAATTACCCTAATCATGATCTGGAGTTAGTAGTTATCATCTTTGCTTTGAAGATTTGGAGACATTATCTTTATGGTGAGAAATGTAAGATCTTCACAGATCATAAGAATCTTCAGTATCTTTTTACTCAGAGGGATCTTAATCTTCGGCAACGAAGGTGGATTGAGTTGCTTAGTGATTATGATTGCATGATTGAGTATCACCCTGGTCGTGCGAATGTAGTGGTTGATGCACTTAGTAGAAAGACTCAAGTTAGACTTAATGCCATTTATGATTGTCAAGTTCCTCTTCTTGCGGATTCAAGGTCCACTGGAGTGAAGTTAGGAGTGGAAAATAGAGAGGAAGCCTTACTTGCTAATTTTCAAGTCAGGCCAATTTTAATTGATCGTGTACTTGAAGCCCAGATGAATGATGAAGAGACCTAGGAAATAATTCAGGCAAAGGAATTGGGGTGAAAAGAAAGACTTCAAAATTCGAGAAACTAATGGCATGCTTATGCAGGAGAGTAGGATGTATGTGTCGAATAATAGGGAATTAAAGAAAGCAATTCTTGATGAAGCACATATTTCAGCTTATGCAATGCATCCAGGAGGTACTAAAATGTATCATACCATTCGACCATTTTATTATTGGCCAGGTATGAAAAGAGAAATTGCTGAATATGTGAGTAGGTGTGTCATTTGTCAGCAAGTCAAATCAGAAAGAAAGAAGCCTTTTAGATTGTTGCAGCCACTTCCCATTCCATAGTGGAAATGATAAAATATTACTCTGGATTTTGTGTACAAGCTTTCTCGTACATAGAATGGTTATAATGGCATTTGGGTGATAATTGATCGGCTTACTAAGTCAACACATTTTATTCCAGTGAGGGAGAAATATCCTTTAAGACGATTAGTTGAATTGTTCATATCGAAGATTGTGAAGTACCATGGGATTCCAGTTAGTATTATCTCGGATCGGGATCCTAGATTTACTTCTAAATTTTGGATAGCATTCCAAGAAGCTCTTGGTTCGAGATTACTTTATAGTACAACATATCATCCTTAAACAGATGGACAATCAGAGATGACTATTCAGACGTTAGAAGATATGCTAAGATCTTCAGTATTGCAGTTTGGTGACGCTTGGCATAAGCGGTTGGATTTAATGGAATTTGCTTACAACAACAACTTTCATTCTAGTATTGGTATGTCACCATTTGAGGCACTTTATGGCAAATCTTGTCGTACACCCTTATGTTGGTCGGAGGTTGGTGAAAGAGTTTTGGTGGGCCCTGAGATCGTGGATGAGACTACGCAAAATGTTCAGGTGATTAAGTCTAACCTGAAAGCGGCCCCAGGATCAACATAAGAGTCTAGCAGACAAACATGCCACTAACCGGATGTATAATGTAGGTGATTGGGTGTTTCTGAAACTATCACCATGAAGAGGTGTTGTACAGTTTAGAAAGAAAGGCAAGCTGAGTCCTAGGTACATTGGACCGTATATGAACACCGAGTGAGTCGGTGAGGTTGCTTACAGGTTTGAGTTGCCTCTAGAGTTGTCCAAAGTGCATGATGTTTTTCATGTCTCTATGCTTCGTCATTATATTTCTGATCTGTCACCCTCAACCACTGGAAATTAATCCGGACTTGTCTTATAATGAGGAGCCAGTGACGATATTGGATTGGAAAGATAATATTCTGAGGAATAAGCCCGTGAGCTTAGTGAAAGTTTTGTGGATGAATCACTCGGTGGAAAAAGCCACCTGGGAGACAGAGGACCGGATGAGAGATATGTGCCTAAGGTTATTTTATGATTATTAGTGGATTGTAATTATTGTTTGAATTTTGAGGACGAAATTTTCTTAAGGGGGGTAGGTTGTCACAGCCCGTCCCGAAAGATTTTCTCTGATAGTGTGAAATGTCTAAATTACCCTTGGACGTCGAGTACGTTATGTAGTGGTTTGGTTTAAGCTTAATATTTTGACCAATTAATTCCTTTCCTAAAGATTTGGAACTTAAGCTTTAGTTGTTTTTAGTTTGGTTGGCCAAACTTGGACCACACACACACACTAACCAATCCCGTTGACTCATTATTTCTCTCTCCCTCTCGGTTTTCTTCCATTTTCCGTACGACCGTACGGTTAACCTTGGAACCTAGCTCACTAATCACGGATTGAGATTTTGGAAGCCATCTTCGTGTTCTTTGTGAGCTCAGGAACACATCCATACCATTTTCAGATCGTGAATCCTTCGAAAACCCGAGAACCCAGAAATCCCAAATTTAAGCACTGTTCATGCAGTCATGATCGTGGAAGTTTCAATGAATTTTAAGGTTCTAGGGAGCTTTAGGACATCTTTACGAAGCTCGGGGAAGAAAGTTTGAGTGTTTTGGACGTTAGGAAGTCCTAGTTCGCGAGTTTCAAGGTTTGGTCGGATTATCGAGCTTTCTCTGACGAGATTCCGTGGATTTTAGGGCTTAAAATTGGTAAGGTTTTGTTCTACTTGTTGTAAGCTTCATTTTGGTACAAATTTCATGAATTTTGGTTGAGAAATGAAGAAGATATGAAGGTTTCAATATTTTTCCAGAAACCGACGATCGCAGCGGTGCTGGCGACGGTCTCCGGTGATCCAAGGAAGGTAAAGAGGATTATTCCGTCAAGTTTGACGGAATATTCTAACGGCGTCAGGTAACACTGTTAATTTCTGTTAAGATTTTAACGGAATATTCCTAATGGCCATTAGGCTCAGTTAGGGTTTGACCGCGCGTAAAGGCGCGTCTGGCCGTGCCTTGGCCGGCGCGTGAAAGGACGTGGGTGCTCGGAAAATTTTTCTAAAAGTATGGGGATGTTCCTAAGGTTGAGGAGGTCATGGTGGTATATTCAAATACCCCATTTGAGCAATGTATGAGAAGTTATTTCCTAGTTTTGTGTATGTGCTTTAAATAACGTTTATTCAGTTATTTCTCATATAGGTGAGACCTATCTGGAGGACGAGCAACATAAATCGAGGCTTGAGGGCTACGACCTTTCGACATATCAGTGAGTGGGTTTTTGGTTTTCCGTATATACCTTTATACTTGAGATTTTTCCCAGGAAATGAATTTGAATGATTGTACATTTTGAAATGCCATTAAAAGCATCTGCCTATTTTATTTATGCATTAGTAGTTGCATATATTTATGATTAGTGTTGCGGACACACAGGTAAGTGCTAGGTAAGTTCATAAATTAAAGATATGAGATTGCTTTAGTTATGCGAGGTATGATGTGATGTATTGAGAGCTTATAAACCTGCACCCCGGTGTTAGTGCTCCCACCCAAAGTTAAGGCACAGTCCTTCACGTGATGTTCACCTCTTGCACCATATGCTCACCTTGGATCCAAGTTAAGTGCACAGGCTTGTCGTACAGACCATTATAAGTGGTTTTCGACTCGTAGGTGACCTGCGATCATTCGCACAGTCTTCACGTGATCGTAGCACTAGAGCATATTTATTTCACACCTAGTCATGTCGTACAGACCACTTTAGGTAGTTCCGACTCATGTGCAGAATTTGATATGATTAAGATTGGTTATAAGCTATAGACTCAGCTGTGCAGGTCACGTAAGTGGATTTGGCTGATATGATATATGGCATTGATACATTTTAATTGGATTACTTATAGCATTTCATTGAGATACTTTGGCATGGTATATTTCTATGGATTTTCATCCTGAGCATGAATTCTGATATAGCATATATTATATTTTTCTGGAAAATTATATAGGTTTTACGGCAAGGGGTTAGAACTTTTGAGAAATGAAATGATTTTGAAAAGCTTTGTTTTTGCCCACTCACACTTTCTGTTTTGCGCCCATCCAGGTTTTAGGTAGAAGTGTTTTGGTGGCTCACGGGGATTTCGACGGTGGTTCTGACAGAACATCATAAATGTAGGATCACCCTTGGGTGTTGTATAATTAGTACTTGTCTTGCTTGACTGCACTTAGGCTATTTATGCTCTGGTTGTGTATTTCACACTTAATCTCGCACTAGCACTTTATCTTAGCTAGTACTACTGCTAGTAGTTTGGTTTTTATTCACTCGTATTTCTCTATATCAATTTTTCTTTTGCACTATGCACTTGGTTACGTCACTCTCACGTGACGGCTATCACGCCCTAATTTAGGTCAAGGTGTGTCAGTAACACAAATCCATCTGCAGAAAATACGACCCTAACTCAAGTAACAAATATATGAATGTATATTATACCTGTAAGTGAGATGTGAAACCTAACTAAAAGGTACAAAACATAATATACCTACAAGCAAGACACATTAGTCTGTGATATAGGTTGATTATGAAAAGGAATCTGTCGTATAGGTAGATAAATACAATTAACATGTACATGATATAGATTGATTACAGAAATTAAAAACAAAATCTATAAATGGGGTGTAGAACATGAAGAAGAAGAAGAAATAACAAAAAAGATGGGGGAAGAAATAATTACAAAGATAATTAAGAAGAAATTTAATTTTAATAATAAATCGTATTATTAAAGAGATAATTATTTATAATAAAATAATCCTACACTTAAGGGATTGGACTTATTTTAACAATTTCTAATATTGGCTAAAAATTAGACTTATGTCAAGTTTTTCTTAAAATCAATTATCAATAGAGAAATGCTAGCAACTTTGCACTAACTTTTGTAATATGGGGAGTAGTCAAATTACTTATAAGAGTAAATTGTAGCAATGGTCCCTCAACTTTAATCAAATTGGAGTAATGGTCCCTCAACTAAAAATCCATTACTATTAGTCCCTCAACTTATCAAAATGTGTAGCTATAGTCATTTTCATCAATTTCGTCAAAATTTTGTCAAAATAAGTTATGTTGGAATAACCATTTATATAATTAGGGTCCCTCAACTCATCAAAGTGTGTAATTATGGTCATTTTCGTCAACTACGTCAAAAATTTTGTCAAAACGAGTTATGTTGGAATGACCATTGCTACAATTGGGTTAAAGTTAAGGGATCATTTCTCTAGTTGAATTAAAGTTGAGGGACCAATGGTAATGGATTTTTAGTTGAGGGACCATAGCTGCACGTTTTGATGAGTTCAGGGACCAATGGCAATGGATTTTTAGTTGAGGGACCATAGCTCCAATTGAGTTAAAGTTAAGGGACCATAGCTACAATTTACTCTACTTATAAGCACATGCAAGGTCATTTCTTTTCTTGATGTAGGATTCATACACTCATCATGCCCGTGGACAACACAAATCTGGTGACATGGAGCACATGTGGCCGTTAGACTTCACATGTTGGACAACTTGCTTTAATACCAAGAAGAAAGTTGAGATTCTAACATAATACTAATTGGTAATATAGAGAATAACTCAATTACTTATAAGCACATATAATTTGTTTTTCTCTCGATATATATGAAATTCATACTCTCAACACATATACATATAGGAAATAGTTTTGCTCACCACTCTCAAGTGATGATAATGTCACCATCTTATTTATCACCGTTACGTCCGTTTAAATTTCGGAATCTATGTAGTAGATAGATACTAATCTCCAAATATAAATTCACTCAATTGTAATAAATAGAGTGATAAGCATTACTCCTACTTAAAGATAACGAACAAAAATGCACCCATACATATATAGCTAGAGCTAGCTAGCTAGTGAAAAGTGTGAAACTCTTCTCCCTCCCACCTATATACTGTTGATTATTGACAGAAAGCTAGAACAAGTTGTTACTTGACTCACGGCCACCTGACCCAAGAATGTGGGGAGGGATTCTTTCGGCCTACCCAATGCCACTATCCCCAAACCCTAAAATATTTATAACCTAACCAGCTTTGTTATCATATAGCTAAACTTATGTATTATGTGCCACTAACTCCATAAGATTCTTCATATACTTAATAAAAACTATATAAAGTTAGCATACTATTTCTATATGCAATCACAACTGTAAAAGACTGTCAGGACTAACGGGAAGCTGACTAGTTGCACATGGAGACGTTTTTTAGTCTTAAACTTGAATCCCCTCCGGCTTTCTATATATGTATCTTGCGTTTCCCTTTGTCTACAGTGGCCAACTTGTTGTAATATATTTATTCTTTTCTAAAGTACTAATTAAAGTTAAAAAATACTCTTTCTAAATGTAATCACTTTGATTAGCGCGTGATTATGATATACATATTTCAAGAAAATATATCTAGGCTATGTAGCTTAGAAGGCATGTAGGATCCGTACCCTTTTCAAATTTGCGGCTCCTGAATTCAAATATAAAAATTCCAAGGCTGCTATTTAGCACCAGAGGTCACACTCAAGAGGTAAGCAAGCAAAAAAAGCCATGTGATGTGGCTCATTGTATTTTATGAGTTTAACTTCAAGTTGAAAATAAAAAAGAGCCGTAACTTTCAGGTTATATGCATGCGGCGGCACCATAGGATTGTAAGGCCATCTCCAACCGATGGCTGGTCAGAGGGCTCGTTTTAGCCATCTGGCCCTCCAAGATTCTCCAAGATATTAATATTTTAATGAACAGTACAGGGCCATATTTGCCTCCGTCTCCAACCGAGGGCCAGAGGGCCAGAGGGCTCGTTTTAGCCCTGTCACAAAAAACCGTCTCCAACCGAGGGCCAAAGGGCCATAGGGCCAAACATAATTTATTATTTAAAAACTACAATTTAATGTTGTATAAATGGCCTAGGAAGTTTGGTACCTTTTATGAGGTTTAGCTCACTCTTCCCCAACCCACGCACACTTTCTAGCTCTCATGCAAAGTATCAATTAAACTTCGATGAATCCCACTTTGCTGGCAAAACGCCTACCCCTCGCCGCCACCAAGAACATCGAAAACGCAACAAGATTTGTGCTTCAATACGTTGATCTGAAATACGAACCTGACGACCGACGAATTGGGATGAAAACGCACCACAATTTGGGTCACTCAACCAAAATTCTGGGAGAGGGGTTTGACAAGCGACTACGGTAACTAGAAAATCATCTCTATGTGTTCCCATGTAAGTGAACGAGCAAAGAGGGGTGTTGATGCTCAAAACTGGTGAGGTTAACAAAGACCAAAATGGTTGTGTGTTGGCCCTCGATGGGCTAAATAACAATATTTAAGTGGTTCATTTCTCAAAACTCAGCTACATCCATTGAGATTTCTGTATATATTGACTAAGAAGTTACAAATAGCGTCTGACTTACTACAGTCTCTTTACAAATAGTGTCCGACTTAATACAGTCTTTTTTTCTCTCAATTCATCTGAGAGTGCTCATCCTCTTTATATAGGCTTTCAATGAACCCAAAATCCCTAGGCACTAGTCTTTCACCGCATTTGCATTTAATGCATCAAATACGTAAATTTGACATGCTAACTGCCCATCCGTTCCTTAATCAACATGTGGCAACGAAGTGATATTTGTTTATGTCCACTTACATGCTTTCTTCGAACAACGCATACCAAACGCCTTGCTCGGCCTTGAAGTTTGTGGGAATCCATACCCAAGTACTTAATCTGTCATTCTTTATGTCCTTTCATAGATTTTTGTTTTCTTGGATAGCCACCACGTGATGTAGAGTTGATGTCTGAGTAGGCTTGTCCCTCTACCCCTCAGGATTTCATGCTATAAAGTTGTTAGTACACCAATTTGCTCTCGGCAGCCATAAAGTACTTTATGGGGAAGCATTCGATTTTGTTGCTAACAGATAATCTGGATTGTCGAGCAGTCATCTGTAGCACTCGAGGATCCTTCCCAATCTTTTCGGGCCTTGGCCTTTCTTCCTTTAGGTAGTGTTTCTTTGGACCAATGCTTTTTTGGGCATGTGTTCCTTTGTGCCACTTGGGTGTGAAAGGACCCAGTGTTAACAAGGGGTGCTGGTCGTGGTGTGGTAATCAGGTGATCAGTGATTCTGGATGAGTGTAGATTATTCTATTTTGGTATAGTGCATTAGGGATGATGTATAGTGAAGTGAGAAGGATAAAGGCTGTCATTTTGTAAAAAGAAGTGATCGTAAAATTGCCATATTGAAAATTTCATTAATGACTACTGTTCACCCATATTTTGTGAAAAAACTAGTTTTTGAAAGTAACTATCCGCTGCTTCTCCTTTTCTGTTTTAAATGACCATGATTTTGAAAGAAAGAAAAAAGCAGAGTTTGCTTGAGTTATCAAATACAAATTAGGGTCCAACTTTTTTCACCCCAGCTTATGGAAAAAGTTAAACATCACAGTACTGACTACGTTGATTAATTTCCAAGTCAAATATTGAGCTCCATCTTCTGAGGAACATGCAATCCATCGTAAGATTAACTACTTACCAACGTGGCAATGTCCATTTAAGGTCTTTTTTTTTGAGATTTTTTTAGTATGATTTGGAATTATTATAAATTAAAATTTTTAGTTGTTAAATTCATGATATCAAATGACTATAGTTTAACAATTGAAAATCTCAATACACAAAGTATACCAAAACATGGCCCAATTTTCATTCTATCTGTTTGCTTTTATGTGTTAAATTCATTCACCTAAAGTGATAAGTCCATTTTTTTTAGCCCTCTCGACAATTAGGTTTGGGCCTTCATGTGCCTTGTGTGGCTTGGTTGTATATTGTGCTTTCGATGTTTGGCTCTTCTTGTTGGATACTTTCTTCTCCATCTTGTAAAGTGTGAATACTACGTATAGTTTGTGTTAGGCTTTCTCAAAAAGGAAGTTAATAGGACCCAGTTGTCCTTCCCTTAAATGAAAATAGATAGTTTAACCCTCATCATATTTTTGGTGGCCTTCTTAACATCTCTCTTCGTTCTTTTCTTTCATCACTAGTGGTCCTAAGTTCCTAACTTTTTGCATATTCTTTACATCTTGTTTCAATTGATAAACATTTTACTTTAATTTTTTTCCCCTCTTTTTATTAATTACTTAGTTAGCACTTATAGCATTTCCAAGAATGACGCATTTTGCTGGGCAAACTCACTTTGTCTTGCCACATCAACAAACCTCCTCTTCATGGGATGAGATAATTTACTCGACAAAAATACCTGGTTTAGTTTAAGCTAGTGTTATGTTAAAAAAATTGTTAACAATATCGTTTGACACCTTCATCCTTCATACTCAACGGCAAAATTGGTACAAGTAGCCACTTATAATTGGGTAAACTGTGATTTGACCCCTTAAACTATTACTCCAGTTGAAATTGACCACCTAAACTATTTTTTTGGTAAATTAACCCCTTGAACTATTTAAAATCGGTCAATTAACCCCTTCTTGTTAGATTCTGTCCACTATTCTGTCAAATTCAAGGGTAAATTAGTCTTTTCATCATAATAACCATCAATAAAATAATGACTCGTGAACACTAAATAATTCAAAAACTTATAGCATAATAAGAAATATAAAGAAAACAAACATTTACATAACAAACTATTTCACATTGTCATTACACATTATCATGTGTCCACATGTCATAATTTTATTGGTGGTTATAAGTGCCATGTAAAAATTGATGATAAAAATAATAATTTGCCCTTGAATTTGATAAAATAGTGGACAGAATATGACAAGGGATTAATTGGCTTATTTCAAATAGTTCAAAGGATCAATTTCAACTGGAGCAATAGTTCAGAGGGGGTCTAACGACAATTTACCCATTGCCCAAAATTTTCTTCGGTAAAATTTCTCTCAAGATTCTTAGCTTTAGAAATAAGTCTTACAAATGTTGGGCTCAACAACCATCCAATTAATTTATATAAAACAATTCAATCTTACAAATATTGGGCACAACCACTCAGCCAAATGGGCTATTGTATTTTGACAAATACTCGAAGTAAACTTCTTATTTAAACAGACACAAAATGTGTAATATTAATTTATTTATGTATATATACAGAATAAAATAAAATTGGGGGGCCCTTTTTGGAATGGAGACGCTTGGTGACCCGCCTACTTCAACTACCTTCAAGGTCAGCCCTGAATATTACATGACTCTTTATTTTAAATAAGAAGTTGTAGATGAAACGAAGATACATGGATGTGCACTGTTTCAAAAGAGAAAAGAGAGTAGAACTAACTAAAAAATGAAATTAAGGAAGAATACGATGCTGATAATGCGCATGCCTCTTTTCAGAATCTAGATTGATGGTCATTTACATGAAATAGATAGAACCCATAATTGGCAAACCCTAAATGTGTCTGTACATGTGATCTATGGAATTGGTTTGGCATTTTGTACTTTAAGAACATGGCCAACCCCGGGGCTGTGCCCAGGTCCTGTGGGCCTTCCTGCACCAACAAAATCATCAGCCTTTGTTCCCATGTATTCTCCGCTTTTTGTGAATTTATGACCAACCGCAGGGCTGTTGCCTGGTGTTGTAGGTCTAAAATCATCTTTATATGCTGCATGAGTACCTGAAATATCATCAAAATTATGAGCAGTACCGTGAAGTGTCTTGGGACTAGCAATGTGGTGATGGGAAGCGGGTTGCCTGACTTGCTCGCCCAATTCTCTTTTGGGGTTGGCTTCGATTGTGTTGATCGACTCTTTGTTCTTTGCCAAAAATGGCCTACCCTCAATGCAGACAATTTCAATGCATGCAATAAAGGCAAGAAGAATAGAACATTTAGCTTCCATAACTATTGGAAAAGATATTAATACAAGTATAGTGTGGAGGAGGGAAACTGAATTTAAGATATCGTTTGCAAAAATAAATGCTCTTTAATCACTTGAACTATGAAAAGGATATTAATAAACTGGATGGTTTTTTCTGAAAACTTTGAAATTACAAGGCTCAGGGAAAGTACTCAAATTACAAGAGAGAGCTGGAAGGAATGGAAGATGCAGAAGCAAACACTTTAGATTTTTTTTTACTCAGCAAACACTTGATATTAAAGTTCACGTCTTGGTGGGTATTTATAATCTGGGCAAAGTATGCCCTGTTTAGATTCTAACCTCTACTTTAATTGAAAGAAAAGAGAACAAAAAATTCAATTTGGATGGCTTGCAGTTCTATGTCATGACTTTTCTGGGACCCTCCCCTGATTAGGAGATTAGTGCATATTTTGGCATTTTTCAAAGGTCTTCTCATCTCCAAAATTTGCTAGTCCACTATTGCTACTTCTTTATTTTCCAAGCTTACATCTCTTCTTGATACGTAAAACAATATTATCATAATTTGACTTGCTTAAAGAGGCGGAAAATTGAGGTAAACTTCTCTGATATATGGCAAATTGAGTGTTCGGTACTGTTTAGTTTGAGTGTATCACGTGTTTGAATTTTAAGTATAAGTATGATGCATTTAATGTGTTAACTGGACAATGTCTACTACTAAAGTTTCCTAGTGACATGGAAGTGTCTACCAACACCAAGCTTTATCTCTTAAGATATATTTTTCAGATGTAGTTTTCATTTTATGAATGCTAGAGTCGTCCTTGCTTGACCTTTCATTGTTCTGAAGTGTTGCTTTATTGTTTGAACATTGCAGGGACGGTTATCTAATAATCAATCAAATTTTGTGTAGGAAAGTTAATAGGGTACTTAAAGAGCTAAGGTGATTAGTTTAGGATGAATAAAACAAGCAAAGTTGGCGTCCCCCTCCACCACCGAAATGCACCAAGATTTAGAGATTCTTGTGTACTATCCCACCTGTTATAATAATATGCAGATGGCTATAGCTACTTGTACAAGGCTAACTACAACTCTTTTGTCCACAAAATTCAACTGAAGCACATATGTCCTTACTCTAATCAGGTTTGAAATTTTGTGTTTACGGTAATGTGTGCAAAACTTTCAAAAGGGTTCAATGATTAGATACAGCCGCGCATAAGGAAACTGTGTCTGGTGAAGATTCCCCTAGGGTCGTATACAACCATAAATAAATTCCATTTTATCTGAGCAATATCAGAATTTAATTGTTGTAATGATTAGCCATATTACTGAAAACATAGCAAATGAAGCTCAGCCACGAGCGCATAGCTTCAGCTATCCCACAATTCACAACAGCAACACAGATCAGCACTGATCATCACTCTGCCCATACTTCTGTTTGATTTTGGTTGATCTTTAGAACATCTCAAAAATAAACATATATTACCTATCGCCAGTTAAATTATTTACATACATTGAGAGGTGTGGTCTTTTCATTTTTTTAGCAAGTCAAAACGGAGTATCTTCTCTCTACAAATGATAGTATTACAAAAAAAGCAATTAAGTCAATCCATCCCAATTCCCACATCATGAGTTAGTAGAACTTCAAAGCCTTATCAAGTCCTAATACAAAATCAAAATTCATTTTTCTTGTTGTACGAGTAGAGATTTAACCAAACTTCAAGTAAATCATGATACATAATGTATTCTTGTCTTTTTTTTTTTTTTTTTTTTTGGTAATTTACCATCTCATCTGAATTCGTCTAATATTTGACATCAACAGTTCTAAAACATGCAACAAAAGCACTATAACCTGAGATTTTGAACTTTCATCCCCTTGTTCTCATTAACCATAAAAAAAATATAAAAAAAAAAATCCCATGCATAAGATTTTGAACTATCATCCCAATATCGTTTGCCTTTCCAAACTGCGAATCTAATATATATAACAATAATTAGTAGTCCATGCGCGTGATAGTGACTAAAAGCACTAGAATCTGTTGTTGCATTCGTGCATTAAAGAAAATAATTTATGGCTGCCACTAACTCACAAAAGCAATTTTTGGTTAGTAAATGGATGGTTTCAGTTAGTAAGAGCCGAAATTTGACTTAAGTCAAGTAGCCCGGACTAATCATACATTGATACGAATGTTTGTATTTAGGTTTTCAATTTTTATATGCACCATTTGACTCTGGCCCATGATTATTATATATATTAGTTTGACTCCAAAAGTTGGCTCTAACTTAATATATATGGCTAACCCTTCAAACATTACCATCCACTTAATTTTTTTATACGGTGATTTTGTTATAATTTTCTTTAGAGTTATGATAATTTCTGATTAGAGTTTGACTTAACCATAGAAGATATAATTATGTACATTTTGCTTAAGTTTTGTTGATTACGACATTGAATATATAGTGAGAGAAATTCTTTGGTGGTGTTGCAGAGCATCTATGCTCATTTCTCACAATCACCCATCACATAAGTAATAGTTGAATGTGAGAGATTTTGTATATACCACAATTCATTTCAAAAAATATGTATGGGTATTTTGTGTGATGATTTGTTGGGTATATGTGTGTTAGAATGTGAGTATGAGAATAAGAGTAGTCCAAGACCATATAAGCACATAGCAAACGTTGTCTCTCACCGATGTGGGACAACTTTCAACACGCCCCCGCACGTGTGGCAGATTTTCAAGCCTACATGTGGACAACAACTGGGTGACATGGAGCGCGTGTGGCCATTTGGCTTCACATGAGGACAACCCACTCTGATACCATGATGAACTTGAGGTTCCACCATAAAACCAATTGGCAATATAGGGAGTAGTCCAAGACCATAAACACATAGCAAATCTTGTCTCTCACCAATGTAGGACAACTCTCAACAAAAACTTGTTATAATGTTCAAATTGGCATGGAAACGTCTACTAGAAAAGAGGATGAGTTGTCCTATTTTGTTTAGGACTGAAACTCAATACGAATACTGCATCTTACACTCGAAATTGGACAAGAACTATCAATTTCAGTTGGCTACGTTGATTATAATATGAGGACAACATAGAATGAACTTATATAAACAGTGACCTATGCTCTTTCAAAAAAATATGCTTAATCTTTGCCTTGATCTTGTTATAGCTTGTATATTTGAGATCGATCATGGCTTACATGTACTGTATTGTTTATGCTTTAATCTTGTTATAGCTTGTATATATTTGTTAGTTGTAGTAACTTAATATCGATTTTAAGATGGTATTTGGTCTTACAATATTTTCTTTTGCTTAATTTAAGAGGAAATTGTAGTAATGGTCTCTCAACTTTAATTCAATTAGAGTAATGGTCACTTAACTAAAAATTCATGGCCATTGGTCCCTTAACCCCTTAAAACGTGTAACTATCTTTTCTTCAATTCTGTTAGAACTTCCATCAAAATGAGTCACGTGCCACACACATGTGGCTGAATCGAGAGACAAATATGGAAAACCAAATAGAAAAATTGTAGCAATGGTCCCTCAACTTTAACCCAACTGGAGAAATAGTCCCACAACTTTAACCCAATTGTAACAATGGTCTCTCAACTCTAATCCAAATGTAGTAATGGTCCCTCAACTTTAACCCAACTGGAGAAATAGTCCCACAACTTTAACACAATTGTAACAATGGTCCCACAACTCTAATCCAATTGTAGTAATGGTCCTTCCAACATAACTCATTTTGATGGAATTCTGACTGAGTTAACGAAAATGACCATATAGCTGCATGTTTTGATGAGTTAAGAGACCAATGGTCATGAAATTTTACTTGAGAGGTCATTATTCCAATTGAGTTAAAGTTGAGGAAACAGTGCTACAATTTTCTCTTAATTTAAATATAACAATCAACCATGACAAATGTATAGGAAATATCGATCAACGAAGATTCAACGTTTCTTATGTCAGTTTGATTGAACCAAATTGGTTGCTTGCGGTTGAAAGTTCAAATTGGGCATCATACATTCCAGCTTTTGCCATGGCATGCTAGTGGAAACCTTGCTTTCCGATTCTATATATGATTGTTTGCTGTCTTATGATATTTTGTCGGTTGCTTTTTAATTTTGTCCTTTCATATAGCATCTGGCCAAAAACAAAATGTTATGTTAACCAATAGTTGTCTTTCGATTTTGTATTATTAATCCCATTTTTGTATTATTTAGTTGCCATGAAATTAAACTTAAAGAAGACTCATGGTCAAAGAATCCAAAAGATCAAGTCAAATGCATTAGCCAAACCCCAACGACCGTGGAGGGTCCGGACCACTTTATTTTGTCCCGAGAGGCGAAAGTCATTTTTAATTGCCTTTTTGCCTAACAGGATAAAAAATGAAGCAAATGATGAGAGCTCCTAGAAGTGCCATGCCTATTGCCTCCACCCCTCCACTGAAGATGGAATTAATTAATAAAAATGGAGAATGTTCTTGTAAGGGTTTGGCTGTGATTCGTTCCACGGTCTGAGGAAGCCCTACCCCGCCTTTCTCTTCCACTCAACTAATAAGTTTATTATTTTTCCTTTTACATATAGTAAGTATAATATCAAGATTAATAAATTGTACCAAATATAGCACAGCCTTTCTCTTCCACTCAACTAATAAGTTTATTATTTTTCCTTTTACATATAGTAAGTATAATATTAAGATTAATAAATTGTACCAAATATAGCACAGATCACACCGCACTTGATTGCATATATATGTGTGTGTCTGTTGTGCTAGCTGGTGTTGCACGAATACATTATTTTATTAATTCTAATACATAATAAAAAAATGCAATGTGCGATGCGTATTGTTTAAGAGAGAAGGATATTTTTTGTTAATTATAATTTGTCCGTGAACCCTCACATCCATGTAGTTAATCAAACATCCATGGTATTCTTTTAAATACACAGAGTATTTTTATCAGTATCAAGCATATGCATGCTTTGGTTGCTTTAATCTGGTAGAAGTACAAGATGAATGTGAGGGGGAGTATGAACTATACGAACCCATATGCGAGCACATTGGAAAAATAAATTTGGACAAAAGCAATGCATGTAACCACTTGATCGACCAAGTCTAGAAAGTTTGGGTTAATTTGTGAGTTTGAGCATGCCTTAATTATGGGCATGAATGTAAACAATGGTATGAAAAATAAAGAGCAAGTATATTTTCTCGGTTCTTTTGCAGTTTTGGCTTAGATCAGTACCAAGTTGAGAATATAAATTTAAACCCTGGAATCTGTACTACTGATGGGGTTTTTGGTTAGATCGAGAAAGTAATCATGCGTCAAGAATCTGTCACTGATAATGAATTATGGCGAGATATGAATCCCACATTGCATCTGCCCAATTTCAATTGGTTTTAGGTTGCATGTCCTATCTGTCCAAGCACTTGGGTGACTGAATCCCCAATAACCCACAAAATTCTCTCCACCGCAATCTCAAACAAGTCAAGCTATAGGTGGACCCAACACTCCTTGATTAGGCAGTCTAGCGAGAATGGCCTGAGTGGTGCCTCGGTGTGACATCAGGCTGACATCATCATCATGTCATCCCCTTTCAAATGCATGGAGGTTTGCGGAAATTTTATGGAGGTTTGGCAGTTGGATTTGCGGTCTGGGAGAACGGCTCAGCATGTAGGTGCTGGATTGAAGGATGGATTTGAGAAGTTCGAGGGACGACTGGGAATAGGAACTGGATTCGAACTCTTAATAATTAGTGGACTATCGAGAGAAGATGGCGAAAGATTTTGCTTGGTGTTGAAAGGGTACTGAAAATGGTAGAGAGCAAGTCGAGTGAAGATGGCTCTATGGAGATCATGGCTCTGCGATTCGAGGAAGGAATAAGCTGCAGAGGGATTTGGTCGAGAAGAAGGCTCTGGAAAATAAATGAAAAAAGAAGAAAGAAAAAAATGAAAAAGAAAACGGAAAAGAGCGCGGAAAAATAATAATAAAATAATATTATTTTTATTAATTTTTTAATATTATTGTATGGGGAATTTATTTTACGAGCTGAAAATACTGTCCATTAAGGTAATAACTGTTCATTGCCCAGTTACCTGGGTAATTATTGCCTTAAGGGATAGAGTTGCTCTAATACACCAGCTCACTAGGTTCCTTGATTGTCTTTTTTTTTTTATTAAAAGAAATATTTTTGTCTTAAATTATACTAAAGGGATGGGGAGAATTTGAACTCAAAATGCAGTGAAATGAAGAAAAAAAAGACCTATCAATAGTGTAATCCACCACTTGCACCAAAGTTACTTAATTATTTTCAATCAAGTTCGTGGATTAAATAATTTTCCGTAATTGGCAAGGTTGAGCTTGATTATTTTTACCATTTACTAATTCCTACATTAGTTCTTGAGTGAGTATACATATATGTGTCCATGGTTTCCCACATATATAATTTTTTATGGCACGATTTTATTTTCAAGATTCATTGAACTGAACCTTTATACGTCCACAAAGGGTCTATTAATATCCGGCACGTTCCTTCTTTAGCAAACCCCAGCTCGAACATTACATACAGTTTTCTTAAGGTTTTATTTTTTATTTGTTGGGAATGGGAGTTGAAAAAGCGATATTTCTTGGTTAAATGAAACAATAAGTATCGTCCAATTGGCTCATGGATCAATAGATCATTCAACCGGCCCGAGTGTTTCCACCCTCCACAAATATAGATTTGACCTAGTTGGATTAAGTTTCTCTTGTCTTTCTTGTCTGTCGTAATTCTGGCGAGAACAGGCTTGGTTAGCGACTACCAACAACTTAAGTTCTCAACACAGATTTTGATCACTATTTTTAGGGCACGTACCAATGAATATTTGGTGATGTGGAGGATTAGACCTATCACGTTGATTAATTGCATGTTCTGATGCTCGGCTGCATGTGCAAGTTAAAGGATGTAACCCTAAATGACGTGAGACACATGGAATGACGGAATATCAACAAATTAAATTTGCATGCATATATACCACACATGTAGTTCAATGAAAAATACCAAAACATTCAATCAAAAATATCAAAACTTGTAGAATTTTAGTGGTGGGGCGTCCTACATTATTCTACCTTCAGAAGTTAATAATATTGTCCAATCTTCAATTTTATTAATGAAAAAAAAAAGGAAATATATAAAGGTAATGATCAAGCCCCGACATAATTCAGTTTCCTTGCCCATTGTGATTTATTCTCTTTATAGGCATGTGCATGGTAATTTCTTATCCGATAAGAATGTGTATGGTAATTTTATGTCATAACAAATATGCTTTTTGTTTTTTTAGGGCAGTATATTTAATTAAAATCTGACAGTCAATATTGTTCCTTCCTAGTTCCTGCTACCTCCAAACATAAAGGGCATGGAATATGGTATCTTTGTCAGGCTGAACAAAAAAGGAACATGGTATCCTTGTAATAATCTAGTATTTTGAGCTACTTGGGTTAGTAAACTAGCGAGGGTGAGTGTAGGATGATGAGTAAAAATTGGCTAAAATCGTCGTTCAAAACCCTCTAATGTAACCAAAAAAAAAAAAAAAAAAACCTCAATTCCCTTGTGTTATTAAACCAGATAAAAAGTTTGAAAATTAAACCAGAAATTTCATTGAGAATCAAACAGGTAGTCAACTACAAATTACATAAAATCAGCACTATTGCATTTTGCAAGAGTAGGGCCATTGGTTGAGATCAAACTATAGGCCAACTTCCTTGAGCTCTCCCTCTCCATACAAATCTACACACTTTAGTAGGCCTTTTTACTTCTTCTAGATAGATGAGTTCACTAGCTACTAGAAAACTAATGGCCAAATAGTGATCATAAATTACAAATGAAAACATGTACATGCAAGATTACCCACACATAACAAATAGGCATCTTCATGAGCGCAAACACATATACAGGGGGGATAGATTACAGATGCCCTAGTTCTGTAGAGAATGTCCAACGCCGGGGCTGTGACCTGGAGCTGTGGGCCTGAAGTCATCTACGGCATGCGCTGGTGGTGGCGGCAGCTGTGCTGCACCATCAACCTGATCACTTTGTGGTGGGGGTGGAGATACAACAACTGATGACGCTTCAGTTGTGCTCTTACCATGCAAGTCCCTTTTGTGACCTGCATTATCCTCCGATTTGTTTTTGTGGGTTTTGGTGTGAATTGGGAGGTTTTGGAGTTCATTTTTACTCCTTGATTTCAAAGGCCTTGCATCAATGGACTGAATTTCCCAGGTTGAGATGAGTAGGGAAACTAGGAATGAGCAAGCAATAAGGGTTAACTTGTTCAAGGCCATGGTAGTGAATGAACAGGGAGAGATCAAGGGAAGTTGGCCCTAGAGTTTGATCAACCAAGATAGCAAGCAAGTTGCTAGAGTAGATAGCAATTCGAGCAAGCCTGCCTAGGATAATCAAGTAAACTAAGTGTACAAGCTCATTGCTTTGACACTTCCCTCTGCGTGAGAATATATAGAGGGGAGGGCACTAGTGAGGTGCAAGTGCCAACCAATGAGAATCTCTCGAGTTAAAATTCATACAAAAGACAAAGATGTATATATCTCTCTCCCTCTATCTCTCTCTCTCTCTCTACATTACAACTAGATGAGCTATTTTTGGAACGAGAAATTAGAATAAAAGCTAGTTCACATATGCTATTTTAATTATTATTATATATATATATATATGTGTGTGTGTGTGTGTGTAAGGCTAACAACAATATGTCGATTTCCATAATGTGAGGAACAAAGTCTCATATTTAAGGGGGATGTGTTATGGAAACTCAAATACTTTTGTAAAGTTTATGAATTTTTATAGCCTTTTGTAGACTCCACATAACTAAATGGTAAGTTTTTCAGAGTTTTACAAGGTTTTACTTATAGAGTTTAGTATAATTCTAAAGAGTTTGAGAATTTAACAGACCTTATTCATAAATCTATAATTAAAATGATTGTTCTTTGATGTTCCTTTTTTTTTTTGGGTAAAAAAAAATATAGAGTTTTCTTCTTACTTATTCTTCATATATATTCCATATTTATATGCTTAAAAATTTTCGTTTATGAGAAAAAAGCCAAGGTGAATGCTACGATGTTGTTCAAGGAAAAATGCATTGTGTAACCGGTGATGGCTACATGTTCTTCATACTTCTAATACATGTGTTTTTCATCTTTGTTTGGTTTAGTGGTTTAATTAGTAAGTCAAACTTGAAGGTTTGAAAATTGGCAAGTGTGTGCTTGAATGTTGAACCATATATTCTATGTTAATTTTTATTTTATTTTATTTGCTTTAAATATTTTTTCTTTTGTTAAAATAAATTGTATTCAAATACTTTTGGTGCCATGTAAAAAAACCCGTTAAAGAATAAAGTGAGAATATTCAACAATAGGCTAACCATATTCTATATAAAGATATTTCTATTTTAAGGGTAAGAAGCATTGGCCGCACAATAGGTTAAACATAATTATGGTATATATCAAACTCACACAAATATTATAGATCAACTCTATCTATGTGAGTAGAATCTGAGACCTCTCATTTTTAAATAAATATTACTAAACCATAGTAGTAATTGATGCAAAAATAACAGTTAAAAATACTATGTATCCGCGGAGGAAATTTTTGCATATGAGAATAACTTGAAAAAATTTCGTAAAAGGATTTAAGTTATGGATGTTGCGAGTTATATATTAGTTAAAATGTAGATAGTAGTTATTATCTCACATTGGTGAAGTACAAATGTAATACCAATTGTAACTCCTATATATACTCTACTTTGGAGATGAATGAATATATAAGAAATTCCAAAACATTGTCATATATATTTTTGGTATTTACCATGTTTAGTTTAATATTGGTATTTACCATGTTTAGTTTGATTTGGCATCAGAGTAGTTCGCTCTTGGTGACCAGTGTGATTTAATTTTGTGCCCACATTTTTTCGTGATTTCCTTCGTGAAAAAAAAAAAAAAAAGTGAATAGTGTCGCACTACAGTACAACACTTTTCTACAGCGTGAACAGTGGTCTGCTTATGAACAATGATCATCTACAGTGTCGTAAGCAGTGATTGCTACAGTACTGTGAATAGTCTCTGCTACAGTGTCGTGAACAGTGATTGCTACAGTGTTTTGGTAAATTGTTTTCATTCCGCTACGTATCTTTTGTGCTTTTATTGTTCGTGATTTTTGTTCAATGGCTCAATATAATCATAGTGTTGTTATGCATCTTGGTGGAACAAATAAATGGATAATTGATACTGGGGCCACTGATTATGTGACTAGTGACCCTAGAGTGTTTGATGAGTTGTGTGACTACGTTCGTGATTCGTATATTACTAGTGCAAATGGAGCATTTTCCCCTGTGAAAGGTGAAGGCATTATCTCTCTGACTTCAACCTTATCACTGGTCTGTGCTTTACTTGTTCCTGATGTTAAGTGCAATCTTTTGTCGATTGGAAAACTTCTTGATACCTTATATTGTTCTGCTCACTTCTACCCTACGTATTGTTATTTTCAAGACATTCAAACTCAGAAGATAATTGGTTGTGGTAAAAGAATAGAAGATTTGTACATCTTGACTATGGAGGATATTGGTGTTTCAGGTTCAAATAATCATCAAGTTTTAAGTGCTAAAGTGGATGACAGACATCAAATTTGGTTATGGCATCGACAATTGGGACATCCATCATTCAGTTATATGAAGCATCTATTTCCTTCTTTGTTTCGCACTTGTAGTGATTCAGAGTTCAAGTGTGAAACATGTGTCCTGGCTAAGAGTCATCGTGCTTCCTTTCCCGTAAGTGATTCTAAAGCTACTTTGCCATTTGATTTGATACATTCTGATGTGTGGGGTCCGGCGAAAGTTACTTCTAATGGATTCCGTTGGTTTGTTACTTTTATTGATGATTGTACTCGGTTAACTTGGGTGTTCTTGATGAAGAATAAAAGTGATGTTCCGTTACTTCATCAAGAATTTTGTACAATGGTGTCTACTCAGTTTTAGACCAAAGTTAAGGTCTTTAGGTTTGATAACGGAGGAGAATATGTGAATCACACTTTGGCATGCTTTTTTTGTGATCATGGTATTATTCATCAGACGACTACTCCGTTTACACCCCAACAAAATGGTGTGTCCGAACGGAAGAATCGTCAAATAATGGAGGTTGCTTGCTCTTTGATGTTGGATAAATGTGTTCCTAATCATTTGTGGGGTCATGCTGTTTTGGCTACTGTGTATTTGATCAATCATGTTCCAAGTAGGGTTCTTGATTTTCAGACACCGTTTGATGTGCTACAAAAACATGTTTATCTTGTTTCTGTATCAAAGCTTCCTCCGAAAGTGTTTGGGTGTATTGTGTATGTGCATGTCTACTCTCATCAGCGAAGTAAACTTGATGCATGTGCTCTCCGATGTGTCTTTATTGGGTATGCTAACAATAAAAAAGGCTATAAGTGTTATCATCATTCGACTCAAAAAACTTATATTACTATGGATGTCACCTTCCATGAGGAAGTTTCGTATTTTGTAAAGCCCTCTTCCGACTCTTCATTTCAGGGGGAAATGGGGAGTGAAGTGCATATTCGAAGAGATGGTATGGATGATATGTTACAGGTAGAGTTAGGAACAGAACCTATTATGTTGCGTGATATTGATCAGTAGGCTATAGATAGTGATCGGTCACCTGTCATTCCCGGAACTATTTATACTGATGACAAATCAGATGTACCCAGTGAGTTGCCTGTTAGTATGTCTGGCGAATTACATTCTGATGATTGGTTGCCTGTTGCTGATATGTCTAACGAGTTGCCTGATGATGGTTCGTCTAGTGATGATTCTTCTAACAGTTTGGTACAAGATGGTGGCATATATGAGGTAAATTCTGACAATTCTTCTACTTATCAGTTGCCTTCACGAGCTAATCGTGGAAAACCTAAAATACAATATGAGCCTGATATGAATGCCAGAGCCAAATATCCTATCAACAATTATATGTCTACTCATCGTTTGTCTAAACCGTATGCATCTTACATATGTCAGCTATCTAGTGTATCAATTCCAACAAAATTGCAAGATGCTTTGTCTGACCCTAAGTGGGTTAATGCCATGAAAGTTGAGGTGGAAGCTTTGGAAAAGAATTCTACTTGGGATTTGGTTCCTTTACCAAACGGGAAGAAAGTCGTTGGATGTATATGGGTGTTTACTATTAAGCAGAAAGCAGATGGTTCTATCGGCCAGTATAAAGTCAGTTTAGTTGCTAATGGTTATACTCAAACCTATAGGGTGGATTATCAGGAGACGTTTGGTCCTGTTGCCAAACTTAATATTGTGCGTGTTCTTCTGTCCTTAGCAGCAAACCAGGATTGGCCTCTGTTGTAGTTTGATGTTAAGAATGTTTTCTTTCATGGTGATCTTAAGGAGGAAGTTTATATAGATCTCCCACTTAGTATTGGAACATCTCCTGGAAAAGGTGTTGTATGCAGGTTACGAAAGACTTTGTATGGTTTGAAACAATCTCCTAGAGCGTGGTTTGGGAGGTTTGCAAGTTCAATGAAGAAGTTTAGGTATATCCAGAGTCATTCAGATCATACTTTATTTCTAAAGCGACAAAATGGTAAGCTAACTGCATTGATTATTTATGTTAATGACATGATAATGATCGGTAATGATCAGAAGGAGATACAACGCCTTCAAAAGTACCTAGCTACTGAATTTGAGATGAAAGAATTGGGTGAATTGAAGTATTTTCTTGGAATCGAGGTTTCACGATCCAAGCATGGTATTTTTCTATCTCAACGGAAGTATGTTCTTGATTTGTTAGCTGAAATAGGTATGTTGGATTGCAAACCTGTTGATACTCCAATTGAGCAAAATCATCATCTGGGCTTATTTCCAGATCAAGTTCTTACTCATAAGGAATGGTATCAGAGGCTTGTGGGGAGATTAATTTATTTGTCTCACACTCGCCCTGACATTGCTTATGCAGTTAGTGTGGTAAGTCAGTTTATGCATTTACCTAGTGAAGCTCATATGGATGTAGTAACCCGTATTTTGGGGTACTTGAAGATGGCTCCTGGCAGAGGCTTGGTTTTCTCCAAGAATGGTCATTTGAATGTTGAAGGGTATACAGATGCAAATTGGGGAGGTTCTATCACTGATCGACGATCTACATCTGGATACTTTACGTTTGTGGGTGGTAATTTAGTGACTTGGAGAAGCAAGAAACAAAAAGTGGTGGCTAGGTCAAGTGCTAAAGTTGAGTTTCGTGGTCTGTCTCATGGTGTATGTGAGTTGTTGTGGTTGAAAAAATTGTTGAGAGATCTTGGGTATAAACCCAAGAGTGCTATGAAACTTCATTGTGATAACAAGGCTGCTATTGAGATTGCTCATAATCCAGTGCAACATGATCGAACAAAACATGTGGAGATTGATCGACATTTCATTAAGGAAAAATTGGATGCTGGAATTATTATGTTTTCGTTTGTGAGATCTGAAGATCAACTTACTGATGTTCTTACTAAGGCTGTGTCTAATAGTGGGTTTTCCAACTTGCTTAACAAGTTGGGCATGCGTGACATCTTTGCACCAACTTGAGGGGGAGTGTTGCGAGTTATATATTACTTAAAGTGTAAATAGTAGTTTATTGTCCCACATTGGTGAAGTACATATGTAATACCAATTGTAACTCCTATATATACTCCACTTTGGAGATTAATGAATATATAAGAAATTCCAAAATATTGTCATATATATTTTTGGTATTTACCATGTTTAGTTTAATATTGGTATTTACCATGTTTAGCTTGATAATGGAAAGTGCAACGTGTACCAAAACTCCATAGAAATCAGATGGCTAAAGTTTTGGTAGACATATTTTTCTCTTCAATGTCAATTAAGTTTGTTTGTACCATACTTGACCAATCCCGAAACTACTGAGCACCGGTCAACGTTATACAGTCAAGGACCCAGAAGAGTTTCCCTCAAACCAGGAGGCCAATCACAGCGCGACACATGTCGACATTAGAAGCCAATCATAGCGCGACACGTGTCAACATCAGAAGCCAATCACAATACGACACGTGTCAATGTTAGAATGAAACTAGAAACTATCTTCTATAAATCGAGATCATTCTCTCACAATATTTCCTAATGTCATTTGTACTAAATCATTCACTAGTACTCACTAAAGGAGAGCTTGAACCTATGTACTTGTGTAAACCCTTCACAATTAATGAAAACTCCTCTACTCCGTGGATGTAGCCAATCTGGGTGAACCATATACATCTTGTGTTTGCTTCCCTATCCCTATCCATTTACATATTTATCCACATTAGTGGCCGAAGCAATCTAGCGAAGGTCACAAACTTAACATTTTCTATTGTACCAAAGTCCCTGCTGATTTTGTGCATCAACATTTGGCGCCGTCTGTGGGAACGACACTTATTCCCACTATCTTCAGCTTTGTTAAGCTGGTTTCCACCATTCGTACACTCTCTTTTGACCAGGCATCCCTTTCCAATATGGGAAGCGAAGGAAGCCATAGCACATAGAATGACACCCTTCTTGCACCTGGTGCGAAGCAACGAAAGAAGGAACAAAAGAAGTTTGCTCTTCAGGCTAAAGTCGATGAGTTGGAGGCTCAGAACAACAAGATAGCGATGAAGAATGAGATCCTCCAATAGTAGCATGAGAAGGTCTTCGATATTCTCCACGAGGCTAGATATACTTAAACACGTGAGCTTATCATCCCTGTAGAAGTCAACCATCAATTGGGTGCCCCCAAACACGGAGGGTCATTTGCCCTTGACATGGGTATTCCTGTTGAGGAACGAGCTACTCATCGAAATGGCGACCAACATGAGACTTCTCTCAACCCAGCTATTTCGACCCGAAGCAGGAGGAGTAGAGGAAGGCACCTCCTTATAAAAGGAGTGGAAAGATCGAAAGCCATCTTTCGCAACTGTCGAGACTTTCTAAAGTAACGTCGAAACAATCTCATCCATGTAAGCTCGAAGATCAATAACCCAAGGGTCTCTAAAAGACTCGGTCCCCTCCCATGTCCCAAGCCAACTACCAATTTGGGGAAGAGGAAACAAGTCCTAGAGAAACACGAAGGTATAGAGGACTCAAAGATGTTCCAACAAACATACCTTGGAAGTCAGTACGGTGAGTCCAGGGAAAAATCACATGCTCTTGATCAAACCTTACTACTTACAAGAGGAGATGGAGATTTACGAAAGAAAGCTTCAATGGTACACGACTCTCTTGCTCTCTTGTCCTACAACTCCTTAAGGAAGTAAACAAGTTGAAGGCCAAACGACAAGCTGTGATACCTGATTGGAACTAACCTAGGCCTGGCCCTCTTACAAAGATAATCCTCGACACCCCCCTCCAAGCAAAGACAAAGCAGAAGCTTGGCTTGCAACTCTATACTAGAAAAGATGACCCGATTGAACACCTTAACCTCTTTGAGTCCACTATGGCATACCGGATGCATACTGATGAAGAGCGATGTTTTCTCTTCCCCTCAACTCTCTCTAGCGGAGCTCTAAACTAGTATTGCCGTCTTCTACCTGAGACGGTAGACTCATTTGAGGAACTGAGGAAACTATTTGTTTCTCAACACATTTTCCAGACCGATCGCTTGCACTCTACGAATGACTTGTACACTATTCGCCAGAAGCCAGACGACTCATTACGTATTATGCTGGCCGCTTCAGCCATGAGTATTCTTGTTGTGCCAAGGCAGACAATAAGACTGCCCTTAAAGACTTCACTGCAGGACTGCGTGACTGTTTCTTTAAGTACATGATCAATGCCAACACTTGGAAGACTTACTGTGAGGTGATGGCATAAGCTTATAACCATGCCTCTGTTGAGGCAAGGACATATCAAGGGAAACCCCTCACAGCCACCCCTTATCAACAAGTATAGAGTGGAAGCCAGATCCAACCAAACAAGAAGACCTCGACCTTCCAAACAGCAACGATGCCTCCCCCTGCCTTACTTAATACTTCACCAAGTCAACAGACATATCAACCTCAGGGCAAAAGGAAAGATTTCCATCTTCACCAGTCTCATTTTAGTAAAAGGAGTAAGGGACACTATCGCGATAACCAAGGGTATCGCCACGATAATGCCCGCCCCCAGGCAGTCAACACAGTGGGCTAAGCACGTGTCAGGACAAGCTCTACTCCAAGGTATGAGACATACATACCTTTGAACGCCACATGCGTGGCCATTTACCCCAGCATAGCACATCTGATACCGAAGCCAATGCTGAGGCAGTCGGGTTACAAGCCCACGAAGAACACGGGCATGTTTTGCTGCTACCACGAGCATAACGGCTATGACGGCGAGAAGTGTATCACCATTTGTGATCATATTGAAGCTTTGGCGCGTGAAGGAAAAATTGATCAATTCCTTTTTCATCCTTCAAGGGATAACCGTAACCAACGCCAAGTGAATGTGATTTATTCCATAAGCGGCGGCACACCCATATCTGAATCTTCCAACAGAGCCATGAAAAATAGCGAACAAGCTTTAAGGCCTGGTCACCAAGTATTTCACGTGGAAGACATCAATGGAGGCCAGTCTCAAAAGCCTAACTGGGATCCAATATGTTTCTACCCTAAGGAAGAAAGAGGTATCATCTACCCTTACAATGACCCACTGATCGTGGAAGCTCACATAGCCAACTTTAAATTATGACGAATCCTAGTAGACATGGGGGCTTCGGTCAAAATCATGTTTGCTAAAACTTTCAGGGCACTTAATGTCGCTGAACACTTGCTCAATCGCTCGATTTCTCCTCTAATAAGCTTCTCCGGTGATATCGTGCAACCTTTAGGGAGCATACATTTACCTTTCACCATTGGTACATGCCCTTACACAGCTACCATTACCACTAATTTCCTAGTGGTTGATTGCCCAACGGCATAGAATGTCATCTTTGGACGCACAGGCATCAATGATCTTAAAGCCATGGTATCCACACATATGTTGTTGATGAAATTTCCAACCCCCTATGGCAATGGTTAATCAGAGGAGATTAACTTAGTGCACGGTCATGTTACAACACTTCGGTCAAGTAACAACACCTGCCTGTGCCCAAGGAAACCCTTTCTATACATGACCAAGTCATGAAGACCAGCCTGAACGAAGCCAACTTGGATCTTCACGGTGGCAACAGTCAACCCGACGATCCTCGAGACAACTCTTTCACCCAGCAAGCACAACCCACTGAAGAGTTGGAAAAGGTTTCTATCTCAAAAAATTATCCAGATCGCATGGTGAAGATTGGCACCACCTTGTCACCACCCATTCGGTTGGCATTGATCTCTTTTTTGCAAGAGAACACTGAGGTCTTCGCCTGGTCATACGAGGACATGCCAGGCATCTCTCCCGATATCATATGTCATCGCTTGAGTATTGACCCCAAGACCAAGCCGGTGAGACAGAAATGAAGATCTTATGACGTTGAACGATACGAAGCAATGAAGGCAGAAGTTGAAAATCTCAAAGGCATAGGCTTCATCCGGGAAGTCAATTACCCAACATGGGTAGCAAATTTGGTCCTTGTTAAGAAAAATCCGATCAAAGAAAGTCTCTTGCTCAAAAAGGTCTTGTGGAGAATGTGTGTCGACTACAATGACCTAAACAAAGGATGCTCGAAGGATAACTTTCCTCTTCTTCTCATTGATAGACTTATAGACTCTACGGCAGGGTGTGAACTCCTGAGCTTCATGGATGCTTACTCAGGATACAATCAAATCCTCATGAACCCTCCGAACCAAGAACACACAGCCTTCACTACTGACAGGGGACTATATTGCTATAAAGTCATGCCTTTCAGCCTAAAGAATGCAGGAGCGACTTATCAGAGACTAGTCAATTCAATGTTCGCCGAACAGATTAGGAAGAGCATAGAAGTTTACTTTGATGATATGCTAGTCAAGAGCAAACATGCTAACCAACACATCGCTAACCTATTTGAAACTTTCACCATTCTGAAGAGGTATCGAATGAGGTTGAATCCCAACAAATGTGCCTTCGGCATAGGCTCGGGCAAATTTTTAAGCTTCATGATAAGTCAACGAGGCATTGAGGCTAATCTCGAGAAGATCAAAGCAATCCTCGACATGAAGGAACCGGTAACTTCAAAAGACATTCAGAGTCTTATTGGCAAGGTGGCAGCCTTAACTAGGTTTATCTCTAAGGCCACAGACAGATATGCTCATTTCTTCAAAGCACTTAAAGGTAAGTAAGAAGTACATTACATAGACTGATGAATGTGCCGAGGCATTCAAGAACCTTAAAGACTACATGAGTAAAGCCCCTCTGCTCTTCAAACCTGAGGTTGGTGACACTTTCATTATCTATCTGTTGGTATCGACTTCAGCAGTAAGTTTCATTCTCATTCGAAATGATGGTAATGTCGAACGGCATGTCTACTATGCTAGCAAGGCCTTACAAGATGCAGAGACACAATACTCCAACATTGAGAAATTGGCTCTAGCATTGGTCATGTTTGCTCGAAAACTTTGCCCTTACTTCCAAGCACACTCTATCATCGTGCTTACCAATCATCATTTTCGACAGATACTCCAAAATCCTTACACTTCGGGGCAAATGATAAAATAGGCGATAGCATTGGGTGAGTTTGACATCTCCTACCAACCAAAGCCAGCTGAGAAGGGCCAAACAGTGGCAGATTTCATCGCTGACTTTATATATCCTGTTAACATTGTTTTTACGCCTAAAGAAGTGGTTTCATTACCCTCGGAAGCTCAGAAAATAAAACCAACAGCCCCAGCATGGAGTCTATATGTTGATGGCTCGTCCAACCAACAGGGTTGTGGAGCAGGACTAGTCGTTACGACCCTTGACAAAGTGGTGATGGAGTATGCTCTTCGTTTCAAATTCAAGGCGTCGAACAATGAGGCTGAATATGAAGTCCTCCTAGCAGGCTTACGTTTGGCCAAACACCTTGGGGTTAAACGAATTGATATATTCAATGACTCCCAATTGGTGGTTAACCAGGTCACCAACAACTTTGACGCTAAGGATAGCTCCATGGCAGCATATCTGGCACAAACACAATTGTTGCTCAAGCACTTCCACTACCAGATAACCTAAATTCCTCGAGCGGCAAACAGTCATGTAGATGTTTTGGCTCGCCTCGCCTCAGCGGTGGAAGACAAGATTGGGGGAAAAATTCAGGTTGAATTGTTGGCAGCACCAAGCACCATGGCTGCGGAAGTGTGCAACTTACAACAGGGGGATGAAGTGTGCAACTTACACCTTACCCTTATTCTCACCAACCAGATGATGAAATATGAAGAAGGAACTCATCTTCATGCCACCAAACAGGTGATGAAATGTACAACCCATACTTTCTTTCATGCCACCAACCAGGTGGTGAAATGTTCAACCCGTACTCTCCCTTATGTCACCAACCAGGTGATGAAATGTACAACCCGTACTCTAATATCATTTGGCAACTTGCCACTCATGCCACCAACCAGGTGAAGAAGAAACTCATCTTCATGCCACCAACCAAGTGATGAAATGTACAACTCGTACTCTAATATCATTTGGCAACTTGCCATTCATGCCACCAACCAGGGGATGAAATGTACAACTCGTACTCTCCTTCATGCCACCAACCAGGTGATGAAATGTACAACCCGTACTATCATTTGGCAACTTGCCACTCATGCCACCAATCAGGTGAAGAATGAATTCATCTTTATGCCACCAGCCAAGTGATGAAATGTACAACATGTACTCTCCTTCATGCCACTAATCAAGTGATGAAATGTACAACCCGTACTCTAATATCATTTGGCAACTTGCCATTCATGCAACCAACCAGGTGAAGAAAGAACTCATCCTCGTGCCACCAACCAGGTGATGAAATGTGATGAAAGGTGATGAAGGAACCCACCTTCGTACCACCAACCAAGTGATGAAAGCAACTCACCATTCATTCCACCTACCAGAAAACGAGCGATACAACTTGTACATGTAAACTCCTAGCATTCACAAATAATCAAAAACCCTCAAGCTTGACAACTTAACTAGGGGAGCACTTATGCCCAACAAGAGTTATAGTCACTAACAAAATCTTATTGCAAGCCAACAACAACTTCAGTGCATGGCATACGAAGATCTAGGTATTCAGCCCTCTTGCATCTGCTCCAGACATTTCTCCTCTGTAACAATGCAAAAGCTACAACTCGTAGAAAGCTTCACACACTCTTGATCAAAACAGTGTGAAGCAAAACTAATTTATGGTGCCAGCAAGAGCTTCATCAAAGGAGTTTAACCACAATTCTCAAAAGCTTCACACACTCTTGATCAAGACAGTGTGAAGCAAAACCAATTTATGGTGCCAACAAGAGCTTAATTAATGGAGGGCAACCATAATTCTCAAAAGCTTCATACACTCTTGATCAAGATAGTGTGAAGCAAAACCAATTTATGGTGCCAACAAAAGCTTCATCAAAGGAGTTTAACCACAATTCTCAAAAGCTTCACACACTCTTGATCAAGACAGTGTGAAGCATAACCAATTTATGGTGCCAACTAGAGCTATGGTGCCAACTAGAGCTTCATCAAAGGAGTTCAACCATAATTCTTAAAAGCTTCACATACTCTTGATCAAGACAGTGTGAAGCAAAACCAATTTATGGTGCCAACAAGAGCTTCATCAATGGAGGGCAACCACAATTCTCAAAAGCTTCACACACTCTTGATCAAGACAGTGTGAAGCAAAACCAATTTATGGTGCCAACAAGAGCTTCATCAAAGGAGTTCATCCACAATTCTTAAAAGCTTCACACACTCTTGATCAAGACAATGTGAAGCAAAACCAATTTATGGTGCCAACAAGAACTTCATCAATGGAGGGCAACCACAATTCTTAAAAGCTTCACACACTCTTGATCAAGACAGTGTGAAGCAAAACTAATTTATGGTGCCAACATGAGCTTAATCAATGGAGGGCAACCATAATTCTCAAAAGCTTCACACACTCTTGATCAAGATAGTGTGAAGAAAAACTAATTTATGGTGCCAACAAGAGCTTCATCAAAGGAGTTCAACCACAACTCTCAAAAGCTTCACACACTCTTAATCAAGATAGTATAAAGCAAAACCAATTTTTGGTGCCAACAAAAGCTTCATCAATTAAGGGCAACTACAACTCATAGAAAGCTTCACACACTCTTGATCAAGACTGCTCGAAGCAAATTCAATTTATATGGTTCTTCCAAACCTTCGACTACTAGAATGTGTGGCTTGCATCACAATCTCTTGCTCAACAGTGTGGAAGCAAAATTTGTATATGTTGTCTCTCCCATATTTTCAAATTTCTAATTTTCCCAAAAAAAAAAAAATGGGAAATTCAACAAAGCTTTATCAATGGAAGACCACTACAAATTCTCAAAAGCTTCACACTATCTTGATTAAGATAGTGTGAAGCAAAATCAATTCATGGTACCCAACAAAGCTTCACCACAAAAGCTTCACCAATAAAAGCTTCACCAACAAAAGTTTTGTTGATGCACAAAACCGGAGGTTTTGGAACAACGTAAATCCGACCGTGGATCTGCAAGTAATGTAAATGACACAAGATGTATCGTGGTTCACCCCAAGGTTTAGGCTAAGTCTATACTGATTGTATTTATCTGAGAGTATTTGTGAGGGAAAGAATGTGATGCGAGAGCTTTGAGAGGATGAAGTAGCCTTAAGAAATGGCATCCCCTAATTGTGAGGGTGAGGGGTTCTTATATAGAATAAGGACTCCTCACTTATTACATATTTGCCCTTTCCTTTACCACATAATTACATATAAGTCCCTCGAGTATTTATACGAGGCCCTAAATATGGTATAAACAGTAGTCCCCCAAGTCTTCAGTCAAGAGAGTCTTTTGGCTAGAGACTTGAAATTCAGTCCATGTGTGGGCCGAAGTAACTAGATGTTGTCTTGAACTAATGCTTGATATAAGGCAGTGCTCAATCTGAAATGACGCTCAGCTAGAAGTAGCACACGCTGCGAGGCTGCTCGGCTCGTAGCTTATGTTTCCTTGGTTGGCTCGGCTTGTGGCGTTTGAAGGTGAGGGAGTCCCTTTTATAGTATAAGGGCTCGCTCCTCAATACATATATATGGGCTAGAGTTGATGCTCGCGGTGAGACGGTTGCTCAGTAGGCAACGATGCTCTCTAATGATGGTGAGGGAGTCCCTTTTATAGAATAAGGGCTCGCTCCTCAATACATAAGTGATGGGTTAGGAGTGATGCTCGTGGCAAGGCGGTTGCTGAGCTGGCGGCATTGCTCTCTAATGAAGGTGAGGGAATCCCTTTTATAAAATAAGGGCTTGCTCATCAATACATAAGTGATGCTTGCGGCGAGGCGGTTGCTCAGTAAGCGGCGATGTTCTGTAATGATAGTCAGGGAGTCCCTTTTATAGAATAAGGGCTCGCTCCCCAATACATAAGTGATGGGCTAGAGTCCCCCAAGTATTTTTTATGAGGCCCAGTTGAGGCCCAATATATGGTACATAATGTAGTCCCCTAAGTCTTCGGTCAATAGAGTCTGTTAGCTGGAGACTTCAAATTGAATCCATGTATGGGCCGAAGTGGCGGTCGTTCGGAGGTGGTATTTGTATACCCTGCACTGAAGCTTTGTAGGTGAAGCTTTGCAAGTGAAGCTTTGAAGCTAGAGCTCTGTAAATGAAGCTTTTGAAGCTAGAGCTCTATAAATGAAGCTTTCAAAGTTGGAGCTTTTGTAAATGAAGCTTTTGAAGCTAGAGCTCTGTAAATGAAGCTTTTGAAGCTAGAGCTCTGTAAATGAAGCTTTCGCAGCTGAAGCTTTTGTAAATGAAGCTTTTGAAGCTAGAGATCTGTAAATGAAGCTTTTGAAGCTGTTTGACATGAGTGATGCTCATGAATGTTTATGTTGATTAACATGAGTGATGCTCATGGATGTTGTCATGAGTGATGCTCATGAATGTTGACATGAATAATGGTTATGAATGTTTATGTATGATTGTCATGAGTGATGCTCATGAATGTTTATATATGAATGACATGAGTAATGCTCATGTAAAATTTGGAGTACTGGGCGTACTTTTGATCACCTGGTTGGTGGCATGAAGGAGAGTACGGGTTGTACATTTCATCACCTGGTTGGTGGCATGAATGGCTAGTTGCCAAATGATATTAGAGTACGGGTTGTACATTTCATCACCTGGTTGGTGGTAATAGCGGCAGGTTGCCGAATAATTTTGGAGTACTGGGCGTACTTTTGATCACTTGGTTGGTGGTAATAGCGGCGGGTTGCCGAATAATTGTGGAGTACTGGGCGTACTTTTGATGACCTGGTTAGTGCTATTTCAGGCTTATGGGCCTTCGCACTCCACAACATGCCAGCCCATTTGTTTTAGGCTTTGCCGTTTTGTTTTTTTTATTTATTTATTATTATTATTATTACCCTCTAATGGGGTTTATACATATTACCATCTGATGGGGTTTATACAGATGTCTCCAAAAGATAATAAAAATAAATCACATCATTCTGGTGGGATGTTTATTTCTTACTTTTGCTTTCTGCTTTCCGTCGTACTCTCTCTATCTCTTCACCTGATAGACAAAAGGAATCGTAATAATAGGAACCTTATAATTTTGCCCCGTTTCTTCTTTTCTCTTTTCCTTTTCTGCTTTACTTTCTCTTTTTCTTTTGCGTTGTCTGCCATGTGCTCTCTTCTCTGATTTTTCTGTCGACAAGGTCCTCTTTACCACCTTGGGTCCCGTCTTCAACTGCTCCAAACTCCATGTGCTATCTTCTTTTTGCTTTTTCTTTCTACTGCGTCTGAACACTAGCTTGTGTACTCCAACTGTAAAATCTGTGAGATCTGGAGAAAGCTATCTGGAGAAATGTAATAGCTGATGCACAAATGTTAATGAACCATATTTTGGGATTCGAATGACCACCATGTTTCGAGGTTCAGTTAGTGGAGATGAGGGGCTGGTGGTTGAACTCTGTGAGGGGGGGTCGACCCAGGTGGTAAGGTCGGAGGGATTGTAGAGAACGACGTCGGAGGCGAGGAGAGGTATGGCGAGGTCAGATTTGGCGGTGGAAGAAAGATGAGGCTGCTGGGGAGATGCGGTCAACCCAGCTCCTTGCATTTAATGACTTCCTTTGCACTTAAGGAATTCTTCGTCTAGCTGTTTCAAAAACTGTTGGATCTTCTCAACTTCTTCCACTTCAAACCCCAACAATAACAAAGCAGGTGGACTAAATATCATTTCATCTGCATTTAGATGAACGAATTTTGAATCTTCAATCAACTCACTAGAAACTCCTTCTCCTTCATAAGAGGCTCTTGGGGTGCTCTTGAGGAGCTTCGACTAATGGCTTATTGGAGCCATTGGAGGTTTAACACTGTAATCCTCCAAAAGTTTGATCACATCATCGTTTTTGTAATAAATTGCATCTGCAAGAGGTGTGCTGCCCCAACAATCACACAAGTCGACCTCGGCGCCTCTTTAGAGCAAGAGCTGGACAACGTCGGTTTGGCTCTGGCAAGCGGCGACATGAAGGGCGGTGTGGCCGTCGATGTCAGTGAAATCGGCATTGGTGCTGGAGTCGATGAGCTCTTGGATGGCGTCCAAGTCGCCCTCCTGCTGATTGCTGCTGTTGCTATGTCATGGGTTCCATGTGTGGAAAATGATAATTGGAATTGGGTGTGAATGAGAGTAAGGTTGAACCTGTGCTTGCTTGGGTTTTGTCTTTTTCCACATTATGCAACTCCTTTTCGGGCACCCAAAGGTATGGCTTCCCTCTTTTGCAGATGTACTTAACCTTTGATGTGTATATGTCCTCCTTGCTTCCTTTAGCATCAGGTTTGATGGCATTGAGTTGCCCTTGCTAATTGGAAGATAGTAAACTCTTGCATTTCTCGGCAAATGTTAAGACGGTTGCCTTGTTGGCCTTCGTGGGTTTCGTAGTATTGCACCCCAAGTGCTCGACGAAATTACTCAGGGAAAGAAAGTGTTCGCGAGAAAAAGAGAGAAAGACAGAATATGAGCTCTGGTCAGGGTCTTTTGCAGATTTTTCAGATTCACGGTGGTGGTGAAAAAATGAAAGAGAACCGACATAGTTTTTTGTATCGTTTCCCACTGACTGCGCCAAATGTTGATGCACAAAATCGGAGGTCTTGGAACAACATAAATCCGATCGTGAATCTGCAAGTAATGTAAATGACACAAGATGTATCGTGGTTCACCCCAAGGTTTGGGCTACGTCCACACTAATTGTATTTATCTGAGAGTATTTGTGAGGGAGAGAATGTGATGTGAAAGCTTTGAGAGGATGAAATAGCCTTAAGAAATGGCCTCCCCTAATTGTGAGGGTGAGGGGTTCTTTTATAGAATAAGGACTCTTTACTTATTACATATTTGCCCTTTCCTTTACCACATAATTACATTTAAGTCCATCGAGTATTTATATGAGATCTAAATACGAGGCCCTAAATATGGTATAAACAAGCTTCAATAATGGAGGACAACTACAAATTCTCAAAAGCTTCACACTACCTTGATTAAGATAGTGTGAAGCAAAATCAATTCATGCTACCTAACAAAAGCTTCAACTCCAAAGCTTCACCTACAAAGCTTCAACTCCAAAGCTTCACCTACAAAAGCTTCAACACAAAAGCTTCACCTACGAAGCTTCAACTCCAAAGCTTCACCTACAAAAGCTTCAACACAAAAGCTTCACCTATAAAGCTTCAACTCCAAAGCTTCACCTACAAAAGCTTCAACACAAAAGCTTCACCTACAAAGCTTCAACTCCAAAGCTTCACCAACAAAGCTTCACCACAAAAGCTTCACTAACAAAAGCTTCACCACAAAAGCTTCACCAACAAAACCTTCATCAATGGAGGACAATTACAAATTCTTAAAAGCTTCACACTATCTTGATCAAGATAGTGTGAAGAAAAATCAATTCATGCTACCCAACAAAAGCTTCAACTCCAAAGCTTCACCTACAAAGCTTCAACATAAAAGCTTCACCCACAAAAACTTCACCAACAATAGCTTCACCCATAAAAGTTTCACCAACAAAAGCTTCATCCACAAAAGCTTCACCCACCACAAAAGCTTCACCCACAATAGCTTCACCCATAAAAGTTTCACCAACAAAAGCTTCATCCACAAAAGCTTCACTCACCACAAAAGCTTCACTCACCACAAAAGCTTCACTTACAAAAGCTTCACCCACCACAAAAGCTTCACCAATAAAAGCTTCACCAACAAAAGCTTCACCCACAAAAGCTTCACCTACAAAAGCTTCACCCACCACAAAAACTTCACCTACAAAAGCTTCACCAACAAAAGCTTCACCCACCACAAAAGTTTCACCTACAAAAGCTTCATCAACAAAAGCTTCATCAACAAAAGCTTCACCCATCATAAAAGCTTCACCCATAAAAGCTTCACCTACAAAAGTTTCAACACAAAAGCTTCACCTACAAAAGCTTCACACTATCTTGATCAAGAAAGTGTGAAGCAAAATCAATTCATGGTACCCAATAAAGCTTCAACCTCAAAGCTTCAACTACAAAGCTTAAATATATATATATATATATATTTTTTTTTTTCGGAAATTCGAAATTTCAAAAATTCGGAAATTCGGAAATTCGGAAGAAAAAAAATCGCCTAGGCCTCCTCTTCTTTGGGCCTAACAACTTTCATAACAAATGTATATGAAAAAGGAGTTTTGGGCTACCACTTAGAAAGGAAATGCCTCATTCGTCAACTCCCTCGACTGGAGACTTGGGGGACTCCTACCATATGCAACTGCACCTTGATACTCGGAAGTCTCACGACCACTCAGTGACTTGGATTTTTCAAGTCTTTAACCAAGAAGTTTTCCTCACTCGGGAAATTAAAGGAGCACTACCTCAACATACATGCTACACTTACAAAGCTTCAACATACAAACTTCAACAAAAGAAAAAACTTAAAGAACTTAATGAAGAAAGCCTTGGTGTATTTAACACAATACGTTGAAATGAAGCAAAGCTTGTTTATTGATATCTCAGCTAAGTTACAAATATGTACATATATATGAATCAAAATAAACAAACAAGAGGGAGCCTTCACAAAGTTTGCTCAGAAGAAGTCTCAGCAGTCTGCAGAGCCCCAGAAAGAGAAGGCACCGGAGGGTGATTATTCGGAGCCTTAGTACTAGGTAGAACCCTAGAAGGAGGAGGCACCGAAGGTTGATCATTTGGAGCTTCATTACACGGTACAACCCCAGAAGGCGAAGGCAATAAATGCCTTTGGAACAAACCCACAAACCTCTGATGATCAAGTAAAATCTGACCATCATTTGGAACAAACCCACAAACCTCTGATGATCAAGTAAAATCTAACCATTAGATTCCTGCAGCTGGTTGAGCTTCCTCTTCATGTTTGTAGCATAGTCATGTGCGAGCATGTGCAACTGTTTATTCTCATGCTTGAGACCTCTGATCTCCTGTTTGAGACTTATCACTTCAGTCGCCAATGATTCAACTTGGCGGGTTTAAGCAAATATGCGTTGGGCTATATTAGACACAGAACCTACACACTGAACACTGAGAGCCAGAGAATCCTTAACAGCCAACTCATCAGACCGTTTGGAAAGTAGTCTGTTATCTTTGGGAGTGAGAAGGTTCCTGGCCACCACCGCAGTGGTCATATCATTCTTCATCACAGAGTCTCCAACGGTAAGAGGACCAGTAAGGGATAAGAAGGATGGGCATCATATGTTGTCTTGAGAAAGCATGGCTGCCTCTTCATCAAAGTTCAAGTCAAAACAACGGTCGGATGGGCTAGACATTCTCAAAAATGATGAAGGAGAAATGAGGTGCAATAAATCTTTGAAGTAAAGGGAAAATTCCTACAAGCAATGACTCTCTGAACATACTTCTTGCACATAATTGGTGCCCTTATAAAAGAAAGGGCAACAGGGTCGTTGGTTCAAAAATCGAAGAGACACCACTCTCCGGATTTCGAGAAACAGATTTTCCTGAGTAAAATATGTCGACAATCCTCACACGCAACATCAGCTCCTCGGGTACCACAGATAACTTTGCCAAAGATCTCTGACAAAGTTTAGACACATAAATTTTGAAGGTCCAGCTACCCTACTATTACCCATAAAGGTAAAGGAACAGCACCACTGCTTGATAACTGGAAAGTCCCTATGTGTGTCAACCTCCGTGCTCCGTGGCAAGGAAAACTGGCAAAAATGCCCAACCTTTACTCACATTTGAGAAAACACTCCCAACAAGATTGCTTTCTCAAAAATCAAAGAGGCATAGCTCTCTGAATCTCGAGAGCCAGACTCCCGACAGGATTACTTGCTCAAAAATTGAAGAGGCACCGCCCTCTGAATCTTGAGAGCTAGACTCTCAACAGGATTACTTGCTCAAAAATCGAAGAGGCACATCTCTCCGAATCTCAAGAGCCAGATTCCCAACATGATTACTTGCTAAAAAATCGAAGAGGCACCGCTCTTCGAATCTCAAGAGCCAAACTTCCAACAGGATTGGTTTCTCAAAAATTGAAAAGGCACTGTTCTCCGAATCTCGAGAACCAGATCCCCGACAGGATTGCTTGTTCGAAAACTGAAGAGGCACCGCTCTCCGAACTTCAAGAGCTAGATTTCCTTAGATAAAGCTTGTCTGTAATCTTCACACATAACATCAGCTTTCCAGATACCACAGACCACTTTTTCAAAGTGCTCTGACAAAGTTAAAACACGTGAATCTTGCAGCTCCCACTACATTGCTATGACCGAGAAGGGTATAGGAACAGCATTACCACTCACTGTTGGGACAATTCTTATATATGTCGACCTTCATCTTCCATAGCCTGGCAGACTTGCAAATAAAAAAAATGCTCAACTTTTCTTCACATCCGAGAAGGCACTCTCAGCAAAGTCTCTCGAAATACTCAGTTTTTTTCCCCCCGATAATACCTCTACAAACAAGCCACACCAGAGTAAGAGTATCTCATATCATCAGGGTTAAAAGCAAGAGTATCCCATATCATGCTTTTTCCTTGTCTTTTCCTTTGGCCTTATTCTTACTTGCAAGACAAGGAGAAAGTGAACAATCAGTCAGCACTTGGAATCAAGCTTCCAGTCATGAACTGACTGCCTGGAACCCCTTGGCTAATTACTTACCTGGCATTACTCTCAAGTACTCATCTTCAACATCTTATGCTTCTAGAGAAGATACCACATCTGCCTAAGGAATAGATAGGGCAAGTGAGAAGGATACAAGGAAGCATGTGGAGACAAGCGTAATAGAACACGTGTCAATACATCCACTACTTTGTCAACAACAAAAGTATCTCATATCATCAAGGTCAAACGTACTCTAGATTTGATGGACTTGTTTTGACCCTCAAATTCTTGAGTCGGCCTTATACTCTAGAGGAAACCAGAAAACCCTCCAGCCCAGTTCAAGAATAAGCCTGTGGAAAGTTACTTCTTTAAAAACAAAAGTATCTCTTCTCCATTTGCTTCTTCTTATCCTTGTTGTTGTTTATGACACAAGGAGAAGAAGAACAATCAACCGGAAGTCGAAGTCGAACCTCTGATCCAGGTTGCTTGCTTGGAAGTCTGATGGCTTACCTTGTCTGTTACCTCCTTCAGAAAATCTCCTAGCTCGGCGACTTGGGGGACTCCTACTATAGGGTTTGTATCGCACTTGACCAAGCCTGAAACTACAAGTAAGCTTCAAGTGAAATTGATACATTACCTTGTGCATCTTCATCGGTTAAAGATACCACCCTTGGATGGAGCAAAAGTACTTCCAGAGAAGATGCCACATCTACATATGAGACAGATAAGGTAAGTGAAAATGATACCACACTTCGGTACTTAGAAGTTTTTTTATTACTCAATGGCTTGGATCTTCCAAGTCCTCAACCGAGGAGCTTCCCTCACACGGGAACTTAGGGGAGCACTGTTTGTACCATACTTGACCAATCTTGAAACTACTGAGCACCGATCAACGTTATACAGTCAAGGACCCAGAAGAGTTTCCCTCAAACTAGAAGGCCAATCACAATGCGACATGTGTCGACATCAGAAGCCAATCATAGTGCGACACGTGTCAACATCAGAAGCCAATCATAACACGACACGTGTCAATGTCAGAATGAAACTAGAAACTCTCTTCTATAAATAGAGATCATTCTCTCATAATATTTCCTAATGTCATTTGTACTAAATCATTCACTAGAACTCACTAAAAGAGAGCTTGAACCTATGTACTTGTGTAAACCCTTCACAATTAATGAGAACTCCTCTACTCCGTGGATATAGCCAATCTGGGTGAACCACGTACATCTTGTGTTTGCTTCCCTATCCCTATCCATTTACATACTTATCCACACTAGTGGCCGGAGCAATCTAGCGAAGGTCACAAACTTAACACTTTATGTTGTACCAAAGTCCCTACTGATTTTGTGCATCAACAAAATCCATCAAAATCTACAATTTAATATATGAGAAATGTTACTAACACTCCTTTTTTTTAACAAATGATAGCGTTAGTAGGTTAAAATGTTAAATATATAGGGAGATGGAGATCGGTGGGAATCAAATCCGCACTGAGATACATAAATGTTATTGTTTTTCACCACTGAAATAAAGCGTCATCTGTCATGCATTGCACCTCCTTCATTTTCTTTATTTTGTTTAGTTGAAAATCTTCGAAATGCAATAAAAATCCTTAATGAAATGCTTAATTGAATTAATAGTCCTCATGGTAACAGGATAGTTGGAAGATAGCCCATGTGGTAAAAAAAAACTAGGATTTAAGCCCATGTGGTGAAGTTTGTTAGGATTTATGCCTAAAATTAAAATTTTTGTGAACTTTCAGTTAATTATTAACACGTAAGCCAGCCCCACATGCTAACAATTAACAGAGAGTTTCGTTTTAGCCTAATATGTATATAGAGAGTTTCGTTTTAGCCTAATATGTGTGGCTCACGTGCTAATAATGAACAAAAAGTTTATAGAATTTTTAACTTTGGGCATAAATTCTAACAAACTTCACCACTGAGGCTTAAATCCTAGTTTTTTTTTTTTTACCACAAAGGCTATTTTCCAACTAACATGTCACCACGGGGAATAACAATCCAATTAGGCCTTAATGAAATCATCAAAATGCAATAACTTGTGAATAGTACATAACTTTCATGAACTCTATTAAGTCATGGTTAATACCTTAAGGGCCCGTTTGTTTGACCGGATTAGGGATGACTAGACTGGACTAGACTATAGTCCCTTGTTTAGTCTGCACCAGGATTGGGTTTAATGACCTTAGCACGGACTCGCTCAGATTATACGCCTCCTTAGCAGTTCTTAACGAGGATCCCCAATTTTGGGCGGACTCGTAAGCCAGAGAAAACCACGAGAGATTCAGTCGTCCAAGAACCCCCCAACGTCGCTCGTTCTGCTCGTCCTCATCTCTGCGTCTTCCCTCATCGTTGTCCTTGCCTTGCTCCCTCATCGTCGTCCTCCTCAGCCTCATCTCTGCGTCTTCCCTCATCTGCTCCGAGTTGTTCGGTAAACTTCAAATCTTCGATTTATTTCATCGATTTGTTTTGCAGATCGTGATATGACAGAGCTTTATTTGATTTTGTTGTTTTGGGTTTGAGAAATTTTCAATCATAGAACTCTGTACTTGAACAAATTAGGGTTTTGATTTTTAGGACAAATTGAGATTAGAATTTGGGGTTTTTTCATATTTCAACTTTTCTTTCAAATCCAAACTCAGAAACATGGGTGACTTTACCTGTTTTGTAGCCCTTCACATTGTGGTTAAAGTCATATATGTTTTGTAACATGAAGTACCACAGATGACTGGTCTTGCAATCATGCTTGTTTATATTGATTATCTATTTCTTGCTTCACTAAGTTTATGTTACGTCTTTAAGGTATGTCAAAAGGGAATTGCAATGAAGTATTTGATGGCTTTATAATGTTTTAGGATTGTATATAGACTATAGAGCAATAATCTCTAGTTATATCATATGTTTGGCATGTTGTGCCTCGAGATGTTGAATTAGGTCTGGATTGATAGTCTAGTGAGAAAAAATTACTTGGTAAAGTAGGCAGGGCACAGTAAGTGAAGCGAAATATCTACAATTTATGTATGCCTTAGGCATTATCTCCTATATTCCAGAACAATTTAGTAAGAGTAAACTAGGCAGGGCTTATAGGGTGAAACAACTAGAAAAAAAATCATTTTAAAGAAAAATGGTTAACAGTTAACTGGAATGTAGTGAGAAGGATACCCCTTTGAGAAGTAACCAAGAAATGGCTATCAGATTTGCTAGCACCTCTCCTTAAAGTAGTTTTGCCGGGTTTAAAGAGACTGGTCTCCAGTGCATCTATGGCTTACTTTTCAATATGATCCCAAGGCTACATATAGATAAACACCATAAAAACCCTCATATATGCTATTGATATGATTAATACAGTAAAAAACCTGAACAACTGGTTCACTCAGAGGGTTTAGACAGTGTAGAACATATTCTTCATACTGCTCAGTATTCACATTCTACTACATCTGCTACGTGGTGCTTGTTTCAGTTGAATATAGGATTAGCATCATTAGTAATAAGGTTTGGGTGCTTACTCATGTCTAGTTCTAACCTTCTTGATTATGTTAGTATACAGTAATTATGCATGTACTTTGTAGTCCTGCTGCTGTTTGAGCTTTGTCATTGTAATTTTCATTTTAAGCTTCGTAGTTGGCTTTTCAATTTGAAGTATTGAAACTCTACACAAGCGGAAAGCCGCATTTCATTTCAGATTTAGTCTTTTGAGCTATGGCTTTTATCTTGAAGCTCTGTTTGTCAGTATGCAATAGTTGAGACCATTCATGCTGGTTTTTCTATTGCATCATAGTTCTTAGCTATAACTGTTAAGACTAGAGGAAGACAATGATCTTTGCATATGCTATAGTTTCAAGTTTTTGTTTTTGGCTTATGAACTAGTCTTTGCATATACTTACTTTTTGGTATCAGGTTGGACCAGCCATTTAGGAAACTTGAAACTCTAGTGGGAAAGTTGCCTGTGGTAAGAGAGATTTACACTCACTTCTACGACAAGATAGAGTGCAACTGCTACCCAAAATGCAGGCCAGATGAAATGAAATGTAGCTAAAAAAGTATGCAAATGCAAAGCCAAAAGGACCCAACTACTGAGCCTATATCCATGATGTTCCATTCCCTGATAAGCTAAGCTTGCCGAAACTAAATTCAAATGGTTCTCTTATCTCATCCAATCCATGCAATAGAATGTTTCAACTTAGTTTGAAAGAGTCAACGATCTTGGAAGTATGAATTTTGTAATTTATGTATTTAGTTCTTAGTTATCTGTTATGTTTTAATTTGAAGAGTTTGGTTTCATCTCAAACTCTCTGTCAACTCTATATATATAATGAAAATAAACAGATGGCTAATTCATCTAGCCTAATTATACTTGAACAGAGATTTCTATCTTGGCATCATCCCTTTCTGCGTCTAACGACAAACCTCTCAACTTTTACCATAGATCTTGTTAATCATACAACCTTAGGATATGGGTGTATTTTGTTCATCCAATGCTACTCTTGAATCATTTATGTTTCCTTCATTGGAAAGAAAATTTGGTTTTTGTGTTTTTATTGAATCTCACTCTCATCCAATATTATTAATTTTAATAATATCTTTAATAAAAAAAAAAGCAATTACAATAGAACAATAATGTAGTCCTAGTCTGAGCAAACACCAAACTGGTGACATTACTGTTTTCATTATCCTGCTTCTTAATCCGACACTACACCAAACACTTCACTAAGCTAGTCCATCTTAGTCTAGTCTAAACCAATCCAGCTTAGTCCCTGAAACTAGTCCAGTCCGAGACAGTCTGGTGCAACAAACGCACCTTAAGAACTTCATGGAATGTTTAGAAGTCATTAGAATTTATCCTAATTAAACACCACAACGCTTTTATAGACTCTTTAAAAATCTACATTGAACGCACATAAATTTTCAAACTCCACCAAATTCTTTTAAGGGAGACATTGGATGTGGTCTCTAACTATGAATATTCTTTAACTGAAATCTTGTTGGTTTTCAATTTTTGATCGAGGTCTCTGAAATTAATGTGATAATTTATTTCTATGTATGTTACTATATTTTTTAAATTAGAAATTGAAATTTATAGTTGTTTATATTAATGAGATTTTAAATAAAAAATCATAATTTGTGGGATTAAAAATATTAAAATATAAATATACTATTGTGTATGTGTGTGTATAAACATGGGTACATTCATCAAAATTAACCAAAAAATTATTGTACCAAAACATAGGTACATTCTTCAAAATCACAACAAAAAAAAAAAGATATTAGGCTTAATAACATTAGTAAATTTCTTCAATTAAACTTGACATAGATACATTTTCAAATCAAAGAAAAAAGAATGTACACATATAAGTTTAAAAATGGATTAGAAAAAAAAATGAATAGATTTTATATAAGAAAAAAAAAGGGGGTGGTACATTTTACATATAATAAATTGGTATATTTAAGAATGAGTACATGGATTCATAGTACGTTTCTCAAATGATATAATTAGGGGTGGAATTTTTTCCCGAAAATCCCGAACCGTCCCGATCCCGTCCCGAAATTTGACCGAAAAATTCCCGAACCGAATTTCCCGAAACATTCGGTACCCGAAACCGAACCCGTCCCGAAAGTTTCGGGTTGGGATTCGGCCACAGCTTTGAAAGCTTTCGGTAATCCCGAACCGAACCGATTATTATATATATATATATATTTATTTATTTATTTATTTTCAATTTTTAATTAGAAATTACTTGAACCGTTGGATTTGTTAAAATCTAATTCAACCATCCATTAGTTAGGTCATTTTATTAGGTTGGTGATCAGATCTCTCGGACTCACTCACTCTCGGTCTCTCCGCTCCGCTCTCGCTCACTCTCTGCGCTCCGCTCTCACTCACTCTCTCCGCTCTCACTTGCTCACAGTCTCAGTCTCCCTCACACACACTCTCACAAACAGTCTCACCGCCCGTGCTCCTGCCGCTCTACTCCTCCGTCGAATCCACGCTGCTCCTCATCCTCCACGACTCACGCAGACGCAGGAAGGAACCAATTGAGTCCCAAAATCCAGGTTAGGGTTTTTAATTTTCACTGGGGTTTTGTCCTTCTCTCTCTTTAACTCTTCAGATAGCATTTCATAGAAACCCAATTAAACATATGAAAATATACAAGCAACAACCTATAAAATTTAACATAAATAAACAATGGTAAACTACAATTAACATAAAAATTGCTCACAAAGAGAGAGAGAGAGAGAGAGAGAGTTCTTACATGAGGTGCTGCAATTGCTTGAGAGAGTTCTTACATGTGGCTTTGTAGCTAGTGTGGATTGTGACCTACTTATTTGTGTGTTTAGATACGCAAGCTAAGTGTAGCTGCTTGGTTTCGTATCTGTTTGAGATTTTTATTTTATTTTATTTTGCTGTCATGATGTGCAGGACAATCCCAATTTCGAGGGTGAAACATGTAGGATATGCATGAATGCAATAATTGACAAGGGTGTTCTCAATTGCTGCCAGCATTGGTATGCGCTTTAGTGTGGCTTTGTGAAATTGAAACAAGTGGGCTGGGCAGTGGCTGTGTAACCTTAATTTTTTTTGTTTTTTGGGCAGTGACTAGCTGCAATCTTAAAAGCCCAACATTTTGGGCTTCAAGGCCCAATCCCGAAGTATCCCGAAAATCCCGAAACACTTTCGAGAATCCCGAATTTCGGGAAATGCACATATTCGGTTCGGTTTCGGGATATAAAATTCCATCCCGAAATGTTTTGGTTTGGGATTCGGGAAAGGAGTTTTGGTTCAGGATCCCGACCCGAACCAACCCTAGATATAATGTAACAAGTTGAGGCAAAATATTATATACATCAAGCAACCGAGAGACAGGCTGAGGACAATTTGCTCTAATTCTCCACCATTCACGTTCTGGAAAATATTTTTTTTCATATTACAATTCTTTTTTTTTAATATAGAGTAATCATTGGTAGATTAAATTTGTATATTAAATTTACAAACTAAATGATGTATCATCAATAAGAAATAAACATATTAATTAACACTTAAGTAATAATCTAATCATCAACTTTCATGTCATTTAATTTATACAACTTTGTCTCTAAATTCACTCTTAAATACATTTTGTACTTCACCAACACAAAATGTTAAATCTTTTCAGTGAGACAAGCTCATCTGCTTTACAACCGAAACCCCCTGACATTGCTGGAAAAAACTACTATATATATTATTCGTATCTTACCTGCAGCCAGCCATTTGGTTTCATTTGTTTGCGGAGGAGTGAAAGTTTTAGTGGAGGATTCTTTTTTTTCTTAATTTTTTTTTTATCTTCTTATTTGAACCGTTATAATTAAGTTACATTAACAATTTATATTATTTTTTAATAAAAATAAAAAACAAAATGTGAGACGAGAAGAAAAAGATAAGAGTAAAAGTGAAGAGAATCCTACTCCAAGTTTTAACGGCTAGCTATAACCATGCACGCTGCCAAAAGTTTCTTAGTACTTTACAGTCGGCCTCTCCCATGTGTTATAAAAGGTACACCCCTTCACACTTCGAAAAGGCCGACCTCCGCATGCCTGCCATGATGAAGTATCTGCACAAGCCGTCGTACAACGATTGTGCTTATACATGTCTCATTTTCTCACAAGAAACATGACAAGTTGCAGTACTCTGCCATCATGTGTTGAGTTTATATTTGGAATTGCAAAGTCTCGGGGGAATTAAACAAGTATGAAATCCAAAGATTCTTAGGGTTGGTTTTGGTTTAATATTTAAGTGAGTTTATATAGGTTCCGGAGTGCATTATACTCCATATTTGAGTCCATGTGCAAAACACATTGTTAAACTAATTTGGCTATGAACCAAATCCCGTATTAAGTCTACGTAGCTAGTAACTTCCACACCACATATATATGTTATGTATGTGAAAAAGAAAGTTATTGTTGTAATAGTAGGTAAGTGAAAATTTTGCGTGCGTGGGAAAGTAGGTCAATGAAAAATTATTGTTTCACTCTTAGCTATGGATTTTTTATTTTTTGTCAAACGATAGATTTTATTATATTAGGTGTTAAAATAGCTAACGATATGGTTTAAACCCACGCCGTCATGCAATAACTCAATACTTTTCCATCATTGTGATAAAAGGTCACTTGCATGAAAATTATTATTAAACTCATTTAACTAAAAGTGGTATATGTTGAGTCCCATATCGGCCATTGAAAAAAAGAAATAATAGTTTAAATATCTTAACCCCACTCCAACTAATACTGAGACATTTTGTGATAAAACCTCACACATGTCGGATTATGCAGGTGGTAATTACCAAGTTGAGGACAATATTAGTGTTGTTGAAAGTGGGCCCTTAGCCCACCTCTCTAATAATTCTACATGTTATCAGAGATAGGGAGCGGGCCCATATTATACTTCCAAGTGATGGGTAATGACCCATACATTAATATTTGGAAGCAAATACTAAGATAGACCCAAAATTATTTCGGAAGATAATCACCAAATTCCTTTGCTTAGACAATTTCCATGATAAGATTAATCTCAATTATTTTATTTTGGCTGCATCTAACATCTTCGCTAGACTGCCTACGTACCCTACGAAGAGATCAAGCCATTTATAGTTCACAAATTCAATTTCTAACTCATTTCCAAAATCATTCAAGTGACTAACAATCACTAAGTTCAAACAAGTGATTCACACCAATTGCATATCAAATCTAGATTCAGAATATCAAAATTAGCTTAGAAAGGCACCATCGGCTCACTATCCGCGTGTGGCGGTTTCCGGCAAACGGAAACCTCAAATTTCGACGAACTCTAAAAATTACCAAATTTTATAGGGTTGTAGAGTTAAATGAGAGGAACAACTTTCATACCTAGGCCGAAATCCAATTCAGCCGGGAAACACCTCAAATCAGCTTCAAACCACCGGAAACCCTTAAATTGTGTGTTCTTGATTCGACTCCAAAACCACTCTGACATCCCAACCAATGCTTGGGCTTTGTTCAGGGGCTCAAGGGGAGTCTAATGGTGGTATTAATTGGATAAAATCATTTCAAAATTTGTGGATCTTGGGCAAGAACTGCCGCACCCATCAATGCTGTTTTCCCAAATTCAAAGTCAAATCTCTTGCTTTTTTGGGTGTAATAGGAAGAGGAGATGATGTTGAGTTGGTTCCAAGTGGTGGGTGGCTGCAACTCACCGGAAATTGGCTAGGAGACTACCAGATTTCATGGCTGCCGCTGGTCCCCCCCCTCCAAATTTTTTTTCCTCCCTTCCCTCCTTGTTCTCTCATCCGATTGGGCATCACCCTCATTTTCCCTCTTTTCCTTTCCATCCCAGTCACACACATGGCTTCAACTCAAAGCTCCAGATTATTTGGAGTTTTCCAGATTCAAGGCACAATGACAATTTCGTCCTTATATTTACTCACCTATAACTTCTTCGTTATAACTCCATTTCACGAACGGTTTTGGTCCACATGCTCGTGGTATCATCCTCCATCCAAATATGTCAAAAAACTTGACAAAATATTTGAGGATAAAATACGTCCCCATAAAATTACGTTTAGTCAACAAGGGGCATTTTTGTTTTTTCCCTTTGTCGATAAATTTTTCCACACAATCATATATTTTAAAATTTTCAAGGCATTACAGGTGGGTTCCCTTGGCCCCATGTGATGATGGTGGGTTCCTTGGCCCCGCATGTAGGGTGAGTCTCCTTGGCTCCACATGATTGTCGATTTATGGATCTCCCACTTGTGACCCACTAATTGGGTCCCACGTGAGGAGGCGTGTTGAGTCTCACATCGACCATAGAAAAAAAGAAATAATAGTTTAAATATCTTAACCTCATTCCAACTAATACTGATGTTTTTTATAATAAAACCTCACACCTGACATATTATGTAGATGGTAATTACTAAGTTGGGGACATTATTGATGTTTTTAGAAGTGGGACCTTGGCCCGCATCTCTGATAATTCTATAGTATAATGGCCAATTTATCCTCCTTGGTTGAAAGAGAAATTTATAATAGTACATGTTGGAACCAAATTTATGCACCATCGTGGATGGACGAGTGCAAGAACGACTACCTACAAAAGAGAACATATAACCATGAAGTCTTAGGTACCAGTGTGGTATCAGCCAAATGGTCTCCCAAGTTCAAGTCAATAAAAGTTTTAGAAATCAAGCAGTGGGCTAGAGAGCGAGAGAGTGACATGCAATGCAGAGAGCACAATATCAAAATACCTTTTATGAATTCCAGATGGGTGTTATATACTAATCAAGAGAGAACCCTTTTAGGATAGTGAATCCGTATAAAGCCGGGAGAATCCTAAATAATATCTAGCATAAGATATTATTTTCTTTCAGGAGTATGATTACTTGTGACTCAAGACAATCCTTAGATTTTAGGAATCTCCAAAGATATAGGAAACTAATCTGATCCCAATTGGATTAGGTTTGAGTATCTTGCGGAACTAGCATGATCGTTCTCGGCATGGCCTGTGAGCCTTGCCTACTATTCTGGAATCAGAGAGGGTGCGGTGGCATCGTTCACCCGTTTATGCGGCTCGACTCAATCAGAATTGTCTAGTCCATGCATGACCAGACTATGGAGGCACTTATATTCCAATCCGCCTACTTGGGCTGAGGAAAATTCATGGTCCCACAATACTAATGGTTGGAGCAATGATAATCCAAATTTCCAGTTTTTTAGGGTCACAATGGACAACCCCTTAGGTAGCAATATGGTTCACACTGCTTCACATTTGCTACTAGTTGTCACTAAAAGAATAAGCTTTCTGCTAATCACATAACAGATTACTTCATAATAGAATACACCTATCGGCAAGGAGTAATAGACCTATACCTGATTAAGCATCCACTTGAAGCCAGTTGCGGCAAATCACTCATTCTTCGAAGCACTACTGTACCAGTCCAAACTGTAAACTTTATTCAGAGTCTGTACAATTGAAGAAATATTTTCCCTCCTTTGCCTAACCGAGAATATCTCCTCGTTAGAGCTAACATTTTACGACTATTTAACAAGCTCTCAAACCATCCACTCACCGATCTCTGCATCGACAAGATTGCAAAGAATATTACAGGATTGCGTGCACATTCGGCCCTACAAATAGACCAAAACAGATACTTAACAGAGGAGATCTCTTGGGCATTGCTGAAGATGCCCTTATCCAAAAGAACAATGCTGCCCGAATTCAAATCTAAAGGGTACTAGATTTCAATTACCTGCTAAAAGTTTTGGGCATTTCTGGTAGTTTGATGTCGTGCAAAGGCCTTTCGATGACTTTGATGCTTTGAAATATAGTCATGGTTCGGATACTGATCTGCTTTAGAGTTTAAGACATTGAGCAGATATAAACGCCGAATACCATCTCAAACACTAGGACTGTCATCCTCGATAACAAAGGAGATTTCTTGGGAGGCTTTATGATCAAACTTTCCTGTGAACCAAAATTTCGCAAATAAGCACCTTAAAATTCTATTTCGCAATTGCAAATATTAGCCCCGTTTCAAAAATGAAAAATAAAATACCTTGGTGATGCCTTTTCTATAATTTGATTCTTTTAAGTGTTTTCTCACCGACTTTATTTGTTGTCAGCTAAAGTAGAATCCAATATTTTTACTTAATTTTTAAGTCATGGATTCATTACATAAAGAAACTTCCGAAGTCAAAATCACCAAAGTAAACTGTATATTCCACTTGGAATTATATTTCCTGAAAATATTTGGTATTTCAGAATAATAATAACCACAGCAGCCTATATCACATAAACAAGGTTTGAGGTTCCAATTGTGTCTTCACTGGATGGAAGATAATTGTATTTTAGCTATTTGTTTTAGTGAAATTTCATAATACTAATCTTTTCCGGACACGACAAAAAATAAAAAACAAGCGAAAATTTTATTGTGCCTGAGTATAAAATATTCCAGATATTTTCACTGTTAGATATTAGTTTTATGATTTTGACCAAAGATGTGACGATTAAAACGTCCAGAATACCCGAGACAACAAGGCACCATAGAAAATTCTGAAAACAAGACCTTTCCCTTTCCTGCGCATCTACGTACCTCAAAACTTACAAACAATAAAATAGAGAAAAAATTCCATGAAATAAAATCAATCCAACCATCCAACAAGCACCTCTTCCTCTTTAGATCAACCAAGTGTTTTAATAATGTACAAGAACAGCCTGTGTAAGTGTTAACAATAAATGCTACTCTGTTTCAACAACTACGCGTATGTGTCTACCTAAATTAGAAACTCTATGCACAAATTGAATCAAATAATAAGCAAAAATTAATTATACGTAGCTGCAAAACCGGCTACAATACAAACTATGCGAATATCTGTTGAATGACGGTCTCGGCATTTCCGTTGTATTGTGCAAGAAGATGGATAGCATCGGCCCTGGGCAAAGCTAGAAATTCCTGCAACCACCCACACAGTGAGATTAGTTGAAGTGAACGAACCAGTGTTTGAACTTAGAAGATGTGGTTTATATTAAAACAGACAAATATCATTGTCTAGTTGCAGTCAAATTATATTTATACAAGTGCAAATAGTCGAATTGGATTAAAAGAAATCTTATGCCGTACGGCTGACTGAACATGCTAATGACCATAAAGTGCACATGTTTATTTTTGACGAGGCCAAGTGAAACTGTCGCGTTCGTCGAAAGGGAAAATTCACTACAAATAATTGAATATGCTTCCACATGGAACAATTTAGAAAGATATAGATATGCAAGTTCAGTTCATAAAACTCACCATTACTTTTAGTATGGCAGTTTCATCACACACAACATCTCTAGACGACACTTGAGTCAGGCTGCTACCATCTTCCACCATCCTCGTGCTTGAAGATACTGTTACTTGGGAAGACCCATTAGAGCAACTATCTGCATTTGACTTAGAAGCAGCGGCAGCAGCAAGCGAAGGAGTATTAACTTCTTTCAAGGAATCAATCTTTAATAGGCTTTCGAAGTGGTCTTTACACATTTGAAGTTTAAACCACTCATTATGGGTGTGAAGGGTTGCTCTCATTATTTTCATAAGCTGGGGCTCGTCAATGCCAAGCCTCCTACCAATTGCAACCTATCACAGACAGAAGCAAATGTTTAGTTCGCACTTATGGCATGGTACATTGTATAAATCACATTTAAGACTCATATCCAGATAGAAAAACGATTTAATGGTGGTTATGTTAAGCATCGGCAGTTCCTATTAATTTTAGTATGACAGCAAGTCATGGCATACCTGGAGTGAAGTTGCAAGAGCATGTAAGGGCAAGCCTTTCCCAAGTGCATCTTCATTAGGTTGGAGCAGTGCTAACAAAGTCTCCTTCAAGGGCTTCAGTAAAACTGGATCACTTGCAGCTAAAGGACCTAAATGAGAGCATGCAACCCTCAGAGCACTAGAATGATCACCTGAGCTGACAAGCTTAAGGAATTCAACCTACAGTTTGTGAAATTATCAGAATGTAAAATTTTGTATATTATAGTATGATTTAAAAACAATTCAAGCTATTTACAATACATGAGCTAAGTACCTGCTTAAGTTGGAAGAGTAAAACAGGATTTTGTACAAAAAAATTTGGGTCCATAGAATTAACTTCTTCCACAACCTCCGCAGCCATTCCTTTGCTAGCTAGTTCCTTCATCCCAATCACAATCTCATACTTGTCCTCCACGTTGTCAAGGCCTAAACTTAAGCATTCTGAAGCCTGCAGAGCAACAACATTGTCAAATAACAACCAATACTACCACTACTACATGACAAATAATTCGAACAATACAGAACCTGCTGTTCCCTTGATGAATACGTATCAGAAACTGGGTCAATTATGCTAAGCTCTTTAGAGTCTTTACTCATCTCCTTACAGGAAATGCCAGGAGTAAAATCAAGATCATCTTGTCTTCCCCTCCATCGCTTGCGTTTACTTCTTTCTGCAGGTGCACTGGGTCTTCTTTGTAAAACTCTGAGTTTATCAGGCTGATGTGATCCACTGGTGCTACAATCTTCATTAGTGCTCGATGGCTCACAAACGTAACGCATTTCAATATCCATTCCTTGCATGCTCGTCACATCAGAATTCTTTCCAGGGGAACCACCAAGATTATCATTACTAACGGAAATCTCACCATCAGAATGTTTGCTGGCTCCATAATCGACCTCATGAGAACAGTCTCTTGACGGAGAATGCCCAATCACCGGTTGATCAACTTTCAAAGATTTGGAAAGGCTTTGCACCCCAGACACTGCATTGGATAAGTAGATCAGTAGTAGTCAGAGTCTGACAAGTTAAAATATAAAAAATAATAATAATTAAAATAAAATTAAAAAAACAAGCTCACAGGCTCACTCAACAAAACATTAGAAAATAAGGAAGAAAGAAAAAGTTCACAAGTTTCACCAGAAGAAGTTGCAAAACCGGAATCCACAATGCCCCTGTAAACGCAATACTCATGCACCAGCTCGTCAAGCATGGCAACATCAAATCTCATTCTGCATAATTCATTCTGCAGTATAAGCAGAAGTTTTAATGTTAGTGGACTCAAAAATATCCAAGCCAACCATTTATAACATTTCAATGAACCTCTTAAACAAGTTACATGATATATGAGCAGGAAGATAATGTGCATTGGCATCATTAGGTGCATTCTCCCAGGGAAGCACTAGCATGCAAGCATAACAAGGCCAAAATCATGTTTCTAGGGTTGGGTAAAAAGTAGTCGAGTAACAGTACTATAACTTCTATATTTTAAAATCAGATCAGTCCCTACTCTTTAAATATGCATTTTTCATTCATCCAAACAACTAACAGTATGCTTCTTGTTCTTTTACTAGTATGTATGAATGTATGTCTTGCATGAAAATTAAGAGCTATGAATCAGGGTGGCAAAAGAAAAAGCCTGCATGCATGGCCACTTTCCCACGAATTGTGAATAAATGATGTAATAAAATTAAAAATTAAAAACAAATTTGAGGTAATTATAATAATAAGTACATCATATGTAATTATTAACCTGAAACGCCTGAAATAAATCACCCTTAGCAAATCTCAAACTATCTACAGCTCCCTGTCTCGTGAGCTCTACAGCATGTGCAAGGGCTTGTATATCAACCTGGTTTTCCAATACAAACATGATTATATAAAGACATGGTTAGTAGTGTAATTGATGGTTTTAGTACTTAATTGTCAAACACATGAAGATAAGAAAAAAATATGTGGATATATGTATCACCCGCAAGATGCTGACCTATATGATAATTCAATTTTTACCTCCTGTAATGTCTATGAAAAATGTTCGCATTTTAGATAATCTCACCTCATCAAATGGAGGTGCTTCAAACAAGCTCTCCTGGGGTGTTGCAGGGGGGTCACGCTCCTCAAGAAGTAATCTATGTGTAAGATCTGAAATAGGCGACGAAATTCCTTGACGAAAACAAAATCCCTTGTGGATGCTGCATAAGACAGGAATAACTTTAAAAGACAACAACAATGAATCTAATGCCTGTGCTGCATCCCCACACACAGGCACTCAATCACCCACGCCCAATGAACATAATAATATTTATAGCAAGTAACTAAACCAAAGTCAAAGAGGCAACACCTTATCAAATATCTCAAGGTCATCGAGAAGATCGGATCATAAGCATGTAAATAAGCTCTCAAGACAGTGGAAACTAATCCGGCAATGTCAAACCTCCTCTTTTCAGACCACTGAAAAGCATAATGCAAACACCCCTTTTACCTTTAGTCTAAATGTATGGTATGGGAGTAAATTAAAAAATAATCTTTGCTCACAGGTGCGTATACATTACAAATAGTATCACACCTCAGTTGCTACCGGAGAAGATTGGTCTTCTTTGTCATATATAAAAGCAAGCAGTACATGCTTGAATTCCTCATAAGCTTCCTTAAAATGCAATAAAACCATCCATCAGAATCCATAATCAAACCGACAGAAGCAACAGGCGTCAAACATTTAGTAAAACAGCACAAGCCCAGTTTCTATAATTGCTAAATTTTGAGATAAACGTTATATAGAGCTATAGCTAACCCCTCTAGTCTCTAGTAATAAATTCCAATACAAGCTTAATGAAAGCAACAAACCATACAAGCATCAATACAAAGAAGAAAGAACTAAGTTTTTAAGTACCGGATAAGCGTCGAGGGCACACGGAGCAAGAGCATTCCTCAAGCAATTGATTGCAGAATCACGATCCTCTGCGGTCCCTCTCCTCAATAGCTCAATAAACCTCTTCAAAAGAAATAGCCAAATGTTAATAATTCCACAAATTAAACCCTAGAAATTGCAATTGACAACACTTTCCAGCGTTTTCTCGGCAGCCAAACAGCTGGAGTACCTGTTTCTGTAAGCGGAAGAGGAGCCTGTGATCGTCGAGAATGAAAGGGGCGTGGGAGCGGAGGAGACCGATGGCGGCGTCAATGTGACCGGCCTCCAAAGACCGTCTGATCTGACGAATGATCAATCTCGAGTGGTACGACGAGGAGGAGATAGAGGAGGGGGAAGAGGAAGACGGAGGGGAAGAGGGCGGGGAAGACGACGTCGTAAAAGTGGAGGAGGAGTCTTCGACTAGCTTCTCCGATTTGGCGAAATCGATGATGAGAGCGTCTAGGGCTTCCCAGTTAATTGGCGTCGAGTCCATTTTTGGAATTTTCCGGGAAAAATTTAGGCTGTTTGGTTCGAAGGAAAATGTCTAGAGAGGGAGAGGGAGAGAGAGGTGGTGGAGGCGCGGAGGGGAAAATCTTCCCTGAAATTAAGGAGGACACGATGTAGAAAAAATGTGGATGAACTGGAGGTCTTTCTTTATGGTTTTGCCACGTGGATGCTAATTAGAGGACAGAGGGTTCGGAAATGCTAGTGTTACCCATGATAGCAAGTCCACCCCTTACCCGATAATTGCCAGACAATCAGATAATAGGTAATTATCACGATCAGGAGCCGTAATTGATCAAATGCATTTACAAACCCTAAAATAAATTGTTCAGATATTTGTGATTAAAAAAATTAATAAAACTGTAATATTAGTTTGTTATTATTTTTATCTTTTTCACCTTTTCCTTGCCATCGAAGCTTCTCCCCTCCTTTTGTCTCTCCTTTTCCCCCAATCTTTATGCAACCCACACTCCCTCCAAATTTGGACCCAATCGCCATCATCATCACCAGTAGCACCAGCAGTTGCTAATCACAAGGCACCCGCCATCATCATCACAAGTAGCTCAGTAGCACACTGTTGTCGTTGCTGGAGGCAAACCGGCAATCACTGTGGCCAACGTAGGTGATGCGTACCCATTTGAGCGCCTTCTCAATTTCCATCCGTATCAGTCCCTGTTGTTAAAGTTGATGATGAAATGGTAGTTTGGCTGGGAGCTGTTGTGGGACCATGATTTTATGGATCCATGATTGATGGCAAAAAGGATCGGAATACACGAAGCCCATTGAGCGTAGTCCGACAAGTTAGGGTTAAAACCTATTAAAAATATTACTTGTCCCTCAAGTAAGGGCAATCCTAATTATGGTCAAATTAGGTAACATGATCATGATTCTAAGAAGATTGGATATCTTATCCTAGATTTCCTCCTAAATAGTAATACGGATTTGATGAAGATTACTTTCTCTGCAAGAACTCTCAAGATCCCTATTAAGACACTACCATGGGTATTTATCGGGGGAAATCTACTTCTCCCTAAGTCTGATATTCTCTACAACACACATATTCTCTCAATGCCTAGCAGAGGCTCTTACGTCGCCATGTACACGTAGACACGTCAATGGAGAACTCATCTCCTTAACACCCTGCCATAAGCTACTCGTCAGGATAGTTCCTTCCATTCTTTCATAGAACTACATGCATGGTTTGATTCTCCTTCCCGGAAATATGTAAGCAGTCTTATTCAGATTCAACCACACCCCTCAAATCAACCCCATTCTCCCTTCATCGGAGATCATGGGCTAGTCCGATTAAATTTTTCCAATTGATGGATGTGCGCGAATTTGGTTCCAACAATTGGTGCTTTCATTGAGAGAACTCATATTCCCCCAACCAAATCACTCTACCATGTACAAACGAAGGGAATTGAAACGGACGTCTACGCTAAATTGAAGCAATCCCTTTGCACGGCGACTAGCTCATGATTAATACATTACAAATACGCATGATATTAATTATCACACTCAGATGAGTTGATTTGTCTTTTTCTACCAATTTAATCGCGTCCCTTGCATAAAATTGTACATGAATTTGATTCAAGAGATAGCCAGCGGTCTCTTAGCGGCAACTAGGACACTTAGAAAATCAAAGTTGGGAAAACCCATAGGAAGGCTGCGATCTGCACAAAATAGGAAGCAACTGTAATTCAGACCCAGTAAGTGTCGCGCAAGTTGAGACGATGTACCCGACTCACATCAAAGCAATTCCACTTCTTGATCCATAGATTCTGAACCGACATGACTCATTCCATCATCCATTCGTTGTGACTTGAAGTATCTAGGTACATCCCTGCAACAAACTCGCCTAACCTACATTATTTATCCGACCCACAATTCCAATTTAATCTGTTTCTTCAATTCATTTTGCGTTATCACAACACTTCATGCCTGAATTATAATAAAATACCAGTGACCAACGAATATTGTTCTGTCAAATAAAGCTACGAATTTGAAGAATATGCCCTCTATATAAGCTAGAAGATAAGATTTACAACAGTAGCAAAAACAAAAAGAATGAAGAGTAAATGGAAAGTTGGCAGTGAATGGAAAGACGAAAGTTGTTTTCTTCTTTCTTTTTTAATTCTTCGTGGTGGAAGGTAGCAAGACTAGTGAGAATACTTAAAGGAAGGAAAAGTTACAATGAAGATTCACATGGACAACATGCCCATTAATCATATGTGGGATCGCAAAAAGGGAAGACATGAATCATCCCATCTAAACAGTGGGAGTTATTTTCCAAGAAGTTCCGACATGTTTGCAGACCTCTGAGAGACAACATGAGCGATCAAGGTTTACATAACAAGAGCATCTGGTGAAGCCAGTAACTTCGACAACAAGATGATCCTAGGATTCATGGAGAGTGTATCTATGTGAATTCACCAAACCTGGACCTAGTTCATAAAGAGCTTTAAGCTAGAAAGCAAAGACATGTTTGGCTCCACATGGACCAACGCCACCTCGCAAGGTTCGACTCGTAAACCTCTCACCTGAAGTCTACGTGCAACTCAGTTCAAGTCCATCAACAATCCAACTGAGCAAGTGCTCGCATAATCGAACGACCATGAACACTATTTAGGATACACACATTCAAAGAGGGTTTGTTTAACTTTACCTTATAAGTTACCTCTTACATATGTATATAACCGTTATCTATGGACTCATTAATGAGATTAAATTGGTAATTTACCTATAGTGATCTTGCCCCATGATTAGATCATGGACTAATCCTTGTATTACCTTAAGCAATCCACTAATCTTTATTGCTTTTAGGCATACATCCAATATTAGCAACAAAAGCATTAGAACATTGAAGTCAAGCATATCTGATCTCAAGACACTCTTGTTAATCTCTTCACGAAGTTATTATCAAAGTTTACTTTTCAGAAGCTTGTTCAAAAATTTGAAATGCCTAAAATTTTAGATTTGCATCACTAATAGTTCTCATAGGGAGTTTTGTCGAACTTAGGGGAAGTATATTGAAGCATGTTTGCATGGTCTTAATGAGCAATTTTTCCTACGATCATGAGCAATTTTTCCTACTGGGTTTTTGCTAACTTTATGAGGTTTTAACGAGGCACCTCTTATGGGCTGGTCGTACCCTTGTGTGTATTAATGATCATCATGAAGATGTGAAACATCAACATACTGCATTGACTCACCTTTTCTCCTTAGACTATGAGTTTGCTCTATTGGGTTTACCATAGCTAGGTTTTTGTGAGATTCTTCTAATATGCACCCCACAAACAGACTCGTTATAAGCAATTATTGTACCTGCCAAAAACTAACGACAACAACCATCATCTCCTAATCATAAAGACTTGATGCAACTACTTCTTAAGTTGTACACACTTAAGGGGGAGTTTTGTAAACCGTGTGTTTAGTTAGGGATGTGATTGTGTAAACTTAAAGTAGAATCCCAATAGAATTTGGTGATCGAATCCTCGTAGACTTTGTATTACTTGTAAGGCAAGAAAGCTCATCATGATAGTATAAATAAAGGTACAAGGCCAGGGGCAAAGACATAATTGTCATACACTTGAAGCCTTCTCTCTGTGTGTGTTGACCCTCTCTTTTTCACACTTCTCTCAAAGTTAGTTTTACAACAATTAAGAGTAATTAAAATTGTCATATCTATAAACTTACATAGATTTATCTATTAGTCCGGCTACAGGAGAGACATTCATTCTTTATACAACAATGGTTATTAATATATTATTGATAATGTGTTGATATTAATATTATTGTTGCCAACAAAATATACCAACATGTTTTCAATATATTTCAATAAAAACGACACCTTAAACATAAAATTCTATTATTCTCAATATCTTCTACAAAAGAGAACTATTACTAATAGGGGTGGGTTCGGTTTAAATCGGTTCGGTTTTTTGCCAAAACCGAAACCAAACCGAAATTTCGGTTCGGTTTTTTTTCGGTTCGGTTTCGGTTTTTTGTTTTTTTTTTCAAAAAATGAAAAACATTGAAATTTTAAATTTTAACATATCCAACACAATCATAACATAAGCATTCTAACTAGAATCAAATACAATGAAAATAAACATTTAAAGTTGAAGTAAAATCATCAATCAAGTCTTCCAAAGTCCAAACTAATAACCTCACAACACAAAAATCGTATAAATGACTTAGAAAAGTTAAAGTGTATGATGTTGTTCAAAGATCAAGGTTGTTTGCTTGTAACTGGATGTTGACAACTTGATTAGTAAAAAAGTAATGCGTGGGTGGATTTATTTAGTGTGTGTTGGATTCTCTTCCATCACAAATTACCCAAGTAATCTACCCGAAATAAATGTTTATGGATTCTGTTACATGTTATATGAGAGTAGATTTGGAAAAGAAAGTTGGGGCAGAAGTAGACAGTGCTATGGAGATGGATGTAGGTACTTCAGGAGGAGGTTTGGTTCCGGAACCTTATATGGGGAATAAATAATAGGTTAGGGTTTAGAGTTTTTATAGGCTTTTTTTTTTAATATTTTGAGCTTAAAGTTTGGCAACACATTGGGTTTAGCACATTTTAACTTACAAATTGGGTTTAGAAAATAATACCCAAAACAAATAATCAAATAAAAAAAATTAATTTGGTTCGGTTTGGTTCGGTTTCTAGATCACTAAAACCGAACCGAACCAAAAGAATTCGATTTGGTCGGTTTTTTCAATTCGGTTCGGTTTTTTCATTCGGTTCGGTTTTTTCGGTTTCGGTTCGGTTTGGTTTTCGGTTTTTTTCGATTTTCAGTTTTTTGAACCCACCCCTAATTACTAACACTCTAAAATAGTCATTCGACGTTCATTTCTCTTTTATTTTATTCACTAAAGATAAGTGCAGAATGACTTTTTCTTACTGAAAGTAATAGCTCCCTTTCAAATATCTTCCTCTGTATGACATGCATCCTCAAATAAAATGGAGATTTGTTGATCTTTATAAGCTAGCGAAAGAAGGGTAGTTGAACGTGAACTCACAACATTTTCAAATAAAATGGAGATTTGATGAGTAAGAACAAATGGAGGATATAAGAATTAGGTTAATAAACTTGCACCAGAAGTATGAAGTCACAATATATATGATTCTGCTTGGATTTGGGCTTTAAATATTGCAGTTGAGTTCTAATATAACAAGTTGTTTGACATAAACACAAATAATTAATATCTGTTTTAATCAATTGGAGGACCACCGTTGTAATCTTTCCTTGCGCAGTCTTCGCTCCTCTGATAGTAAGTTTGCAAATCTGCCATGTCAAGTAGGGAATGTTGCATTGGAAAAATTAAGGTCTAATTGTTAAAGATTATAAGAAATTAAATAATACTAATATACCTAGTGAGGGCTTGCTCATTGGTGCCTTGATGTTGCGCTGGTTCAAAAATCCCTGTATCAAGATTCATCCTTGAAACAGGTTTATGCAAGAGCCTCTCACCAATCCTCACAAGCTCCTTCATGTTCTTCTTTGTTGCCTTGTCTGTCGATGGTGTGTGCCCACTTAATGTGTCATCCTACACAGGAACCCAATTTTTTTTTTCCAATTTTGGTCCGACTCGTTAATTTGCATAAAGTACAAAATAGTTGGAAAATAAAAAAATGGGGTCCGTAGCTTTTGTTTCGTGATTTTTTTTGTATTACATTATTGATCACATGTCCAATTGAGACACCTGCATCTTTCTTATTATGTGAGTAAGTAAGTGACATATAGTAAAGATCTCTCTAGCTAGGGTTTAAGCAAATATATATATGGGAAAATTAGGTTCACATCCTTCTTTTTGTTACTCTATTGATTAAAATCCTATTCATTTTCACTTTTTGATCAAGATCCTTGGGTATTAATAACATCATTAATTATTTGAATAATAAAATATTTTTATTTTTAAATATATTCCTTTAATGTTAAAAATGTTACAATTAGTATATTTATATTTATGGCTAATTTTTTTATCATATATTTTTATTTTTAGTTTGTACATATTTTTAATTTGCAAATATTTTTCATTTGTACCAATTTTCTTTTCATTTTTAATTTGTACCCATATATTAGTTTCTTTTTGTGCCGCTATTTTTTTAAAGTTTTATTTGTGTTTGTACCCATATGTATACCGTCAAGTGACATTGTATATTTAATCAATGATAGAAAAATTACATATTGTATATTTATGTTTTATGCCTAAACTTTGTATCATATATTTATATTTTTAGTTTGTACCCACTTTTAATTTGCAACATTTTTTTTTAATTTTTAGTTATATTTTGTACTCATGTATTAATTTCTTTTAGCGCCTATATTTTTAAAAATTCATTTGTATTCATAAGTTTTAATCTTTTATTTGTACCCTAATTTATTTCTAATGTACACATTCTTCTTTATTATTATACCATTTTGTTATATTTGAAATGTACCAATTTTTTTAACACTATGGATACATTCTTTTGCCATTTATTATTTCTTATTTTTACATAGTTTTTATCCATTTATTCAATCAAAATGTTTGAATTTTTTTATTGTAACCGTTTCTAATAGAATTATAATGAGAAATTTTAAATTTATAGGATTATAAATCTTATAAAATATCAAACAATTAATGTCAAAACTATAAAAATATAAAAATTAATAGTAATATAATGAGGTGTACAAAGTCAAGGGACCTTGATTAAACTTTGAATACTATTAAGGTTTTAATCAAAGAATGTTAAGGATTAGGGACCGCATCCAAAATATCCCATATATATATACCTGAATACAAAGGTAGTTCTGCTCACATTTAATGGACCTGAAAATCATGGACATATGGAGATCTACCGTGTCTCCACTAGCAAATGTAAAAGCATCAACCAAAGGGGAATGACCATTATCCCTGTAAAGCCAGCCCAAAATCCCCCACTTTGAGGCCACTTTAGCATCGTACTTCTTCTCTATTTTTGAAGTCCCACTGCCTAGTGAAAGCATGATGTATTTCTGATAATCTAGACTTTGTGGTGCTGCAAGAGCATCTGGACTCCCCGGGAACACTGTCCCTGTTGGCTTCATTGCTAGCAATGCCTACACCACAATATTCCAAATGATTATAATACTTTTTGCATTTTGTAAGCTATATATATAATATCGTATGCATGCAATCACGCATCGGTACAACTTCAGCGTTAAACTATTTGTACCATATTTTTTTTTTTAAATCCGAATATTTGTACCATATTTACTATCCTATTGTTGACCATGCATATATCTCGAGCATCGCACATCTATGACGAGAGATTCTCACATGTATGATGAGAGATGATATGTAAGTTAATCCTAGAAAATTTGTTTTAGAAGCCAAAGGCAATATGCGGGCAACAAAGAGGGCAAGATTAAATTAGGTTCACATTCTTTTTTTTGTTACTCCATTGATTAAAATCCTATTCATTTTCAATTTTTGATCAAGGTCCTTGGGTATTAATAACATCATTAATTATTTGAATAATAAAATATTTTTATTTTTAAATATATTCCTTTAGTGTTAAAAATGTTACAATTAGTATATTTATATTTATGGCTAAATTTTTTTATCATATATTTTTATTTTTAGTTTGCACCTATTTTTAATTTGTACCAATTTTTTTTTCATTTTTAATTTGTACCCATATATTAGTTTCTTTTTGTGCCCATATTTTTTAAAGTTTTATTTGTATTTGTACCCATGCGTATACCGTCACGTGACATTGTATATTTAATCAATGATAGAAAAATTACATATGGTATATTTATGTTTTATGCCTAAACTTTGTATCATATATTTATATTTTTAGTTTGTACCTACTTTTAATTTGCAACATTTTTTTTTAATTTGTAGTATTTTCTTTTTAGTTTTATTTTGTACCCACGTATTAATTTCTTTTAGCGCCTATATTTTAAAAAAAAATCATTTGTACTCATAATTTTTTAATCTTTTATCTTTACCCTAATTTATTTATAATTACCCATTCTTCTTTATTAATGTACCACTTTGTTATATGTGAAATGTACCAATTTTTTTAACAATATGGACACATTCTTTTGCCATTTATTATTTCTTATTTTTACATAGTTTTTATCCATTTATTCAATCAAAATGTTTGAATTTTTTTATTGTAACCGTTTCTAATAATATTATAATGAGGGATTTTAAATTTATAGGATTATAAATCTCATAAAATATCAAACAATTAATGTCAAAACTATGAAAATATAAATATTAATTGTAATATAATGAAGTGGACAAAGTTAAAGGACCTTGATCAAACTTTGAATACCATTAAGGTTTTAGTCAAAGAATGTTAAGGATTAGGGACCGCATCTAAAGTATCCCATTAATTTATTTCTTACAGGATTGTTTGCTGCCACCCCACCATCAACAAGGTGAAATTCCCTATCATTTCCTCTTGAGTCCTTAGTTTTGAAATAATGAGCTGGAAGATAAGTTGGAGCTGAGGAAGTACCGATGCAAACATCTGATAGCAAAGCATCCTCAGAAGTATCAATCTCTGCCTGCATATAAAGATCATAATTTTATATTAAAAAATGAACATTTTCGATCATACATATATACTTAATCAAATGATTATGTACCTCAAAGGTTGAGAAGACATGGGGTTGTAGCAATTTGATGTCAAATGTTGGTACAACAATTCGTGTCACAGTTTCATGCAGTCTTCGATATCCAAGTATCTTTCTAAGTAACTTTCTGAGATACTTGCCATCATATTTTGGTCCCCTTAAGGCATTCATTCTCATGATTATTCCTCTATATTGTCGCAAAGAAAAAGTATTAGTGCCCATCTATATGTTAAATGGAAATATGTTCTCTTGCGAGACAGTAAATTAGCCGGAATAAAAACTGTCAAGTATGCATTAATATCAACTCTATGTATAAATAACCTGGATTGAGGGAATATTTTGGGACAATGTTTGAGATAGAATGGAACAATAATATCTTTGGCCTCAAAAAGAGGTCGCTTGTTTTGATCAGGTGCTGTCATCATGGCTGTTATAAGGCCTCCTGTGCTAGTTCCTGCAATCACGTCGAAGTAATCTGCAATTCGGACTTCTTCTCCATCCAGCTCCTAAAATGAACAATAAAATTTTACTACTACTACTACCACTACTACTCCCACTACTACTCCCACTACTACTCCCACTACTACTCGGAGTTGTGCATGGAGAGCGACATAGAGACTGAGAATCATGCATGGCATGAAGTATTTGTATACGTACTTGTAGTTTGGATTCAAGGAAAATTAATACGGTTGCAGGGAGAATGCCTCTAATTCCTCCACCATCAATGCTTAGAACAGTGATCCTATCACCATAGCTTGATGGGTTTATTTCATCACGGAGAGAATGTTCCTGCCTCATCATCATTTGTTGAATTCTAAACCGAACAATGGATTATGGAGGACGATATAAATAGGTTAAGTTTCAAACTTTCAACCCAAACCCCATGCTTTATACTTTTAAAGAGGATTAGAAATTAGGTCAAGAGGTTTGGACTTGCCAAACAATCATAAATGTACATTTCCTCAAACGTTGAGTAATACATAACATGTGTTTAAAGTATATGCGTATATGGTCTACAATCTACTTGGACAATTGTACACACAAAACAAGTGTATTGAATTGAACATTATCTGTGCACTTGAGGTTTGGTGTTCGAATCTCCTTTTTTAGATATCGTTTGTATCAAGAAATAAATAGTAAAAGTTAATGAAAAATACTTGGTTACTTACTCGGAGGAGGAAGGCATTTCTCCTTACATAGGCAAATCACATCTTTTTACATGTACATATACTCTTTTTCTTTGTGCTTCTAATGAATTATTTTTGTATATATTTGTCTAAGTATGATTTGCAGTTTTGCACAGTAAATCCTTAAAGAAAAAGAACCAAATCGTATTCTACTTAAATTCAACGTCACGATAGACTTAGAGATTCTGGTCAAAATCTAAAGTTTTATGGTCAAGGCTTAGAGAGATTTTTCAATGTGCTGGGAACATTGCCCGATACACTAAGTATCATAATGCAAGTGGTTGGAAATTTTTTTTTCAAGTATCCAACTACTTGCATTATGATACTTCGACACACTAAAAAATTTCTCCATGGCTTAAGGGTGTGTTATAACCAAGGTATTAAATATCGGTAATATCGGAAATATCGGTAGTCTGAAAACACGGAAATATCGATGGAAATATCGGGATAATATCGATATCGATAAAAATTACATGGAAACCACGGAAATTGTAAGAAAAACTTGGAAATTTTTATTGAAACTTTGCAGGATGTTTATTTAGTCAATTATCTATTAGTTTATCACAAAAAATTGGAAGGAAATGCATTGCATGATGGATTTAACATTATCAAGTTGATTATATAGCGAGCTGACAAACATTGTGAGTGTAGAAAATATGTAGTAATTAATGAAAGAAGTCTAAACACACCATAATCATTTATATATAATGAATTAGTACAATATTTTACACTTTATACATTGCATGGTAAGATACATGAGTGACTTAGTACCACATAGAGTTCCTATGAGGTTTAAATTTTTCACTATCTTCATCATCTCTATGTCCATACCTAAATGTTTCTCTATCATAAATAACTAATGTAGCACACATAAATCATCACCAACCATCAAGGCATGACTACATCATAAATCATAATATATTAACATATGAGTATACTATGTTAGGCATACCATTGTTGAAATTAAGTAAAACCAAACGATGAAGATAATTGGATTTTTTTTTAAGAGATTAAACAAGCATCGGTTATCAAACCATATTATAATATCCTTTTCAATTTCACACCAAGCACAAAAGCATATAAGTTCCAAAACTTACTCTATGTAACAAACTCAAATATCAATTTTACACCAGCCATATTGGAGCCTTCACACGTTCCAAATTATTTAGAAGACTTAAATTGTTTTATCAACAAGATAATGAGCATTCAAATGTAAATACCTAATGTAGCAAATTAACATAACTACGTAGATAAAACTTGGATAAAATCAACTACCTAAATCATAAAACACGCCTCACAAAAATATAAAATTCATCCTATATATTTTGATCACCCTCTAATCTTATTTAATTAAAAAAAAACTACTCCCCCAAAACTCACACTGCCATTTGCACCAAACCACATTATCCATCATTCGAAGAAAACAAATTAAAACACACAAACCAACAAAAGGTCGATGACATATCACTGAACACTCCAGCTCCTCTCTCACCATGCAGACTCTCACTCTCCACGCATCCAACAGGTGTCCCTGACTCCCTCCACGTGTCCCCTCCACCGATGTCTTTCTTTTCCTTTAAACCCAAACCCTCATCCTCATCTTCTTCTCACTCTCATTTCTCGACCTCCGCCGACAACAAGCACAGATCTCCCACGTCTCTCGATCATTCTCCCACACACACATACACACACGCACAGAGACCCAAGGTCTCTCGATCCTTCTCCCACTCCCACACACACGCACAGAGACCCACATTAGCAGATCGGCTTCTGCTTCTCCCTCGTCGCCGCCGCCGTCGTCTCTCTCCTTTCTCTCTGCGCCGATGGTCCAAGACCCACATACACACATGCACACCCATCATCATCAGCATCCTTCTTCTCCATCTCCTTCTCATCTCTGCAACTCGGCGAACTCCGGCGAGGCCGTGCGTGTCGACTCAATTTCCGAACACCTCCGATGGTTTCACGGCAAATTTCATATATACAAATGTTCATCTCGTCTTCTTTTTCATTTTCATACCTAGATCGGAGTCTAGGGTCCTGTTTTACAGTCGGCCGGAGCTTCTACAGCTCCGGCGTTCTTCTTCGAGCGGTCAGCCATCGATATTATCGATAAATTCGATAATATCGCGATATTATCGATAATATCGATAATATCGCGATATTATCCCGAAAACCAGTTGGATATAGAAAAAAAAATTGGTATTCCTCAAAACCGATAATATCGGCGATATATCGCCGATATTATCGGCATTTCGGACCATGGTTATAACTTTATATCCATAAACATAAATAATTATTGGAATCCAATTAAAGGTCTCATTCCCAAGACTACAAGAAAAATTTATGTGTGACTTGACTTGCCACTAGACTTTGTTAAATAGCACTACAAATCCATTCAAATTCGCCACGTGGCAAATCTTAAATAATCATTCATTTGAACCACATTATTGTTAGTCCATTATGAAACTTAGCCGACTCCTCCATTTTCTTAGTGTAGATAATATTATTTTTCAAACAAAAAATCTCATAATTATTTTTCCTAATAATTATCATACACTACTATGAGATCAATCTAATAGTTCATTTTTTTACTTCTTTTGCCACTCTTTTTTCTTCCCAAATACTCCCTACAGTGTATGTTTTGGCGGACACTTTCTTCTCTCTCTCACTTCCTTCGCTTGCTTTTCTTAAAAACAAAACAAAAAAAGGTACATAAAAACCTTCTCCTGCTTTTATCATGGGATACAATCAAGGTAAGTTTTTTTTTTCGTTATTTATGCAATAGTTGATTTGATCATGTGAATTTGACATGAATAACCCACATATATATATAGGCGTAATAGGGTTAACATGTTAGTCTACTATTTGTTTTTTTGTTTGTTAATACATTAGTCTAATGTTGGGTTAATATGTTAATACGAATAATCGACATACACTACTACAAAATTATCTATAATTGGCGGTTCAAAAATCGACAAAAAATGTATATTACTGTCAGATTTTAAGCAAAATCCGACAGAAAATGGATGCAGTGGTGGATATAATAAGCGATAGAATTGACTGCGTCAGGAAATGAATTTTTCGACAGAAAATACTTTAAAACCTACAGAAATTATGTCGGATATAACCGACTGAAATTGTGTCGGATATAACCGACAGATAATAAATTAATAATAAATAAATAATAGCATTTTCTGTCGGATAAAACCGACAGGAAATATATTATAATAAATAAGACCGTTTTCTTTCGGTTAAACCGACAGAAAATAGATGAATAATAAAAAAAAAATATAACAGCATTATCCCTTCTTCTTCTCGTCATTCTTCTTCTGCTCGGAATGACCCAACAAGCTTGAACCAGATTCTGCAGTTCATCCTCGATCTCATCTGCAGAAACCGTAGGAGGTAAATTTCTTACATAGACAAATTTCAGAAAGCGTAAAATATGGCTCAAAAGCTACCTTCTTCCTCCAGTGCATAACCTTCCTCTGTTGCTTCTGCCCCAGACTCGGGCACAAATGGCTGAGCAGAGTTGGATTGTTCAACAGCAGGCTGAGGTGTGTAACTCCACTCTGATGAAGTTTGAGCACTTCTATTATAAGGTTGTGGAGCTGCTATTGGTGCAGACGGTTATTTAGCAACCCGCAACTATTATTTTTCAGTCATATACAACCAAATATATAGCACAAGTTACAAAAGCATATTCAACAAAATAGAGCTTAACGGAATGTAAGATTGCTGTGCAACTGCAGTATAGTCGAAGCAGTTTCCAGCTGATGCACAAAAGAAAAAGTCACTCACGCAAAGATGTAGAGAAGGCCATAAAGACATGATCACACAACAATGGGTTTAGGCACATACAATAAAAGCATAAGTTTTCTAAAATAACAGGACAACGTGAACAAGAAAAACAACAAAGGAAAATTAGGTAGCCTAACCAATAAGTTTACAGACAAATCCTATCCGGTGTCTGATATATACGCAATTATTCTAAAAATTCTAGCAAAAATACCAAATCCCATTCAACCAATGGCATCATGTCACAAGGTTGACATAGCTTTGAGACCACGCAGTGAATTCCAGAGAGGCACCAAGAAACGTAAACAAATGGCAGGATTTATAGACCACAGAAGAACAAAGTAAAATGCTAGAAAAAGAATGAGCACACTACGATTACACTGCAGTACTGCAACGTCATTAATAGTACTCAACTGTGAATCAAGAAACAAAACGAACATAGTATGTTTCTCACTACTTGTAACAAATATTCCTACTTTGATAATTACTAGAACCAAAAGAAAGAGAAAAACTTGAAACCCCTTGGGCGGGAAAAATGAAACAAACCTTCAGTTTTGGGTGCATTCTTGTAGTCGTCTAGGGTCAAGATGGGCTGTATCTCTTTTTTAACTAGATGCTGCCTTCTTTTAGTCTTCACCTGCAAGCGCAATACGAAAACCAGCTATCACATTACGCATACCCTTCAAAAGGCAAGAAAGAGAACTTAGGATATAATTCAGATCACCAAAAAAACATGTATATCTTCAGCTATACCTTCCTATCAACGTATGCTACATAGGGACAAGTTGGACAGAAGAATCTCGCATCGTGCATATTCAGCAGTTCATACTGCAGCATGTTACCACAACCTGGGCAGAACTCCATTTCCTAAAGCCTCTAATCACAAATCTCCCCCTTTCTCTGAAATTATTTTCGATTTCGAGATGTCATTACATTGTGCATGCTTATAAACTACCATCAACAAGCGAGAAAGAGAAGGAAATGAGGAGAAGAGAAAAGGGGGAAGGGAGAAGCACCGGCGCAAGGAAAAAGATGGAGGGGTTTTATTTTGGAATATTGTCATTAATGTCGGTTAAAACCGACAGAAAAAAATTGTAAAATAAAAATGGATATAAAAGTTTCATTACTGTCGGTTATAACCGACAGAAACAAAATGGCTGCAAAAATCCCTCCAAAATTCCCTCCGAAAATTTTAAATTCACCCCCCCCCAAAATTTTGTTACGATTTTAAAAAATAAAATTATAATTGTTTGGTTTAATAAATAAATAAATAATATGTATTTAAATAGAATACGTTTTTAAAAATTAAATAAATAATTGTTTGGTTTAATAGATAATTTTTACACTTTTGGTTTAATAGATAATTGACACACCCCGATCCTAAAATCAAGGCGTGCTGGCCGTTACGTGGGCGTGACATAACCAAAAGTGCGACACGGAAGCAATAGATAAGAGAAATACGAATAAACAAAAACCAAATACTAGTAATAATAACCAAGTAACGCTGCTAGAGTAAGTTTAAGTGTGAAACACACATATTCAGAGCCTAAGTACAAGGTGCAGTCAAGTAGGTACATTACTGAATTACAACACCTGAAGGTGAGTCCTACATGAGTAGTCTGTCAGAATGCCGTGGGAATCCTCGTGGGCCACCAACGCTGCTAACTAGAACCTAGAGGGACGCAAAACAAAGTTGAATAGGTCAATAAAACAAAGCTTTTCGAAAATCATTTCATTTAAAACATTTCTAACCCCTCGCTGTAAAACCTGTATACTTTCCCAGAAAATAACATAATATGCATATAAACCTTCAAATATCACAAATCACAATTCTTTATCAAAACTCAGAAAGTATGCCATGCATAAATGTCAATAACAGAATAAGGATGCATCAACATAATAGGTGAAATAATGAATCAACCGGAAACCCTGCAGTTGGTCCTGTACGGTTAATTCCATAACTCAATATCCAAACCAACCGGAGTCACCACAGTGACCTGTACGGCACTACTCTGCACATAAATCGAAACTACCTAAAGTAGTCTATACCATAAGAATGGTGTAAGAATACGCTCTAGTGCTTCTCTCATCAACAGCTGTATAATAATCTAAAATCGCCTACAGTCGGAACCACTCTATGGTCTGTACGACATGTCGGAACCCTCTAATGGTCTGTACGACATGCACCTACTTGGATCCAAGGTGAGCGTGTGGTGCGGGGTGAATAATATAAGCACTAACACTAGGGTGCAGGTTATGAGCTCTCAACACAATTCACATCATCAATAAATCATATAAACAATATAACTCACCTGATATTCACATGTGCGTCCACAGCACCATTTCACATATATATGCCTCAATTACTAATTCATATAATTCATAATATGCATGCTTGGCATTTTAAAAACATACTCTTATTTAAATTCAATTTTTGGGAAAATTGATAGTATATAGGTAATAACAGAAAATAACTGCCCACTCACTGGTAAGTCGAAGGGTCGTAACCCCTGTGATGTCCTTGGATGCGCTCGTCCTCGGGATAGGTATCACCTATATGCGAAACAACTATAAAAACGTTAATTAAAGCACATAACCGACAATTCGTAATAACTTCTCATACGATGCTCAATTTGGGTATATGAATATACCACAGTGACCTACTTGACGTCACGGACGTCGAGGTATTTTTAGAAATTTTTTTCGAGGTTGCACGCGCCCCCACGCACATCACCTTCTTTGTCCAGTCACCGGACTGGTTTCGCCGGCGACGGAAAAGTCGCCGGTTTCTGGGGAATTTTTAAATCGCCATAACTTCCTCATTTCTTCACTATTTTCAACGCTCTTTATATCAAAATGAAGATCTTGACGAGATAAACACATCCATACCTGCCTCGACCCCTAACTCGCCGGGGATTCACCGAAAAAAGCTTCGAAAGTTCCGGCCAAAATTGAAAAGTTCCGTTCTCAGTCCTCCGATGTCCAAATCTTACCAACGACGTACCCCGAAGCTCGTGAGGACCTCCTTAAGCTCACTATGAGCTTGAAATTCCCTGAAACACAATATTTTACGTGTGCATGAATAGTGCCCATTTTCGGAGTTATGATTTCACAATGATATCGAAGATTTTAAGTTCTAAAATTAGTATATTTGAACTCAGGGACTCAAGAGGAGTTCGATTCTTACCTTAGAACCTTCAATCTGTGAAGATTTGAGGGTCCTTGGTTTTGTCCGTACGGTTTTGAGAGAGAGAGAGAGAGAGAGAGAGAGAGAGAGAGAGAGAGAGTGAACTGAGAGGGAAGAGAGAGAGAGGGTACGGGGAAGAGAGGGAGGAGGTGTCCCGTGTGTGGTCCAACCAAAACATCACAATCCAATTTTCTTAAGTCCCTAACCACACAAAATACATACAACCTTAAATCCAACGTAAATTTTCCAAACTTAGGAAAATATGCATTATTCACAACATGCCACACACATACCTTAGTAACCGTCAAGGGTACTTTCGTCATTTCACAACCTCGATAAATAGAATCTTGGGACGGGCTGTGACAATAATAACCCATGTAAAATATGCGATAAAGAAACAAAAGAGAATTATACAATGTAAATGTCATCACACAAACTAAATATTGTCTGATCAATACTTGAAAAACATAAATAAAAATTTAGCAAAAATTACTTTTCCCACTTCAAAATTTAGGCAAATTTAACGGAGATATGCATTATATGAAACTAGTTTCCATGATCTAACCGTCAAACTTGTTTGTAGATACTACAAGATCGCTTACGTAAAAAATTGCAAAAAAAAATTCAGAGATTAGGTAACAAAACAAAAGTTTTCGACGGTTGTGAACGAAAAATCACAATTTAACGGTTATTTTAGCTCCGATTTAATGATTTTTTACAGCAACACTACTCGACCCTATAAATTCGCATTGAACGAATTTGATCTTCAATTTAAAATATTTACACTAGTGGATACCACAAATCTTATTTTATACTTAATGGAAGTATAATATTAACTCTAAGTGTTTGTTTAATCTACCGTTTTGACGCGATATGCATCCTACAAAACTTTTTTCAACGATCCAACCGTCAAACTTATTTGTACACACTCTGAGATCGTATACGTAAAAAATCACAAAAAGCAAACATTTAGAGATTAGGTAACATAACAAAAGTTTTCGACGGTTATAAACAAAAAATCACAATTTAACGGTTATTTTAGCTCCGATTTTGATGATTTTTTACAGCTACACTCCTCGACCCTATAAGAATGCATTGAACAAATTTGATCTTCAATTTAAAATATTTACACTAGTGGATACCACAAAATCTTATTTTATACTTAATGGAAGTATAATATTAACTCTAAATGTTTATTTAATCTACTGTTTTGATGCGATATGCATCCTACCAAACTTTTTTCAACAATCCAACCGTCAAACTTATTTGTACATAGTCTGAGATCACATATGTAAAAAATCACAAAAAACAAACATTCAAATATTAGGTAACATAACAAAAGTTTTCGACGGTTATAAACGAAAAATCACAATTTAACGGTTATTTTAGCTCCGATTTTAATTATTTTTTACAGCTACACTCCTCGACCTTATAAGAATGCAATGAATAAATTTGATCTTCAATTTAAAATATTTACACTAAATATTTTATACTTAATGGAAGTATAACATTAACTCTTAAGTGTTTATTGAATCTACCGTTTTGACGCGATATACATTCTACGAAATTTTTTTCAATGATCTAACCGTCAAACTTGTTTGTACAAACTCCGAGATCGCATACCTTAAAAATCACAAAAAACAAACATTTAGAGATTAGGTAACAGAACAAAAGTTTTCGACAGTTATAAACAAAAAATCACAATTTAACGGTTATTTTAGGTCTGATTTTGTTGATTTTTTACAGCTACACTCCTCGACCCTATAAGAATGCATTGAATGAATTTGATCTTCAATTTAAAATATTAACACTAGTGGATAATTTTTTATACTTAATGGAAGTATAACATTAACTCTTAAGTGTTTGTTAAATCTATCAATTTGATAGGATATGCATTCTACGAAACTAGTTTCAACGAACCGTCAAATATGTTTGTATATACTCGGAGATAGTATGTGTAAAAAATCACAAAAAAAAAAAAACATTCAGAGATTAGGTAACGGGACCGTGAGTGAAAAAAAAAAATATTTAAACCATTTATTTATTTATTTTTAATCAATATAACATTTTAAAATATGAAGCAAAAGAATTGAAAAACTTACAAAATGAGGGGAGAAGAAGAGAAAGATTGAAGATGAAGAGAAAACAAGTAAAATGAAGATGAGGAAGAAAACGAAATCTGAAAGAACAAGAAGTTGAAAAGCTTTTGGTGTAAAGTGAATTTTTATTTGTTATAACCGACACAATACTAAAATAATAACCGCCAGAATACTAAAATAATAAATTTCTATCAGTTATAACCGTCACCATTATCCTAAAAACCGCCACTAGTAACTTAAAAACCGCCAGAATATGTCAAAATAATTTTTTTTTTAAATTCAAAAATATTGTCGGTTATAACCGACAAGAGTTTTAAAATATTCGTCAGTAATTATCTGCCAGGAATTTATGTCGGATATAACCAACAAGATTTTTCTAATATCCGCCACTAATTAAATGATGTGTCGGATACAATTTATCCGACAGTATTTTTCTAAATCCGCCACCTAAAGCTAATATTGTAGTAGTGATATTTATGCAATAGTTTTTTTTCGTTCTTTATTATGAGTCTTTAATTAATATGTAAGTCTATTTTTAACTCAACAATTAATATGTTAGTCTTGTTTTTTTTCATAGATAGGTTGCTACCGAATTTGCTTCTTTTATCTCAAAACAATCTAAGTTTGGTATTCTTTCATCGAGCATCTTGATAAATATCATGTACCTCTCCGACAACTCCGATGCATCACCCTTAAAAAATAGGACACTCTGAATATCCTTAGCTCAATGGGATAATGGTCACTGCTTCAACATCACCGTGTCAAATTCAATGCTTTAGAAAATTAGAATTTGTGTAAAAGAGTTTTCCAATTGATATCTACATGTGGTTCAATATCATAGTGGATAGGTTGTTGGGTTTCTATTCATGCACGCTGGTTTGAGCTTCCCCTTCCTAAATTATTGTAATAGTTTCGAACTCTTCCCCCTCTGTTACTAATAATAATTTTTTTTTTTTAATTTCCAACTGATATCAATTCAACTACATTGATGTGAACAAATAACAACAACAAAATCTTAACTCACTGATGCAAACAAACAATTTAAAAAAACAAATGAGCACACAGGAAGTACTACCAATTATTTCATGAAAACAGAAAACAGTTTTCGAAAAATAAAAAATTGAAATCATGTGTGAGTGGAGATGCTAATCAGAACTTCTTTCGTGCTTTTGAGAAGAAAAATGAGAAAGACGAGAAGAAGAAAAAAAAAGAAGAACAACCATTAGATTGATCTCATGGTATATATTAATTAGTTGTAAAAGTTATTATGATAATTTTAAATATAAAAAATAATAGGATTAATCTCAATTTAAAGTTTCATTGTTTTCAACATTTAATACATGAAGTTTTTTTCATGCCAGAGTGGTGGTACATAAAGTCATAATTTTGGGACACTTTCATACATCCGTTAAGCTTGCTATTAAATCAGCCATTAACTGGTGACATTATGCTCACGTGAACAATGATTGGCGCCATCAAAATAGGCCCACGTGGAAATTTAAAAAAAAAAGAAAAAAAAATCATCATCTCCTACATCTTTCCCCCACCCCCAATCCCAGCCAACCTTCCTTCATTCTCTCCTACCTTACCCCCTCCCATCGTGAGAATCATAGCCACACATCCCTTAATCAACAAACCAAACCTCCAATTTCTTGTAGGATAATATAAATGATTATGATCATAATACACATGTAAATTCAATCAATTAGATAATACCCAAATGCATCAAACACATATATCAATAAATAAAGCAATAAAAAGGAAAAGGTAAAGAATGATCTGGTTTGTGATATCAAGAGAGGCGTGTTGTCACTGTCCTAAAGCCGTAGACGCCTCCCTACGTGCCAGTTATAACGACTATCTACAACTCCAAGATACAACCCTTGAATTTCACAGAGTGTCTAATCCATAAGCACGATTACGGTAGACAAGATGCTAAGTAGTGATCAATTGCCCATTGATGATCAAGATGAGTAGGAAGATAATAAGAATTATATATGAGTACTGTAGTAGAGAGAGAATGAAGACATTTTAATCCATGTTAATGTCTTTGTTTTGTTTGAGGAGTTCGCTATTTATTAAACTCTACATACCCCTTAATAAAAGACATGACTTCTCTAATAAATGTGACTCTTCATATTTTTTATTTAAAATAATAATAAATAAAGTTTTGAATCTTTAAGAAAATAAAATAAATAACCAACAATCCCCCACAAGATTCAAAACTCCATAGAAATGTAGAAGAAGTAAATATATAGATATGAATGGAAGAAATTTGGGCAACTTGTATACCATGCAATAGGTGTAGGTGTCTTTTGGACTTGAACCTACACTTAGTGTTAACAACTTTCATCTGAATGAATCATAGTGAACTATGTCTTGAACTAGACTCCTTTTGACCAGAATACTAAATGTAACACACATGGTATCGATAAAAAACTTGGCACGGGTTAGTGCTATTTATGGCCATGTGCTTAATCTTGATTCTCATGAGAGTTATTAAAGAACAGCCCAATCCTCACAGTTGCGGCCTCACAACTACTCTCACTTAGGTGAATTCTCCAAGAGTACATGTGACATGTACCCTGTGGGAGATCGCCCGCCTCGAAACTCATTCAAGGTTAATACCCTTCCTAACGTCACATAAAATTGCACTAATGTCATAGGGATGAGCAAAGATATCTCATGGATATCTTCATTATAATATGAGTGCTATAATGAGTCACGCAATATGGATTGTTTCTACCACATTGAACTTCCTTCATGGGATCTCCAATCACAGAAGTTGGGTTTCTTCCTTAGGTGACTCCCTTATGGGCTTAAGTACATCCCCCTCGACAATTTTGCATTTAGCCTCCGCGAGGCATGCAGATAAATGACTAACAAGTCATTTTATTAATTATGATTGCCTTCACAAGGCATATATAAGTTTTATGGTCATATATTTGCTCGTCAGCGCTCTTAAACCTGCATGTTATAACTAACTGCAAGCTAAAAAATATTTTAGTCATAATTTCACATATAAGTTGTTTAAGGTGCATAATTAATCATTGCCTTCACAAGGCATATATAAGTTTTCTGGTCATATATTTGCTCGTCATCGCTTTTAAACCTACAAGTTATAACTAACTGCAAGATAAAAAATATTTTAGTCATAATTTCACATATAAGTTGTATAAGGTGCATAATTAATCATTCATAACTTCACTAGAATAAACATGGGTACGAGCAATGAAACATACCCCCACATTATGGCACTTATTAGAAAATTAATTTCATGAAAATCTCAAATCAATTTCATTATATATAAGATATCAAAAGTAAGAGTAATTATATGCACATTGAAGAAAAATTCAATATTATTTGTTTGTTCTAGTGAGCATTGACATAAAAGAATTAGTAAATATTTTTAAATAACCAAGAGAGCATCAAACAGTATCTATATTTCCATAGTATGCTTCAACATTAAGTATAGAATAGTATACACACATAACTATTTTATAATTGACAACAGATTCAATCTCATGATAAATCTCACAGCCACATATATAAATATGAACATCAACCGTAAAGAAACTGCACGTACCTGCATAGAAGTTTAACATGTTCGCCATTTTGTCTCATGCTAAAAATCTCAATAATTTCACATGTGTAATCTCTAAGATGAAAACAAAATAACCCATGTTACTTAAAAATGATATACACGGCCCTTTATTTTTTTTCGCTTTTCTTCTTGTTTCTTTTCTTCTTCCTTTACTTATTATATATATATATATATATATATATATATATATATATATATATATATATATATATATATATATATATTGCACATAATGCATATCAGATCAAACTAATGGAAGTCAAAAGTATAAAGTGGTGAAAATACAATAATTCAAGAGAGATATGCAGTCTACAAACTATTGTCAGGCATGAGACTAAAGTACTTACATGAAATAAATAATATGCAAATGCAAGTAATGTAATGTGATAGTCTAGGAATGGAACCATTTCTTGATTAAGAGAAAAGATCAAATTGAATAATCCCGCCTCTCTTCTAGAGAGAATTATCAATAAACCCATATCTTAAATAATCAAATAACTCATTAGTTTTCCAGTAAGAAATTCTTATGCAAACACAGTCAATATATTATAAGTTAAATCACAAAATGCATAACAACTCATATACCGACAATCTCATTTGAAATTTTGACAACTACTTAACAATGAAATTTGTTCCCTTTGCCTCAACAATGTTGAGATAACATGCATATACATGATGATGAACCGATATTTCAATTGCCAAATGAAAACAAAATTCAGTTTCTGGGTCAAACTTCATTTACCCTTTTATACATTTGTAAATTATACTCTGCAAGAATATGATAAGGTGCAATCAAACTGAAACTGAACTTTCGGTCAATAGCAAACAGGTCTAGTTTTATACTGCAATTTCAAGAATGAGATATTTAAGTGACATTTTTTTTCAGTTTCTATTTTTTTTTTTCCAAAACACAATGCACATTTAATTTGTTTCAAGACAAAATTATATATGCAGACTCATGCATATTCGGTTTTTATTCGAAGAATAATGAGAATGTGTAGAGACAATGTCTGCAAACACATATAATCGTAACAAGAATTAATATTGAAAACCTATCTTCAGAAGATCGTTGAAAGAAGAAGCAATCACATCAATTGGTTATTGTGTGCTATACAAATATATACATTATTTCCTCATAGAATTCAAGCCATACAAATGCAAATTGGAAAATTAAACAAGTAAGGTGTTTATAAAATGTACAGTAAACAAATCCATGCAATTAAAACGTTTTCTGCGTTTGTAGATATGCATATAGGTACCAATTAACAACGCATTTATTCAAAAAATTGTGACTGTAATGATAATATTTATGGAAAAAATGCAGAGATTCAAATATGCAATATATGCATATAGGTAAACCAATATGCATATATAGAAAACTGCATAGAGCAAAACTTTTCCCTTTTGACGATATAGAATCTGAAACCCAAATTAACCCAAATTAACATGTTTTCGTCCAGAATTTTCAGATTCTAAGTCATTGTTTAACATGATCATAACTCAATCAATTCACAACGAAATTTAGCAAATAATATATGGATTTTATAGTACTAGGAAGGATCTGCAAGACTACATTATTCTTGTTGGCATTTGATGCCTATATTTACCAGGCAAGAAAACTGATGAGTTCAAAAAAAAATTTTTCCCAGATAATTCTAGAGCAAACCCCTAATCTCAATCGTTTAAACCACAATGCTAAGTGAGAGAGAAATAAGATTGCTACAACAGTGTAGAAATTAAAACAAGTTTGTCACTCAAAAGTTTTAACAAATATAGGATAAACTATACCACTATATAATAACCACATATCAATTAATAATGAAAGGTATGGTTGACCTATGCGTAAATAAATGGTTTGGACGGGTCAAAATATCCGAATGGATAAAGATGGGCGTGCACACACAGTTCACGAATTGTATAAAACGTTTCAGATCACGCTGGTTTTTTGTGGGTTATAAACTGGTATTTTAAATTGATCAGATGTGTCCTTTAGAAACTGTATCCAAAAGTGTTTTGGTATTGAATAAAATAAAAATTCATAAAGTAAAAAAATAATGAAAGAAGGGCATGATCATGAACAGAAGGGAAAGGTTAGCCTTCCCAGGCTTTCAGTGACACGACCCAAATAATAAAACATAAAAATAAAAACGCAGAGAGGCAAATTATTAACAACATAAGTAAAAGGAATATATTGCAGAGAATCAAAGATGCAATCAACGAAGGGTATGGTTAGCCTTTCCCAGAAAATTCAACGGCATGAAAACTACAATTATTGGACTTTCAAAGCACTATGAAAACAGATTATAAAAATTTGCAATTATATTATCACACTTATACGGCTTTAGTTGTAGGATAATATAAATGATTATGATCATAATACACATGTAAATTCAATCAATTAGATAATATCCAAATGCATCAAACACATATATCAATAAATAAAGCAGTAAAAAGGAAAAGGTAAAGAATGATCTGGTCTGTGATATCAAGAGAGGCGTGTTGTCACTGTCCTAAAGCCGTAGACGCCTCCCTACGTGCCGGTTATAACGGCTATCTACAACTCCAAGATACAACCCTTGAATTTCACAGAGTGTCTAATCCATAAGCATGATTACGGTAGACGAGATGCCAAGTAGTGATCAATTGCCCATTGATGATCAAGTTAAGTAGGAAGATAATAAGAATTATATATGAGTACTGTAGTATAGAGAGAAGGAAGACATTTTAATCTATGTTAACGTCTTTGTTCTGTTTGAGGAGTTCGCTATTTATTAAACTCTACATACCCCTTATTAAAAGACATGACTTGTCTGATGAATATGACTCTTCATATTTTTTATTTAAAATAATAATAAATAAAGTTTTGAATCTTTAAGAAAATAAAATAAATAACCAACATTTCTCTGATACAAAACCTAGCCATGCCGCTAAAAGAGCTCTGATTGAAGTTCCAACCTTCACACTTTGGTTTTAAGAAGACAAAACCCAGAAACTTCAAAGCTAGCCCCAAATTTGCTAAAAATGTCGTTGTTCTAGCGGTTCAGGAACTCGGCGTTGTCTAACAGCCTAGCAACGACCGCCATGGAAATGCAGCTGTGTAATTCTGGGCACCGCTCACCGCGATCCTGTTCATCTTCGCTGGTCCAAGAGGGTTCTAGATCCTACACGTTTTAAGGAGGGAGGTTTGGGTGAGCGCAGAGGAGAGAAGAGGGATGGTTAGGGGGGAATAGGGGGCGGTGAAGACGATGGGTTTTGGAAGAGGGAATTGAGGGTGGGTGTGCGGAAAGGGTGTGCAGATGAGAGAAGAGAGGGAGGGGGTTGAGGTAGGGGACAACCTATAATTTTTTTTTTTAATTTTTAATTTTTTTTTAATATTTATGTGGGCCTCTATGACACATGGCGTCTAGTCACTGCCAACGTGAGCACCAAGTTACCAGTTAACAACTGATTTAACAACAAACTTAGCAGATGTATGAAAGTGTCTCAAAATTATGACTTTATGTACCACTCTAGAATGAATAAAACTTCATGTATTAAATGTTGAAAACCAATAAATTTCAAGATAATAAATTGAGATTAACCCAAAATAATAAATGATATTGAAGATTTTCTACGTGGCATATTTTGAATGAATTGTAATGCCTTTCAACAAAATCCAACGACAAACGAAGCACCACACAAGTTTTCTCCAAAACTACAAGTAAATTATCCATATTAAACTAATTGCCCAAATCGGCAAATCAAAGACCAACTAATTTCCCATTTTAGTAGATCCAATTACTTACACGTTAAGAACAGTATAACAGTACGAGAGAGAGAGAGAGAGAGAGAGAGAGAGAGAAGAGTTTGATGTTAATATGAGCCAACCTAGGCCATGCGTTGGAAACAAAAATAGTCCTACAGAGTTTCTTGTAATAAAAGGCACTCCTCTCTACTTCATTGACTTCTTTTCACACTCTAAAATTCTCTTGTGATCGTTTGATAGTAAGTATGGTCCCGTTTGGTGGCCGGCTTGAAGTCTGATGTAATATGGCCACCAAACGAGACCTATGGGAGTAAAGTGAAACTGAAATTAAGGTAATTGATGCCCAAGTTACCCCAACACTACAAGCATCATGGTATAAAGTGCATGCCAATTGTCTAGCCAATACCCTTGTAATTAAGATGTTGTAGATCATTTGTTCAACATTGTGATTGCGTTGGGTATACAATCTTTATGAGAAATAGAAAATTACTTGGGCCACACGTTATGCCAGGAAGAACTTCCAAGCTTTCAAGATGATTCTCACAATGTACGTTTGGAAAACTTACTATTCAATGTGCATTCGAGCGGGTCTTTTTGGATGGAATGTTTGTTGCCGCAGTTGAACTAACGTCTGTCCGCCATCACACGCAGAAGAGAAAACTCGAACAGACATTAAAGCGTCCATTTGGACATGCCCCTGATGTTGCAGATACATCTTAATCTGTTGGAAAAGAAATATCATCTCACCACTAAAATAGCTGTACAGTAATTGTTGGAAGCTAACCAGCTCTTGGAGTCGAGGAGTCGAAGGCAGCAAGGGGCTCCCGAGCAAAGGGTGATGTCTGCATCGAAGAAGAAGAAATAAGATGAAGGGTTTTAGTCTCCAACGGCTAGTTTTTTTTTAAATGTGTGTGTAAGTGTGTGAGTGACAAGTGTACACTCTAGATTAAATCACTTAACCCCAAATGAAGGGTTAGGATGTAATCTAGAGTAGTAAGGCTTAATGGTTGTTAAAGTCTCTTGTCAATCACCTTTTTAGATAAGTATGAGTGATGGCAATGCACCATACTCTTATGTAATGTTCACCTTACTTAATCAATCAGTGCTGCTGCATTATTGGCACAGCTGATATCCAAAATCTCCAAGTTCTCTCAATTCTCTACCATTCTACCAAAGAAACCAATTCAAACACTCAATCAAAAAAACACAAAACTAACAAACTTTATCATGGCTTCAGAGCTTTGTTACTGATCTTATAACTTTCTGGGCGTAATCTGTGCAAGATAAGATCCTTAGGAGCACCAACGTAATGTCTTCTATAACAACAATCAACAAACAATTTTGGAAATGAAAGGATCCAGCAGTAGCAGTGAGCTAAAAGCTCCAGTCTTTGATGGGGAAAATTATGATTTTTGGAGAATAAAAATGACAACCATTTTCAAATCCTATGATCTATGGGATATGGTTCAACATGGGTATGAACTACCTGAGATGGAGATCGTTGCTCTAGAGGAGGATCTCACAGAAACACAACTCAAAACACTGAAGCAGAATCGGATGGAGGATGCTAGAGCACTTGGAATCATTCAAGGTGTTGTCTCTGACACCATTTTTTCGAGGATAGCAAATGAAGAGACTGCAAAGGGAGCTTGGGAAGTTTTACAGCAAGAGTATAGAGGAGACACTAAAGTTAGAAAGGTAAAACTTCAGTCCCTTAGAAGAGATTTTGAGTATACAAGAATGAGGGAAAATGAGCTGTTAAAAGACTACTTCACTAGGCTGTTTGATGTTGTAAACAAGATGAAAACATATGGTGAGGAACTGCCTAATGAAAGAATTGTCCAAAATCTGTTGATTAGTTTGACTAAACCCTATGATTCAATAGTGAGTGTTATAGAAGAAACCAAGGACACTAAAACTCTCAGTGTACAAGATGTGATGGCATCCTTAAGAGCTTTTGATCAAAGGCTCGAGAGGCATGCTGACTCTGCATCTGAGAAAGCCTTTCAATCACTCAATGTTGGATCTAGTAGTCAAGCCAGTGCAAGCAATAAAAAACCACAGTGGAAGGGCAAGAATAAGAAATGGGAAGGAAAAAGGTATCACAACCCAAGACCTAACCAAGGCACCAACATCAATGCAAGTCCAAGAACCAAGCAACAATGCAAGCACTGTGATAAATTCCATCTTGGGGAGTGTTGGTTCAAGGACAAGCCTAGATGCCACAAATGCAATAGGTTTGGGCACATTATGAAGGGCTGCAGATCAAAGAATGTGCAACAAGTGAACTGTGCAAATCAAGTGGAAGAAGAAGCAAATGTGTTATGTGCTTTCAATGCAAAAGTGGAGAGAAACAATGAAGTGTGGTACATTGACAGTGGCTGCAGTAACCACATGACTGCACATGAGTCATTACTCATTGACATCGACATAAACTTCACTGGAAAAGTGAAAATAGGAGATGGAAACATTATCAAAGCCACTGGAAAAGGAACTCTGGTTATCAACACTAAGAAAGGAAGAAGATGCATAAGGGAGGTGATGCTAGTGCCTGGATTGGATGAGAATCTACTTAGTGTGGGTCAAATGATGGAGCATGGCTATTTCCTACTCTTTGGGGGAACTGTGGTTGAGATCTATGATGATAGATCCCTATCAAACTTAGTGACCAAAGTGGAAGTGAAAAACAAAAGCTTTCCACTTGTGCTGAAGTACTTAGAAGAAGTAGCAAAGAAAGTAAGTGTGACAAGTTCTATGAAGCTATGGCACAAGAGACTCGGTCATTTAAACATGACAAGCTTACAAAATCTGCAAAAGGATGAAATGGTGCAAGGTATACCAAAGATGGATCAATGCAATGAAACCTGTGAAGGGTGTGTGTTTGGCAAGCATCACAGAGATTCATTTGAAGCTGGAAAGGCTTGGAGGGCAACAAAGCCACTCGAATTGATTCACTCAGATGTGTGTGGACCAATGAAAACAACAACAATCAGTGGAAACAGGTATTTCCTAACTTTCATTGATGACTATTCACGGATGTGTTGGGTGTATTTCATGAGGTTCAAGTTTGAGGTATTCACAATATTCAAGAAGTTCAAGGCAATGGTGGAATTGCAAAGTGGATACCAAATCAAAAGACTGAGAAATGATAGGGGAGGTGAGTACACCTCACATGAGTTCAATCCATTCTGTGAAGATGTGGGGTTGGAGAAGCAACTCACTGTGGCATATTCACCACAACAGAATGGGATTGCAGAAATGAAGAATAGGACTATAGTCGAAATGGCTAAGTCTATGATGCATGAGAAGAACATGCCTTATAAATTTTGGGGTGAAGCTGTGAATACCTCAGTATACCTATTGAATAGGTGTCCTACTAAAGCCTTGGAGAAGAAAACTCCATTTGAAGTGTTCAGTGGAAGGAAGCCTTCTGTGAAGCATCTGAAAGTGTTTGGCTCAGTGTGCTACACTCTTATCCCTCACCAACTAAGGCATAAGTTGGAGAAATCAAGTAACAAGGGTGTTTTTGTAGGCTATGGTACCAGTGAGAAAAGATACAGAGTTTATAATGTGTTGACTCAGAAAATAATCCTATTAAGGGATGTTATCTTTGATGAAGACTCAATGTGGAACTGGGATACAATGGTAGAGGAAAAGGACAGTGTCTCTCTACAAATTGACCTAAACAAAAGGCAACCAAGGGAGCCTATGGAGACCTCAGTTCAAGAAGAAGTCACAGATAATGGTGACATACAAGGGACTCCACAACAAGCTACTATGAGTCCACAATCAAGTCAATCACAGACAACAACTCCTAGCTCAACTCCAGTAAGATTGAGAAATCTGGATGAGATTTATGCTACATGTAATTACTATGTAGTAGAACCAGAAACATATGAAGAAGCTGAGAAAGACAAAGCTTGGAAGAAAGCAATGAAGGAAGAGCTTGAAATGATAGAAAAGAATGACACTTGGGAACTTGTAAATCGACCAAGTGAGAAGCCTGTGATTGGTGTAAAATGGGTGTACAAAGTGAAACTAAATCTAGATGGTTCTGTGCAAAATAATAAGGCCAGGTTAGTGGCCAAAGGTTACTCACAGAAGCCTGGTGTAGACTTCAATGAAACCTTTGCTCTAGTAGCAAAGTTAGACACCATAAGGACCTTGATAGCCCTAGCAGCTAAGAAGGGTTGGAAGCTGCATCAATTGGATGTTAAATCTGCATTTCTAAATGGAGTGTTAGAGGATGAGGTGTTTGTGGAACAACCTCAAGGATTCACAAGTCAAGAGTTTCCAGAAAAAGTGTACAAGTTAATGAAGGCTCTTTATGGCCTAAAACAAGCTCCAAGAGCTTGGTACAGTGAGATTGATTCCTATTTCACTGAGAAAGGATTTCAGAAAAGTCCTAGTGAAGCTACACTCTACACCAAGACAGAAAGCAACAACAAGACACTCATTGTCTCAATATATGTGGATGATGTTGTCTACACTGGAAATGATGCTGCAATGATGGAAGAGTTCAAGGAAGAGATGATGGAGAGGTATGAAATGACTGACCTAGGCCTCTTGCATCATTTTCTTGGCATTAGGGTAATTCAAGAAGCAAGTAGCATCTTTATTCATCAAAAGAAGTATGCTGAAACTTTGCTTGAGAAATTTGGTTTGAAGGGTTGCAAACCAGTTTCTACACCCCTAATTGCAAATGAGAAGCTTAAAAAGGAGGATGGAAGTGAACCTGCAGATGCTAGTCTCTATAAAAGCATTGTTGGCAGTCTATTGTATCTAACTGCAACAAGGCCGGATCTAATGTTCTCAGCAAGCCTACTTTCTAGGTTTATGCAGAATCCTAGCAAGATACATATGGCACAGCTAAGAGAGTGCTAAGATATGTACAAGGAACTCTTAATTATGGGATCAAATATGAGATGGGAAAGTCATCTATTTTAATTGGATTCTGTGATAGTGACTGGGGTGGCAGTGAGGATGATAGCAGAAGCACATCTGGCTATGCTTTCACTTTCGGATCAGGGGTATTTTCATGGGCCTCTGTGAAGCAACAAAGTGTTGCACTGTCCACAGCCGAGGCAGAGTATGTGAGTGCATCAGAAGCTACAGCTCAAGCTATTTGGCTAAGGTTCATACTTAAAGATTTTGGCAAATTGCAGGTTGAAGCCACACCACTTTTGTGTGACAACACCTCTGCAATTGCCATGACTAAAAACCCAGTATTTCATCAGAGAACAAAACACATCAAGAGAAGATATCATTTCATCAGAGAAGCATTGTAGGACAACACAATCAAGCTAATCTATTGCAGCACAGAAGATCAGATCGCAGACATATTCACAAAAGCACTACCGAAGGAGAGATTCAATTACCTGAGGGGTTTGCTCGGATTGACTCCCAGAAGCAGTTTAGAAGGGAGTGTTGGAAGCTAACCAGCTCCTGGAGTCGAGGAGTCGAAGGCAGCAAAGGGCTCCCGAGCAAAGGGTGATGTCTGCATCGAAGAAGAAGAAAGAAGATGAAGGGTTTTAGTCTCCAACGGCTAGTTTTGTTTTAAATGTGTGTGTAAGTGTGTGAGTGACAAGTGTACACTCCAGATTAAATCACTTAACCCCAAATGAAGGGTTAGGATGTAATCTGGAGTAGTAAGGCTTAATGGTTGTTAAAGTCTCTTGTCAATCACCTTTTTAGATAAGTATGGGTGATGGCAATGCACCATACTCTTATGTAATGTTCACCTTACTTAATCAATCAGTGCTGCTGCATTATTGGCACAGTTGATATCCAAAATCTCCAAGTTCTCTCAATTCTCTACCATTCTACCAAAGAAACCGATTCAAACACTCAATCAAAAAAACACAAAACTAACAAACTTTATCAGTAATGGCTTTGTAGGCATAAATTGGTGAAGTATCGCTTTCACGAGTCACGACATTGAAAAATTATCCCTAACAGAAGTTTAATACGCTGAGTAAAACAATTTCGATAAATTATCATGTTACTATATGAAAGAAACAATCAAATGCATAAACAGGTTGTAAAGATCCTTGTCGTATAATATACTACAGCTGTGAGAAATAACGTTAATATATTTGGTATGTGTAGTAATAGGAATCACCTAACATGGTGGTAAAAGCGAAATAGAAAAATTTACTTGGAAGATGCAGATCCAATCGAGTATAATTCCCAGAACTCGGAATCTATAGGTTCTCTCGTATGAGGTCGAGCACCACCGCTAAAACCTAGTTAGTATCTCAGCCCCATTCTCGGTTATTATAATTGTATGTTCGAACTGCACTGACAAGCTTCCATCTTCTGTGACTACCGTCCAGTTATCGTCCCACATTACAGCATTATAGCTACCCATTGTCAGCATCGGTTCTGTGCACCAAGTACATGATAAATAAGCAAGAACTTTTTACAAATCCAGGGGGTCCTTCCATGACCTAGTAGATAAGTATAGATTGTAGATAATTCTATGGCAGCATAGCTAATTACTTGTAGGTCTAAGGGCACAGTAATTTCAATTGTCACTATAATTAGTCTAAATAATATTGCTAGACCGTAAGTCCTCAATAAATAATTTGTATGACTTGCTTCAAGAGCAGCAGAAAGTTCAGAATGATTGCTGAAGTGTAGAATAACTGGATCAGCATGAAAGACGCGTCCAACCCCATGATCAACCAACTGTCGAACAACACCATAGCGATTTTTATCTGCATGGTTCCTAATTGAGGGAGAAAACCGGTGATTATTAGAAAAAAGTTAATTAGCAATCCATATGTGACTTATGTATGCAAGCAAGTGAGAAGTTAGAGCCTCCAAACAAGAGACATTTAAAATTTACTGCACCAATGCTACTGCTGAGTCCTAAATATAAGAAACAGAGAACTACAGCATACGGGGAAGGAGGTGGGGTAAAAAATGCCTTACTGGATTGTGTTGCCAATTTTCTTATACTCTAATCCCGGTGCACATACTGAGATGGCCTTGTCGAGACATTCTTTAGTTACCTAAAGCAATACTTCAAAAATAAATCTCGTAAGCGTAGCTATAATAGAAGAACATCTCAAGAAGTTTAAAAAGTTATTCTTCACTCTAAGTCATACAACTGACAATTTGCCTGAAAAGGTTCTTATACAAGATGTCTCACTACAGATATATAGCTTTAGCAGTGGGAGATAGAATTACCAAGATTCATAAACTTTCACGCCAACAATAAGTAACAATGAATAAGTTGAAATCATACGTACAAGAACAAACAAAGGAAATCCAAAAGCGCGAAAACAGGGGTAGCTGTGAATAACATTTTTAAACGAGCAACAGATTTTAAGAGATGGCATTCAAGAAGATATTGGCAACACACGGTAAGCAAAGTTTCACACGAGAATTACATTTTGCAAATAAAAAGTGAAATATTTTTATCACATTTGTTGCTCACTGTAACAAATATGTAGAAAAACAACAGAAGTCCCCAAATTTAAAAGAAAGGTAATGCCACCTGAACAACATTCTGGCTCCATTATCACCATCTCCTCAAAAGAAAGTTGTTGATGTATCACCATGATACCCCTGTAAAATACAAACCCATCAATGGATATAGATACTAAAGCTTGAACTTGGAAAGTCGTTGAAGATGCATGAGATCGAACAATTGGGCATGGTCAAACAGGTAAAAAAATGTACTTATCCAGATCAAAGAATGACAATCATGCAAACAATTCCAGCAAGAAAATATCATTAGTTTGGAACCCAGCCTATAAAGGAGCAAGAGGCTGGTTGCGCAAGGTACACAGATAATCCACAAATATTGCAATCGGAAACAAAAAACTGTAATATGAACCCATTACAACCCTAGAGCATTAAAAGATTAACAAACCAAACAAAACAATATTCCTCTTAAGACATAACTAATGCATGATTTGATTATTTAATTTGCTTTGGTAATTCTCATAACAAATCTGTTTTGAATATTGTATACAAATGAAAAAGGTGATGAACCTTGTAATAGGCGTATAGCTAATAAACTGAAACCAATTATTATAGAAATGCAAGAAAAAGTCAGAGTCACCGAGAGACAGTGCCACCAGTTATGCAATTTGATCTTCGCTCATGTTTGGCATTCTTTTTCTAGCTTTACTAGTTCACATAAAACACGCATACTATCAGAAACGTAGGTTCGTAGCAAGTAATATAAGCATAATTTATTATACAAAAAAAAGTTGATCTGTGCCAACCATTTAATTAATGTAGATAACAACGTCAAAACTCAAGTCTAGAAATGTATATCTTATGTGATTTCATTCAAATTGCTTTGGATTAATCATACTCACATTTAAATAGACGGTAACATCAGTGTTAACTATATCACCATCCTGCCAAAAAACAAAAATATGTGAAAGTCATCGGAAATTATTGATCACTTAGAAGGATATGATTTTGTAGCTAAGAACTTAAATCAAAGGGACCTCAAGTCCTCGGGAATCTGGTATTCCATGGCAAGTACATTCATTCACTGATGTGCTTAACTCTTTGGAAACCCACCATAGCCAAGCGGCGAAGGGTAGGCACCCTTATCAACTATTATTTGATGAACAGCTTGGTCAATTTCATCCGTCTTTATTCCTGGCTGCCATCAGAAGCTACAATTAAAACTTTCACACAAAGCAAGACACCCACCTCTCTAGCATCATGCAATCACAGTCAAGAATCCATCCCCAATCATACTAAATAAAAATGAGAATTAACATATAGATATAGCAAAATCTTAAATGCATCATGTAAGTAGCCTGAGCTTAACAACTGTAAAAGTTCATAACAATGACTAAAAGAATAACGAAAAGACCAGCTCAGAAACCATTATAGAGATTGAACACTCCAACTTTTTCCAAATCTAAATCTGTAATCTCAAATTGAAGAAACCTTGGGTTGGGTTGAGCTGGGAATTCTGGGAAATAAGCAGGCCGAATCTGCATTACTGTAAAGCCACCTAATCACAACCTTGGGCTTTCAAGAATTTAAGGGCCTGTTTGGTATCCTTCTCGGATCCCATTTTTTGTTTTACAAAATGATAAATGTAGCTAAATCACTTAATACTCATTAGTTTCAAAAACAAAAAACTTGATCCAAGAAGGATACCAAACGGGAGGACCAAAAGGAAAACAGAGGGCCATAAATTTATTTTACAGAGCAAGTGCAAGAATAGATGATTAACTAGCCAGAAGCAGAAGTCACCTTGACCAAAGTTCCAGCAGATTCAAGAACCTGTGCTGCAAGCCTTCCAGAGGCTCTCATGCACTCTATCCCCTTCTCATCATGCACTTCAGGTCCACTCGCAATCCCAGGTGGTTTTTTAGATTTTACATAAGGAGGCCTTGGTATATGATCTGCAACACAGCGCTTAGATGAAATTTTTCCAGGTCTTAGACGTTTGCACTTGTTTAGCACTGTATCTACATTTCTAATTTCAATACAATAGTTGTCACTTAAGAGTTTACAAAAAAGTGTCTGCATGTGTATGTTCTCCTAGAATAAACTGTGCAATTGAAAATCATGAAGGGGTTCATAATTCCAATCCAGAAACATCATTCATCAAATAAAAACTCAGAAAAAGTGCCACGAGGAGGTCAGAAAATAGATCAAGCAAGGTAAAGGCTAACACATGATACTACCATATAATATGCACTCATTTGAACTTCTAAAGACAACAAATGTACAAAAATGGGAGAATCAACATCAATCATTTAAATGAAGCTTAAGAGTAAAAGTGCATAAAAAATGTATGCCTAAGTTGTGTGTGCTTGTGTATATGATACATGTGAGTTTGCAGAATGTTTCCTGCCATACCTTCCATTGAACAAGAGGTTGGTCAAGCCAGAAAATTTTCAGGGTAACTGCATTGACACATGCTTGCTTCATGTGTGTGGGAATTAGGAACAAGGGAAGAAAATGATCATCACTACAAATTACATCTGTTGATGCACAAAACCGGAGATCTTGGAACAACGTAAATCCAACCGTGAATCTGCAAGAAATGTAAATAACACAAGATGTATCGTGGTTCACCCTAAGGTTTGGGCTACGTCCACACTGATTATTGTATTTCTGAGGGAGAGAGATTGTGAGGGAGAGAGATTGTGAGGGAGAGAACCTCTGTAATGTGAGAGGGGATGTGAGAGGGTGAGGGGGCTTCAGGCCTAAGAGTTGGCCTCTCTTAATGAGGAAGGTGAGGAGTCATTTTATAAAATAAAGGCTCCTCACTTATTACATATTTGCCCCTTCCTCTATTACATAATTACATTTAAGTCCCTCGAGTATTTATACGAGATCTAAATACGGAGGCCCTAAGTATGGTACAAACAGTAGTCCCCAAGTCTTCAATCAAGAGTCTTTTGGCTGAAAACTTGAAATTCAGTCCATGTGTGGGCCGAAGTAACTAGATGTCGTCTAGGACTGATACTTGATATGAGGCGGTGCCCAATCTGAAATGATGCTCAACTAGAAGTAGCACATGTTGCGAGGCTGCTCTGCTTGTGTTGCCTTAGTTGGCTCGACTTGTGACGTTGAAGGTGAGGGAGTCCCTTTTATAGAATAAGGGCTTGCTCCTCATTACAAAAATTATGGGTTAAAGTTGGTGCTCGCGGCGAGGCGGTTGCTCAGTTGGCGGTGATGCTCTCTAATGAAGGTAAGGGAGTCCCTTTTATAGAATAAAGGCTCGCTCCTCAATACATAAGTGATGGGCTAGATCCCCCAAGTATTTTGTATTTTTCATGAGGCCTAGTTGAGGCCCAATATATGGTACATACTGTAGTCCTCCAAGTCTTCGATCAATAGAGTCTGTTAGCTGGAGACTTCAAATTGAACCCATGTATAGGCCGAAGTGGCGGTTGTTCAGAGACGGTATTTGTATACCCTACACTGAAGCTTTATAGGTGAAGCTTTGCAAGTGAAGCTTTGAAGTTAGAGCTCTGTAAATAAAGCTTTTGAAGCTAGAGCTCTGTAAATGAAGCTTTTGAAGTTGATTGACATGAGTGATGCTCATGAATGTTAATGTTGATTGACATAAGTGATGCTTATGGATGTTGTCATGAGTGATGCTCATGAATGTTGACATGAGTGATGCTCATGAATGTTTATGTATGATTGATATGAGTGATGCTCATGAATGTTTATGTATGATTGACATGAGTAGTGCTCATGTATAATTTTGGAGTACTGGACGTACTTTTGATCACCTGGTTTATGGTAATAGCAGCATGCTGCTAAATAAATTTGGAGTACTGGGCGTACTTTTGATCACCTGGTTGGTGATAATAGCGGTAAGCTGCCGAATAAATTTGGAGTATTGGGCGTACTTTTGATCACCTGGTTGGTGGTAATAGCGGCAGGCTGCCGAATAAATTTGGAGCCTGGTTGGTGATAATAGCGGTAGGCTGCCGAATAATTTTGGAGCCATAGGGCCTGGCTCTTTTGGGCATATAGGCCTTGGCCCTCCACATATCAGTCCAGCCCATTATTTTGGGTTGCCATTTTTTATTTATTTATTATTATTATTACCCTCTGATGGGGTATATACATATGTCTGCAGAAGATAAGAAAAGTAAATTACATCATTCAAAGATAAGGAAGGTAAATCACATCATTCTGGTAGGGTGTTTATTCCTTGCTTTTGCAATGTCGCCATGTGCTCTCGCAGAGGAAAGCCTCTATTTTGCTTTCTACTTTTTCTCGGTTTTTTATGCTTTGCTTTCGCTTTTGTTTCTGTTTTTCTGCTTTGTTTCCGATTACTTTTCTGCTTTTCTTTCTGATTTGCTTTTGCTTTCGTTTTTCTCAGCTTTCTGCAATTATCTCCGAGACTGATCGAGTAGTGGGCTGTCTGCTGGCACCGCTTTGATTTGATTCCCAAAATTCATTGTTCCCACTATCTATATCAAATATTGGATGGCAAAATGGGACCTAGGAAGTTAGTGAGGTTGAAGCTTACTCTGTCAACATGATGGGATGATTTTTGCAGAAAAAGATAGATGTGAGCTTCGCACAGTACTCTTCCCACGTCACAGACGCCCCATTGTCACCATATCTCCGGGATGCCGTGGAGGAGAAACCATAGATGTAACTTTTCGTGTATTTAAGCAGGAAGAAAACAATTTAGGAGAGGAGAAGCGTCATCCAAGCTCTGCAAATACTGATCTCATACCTGGATCCATGGTTCCAAGCCTTGTGTTGTCAACTCCCAATTGCTTCAAATACTCCACCTTCTCAGCTCCCCTAGCTACGGCGATAACAATGGCTCCCACAACCTTGCCAATCTGTATGGCCGCAAGGCTGACTCCTCCAGCTGCACTAGAACCAACAATACTTGACCGGAGGATAAATTGGCCCTATGAACAAGTGCCACGTGCGAGGTCCCAAATGCAACAGGTAGTGCACCGGCAGCCACCAGATCACATCCCTTCGGCACTCCAAACAGCTCTTTCTGATCGACGACGAAGAATTGGGCGAAAGAGCCGAGGGTGGCAACAGAGCAAACAGGGTCGCCAACTTTGAACTTGGATACGGCGAGTCCGACGGCGTCGACAGTCCCGGAGTAGTCGGAGCCTGGGATAAAAGGAAGGGGCGGCTTCTCCTGGTACTTGCCCAGTATCTGCAGATAATTGGCGTAGTTCAAACTCGTACCTTTCACTCTCACTCTCACCGATGTCGGAGAACCCAATTCCAGAATTGGATGGTTCTTCTCCACCATGATCGCTTTCTCCGCACCTCCGTCTGATATGGGTTGTGTAGGGTTGCCCAATTTTCGGCACACCAAAGCCTCCATCATCGTTAACCTCGGGTGGGGTTCTGGTAAGTTCTGAGCTGCTGGTTGTTAGGTCCAGGGTCACTAGTACGGTCATGCCATTCGATCACCGTCGCATCTTTCCCGGCTCCTTGAAACGTGATGTACGGCTTCGTCGCCGGCACTCCTACTTTGCTGATCGAACTGGCAAATCAGAGACCTCAAAAGACTTTACCGTGCTCTGTGACTAGTAATTGAAGACGTATACAGTTCCTGAATACATACTCGCAAGGATCCATGGCTTAGATGGATGTAGATCCCTAGACCATAAATTTCCGCTTGATGTCGAGCCTGTGAGGCATTTTTTTTAGAGCTCGAGGAAGTTCGCAGAAGGAAGATGGTAAGACTCGGCGGTGGAGAGATCGAAGCGAATTGAGTTCGGAAGCAGAGCGCGAATGGAGGTGTCAGTCTCTGTGGGCTCGCACATTCAGTTTGCTCGCGAAGAATAACAGAGTGTGCGCGCTTCTGTGAAAGATTGAGAGATTTAGATCTAAGAGAGAGTATTGTGTTTAAGTTTTTCTCTCTCTGTAAATTGAATGGGTGTGTTTCTGAGTGTGGGTGTTGGGTTGTTTGGTTCCTGGGTTTTCTTTGCAGATTCACGGCGGAGGAGGCGAAAAAATGAAAGAGAACCAACACAACTTTTTCGTATCGTTTCCCACAGACGGCGCTAAATGTTGATGCACAAAACCGGATGTCTTGGAACAACGTAAATCCGATCATGAATCTGCAAGAAATGTAAATAACACAAGATGTATCGTGGTTCACCCCAAGGTTTGGGCTATGTCCACACTGATTATTGTATTTCTGAGGGAGAGAGATTGTGAGGGAGATAACCTCTGTAATGTGAGAGATGATGCTTCAAGCCTAAGAGTTGGCCTCTCTTAATGAGGAGGGTGAGGAGTCCTTTTATAGAATAAGGGCTCGCTCATCAATACATATTTGCCCCTTCCTCTATTACATAATTAAATTTAAGTCCCTCGAGTATTTATACGAGATCTAAATACGGAGGCCCTAAGTATGGTACAAACAACATCTGTTTTTCACATAACATTTCCTGCAAATATAAATAACTCACAATGATACGTATGCGTCATTTGACATCTTAAGTTGATTAATAAACTTGAGGAAATAACCAAAATCAGATTAAAACAAAGACGTGCACATAACAACTGAAACAGAAGCTGCTCTTACCACTGTCTCACTCTTACACAGTTTGTCTTCTGACTTTGTGCACTCTCGTACACTCAAAGCCTAACTCACTATTATGCTTGCTAGTACACAAATTAAATTCGCAAAACCCTGCCTAATTAATAAGTTTTACAAAATGAAGACCAGACCACATGGGCTTCCGTAATTGAACTAAGCTCAACTTTTAAACCCAAAGCACTGATATGTCGATTCATTGGATCTTTCATTTCTCTAGTTTCCACATTCAAACCAACTATTTCCTGATGGTTTCAGCGATCCTCAGGCTTCCTTTTACTTTCTCACCTACACAGCGTCTTCCCTCTTCCAGCTCTTGTATATATAGAAAGGGTGATACAATGCCCAAAAATTTCCAGTTCCAACAGAACTAACTGTTCAGCAGCAAGCCTTGCAACATTAACATTTTGATTGGCTCGACAGGCAGCAAACAGAGCTCTCCAAATACACTTATCAGGGCCATCATATGAATGAAATTAACAACATCTTCAAGTTAACCATCACGTGCTAGCATGTCAACAACATATGCATAATGTTCCATGTTGGGGATTACGCTATACTCCTTTGTCATACTGTAGAAGACTTGAAGACCTGAATGACTACAAGCTGACAAAACAGAAGTAAAAGTTACAAAACTCAGGAAAATTCCCAAATGATTCATCTCTTGCAGAAGCTCAAGAGCAGCTATTCCATCTCCATACATTTAAAAGCCTCCAATCCTTGAGTTCCATGACACTAATCCCTATTAACCATGTTAGTAAATACAGAGTATGAAGATTCAATGTGTCCACATTTGGCATACATATGGATCAGTGCATTCCATACAGAAGCAACCAAATCAAACTACTTTTGCTAATGGAGGAGTGAATTTGTATTCCGAATTTCAAATTGCACGACAATAGATATTGTCGTTTGGTCAGCATTGACCCATGCACTTTGCATTTTCTAAAGCATTCAAGTGCCGGATCCTCCAGTCCTAAATTAATAAAACCAAGAATCATGGCATTCCAAGAAATAACTTGAGCAGGGTTCATTAACCTAAATACATTTCTAGTATCCCAAATTCTACTGCAGTTGGCATATACATTATAATATCAACAATGCAAGGCCAGCTGAGCTGTAATAAACCATGGATTTCTTTTCCATTTAGAAAAGACCCCAGGTGCCGACAGTACACAAGAACAGAAGAAAGAGAGTCCAAATCGGGGTAGACTCTACTACTATTCATCATATCCCTTCAAGGATGATTCATGACTCCCAATCCCTGAATATCCTGATCTCAAAGTGGTCCATGAAATGATGTTAGGCTTCTTAATCTGTTCAAAGACTCTCTTAGGTATAGTGCCTCATTCAGCAATAAGCATCCATTATCGTATTCAAAGTGACAATATCAGGTTCACAACCATCCAACATACTATCAAATAGTCCTAGAGCCAACCCAAACAACCCATTGCACACATACCCTGAGATCATAGAATTATGTGACAATAAATCTCTTCCCACCATCTCATCAAAAACTTGTTTAGCACTCCTAACATCTTCGCATTTTGAATAGTGAATACATATCAATAAATGAACTGCAAACTTGCGCATTAAGCTCAAACCCACGTATGATCACATCTCTATGAACCACAATTCCCACTTTTAAGTTTGAAAGCAGTGCACATACCTTTAAGACCTTGGGAAACACATAACCATGAGGCAGAACGCCTTTGAAATTGATGTCACCATACGTTCTCACACATTCTTGATACATTCCATGCCTTGAATAGAACCCGAGGATCGTAGTCCAAGCAAAGACATTGGTTCAAACAATTTGTCAAACAACATCTAGGCAGACATCAACTCATCACAATCTGCATACATTTGGACTGTTTTTTGGTGACTAGAAAGGGGTTTTGATCTAACCCACATTCAATTATCTTTTGATGGGCTTGTTTTCCTTTGTTTAAAGATGCAAAGTTGTAGCAAAGATTGAGTTGAGAAGGAGGGGGATTTGCTATTGATAGTGGACAAGATTGAGATTGCTCACTGAGAACACCATACACTCATCTCCGGTGGTGCTGGTATTTTAGTACAGTAAAGTCAGAGCCAACTGGGGTAGAGAAAATAGAGCTTGGTTTGAATTCCGATTTGGCCAAATGGGAATTTAGCACACTAAAGCTTAGTTCATATGTTATGATTGCTTGAACAAGAAGTTGGTCAAGCCACAAAATTTTCGCGGTAAGCGTGTCGACACATAATTAAAAACACATAACAATGACAATCACACAATTCACATGCTTTAAGATCGTTGAGATATACAAACGCGAAAAATAACAATAACAAAATTCACATGCTTTAAGACCCCACCAAAAAAAAAAAGACAAAGAAAGATTAGGCATCAAGGTTCATTCATTTGATACCAAAAATCCCAAATTTTCTTTTCTTTCTTAGTTCAACTCACACCATCAGAAACACCACTGCACTACGGTAATCCTATGCAGAACATAATAGTTCATATAACAATGAAAAAAAACCAGTCCCCAAACATCCAATAACCCAAGCTCACTGAAAACCACAAAACCTCGATTTCGCAAGGTAAACGTTCATTTTTCATACAAATACAATCACTATCGGACTCAAAACCCAAAAGAGTAGACTCAATTGAAACTGAAGCTGAATCAGAAATGTTTGAACTTTTAGCTTACAAATTCAAAAGCAAGAAAAAGAAGAAAATGAATGGAGCAAGAACCTGGATTGAGAGCCTCCGCGGACTGCAAGAAGCGGTTGCCCCAAAAGGAGGACAGAACTGTGGCTTGCACAGCACGCATTGTGCCGCGACTGTCACCATTTTTCTATACTGTGTTCACAGCTTCTTGCTCGACTGCATGTTAGGGCCACAAGGTATTGGGTTGAACCTGTGTAAATGATAAGGTTTTGGGCTTTTACGCTTTAAGATGAAAGCCCATTTGAAGCTTATTATCCGGTGTTTGGTTTAGGTTGGGTTATCGTGCCGTATCTGAAACAGTCACGACTGGTAATCTATATATGCATAATAAGCGGAGGATTGTTTTTAGGATGACTGTAAGCACTTTTATATGACCAAAAGTGCTTCTCACAACGTTTTGCAGAAGAAGAAAAATAGTGTAAAGTTTGGATTTCTTTTTTTAAAAAAAAAAACGGAGGAGGTGATGGGCTTAGCTTCACAATGAGGTTCAAATTCATCTTTGGCAATAATCGAACCTAAGACCTCTCACTTACAAATGAAAAAGAATACCACTAGACCGTAGCACTAAGTGGCAGTAAAGTTTGAATCTTAACTAAAAGTTTTGACATTCTTTCAAAATATCATTTCTAACAAAAGCACATATAAAGCGTCTTGTAAGCACAATTGTATTTTACTATGGTTTTTTTTTATTAACATCCCACATAAAAATTTATTATTAAATGACTTATATATCTTATTAAGAAATGGCTATTTGGGCCACATTTGAATTTAAAAAATAAAATTATTTTCTAAATACACCCCAAATTTTTTTCATATTTTTTTTTCTTCAAGCTCTCAAAGTCACTCCTCTCATCCCTTGTAGAACAAAACTCTAACAACTACCAAACAAGATGAGTATAGATGGATATATATGTACACACACACACACACATGAAATCTAAAATCCCTAATTGATAGAAATCGATGAAATTTATTAAAAACTAACCCCGCAAAATGGACAAAGATCTTTGTAGTTAATTGAATAGAGAAACCCTAAAATTCTTAATTGATAGAAACTCCTAAATGGAATAATTAATATATATATATATATATGTCACATCCTGGCCTAGGCCTCCACCACATCCAGGCTCGACTCCATCGTAGCATGATATTGTCCGCTTTGGGCCCCGACCACGCCCTCACGGTTTCGTTTCTAGGAACTCACACAAGAACTTCCCAATGGGTCACCGATCCTGGGATTGCTCTTGCGCGAACTCGCTTAACTTCGAGTTCCGATAGAACCTGAAGCCAGTGAGTTCCTAAAAGGCCTCGTGCTAGGTAGAGATAGGAATATACATATAAGGCTTACAGGATCCACTCCCTTGGGCGATGTGAGATGTTACAATCCACCCCCCTTAGGGGCCCAACGTCCTCGTCGGCACACTTCCGGCTAGGGATTGGCTCTGATACCAAATTGTCACATCCTGGCCCGAGCCCCCACTACATCCGGGCTCGACTCCACCCCGACCACGCCCTCACAGTTTTGTTTCTGGGAATTCACACGAGAACTTCCCATTGGGTCACCTATCCTGGGATTGCTCTCATGCGAACTCGCTTAACTTCGGAGTTCCGATGGAACCCGAAGCCAGTGAGTTCCCAAAAGGCCTAAGCTAGGTAAATATGAAAATATACATATAAGGCTTACATGATCCACTCCCCTAGGCAATGTGGGATGTTACAATATATGAGAAAATTTTCGTTTCGTACTTGATTCGAATTTATTAATAGATAATAAACCATTTGAGAAACCCCTTAACTCCACATATCTCAAGTCCAACAATTCCATATTAGAGGAAAAAGTGGAGTCCTCAAAGATGCACAAAGAAAGAAGCAAGATGATACTAATGGAGTTTGGTCAAACTTTTTCTTCATAAACCCTAAACTCTAAACCCTAAACCATTGATTTGAAGATGAAGCACTTTCTGTTTACACCTCATAGAAATTTCTACCCATGATCATTTGACAATACTTGTTTCTGAAAATGGTGGAGAAGATGAACTTGTGAGACGAACACATTATTTGATTTGAATTTTAAGTGGAGAGTATGGGGTATATGTAGAAAGTGTGGGGTGTAAGGATAGTATTGGAAAGTATGTGGGGTGTATTAAGATAAATTTTAGTTAAAAAGTAAATATGAGATGTATTAAGTGTATGAGGTGTAGTCAACAAAACGTGGGGTGTGAATAAAACAACCATTTGACTACTAGCATTAAAAACACTAAAAAAAACTCTAGTTTTCAATTTGTTCATATTTATTACGACTCTATAAATGTGGAGAAATTTTTCAGTGTAATCTGAACATGGAGTGGCACACCACATGTTAATATATAAGTGGAGAGAATTTTATTTTTCATGTGTCTCTCCACTTGTATAAAGACATGTGGTGTACCATCCCGTTTTCCAGGTAAAAATTTCTCCTAAATCTGTATGCTTTGTTGTTTAACACAAACTGCCACAAGCAAATGAGTTTGGTGGACCTTTTTCTTGTGCAATTCTATAAGACAAAAACCCAAAAATATGATAAGGTACTTGCCAAAGCATCACTTCAAATCAAAGGCTCACCAGTACATGCCAAAATCAACATGTGACTCAACTTCTTCTCCTTCTAGTTTGAGTAAGGGCTTCCTCTGCTTTAATGATAGTGTACAACAATTCCTCTAATATCATTGTATAAATAAAACAAAAAAAAATTAAATAAATAAACTGAACCACTATATGTAAAGAAGAAGAATTTACATGAAACGAGTTTACGGCCACGTAGCATCCGGTCTCACGTAAACCGTTTAAATTGCTCTCCATGTGGATTCTAAAAGATACCTAAATGTTGAATAAACAAAAAAGATACCTAAATAATAAGGAAAAATGATCCTCTCCGGATTCCCTTCTACTTAATCCTCCTTATCAAACAATTCGGACCCTTGAAATTTGATCAAACGACTAAAATTGTTATAACTTTTAAAGTGAGCCCGTATTTTTAGTCGTTAGATTAAATTTCAAAAACCCAAATTGTTTGATAAAGAGAATTAGGTGAAAGGGATCCGGAGAGAAGATTCCTTTCCAAATAATAGATGTTTCGGAGTTAAATAGTTCAAGTGGAAGTGACCGCCGGCACTCTTCAGTACTATGCAGGCCTTTGACGTACGTAACTGAAAGTCTTGACGGCCCCGCTCCCAAAAAATGCCGTCCAAAGCCCATACGGAAACGATATGTCATTTTCCAACTCGACATCGGTCAAGTCTAAAACAACGAGAATCCGATGCTGCGAGTGAGTGCGGACTGCGGAGGAAGGAAAAGGATGGATACTTTGGCGTCAGTAATCAATCTGAAAGTGGCCCGTATTGTGGGGCACGCTTCACTAGAGGAGTTGAAGGGAGCAAGAAGATCCAACGTTCCACGCCTCGTGTTGGAATGTCAATGCAACAGCTTATTTGATCGATGGTGATTGAGCACAAAGGATAATTTTAAAGAAAGGATAATGTTAGTAAGATCAAAATTTTAAATTAAATTTATAACTAAATGATGTGACTTTAATAAGAAATAAGCATTTCAATCATCAATAATCACATCATTTGGTTTGCAAATTTAATTTAAAAAGTTTGATCTTTCTAACTTTTGGAAGGATGTGCACAAATATGTGTTTAGTTTCTAGACATTATCACAAGAAAAATTATGTTAATTAGCTACAACAGATATATTTCGACATTTAATTGCAGAAATAATAAGTGTTTAAATCGTCATTATGTTATTATTGTGTTATTATGTCATAGTTGTGTCATAGGTATATGCTTAATGTCATTACTAAAAATCAATCATTTTGACAAAACAAATATTAAAATATGTTTACTGTAGTTGAGTTGAGGTTCAGCATGTACCACCTTATAAGGCAATATTTATCTCTACATATCATATGAATTTTGGCTGTAACTAATTATTTCATAAAAAGGATAAAAACTCGATTCGTCGGAAGTGAAAGTGAAAGAAAATGGTTAAAGATAATGCTAGAGTAGAGGCAGGAACCTCGTATGCATCAAGGGCTCGGATTGCATGCATGCAGTTGTAACACTCAGCCCCACGTACGCTGCAATATTGTGGATTTTTTCTGGCCTAGAGTTTGCGTGTTTCCTCGTCTTATCGATCGTATACATATTTATAGGCCATGGTCGTCGCAGCCTCTTGTAATTCAGCTTCATCTTTTTCTTTGGGCTTTGGTTTTTAGTTTTTTCTTTTTTAGCAGTTCGAACTGACTAGTACTGATCAGTTAGCCATCTCAGTCTCTGCATAAACCAGCAAAGTTTCATAGTCGTATATAGAAGGTTCCTTTGCGCAGTAAATATTATAGGGCCCGAACTGCATGGGATCGAGTTTTATATTAATATCACACGATCACAAGCATCTACTCTCGGAGAGATTTTTCAGTGTGATTGGAACACGAGATGGTACATCACGTATCACTATACAAATGGTAGGATATGTATGTTAAAAAGTTAATTCCTTATATATTAAAATTTTCCACCTTTTATATAAAAATACGTGGTGTACCACTCGTGTTCCAGTCACAATGAAAAATTTCTCCTACTCTTGGTGTTCTTTTTTGGTTTTCTAATTAAAGATAATTGTAAGTATTTAAACTCATGTTACTTAACCCTAAAAAGGTAACGAATTATTATGAATTTTTGTTTTTGTATTGTCACAAGATTTAACTCAATATGTAAGTGAAACCAAAACACAAACTTGAAAAATATATGCAGCAACATCGACCACCTTGATTTATTAACTTTCTGTGGAGAACATTAGCTAGCTCTAATGATTTGCATGGTTCACCAATTCATGAAAGCTATATTCTGAGTACAAATCGACATCGTTGAGAGCAGGGAGAGTGTGATTTGAGATTTTAGAACAGAGAAGCGGATTTAAAATTCATCTCATAGTGAAGTAACTGCTCGACAAAAATCTCACACTAATTAAATTGACTGTTTCAAAATCATCACTCACGATTAAACTATAACACTATAACACACTACCAACATTATCAAAACGATAACACAAAAGATCTTGAAGTCGAATCTGAATGAGCAATTTGGCTGATTTAAAAATGGCACAAAAACTGGTTATGGTATAGGTGATAGAGAGGTTAATATAAACATATAATTTTTTAGCCCCGGCCAAAGCAAAGACAAGTGCTTTGATCTCCCCAAAAGAGTACTTTGTGCGACGCGTTCTTGTACCATCGCTCAATTGTCATGGCGTAAGAATTCGTGGAGTTAGCCTCATGTGGCTTGATCTTGCCTTTTTTTTCTTTTAATTAACTCTTTCATTTCAACTTTACGTACGTTTCTTATTTTCATTAAAAATTTGTATTAGATTTCAGTCTTTTATCTTTTATTTTAAGATTTGTACGCCTACCCCTTATCAATGAAATTATATTTAATTCTATTCTCTTTAGTTTGAGCATACAACAAATAAAGATGTAAAGTTCTCGGCACTTGAGGCATAGAAATTAACCTTGATTGAACTAGCATCTCACTTACAACAATCGTAAAATTTAACTAATTGCAACTTAAAAGCATCGATCTCTAAGAGATGCTGTAAACAACCGATAGTTTATTTTAAAGAGCCAAATTTAAAAAAGCACATCTCTAACAGACTCTATAAAATAAGAGCAACTTACTTGGAATCGATTGACCGCCACATGGCATCCAAACCTAATAATATATTGTCATGTGGAGAAAATTTTGTACATGACAACGTGTTATTAGATACGAGACGCCATGTGGAGATGGATTGTTCCATGTAAGCATTCTCGTATAAAAGAGTCTCTACTATAGCAAAATGAGCAATCACTCTCTAAATTTACACAGCAACTGTACATCAATTAAATATTAAAGAAAAATAAAACTCAATGATGGACCCTTGATCAAGGAGAATTGGAAGAGAGATAAGACTGTTTTAGGGCTGGTTTGGGGTTGCTTAAATTTTTATAAAATCAGCTTTTTTAAAAAGGTGGTGGCCTTAATTATGTTTGATAAATGACATTTTTTTTTCTTCAAAATTATGGGTCCAAAACAGCTGGAACCTTCATATTGCCAATCCTACGACTCCCAATTTTTTATTTTTATTTTTTGCTAAATGCACTTTTAGCATTATAGTTTTCCAAAAACTTACCTTTTTTTTCACAACTGTCTATTCTCACAACATAATAGAAGTAGTTTTGAAAAAGCGCAGCAATCCCAAACTAGCTCTTAAAAAAATAAGTGAGTTGGGTTTGAATGTTAATAATAAAATATTCAAAATTTGTTAAAATAAAAAGTGTTGTCGAAGATGAAAAATTCTGAATAGTTAAAATAATTTTTTAACATTGTTTACTTGTTAGTTTAACAAAAATATAAAATTTTCTCTTGGAGATGATCTAAGGCCTTTTGCATGCACAACATAATAATAAAATGCCACCGCACATAGTCACATTCAGGTTTTTCATATATGTACTGAGCTTTGGGATCTTTTTATGGGTACCACTAGGACACAAAATCCTATTTTGTTTGTATGGTTAAGGTTTTATAGAGAGCCTCCCAAACGGATGATATTGAAAGTGTGTGTTTCCTTTTACTAAAAAGATAACTTCAATCATTGTTATTCCCAATTTTTATTCCCATAGTTTTTTATGCATCTAAAATTGCCTAAGTTTAATGATGTGTTCTTTTGGCCAGAATTTGGTAAGGTTTGAATTTGAGAGGGAAAACTTTTCTAACATTATCTTCAAAAACCCTTGACCTTGGGTTACCAAATATATATACACTAAAGTTCTTCTTTTTAACAGATGACCATATGATAGAAACTAATAAATTCCAATTCCTTAAAAGTCTTGTGCCTCGAAAGGAGGTGTAGTGTGCCTGAACTCTAGTGTGCCGCTTCGGTGCCTGAGTCTACGGGTCGGGTCTTCAACGCGAAAGCGGGGTAGACGTTTCTCGACTCCTCTTCCCGGTCCTAGCTGTTTGTGGGTCTGGCAAGGGGAGAGTAAATCTCTAGAAACCTAAGGAGGGTGTGCTCTATCGTAATCCCAGGTTGGGAAATGGGTCCCTTCCGGATCTGGGTACTGAGTCGGGGCGTCTGAACCAGTGGCCTTCTGAGTAGGGCTTGCAGTGCATGTAGGAATCGGGAGCTGGGTGACTCTGCGGTCTCTGCGGTGTTTGTGGGAGGGGGTCGTTTGGAAGAAGAAGATCTGAGGGTGGCCTGGGCGTGGGATGTCAGGAATCCCTTGGCTGGGTCTAGGGTTTCAGGGTGTTGATGGGATTTAGATCTAGATCTGGCTTCTGGCATCTTGGGTGAGGATCGGACACCGCTGGCAAGGAGTGGCTGGTCAGATAATGGGCGAGGTTAAACCCAAGAAGGATATGGAGGAGTTGGGCTCTCGATTTAGGGCAAAGCTGAAACTGTCTGAGAAAGAGCTCAGCGGAATTAGTATCCAGAGGAAAGATGTAGAGGGAGCTTTAGTGGGACTCCAGTACACGCTGATTGCAGAAGTCCTCACTTCTAAAGAGGTAAATGGGGAAGCTTTCATTGATTGCTTCATGTCTCTGTGGCGGGGGAGGGAAGGAGTCTCTATAAGAGACATTGGTGACCGGAGATTTCTGACGAGATTTGCGGGTCAAAGGGATCTACAACGAGTCGTGGATTCGGACCAGCCTTGGCACTTCAAAAATGATTTAGTGATGGTTGCAGATCGGACGGACAGTGGACTCAACAGATGGGCTCCTCTCTCATCATGAGTGTTCTGGGTTCAGATCCACAATGTCCCTGTTCTAAGCATGACTCAGGCGGTGGCGGAATCCATAGGAGGCCTATTGGGGATGGTCAAATCGGTGGACAAATCCGGTAGTAGAGACTGCATTGGAAGGTTTCTCCGGGTAAAAATTAAATTCAACGTCCGTGAACCCCTTATGCGAGGTACGTTCGTTAACTTTCCTGATGAAGGCAGAATGTGGGTTGATTTTAAGTACGAAGGGCTTCCTAAATACTGCCTCATTTGTGGTCTATTGGGTCATGCTACTCGGGTGTGTAGAGGCTCTCAGGATCTAGGAAAGTCAGATGGAGAACCCATAGAGGATTTGGGGGAGGGGTTAGCTTTTAAGGGCCTGGACGCCCTCACGGATATGAGGGGTAAACCATTAGGTGTAGGGGGTAGGGCCAGGACTCCTCGTGGGTCTAGTGGTGGACGCATGGATTCTGGAAGATGGAAAGATGACCGTAGCGAGGAACTTGATGGAGGGAAACGATCTGGCCGATCATCCACTGCATCGGGAATGGGTAGTCATTCACAACTTGGGGCTTCGAGATCGTTCAGTGGGAGTGACTACACTGACATAGTCAATGTGGAAGAGGCTGATACTGCCATATCTCCTAACAAACCTCGTTGGTCTTCAAGCAATCTGGGTAAAGAGAGATCTATCCTAGCTGACATAATCCGTAAACAACGGCAAGAGGAAGAGGATGCAAGAAAGGCAAGAGAAGCTGCGTTCGATGCAGGCCTAATTGGACCAGGAGGAGTGATTGCGGAAGGCGTGGAACATGTCACTCTCTATGAAATCCACGAACAGGAGACCCATGGGAACCTGGCGGACGTGTCAAATGGAACAGGTCAGAGTTTTGACTTGAATAGTGAACCAATTAACATCGATGGAAATGGTGCGGGAATTATTGATAGTGGAGATGAGTTCGGAAGACTGATGAGTGCAGATGGCAACGATGTGCATGGAACGAGCATGGAGGATGACCCGTTTCAACTGGCCCCAATAATTGAGGCAGTTATGAAGGAACAGAAAGGGAGGAAACGTAACATCCAGGAAATGGCGCTATCATCGACTCTTCCTCCGGAAGAGCCAACAGTCAGCAGACGAAGGAAAGATGTTAATGTTAACGAGACGGAGGAGACCAGCCGTAAGGGGTCCCCCAAGGATCCATGAAGATAATCACGTGGAACTGTCAGGGTATCGGGGGTGACCTGACAGTTGACAATCTGCTGGAGCAGAACCGGCTTCACACCCCTGACATGGTTATTCTGCTGGAAACTAAGAATAAAAGTTGGAATTTCATCCATCTGAAAAGAAGTTTGGGTATGGATCACTGGTTTATTGTTGAGCCTCGGGGCATTGAAGGTGGCATATGTGTTTTCTGGAGAGATGATACTCCTGTGGTGTTAACGAAATCGGAGGATTTTTTGGTGGAACTCAAGCTGTGGGATGAAAAGATGAACTGTAACTGGAGACTATTCGGCGTTTATGCTAGTACTGATGAAAAGAAGAGAAGGGAGCAATGGCAAGAATTATCAAAACGTATAGGCCAAGAAAGGGACCGCTGTCTGCTCATAGGAGACTTCAACGACATCCTTTGTAACGAAGAGAATGAGGGAGGAAACTACAGACCGGCTGTGAGCCTACGGGACTTTAGAAATTTTGTGGCTCGAGAGGAGCTCATGGATTTGGGTTACGAAGGCTACCCCTTCACTTGGAGAAATAATAGAGAGTCGATGCCTATCCAGCAACGCCTTGACCGTGGGATGGCAACTATGGGTTGGTACGAAATGTACCCCAACACAAAAATTAAGCATGTGCTCTTGGAAGGATCGGATCACGCCCTCTTACTCCTTTCGACAGAAAAAGAATTGAACAGAAAGGGCAGACAATTCTCTTTTGATGGGCGATGGAGCAAGTCGGAGGAATGTCGTACTCTGGTCGGGGAAGAATGGCGTGATAAGATTAAAGGCTCACATGCGTTTCGCTTTTGCGATAAACTGAAACATCTAAGGAGAAGATTAAAAGTCTGGTACAAAGGAAGAGGCTGGAATTCTGCGAAGATGATCCTGCAACTGAAAGAAGAGATTCGGGTGGCCTATATATCTAACGAATTTGCCTCAAAGGAGGTTAAGCAAAAAGAGAAGGAGCTTATCGCTGCTCATCAGCAGGAGGAGACTTATTGGAAAGTAAAATCTAGGAATCAGTGGCTGCGAGAGGGCGACAAGAACACTAAATTCTTCCATGCTCAAACACTGAAAAGGAGACGTTTCAACACGATCCGGGGGATAGAGGACGGTCGTGGGATCTGGCAGGAGAGTTTGAAGGGGATAGGTGATACTGCTATCGAATATTTTTCTGACCTCTTTCAGTCCTGTAAGCCTAATCTTGTGGAGGAAATACAAAGTTGTATAGAGAGCCGGCTCTCCATTGAGGATAACCGGGGATTAACTGCTATGGTCACCGAATGCGAAATTATGGAGGCTGCATACCAAATCCCCCCTATGCGAGCTCCGGGCCCTGATGGCTTTTCTGGCTGTTTTTACCAGGACCACTGGGACACGGTCGGGCCGGATGTAATCAAGATTGTCAAAGCATTTTGGCACTCGGGAACCCTTCTTCGTAAACTCAACCATACCAACCTAGTATTAATCCCGAAGATGAAGTGCCCTAAAAACATGTCGCAATACAGGCCCATTGCCTTATGTAATGTCATTTACAAGATCATTGCCAAGGTCCTCATTAATAGGCTTAAGAGGGTGATGCCGAAAGTGATTGGGGAGAACCAATCTGCCTTCGTGGCGGGGAAGCAAATTCAAGACAATATCCTTGTGGTACATGAAGCCCTCCACTCCCTTATCCACCAGAAATCAGGAGACCATCCTGGTATGGCCATCAAGCTCGACATGGCTAAGGCTTACGATCGAATTGAATGGGATTTCCTCCTGGCATGATGTGCAGTTTGGGTTTCGCGCCCCTCTTCTATAAATGGATAAAGGAATGCATTTCTTCTGTATCTTTCAGTGTTCTTATAAATGGTTCCCCAACGGGGTTATTCCGGCCGAATCGGGGTCTTAGACAAGGTGATCCTCTATCCCCTTTTCTCTTCCTTCTCTGCACTGAAGGGCTCTCAATGCTAATTAGGAGAGGCTTGGAAAGGGGTGTCCTCCACGGGTTCAAGATTTCCTCCGCGGGAGCTCCCCTAACGCATCTTTTCTTTGCGGATGATTCTGTGGTTTTTGGAAATGCGTCTGTAGAGGAAGCGGAAAGTATTGTGGAAGTGTTAAAGACTTATGCTCGAGGCTCTGGTCAGGAGATTAACCTGACCAAAAGCTCAGTCTTCTTCGGAGCTAATACTTCGAAGAAAATGAGAGCTAACATCGTGGACTCCCTGATGATTCAAAGCAAACAGGGATTTGGGAAATATCTGGGCCTGCAGGCCGATTTTGGGCACTCAAAAAAAGCTGTCTTCGCCGAGATCCGGGACAAGATTGAAGCTCACATGTCAGGGTGGGCTGAGCAGTTTCTGTCCCAGGCGGGCAAAGAGATCCTTGTGAAAACTGTAGCTATGGCGTTGCCTAACTACGCTATGAGCTGTTTCAAACTCCCCATTGGCGTTTGTCGGGACGTTGAAAGAGCCATTCGGAATTACTGGTGGCGTGGTAATGAACAAAGGAAGGGTATTCATTGGATTTCCTGGGATCGGTTGATGAAACAGAAAAAGGCCGGTGGTTTGGGATTTAAGGACATCCAATGTGTCAACCTTGCTTTTCTTGCTAAGATTGGATGGCGAATCACCCTGAATCCTATGTCCCTCCTTGCTTCGGTCTTGAGAGATAAATACTTCCCGGGGAAATCCTTTGGAGAAGTGCCTAAAGGAAAGAACACCTCATGGGGTTGGAAAGGCCTGTTTGAAGCTCGGAAAGTGTTAAACCTTGGGCTTAGATGGCGGGTGGGAAACGGGAAAAGCATCAACATTAGGGAGGACCCGTGGTTCCCCAAACCAGCAACTTTCAAGGTCCGTCCGAGGAATAATCTCGTTGAAACCATGGTAAGTGATCTGATTGACTCAGATACTAAGATATGGAGAACGGACTTGATTGCAAACGGGTTTCATCGGGATGATGTATCAACGATCTTAATCATTCCCTTAAGTCATGCTGGCAGTAATGACAGGCTAGTGTGGCACTATGCTACTAATGGGATCTATTCCGTTAAATCGGGTTATAGTATGGCTTTAAAGTTAATGGATGATGGTGCTCTAGGAAGAAAAAGGTGTGGCAACCCCAGTGAGAGTAACAAACTAAAGATGGTATGGAATAATATCTGGAGACTCCAGGTTCCTCACAAAATCAGAATCTTCATCTGGCGTTGCTGTAATAATGCTCTGGCGGTCAGACGGAACCTTAAAAGACGTCATATGCGTGTTGACAACGTATGTGGCGTTTGTAATGCCGTCAACGAAACTGAAAACCACCTGTTTTTCCGTTGTGAAATAAGTCATGTCTTCTGGTTTTGCTCTCCTCTTCATCTTAATTCTCATGTCCTGGAGGGCAGAGACTTTCTTGAAAGCTGGTGCAACTTCTGTGACCAAGTAAAGGACAGGATCGATGCGGATGATATTTGTCATGATTTTGCCTTTGGCCTATGGAGATTGTGGAAAAACAGGAACGATGTGGTTTTTAAAGGGATCTATCGTCAGCCTCTGGATATCTTGGAGGCCTGGAAAAAGAGCACAGGTGAGTACAAGGCCAGTCTGGCTCCGGATTAAGAAGATCACAGCTTGAGGATGCCGAAGTCTATCAAGGTCAGTGATCGTATTTGTACCAAGTGGAAGAGACCAAGGTTCGGAACTATTAAGATAAATACTGATGCGGCTTGGTGTAAAGATACTCTGCGTATGGGGGTGGGCTGGCTGGGGCGGGATTTCGCTGGTTTGCTCCAAACTGCTGGCGGGTCTGGGACTGGATTCAGCCACAGTGCAGCTGCTGCTGAAGCTTCTGCCATCAGGTTTGCCTTATTGTCTTGTATAGACCATGGGTTTGATGACATTATTATTGAATCTGACGCAAGTACGATTATTTTGATGCTGAAGAAAGAAATCTTGGTTGATTTTAGTATCGAATGCATTCTTGATGACATTGAGGTTCTAGCGCAAAAGTTGAGGTCTGTCTCTTTTGCTTTTGTGCCTAGAGAGGGCAACCGTGCTGCTCACTCGGTGGCTAAGTATGTATTCAAGGAGGGACGTTCTTTCTCTTGGGATTGTATTGGCCCTGAGTTTCTGTTTAATTTCCTTGCTAAGGATGTAAACCTTTCTATTCGTCTTTAATATATTTCTATCTTTCGTTAAAAAAAATAAATTCCAATTCCTTGGAGAATTTCTTCCACAATACAAGATATTTGACATCTTATCAAGAAAATTCCTTATGTGATTATTACACACACACACACACACACATATATATATATATATATATATATAGGGAAGCAAATATGGCAGCCGACGAATTTGCTACTCTTCGTCATTATTATCCTTAATTAGTCTTGTATCTAGTCGGACAGTTTCCCTAGTTTTATCATTACTAGATTAATTTTTTACATGTGTGGTTTTAAGATCCTTTCAAGATCTTCTTTGTAATTTATTTCAGCTGTTAAAAAAAATGTTTGGTGCACTTTGTCTAGTCCTAGCTCATACCAATTAAGTGTAAATCCAAGCACTTGCCCCTCAATACATTCACTGGCACTAACAAAAATTACTCAGTGTGACAATATCATGTCTAACATCACATGACATACTAATGTATGATTTATTACTCGAATTCACTCAAATTATAACACACACATATTAGAAACGTAAAACATGCAGCACCATTATATGTTGGCCATGAAGTCACTTTGAAAAGAAGACAGAAAAGACATAAGCCGCAAAAGTGTATCATCCTCAACACTTTTAAAAGCAGACTGATCAGAGAGGGAGGGTCCAGAATTTGGAATCTGTATTCTCGCCTGATCTTCTTTATGAGGATCCCGAGAATTCGTGAATCATATTCGTTTATCGTACATCGTGCGGTTAGAAATTATTTTAAATATTTTTATTTAAAATCAAATATAAGCAGTACCTGATAAAAACTGACCGCATAATGTATAATAAACGAATACAATTTATAAATTCTCAAGATCATTACCAAAAGGATCCGGAGAGGATCCTAATGGCAGAATTTGTACCGTAACCCTGACTCGGGAAAGGAAATTAAAGAGATGCTCTTAGAAAACGAAAGGACCCTGCATTTGACAACTATCAGCTCAGCGACGACATGTTGTGGACATGAATGGATTTCCCTTGGAAAGCTCGCATGTCTTCATTTCATTTCTGCATACACACCTTCAGTTTCCTCATCATAATTATTTGCTTTTATGCTTTCCTTCTTTTTCTCGCTCTCTTTATTTCTCTTTCCTGTCCATTTCTTTTAGCAAAACTGGTCATTACGTCTTTACACTGCTTAAAGTTCTTTACTCATCGCTTTTGGCTTTTGGCTGTTGGCTTGTAACCGTGATCTATGCACACACTGTCACAATTTGAATTTTGAAGTACTGTATATCTCACTTTTCCAGCTTTTTCTTTTGAAAAATTTTCTGCCCCAGCAGAATTAAAAATTATTCCTCGGATCCACCAAACCATATAATTAGTTTTAAGTTTTAACCTAAACTTCACTATCATCAATGATTCATATGTTGGTAATGGTGGTGGGGGCCAAATAATTAGGAGTATGTGGAAAACCATCCACAACGTGTGATGAGTTGTGATCCTTGAATACTCATTAATGTTTAATTTGATTAGAGGGAGTCGAACATTAAACCTAACTATATTATAATTCTAAGTGATTACCTTACAAGTTATACATATATATATATATATGTGTGTGTGTGTATTATATATATGCCAATATTAGTAGTAAATGAAAAATTAATTATTGCGTGGTTACATATGAGTATGGCGTGATCTGTAAACTAGGATACCCTTGGTTCAGACACTAAGAGATAAAAAAATACCGGAATTTACTTAACCCATGTAATTGCATGCATTCAAATATAAGAAAATGTACTTAATGAGGTAGTTGTTGGAGTTTTGTAATAAAACACTAGACTGATTATAATAAGAAAGATTATAAGAGCCGTAATGATGTGAATTAATTTGCATTGAGAAACTTTTGTCATAGACTCATAATCTCAAGTAATCAAAAGACCTGTTGTCAACAAAAGAACATTAATAAAAAAAGAGTTTAATTAGCTAGGGAAATTAACAATGGTGAGGTGAGCCTAATGAATCATTCATTTACTTTTTATAAAAAGAGCTTTAATTACGTTTAATTGGGGTTTGATTTTGTTCAATTAGTCTTAGCTTTAGGGATAGAGGGGCTGAGCTGAGCCGCTGAGCCACTGTATATGATTTGGCGCCCTAATTTTGGTAGTAGAAGAGTAGAAAGAGAGATTTTTCAGTGTGACCGATACATAGGGTGGTACATCACGTTTCATTATACAAATGATGGGATATGTGTGGTAAAAATTTCTCGCGTAGAGGGAAAAATATGTCCTAGTTTTGAGTGCCCACCGTTCACCATGATCCATGCGACCTTGTCTATAATGTCCATATTATTTTTTTCCCTTTTTTATTCTCTTACTTGATAGGGAATCTTACTTTACGTGTTTCCCTTGTTTGATTTAATGATCACGATGTTAGGTACTTACTTCCTCTTTAATTTAAGAGTAATGTTAGGAATATTAAATTTGTAAATAAAAATTTGAAAATTAAAGGATATGAAAGTTGATGATTGATTTATTACTTACATATTGATAAACGTGCTTATTCTTATTGGTGACACATCATTTAGTTTGCAAATTTGATCTCCAAATTTGATCTCCTTAGCATTACCCTTAATTTAAACAAACCAACCTCAAACATTCAGTAAACCAGTCTTTTGCCCTACCTATCTACTTACCTGAAAAATGCTAAGGATTCTCTCTCAAAATGAAACTTTTTAAAAACTCTCTGTCATTTCACAGTTTAAAGTTAAAGAGTTCATGAAGAACCTCACTTTTTAGAGTCTTTTTAGCATTTCTCCTACTTACCAATATCCATTCCATCACCCTTCTATCTCTCTCTACGATAACATTGAAATTCCTTCATTCCATAAATTCAATGGATTTCCACAGTTGTGCTTTGATTCATATACAGTAATCAAATTTAATATAATGATCGATGCAAGCAAGGAGTAGGAGTGCCCAGTCAAGTGTAAAACTATAATTGCCTTCGTGGTTCTTAATCTTATAAAATTGTACTAAGTTGGTCCTTGTCAATGTTGGGATTAAATTAAAAATCAATTAAATGGCACCAACATCCAAAAGAAAAAGATAATTACATGTCATTTTCAATTATGGGTGTCTTTCACTTTTCCATTTTATCCATTTGTTGTGTTTGCGACGGTAACAACATGTCAACATCGAATAGATAATTAGATGTGATCTTCAAAAGTGATTAATTAGTTGTGCAATGAAAGAAGCATTCTCTTTTATTCAAGTGCTACATGTAAGTTTAGCTAGCTCTTAATTACTTTCTTATAGAGTGATATGCTCAAAATTCATATCATTACTCCAAGTTTACTTTAATAATAATATTTTACTTACCATGAGAAGGAATAAGGATACAAAGGATTAGGTACTTAAAACGCAATATGTTTTCACAAATCTAAATACATAATTAAGGGCATGAATGAAGGAATGAGGATACTAAGGATTCGGTATTAGATAAACAACTCCGATTAATAAACTCGTACCTTGATTTTTCAGGTATGAGAAGATATAGGATACATGGATTCAATTATAATTTTTTTCATTCCATGGTTGCTAGTAAACACACAAATGAAAATCATACTCACTCCTTTCAAATCATTGGTTGTTAGTAAACACATGAATATGAATGATGCTCAGTTCTTACAAATCTATTCCTTGAAGGGAAACATGACCTAAAGACATTTGATGTCATTAAATTTACTAATAATGAATTAATTGAATGTCACGAACCACAATTAACTAAGGAGTAATTTGATAACCATTTCATTTTCATTTTTCACTTTTCACTTTTATTAGAACTTTTTTTTTTTGGACAAATTTCACTTTTATTAGAACTGAAATCTTGTTTGGTAACTATTTTCAATTTTGAGCTTTCAAAAAGCGAAAACTTAAAACCAAAAATTGAAAACTACTTTCTTGAGTTTATAAACTTTAGCCTTGTATTTTGACTTTTTAATTTCCATTTTTCGTTTTTTTTTTATAATTGCAAACTGAATGTAGTTACTAAACAAGATTTCAAATATAAAAAAAAAATGAAAAGTGAAAACCAAAAACTTAAAAAAAAAAACGAAATGATTATTGAAACGACCCCTCAACTTTTGATGTAACTTATTGGGAATGACCTTAATTAGTTCAAAGATTGGATGAACTGAAATTTTACCAAAGATTGGATGTTACACCTCCTTGGCTCCATTACATATTGCAATCATCAAATACCAGCATCTCACACCATTGCAGTTTTAGGAATTTTTGAACAGAATGGACCCCTTCTAACTATTTATAAATTAATTACTCGGAAGGCGGAATATATCTTAAGGATGAGTCACCTAAAGGTAAGAAGGTCACTCTTATAATAAGTAGATTTTGAACAAATACCACCTGAATTAGTAGGTGTATGCGCAATTATACCCAGACTTTTTATCTTGGCAATATACCACCTAAACTTTATATTTAGTGCAAATTTATCACCTAAGTCAGTTACCATCCATATTATCGTTAGATCAAGTCACGGTGCCAAGCACATGAACTAATATGAGAGAGAATTGAAAACTTGATTTCCTGAAATCCCAACTCATGTTGTAGAACTTGATATAGTATCCTGTAGAACTTGATATAGAATAAGATACACTCCTGCTCATAATTTTTTGGGTTCTCAATTGATATTTATATTTTTATAATTTATAGATATATATATATATATATATATATGTTGTAAGCTTATTTGACTGAACTGTATAAGGACAGAGAAGGAGAGGGGGCCAGCGGCAACAAGAGAGAAAGAAAGAGATTTAATTATAATGTGTGTGTTGTATCACCCCTTATGCCTTTATTTATAGTAGTAGGAAGGGTAGAATCCTTACCCTTTTATGATTACATCTCTTAATAGATAATCAACTCCTAATAGGTAACTACAAGATACTCCTAGATATACTAGGATTTACACAATCACGTTGATGACATTCATCCAAGAATTCACAGATGAATGTATGCATAAAAATATAAGAGTAATATTCAAAGAAATGTAGAGAGAGAAAAAGGAGAATGAAAGCTTTGTTATTTCTTAGAGAGATGAAGGATACAACACTCTGACTCAATACATGCTTATATAGCTTCCAGAATGTAGCTTATCAGCTAAGCAAACAATGTAACTAACTTTTAACAAACTAACAGATTACAATAGCTGATGTGGCATTCTTATCTAGCAGTGATGATGTGTCAAATGATGCGGTAGTCATATATCTTCAACATCCCCCCACAATCTTAACTGGGGTTTTCCAGTTTGAGATTGTAGCGATGTTTGACAAATGAAGGGCTATGAAGACCTTTGGTAAGAACATCTGCAGTTTGATCCTCAGTTGGAATGTATGAAATCTCCTTGTTGCACTTTTTCCCTCACAAAATGATAATCAGTGTCAAGATGTTTTATTCATGAGTGGAAAAATGGATTTGCACAAGGCAATGGCAGACATATTGTCACAATGAATGGTTGGTGGACTATCGAGGAACACTCCCAAATCCTTCAATATATTTCGTATCCAAGCTATATATGCTGCATTATGTGCTAAGGCTTTATATTCAGCCTTAGTAGAACTCATTGACACTGAGTTTTGTTTATTAGATTGCCATGAAATTGGATTATTCCCTAAATATACCACATAAAAGTAATGGATCTTCGAGTATTCAAATTTGTAGCCCAATCAGAATAAAAAAAAAGCATTAAGCTTTGTAACTATGTTTTTAGAAAAAGCAATACCAATGTCTATGGTTCCTTTTAGATATCAAATAATTCTTTTGACAGCTCCAAAATGTGCTTCAGTTGGTGAGGACATGAACTGACATACTGTGTTAACAGCAAAGGCAATATCTGGCCTAGTAAATGTCAGATATTGTAAAGAACCCACAATGCTTTTATAAAAAGTTGGATCTGTCAATAATTGACCTTTTGAATGCAGTATTTGATGATCAAGTTTACAAGGGGTGTTTGCTGGTTTACATGAGTCCATGCTTGCTTTGTGAACCAAATACTTAATCTACTTAGACCGATTAACAAAGACATCCCCATTTTCTTTATATTGAACCTATAAGCCCAAGAAATATGTAAGCTTTCCCATGTCTTTTAACTCAAACACCTCAGAAAGCTTTTGAACCACTGTCTGTATCTTCAAAGTATTTGAGCCAGTAAGGATTATATTATCAACATATAGTAATGAAATGATGACATTAGATTCATCATTCTTTACAAACAAACTTGTATTAGAAGCTGATGTTTGAAATCCCAGAACTGCCAAATAGCTTGTAAATTTTAAATTCCAAGCCCTTAAGGCTTGTTTCAAGCCATATAATGACTTAATAAATTTGCAAACATGAGAAGGGTAAGATGGATCAACAAAATCCTATGGTTGCTTCATGTAAACCTCTTCTTGTAAATCCCCATGTAGGAAGGCATTCTTGACGTCTAATTGTCTAAGATTCCAATGACTAATTGCAGCTAAGGCTAGAATAATTCTAATTGTGGCATGCTTCACAACAGGACTAAAGGTATCCAAGTAATCAATCCCATGTTCTTAAAAGAAACCTTGGGCTGCAAGCCTTGCTTTATATCTTGAAACACTTCCATCTAGATTTTTTTTTACTTTGTATACCCATTTGCTACCTACAATTGCTCTATCTTCAGGACGTGTGACCAATACCCAGGTCCCTTTTGCTCTAAGTGAATCATACTCCTCCTGCATTGCCTTTTGCCACTATGGAAGAGTTGCAGCTTTCCTAAATGTTGTAGGTTTTGAAGCATCAGTGACCTCAGATATAAAAGAATATCCCCCAGTGAAAGGTTCTTCTTCAATGATATGAAGTGACTGAAGTTCATGACATTGTGCTACTAAAGTAGCATAACTTCGTACCACTTTTCAATCTAGTAATCATTGGATGAGTAGATGGTTCAGCATGTCATATCAGATGGAGATATATCATGAAGCATTACCTCAAGCTGAGAATATGAATGGACAGGTAACAATGATTGTGTACCAAAGTGATGATTTGTATAAGAGTGATGGTGTGAAGAACTTGGAGACTCATGTAGAGAAGTGTTATCAGTCGAATTTTCATTTTTGTCATCGATTTGAAGCCTCAGGGAATTGCTGGGACTTAAACCATTCAAGTTATCAACCAAATTCTCACTGTCACCATTGTCAGGAATATTGGGATTTAAACCAGTATAATTCTCTGATATATTCATGGAGCTAATTGCTTGGGATTCATTCAAATTATCAAACATGACTCTTTCTCTTGGAACTTGTAACTGAACCAAAACAGGTGTCTGAGAATACCTATAATCACTTAGAGAATCCTTATGTTTTTTAGATTGTTTAAATGGATATACATCTTCATTATGTATTACATGCCTTGACAGAATGAACTTTTTGGTCTTGATATCATAACAAATGACTCCTTTGTATCCATGAGCAAAACCAAATACACATTGAGTTGATCTTGTCTCTAGTTTATGTTTGTTGAATGGTCACAGTAATGGATATATTGCAGTACAAAAGACTTTAAGATGTTGAACTTCAGGTATCCTACCAAACACAACTTGATAAGGAGACTGCATATTTAAATTTTTGCATGGCTTTCTATTGATTAAAAAAGTAACATGAGAACATGCTTGATACCAAAACACTTGAGGCATTTGTGCAGTTGATAACAAGCTAATAGTTGTCTCAACCAAATGTCTATGCTTTCTCTCAGCAAGACCATTCTACTGAGGTGTATGAGGAAAAGAAACTTGATGTATGATCCATTTTGCCTCCAAAAATTGCCTAAACACATTGCTCATACACTCTCATCCACCGTTTGATTGAAAATATTTAATTAAAGCATGGAATTGATTCTCAATAAAACCATGAAACTTGGTAAAGATTGTAAAAGCATCTGATTTATTAACCATTGGAAAAATCCATACAAATTGAGAGCAATCATCTACAAAGCTTATGTAGTACCTATAACCCTTTTATAGACTTCTGTGGTGAAGGACCCCATATATCTAAGTGTATCCTTTCAAATAGAACATTTGACTTATCATGTCTTACAGGAAATGGTAACCTACTCATTTTGCCTTGAATACAGGCAGTACATATAGATGGACACAAATCTATACTAGTTGACACTTCAGCATTTATTCAACATGACACTAAGCACCTCTTCAGATGGATGACCCAACCTTTTGTGCCAAATTGCATTCTTTATCTTCTTTCCAACAAATGCTGCACAACTTCCAAAACTTATAGCTTTTGACATTAAAAACATTGTTATTGGTATCTTAAATAGCTCACCACCATCACTGTTGCCTTGGTACACAATCCTTCGAGTTGCCTTGTCCTGTATAAAGAAGATTAAATCATTACATACAAACCAGCAAACATTATCTCTGCACAATTTCGTAACTATTAAGAGGTTCATTGTAATTCTTGGTACAAATAGCATATTATGCAAAATTAATGGTTTTTGTTGAGTTTTAATGAGAGAAAAACCAATATTTTGAACATGCAAACCTTCTTCATTACCAACTGTAATCTTGGCATCACCATTATTAGGAGTAATATGATTCAATACTTCTACATTTGATGTCATGTGATAAGTTGCACTTGTGTCAACTACCCATGTATCAGCAACTGAAAAACCAGGGATATTTGGATCTTCACTTATGACAATAGACCATTGGGCTGCCATACCAGGAAGAGATGTTGGGGGTGCACTTCCTTGATAAAAGAAATTATTCCTGTGAAAACATTCCAGAGCTCTATGGCCATTTTTCCCACAAATCCGACATACCAAGAACCCACCAGACGATTGACTAGTATTAGCTCTAAAGAAACAGTTTGGTGATGTATGTCCTCTTCTAAAGCAAATTTGACATTCAGGAGATATAGCATTCTTGTAATTGGTATTACCACTCCAAGTGTTTCCTTGTTTGCTTCCATTGCCAGAGAAAGAACTTTGAGAATCTCCATTTTGAACACCTTTCCCATTATTCCCAAAAGTAGAATATGACATGTAATTATTGTTCCCACCATTGTAGCCACCAGAGAATTTTCGATTGTTCAAATTATACCTCCTGTTGTTGTTGCCACCATTGTAACTATTGCCCTCTTCAGACCTATGTGCATTCGAACTCTCCCATTGTTCATAACCTTGATCAGTTCCTTAAGATCCCTGTGTATTAGAACTATTTCCCTGAACATACATAGCTAACATAGAACTTGATAAAGTTGTAATTCTGGATTCAATACTCCCTTCAGCCCCAATCAGTTGAGCTCTAAGTCTTTCATTGAAATTGGAGTTTCTCTGGTTAAGAATACTATCTTGATCATTTCAAATTCTGGGGGTAATCCAGATAAAGCAGCAATAACCAAGTCATTCTCAGTTACTTTCTCTCATGCATCAACCACTTGATCCTTGATACCCTTCAATCGAAGTAAGTACTTGTCAACAGAATCTGCACCTTTTTGTGCAGTATCAAACTCAGTCTTGAGTTGATTAACCCTAACAACAGAGATAGAAGCATATCTTTCTTGTCAACATTTCCAAGCTTCTTGAGAGGTTTTGCACCCAATGACATAATCCCTAGCTTCATCCAAAAGTGTAACAATAAGCAAACTCAATAGTGATACATCTGTTTTAACCCATTCTTTATAAGCATTAGTAATTTCCTTAGTGACCCCAGTTTCAGTGTTGATGACATACTTTGGAGGACATTGAGATTTCCCACTAAAGAAATCGAAGAAATCATAACCCTTAAACACTGACTAAAACTGATAATCCCATTTGACAAAATTATCTTCTCTTAACTTAACAATGATCATGACCAAAAGATTAACTAAATGCCATGTTGTTGTAGTATTGTAATCACAAGCAATATACAGCAAATCAAGAAACCAACTACTCAAAAAATCTTCAAGAATCTTTAAGAATTACAGCAATTTCAAGAACACACACTACTGGCTATCTCCCTTGTTCCCGTGAAATACCCAACAATCAATCAAACAGCAATGGCTATCGGCCTTTATGCTTTGATAGAAATACTTCATCAATTATACAATCAAGAAATGGTTATCGGCCTTCAATTTTCAATCTTTCATAGAAAATTCTTCATTGCGACAATTATACAAACACTTAGAGTGCAAAAAGAAAAATAACACCTGATAAACTTGAATTCTGACCTCCCAGAAATATGCACAATAACCAAACCGGCACAGCACAACAAAAATGAACACCACAAGAATGGCTTTGATACCATCATAACATTTATCCAAGAATTCACAGATGAATGTATGCAGAAAAATATAAAAGTAGTACATTAAGATCAAGTGAGTATGCTTCAAGATACTCCCCCTGAGTTAGACATAACTTACAAATAAGACTACAAGCAATTCAATTCAAATAACTTACGCATACCGATTCCTTGGACGAGCTTTTGAAAAGTAGACTTGGGCAGTGACTTCGTGAAGAGGTCGGCCAGGTTGTCCTGGGAACGGATTTGCTTAACTTCAATGTTTTGATGTTGTTGTTGCTCGTGAGAGTAAAAGAACTTCGACGTTATATGCTTAGTGTTGTCTCTTTTGATGTATCCCTTCTTTAACTACTCGATACATGTTGCATTGTCTTTAAAGATCATCATAAGAAGGTCAACGACATAAGAAAGACCATTAGTGCATTGAATATGTTCCATAACTGCTCTCAACCAAAAGTACTCTCGTGAAGCTTCATGCAAGGCGAGAATCGCAGCATGGTTTGAAGAAGTCGTAACTAGTGTTTGCTTGGTTGACCTCCAAGATATAGCAGTGTTTCCAACGGTAAACACATAACCCATTTGAGAACATGCCTTATGATGGCCAGACAGATAACTAGTATTTGCATAACCAACAAGACGCGAATCAACCCGAGGACCGAGGAGGCGATGGCTCCTCTCGAGGATTAGTGGGTGTAGAATAACCCCAATTCTGTCGTACCCTTGAGGTAGCAGAAAATGTCTTTAACACCATTTAAGTGTCTGCATGTAGACGTGTTGCTGTATCTAGCCAAAAGATTAACAACGAATGAGATGTCGGGTTTAATGCATTGAGCCAAGTACAATAAAGCATCAATTGCACTAAGGTATGGAACTTAAGGCTCCAAAATTTCTTCCTCATTGTCCTTAGGACGGAAGTGATCTCGTTTAGCATCTAGGGTCTGAACGACCATAGGAGTACTCAAAGGCTTCACTTTATCTTCATTAAAACGACGCAACACTTTATGGGTGTAGTTCGATTGATGTACTAGGATTCTATCTGAAAAATGCTTGATCTCCATGCCGAGGCAATATCAAGTTTTCCCAAAATCTTTCATCTCAAATGCCGATTTCAACTGCGGTGCAATTTCCTCAAACTCTGTGGGAGTTCCAATAAGATTCATGTCGTCGACATAAACTACAACAATTGCAAATCCAGAATGTGACTTGTTTATGAACACATATGGGCATAGTTCGTTGTTCACATGACCCTGACTAGTCAAATATTCACTTAGACGGTTATACCACATCTGCCCAGATTGTTTCAATCTGTATAGTGACCTTCTCAATCTAATCGAGAGAGTGTTCAGTGGTGTAGAACTATTTGAACCAGTCAATGGAAGTCTTTCTAGAACTTTCATGTGCATTTTTGTATCTAGATCCCCATAAAGATACGTATTTACCAAGTCCATAAGCTGCATATTCAGTTTTTCAGAAACTATCAAACTGATAAGGTAGCGGAATGTTATGACGTCCATTACGGGGGAATATGTCTCCTCGTAATTAATCTCAGGGCGTTGAGAAAAGCCTTGCACTATGAGGCTTGCTTTGTATCGCACTATTTCATTCTTCTCATTACGCTTCCTCACGAAAACCTACTTGTAGCCCACGGCTTCACATGTGGTGGAGTAAGAGCTACAGGCCCAAACACCTTTCGTTTCCCGAACGAATTGAGTTCGACCTGGATTGCTTGTTTCCAGTTTGACCAATCTGTTCTACATCGACATTCATCAACGAAGCATGGTTCAATGTCATCACTAAGCATAATGTCAGAAGCAACGGTATACGCAAATGCATCATCGACTATCATCTTATTCCGATTCCAAACCTCATCCAAAACTGCGTAATGGACCGAAATCTCACAATTCTCGGAAGGCTGGCATGTTTCATCTGAAGCATCACCGTAATCTAGAATAACCGCATGCATTGGAATGGATGAGTAAGCAATCGTTAGATTTAGACTAGTAGTTTGTGCCATTTTCTTTTTTCGAGGTTGTGAATCATTTAAACTAGGAGGCCCACCACACTTCAGGGTATGAGCAGGTGATTGGTTAACCACCAGTGTACCATGCCATGTGGGAGGTGCGGCCACCCCACCTTTGGGGTCGGTCCGGCCTTCCACGGTGGTTGTTCGACATATATTAAGTACGTCTATCCTTGCATGTGCGTTTGCAGCGGGTACATGTGTTCTCATCACCTTTGCTAGATTAGTAAAAGCATCCACCATGCTTTGAAGATCTAGAATGCATCGCACTTCAGTTTCAGACTCAGGTATGCAGGGATCTAAATGAGACATAATGGAAGTAATCCACGATAATTTGTGGCATTCTGCAGGAACGTTAGTGATTTTATCTTCCCCTAACAACTGGAAGATTGTCTCATCGAAGTGACAATTCGTAAAATGTGCGGTAAAGAGATCTTCTGTCAAGTGTTCTAAGTATTGAATGATGAATAACGAATCATAACCGACATAGATTTCCATTTTTCTCTAAGGACCCATTTTGGTACGTAGTGGCGGTGCTATTGGCATATAGACTGCGCACCCAAACACTGTAAATGCAAGACGTTAGGCTCGTATCCAGTAACCAACTGTAACGGTGAATGAGGTTGGGTAGTGATGGGCCTCAGGCGCACCAACATAGTTGCGTGCAATATTGCATAGCCCTAAGCAGATACTGGCAAATTGGTTTGCATAACCAAAGTCCAAGCTAACGTTTGAAAGCGCTTTATGAAATCTTTTGCCAAGCCATTTTGGGTATGAACATAGGGTACATGATGTTTAACTTCAATCCCAACAGACATGCAATAATCGTCAAAGTTCTGTGACATAAACTCTCCAGCATTATCCAATCGAATCAACTTGATCGGATAATCAGGGTGGTGAGCCCTAAGCTTAATAATTTGCGCTAGAAGTATCGCAAATGTAGCATTGCGTGTGGACAATAAGCAGACATGTGACCATCGCATTGATGCATCAACCAACACCATGAAGTATCTAAATGGTCGGCATGTTGGTTGGATAGGTCCATAAATATCCCTTTAAATCCTCTGAAGAAATTTAGAAGGGTCGTGAATAATCTTTGTAATTAAGGATTGAATGTTCAACTTCCCTAAGGATCATGCTTTGCAAAGTGAATAGCCGGGATAAGATTTCAAGTGATGCCCATGAGATATTTTGAGGATACGGCACATCATATCTTGTTCGGGGTGTCCCATTCAATCATGCCAAAGCAGTAAAGTGTCCTGGTACCCAGCACTAGGGCCAGCCACATGGTGTGTATTAGGGGCTCAAATGGTTGTTATGTACAACCCACTCAAAAAATGTTCCAACTTCTCGTGAATACGCTTCCGACCATATTTGTAAGAAGTGATACAAAGAAATTCAGAATCATTCTCTTCAGTGGCTTCAACATGATATTGATTATCTCGAATATCTCTAAAACTCAGCAGCGTTCTTCCGGAACGAGGAGAATAGAGTGCCTCTTTAATGGTTAATGCAGTACCATTGGACAACATTATATGAGCCTTTATGTATCCTTTTATCAAGTTGGATAAGCCTGAGAGGGTTGTCAGAGGTGCATTCTTAGGTACAAAGTTAGTAAAATAGTGTTTCTCATGCAATATGGTGTGCGTAGTTGCACTATCAACCAGACAACTAACTTCTCCACTAGTCATACTTAGAAATAAATTAATTGAATTGGTCACATACATAAATATAATTCCATTCATTCAATTAATCAATTCAAGAAATAATATCCATAAAATAATTGTCCATAACTTCAAAACAAACCAAACAAATAATTACAAAGACTTAAAAAATTGTCTGAAAATTAAACCATAAACCTAGAAAATAGGGAGGGTTCAGCCGCTCCTAGTGGGTTCGCCCCCCAAGGGTTAAACACCCTAAAAACATGTCTAAAATTTATTCTTCCATAGGAGCGGATGCCTCTTAAAAATCTGAAACATCCATGAATGTAGTAGCATCTTCGGGAAGTTCTACATGCGCAAAGTTAGACTCACGACGGGAATGATACTTGGCAATGGCCTCGAGGTTAGCTTGGCATACACGTGACCAATGGTCCTTTGATCCATAATGGTAGCACATGTCCATCTCAATGGAATCCGATTGAAAGGTAGCTTTTCCCTTATTCTTGAAGTTGGGACAAGGGATTGGCGCTTCTGGGTCAAGTTTCCTCCCTTGGATGGGCTTCTGTTTAGTAGACCTTGGGCCTGTTGTGGGCCTTGCTGCCTTTTCCCATGGCCATGATGGGATCTCCATCGGTTGTGGCTACAAGAAGTTGTCCCGTACGCTTCAGGTGCGGCGTGCGAGCCAATAAGTCAAGCTTGATAATTCTTCATTAAAAGTTGGTTTTGCTTTTCAAGGAGAAGTAAAACACATATCAAATCTAAAAATTTGGTGAACTTCTGTGTCCTATATTGTTGCTGCATGACAATATTGGTGGCATTGAAGTTCGAATAGGTCTTCTCTAGGATATTATGTTCGGTTAGGTCCTCTTTACAAAACTTAAGCATTGATCAGATTCTACAAACTTCAAAGTTGTATTCATTCACAGACTTGAAGTCAGAGAAGCGTAAATGCTGTCAGTTGTGTCTTATTTCAGGCAAGTAAATGTCTTTCTGGTGATCAAAGCGATCCACTAGGGTGAGCTAGAGGGTACGAGGATCATCTTCTGTGAGTTACTTGGTTTGCAATGCATCATGGATATGTGTTCGGATGAAGATCGTAGCAGTAGCTTTTTGAGCTTTGTCGACTGGTTAATCGTCGATTAGTTCTTCGATGGTAGCTCTAAGACTCTTTGCAGTAAGATGGACCTTCATATCTTGAACCCACTTCAGGTAGTTTCTTTCGAAGAGTTCTAGAGCTATGAAATCGAGCTTGTTCAAGTTTGACATGTCTCTAAACAGAGTGTGCACACAAAACGTGGTTAGTCGTATAAAGATCCATAAGCATACATTGTAGAACATTAGGGGTTATATAAACATGTATTTGTTTAATTTATTCATGAAAGCTACAGGTTTCATGTGGTAAGTTTTGAATGAAAACTTTGGGTTTCAAAGGCACTAAATTTGAAACTACAGGTTCAATTTAGTTTATGAACGTTTAGTTCATATAAGGGTATCTGCAAGAACACACAATACAATATGCAATAAAGTGTAGTGGATTTGTGGATTGCTTCAGGAACTAAAGTGTGAGTGATTCGAGACTACAAAAGATAGTCAACGGTTCAAAGAAAACGAAATAATTTATTGAATCGTTAATGCCAAAAAATGAGCTTCTGGCTAATAATTTTGGATTAATTGTCATATTAATGGACTGCTGGTCACTTTAATTAATTCAATAAATTGAGACCATTCGGGGTCGATTGTAGAAGCAAAAATAATTATAACATGTGGGTTAAAATTATTTAGAATGCCAAAAATTAGCATTGGGTTCGAAAAATCATAGCCCAAACACGGTGGGCATGTGTGCCGTGAGTAGGGCAAATCCCTATAAGGTTTAATGGGCTTGGGTGGCTGCTATGAGCAACTCAAATCATGGCTGCAAGCCACAGGCCAATCTGGGTAAGTCCAGCCGTAAAGGCTAGCGTTTTGGGCCGGGTCAAAAGCACGGAGCAAGCCCAAAGGCATGCGATCGTGTAAAGAAACCTCAGCCGCAACTGGGTTTTAAGACTTAGGGCCAGGGACAAGCCCAACCACATGTGCTGGTTGATGGCGTGGGCCGTGGCTAAAGCTAAGCCCAACAGCAAGCTGTTGGCGTAGGATGAGACAGGGAATCGGTCCAACAAGCCAGGAAGGCTGTTGCAGACGGGCTAGGGCTTCAGGCTCATGTCAGGGACAGGTCCAACAAGCTTCTGGCATACAGGTTGGGTCGAATTTGGACTAGGGCTTCAAGCTCGTGTATCAAGCAACCCAAGCCGAAGCTTGGTTAAGTCTAAGAAGAAACAGCAAGCCTAGAGGGCTGCGTGTAAGGTCCAAGGTGTCGAAGACATCGTCCCGAGGTCTGTCACCATACAGCTAAGCTTCAGGCCAGCACGGTGGTGCTACGGCGGTGCTGCAAAATCCCTTCTTTTTTTTTCGAATTCTAGGGTTAAAACCCTAATTGTTTCTAAATTAATTTCAATTTTTTGACTCACAATTCCACATAGCATATATGCGTAATGCATGAATAATTATATATATTGACAAAATATATACGATATATAATTGGAAGGAAATTATAAATATAGGGGGTTTATGCATCATGGGGAATGTTTCCATGCTTCAAGCTTTTTTCAAATATCTTAATTTATTTTAGAAGAACTTGATTGACAGAAAACGATTAAGAGCCTTTGAATTTGTAGAAGATAGCCTCCTCCTCTGATCCTTCAATTTCTTAGCTTTTGGCTAATAACTTGTTGTAGGCCTATTTGACTGAACTGTATAAGGACAGAGAGGGAGAGGGGGCCAGCGGCAACAAGAGAGAAAGAAAGATATTTAATTCTGAGGTGTGTGTTGTATCACCCCCTTATGCCTTTATTTATAGTAGTAGGAAGGGTAGAATCCTTACCCTTTTAGGATTACATCTCTTAATAGATAATCCACTCCTAATAGGTAACTACAAGATACTCCTAGAAATACTAGGATTTACACAATCACATTCCTAATCCGATAAGACTGCAACAATATATATATATATATATATATGTAAAATCTTATCAAACATTCTTACATGTCATATTATCTTATTATCAATCTAATTAACCATTAATCAAATTGAGAATAATATAAAAAAAAGGCAATATAGTTCATCAAACTCAAGTGAGATATGGCATTGGGATACAAAAGATAAAACAAGAATTATCAATGTCACTGGTGGGTTCACATTGGGGTCAACGGGGTCATTTGACCTCTGGTGGTCTGAAAAATTGTAGGGAAGTGCCTTCGGTGACTTCTTGGTTGTTCGGGTAGTAGCCACTTCATACATATAAAGTGTTCGACAAATGCTTGAGTGAGACTTGGTATCGCCTTTGTAAGTTGTTGTTGGCATTTATCAACATATTTTTTTTGCGTATGTAGACATCTGTTGACACATTCATTTGGAAGTTGTTGGCATCAGTCGACAAGCATGCAATATAGCTTGACAAATGATTATAACCCACTAACTGTTCAATGAAATACCACACTAAAATTTTACGTGTTGTTGATGTCCAAAAAAATTCAGTTTCCTTGTCCTCATAGACAAAATAGTCACCTTTCCTCTCAGTCATGACTGGTTTTTATTGTGGACCAGCCAGAGGCGTATCCACATAGGAACCTAGTGTAAGTCATATTCTGAAAAGCATAACAATAAAACATTAGGATCACTGATATAATGAATCGATCCAATATATAATAGAGATGAACTAATTATATTGAACTTATATGTAAAAAGGAAGACATGGCTCTTACGGATGGTAAAGGAGGCTTGTACTCTCAACAAACGGAAGTGTTCCAACAACAATAGGGTTTGCTCAGAATAGAACGTGTGGATTGTGAGAGCAAGGCCAATCTTTATATAGTTGCTAGAATATCTCTCATTCAAGCCTATTTTTAAATGATAGAGATTCATTTTCATAATCACAATTACATATTTTATATCCCACCATAACAAGTTTTACCAAATAGGGAATACCTAATGGGTCAATCAGACTTCAGACTCTATTATTCTAGCCATACAAGAGCTGCAAGATCACCCAAATCAAGTGATGTAATTGACAAGTTATTGATACCCACAATAATTCTTACACTGTGTGGTCCCAGAACCCTTCGGAGGTCATAGAAACACATGTGAAGGTCTTCCGGGACCCCCAACGATTTGGCAGGTGGAGGTGGAGACCTCCATGGATGTGTGCAGCCAATGTTTAAACATCTTCACTCTCGCCGATTTGTGAGCAAGTGTTCTGTAAAGAGCGGCACTGAAGTCGCTGTTCAGTTTGGCGAGGAAGAAGAAACCATTCCTCCTATGTTTAAACTTCTATAAACCGCAGCCGTTTCATTCACTTCTCTAATCCACTGTTTCAATTTTTCATATGCTTTTATGTTTTTTTTTTCTAAGAAATAAAATTTGGACTCTTCGATGACAGTTGCAACTTTTATTTCTCTCCCTCTTTCCCCTTTTATCACATAGTTTACTTTTAGAAAAAAAAAATGCTAGGATAATACTTGCGTTCCCCTTGAGGGGATGAATTCATTTCCCCAATTGTAAATAATTGATCTTCACTGTAGAAGTTTTATAATCAAAATCATTCAATCTCCTAATCTTCATTTGAAGACCACCCAACAAAAAATAATCAAATCGGATATCGTTTAGTCATCTAAATTTAACAAATAAATCAACGATGTAGGTACCAAATAGCAAGATGAACAATTGATTTATTTCATACATTCTGATAATTAAATGATATCTAAATCGAATGATTTTATGTTGGGATGATCTTCAATTGAAGATTAGAAGATTAAACAATTCGATTATGAAAGTTTTACATGACGATTTCCCTGAGTTTATCTCAGATCTATTTTCTTTGCCTTGTTCCTCTCCAAACATCGCTCCTCACCGTGAATCTTCTACCTGCTACCCTTTTAAAGTGCATTTTGCACTATTTGGTAGGATTATGGGAGCGCTCCTAGCACGGGTAGCTTGCCTACCCCCATTTTCCGTTCATCCATTTGATTCTTTGGCCCTTCTTTCGGGTGGTGGTGACGGATTTACGGTGGCGATGCGGCTGTTTTGGTGGAGGTGGCTGTCTAGGTTTTTTGATTTGGTTGCTGCTATGGGCTGCCCACTTTGGGCCCTTCTCATTGTAGTTTTCGTTTATGGCGTTGGACTTTTACTTGGCTATTTTGGACTCTCTTTTGGAGTTGTCATTATCTTGTATTAGCTTTTTCTTTAAATGAAATTCACTTTGTTTGTCAAAAAAAAAAAAAACATAGTTTTGTTACAATTATGGTTAGAAAGTTGTTCATTCTTGTATTGATCCGTGAACATTTACGCAATCCCCGAAAGAGGAAAAGAAATTAAACGTGCACTACTCAACTACCAAATAGTTGCATTAGTGAAAGGGGGTGTTATAATTGGAGGTAGATTCTCTACCCTCTCATTTTTCGTGTCCTCCTGTTTTGTGTGGTCACGGTTAAGCCACGTCAACATTTTATATTATTTTTTATAGAGATAATAAGACAAAAATAAATAGTAATATAAAATGTTGACGTGGCTTAACCGTGACCACACAAACAGGAGGGCACGGAAGTGCACGGGAAGTAGGAGGGTAGAAAATCTGCCTCCCTTATAATTTGTTGTAATTTGGGAAGGTAGGCAGGACAAAGGGGTAGCTGTAATGAATTCTACTTGAGAAAACCCTTTTAATGGCTTGCATGGTGGTCCATCGTATAGGTCATCTTATAACCAACACTCCACTATTCCAAATTAATTTATACACTTACCTAACCGTTATCCCATTATGGCCCAAACTTAAATGATTTTGTCTGCCAATATATGCCTCTAAAACCAATGCCTCAAAATTAATATATATTTATCTTCACAAAAGTTTATTTTAGAATTCTAAGATGCATAGTTTTTTCTAGTGTACAATAGTATTGGAAAATTTGGACTACACAATAGGTCATTCGCAATTTAATAGCAAACTTGTTAATTAAGAGAGTCAAAGCTAGAACTTTTCACTTATAAATGAAGAGGAATAACATTAAAATGTAGTACTTGTGACTGAGACACTTCTTTTAGATGACTAAAATCATTATCGAATTACCAAAACTTGTAACACTGCTTTAAGATTTTGTTATGAAAAGTTCAAGGTTCACTACGAGCTCTATTTGTAATATCTATAATTTTCTGTCACTTAGTACGACGGTTATACTCTCACTTGTAAGTAATATGTCTTAGGTTTGAATCTCTTGAATATTAAGTTCGATACCAACTTTTAACCTACCCATAGTGGGTGGTGTCGTTCTAACCTCCAAGGCTTAGGTCTTGTCATTATCTTTCATCATCTGTTTAATCATCTAATGTCATACTTAGTTCATATTACAACATTCATTAGCTTTTAGCAAAAAAATTGTTAAAATTTCTTTTGAGTTATAATTTCGTTTACTACTTCAAGATAATCACATAACATGTGTTTTTTTTTTAAGTGGTTTTTCAGAAACTACTTATAGGAAACTTCAAAGTTAACCGAACCCTAGTCTTCTAGGCTTGGTTGCATTAGAAACCAACGGTGAATCGATCACATTTGTAGAGAGGGGACCTTGCAACTCCCTAGTTATTGTAATGGGGTGTATTAAGTAAGGTAGAGCTCATATAGTTTGGTTCTAGTGTTTTTGGTGAAGGACATAATAAATGCGAAAGCAATATATGTGAAATTAACCTCACTACTACAGTAAATAGCTTGTGCGAGGAAAAGAAGTTTGTCGCACTAAGCAAATTTTGGTTGCGACAAAGCTGACACGACAAAACTTCATCGCCTACATGTTGTCGCACAAAGGTCTTAAAGAAAACAATTGCACGACGAAGACAAAGGATAAAAATATACATATGGTATATAGTTTCGTACTTGTTGCCCCCATCCCCATGCATATGTGTTATATTAGGTTACGTGACTAGTATAAGACACAATAGTCTTGTACTTATTGTACAACATACTCTTACACCTAATATTGTGGGCGTATAAATTAATTTACCTTTTGTAGAACTCTGGGTGGGGTGACTGTACCCAAGGACAGCCAAATGGTACCAAAAATGTGCTCTCTCAAGCTCAAAGTATTACAATGGTGACTTTAATTGTGTCATCCATAAAGTTTCATCCAATAGTGATTATTCGTCAGTAATGCACAAAGTTGATTGATGATTAAAGAGCGGAGTTTGACAAATATCGGTTGAAATCTCGTAGGTGATGAGTACTTCTACCCTTTAAAGTGAATTGGATAACAAATCAATACAACAAATTGAGAAAAAGGATGTGATTAAAGTAAATCTGTCATGCCCTGGAACCGTCGGCCTAAAAAATAACCCCGTGTCCGGCGGAAACCTTGTACAAGGAGACCTAACTGTTAGTTAGTACCGTGTAAATTACTTTTGTTTGAACAAAAGTTTCTTTCAGGATTTTTCTCGTCTAGTTTTATTTGAGCTTTAGTTTATATTTTTATTTTTCACGACCTTAAATGAAGAACAAAAAAATCGGGGTGTGACAAAATCGGATAACAAAACAAAGCCCTAGCTAGACGAAGAGCGAAGAAAAACAAAGCAATATTAATTGGTGGCGGAGGATACAAGCGGATCTCTTCTGTTTGACCGATTTTCATGGTTAAATCCCTGGCATCTGTTTTGTCTCGGTGAAATCTTCATTCAATTGTGTTTGTTTGTTTGTCTTGATTCTTAGTGTTCCCGATGGACAAACGACTTTTCAACTTCGGATCCCACAGGCTATTGAGGCTTTCGAGTCATGACTAGCTAGTTTCTATCTTAGTCGCATAACATATTGATCTCCTCAACTAGTGCTCTATGGAACCATGTTTGATTATATTTGGCAATGACTCCAATCCGGTAAGTGCTTGATAGGAGTTGATATGGGTAGATCTTGCTAAGTAAAATTGTGTGTTATTTTTTTGTTTGTTGTTTTATTTGAGTTGTGTGCTGGCGTTTTTGGAATCAAGTTAAGGTTGTGAGTTGTGTGCTGGCGTTTTTGGAATCAAGTTAAGGTTGTGAGTGCCACAATTCTCTTTCCGGTCTATGTCTTTGTTGCTTATAATAACTTTAAAAAATCGAAAGTCTTGCTCTAGGCGAGTTTTGCAGTCTCATTTTACACAGCTTTGATATTTTTGTTATATGTGAGTTTGTTTACATTTGGTAGTTCTTCACCATATTACCGTAGGTAAGTTGATTGAAATTGTTGGATCTATTGTTTAATGCATGGTGCTTTAGGATTATGAAGTGATCTAGAGCCGCGTTCTTCTTTGCAGTGTCTAGATAAAAGCATGTCAATTTCTTGTCCTACAATTGTTTTGAGTCTTTTCATACGTCACGTATCTTTTAGCATTGTCTTGCAACATTTGTAATTTTTTTTTTTTGTGGGTTCATTAGATATTGGTCCTGGAAAATCATGATTTCTAAACATAAACTCATATATAATTAAACATCCAACAATAACCCAACAGTCAAATAAACTACCACATAAGAATATAAGTAACCTACTAATACAAATTATTTACAATTTTTGCCACAACCCACACTTGAAAATTAGCTTCAATCAAGGGCCTTAAAATCTAATTAATCATCCTGACGTTTTTTCTATTTATTTATTTTTAATTTCTACAACAATCTAGTGCATTACCTTAAATAATGACTACATTATTATTTAGTGTAATTATTCTCTTTATATATAATAGTCAAACGTCCCTACTTTACCTATATAAATAATATCGCCCTATAGTCTATAATTTACCTACAGTATATAAACAAAATATTCTCATATTTCTTTTGGCAATTTACCTATGATATATGCAAATAATATTCTCATGTTTTGTTGGCATTTTTCCTAAATTATGCAAGTGGGTAAATTAATATAATAGTAGGTAAATTATGCAAGTAGGTAAATTTCAATAATAGTAGGTAAATTATGCACACGTGATTTACCTACATTTTTTATGTGAATCAAATATCTAGACTGTATATGTAAATAATTTACCTATAGTTGGTTCTTAACTTTTTCTTTGTCCTAAAATTAATTTACCTGCAATTTTTATCTCCTTTAATTTATATATTTTTACTTTGACAACAATTTTTTTATATATTTTAAAGTACAATAATTTACCTATATATAATATGGACACGTTGTAATGGTAAATTGGAATTCGAGAGCCAAACTAACCAACAAATCCCTACATTTATATGCAAAATATTATTTTTGTAAAATCATTAATGCTCTATTACAATTTGCATAGAATTAATTGTGTACATTAAACATTCAATAAGGGTGTTTTAGGCATCGAAAAATATTTAAATGGGTAAAGTCAAACATAATTAATGAATTTGCTTATGTAGAGTCTAGTCAATGGGTTTTATTTGAGCAAAAAATTTACGTCGGGTTTTATATGGAGAAAATTGAGTTCCAGGTTAAAGTTATATTTTCAGTTTTTTTTTTTTTTTATCTTCATATATATTTTTGCAAGCACTAGAAGTCAAATTCTTCTAAGGGTAGCATTACCCTTCTTCATAAGTGTGAATCTTGTATTCGCCGTATTTATGGATAAAATATATTGATGATAGGCATATATGACGCCCTTACTTTAGGTAGCTTCAAAAGCATAAATTCTTACCCTTTCTTGTAACAAATTTCACACAATCCTACCTAATGAACTAATAAAGGAAAAATTAGTATTCGGTCCTTACTATTATGGACCGCACCAAAAGTCAAACTTATTGTTTAATTTTATTTAAAAGTTAAAAAGTCAAGAAGAGAACTTTTATTTTGAATGTAGAAGATAACGCCGTTGATCCTTTACACTTATCTAAATAATTTACTAAAAATATAACTTTAACCCTTAAAAATTTAATTTTCTCCACATAAAGCCCAACATAAGTTTTTTATCGAATAAAACCCATTTACTATATTCCACATCAGCAAATTCATTAATTATGTTTGACTTAACACATTTAAAATTTTATGGATGCCTAAAATACCCATATTTGAATGTTTGATGTACACAATTAATGTCATGCGAATTATAAGGGAGAATTAATGATTTTACTAAAAAACATTAATGTTATAAATTCATTGTGACACACCCCGACCCAGAATGTCCACTAGGACTTCGAACTAAGCTATGTTGGCCGACACCTGGAAGGTGACGAAGCCATAAAGTGTAGTGATGTGGGAAAATATGAATAAATTTAAACCTAAAAGTGCCTAAATACAAGAGTGCGCTGTGAGCGAAATGAGCCCAATTCACATGTGATGACAGAGCATAAGTACAGTGCAGTAAAATATGGTGAGAAATTATACCATTGAAGATAACTGTCTACCCCAAGATTTGTCAAGAATCCTCGTCGATATGAAAGCTCAGCTACTAAAACCTAGAGGAGCGAAAAACAAGGATGAGTGGGCCTGAAAATAAAGTTTTAATTAAAAACCTTTTGAAAACGTTATAACCCCTAGCCATAAAACATGTATAGTTTCCAAAATATACATACTACATATAGTATGAAAATACTTACTGTAGTCTGCATAACATAAATAAGGCATGATATCCCAAAATCACAAAATCTCCACAGTAATATAAGTAAAATTAGGTGCTCAACAACCTATGCTAGCACATTGGTCGGAGTCGCCTAATGCGACCTATACAACTGAACCTATTGCTCATCAATCTATGCTAGCACAAGAGTCGGAGTCACCTAATGTGACCTGTATGACATGACTATGTGTAATAATATACGCTCTAATGCTACAATCACGTGAAGACTATCGTTATTCACTATCACATACGAGTCAGAATTGCCAATTGCAATCTGTACGACAGGACTAGCACTTACTTGGATCCAAGGCGAGCGTGAGATGCTGATGTAAACAACATGTGAAAGACTAGCCTGGCCCTGGGCTGAGCACTAACACCTGGGTGTAGCAATGATGAGTAAACTATATGAATATAAGCATGCCATAATGATGAAATAATTCTAACCAACATAATAAACTTACCTGAACTTACCTGTGCATCGTATGATCATTTTGGAATTTCACAATTTCACAACAATACAACATTTCTTAATCATGGCATGAAATGCATAAATAATTTCAAAAGCATTTGTGGAAACTATATATAAATAAATAAATATATATATATATATACACACACACACACACACACTATAAAAAGGAAAAGACCCACTCACTTGAAGTTAGCGCTACAACTCCCTAGCACGAATATCGAGGCATCTCGAACGATCAGCACCTAGAATAATTTTTAAATCATGTCTGAGAATTCTTATTGATAGAACACGTAACTTACATAAAACGCATCCCCATGGACGTTCTAGAATGATTTGAAACCCATTGACTAAAAGTCAACCGTCAGTCAAAAGTCGATGGTAGGGCCCACAACCCTACGTAACCCAATTTGGAAGATTCGCACCTCGAATTTTCAATCTGTAACTTCCAAAGATCCACAGTATGCTTCTAAAATATCATAATACAGTTTCATTACGATCCAACAGTTGGATCTCCACTAATTGCAAATTCAAGTGGCGGTCAACGTTTTATTTTACGAGCTATAACGTATTAAAGTTCAGTGACGATCCAACGATCGGATCATCGATTCATATAAGGATCAAGTGGCGATCTCTATCAAAACTATGTTCAAACGATGATTTCATCAATCGGACTTCACCTATGGAATTGGTGTATCAAACTTAGCCTAGGAAGGTCAGGGAGTTCCTCGGCCCACGCGTCGCCGCACAGCGGTCAACCGCCTCGACTTGCCAGAAAAATCAACTATTTCTAAAAATTCTCAAATTTCATAGAAATAAAGATCTCAATGAGTAGAGCAAGTTTTATACTTGTGGTCAAGTCCAATTTCTCCAGGAAAAGCTTCAAATAGCCACGTACCTACCAGAACCCTAGAATTAGGTGTGCTTCGATTTGTTAAATCTGAAGCTCCACCGCCTCATCCAATGCTTAGGCCTTGTTCCTAGGGTTGTGGGAAGTCTATTAGGGGTGGTGGGAAGTCTATTAGGGATTGTGATTGACAAAGTTTGCTTCAAGAATGGCAGATTCTGCCATGGCACCCTTCGGAACCTTCACGGGTTTGATGGCTCCATTCTCATCAAATTGGTTAATGGAACTGGGTTTTGCGTGGAAATGGAAGAGGGAAGGATGAGGATTCATTTTCAGGTGGTGGCGAGGTTCAAACCGTCAGAAAATGGTTAGAAAAACCACCCGATCGCGCAGCATCTCCTTCTTCCTGATTGGGCAGCAGCCCTCTCAGCTTCTCTCATTTGATTGGGCAGCTCTGCCTAATCCCTTCCTTCCTCATGTTTCTCCTTCTCCCCAATTCCTTTCTTTTCCCATCTTAGCCACACCCATGTGGCCTAACAAATCAGTAATATAAAATAATATAATATAATTAAAATAGTGATTTCTTCAAAAATACTTTCGGATTCGTAGCTCTGTAAAACGTTAACTGTAGCTCTAATTTCGATTCTGCTTAAGCCTACATGTTCGTATCATTAAGTACTTCGAGAATATGCCTAAAGAATATTTCGTACGTCTCACTATACGTTGGTCAACGAAAGTCAATACCCTCACCTATAGGGCATTTTCGTAAATTCACATTTTTAAATTTATAAAATCGTAAAACTAGGGACGGGTTGTCACACATTGCCTAATATATAATAACAATATATAACATGTTTAATATATATACATGCTTAATTAAGTCACTAAAATTATATTTTACATATTAATGTAGGTAAATTATTTCACACACATATATAAAAAATGCCTAATATATGTAAAAATTCATGCAAAATAATTTACGAAAAAAATATTATTATTTGATTCAAATGCACCTACTATTAAAATTTTGAAATGTTAGATTGCTCAAAATAATTTACCCTATCTATGTAAAATACATGAAAATTAATTTACCTACATAATAAACAAACCCAATATATGCAAAATAATTTACCTACATAATAAAGTAATATTATTTTATTTAATACTAATTTACCTACAAAATATTATTAATTTACCAACAAAATATATTATTTTCTAATCATAAATTTACATAGAGGTAAATTACATATAATATTTTTTTAACATATATGTTATTACTGCGCATGTCACATACCGGCCCGAGTCCACCACATCCTGGGCCCATTCCACCACCGTAGCACGATATTGTCCGCTTTGGGCTTACCATTCCCTCACGGTTTTGTTTTTGGGAACTCACGAGCAACTTCCCAGTGGGTCACCCATCTTGGGAATGCTCTGGCCTCCTACTCGCTTAACTTCGGAGTTCTTACGAAACCCGAAGCCAGTGAGCTCCCAAAAAACCTCGTGCTAGGTAGAGATGGGAATGTACATTTAAGGATCACTCCCATGGGCGATGTGGGATGTCACAATCTACCCCCCTTAGGGGTTCGACGTCCTCGTTGGCACACTTCCGGCCAGGGATTGGCTCTAATACCATTTTGTCACATCCCGGGCCCGCTCCACCATCGTAGCACGATATTGTCCGCTTTGGGCTTACCATTCCCTCACGGTTTTGTTTTTGGTAACTTACGAACAACTTCCCAGTGAGTCACCCATCCTGGGAGTTCTTTGGCCTCATTCTCGCTTAACTTCGGAGTTCCTACAGAACCCGAAGCCCACAGCTCCCAAAAGGCCTCGTGCTTAACTTCGAAGTTCCGACGGAACCCGAAGCCAGTGAGCTCCCAAAAGGCCTCGTGCTAGGTAGGGATGAGAATATACATTTAAGGATCACTCCCCTAGGCGATGTGGGATGTCACAATCCACCACCCTTAGGGGCCCGACGTCCTCGTCGGCACACTTCCGGCCAGGGATTGGCTCTGATACCATTTGACACATCCCGACCCGAGTCCACAACATCCTGGGCCCATTCCACCACCGTAGCACAATATTGTCCGCTTTGGGCTTACCATTCCCTCACGGTTTTGTTTTTTGGAACTCACGAGCAACTTTCCAATGAGTCACCTATCTTGGGAGTGCTCTGGCCTCCTACTCGCTTAACTTCGAAGTTCCTACAGAACCCGAAGCCAGTGAGCTCTCAAAAGGCCTCGTGCTAGGTAGGGATGAGAATATACATTTAAGGATCACTCGTCTGGGCGATGTGGGATGTCATAGAGCATATATATATTTGAACGTATAGTAGAAGTATATACATATAGGTAAATTATATATAGAGATAGGGTCAAGGGACAAATATTTTGACAAACATTTTTACACTTCCTTGTAGCTTTTAGATTTTATAACATTCAACGGTCTAAATTAAGAGTGATGTGGAGAGTTTTAAAATTAAATGACTTGAATGATGATGTGGATTATAACTAATACAGAAAACACTAATCTAAATTAAAAATTAATATCTAATAGGATAAAATTGAAAAAAAAACCAATAATCAAACTTTGAACCTACCATAAAAAATAAAAAAAATAAGAAAAACAAAAACATGAAAAATACTATAACCTCCATCTCCCTCCCTGCAATGCCTTGGATGAATTCTCCTCTTTCATTTTATAAAAAATGAACCCTAATAAATAACAAAAAAGGAATGAGCAAAGGATTGATTGCCAATAAATTAATTCAACAAAGCCATAAGTTAATTAATGAATTTGTTTTCACTACTTATGGTGATTCTCCTTCAACTAGACCTATACTCTCGAGTAAAACATCAAATCTATTAAAAAAATCTGAGAAAAGAACTACTTTAAGTCTACAATTGTAGAAGCAACACCGAAGGCAATACTGTAGATGATGGGTTTAGATGGATTAACCATCTTTCATGTTAAAAGTCATATGCAGGTTTAAAGGAATCCATTAAAAAAAAAAAATTCCTTTTCTAAAGTGTGATTTATTTTCCTCTCTCCTTTTTAATTTTATTTTTAATTACCTTTCATATTTGATGCTTTTTGAATTTTATTTTTATGTTTAATATTAGTTAAAATCCACTTAAGCATTCATGTCATTTAATGAATGAATATGGACCTTTGGATATTTTGTAATCTAGGTTTAAAAGAAGTGTAAAAATATTTGTCAAAATGTTTGTCCATTGATCATATCCCATATATATATATATATATATATATATATATATATTGAACTTTTAGTTGTACGATATACTATTGAACGTATCTATATTTCTAGTAGTACTGTATACTTTGGAATGTATTTATAAAAAGTAATACGATATAGTAGTACTGTATTCTTTGAATGTGTGTGTGTGTGTGTATATATATATATATATATATGTTAGGGGTAATAGTATGTGCAATAATTATTTGTTCATTATAATTAAGGTAAGTAATAATATTTATTGATTCGTTTGTGGCACAAGTTGTAAATGTCTTGTAATAATAGATCAATTACTTTTCTATTTGACAATTTTTTTCAAATTTAAATTTTATTTGGATGTTTAAAATTAAGTGAATTTTTATCTAAAAAATAAAAGTTGAAAGATTCTATATCTAAAGAACCTTTTACAGTAATTAATTGGCCCAAACATGAAGATTAACATGCACAAACCATCATTAACTCATTTGTAATTACCGAACAAGTAAAACAAACTAGTTGATGGCAGCACAGATGCTTTCAAATAAACACGAGGGCATATAAGTAATTCAGCTCTGTTCTAACTGCCCGTAATTCAGTGAATCCCGTTCTGCTTCCACAACCGTACAGCCTCCAAACCTGAACCCTCGTGCAGGCAATCATTTAAGACAGATTTTTAATGAGTCGAGAATAACACTTTTATAATACAAGTGTTTAAATACTTGGAAAAAAAAATTTCAACTGTTTAACACTTAGTATACTGAGTTCAGTTTCCAGCACATTGCAAAATCTCTCATCATTTCATCATTACTATTATCTTCGTGAAATTTTTAATTATGATGGGAATACAAATGGTACATCACGTATTTTAATAGAAATGGAAAATTTTATTTTTTAAGCTATTAACTTTTTAACACATATATCCAGTAATACGTGGTGTATCATCCCGTGTACCGTTCATATTAAAAATATCTCATTATCTTCAACGTACATCTCATCCACGTGGCGGCAAGCAATTCGAGGAATGTTCGGTGCGGCCCAGATCTACGTAACGGCGCCGTCAAAACGCCCGTTTTCAGATTCCCCATCACTGTTAACGGAGTCTGGACCACCTTGGCCAACCCGCACTTATAAACCAAATCAATCACAGCCGTCCAACGGACTCGTCATCACCACCATCATTATCATCGTCATCGCGCTCTCTCTCTCCTCTCTATGTGTCTAGAAACGAGGTCCAGAGAGAGACGACGATGAGGAAGTGAAGCAACAGTACGAAGAGCTTGCAGAAGAGGAATTTACGACGATGGAGGTGTCTCGAGCTGCCACGTCAGCGACGGCGGCGAAGAAGAGGAAGGCCGGCAGCGCGGACGGAGAATCAGTCGAATTGCCGTCGTCGTATGACGTGGCTCAGCACAAGAGGCCGAGAAGGCGCGTCGTCGTGGTTAGCAGCGCGCCGAAAATCAAGAGGGAGGCGGAGAGCGTACGGACTTCCAACGACGGCTTTTGGACGTCGGATCACGCGGAGAGCTCCTGCTGCTCGAGTAACGGCTCGAGCGAGCTGGTAAATTCAAAATTAATTAATGAAATAAATTCGGCAATAAATTCAATTCTCTTGTCACTCTTTGAATTTTTCAGTTTCGTCGCGCTTTAATTAACTGGAATTTTAATTAATTATTTTTTGCAGGAAGATGAGAGTGACCAGGTCGAATCGTGGACGTATAATTCCAGCAGAGACGAAAGGTTTTATTCAAACATACACACACATACATGTATATAATATACTCGAACATTTATTACTGTATTTTTTGCGTCCTATCTTAAATTTCAAAATTCAAAAGTTTAATTTTTTGTTTCAAAATTCGAATTGGTTTCACTCACGTAGGTGAAGTGTATTTAAATTTGCAGTGTCTAAATTATTTGTCTCTCAATTCACTTCTCTCGCTTTTGCGTGCGTTTTTGTGCTTTCGCGGCAGGAGAGAGATGACGGCGCCGACGAGCAAAGTTGGAGCGGAAGCAGAATCGACGGCGAGGCTTAAAGATGAGTCTCAACGACGATCACCGACGGTAGTGAACGCGTCGGAGCTCGAAGAATTCTTCGCTGCCATGGAAAAGGAAAGCCAGCAAAAATTTAAGGAGATGTAAGTCAACGCATTTTAAAAAAATTAAATTAAATTTATAGCTCGTTCGAATTTAGGTTTTACGTTCTCATTGTCCGAGCATGAAATTTCTAAATTGGTGATATATTTTCAGGTACAATTTTGATGTTGCCAAGGACGAGCCGCACGAAGGACGATACGAGTGGGTTCGATTAAAGCCATGAAACACGAGCGAGGGTCGAAAGGAATCGAAAAGGATCGGTAATTCTCATGCATAATCTGTTATTATTATTATTATTATTATTATTATTATTTAATTAGGTTCTCCTAATTAAGTTCCGTTCTTCGCCAGTTTTTTTGTTTTTCTTCTTTTCATCATGTACAGCTAAGCTTAGCACTGTAAGTTAGTTTAGAAGAAGAAGCAGTTTGTTTTGTTTTTGTGTACGATCTGAAGTATAGAAGAGAACAAACGACTGTTGGAATAACAAAAGCTTCTAGAATTCTGATCTCACTTCATTTTCTGGTGTCTCATTCTCTCTACCTATCTCCTATTACAATAGTAGCTAATATTGTTATATCCCGTAATTAATTTTGTTTTAGTACGATCATACTATCTCAATACTACAACAGTATTTGTTATATCACGAATATGTGTTCAAGGATAATAATACTAACTTTCCAGACCTATAGTGTACCAACAATACATGCAAATGCAGTCAATAATTTTCGTGCATTTTAGCCTTTTTTTTATTATTGTTTGAGACCACATAGTTATACCACATGTTGTACCATCACATGCAACAAGTAATGCATACAATCAACATCTAATAAAATAAATTCATTAATTGACATGACATGTACATATCATTTGCCACATCATATGGTAGACAAATGTGGTACATGAATATGCAATTATGGAACATGTTCAGAGCATACAACTAAATGAGACACTAAAAAGGAATAATATAAAATTGAATGAACAAAAGGATGAGTCCTACACCGAGAGGACTTGAAGATGCCGATGCGGGAGTGCCTTGACGCCGGGATTGTAAGCCTCGATTCTACGTCCTAAGGGGACGCAAAACAAAATATGAGTGGACCAAGTTATATATAAGTAATACTGAAATAGTTATTCATCAACATACTAACCCCCAAAGGTTTTTCGAAAACCTTAACATGTCATAAAACCCTTCATAAAACATATATCATATAGAGTGTGCTTAGTAGTAGCATATATATATATATATATATATATATATATATATATATATATAAGGCATATACATGTATATAATATTTCATTTGCCCGAAGGCATATATAGGTCTAGCAAACGGGTCGTGTCAGTCGTGTTCGTGTCGTTTTCGTGTCACACCTGTTATCTTAACGGGTCGTGTCGTGTCACACCCGTTATCTTAACGGGTCCTTAACAGGTCGTGTCACTTTACCCAACGGGTAAAGTGACCCGACCCGTTATGACCCGTTATGACCCGTTAAGAAAAATATATATTTTTTCTTAAATTTGCACATACCACACATTGCCACATAAATATTACTTCAAAACATTAAAACACATTTGTCGTTTAAGTACTACATCTACACTCGAAAATAAGAGCCTAATAAAAAAATAATACATACAGTACTAATCTATTACAAATTTTAAATGTGCAAGGATATGCAAAATGAAACAGTTTTTGTTTTCAAGGTTGTGAAATCTTTCTCAAAAGTTTAAACCTCAATTTACAAAATCCTCGATTTACATCGATCATCATGAAATTGCATTGGAACTTTGGCTTGATCTATTGCCTTCAAGAGTTATGTTGATGATGTTTTCAGTAAGGTTTTCCACGTCATAACTATCTTCTGCATAAACTAAGCATAGAAAAACCAAACATTAAAAATCATTCAAATTATGAGAAGTTTACCAAAATAATTATGAAAAAAAATAAAACAATAGTACTATACCATACTTTTATTAAGTATAAACATAAGATTTTGTGGTATCCACTAGTATAAATATTTTAAATTGAAGATCGAATTCAATCATTGTATTCATATAAGGTCAAGGAATGTAGTTGTAAAAAATCATCAAAATCGGAGATAAAATGACCGTTAAATCGTGATTTTTCTTTTTATAACCGTCGAAAAGTTTTGTCCCGTTAATTGATCTCTGAATGTTTGTTTTTTGTAATTTTTGACGTATGCGATTTCGAAGTATATACAAACATGTTTGACGGTTGGATCTTTGAAACTAGTTTCGTAGAATGAGTATCCCATCAAAACAATAGATTCACTAATACTTAATAGTTTATTCATACTTTTATTAAGTATAACATAAGATTTTGTGGTATCCACTAGTGTAAATATTTTAAATTGAAGATCGAATTCAATAATTGTATTCATATAGGGTCAAGGAGTGTAGTTGTAAAAAATCATCAAAATCGGAGTTAAATGACCGTTAAATCGTGATTTTTCGTTTATAACCGTCGAAAAGTTTTGTCCCGTTACTTGATCTCTGAATGTTTGTTTTTTGCAATTTTTGGCGTATGCAATCTCGAAGTATATATAAACATGTTTGACGGTTGGATCATTGAAACTAGTTTCGTAGAATGAGTATCCCATCAAAACAATAGATTCACTAATACGTAATAGTTTATTCATACTTTTATTAAGTATAATATAAGATTTTGTGGTTTCCACTAGTGTAAATATTTTAAATTGAAGATCGAATTCAATCATTGTATTCATATAAGGTCAAGGAGTGTAGCTGCAAAAAATCATCAAAATCAGAGTTAAAATGACCGTTAAATCGTGATTTTTCTTTTTATAACCGTCGAAAAGTTTTGTCCTGTTACTTGCTCTCTGAATGTTTGTTTTTTGTAATTTTTGACGTATGCGATCTCGAAGTATATACAAACATGTTTGACGGTTGGATCTTTGAAACTAGTTTCGTAGAATGAGTATCCCATCAAAACAATAGATTCACTAATACTTAATAGTTTATTCATACTTTTATTAAGTATAACATAAGATTTTGTGGTATCCACTAGTGTAAATATTTTAAATTGAAGATCGAATTCAATCATTGTATTCATATAAGGTCAAGGAGTGTAGTTGTAAAAAATCATCAAAATCGGAGTTAAATTAACCGTTAAATCGTGATTTTTCGTTTATAACCGTCGAAAAGTTTTGTCCCGTTACTTGCTCTCTGAATGCTTTTTTTTTGCAATTGTTTGCGTATGCGATCTTGAAATATATACAAACATGTTTGACGGTTGGATCATTGAAACTAGTTTCGTAGAATGAGTATCCCATTAAAACAATAGATTCACTAATACTTAAGAGTTTATTCATACTTTTATTAAGTATAACAAAAGATTTTGTGGTATCCACTAGTGTAAATATTTTAAATTGAAGATCAAATTCAATCATTGTATTCATATAAGGTCAAGGAGTGTAGTTGTAAAAAATCATCAAAATCGGAGTTAAATTAACCGTTAAATCATGATTTTTCGTTTATAACCGTCGAAAAGTTTTGTCCCGTTACTTGCTCTCTGAATGTTTGTTTTTTGCAATTTTTGGCGTATGCGATCTCGAAATATATAAAAACATGTTTGACGGTTGGATCATTGAAACTAGTTTCGTAGAATGAGTATCCCATCAAAACAATAGATTCAATAATACTTAAGAGTTTATTCATACTTTTATTAAGTATAACATAAGATTTTGTGGTATCCACTAGTGTAAATATTTTAAATTGAAGATCGAATTCAATCATTGTATTCATATAGGGTCAATGAGTGTAGTTGTAAAAAATCATCAAAATCGGAGTTAAAATGACCGTTAAATCGTGATTTTTCGTTTATAACGGTCGAAATGTTTTGTCCTGTTACTTGATCTCTGAATGTTTGTTTTTTGCAATTTTTGGCATATGCGATCTCGAAGTATATATAAACATGTTTGACGGTTGGATCATTGAAACTAGTTTCGTAGAATGAGTATCTCATCAAAACAATAGATTCACTAATACTTAATAGTTTATTCATACTTTTATTAAGTATAATATAAGATTTTGTGGTATCCACTAGTGTAAATATTTTAAATTGAAGATCGAATTCAATCATTGTATTCGTATAAGGTCAAGGAGTGTAGCTGCAAAAAATCATCAAAATCAGAGTTAAAATGACCGTTAAATCGTGATTTTTCTTTTTATAACCGTCGAAAAGTTTTGTCCCGTTAATTGATCTCTGAATGTTTGTTTTTTGTAATTTTTGACGTATGCGATCTCGAAGTATATACAAACATGTTTGACGGTTGGATCTTTGAAACTAGTTTCGTAGAATGAGTATCCTATCAAAACAATAGATTCACTAATACTTAATAGTTTATTCATACTTTTATTAAGTATAACATAAGATTTTGTGGTATCCACTAGTGTAAATATTTTAAATTGAAGATCGAATTCATTACTTGTATTCATATAGGGTCAAGGAGTGTAGTTGTAAAAAATCATCAAAATCGGAGTTAAAATAACCGTTAAATCGTGATTTTTCGTTTATAACCGTCGAAAACTTTTGTCCCATTACTTGATCTCTGAATGTTTGTTTTTTGCAATTTTTGGCGTATGCGATCTCGAAGTATATACAAACATGTTTGACGGTTGGATCATTGAAACTACTTTTGTAGAATGAGCATCCCATCAAAACAATAGATTCACTAATACTTAAGAGTTTATTTATACTTTTATTAAGTATAGCATAAGATTTTGTGGTATCCACTAGTGTAAATATTTTAAATTGAAGATCGAATTTAATCATTGTATTCATATAGGGTCAAGGAGTGTGGTTGTAAAAAATCATCAAAATCGGAGTTAAAATGACCGTTAAATCGTGATTTTTTGTTTATAACCGTCAAAAAGTTTTGTCCCGTTACTTGCTCTTTGAATGTTTGTTTTTTGCAATTTTTGGTGTATGCGATCTCGAAGTATATACAAACATGTTTGACGGTTGGATCGTTGAAATTAGTTTCGTATAATTCGTATCCCATGAAGTTCAATGGTGTGTGTGTGTATATATATATATATATTTATTAAGTAGATTTAAATCTATTTATTTTGTATGTATAATTATTATAGTTTTTAGGGGTATAAAATTTAATATATATATATATATAATTATTATAGTTAATATTTTGGGTATAATTATTATAGTATATATAATTATTATAATTATTATAGTTAATTTAATATATATATATATATATAATTATTATAGTTTTTAGGGGTATAAAATTGTTAAATTAATATATATATATATATAATTATTATAGTATTTTTTTAGGGTTATAAATTATTAAATTAATATTCTGCTTATCGTGTATCGTGTTACCCACGTGTATACCCGAACAAACCCGTTATCTTAACAGGTGCTTATCGGGTTACCCGATAACGACCCGTTTCGTTATCGTGTCGACCCGAACACCTGTTAATTTCGTGTCGTGTCGTGTCGGGTTATCGGGTCGTGTCAGGAATTGCCAGGCCTAGGCATATAGAACACTTCTTCATTCATCCGAAGGTTCTACATCACGTGCCCGTAGGCACCAACCAAACGCCTGGCCATAGCCAATAATATATCTCCCGCCTGTAGGCACCAACTAAATGCCCAGCCATAACCAATAATATATCTTCCACCCGTAGGCACCAACCAAATGGTCGGCCGAAGCCAATCATATATCTCCCGACGGAAGTCAAATCATATATCTCCAGGCCGAAGCCACCAACCTACGCCTGGCAGAAGCCATATATAAATATCAATCGTCTGTAGGCTCATACAGCACTCATTTGAAGGCATATATAGAAGTATCATTCGCTGTAGGCAGGACCATTCGCCCATAGGCAGGGCATTCGAATAACCACTAAGTAAGTACGTAAGGACATTAACCTAATATTTCTAATATATATATATATATATATATATATATCTTAATCGGAGTTCAGTAGCTAAAGCGTCATATCGTAAAACCTATTCGTAGTATATATCATCAATCATATATACTACGAAGAACGTAAAATCGATAAAGTATGAATATCATAAAGCGTAAATCCAATTTACTCATAAACGTTTCATAAAATGTAACCATTAAATCGTGTTTTTCATGTATGCCTTTCTAATAAAAAAAATATGCATTTTAGAAAGGGTCCACTCACCTTACACCGTTGGCGAAGAGCCGTGCAAACAAGGGTGGGCGGAAACGTCATACACAATTGCACCTAAACACATAAGGGTACCAATTAATAAAATTCTATCATAACGATTGAATTTCGGGAAACGGATGTCATAAACCGATTCAGGACGTCAAAAAACATAAAGGGAGACCTCGGCAGCGGAGCACAGTACCTCCGATGAAGGTGCATGTGCTCCACGCGCCGGTCAAGACCCGCACCCACACGCCATTCATGCGCGGCCTAGGTTCTTAAGGTCCGATTGGGTCTAGGCCAAGGATTTGGGCCGCAAGGTTGGGCCTAGGCAACTAAACCCGGGCCTGGTTCTCAGTTGGGCTTGGGTTTAGTTCTAGGTTAGCCCAAGGATTTTTGGGCTAGGTTTAACGAGTTTGGGTCGAGCACTGGGCCCAAAGGGTTCAATGGGTATGGATTGGGTTAATAAGCCAACGGTTATTGGATCGGGCCCAACAACTGGGTTGGGCTGGTTTTAGGTTGTGGATCATTGGCCCAACAACTGAGTTGGGTTGGTTTTCAGTCACGGGTCGTCATATTCCACGAAGGAGAAAGTAGAAGATGGTTTGTTCTTCAAAGCTCCGATCAAGCTCAATTCACAACTAGACTTCACCATTTAAGTTTCAAAATTAAATTAAGAGGATGAAGATTCGATTAATACCCATTTTAACTCACAGCCATGGTCGGAAAACACCTAGTTACGGATCCGCCGAAAAATCTGGGAAGTTTTCCCCTAGTTGCTTATGCACTCAACCATCCCAATAGACTTTCAAAGCTACTCTAATCCCACACTAAAACGTGCTCCAAGAAAGTTTAGGTTGGTTTCGTGGCTCACCTTTACCGAGAACGGCGAGAACTCAACAGAGAAATTATTGAACAGTAACAACGCCATTGCATAGAGAGAGAGAGAAAAAGATATGTCACGTTCTCGGGGTCTAGGTTTCACGATGTAAGGTCATACGGTTGTGTGGTCATGCTCGTCGGACCAACAACGTGTGATGGTTGTGGTGGCATGTGGTTCCCGGAGAATGAGAGTGAGTTAGAGACGAAGTGACAGAGAGAGACAAAAGAGAGAGAGCTGTGAGGGAGTGAGAGAGTGAAGAAAGAAGAGAGAGGTCCGAGAGTTATGCACATAAGGGATAAAGGAAAAAGGAAAGGGACAGTGGGTCGAGGGACAAATTCAAGGGGGGCCCACATGGCACACCATTTAAGGCCCAAATAGTAACCCAAATAAAAATATCTAGCCCAACAAGAGACAATTACCAAAATGCCCTTTCACACTAAAATTCGTAAAAATTATTGGGACGAGTTGTTACAAACCGTTAAGAAAATTTCGTCCCAAAATTTGAAATAACATACTATACATAAATACTCATATGTTCAAAAATATGTACGTATAATATGATGACGTCAAAATTGATAGGTACCAACATAAAGGTCGAAAACTAGTATTGAACTTAAAACTGAAAGTGGAAAAGACTCAATCGAACATTTGTAACGTCAAAAAGTCAATATATATAACTAATATAAGGTAAAACAAAAATACTCGCACTAAATATCAAAACCACAAATGGAAGTGGGTCTCGCCTAAGCATTTGAAACATCACGTACTCCGAGGACAGATGTTGTAATACCCTGAAAATTTAAATATATGAATTAGATATTCATAATTATGAATATGTGTAGAAAATTGGAAATAAATAGATTTATGGTTATGAAAATTTAATTGAGAAATTTTAAAATTTTGTTTACGGAAATTATTATAATTTATTTCGTAAAATTTATCGATAAGTGAAAAGGACGAATGCCTCTAGTTGGCTTAATGTAATTATACAATGACGTATTTTATTCTCATATATTTTAAACTATTTCTTGGCATATTTGGATAGAGCTCGGTCCCACGAGCATGTAGGCAAAAACCATTTGCCAAACGGAGTTATAACGAATGAAATAGAAACGAACGAAGATAAGGGTAAAATGGTCATTTGACCATGAATTTGGAATGCTCCAGATTTGTTGGAGTTTTATCTTGGTGTAGAAAAGCCACGTGGTGACTGTGGTTAAAAAAGGGGGAAAAGATGATGCTTCTGGAAAGGGGAGCAAGAGAAAAGAAAAAAGAGGAAAAGGGGGGGGGGGGGAGATGGGTTGGCGAAGGGAAATGGGCATTACAGGGAATCTCACTACCCCGAAACTATGAATCAGAAAAGGGGGGAGAAAGCGGAAGAAAATAAAAAAAGGGGATAAGGATAGAAACTATGTCTGAATCCTTGAAAGAAGTTGAAGGAAACATAGAAGCAGACACCAGGAAAAGAAAAGAGAAATAAGGAATTAAGACTATGAACTGAGAGAGAAGGTGTACATACAACCATGTCGTTTGAATCATAACAAAAATATGATATCTTTTGTCAACCTGCAGCATAGGTAACGATTCCCATCTCTCCTTAATCATACCATAGCCGCTTTGTATCAATTTTTCTTATTATTTTCAATATATACTTTGGTGTGGTGATCAAATATCTTGTTCTAAGGTTTGGATTAAAAAGTCAAGTCTTGTTAATTGTTGAATATAATTGAAATCGAAGTTATAAACATGAAATTTGAATTGTGTGGAAGCATTCTGAAAATGTAATTTGGATTATAAGAGTATAGGTTCTAAATTGCAGGAAATTTATTAATTCTTCACAGAAAAACTATGTTTCAAGTAGGCTACTTTGGCTCTTGGTTTTTATGTTCTTATGGATTCCTTTTGAGCCAATATTACGTGGTTTAAAACTAGACACGTCCATGATCAAAATCCATCTGATTTCACTTAATTCCATTAAGTATTGATATGTCAAAATCATATTCAAACTTGAGTCCCGAAGCTGCCAGACAGCAGCAAATACTGGGTTTCCAGTTTCGAGACTATTTTGTAACTTGCATAACTTTCAACTTAGAACCCTGTTTTCTACAAATCTTTCATGCTTTTGAAGTACACAAAACAAGCTTCGAAACCTATGTAAGTTTGCATCAACCGGTGTAGTTATGAGTGTTCAAAATCAGGTTAATCTTGGTTGACTAAAAGTGCTTTTTTGTAGCTTTTGTGGAGAAGAGGTTGCTGCTTTGCACTGTCTGTTCTTCTCTAAATTTTATTTCTAATTTACTTATCCATATTGAGTTTATTAAATCACTTTATATGTTTTGCATTGGGTTTCAAAGAACCATTTTCTTATACATTTATAAGCTCAATGTATTGGTGCACTTATTGAAACACATAATCACTTATAGTCCAGAATTATTTCCATTCAAACGTATTTGGTAGTGATGAAGCTATGTTAGGTCAACCAAAATGGCATGTGAATTGGGGGCTATTAAATTAGTAATTCCAAGTACTTTGACTAGGATTAAAGTTCATGTCATGCATTTAGTAATGTCTTATATTGTGAAAATGGATTTGGCCACGTTGGTGGATCCTTGTATTAGTAACTGAGAGAAATGCTTAGGAATCCAAGTAGAGGAAATACGACAAACATTTTCGGAGTTTGATTATACTAAACTTTGTGGAATGTTAACTTATTATTTATCTCATTGGTTGCTAACTTGTGTGCATAATTGGATTACATAGTTGGTAATTGAAATAATGCTTTTGTTGGATATCTATTGGTGTGATTATGGCTTGCTTTGATATGAGATGCAATTATTATCAGACATTGTAATAATGTGAGGTATGTTAGGGAACTACGAAAGGTTTGATCCCATTCATGGATACGTAAGCAGTCTAACGGGAGTTAGATGCAGCCTTAAAATAACCAAGATTAATCTTTTGTTGAAAATTTTTCTAAGAAAAGGAATTGGGTGATTAATTTAAAAATAACCTTATGTTTTTGGTAAATAAATTGGGTATTAGATTTTGTGAGTAACTCAAAATTAAATATATAAATAGTGATTAATGGTAGTAAATAAGCAAGAGTTTCACTTGGGCCTATCACAGTAATTATCTTCCGGAATAAATTTTTATGATGTTATAGATATGTGTCTTTCGGTCGAGCCCCAAGAATGACTAAACAGTAACAACTATCGTAAATAGGTCCACCTGTCCACTTGTTTAACGAACCCAACGAATATGTCATCGATATTACAGTCGGCCGCCAGTGATATCAACAACACATTGTTGTCTCGATAAGCAAGTAGTAACTTCCTAAGGGTGCAAACATACCAATGTCCAATCCTAAGTCAACAACAACACAAGCAAACAGTTTCCCAAATCATAAAATTAAACATCTGAAAACCAATTCGTAGAACTCCACTGTCTAACCAGTGCTGCCAATAGAATCTATCATACCAAGTCTCAAATAGTGCCATACACAAACTGGAAATAAAAACTATCGTCGTAACTACTCCAAAAGAGATCGATGCAAAATCAAATCATTCAGAAACCACAAATCAAAGGAATGTAACACGTCTTTCAAGATCTAGATAGTTCGTTCAAGACTGTCCCACAGTCTGCAAATAAAAATGCAATACAGGACAAACAACTTAGTACTCAAGAGCTTCACGAAAACTTCACAAAACATAGAAATGAAACTCACATCATGATGAGGTACAAAAGTGACGATACATTAAGAACCAGAACAATGAAATTCATAACGCCTACACAAGCTGATTCATTGAAAAGTTTTCGCTCAGATTTAGCGAGCAACTATGACGAGAAGGCTAAGTGAACACTCATGAATTTAAGGGTAAAAAAAAGTCCAAAAAATCTAAAGCATAAGATAACTGGAGTGAAAGCGTAGCTTTGATGCAAGAATATATGTAAGTACCTAACTTTATTCTGTGGTGGTAAGTCGAGATGGTTGAGTGCGGACTCGACTCGGTGGTAGTCTAAAGTAATCTTATGGATGGAAACTCAAAAAAAATTTCTAGTTCTGAAAATTCACCACAACTTATTACAACGATAACCTCAGGGATATTCAATCACCAGTGGTAATGATTCGTTCGATAGGGTAATAAGGGGTGATTGAATGACTGATGGTTCCAGCTAAAACTTTCGAATATGAGTGGTTCTCCTAAATAGTCTCTCTGCTATAGAAAAGATACGAAGTGTCGTAGGGTAAGCACGAACCCAAAGTTGACTAAAATGCTTTCTAGTACCAGGAGGTGAATCTGGGATTATGGTCGCAACCGATGTAAATTGAGACGTCAATCTAAAGAAATCTAGAATGAAGAATTTTGCCAAACGAAAGTATAGTCCTCTTGGACTGGTGGATACTACGACGAGTGAGTTGGTCAATAAATATCGAATCGTCATCATAGTCTCCATGTGAAATCCTGTTCCCGATTTTTTACTATTCATTACGTATCTCATCATTAAAATTTGTATTTCACGTTTACATTATTTTTCTTAGTTAATTTTAATTCCGTTAATTTTAGGAATTGAATTGTTTAGTTATCGAGTTTGAATTTTCATAATTAATCTTTAAAATTTGTTGACCTTTCGAGGTCACAATTAATGTTTTCGCATAGATTTCGAAACCACGAGCGCAGAGGCGAGAGTCGTGTGCGAATCAGGATTATAACAAAAAATTTACAGACGTTTGAATTTGTTTTTCCTTTAAAAAAAAAACCTTAATTCTTTAGTTAAATGAATTTTCACCAGGTGGGAATTCGGCCCAATCACATAAAGGAAAGCTAAGGGAACCAATCAAAAGGGGGAACTAATGACCAATCAAATTAAAAGGAAACTAAGGACCAATTAGGAGAGGGGAGGGAAACTGATTTCCCATCCCGTCGACCCGTACACCCACACACCCAACCCATTCGACCCGGTTAGATTCTAGTGGTTCCTAGCCATTTTTCAGGCGAATTGCACCCAACCATCACCTGCAATCACCACCACACTTCTCCTCCATTGTTCATTCAAGATTGGACGAAAATTGGGCCAATTTGTGGCGTTTTACGACGAGACACCGAAGGCTTCATCCGAGGCAATCCGCCATTTTTTTAATGTAATCCCATCAATCTCCTCCACCATTATACTCCCCTTGAGCCTTGGAATAAAGCCCAATCAGGTTTAAGGGCGGCGAAACATCGAGGAAGGAAAATCGAAGCACACCCATATCTAGGGTTCTGGCGGATCGAGGAGGTTTTCAAGCGTTTTCCCGCCAAATTGAACTTCGGCCCAGGTATAAAATTTGGGAATTTTTAGAGTTAGGCGGCACGTGGCCAATGGGCTGAATTTTCCTTTTTAAGTTGAATTTGATGCTTTGATTTCAGTTTTGATATCCGTTTGATGTCGTTAATAGTTTGAACCTAGTATTGAATATTAGGCCACTTGATCATTATATAATTCGACGATCCGACCTTTGGATCGTCACTAAACCTTAATACGTTATAGTTCATAATATTTGAGGACCATAGGAATTGAAGGATTGGGAATCTGACGTACAAATCTTCCCAAATTGAATTTCTAAGTTTGTAAAACCAAACGTTGATAGCAACCTAATTCTAGCAATTGGCAGAGACCGTTGGATCGTTCTGAAATTTTAGAATATTGTTTTAGAAGCATAAGGAGACTCATGGGAAGCTATGGATCAAAAATCTGATAAGCGGATCTTCCGGATTAGGTTACTAAGGTTGTGGACCCTACCCTCGATCTTGATTGACAGTTGACTTTTTAGTCAACTAGCCCGAGTTCTTCTAGCGTGCCGCTGAGCTTAGAGTGTTCTTGAGATTCCATGGAGCTTATTGGGTTCAGCATGATGACGTGTCTTCCCCAATTTACATACTGATGGCATCATATTGCGTTATGCTTGTTGATTTTATGTGATTTGACTTATGTATTGAACTTGTTGTGGAGTGTGGTTGATTTGCATGTTTGGCCTAATGTGATGAAATGTGAGGGCTAGTAGTGGACCATGAAACCATTGTCATGGGGTTTGTTGCTTCGAGATTTGTTTCACATATTGTATCATTATTTTATTTCTCATTTCGTTGAGCCGTTCTAATTATGTACCTTGTGCTTTGTTTCATTTCTTGTTTCGTTGAGCGTTTGTATTTTGAGTATTTGTTTCATGTATTGTTCTTCGAGCATTGCTATATTTCTTAGACTTTTGTTCAATTCCATTCAATGATCCAGAACTAGGTTTTCGCTGGGGTTCCATTGAGTGGTCCGGTTCCCTGCTCCGTCTGGATTTCGTTAAGTGGTTCGGAATCCCTAGTGATCTACGATTCCGCTGAGTGGTTCGGAATCCCTCGTGATCCGTGATTCCGTTGAGTGATCCAGAATCGTGTTCAGCTTGGATTTCATTGAGTGGTTCGATATGCATTGAAATTCATGATTCTGTTGAGTGGTCCGGAATCGTATCCACTCGAATTCCGTTAAGAGGTCCAGAATCCCTTCTGCTCCGTAATTTCGTTGAGTGGTTCGAAATCGTATCATGGTTTGAATTCCGTTGAGTGGTCCAAAATCCCCTTTGGTGTCTTGGTTCCGTTGAGTGGTTCGGAACTCGATGTTGATGGATTTTGTTAAGTGGTTTGAAATCATTTGACTTGTTGGTTCCTTGGATTTGATATCAACTTCAGAGATGTAGGCTTTGCACAAACTGTGTCGCTTTAGCCCTGCATTTCAATGTATTGTATGTGTTATTGATATGTGTGATTATTGGATAGTGTTGGAAAACATATGTGTGTGTGAATGGCAAGATGACTAGAGAATATTATTGTGCTTCGTCGAATGTTCCTTGAAATGTTGCATGCCTGAATCGTGGTATTATGTTGGGACATAGTGGTTTATGTGATGAATGTTTGAGTGTAATGAATGACAAACTATGAATAGCTTGATCCTTGTTTTGGGTACGTAGGCAGTTTAAAGAGGAGTTTAGATCAACCATAATGCATACGAAAAATTACTATGCGATTTGATTCTTGAGTTATGCTTTGCCCATATCCCTGAGGCGGGGTATGTTAGATACGAATTTTTGGTGACGTCACGTGTCGATCCTGGACGTATGTCGATATCTAGGTGTGACACTCCATGTGAACAACATGGTTTGTACTGAAAATCTATGGTGACATTCATCCATTTCCATTAGCATCCTTAGTGGGTCCCTGACAACCCAAGAAGGACAATCATGGGAATTTCTAAATAAGAGCATCAGTTACTATAGTTTTCTGACTACGATGGTACTCAAAGGTGCAATCAACTCACCAATGAGTTCTATCAACCTCTTCTGTCTTCAACTCAACTATTTTTGTGTGCAAGCACACTACATCTTCTTTGGTAAAAAAGGATGCAACATTTCTCACTGTAGAGAAAACGTCACCAGATATTACAGTAAGGAAAATCGTTACTAGCTCTAGGTCAAAGATCCTAATGCATCAACATTCAACCAACATTTAATAATACACCACCGCAGAAAATTCAAAAAGTGTAAAAGCTATGATTAGATGAGACAATACCCCATTGTCAGAAACTTCGTTCGCTGTCAGTATCGCAATAAGGTTGACTAGTTTCTTAGCCAAAAGGAAGTAGGTCTAAGCTCAAAGAATAGTTAAGAACTGCTGATAGGATTTGAAAAGACCAAAGGGAAAGTGGGCGGGGGGGGGGGGACAAAATCAGAGGGAGACCCCACATGGCACACCATTTAAGGCCCAAATAGTAATCCAAATAAAAAATATCTAGCCCAACAAGGAACAATTACCAAAATGCCCTTTCACACTAAAATCCTTACAAATTATCGGGACGAGTTGTTACAGCTGTGTTGTGAGAATAAACAGTTATAAAATAAAGTTGTTGAGTGTTTGACACACTTTTTTTTTGTAAAAGTACTTTTAACAAAAAAAAAACAATATTGGATTGCTTGGTAAATTTTTATATAAATTGATGTGAATATGTTAAATGACTAAAAAGATATGATTTTTAATATAATATAATATTTATCAAAGCCAATAACGTAGGAGGCAAAGATTGTAATATTGCAAAATATGTGGAGATATACTTGCCAATGCCATTTGTAAATTTCATTAAATGAGCACTCATTACTATAATTTTGAAAATAAAAGCACATTTTTTAGTTCATACTTCTTCTTTTTTATACTTTTCTACGATCATTGACAACAGTTTTTAAACAAATCACTTTTTTTTTGTTCTAAATTTTTTAATAAGTTACTGTTTTTTAAAAGCATCAGAATTCCAAACCGACCTAAAAATAATTTGTTTTTATGTTTACCTAATTTTCTGGTAATTTGGAAGTATCCGATTGGTCGAGTTGTTATCATAGTTGATGATGATTAGTGTAGCCTGTAATATCCGGCCACATGTTCAAAGTTTGGAAAGTTATCTTATCCCTTCTATCAATCATCACCAACCATTGTCTCATCTGCGTGGCCAAATCTTCTTTTTACAAATCCTGAGTGAAAAAAACAAAAACAAATGAAAATGCATGGAATCGAAAATAGAAAATATTTACTATTACTAGCTATTATTATAGGGAAAGAGATCATCTTCAAATTTCTTCCTCCAAAGTCTACGGATCAAGTGATCTTGACCCTTGAAATTTGATCCAATGACCCTTGAAATCCGAGCCCCTGAAAGTTATAATAATTTTTTACTGTTGGATTAAATTTCAAGCACTCGAATTACTTGGTCCGCGGACATTGGAGGAAGAGATCCGGAGATGATCTCTTTCCTTATTATAGGCCACTGTTGTACGGAGATCGCAAACTGATTTGGGTAAAAGTCAAAAAAGGCAACTAAAAAATAAGACAAATTCACTTGAGTTTCTTCTGCTACTCTCTACTTGTTTGTACATGTGGAGACAGAGAATGCAACATATGAAAGGTTTGTAGAAGGCAAAGATTGTAATTTTGCAAAATATGTGGAGATATACTTACCATTTGTAAATTTCATTAAATGAGCATTGATTACTATAATTTTGAAAATAAATGCACATTTTTTAGATCATACTTCTTCTTTTCTATGCTTTTCTCCGATCATTGACAGTAGGTTTTTTTAAAATCACTTTTTTTGTTCTAAATTTTTTAATAAGTTATTGCTTTTAAAAGCATCAGAATTCCAAATCAACCTAAAAATAATTTGTTTTTATGTTTACCTAATTTTCTGGTAATTTGGAAGTATCCTATTTGTGACAGCCCGTCCCGAAATATTTTTCTTGATGGCGTGAAATGTCGATTCTACCCTTGAGAGTTGAGTTGTGGGTTGTGTAAATAAGCTAAGAAATTAAACAATTGAGTTTACTTATTTTCTTCCTAACCTTTTGGACCCAATTAGAACTAAAGGGTCTAATTGTTTTGGTTGGTTGTAAGAAAATTTGGACCACACACACACACTCTCTCCCGTTGACTCCCTTTCTCTCTCCTCCCTCTCTCGGATTTTCTTCCATTTTCATACAACCTGTACGGAAAACCCTCAAACCTTTTCAATCTTCACGGATCGAGGTTGTGATTGCTATTTTTAGACTCCTTACAAGCTCAAGAGTCGAGGTGGTTGGACGTGAAAACCTCGAAAAACTCGAGAAACCATAATCTCTGATTTGAGCACTGTTCATGCACTCGTGATTTCAAAGTTTTTAGAAAATTTTAAGCTGCTAGTGAGCTTTAGGACATTTCACGAAGCTCGGAGAGGAAAAATGAAGTGTTTTGGATGTCGGGAAGTTGAGTTTGGCAAGTTTCAAGTTTGGCCGGATTATTGAGGTTCCTCTGGTGAAATCCTGTGGATTTCAAGGCTTGAAAGTGGTAAGGTTTTGTTCCTCTCATCTTAAGCTTCAAATTGGTACAAATTTTGTGGATTTTGGTGTAAAAATGAAGAAGATATGAATGTTTGATTGTTTTTCCAGAAACCGGCGCCAACGACGATCTCCGACGATCCAAGGAAGACGAAGGGGAATATTCTGTCAAGTTTGACGAAATATTCTAACAGCGTCAGGTAACGCGATTAACTTCTGTTAAGATTTAACTGAATATTCCTAACGGTAGTTAAGCTTCAGTTAGGGTTTGGCCGCGCGTGTGGACGTGTCTGGCCATGCCTTGGCCAACGCGTGGGGGCACGTTTGGCAGTGCCTTGGCTTGCACGTGAGGGCGCGTGGGGTCATGAAAATTTTTTGTAAAAAAATAGGGATGTTCCTGAGGTTGAGTAGATCATGGTGGTATATTCAAATACCTCATTTGAGCTTTGTATGAGAAGTTATTTCCTAGTTTTGTGTATGTGCTTTAAATAACGTTTATTCAATTATTTGGCATATAGGTGAGACCTATCCTGAGGACGAGCACCATCAATCGAGGCTCGGGGGCTACAACCCTTCGACATATCAGTGAGTGGGCTTTTGGTTTTCCGTATATACCTATATACTTGAGATTTTCCCAGAAAATGCATTTGAATGATTATGCGTTTTGAAATGCCATGCAAAGTATCTGCCTATTTTATTGATGTATTAGTAGTTGCATATAATTATGATTGGTGCTACGGACGCACATGTAAGTACCAGGTAAGTTCATAAATCAAAGATATGAGGTTACTTCAGTTATGTGAGATATGATGTGATGTATTAAAAACTCATAAACCTGCACCCCGGTGTTAGTGCTCCCGCCCAAAGTTAGGGCACAGTCCTTCACGTGATGTTCACCTCCCGCACCATATGCTCACCTTGGATCCAAATTAGGTGCACAGGCTTGTCGTATATACCACTTTAGGTGGTTCCGACTCATAGGTGACCCTCGATTATTCGCACAGCCTTCACGTGATCGTAGCACTAGAGCATATTTACTTTACACCTAGTCTTGTCGTACAGACCACTTTAGGTTGTTCTGACTCGTGTGCAGGATTTGATTTGATATGATTGAGATTGGCTATAAGCTATATACTCAGCCGTGTAGATTAAGTTAGAGGGATTTGGCTAATGCGATATTTGACATTGATATATTTTGTTTGGATTACTTATGGAATTGCATTGAGATACTTTGGCATGGTATACTTCTATGGATTTTCATCTTGAGTATGATTTTAGATACAACTTATTATTATTATTATTTTCTGGGAAATTATACAGGTTTTACGGCGAGGGGTTAGAACTTTTGAGAAATGAAATGATTTTGAAAAGCTTTGTTTTTGCCCACTCACACTTTCTGTTTTGCACCCCTCCAGGTTTTAGGTAGCAATGCTTTGGTGGATTACGAGGATTTCAATGGTGATTATGACAGAGCATCATAAATGTAGAATCACCTTTGGTGTTGTATAATTAGTACTTATATTGCTTGACTGCACTTAGACTATTTATGCTCTGGTTGTGTATTTCACACTTAATCTTGCACTTGCACTTGCACTTTATCTTAGCTAGTTATGCTAGTAGTTTGGTTTTTAATTTCCTTTTATCTTTATTGCTTCCGCACTATGCACATGGCTACGTCACCCTCACGTAACGGCCAGCATGCCTTGATCTAGGTCGGTGTGTGTCACTATTGGTCGAGTTGTTATCATAGTTGATGATGATTAGTGTAGCATGTAATATCCGGCCATGTGTTCGAAGTTCGGAAAGTTATCTTATCCCATCCATCAATCATCACCAACCATTGTCCCATCTGCGTGGCCAAATCTTCTTTTTACAAATCCCGAGTGAAAAAAACAAAAACAAATGAAAATGCATGGAATCAGAAAGAGGAATACTTACTATTACTAGTTATTATTATAGGGAAATAGATCATCTTCGAATTTCTTCCTCCAAAGTCTGCGGATCAAGTGATCTGGACCCTTGAAATTCGAGCCCCATAAAGTTATAATAAATTTTTATTGTTAGATTAAATTTCAAGAACTCGAATTACTTGGTCCGCGGGCATTGGAGGAAGAGATCCGAAGAGGATCTCTTTCCTTACTAGAGGCCACTGTTGTATGGAGATCACAAACTGATTTGGGTAAAAGTCAAAAAAAAGGCAACTAAAAAATAAGACAAATTCACTTGAGTTTCTTCTGCTACTCTCTACTTGTTTGTACGTGTACTACAAAACAGTTAAATAGACAGAGAAGGCAAAATATGAAAGGTTTGTAGGAGGCAAAGATTGTAATTTTGCAAAATATGTGGAGATATACTTGCCAATGCCATTTGTAAATTTCATTAAATGAGCACTCATTACTATAATTTTGAAAATAAAAGAACATTTTTTAGATCATACTTCTTCTTTTCTATGCTTTTCTCCGATCATTGACAGCAGTTTTTTAAAAAATCACTTTTTTTGTTCTAAATTTTTTAATAAGTTATTGCTTTTAAAAGCATCAGAATTCCAAACCGACCTAAAAATAATTTGTTTTTATGCTTACCTAATTTTCTGGTAATTTGGAAGTATCCTATTGGTCAAGTTGTTATCATAGTTGATGATGATTAGTGTAGCATGTAATATCCAGCCACGTGTTCGAAGTTCAGAAAGTTATCTTATCCCCTCCATCAATCATCACCAACCATAGTCCCATATGCGTGGCCAAATCTTCTTTTTACAAATCCCGAGTGAAAAACAAAAACAAAAACAAATGAAAATGCATGGAATCGGAAATAGAGAATATATACTATTACTAACTATTATTATAGGGAAAGAGATCATCTTCGAATTTGTTCCTCCAAAGTCTGTGGGTCAAGTGATCTGGACCCTTGAAATTTGATCCAACGACCCTTGAAATCCGAGCCCCTGAAAGTTATAATAATTTTTTACTGTTGGATTAAATTTCAAGAACTCGAATTACTTGGTCCGCGGGTTTTGGAGGAAGAGATCCGGAGAGGATCTCTTTCCTTATTATAGGCCACTGTTGTACGGAGATCGCAAACTGATTTGGGTAAAAGTAAAAAAGGCAACTAAAAAATAAGACAAATTCACTTGAGTTTCTTTTGCTACTCTCTACTTGTTTGTACGTGTACTACAAAACAGTTAAAGAGACAGAGAATGCAAAATATGAAAGGTTTGTAGAGAGAAGTGATCAGAGGCTTTTAATTTAACTCATGATTCATGTGTACTTTCAAAGGGAAGGAATATTTTTTGTTCAAGATTTCGTAATCCAATGAGCAGTCTATTCATGTCGATATTGTTTCAATTCAATCACATTTATGATTTGACAAATGTTAGATTTTACTGCATAGGTATTTAGAAGCTTAATTGTTTAATATAAGTTGTTGAGGAGAACGCGATCTGATAGGAGAATATTTTTGCTAACCACTCTCAAGTTGGTGATGCTGACCACGCTCTTATTTATTACCGTTATATAAATTTAAATTTTGAAATTTGTGTAGTGTATAGTCACAAATTTTAAAATTTAAACTTATCCGACGGTACTAAGTATGGTGCTGAAAATTACCACCACTTGAGAGTGATGAGCAAAAAAGCACCCATCTTAAGAATGGAATGGCAGAAAAGAATTTTCTATATTAATTCTCAATGAATATACAAGCTGCGCTAGGGTTCTTATACAAACTGCAAGAATACAATCACAACTTCTAACTCCTACAAATCAGCTAAGTAAATATTTGTACAAAGGGAAAGAATAAATCACTGATAGTCAATGATTATCATGCTACCAAATAGGAAGGAAACTAATCATATCTCAACACTCCCCCTCAAGTTGGCGAGTGAATGTCAAAAACTGCTAACTTGCTCAGCAAAAAACGAAATTGATCTTTTCCTAAAGGCTTCGTCAATATGTCTGCAACCTGCTTTGAAGATGGAACAAATTTGGTGACTACCTTTCCTTCTTGAATTTTATCTCGAACAAAATGGCAGTCAATCTCTATATGGCGTGTCCGCTCATGAAAAACAGGATTAGAGGCAATGTGAAGAGCTGCTTGGTTATCACAATGTAGAAGAGCAGGACCCATATCTTTAATGTGTAAATCACATAAAAGACTTTGTAACCAGGTGAGCTCACAACAGGTAGCAGCCATTGAACGGTATTCTGCTTCTGCAGAAGACAATGAGACTGTCTTCTGTTTTTTGCTTTTCCATGAAATTAAAGAATCTCCAAGGAAAACACAATATCTGGTAGTAGAACGTCGAGTTACTGGACACCCTACCCAATCAGCATCACAAAAGGCCTTCAATCTTAATGAACTTTGTGAGGAAAACAAAATACCTTGGCATGGAGTGTTCTTCAAGTATCTCAAAACACGTAAAGCTGCATCATAGTGAGGCTTGCGAGGATGTTGCATGAAACGACTTAACGTGTTTACTGCAAAAGTAATATCAGGCCTGGTAATAGTTAAATATATCAAACGTCCTATCAATCTCCGATAGATGGACGGATCATGAAGTAAATCTCCTTCATCAGGAAGTAGCTTTAGATTCTGTTCCATGGGGAAACTAGCTGAGCGTGCTCCCAAAAAACCAACATCTTTCAAAATGTCCAATAAATATTTTCTTTGAGAAATAAAGATCCCCTTTCTTGAACGAGCAATCTCTATTCCTAAAAAATATTTAAGGGCTCCTAAATCTTTGATGCGGAAGCGTTTATTCAAAAAGGATTTAAGAGAACCAATAGCCGTCATGTCATTACCAGTGATCAAGATGTCATCAACGTAAATAAGGAGAGCTGTGAACGATTTGCCAACTTTTCTTGTAAAAAGGGAATAATCGGCTTTGGACTGTGTATACCCAGCTGCAGAAATGGCTTCAGAAAATTTAAAAAACCACTGCCGAGAAGCCTGCTTTAATCCATACAAAGACTTGTGAAGGCGACATACTAAATGCTCCCCCTGTCACTGAAAACCAGGAGGTGGAACCATATATATTTCCTCAAGGAGATCACCATGGAGGAAAGCATTGTGGACATCCATTTGATGGAGAGACCAGCCACTAGCAGCCGCAAAAGCAAGGAGACAACGAAAGGTAACCAACTTGGCAGTCGGGGAAAATGTATCCTGATAATCAACACCCTCAATTTGAGTGTAACCCTTGGCCACTAAACGAGCTTTGTAACGCTCAATAGTGCCATCAGACTTGTGCTTGATTTTGTAGACCCAACGACAACCAATAGGGATCTTGCCAGGGGGAAGAGTAGTCAAAGACCAAGTGGCATTAGCTTCGAGAGCCTGAATCTCCGAGGCCATAGCGTCGCGCCACCGAGGATCTTTAGCAGCCTCTGCATATGTGTTAGGTTCAACAGGAAGAGTAATATTGGCAATAAAACTTTGATAAGATGGAGAATTGATAAGAAATATGCTTGCATAAAGGGTGACGAGTACCTTTGGCAGAAGAACCTGGAGTCGATGCTTGGAGTGGGGAAGACGAGGAAACATGAGAGCAAACATAGTCATCAAGATAAGTACGAGTACGTTTAGGCCTATCAGAATGTCGTATTGCAAGAGGGAGACCAGGTGACGGAGAAGGACTATCGGTGATGGTGTGGTCTAGGAGAGGTGGAGCAAGGGAGGTGGATGGAGACTCAATGGCAACATGAGGGGCGGAAGGCTCAATGACGACGGGAGTAAGTGTCATCTCAATGGCATCATGAGTAGGAGGAGGCAAGACAGGTTCAGGAGGTTGGGTTGAAGAAGTGGTGATAAAAGGAAAATGAGACTCATGAAAAATGACATCGCGGCTGGTGAACACTTTGTGAGTAGAAAGGTCGTACAACTTATACGCCTTTTTACCAAAGGGATATCCTATAAAGACACATTTTCTGGCTCGTGCATCAAATTTATGAAGAGGGTGAACATTAGTGGCATAGGCTAAACATCCAAAAATACGTAAGTGTGCGTACGATGGAGGATGACCATAAAGAACCTCAAAAGGGGATTTATTTGACAAAAGTGGTGTGGGTAAGCGATTTATGAGATAGATGGCAGTAAGGACACAATCTCCCCAAAAATACAAAGGTAAGTGACTTTGAAAACATAGTGCCCTAGCTACTTGCAAAATATGACGATGTTTCCGCTCGACTACTCCATTTTGTTGTGGAGTATATGTGCAAGAACGTTCAAAAATCACACCGCTCTCGGAAAAGAGAATGTAGGGACAAAAACTCACTACCATTATCAGTTCGGATTTTCTTAATTTTGTGATGGAATTGAGTTTCTACATAAGAAAAGAAAGTCTTAAGCAACTGTTGTGTTTCAGATTTATTTCGCATCAAAAAGAGCCAAGTGGTGCGAGAAAAATCATCAACAATGGTTAGGAAATATCGAGCCCCATTATATGTAGAAATTTTGTGCGGTCCCCAAATGTCACAATGAACAAGCTCAAAAATATGTTTACTGGCAATATGACTTAATGGAAAAGGCAATCTAGTTTGTTTTGCCAAAGGGCAAACATCACAAGGTTTATTTAAATGAGAAGAAACATCTAACGATTGCTTAGCTAAAAGGTGAAGTCGTTGTGGAGAGGGATGACCAAGACGACGATGCCATGAAATGGAATTAATGCAACTGGATGACGGTGAAGTGGTGCAGCTATTGTTTGGTTTGGTGAGATAGTAAAGACCGCCACGTTGTCTACCCCATCCAATCATCTTTCTCGTCTCCAGGTCCTGGAAGATACAAAAATCCGAAAAAAAAGTTATGGAACAGCGAAGGGATTTTGTTAAACGACTAACGGATATCAAATTAACCAAAAAGGAGGCAATTCGTAAAACGTTAGTTAAGGAAAGTTTGGGATCAAAAGTAAAATTGCCAATACTACTAATTGAAACCCTTTCACCAGTCGGAAGTTTTACTGGAGGCAAAGACTTGTTCACAGTAGAGTTCGATAAGGGAAGTGCCGTAACATGATCTGTAGCGCCACTATCAATTATCCACTCTTGTGAATGATGGGGAGACAAACCTGTGACGGCATTGGTCTGTGCTTCAGATGGTAGATTTCCAGCCATCATAGCAAAGAGTTGTTGAAGCTGCTCAGAAGTGAAAGTCATCGGTGTTGCTGAGGTAGATGAAGAAGTGGTAGAAGTTGAAGCTTGAACATGGTTGGTCGCTGGTTTTCCCTCCTTACTGCGGCCCTTTCCCTTGTTCTTTTTATGAAGACGATGGTCCTCGGGATATCCATGGAGTTGGTAGCAAGTCTCCTTAGTGTGGTGAGCTGTGTCACAATAATCGCAATGGAGCGGTTTGCGATTCCCTTGGCTGCCACGACTTTGTTGATTGCCGCGACCACCTTGAATGGCCATGGCTGCTCCTTTCAGACTTGGTTGTGGGACGACTGTAATTCCACGTTGCTTCTCCTCTTGATTAACCATGGAAAAAACTTTGAGCACCGAAAGCAATGGCTTTACAAGCAGAATCTGACCTCTCACTGCTGCATATGAATCATCAAGCCCCATTAAAAATTGCATAACCTTATTCTGCTCATCTTTCTCGTTACGGTCGTTCATGGCACCACATGAGCAATTTTTATGGCTGCCGTAAGAAGATAACTCATCCCATAAACCCTTCAATTGGGAATAATAGTCAGACACGGACATCTGATTTTGAGTGAGACGTGCAATGTCACGCTGAATCTCGAAAATTCGTGGGACGTTGTCTTGCGAAAAACGAGTCTTGAGGTCCTCCCAAACATCATGTGCAGTGTCGGCATAAACCACACTGTTGGATAACCTAGAACTCACAGAGTTTAAAATCCACATGAGAACCATGTCATTACAACACTGCCAAAGAGCAGCTTCAGTTGCGTTCTTGTTGGACGGCTGCTTCACAGACCCATCAACAAAACCAAATTTGTTCTTTGCGCTAAGAGCAATGCGCATTGAACGAGACCATGTGCTATAATTGTTTCCAGTAAGTAGAGTGGAAACAAGATGCATCCCTGGATTATCAGAGGGATGAACATAGAAGGGGCTTGAGGGATCGTTCGACGCCGCAACCGACTTGGAGTCTCCCATAGCCAAAAAAGAACGACTTTTCTTACAAGAAAAACCGAAGGAAAAAAACGAGGAGAAACCAAGAAAAAAAAACGTCCTAGGATCTTGGACTCTCTGGTACCATCTTAAGAATGGAATGGCAGAAAAGAATTTTCTATATTAATTCTCAATGAATATACAAGCTGCGCTAGGGTTCTTATACAAACTGCAAGAATACAATCACAACTTCTAACTCCTACAAATCAGCTAAGTAAATATTTGTACAAAGGGAAAGAACACTGATAGTCAATGATTATCATGCTACCAAATAGGAAGGAAACTAATCTTATCTCAACAATAGTCACAAATTTTAAAATTTAAACTTATCCGACGGTACTAAGTATGGTGCTGAATATTACCACCACTTGAGAGTGATGAGCAAAAAAGCACCCATCTGATACCATGTCAAGATTTTAGAGTCTCCTTAATTACGCTAATATTGTCTCCTTAATTACGCTGATATTGTCTCAACCTAACTACTTATGCAGTTTAACATCTGATGAATTGTATCACGAAAAACCTTTGTGTAATTAAAAGTGAACCATTCAATTTATATCTATAATTTATTATGTTAAGCTTCCAACATGGGATTAAATTGTTCAACATTTTAATTTTTACTGCATTTGTTTTGATCATTAATTTATGATATTTTGGAAATTTGTTGCATGGTAGAGTGAACAAGAAAATAAAAAGACAAATAGGTGGGTGTTAAGAAGATTCTGATTCTTTTTACTGTTATAAGTTTACACGAGAAAACAAGAATTTATTTTCAACTGTTAATATTTCTTGATATCTCAAGCATCTACAACCTTTTAACTGTTAATAAAGTTCCTAGCTACTTCAAGGATCGATTAGCAATGTTGATATTTGTTTAGTTAGTAAATAAAAAAGTTTGGGGGGTTATAGAGGTAGATTGTCAAAAGAGAGGCATAGAGAGGATTAAACTTTTGAAAGTTATAGAGATTTTACTTAAAATTAAAAGTGTGAAACGTGCGGATAGAAATGTGCAGACTGATTATAGATTCAAATATATGATGCAGTGTGACAAAGAGAGTGTATCAAACGATAACCTCATTGCATAAGCAACTAGCCTCTTAGCCCTTTGTTTATGAGGGAAAAAAAGGTTGAAAATTTTGGCATAAAAAGACCAGGTATCCCAACGAAATCGTAAAATGGTTTCGAGTCACTGTTCTCTTTGAAATAGCGGGTCATGGGCCTAAATAGACACCGAAGCTCATTTGCACAACTTATATTTTGCTATCGTATTTGCGCATCAATTTGATCTTTGATCCTTTATTTCATCTAATCAACCTCATTATCAATTACAACGTTATAAAGCGAGTGAACTGGCATTCTCAACGCCCACGGAAGAACCTAGGGCATGCTTGTATGTGCTTCAACACATTCCATTTCAAAGAAAGATTTTTTTTGTGATACATACATATTTTACATGGTTGGAGATATAATCGTAATGAGCACGTCATAAAAATATGGTACCGAGCATAAAACTTTCACTTACAAGTAAAGAGCACTACCACTAAACCATCGTACTAATAAATAATATTTGTAACTGAATAAAATTCTAGAAAATATTTCAAAAGAAGCCAATTCTACTTGCCACACCAGTGTAGATCACAAAAATACAAGATAGAATTTGCCTCTCTAGTTAAACAAAACAAAAAAAAGAAGAAACCGAGAAAAACCCTTAATTTGTAGGATAATTATTTTTCTAGATGGGCCTTGTTAGTTGAGATTCTTCTCAGTTCTGATAAGAGCTTTTGATTAGCTGGTTGTGGTGGATCCTGGGCGACTAAAAGAAAATGAGTTTGACTATGGGCCTAGTTTTCCATTAATGGGCTTAAGATTATAGGGCTTTTGTGATAGGTTATGACTGGTTTGATAATAATTTCGTTATTATTATTATTTTTTTGTTATTTTTTTATCGTTAGATATAAAGAAGTTATATGCACTAAAAGAGGGATGAATAAGTTTGACAAAAAGGAAAAAAAAAAGAGGGATGAAGAAGTGTGGTAGGAGAGAGGGAGAGAAATAAGAAAGAATAAACGGAAACAAAATTTAAAAGTGAAAATAACTTAAAATAGTTTTTGGAATTTTATGTTCTTTTCTTGTAGATTAATTCTGCATTTCTCCCACCATTCTTTATCCACTTTTTTCACCCCTCATTTTTTCTATGTATTCAGTTTTATCATTAACTTAAAAAGTAAAAATTAAAAACAAAAAATGAAATGATTATCAAACAGGTCCTTAGTGTTAAAACAATATTCAAATTAAGGTTAATGAGTCATTCCTCTTTAAAAACAAAACTTAGTTTAACATATATGCATATTGTTCTCCTTTCATTATTCTTGTAAGTCACTTTAGTATATATGTCGGTCCGACGATCTCTGATATGCAACTAAGGAAGAAAGAATACACTTTATTAAGTTGATTTTGTGTAAAAAGGAGGGGTTATTTTTAATCACTTTTATGTAAATTATGTTAGCATTTAATATCCCCCAATCTCCATATGTTGACGCTAAAATGTGAGCTTTTGCATAAATAGATAGCGCACAATGCATAACATTTTACTATTTTCTAAAATTGTGGTCCTACACTAAACTTACCAGGCACTATGCTTTCATGTCCTTGTTGCTTCACCTTGTTGGCCATATCCTAGCTATATGATATAGCTTCTAATCATGGTGTACATGATGTATACAATAGTTTAACATCATACACCAATGTACATGTTATATTGATACTTGAGCAGCTAGAAAGATTCAGATTCTCAAAAACACAACCACGCAAATCCAACTGTATACCACGCTGATGCATTCCATATACCCATGCATTACAAAAAATTTGTATAACATGACATATTATGTGTTGGATTCACAATGTAGACCATAAATTCAAAGACAAACAATCTATTGTAACAATGATACGTATTTATATTGTAGATGTCGACCCTTCCAATCAATTATGAAGCAGAACTCCTCCAGTGTTAGATTGTTTATATGCCAATAGAAACGTAAACTAGGTTTAAACCATCGCGAGACATTAATAACATAGCATGTCGGACTTTTGTTGTCAAAAGGCTCAACCCTACCTCATCAATTTCCGATACAGCCAATCCCTCCATGGAATGGTAGCTTCCACTATAAAATCAAGATTGCTCTGCTTCCAGCTACATATATGCATACGGAGTGTGTGTGTGTGTGTGTAGCAAAGCTCATAAACTAGTGATCTGACCAATGACCTAAAATACATGCCCTTGAGAAATTATAATCACAGTCCAATGTGAAGGGGGGAAAATGTAGATAAATTAAGGTTCATCCAGCACAACATCTTCACTAGAGATGGTAGATTTAACAGAACCGGATGCGATTGAAGCCTCCTTCGGCAAGGAATATGCGACTAAAGCCTTGACAACGTGCCAGAATTTCCTTCTGTAAGTGGGAAATTTTGAGACACTTCTCATCATTCCAATCATCCTACAAATACAATCACCACATCAGAACATGAACATACAGAAACTACTTGCAGTAATTTAATGCTAAGTTCAGTTGCTTCCATCGGCCAGACAATAGATGATATGCTTCCGAACAAGAAAACTGATCGATTCTAATTTTCTACGATATTCAGATGCAGTGTAAGCAATGGTACTTATTCCACAGTTCCAAAATTTGTCACTGCCACTTACTAAAAGCAAGTTTCATCCTGTCAGTTTAAATCATCGACTAAGTTGATACGTACGAAATAGAGTATTACCCTACATGCACATTAAGTTTCGCGCCCTCTATTTGTTAAAGATTGGCGATGTTTGAATTTGTTCATTTTTGAGAAAATGCTTTGTGGGAAAAGGCTTTGTTGTTGTTGTTGTTGTATAACGTCTCTAACTGATCTCGAGTTGGCTATACGCATAAGCATTGCAGGTGCTTCCATAGGAGCAGGACTGAGTGTAGCCAGCTGATTTCCTCGAATAGAGAACTCGGGTGATTGAGCGACAGCTCTTTTTCGATATTTGGGCCTGGCTGCGCATAATGAGACCACTACTGGTAAAGATTTACAAGAGAAAAATAACAAAATCTAGCTGCAGTAATACTTAATGAGCTCAAAGAACAATATTTCATAAGCAGGAAAGTCATCAACTTTGGAAAGATTGTTCCCTCTCGAAGATACAGCCAGTCATTCGTGTATTCATCAAATTCAGCCACCATTGCAACCACGTACGCCACACCTTTCCTGAAAGATCTTTCCTGCATTCACAAATGGTTAAAAGATGTATAATTTTACTTATCATGAAAGGCCAAGGAAATTAATATGATTATAGTCGGGTGTAAGCAAACCTGATATACTACAACTGATGCATACAATCCGATTAAAATGCTTGAGAAAACTGCCAATACAATACTTGCAACAACCACAATTGGCCACAGAAGGATTGTCAAACCAGCAATAGGGATGCATGCTAGTTCAAGAAATGGACCTTCTCGAGTAATCAGATCATGAATCAGTCGATACCAGCCCTTAAGCAGCATATAGGGACTCTTTACAACTGCAATTGCAGTGTAAACAGGAATCTCCACGATTAGCCCCAACACACCAACTATAATACATGCTGGAATGTGAATCAACCTACAATATGTTCCCGAAAAAGAATTGAGTTCAGATTAAAACAGCTGTTTTACGCAATGCTATTTCAAATGTTTATATTTGGCTATTGCTACATAATTTGATCACAGAAGCAAAACAATTTGAGTCACTAACTACAACACGATTACCTTAGAGTTCGATTCAAATGTTTATATTTAGTTTTTGCTACATAATTTGATGACAGAAGCAAAACAATTCAAGTCACTAACTACAACATGATTACCTTATGGTTTGATTAAAATGTTTATACTTGGCTTTTGATATTAATTTGATGACAAAAGCAACATAATTCTGAGTAACTAATTACAACACGATTACCTAAGAGTGCGAACTTCCTCTGCAGCGGGTGATTCGTGCAACTCCTTCAAGTAAAGTGGGTACGAGTGGTAACACAGGTCTGCAAAGTCTCTAACTACAGTACAGCTTCCTTTAACAGTCCCCCAAGTTCCATCCTAACAAATAACGAAGTTGCATGAGTGAAACACAACGAGCAGAGCTAAATTTGACAATAAACCAAACAAAAAAATTGAAGAAAAGTAAAGAGACCGAATTCAAAAGTTTTACCAGAATACAATGTTTGAATTTCTTGTACCGGTTGTCATGCCTAAAGGCCTCAAAAGTAGAAACCCAGGGAGTGAGGAATCCATATCCCACACCCAACAGAACACTCCCAGCTATGCTCAAACCCAGCCATATACCCAGCAGGCCAGGCAAGGCAAACAAAATTGCAATTTTAAGTGGTGTTTGGGATAAAATCTGAACTTTGGGCCAGAGAGAAAGTCGGCCCAAACCCAAGGCCCAGAGGAAAACTTAGGAGGCAGGAAAGAGGCTTTCGGCTGGGCACAAATTACAAAGGCCACCTGCTTACCTGCTCAAAGACCACAGGGGGTAGGTTATTCAATCACTGCACAGCCCAATAAAGTACTTTATTGGTGGCATTCATGTAAAAAAGCTAGTGAGTCATCACCAAACCGCATTCGGGCAACCGCCATTGCTACAGGAACCCAAGCTGAATCCGTCTATAAAAGGAAGAAGAGAAGACAGAATTAAGGACACTCAAACAAACAAACAAAAGCCAAAACTCTGCTCAAGCCAGATTTGCCTTCAACAAAGCTGTAGTCAGCACAAGCCTTCATCCCGTTTGGGATAAACCTTCCCAAACCCCTGTAATAGCTCTGCTACCTTGTTCTTGGTGGTATCGATTCATTTTGTATCCTCTTCTCCCCATCAACCCCTTCTAAAAGCTTTCAGACCTTTGATAGAGCCACAAAGATAGATTTTGTAAGAAGTTCAGCCTTGGCCGATAAGGTTCAAACTTGCCCGACTATCTTTGCTCTGTCTTTGTCTTTTCTTTCTTTTAAAAGCACAATAACATGTTATATATTCTCAGTTATATACAAGTTATTTCTGGCAAAGTCACAATGAAAATGAGTCTTCAGCACTTGAATCCGATCTGAATCACGTCAGAGTTTAGATCAGATCTGAGGCTTAAGCCCGCGGGCATGTAATTTAAAGATCAGTTTAAAAGTCCTTGGCCTCAAGGCATAAAAAAGAACTCTATGTGGACTCAACCCATCCACGACGATCCTTGATAAGCGAGAAGTCCGAAGTTACTTGGGGCGCAAGTAATCAATCTATTTCTCCGTTTTGTTACTATTATATCTTGATTCGTAGAAAAGGCTTAAGCATAGAGTGAATTCTGATAGAAAGCCTCAAGGCCTACACCTAAGGCCCCACGAAGGCATCTATTTAGCTTCATTTTATGTTGCGGTCTAGTTGGTCCGAGTATAAGGATTAACTCTGATGGGAAGCCTCAAGGCCTATACCTAAGGCCCTACAAAGGCACTCATTTGGGTTCGTCCTACCTCTGGGATTCAGATAATCAAAGGTATAATAGTGATAAAACTCTGGCAACCATAAAAGGCCAAATATGATACATCCAAGCGCTGGTTTAGTTTGACAGGAAGCCTCAAGGCCTACACCTAAGGCCTCACAAAGGCACCTGTTATATCTAACTCGGTTTCTCGGGCGTATACATATTCAATCAAAGCTTAAACACCCATTCAACATCTGCCATACTAAAGATGGCAGTGGCACGCCTGAGCACGATAAAGTTAATCTTGATTGTGAGCCTCAAGGCCTACACCTAAGGCCCCACAAAGGCACCCTTTCAAATTAACTCTGTCCTTCTCTTTCAGAACTGCCCGACGAGCCTTGCCCGAAGTGTGTCTTGCCCGACCAAGATCTGCCCGACGAAGGCCTTCCCAAGCAAGCCCGAGAAGAAAGCAGGAGTACGACAGATACCCTCAACCGACGCCATTCTCCCAGGGGAGCTGTGTGCTCGACCGCCAGGAGATTCCTGCGACGAACAAGTGGTACATCAAATCTGTGAATCCTGCAATTTCCCAACATTTATGGGGAAAAAAAGAGAGTATTAATCTCTGAAAAATTAGGAGTTTTACTGAAAATTTTGAAAAGAGGTAGTTTCAAAGATACTAACTTTATGAGAGTGTAGATTGTCCAGACAACATGTGCAGGAGATAAACCTAAAATTATTCCCACATTCCATAAAATCAGTATTAGTGCAGAAATGGGTCCGACCAGAAGACCTGCAACATATATGATCAAAATCCCAAAAACCAACCATCAAAATTTTCAGTAAATTCAGCAGAAAACATGCAAAATCTGTGTGTCTATATATATACATATATATATATATGTATATAGGTGTATATATATATATATACATACACACACACATATCCTCAATAGCGAAAGGTGGTACCTTTAAGAGCACCAAGGCAGAGAGCAGAGCCGAAAGCAAAAACCAGAGAGAAAATTTTGACGCAGCGTCTGAAAGATTGTGGGGAATCCGCGCCAAAAAAGGTCCATAGATTCAGGAACATCGGCATTGGAGAGATAGTCAACCCAAATTCGGACAGCCCTTTTGAGGTTTTGTTATGAATTTATGCCCCAGATGAAAGCTTTTGAATTTGAAGCTTTCCATGAAGAAAGAAAGGCACAATTATTATCAGATATTCGTCAGAAAATATTGTATTATATGAACAGTTTACGTGTCCAGAGAGGGAGAGACAGAGAGGAGAGAGACTTGTGCTGCAAAGACGACAGAGAATGAGAACAAAGAGTACAATAAAAGCCGATAGCCAACCAAATCCATTCATTCAACCCAGGATGTTTGGAACCAAAGGGGAACTATATATTCAAACTAAAAGATGAATATTCATTGGAGACGTAGAGTTGCGGAACCAACTAGTTTTTGGTTTTCTTTGTTTACTAGCAAATTCTTTCCTGTGACGAATGACCATACATATTGCACTCGAGATTCTGAGTACGTTTCTCTCTCTCAACGTCTCTAAGTATGGGATCTAGATTGTCTACTCCCCTCTATCTCATACCCTTCTTATTCCCTTTTATTTTTGTAATTACGGTTAAGCTACGTTAATATAAAATGTTAACGTGGTTTAACTGTGATCACAAAAATAGAGGAGAATGGGAAGGGTATTTTCTGTTCTGCAAGTATTTGACGTGACATGGACAACTGACACCATGGTCTCATGCTATTTGTTTGGTACTTTAGTTTTGAATCCAACGGCTGTTTTTTCAGGTTGCACGATGTTATGGTGCACCAAGTTGGATTACAAAAAATACATCATTCTTTATGTCACGCCAAAGATAAATAATCGAGTTTAATTTTTTTTGGTTGACTGTATATATTATTAGGATTTAATATGGCGTGTTGAAATTTTATTTTTTTAATTCAACCCTTTGACATAATTATGTTGTACTTTATTCCATATTTTATGCATGAACGCTACAAAGCAAAAATCCATTTGATTTTGTTTTTCAATATTTTGGGTTTTTGATATAATATGTATTTAGAAAAAGAGTAAATTATAATAATAGTCCCTTAATTTTAACTCAGTTTGAGCAATGGTTCTTCAACTAAAAAATCATTAGTCCTTCAATTTATCAAAACCTGCAGCTATGATCCATCAACTAAAAATTCATTACCATTAATCCCTCAACTTTAATTCAACTAGAGAAATGATCCCTCAACTTTAACACAATTGGAGCAATCATCCCTCAACTTTAACACAATTATAGCAATTATCCTTCTAATATAACTCATTTTGACAAAATTCTGACGAAATTGAAGAAAATGACCATAGCTACATATTTTGATGAGTTGAGGGACCCTTAATGGTTCTTCCAACATAACTTATTTTTACAAAATTCTAACGAAGTTGAAGAAAATGATCATAGTTACACATTTTGATGAGTTAAGTGACCAATGATAATGAATTTTTAATTGAAAGATAATTGCTACAATTTACTCTTAGTAAAATAAAAATTCAACATAAATTTGATGTTGTCATTGCACTTTATACTATAATATATGTTATGGTGAACTTTTAAAAAGGGAATTTTTTATAAGAAAATAAAACAACGTTGTTATGACATGTTTTACAATATGGAATACGGTCCAACGACCTAAATCAATTGTGTTTTTGTGAGATCATCCTTACAAAGTTACACGCTGCCAACGGAAGTACAAAAAACAAAGCGAGTAGTATTTGATTATGATTGATTATGACTATTGGTGTTAACTAGAAGGAAAGGGATCTTTTCGGATCTATTATACCAAATTCATCCAATCACCTAATTCAGATCATTGAAATTTAATCTAACAATTAAAGTAACTATAACTTTTAAAGGAGTCCCCTATTTGTAGCCTGTTAATGCACAAAATCAGTAAGGACTTTGGTACAACATAAAGTGTTAAGTTTATGACATTCGCTAGATTGCTCCGATCACTAATGTGGATAAGTATGTAAATGGATAGAGACAGGGAAGCAAACACAAGATGTACGTGGTTCACCCAGATTGGCTACGTCCACGAAGTAGAGGAGTTCTCATTAATTGTGAAGGGTTTACACAAATACATAGGTTCAAGCTCTCAGTACTAGTGAATGATTTAGTACAAATGACATTCGAAAATATTGTGAGAGAATGATCTCTATTTATAGAAGAGAGTTTCTAGTTTCATTCTGACATTGACACGTGTCGTGTTGTGATTGGCTTCTGATGTTGACACGTGTCGCGCTATGATTGGCTTCTGATGTCGACACGTGTTGCGCTGTGATTAGCCTCCTGATTGGAAGGAAACTCTTCTGGGTCCTTGACGGTATAACGTTGACCGGTGCTCAGTAGTTTCGGGATTGGTCAAGTATGGTACAAACAGTGCTCCCCTAAGTTCCTGAGTAAGGGAAGTTCCTCGGTTGGGGACTTGCAAGATCCAAGCTATTAAGTAATCACGAAACTTCTAAGTACCGAAGTATGGTATCATTTTCACTTGCCTTATCTGTCTCATATGTAGATGTGGCATCTTCTCTGGAAGTACTTTTCCTCCATCCAGAGGTGGTATCTTTAACCGATGAAGATGCATAAGGCAATGTATCAATTTCACTTGAAGCTTACTTGTAGTTTCGGACTTGGTCAAGTGTGATACAAACCCTATAGTAGGAGTCTCCCAAGTCCCCGAGCTAGGAGATTTTCCAAAGAAGGTAACATACAAGGTAAGCAATCAGACTTCCAAGCAAGCAACCTGGATCGGAGGTTCGACTTCGGCTTCCGGTTGATTGTTCTCTTTCTTCTGGTGTCGTAAACAGCAACAAGGATAAGGAGAAGCAAATGGAGAAGAGATCTTTTGAAGAAGTAACTTTCCACAAGCTTATTCTTGAACTGGGCTGTAAGGTTTTCTGGTTTCCTCCAGAGTATAAGGCCGAATGAAGAATTTGAGGGTCAAAACAAGTCCATCAAATCTAGAGTACGTTCAACTCTGATGATATGGGATACATTTACTGTTGACAAAGTAGTGGATGTATCAGCACGTGTTCTGTTACGCTTGTCTCCACATGCTTCCTTGTATCCTTCTCACTTGCCCTATCTGTTCCTTAGGCAGATGTGGTATCTTTTCTGGAAGCATAAGATGTTGAAGATGAGTACTCGAGAGCAATGTCAGGTAAGTAATTAGGCAAAAGGTTCCAGACAGTTAGTTCCTGACAGGAAGCTTGATTCCAAGTGCTGACTGATTGTTCTCTTTCTCCTTGTCTTGCAAGTAATAACAAGGTCAAATGAAAAGACAGGGAAAAAGCATGATATGGGATACTCTTACTTTTAACCCTGATGATATGAGATACTCTTGCTCTGGTGTGGCTTGTTTGCATAGGTATTATTGGGAGGAAAAGAAACTGAGTATTTCGAGAAACTCTGCTGAGAGTGCCCTCTCGGATGTGAAGAACAGTTAAGCATTTTTTTTATTTGCAATTTTGCCTGGCTGTGGAGGATGGAAGTCGACATATATAGGAGTATCCCTAACAATAAGTAGTAGTGCTATTCCTTTACCCTTCTTGGTCATAGCAATGTAGTGGGAGCTATAAGCTTCACGTGTTTTAACTTTGTTAGAGCACTTTTAAAAAGTGGTATGTGGTATCTGGAAAGTTAATGTTGCGTGTGAAGATTGCAGACAAACTTTATCCGAGGAAATCTGGCTCTCGAAGTTCGGAGAGCGGTGCCTTTTCGGTTTTCTAACAAGCAATCATGTCGAGGATCTGGCTCTCGAGATTCAGATAACGGTGCTTCTTCGATTTTTGAGAAAGCAATCATGTTGGAAGTCTGACTCTTGAGATTCGGAAAGCAGTGTCTCTTCGATTTTTGAGAAAGTAATCATGTTGGGAGTCTGGCTCTCAAGATTCAGGGAGCGGTGCCTCTTCGATTTTTGAGAAAACAATCATGTTAGGAGTCTGACTCTTGAGATTCGGTGAGCAGTGTCTCTTCGATTTTTTTAGAAAGTAATCATGTTGGGAGTCTAGCTCTCGAGATTCGGAGGACGGTGCCTCTTCGATTTTTGAGCAAGCAATCTTGTTGGGAGTGTTTTCTCGAATGTGAGTAAAGGTTGGGCATTTTCGTCAGTCTGCCTTGCCACGGAGCACGGAGGTTGACACACATTGGGACTTTCTAGTTATCAAACAGTGGTGTTGTTCCTTTACCCTTGTGGGTAATAGTAGGGTAGCTGGACCTTTAAAATTTATATGTCTAAACTTTGTTAGAGATCTTTGGCAAAGTTATCTGTAGTACCCGAGGAGCTGATATTTCATGTGGAAAGCGGTGCCTCTTCGGAATCCGGAAAGTATTGTCTCTTCAATTTTTGAACCAATGGCCTTGTTGCCTTTTCTTTTATAAGGGCACCAATTGTGTGCAAGAAGTACATTCAGAGAGTTATTGCTTGTAGGAATTTTCCCCTTACTTCAGAGATTTATTGCACCTCATTTCTCCTTCATCATTTCTGAGAATGTCTAACCCATTCGACCATCGTTTTGACTTGAACTTTGGTGAAGAGGCAGCCATGCCTTCTCAAAACAACATATGGCACCCATCATTCTTATCCCCTACTGGTGATAAAGAATGATATGACCGCTGTAGTGGTGGCCAGGAACCTTCTTACTTCCAAAGATAACAGACTACTTTCCAAACGGTCTGGTGAGTTGGCTGTTAAAGATTCTCTGGCTCTCAATGTTCAGTGTACAGGTTATGTGTCTAATATGGCCCAACGCCTATTAGCTCGAACCCACCAAGTTGAATCATTGGCGGCTGAAGTGATAAGTCTCAAACAGGAGATTAGATGGCTCAAGCATGAGAATAAACAGTTGCACATGCTTGCACATGACTATGCTACAAACATGAAGATGAAGCTCGACTAGTTGTAGGAATCTGATGGTCAGATTTTACTTGATCATCAGATTTGTTTATTTTGATTTATGTATATGTACATATTTGTAACTTATCGGAGATATCAATAAACAAGCTTTGCTTCATTTTAACATATTGTGTTAAATACACCAAGGCCTTCTTCACTAAGTTCTTTAAATTTTTCCTTTTGTTGAAGCTTGTATGTTGAAACTTTGTGAGTGAAGCATGTAGGTTGAGGTAGTGCTCCCTTAATTTTCCGAGTGATGAAAACTTCTCATTTGGAGACTTGAAAAATCCAAGTCACTGAGTGGTCGTGAGACTTTCGAGTATCAATGTGCAGTAGCATATGGTAGGAGTCCCCCAAGTTTCTGGTCGAGGGAGTTGACAAATGAGGCATTTCTTTTCTAAGTGGTAGCCCAAAACTCCTTCTTCATATATATTTGTTAAGAAAGTTGTTAGCCCCAAAGAAGAGGAGGCCTAAGCAATTTTTTTTTTCGAATTTTTTATTTTTTGTCGAATTTTATAATTTTTGAAAAAAAAAATATATATATATATATATATATATATATTTTAAAGCTTTGTAGGTGAAGTTTTGTTGGGTACCATGAATTGATTTTGCTTCACACTATGTTAATCAAGATACTGTGAAGCTTTTGTAGGTGAAGCTTTTGTGTTGAAGCTTTGTAAGTGAAGCTTTTGTGAGTAAAGCTTTTGTGGTGGGTGAAGCTTTTGTTGGTGAAGCTTTTATGGGTGAAGCTTTTGTGGTCGGTGAAGCTTTTGTAGGTGAAACTATTGTAGGTGAAGCTTTGGAGTTGAAGCTTTGTAGGTGAAGCTTTGGAGTTAAAGCTTTTGTTAGGTACCATGAATTGATTTTGCTTCACACTATCTTGATCAAGATAGTGTGAAGCTTTTGAGAATTTGTAGTTGTCCTCCATTGATGAAGCTTTTGTTGGTGAAGCTTTGGAGTTGAAGCTTTTGTTAGGTACCACGAATTGATTTTGCTTCACACTATCTTGATCAAGATAGTGTGAAGCTTTTGAGAATTTGTAGTTGTCCTCCATTGATGAAGCTTTGTTGAATTTCCCTTTTTTTTTTATTGGGAAACTAGAAATTTAAAAATGTGGGAGAGACAACATATACAAATTTTGCTTCCATACTGTTGAGCAAGAGATTGTGATGCAAGCCACACCTTGTAGTAGTCGAAGGTTTGGATGAACCATATAAATTGAATTTACTTCGAACAGTCTTGAATTTGCTTCGAATGTTTGAGAATTGTAGTTACCCTCCATTGATGAAGCTTTTGTTGGCACCATAAATTGGTTTTGCTTCCCACTGTCTTGATCAAGAGTGTGTGAAGCTTTTGAGAATTGTGGTTGAACTCCTTTAATGAAGCTTTTGTTGGCACCATAAATTGGTTTTGCTTCACACTGTCTTGATCAAGAGTGTGTGAAGCTTTTTACGAGTTGTAGTGTTTGCATTGTTACAGATGGGAAATGTTTGAAGCAAATGCAAGAAGGTTGAATAGCTTGATCTTCGTATGTCATGCACTAAAGTTGTTGTTGGCTTGCAATAAGACTTTCTTGGTGACTATAACTCTTGTTAGGCACAAGTGCTCCCCTGGTTGATTGTCAAGCTTGAGGGTTTTTTATTATTTGTGAATGCTAGGAGTTCACATATACAAGTTGTACCACTCGTCTTCTGGTAGGTGGAATGAATGGTGAGTTGCTTTCATCACTTGGTTGATGGTACAAAGGTGAGTTCCTTCATCACCTTTCATCACAATTCATCAACTGGTTATTGGCACGAGGATGAGTTCCTTCTTCCCGTGGTTGGTGGCATGAATGGCAAGTTGCCAAATGATATTAGAGTACGGGTTGTACATTTCATCACCTGATTAGTGGCATGAAGGAGAATACGGGTTGTACATTTCATCACCTGGTTTGTGGCATGAAGATGAGTTCCTTCTTTACCTGGTTGTTGGCATGAGTGTCAAGTTGCCAAATGATAGTAGAGTACGGGTTGTACATTTCATCACCTGGTTGGTGGCATGAAGATAAGTTCCTTCTTCACCTGGCTGGTGGCATGAGTCGCAAGTTGCCAAATGATATTAGAATACAGGTTGTACATTTCATCACCTGGTTGGTGGCATGAAGGAGAGTACGGGTTGTACATTTCATCATATAGTTGGCGGCATGAAGATGAGTTCCTTCTTCACCTGGTTGGTAGCATGAGTGGCAAGTTGCCAAATGATATTAGAGTACGGGTTGTACATTTCATCACCTGGTTGGTGGCATGAATGAGAGTACGGGTTGTATATTTCATCACCTGGTTGGTGGCACGAAGATGAGTTCCTTTTTCACCTGGTTGGTGGCATGAGTGGCAAGTTGCCAAATGATATTAGAGTACGGATTATACATTTCATTACCTGGTTGGTGGCATGAAGATGAGTTCCTTCTTCACCTGGTTGGTGCCATGAGTGGCAAGTTGTAAAATGATATTAGAGTACGGGTTGTACATTTAATCACCTGATTGGTGGCATGAATGAGAGTACGGGTTATACATTTCATCTCCTGGTTGGTGGCATGAAGATGAGTTCCTTCTTCACATTTCATCACCTAGTTGGTAAGAATAAGGGCAAGGTGTCGAGGCACATTGTAGCAAGTGTCGAAGACACAAAGTATGTTGAACCCTTTCGAAACACAATTGGCTTATGTATGGATGTGTTGGCATGTATGATGTTTATGTATGAATGTGTTGGAATGTATGATGTTTATGTATGAATGTGTTGGAATGTATAATATTTATGTTGATTGATATGAGTGATGTTTATGAATGTTTTGCTATGCATGAAGGGATCCATATTTTTGATATATGAACCATGTTGGTTGTAACACTTAGTATCACATACTTTGCGTCAAAGTACGCATGTTGAAGCTCTAAGTTGGAGTATAAAGGTAGGTCAGCGTAGACCAAGTGTTCCAGTGCTAAGAATACAAAAGACTTAGAATAAGTTGTTTGAATTCCCTCTTCTTTAAATATTTGCCGAATGGCTTGTGTGACAAAAGATCTCAAGCGATTCAGCGCAGCGAGAACACTCATGGCTGAAACGACCGGCATACTCTTGTAATGACTCGTCCGGCTTATGGCGAATAGTGTACAAGTCATCTGCAGAATGCAAGTGATCGGTCTGGAAGATGTGTTGAGAGACAAACAGTTTCCTCAATTCCTCAAATGAGTCTACTGTCTCAAGTGGAAGACGGAAATACCATTTTAGAGCTTCGTCAAAGAGGGTGGAGGGGAAGAGAAGACATCGCTCTTCGTCGATGTGAATCTGATATGCCATGGTGGACTCAAAGAGGTTAAGATGTTCAATTGGGTCATCCCTTCCAGTATAGAGTTGTAAACCAAGCTTTTGTTTTGTCTTCACTTGAAGGGGGTGTCGAGGATCCTTCTTGTGAGAGGGCCAGGCTTGGGTTGGTTCCATTCAAGTATCTCAGCCTGATGTTTGGCCTTCAACTTGTTTACTTCCTCAAAGAGTTGTAGGATAACAGGGTCCTGAGTGGAGTCATGTACCATTGGAATTTTCTTTCTTAAGTCTCTATCGCCTCTTGAAAGTAAGAAAGTTTTAGCAAAGGCGTGTGGTTTTTTCTTGGACTCGCCATACTAACTTATAGGGCGAGTCTGTCGGAATACCTCATAGTCCCCCGTACCTTCATGTTCCTCTGGGACCTATCATTCTTTCCCTAGATTGACAGATGGCCTGGGTCGTGGGATGGGACCGAGTCTTTCAGAAACCCTTGGGTCATTGATCTTCGAGCATATGTGGAGGGGATTCTCTCGATAAACGGCTTTCGATCCTTCCAACCCTTCTGCAATGAGGTGTCTTCCTCTACTTCTTCTACTACGGGTTGAAGCATCTGGGTTGAGAGAAGTCTCATGTTGATCAATGTTTTGATGATTAACTCGTTCGTAATCAAGGATACCCATGTCGAAGGGAGGTGACCATCCGTGTTGGGGGCACCCAGATGATGGTTGATGTCCACAGGGCAATAAGCTCGCGTGTTTGAGTATGCCTAGTTTCGTGGAGCTTCTCAAAGAGCTTCTCATACTGCTCCTGGAAGACCTCATTCTTCATTACTATCTTGTTGTTCTGAGCTTCTAGCTCATCAACTTTAGCTTGAAGAGCAACCCTCTTTCCTTCCTTCTTTCATTGTTTCGCACTAGGTGCAGGAAGGGTGTCATTCTATGTGCTGTGGCTTCCTTCGCTCCCTGATAGGAGCATATTTATACGACTTAGTTGGCTTGTTCTTGTGCATTTATGTCGTGTTTCCTTAGTTATTTTAATGTTTAAAGTCATTTTCGTGTGTTTTCAGATTTTATGGACAAAGTAGGCAAGAAGGTGCATTTTGGAGCAAAATGGAGCTTGGAATGCATGTCACATATTTGGGCCAAAGTGGATGGACGAATTTGAGAACTAAAGAGGCCAAGAATGTGAAGAATTATGGTCCAAAAGATGAAGAACTCAGCCCAAAAATTTGTCACCCCAACTTGCCTTCATTGCCATGCAAAACAACATAGAATTCCCTTTGGATTCCCATGCCATGCTTGATCACTCTTGTCCCCTACATAATTTCTGATTTCATGCTTCAATTCATTTAATTATTACACTTAATTGCTTGATACCTCTTGTTCCCTTCACCCACAAAATTTTATACAACTTTCACAACCATAACATGCACCAATTGATGCTCCATCATTCACATTTGGAATCACATGCCTTGTGTACCACATGTTGCTGCACCTTTGACCCATTTATTGACACATTTTCACCTCCCTTTCCATCTCTATGCAATGTACACAATCATTCATGCCCCCTAGCTACAAGACCACTCCATTTTACCCTTCACACTTTGCATCATCACTTCATTTTCACCCTTGGACCATTGCACACCACATACATTCTTTGCCGTGCATTCTCCCTAGCCTAACTTGATTCTCTAAGGTTTTTGGGGCCTATATATACATGTTTACACCCCTTGGCAAAGGGTTCACACTCTCATATTCATCATTCATCACAGAAAATTTGTCCATACAACCTCTAGGTAGCAAAACACCCCAAAAACACCATTCTAGTGCCTAGAAAACATAACAGCCACTCCACCTTCTTCCACCCTCTTTGCCTAGTTCTCCACCACCCTCCAACCCTCAAACACTCCTCCACACTTACCCTAAAGCTTTCCATACCATTCCCCATCCATTCTACATCATAAAACTACCCAAAAATCCGTCCACAAAGCAATCTGCCGCAAGCAAGCAAAGGAGAATTCTTGGATGCACTTGCTACCCAAGTTGGAGCATTTTAGGTGTTTTCTTTCCTTTGATTTTAATGTCTAATTTTATGTATCTTTGCTTTGTGAGTATGAGGAACTAAATCCCTCTTAGTTAGGGGGTGATTCGAAACCATGTTCATACTTGCAATATGATTTGATTACATCCAGTTGTGATTCATAAGTTGTGAATTCAATTTACATATCCGATCGTATAAAAAATGATTTGTGTATGTTGGTTGAGAGTGCACGCTTAATTTTCATGCATGAATTTAACGCTAGAATATAAGGGAGTTTCACCTAATCGTTATGAACTTATATTCACAAGTAGTGAAGGTTGCTAGTCACAATCACGTTAAGTAAATTCTTGGCATAAGTTTCATGCAAATCATAGTAACGAGTGCCTCGTCAATGCTTATGTTTTTCATAGAACTTAATGATTCTTGCTTGTATCTCTATTATGCAATTCATGTAGGGAACTTGTAGGGAATGTTTTGGGTTGTCGTATGCAATCATCCAACCCAATAACTTGTGGAAAAACTGAGGGTTAATTAGTGCAATTCACGGTTAATTTGGGGCGTTGAGTATTCATAGCTTATCGAAAAGTAACTGGAAATCGTTTTGTATGCAAGTGTGACATGTGTGGAGAAGAACCTCCTAGCTAGCCTTCCATCCATAAGTTTCATTCAAATTCATTTTACAATCTGTTTTGATTCACTTAAATTTGTCTAAGAATTTGTTTACTTTGTTCTTGTCTTAATTTAATTATTTTCGTCCAAAATCAACCCCATCTTATTTCTTTGAGTCATATTAATTAGAACTTGTCTTAGATTATGTTTTTAAGTGTTTTAGTTCATTAGAAAACCAAAATTCGTCCAAGTTTGTGTTAGAGTCCCAAAACTGCCCAGATTGTGTGTTTAAGGTAGTTTTGAGTGTTTAGGGGATGTTTTGAGTCTTTTGGTTTGTTTTAGTGTTTTAAAGTATAGTTTTGCATTCTTTGAGTCTAGTTAGTGTTTTAAATTTTGTTTTTACGTTTTCAAGTCAGTTTCCAAGTGATTTAGTAATCCCTCCTAATCCCCGGCCTAGAACGATCCCTACTTACATACTTTACTACAATTGATAAAAAGAGGGTTTAATTTGTGTGCTTATATATTTCGCATCACTCCCCATGTTGGATAGGGATGCATGGTCAAAAGAGAGTGTACAAATGGTGGAAACCAGCTTGGCAAAGCTGAAAATAGTGGGAATAAGTGTCGTTCCCACAGACGGCGCCAAATGTTGATGCACAAAATCAGTGAGGACTTTGGTACAACAGAAAGTGTTAAGTTTTTGACGTTCGTCAGATTGCTCCGGTCACTAGTGTGGATAAGTATGTAAATGGATAAAGACAGGGAAGCAAACACAAGATGTACGTGGTTCACCCAGATTGGCTACGTCCACGGAGTAGAGGAGTTCTCATTAATTATGAAGGGTTTACACAAATACATAGGTTCAAGCTCTCCTTTTGTGAGTACTAGTGAATGATTTAGTACAAATGACATTCAGAAATATTGTGAGAGAATGATCTCTATTTATAGAATGGAGTTTCTAGTTTCATCCTGACATTGACAAGTATCGTGATTGGCTTCTGATGTCGACACATGTCGCGCTGTGATTGGCCTCCTGGTTGGAGGGAAACTCTTATGGGTCCTTGATGGTATAACGTTGATCGGTGCTCAGTAGTTTCAGGATTGGTCAAGTATGGTACAAACATAGCCGTTTGATCAAATTTTAAGGATCCAGATTAATTGATTGGGTGGATTTGGTGGAAGAGATCCAGAGAATATCTCTTTCCTAACTAGAACACTTCATGAAACTATTTTTCTTTTCACAAACAATAACATAATCTTTACTAAATTTATTTAAGGGAGTTTTAACGAAATACTCCCGGTAATTTTCACTTTTAACAAAAGAACCACATTTTACCTTTTCCTGGTACTATTGACTATACTTTTATTTGTCATTTTTCATTCAAACTAAAGTTTTTTTTTTTATGACTTTTCGTTAGTTTTCCTTTTATTTAAGGGAGTTTTAACAAAACACTTCTGGTACTGTTCACTTTTAACGAAAAACCATATTTTAACCTTTAACTGATACTATTCACTATACCTTTAAAGAGGGTTTTCCGTTAAAAGATAAGTTTTTTATGGACTTTTCGTTAGTTTTCCTTTTATTTAATGGTCATTTTGTAAAGTCACTAAAAAGTTACAATATTAACAATATATCAACAATATTTATGTCAATTATAAATAGGTCAATTATATATTATAATACTTAAATACATTTAAAATGAACAAAAATTACAAAATCTGTCACTGCAGCTGGCGCCCACTTTAATTGACATTCCATTCTCACAGAGTTTTATATTTTGGAATAAGTCAATATGGAGTATATGTTTCCTGATTTTTTTTTGTACATTTGGATTCAGATACTAAGTTGCAATGTCCATTTACTGTTTTATTTTTTCTTTTTTCATCACTCACACACCTTCTACATGTTCCTTTTTACATTTGGATTCAAACACTGCAATGTTGTGTGCGTTTCCTGGTTCTATTTTTTTTTTCTTTTGGATTTAGGCGCTACGTTGTAGCTTCTGTTTTCTGGTTCAGTTTATTCCATCACTCACACGTCTCCTAAGCTTCACACCTTGCGTTGCTCCTGGTTTTTACATTTGGATTCAGACACTGTAATATAGTGTCTATTTCCTGGCTTTATTTTTTACATTTGGTTTCAGACACTGTAACGCAGTGTTCGTTTTCTGGTTCAAATTTTTACTTTTGGATTCGAACGCTGCAATGCAATGTCTGTTTCCTGGTTTTTTTCTTCTTTTTTTTCAGTTGAGCAGACTCCTCCATGTAAACGAAGAGTGGGAGAGAGAGAGTGATAGAATATTCATATTCTAACTATTTATGGAGTTCATATCCTCTCCAAATCAATTTCATGAGCATAGAAATCCAGCGGCCAAAATATCTTCCCCATTAACTCATCTTTCTCCCTCATACCGCCACACCTCACCGCTGTTAACAAACCCCAAAATTGCAGATCATTTGTGCTATAAGTTTGATTTATTACTTTGCTCTCTTTTACTGTTTTAATTTTTTATTTGTCATTTCTTTCTTCTTCATCTTTGAGATTTATCTCTCTACTGTAACTTTGTCTTTCTATAATTCTTCCATGGTTATGAAAAAGATTTCTGCAACCAAAAGACATCGGTTCACATGACCCCTCTTTTTGTTGTTTCCTTAACATCGGCTGAGATTTTAAGGTCGAGGGATTTGTAATTTAGGGATGTAGTGGTGTTGTGGCTGATTTTGGCGAAGGTAAAGTGAGGGACCTACAATTAGGGATTGTGGGTTGGGTGGATTGTGGCGATGCTGGCTCTTTTGGTGGAGTTAAATTTGATTTGGAATTTGGGGGGTTGATGATTCGAGGTTGAGAGCTTCGAAGTGAGTGAGAAAGAAAATAGTTAAGGGGAAGAGATGAAGCATAAGAGATTTTGGTTGTCGGATTTGTATTAATGGATAGGATTCATCGGTCCAGAGGATCCCAAAAAATTGATCCAGAAAGGATATAAATCCCTATTCATAATAGCTACAGCCCATATGGCATTCATAGAAAGCGAGAATGAAGAAGAGTCAAATTCTAACTATTTATAATGACTTAAAGCCTATGTGGCATTTTGTAAAGTGTAGTCTTAAGTGTTTGGCTTTCCTTGTCAAATATTGCATTTGTTTACCACATGCTCAATTTAGTTCTAGACTACATTATCTGATTATAAGATGCTGCTAGTGGGATTAAACGTTCAAGTACGTGGCTCACCTCACGTCAAAGGTTTGTTCATGCATGTGCATCACATATCTCTATTTGTGTTGCATTATGTCTAGGTAATTGTCTAGTTAGTTTTGTGCACTGTGTTTGTACCATACTTGACCAATCCCGAAACTACTAAGCACCGGTCAACGTTATACCGTCAAGGACCCAGAAAAGTTTCCATCCAACCAGGAGGCCAATCACAGCGCGACACATGTCGACATCAGAAGCCAATCATAGCGCGACACGTGTCAACATCATAAGCCAATCACAACATGACACTTGTCAATGTCAGAATGAAACTAGAAACTCTCTTCTATAAATAGAGATCATTCTTTCACAATATTTCCGAATGTCATTTGTACTAAATCATTCACTAGTACTCACTAAAGGAGAGCTTGAACCTATGTACTTGTGTAAACACTTCACAATTAATAAGAAATCCTCTACTCCGTGGACGTAGCCAATCTGGGTGAACCACGTACATTTTGTGTTTGCTTCCTTATCCCTATCCATTTACTTACTTATCCACACTAGTGACCGGAGCAATATAGCGAAGGTCATAAACTTAACGCTTTCTGTTGTACCAAAGTCCTCGCTGATTTTATGCATCAACATTTGGCACCGTCTGTGGGAACAACACTTATTCCCACTATCTTCAGCTTTGTCAAGCTGGTTTCTACCATTCGTACACTCTCTTTTAACCAAGCATCCCTCTCCAATATGGGGAGCGAATGAAGCCACAACACACAGAATGAAACCCCTCTTACACCTAGTGTGAAGCAACGAAAGAATGAAGGAAAGAGGGTTGCTCTTCAAGCTAAAGTCGATAAGTTAGAAGCTTAGAACAACAAGATAGCAATGAAGAATGAGGTCCTCCAGAAGCAGTATGAGAAACTCTTTGAGACATCCACGAAACTACGCGTACTCAAACACGCGAGCTCGTTGCCCTTGTGGACATCAACCATCATCTGGGTACCTCCCCAACACGGAGGGACACCTCCTTTCAACATGGGTATCCCTGATAAGGAGTGAGCTAATAAAAAAACATTGATCAACATGAGACTTCTCCCAACCCATATGCTTCGACCCGAAGTAAAAGAAGTGGAAGAAGACACCTCCTTACAGAAGGGTTGGAAGGATCAAAAGCCGTTTATCGTGACTGCCAAAACTTCATAAAGCAACGTCGAGATAATCCCCTCCACATATGCTCGAAGATCAATGACCTAAGGGTTTTTGAAAGACTCGATCCCCTCCCACGACCCAGGCCAACTGCCAATCTAGGGAAGGAACATGAAGGTACAGGGGACTCTGAGGTATTCCGACAGACTCGCCCTAGAAGTTAGTACTGCGAGTCCAAGAAAAAACCACACGCCCATGCTCAAACTTTCCTACTTCCAAGAGGCAATGGAGACTTACGAAAGAAAATTCCAGTGGTACATAACTCCACTCATGACGCCCTTGTCCTACAACTTCTTGAGGAAGTAACCAAGTTGAAGGCCGAACGTCTGGCTGAGATGCCTAACTGGAACCAACCCAGGCCTGACTCTCTCACAAGAAGGATCCTCGACACCCCCTTCAAGCGAAGACAAAACAAAAGTTTGGTTTACAACTCTATACTGGAAGGGAGGACCCAATTGAACACCTTAACCTCTTTGAGTCCATCATGGCATATTAGATGCACAATGACGAAGAGCAATGTCTTCTCTTCCCCTCCACCCTCTTTGGCGGAGCTCTAAAATGGTATTGCCGTCTTCCACCTGAGACAGTAGACTCATTTGAGGAATTGAGGAAACTGTTTGTCTCTCAACACATCTTCCAAACCGATCATTTGCATTCTGCAGATGACTTGTACATTATTCGCCAGAAGCAGAACGAGTCACTACGAGAGTATGTCGGTCGCTTCAGCCATGAGTATTCTTGCTGCGCTGAGGCAGATGACAAGACCGCCCTCAAGGCCTTCACTGTAGGCCTACGTGATTGTTTTTTCAAGTACATGATCAATGCCAACACTTAGAAGATTTACTCTGAGATGATGGCACAAGCTTACAACCATGCCTCCGCCGAAGCAAGAACATACCAAGGGAACCCCCATATGGTTAACCCCTATCAATAAATGGAAATGGAAGTCATGTTCTACCAAGTGAGGAGATATTGGCCATTCAGACACCCATTGCATCATCTCCTGCCTCATTTAGCTACTTGCTAAGTCACTAAACGTAGCTATCTCTTGGTAAGATGAATGATTTTTACTCTCAGCAAGCCCATTACAACAAGAGGGATAAAAGTTCATATCAAGACAACCAGGGGTAAACGTACCGTCGACTATTATGACTATGGGGCCAAGCTTCACTCTTTCAAAGCCAAGGACTAGGTACTGAAAGAAATGCTATTATACGAAAGCATACACATTACAAATGTTTTGATTTTCAACCGCTTGAGATCTTTTGTCACACAAGCCATTCGGCAAATATTTAAAGAAGAGGGAATCCAGACAACTTTTTCTGAGTCTTTTGCGTTCCTAGCACTGGAACACTTGGTCTACGCTGACCTACCCTTATACTCCAACTCAGAGCTTCAACATGCGTACTTTGACACAAAGTATGTGATACTAAGTGTTACAACCAACATCACTCACATATCAAAAGCATGGATCCCTTCATGCATAGCAAAACATTCATAAGTATCACTCATATCAATCAACATAAACATTATACGTTCCAACACATTCATACATAAATATCATACATTCCAACACATTCATACATAAACATCATACATTCCAACACATCCATACATAAGCCAACTGTGCTTCGGAAGGGTTCAACATACTTTGTGTCTTCGACACTTGCTACAATGTGCCTCGACACCTTGCCCTTATTCTCACCAATCAGGTGATGAAATGTGAAGAAGGAACTCACCTTCATACCACCAACCAAATGATGAAATGTACAACCCGTACTCTTCTTCATGCCACAAACCAGGTGATAAAATGTACAACCCGTACTCTAATATCATTTTACAACTTGCCACTCATGCCACCAACCAGGTGAAGAAGGAACTCATCTTCATACCACAAACCAGGTGATGAAATGTACAACCCATACTTTCCTTCATGCCACCAACCAGGTGATGAAATGTACAACCCCGTACTCTAATATCATTTGGCAACTTGCCATTCATGCCACCAACCAGGTGAAGAAGGAACTCATCCTCGTGCCACCAACCAGGTGGTGAAATGTGATGAATGAACTCACATTCGTACCACCAACCAAGGGATGAAAGCAACTCACCATTCATTCCACCTACCAGAAGACGAGTGGTACAACTTGTACATGTGAACTCCTAGTATTAAAAAATAATCAAAAACCCTCAAGCTTGACAACTCAACTAGAGGAGCACTTATGCCTAACAAGAGTTATAGTCACCAACAAAGTCTTATTGCAAGCTAACAACAACTTCAGTGCATGGCATATGAAGATCAAGCTATTCAGCCCTCTTGCATCTGCTTCAGACATTTCCCCTCTGTAACAATGCAAACACTACAACTCGTAGAAAGTTTCACACTCTGGATCAAGACAGTGTGAAGCAAAACCAATTTATAGTGCCAACAAGAACTTCATCAATAGAGGGCAACCACAATTCTCAAAAGTTTCACACATTCTTGATCAAGACAGTGTGAAGCAAAACCAATTTATGGTGCCAACAAGAGCTTCATCAAATGAGTTCAACCACAATTCTCTAAAGCTTTCCACACCATTGATCAAGACAATGTGAAGTAAAACCAAGTTATGGTGCCAACAAAAGCTTCCTCAATGGAGGGCAACCACAATTCTCAAAAGCTTCACATACTCTTGATCAAGACAGTGTGAAGCAAAACCAATTTATGGTGCCAACAAGAGCTTCATCAAAGGAGTTCAACCATAATTCTCAAAAGCTTCACACACTCTTGATCAAGATAATGTGAAGCAAAACCAATTTATAGTGCCAATAAGAGCTTCATCAATGGAGGGCAACCACAATTCTTAAAAGCTTCACACACTCTTGATCAAGACAGTGTGAAGCAAAACCAATTTATGGTGCCAACAAGAGCTTCATCAATGGAGGGCAACCACAATTCTCAAAAGCTTCACACACTCTTGATCAAGACAGTGTGAAGCAAAACCAATTTATGGTGCCAACAAAAGCTTCATCAAAGGAGTTCAACCACAATTCTCAAAAGCTTCACACACCTTTGATCAAGATAGTGTGAAGCAAAACCAATTTATGGTGCCAACAAGAGCTTTATCAATGGAGGGTAATCACAATTCTCAAAAGCTTCACACATCTTTAATCAAGACAGTGTAAAGCAAAACCAATTTATGGTGCCAACAAAAGCTTCATCAATGGATGGCAACTACAATTCTCAAACCTTAGAGGCAAATTCAAGACTGTTCGAAGGAAATTCAATTTATATGGTTCATCCAAACCTTCAACTACTACAAGGTGTGGCTTGCATCACAATCTCTTGCTCAATAGTGTGGAAGCAAAATTTGTATATGTTGTCTCTCCCACATTTTCAAATTTCTAGTTTCCCATAAAAAAAAAAAGGAAATTCAACAATGCTTCATCAATGGAGGATAACTACAAATTCTCAAAAGCTTCACACTATTTTGATCAAAATAGTGTGAAGCAAAATCAATTCGTGGTACCCAACAAAGCTTCACCAACAAAAGCTTCACACTATCTTGATCAAGATAGTCAAGATAGTGTGAAGCTTAATCAATTCATGGTAGCCTACAAAAACTTCAACTCCAAAGCTTCACCTACAAAGCTTCAACTCTAAAGCTTCACCTACAAAAGCTTCACCTACAATGGCTTCACCTACAAAAGCTTCACCCATAAAAGCTTCACCCACCACAAAAGCTTCACCGACAAAAGTTTCACCCACAATAGCTTCACCTACAAAAGCTCCACCCATAAAAGCTTCACCAACAAAAGCTTCACCAACAAAAGCTTCACCCACCACAAAAGCTTCACCAACAAAAGCTTCACCCACCACAAAAGCTTCACCCATAAAAGCTTCACCAACAAAAGTTTCACCCACAAAAGCTTCCCCTACCACAAAAGCTTCACCCACCACAAAAGTTTCACCTACAAAAGCTTCACCCACAATAACTTCACCTACAAAAGCTTCACCCATAAAAGCTTCACCAACAAAAGCTTCACCCACCACAAAAGCTTCACTCACAAAAGCTTCACCCACCACAAAAGCTTCACCCATAAAAGCTTCACCAACAAAAGTTTCACCCACAAAAGCTTCCTCCACCACAAAAGCTTCACCCACCACAAAAGCTTCACCCACCACAAAAGCTTGACCCACAAAAGCTTCACCTACAAAGCTTCAACACAAAAGCTTCACCTCTAAAAGCTTCACACTATCTTGATCAAGATAGTGTGAAGCAAAATCAATTCATGGTACCCAACAAAGCTTCAATCTCAAAGCTTCACCTACAAAGCTTCACCTATAAAGCCTAAAAATATATATATATTATTTTTTTTTCAGAAATTCAAAAATTCAAAAATTCAAAAATTCAAAAAAAAAAAAAAAAAACCTAGGCCTCTTCTTTTTTAGGCCTAACAACTTTCATAACAAATATATATGAAGAATGAGTTTTGGGCTACCACTTAGAAAGGAAATGCCTCATTCGTCAATTCCCTCGATCGGAGACTTAGGGGACTCCTACCATATGCTACTGCACCTTCATACTCGGAAGTCTCACGACCACTCAGTGACTTGGATTTTTCAAGTCTCCAAACGAGAAGTTTTCCTCACTCGGGAAATTAAAGGAGCACTATCTCAACCTACATGCTTCACTCACAAAGCTTCAACATACAAGCTTTAACACAAGGAAAAATTCAAAGAACTTAGTGAAGAAGGTCTTGGTGTATTTAACACAATACGTTGAAATGAAGCAAAACTTGTTTATTGATATCTTCGATAAGTTACAAATATGTACATATACATGAATCAAAATAAACAAACAAGAGGGAGCCTTCACAAAGGTTGCTCAGGAAAGGTCTCAGCAGTTGGCAGAGCCCCAGAAAGAGAAGGCACCAGAGGGTGATTATTCGGAGCCTTAGTACTAGGCAAAACCCCAAAAGAATGAGGCATCGAAGGTTGATCATTTGGAGCTTCATTACACGGTACAGCCCCAGAAGACGAAGGTAATAAATGCCTTTAGAACAAACCCACAAACCTCTGATGATCAAGTAAAATCTAACCATCAGATTCCTGCAGCTGGTCGAGCTTCCTCTTCATGTTTGTAGCATAGTCATGTGTGAGCCTGTGCAACTGTTTATTCTCATGCTTGAGCCCTCTAATCTCCTGTTTGAGACTTATCACTTCAGCCGCCAATGATTCAACTTGGCTGGTTCGAGCAAATAGGCGTTGGGCCATATTAGACACAGAACCTGCACACTGAACACTGAGAGCTAAAGAATCCTTAACAACCAACTCATCAGACCATTTGGAAAGTAGTCTGTTATCTTTGAGAGTGAGAAGGTTCCTGGCCACCACCGCAGCGGTCATATCATTCTTCATCACAGAGTCCCCAACGGTAAGAGGACCAGTAGGGAATAAGAAGGATGGGCGCCATATGTTGTCTTGAAAAGGCATGGCTGCTTCTTCACCAAAGTTCAAGTCAAAATGATGGTTGGATGGGACAGACATTATCAGAAATGATGAAGGACAAATGAGGTGCAATAAATCTCTGAAGTAAGGGGAAAATTCCTACAAACAATAACTCTCTGAATGTACTTCTTGCACACAATTGGTGTCCTTATAAAAGAAAGGGCAACAGGGTTGTTGGTTCAAAAATCGAAGAGGCACCACTCTCCGGATTTCGAAGAGGCACCACTCTTCGGATTCCGAAGAGGCACCACTTTCCACACGCATCATCAGCTCCTCGGGTGCCACAAATAACTTTGCCAAAGATCTTTGACAAAGTTTAGATACATAAATTTTGAAGGTCCAGCTACCATACTATTACCCACAAGGGTAAAGGAACAGCACCACTGCTTGATAACTAGAAAGTCCCAATGTGTGTCAACCTCCGTGCTCCGTGGCAAGGCAGACTGGCAAAAATGTCCAACCTTTAATCGCATTCGAGAAAACACTCCCAACAAGATTGCTTGCTCAAAAATCGAAAAGGCACCGCTCTCCGAATCTCGAGAGCCAGACTCCCAATAGGATTACGTGCTCAAAAATCGAAGAAGCACCGCCCTCTGAATCTCGGGAGTTAGACTCCCAACAGGATTACTTTCTCAAAAATCGAAGAGACACTGTTCTTCGAATCTCAAGAGTCAGACTCCCAACAAGATTGCTTTCTAAAAAGTTGAAGAGGCACCATTATCTGAATCTCGAGAGCCAGATCCTTGACAAGATTGCTTGTTCGAAAACCGAAGAGGCATCGCTCTCCGAACTTCGAAAGCCAGATTTCCTTGGATAAAGCTTGTCTGCAATCTCAACACACAACATCAGCTTTCCAGATACCACAGACCACTTTTTCAAAGTGCTCTGACAAAGTTAAAACACGTGAAGCTTGTAGCTCCCACTACATTGCTATGACCAAGAAAGGTAAAGGAATAGCACTTCTACTTGTTGTTAGGGAGACTCCTATCTATGTCGACCTCCATCCTCCACAGCCAGGCAGACCTGTAAATAAAAAAAATGCTCAACTTTTCTTCACATTCGAGAGGGCACTCTCAACGGAGTCTCTCGAAATACTCAGCTTCTTTTCCTCCCGATAATACCTCCGCAAACAAGCCACACCAGAGGAAGAGTATCTCATATCATCAGGGTTAAAAGCAAGAGTATCCCATATCATGCTTTTTCCCTGTCTTTTCCTTTGGCCTTGTTCTTACCTGCAAGACAAAGAGAAAGAGAGCAATCAGTCAGCACTTGGAATCAAGCTTCCAGTCAGGAATTGACTGCCTGGAACCCCTTGCCTGATTACTTACTTGACATTGCTCTTGAGTACTCATCTTCAACATCTTATGCTTTCAAAGAAAATACCACGTCTGCCTGAGGAACAGATAGGGCAAGTGAGAAGGATATAAGAAAGCATATGGAGACAAGCGTAACATAACACATGTCGATACATCCACTACTTTGTCAACAGTAAAAGTATCCCATATCATCAGGGTCGAACATACTCTAGATTTGATGGACTTGTTTTGACCCTCAAATTCTTGAGTCGGCCTTACACTCTGGAGGAAACCAGAAAACCCTCCAACCCAGTTCAAGAATAAGCTTGTGGAAAGTTACTTCTTCAAAAGCAAAAGTATCTCATATCATCTCTTCTCCTTATCCTTGTTGCTATTTACGACACAAGGAGAATAAGAACAATCAACCAGAAGCCGAAGTCGAACCTCCAATCCAGGTTGCTTGCTTGGAAATCTGATTGCTTACCTTGTCTATTACCTCTTTCGGCAAATCTCCTAGCTCGGCGACTTGGGGGACTCCTACTATAGGGTTTGTATCGCATTTGACCAAGCCCAAAACTATAAGTAAGCTTCAAGTGAAATTGATACATTACCTTGTGCATCTTCATCGGTTAAAGATACCATCCCGAGATGAAGGAAAGTACTTCCAGAGAAGATGCCATATCTACATATGAGACAGATAAGACAAGTGAAAATGATACCACACTTCGGTACTTAGAAGTTTCGTGATTACTCAATGGCTTGGATCTTGCAAGTCCCCAACCGAGGAGCTTCCCTCACTCGGGAACTTAGGGGAGCACTGTTTGTACCATACTTGACCAATCCCGAAACTACTAAGCACTGGTCAACGTTATACCGTCAAGGACCCAGAAGAGTTTCCATCCAACCAGGAGGCCAATCACAGCGCGACACGTGTTGACATCAGAAGCCAATCATAGCGCGACACATGTCAACATCATAAACCAATCACAACACGACACGTGTCAATGTCAGAATGAAACTAGAAACTCTCTTCTATAAATAGAGATCATTCTCTCACAATATTTCTGAATGTCATTTGTACTAAATCATTCACTAGTACTCACTAAAGGAGAGCTTGAACCTATGTACTTGTGTAAACCCTTCACAATTAATGAGAACTCCTCTACTCCGTGGACGTAGCCAATTTGGGTGAACCACGTACATCTTGTGTTTGCTTCCATATCCCTATCCATTTACTTACTTATCCACACTAGTGATCGGAGCAATATAATGAAGGTCACAAACTTAACACTTTCTGTTGTACCAAAGTCCTCGCTGATTTTGTGCATCAACACACTGACTTCCAGCTATGTAGGCATACAGATTAAGACAGCCTATATGAGCTGACTGAGACCTTTCTGATGATAGTCAATTTCTAGCCATTGATCTGCCTAGATTTCTTTTGCAGTCGACAAGTGTCATTAGGACAAGTTGGCTGATGGAAAATCAGATTTCCTTGGGTATATTTGTTCCCTAGAGTTTTATTTTGTTCTTGGGGGTTTAGAACTTAGTTTTAGAAAGAGAAAGTTGCCTTAAAGGCTTTGAGCTTGCATCTTCTCCATTTATGAAAGCCTAACTGCTAAACCTTCCTTATGTATTAAACACCCAATCATTGTCTATTAGGATTGCATTTCTTTAAGGTTTTGCATTAAAGTCTTAGTCTAGTTTTAAGCTTTAAATTCGATTTTAGACCAAGCTTTGGATTCAAGTTAGATTTTTCCTTCAAGTGTTTGACTGGAGGATCTGACTGGTCAGTTAAATCCAGATTTCATGTGCATATCATAAAATCATATCACATCATTAATCGTGTTGACCTCGATGCCACAAAGTGATGAGCTCATGAAGAGTTGCCACTTCGTGAAAATCGAATGAGTCCATCTCGTGTAAGGCAAGGTTGCATGAAAGTAAAATTGCTTCATAGATAGGGTTCTAGGAATTAAGCTTGTGTGATCCTTGTATGAACCTTTGTTCACACTAGTGGATTGGACTCAGTGGAGAGTCTCCGGTTTTTTAACCCAAATGTGGGGGTTTTTTTTTTTTCCGACCAAAAATATCTTGTGTTCAAGTTATTGTTATTATGTCACACATCTCACATATACATACATGGTACATATATCTATTGAACATTTAAATTGTATGTGCTCACAAACCTAACCACTTGACACATTAATAACTTGCAACGAATTGCAGCCTTGTTGACTAGAATAGTTTGTGGGATTAGAAATTGCTAATTGAATCTTCGATTTATTGACTAACAAATCTATCTTAGTTGACTAGCGGACTTGACTGGTCAGTCCATCGGATTATAATTTTTATTTACAGGATATTTCACCTGGTACCAATTTCACATTCATCATTGACCTATGCCTAATTAATAAAAAATATCATTGACTAAGTAAAAAAAAAAATATATATATATATATATGTTAGTGATATATGGCTTAATAGTAGAGTTTTTATTGATTTTTGACTAAAATACCATTTATTTAAATTATGAAAATAAATATTCAAACTTAAGTGCATAAAGGAAAGTACAGTGCCCTACACAACTTGAGTTAGTCCAAATTGACTCGATTATGAACAAATTATATTATCTACACTAAGGGAGTGTTGGGGTGGGCCAAGACTCATAATGGACTAGCAATAATGTGGTTCGAATTCACATATGGCGATAATCAAACCTAAGACCTCTTTTTTACAAATAAAAAATAATAACACTAGACCGTAGTACTAAGTAACATATTGACTTGATTTGAAAATAAAAGATGATATTGAGCAAATTCGTTGGACTTGAGATATAAAATAATCATAATTTTGAAAATAAAGAAAAACAACAATTTAACTTAACATAAAGTGCATAGCTTGATGATTACCCTTGAAAGTTGAAAAAGGCCAAGATTGTATGGAGCAATACATAGACAAGCTCTTACACTTAGAGGTAATTAAGGTTTAAAATATCAGTATCGATAGAAATCTTGATAAGCAAATTTGAGGAAATATCAATAGACTTGACCTGGTTGGTGAAGGTTTGGGTGGGTTTGGAATAAGAGACCAGTGTGATAACGAAGGTTGGTGATTCCTTCGCCAAATACATGACGAGGTTGAGAGGAAAAAGCCATTGAAAAAGATGAAATGTCTGAGGAAGTAAGAAACTTGAAGTCTGGAAAATTCTTAAAGTTTAAAAGTACTCAGAAGTGAAGGCAAAGTTAAAACCCACTGGTTTTTCCTTTTATATCATCATGTTGTTGGAGTTTTGTGGGTTAGTGGAACAGTTTAAAGTTACAACAGTCGTTAATGATGCTAAAGCATAGTTCTGATAGGGGGAATCAAAAGGTTTAAACACAGTTAAAGTCGGCATGCTAACGGTTTAATCATGTTTAAATGGGGCACTGTTTGGACCAAAATTAAACATTGGTCTTGCATCGCGGCCTAATACCCTCTCAAAACCGTTGAATGCTTAATGTGTGTTTGATTTGAAGCTTGTGAACAATAACCAAACCAATATTTAAATATGATTATGACGTGGCAGCTATGAGTGTCAAACCTACAAAATAGGAGGAATTTGCAGAAGGATTTTGTAGGGAAAAACACTTTTCAATGGCCCCCGTAAATTCAAGATCAAGTGTGAACTCACCCCTTATCGAGCAAGTCACTTCAACCACTTGATGTGAGGAGAGATGTATCAGAGACGGAAGGCTTAATTCACAAGAAAAGAAGCTTTATAAAAGCCATATGAGAACAAAAAGAGAACAACACTCAACTCAACTCTAAAAAAAGACTCTTAAAAGCTCTGTCACTTTCTTCGCATTCCTTTTACAGCCAAAGTCACCACCTTTGTAGTTTTAGCTCTACTGCATTCAACCCAACAGGGAACTAACTTTGCCTAACGAGGTTGAAACTATGTCCAAACTTTTATATTTGTGCTTTACTATATCAATTATTGCTTTTACATACTTTGTACTGTCATTTTCAATTCATTTCTAATGTTTGCTGTGAGTTTCCATTCCAAATTATCACTTAATATCTGTTGGAAGTTGGAGGTTATCGGGACTCTCATTGCTGCAATCCTTGTCAATTAGGGTTAGTGTTTTACCCAGCGTATAACTCTCGGCAAGGTTTTCAGGTTTTATCCTGGATACCTAATCATGTTGTCCTTTTTCCTTCAATTAAGGAACTTTGCTTTCTTGTTATTGTAAATAGATTAGGAGTGTTTCAAGGAGTGATTAAGTGAGTGATTGAAGTTTGTTTCTTTACTCCTCTCCTCTATATATGTTTTAGTCCTTGTAAAGTGTTCCTTACGTAAGATATACAACATCTCTAAATTTCACAATATCTTTCATATTTACTTTACTTTTCCTATTGTTTAAGAAATTCTGATGAATCCGTTTCCTTCATTGCTTTTAATCTATCTTAAAATTGGCATTTGACATAAATCAAAAGTCCTTGGCTCCAAGGCAACGAAAAGAACATTTTATGGACTTAACCCTTCCATAAACAGTCCCTTGATCAAAGAAGTCTAAGTAACTTATGGCGCAAGAAATCAAATCATCCACAACCAAGTAACCACAAAGGCACCTTTCAAAGCTAACATCTAATTCACCATGCACACAGGGGGAGTTGTGTGAGGCGAGCATTCCAGGCCGAACGGAACTGATTCTTGCAGAGTTACTGAACCATTTAGTGGATTAAGAACCGTTTCGAAATCGAAAGGAGAAAGGAGAAACTGAGGCCGTTTCCGTTCTAAGTATTTTGGGTAGTGAGGTTTTGGCAGGAGGTTTGTGAATTTGCCTAGTTGTACTGGCTAAAAACTAAGGATCTGAGTTGAGATTCTATTACGGAATATGTAGAGCCCAAGTCCAAGTGTGGGATTTGTGCGGAAGTTTAGGAGAGATTCAGAGACAAATATAAGAAGAGAGCAAATAAGATAGAGAAGATTGGTAAATTGGAGTGTTTGGTTACAAGTGGAATATCATATTCTTAACTGAAATAGCTATAAAAGGTTAATTTTGTCATTTCAAAATTATCGTATGCTGATAACGGCATAAAACTAACGGAACTCTAATGGAATAAGTTTTGTGCAATGATTTTAAAACGTCATGTGGTGTTTGTGATATGTTCAAAATCTGAGGGGTTTTGTAAAAACACAAAAAACTTTAATGGGTGTATGTGTAATTAAACTCATTTTTTTAAGGGAAATTTTATTTGGACCCAATAAACCTATTTCTACACCCATTAAATTTTTGTTAAATTTTATATTCCAATTATGCCCTAAAGAAAAGATGGGTGTAGCAAGATATTATCAACTGGAGAATGGGTGGGTTGGAGAAGAACATCAAAAATATAATTAGTGGGTGGCTGCTCGTCAATTCCATCAAGGAAATACAAACTTCTTAACAACATATATATAATTAGTTCATCTCTAGGTTATTTGAAATTTGGATTTAACAGAGAAGCAGGTGTAATTGTGTACCATGAATGGGCCCCTGCACTCAGTGAGTTCATTAGCTTCTCAAATTCCATAACTTTCTGAGGCATGGATTTGTCTTAATTGCTTTAATACATGTTATGTTTCTTAAATAACTTAGGGAGGCACAACTTATTGGGGACTTTAATGGATGGGATGGCCCCAAGCACAAGATGGACAAGAACCAGTTTGGGGTTTTGAGTATCAAGATACCAGATTCTGGTGGAAATTTAGCCATTCCTCACAATTCAAGGGTTAAATTCCGGTTTAAGCATGGAGATGGAGTTTAGGTTGATCGCATCCCTGCTTGGATTCAATATGCCACTGTGGACCCAGTAATTCCATCAAGGAAAAGATGGGTGTAGAATTCCGGCAATCCCTTCGTCCTCCATGTTGTTCTTCTTTTGAGCTACAATTTGTTGGGTTTTTATAATTAGTTCATTAAGGTTTAAGGAGATAATAGTTAGACCAAAATCCAGCCCCATGTAATTGGGCACGAAGAATTGAAAAACGACGAGATAAAGAGCAGATAATTTTTTTCAAGTATGTAAATTTTGTATTTGAGGGTAAAATGGTAAGTTTGTGGGACAAAATTTCTAAGTTGGGTGTGGAAAGAGAATTAATGGGTTTAAATAAAATTTCCCTTTTTTTAATAGATGTAGAACTATCTAACATATGTTAGTCTCGTCTGTATAATGCTAGGGGGTCAAATTTATAAATCAAATGATATGTTATGAGTATTAAATAAACACTTAACTAATAAAACAATCATCAACAATCATATCATTGAACTTAAAATTTTAATCTTCTTAAAATTATCTTTGAAAAACAAATATATGATAAACGTAGTATTTCTGAACAAAAATTAACGGTGAAAGCTCACTCTCTCTCACATACGTATCACAACAAAAATGACAAAACCCAAAAAGTTAAATTAACAAAAAATGAAAAAATGATTTTTTATGATTTTATTTTTTGAAAAAAGGAGAAGGAAAAGGAAAGGAGGACGGAGGGAGGAGGGGAGTAGGGGAGGAGGCAGGAAGTGAGACTCATGGTATCTGGCTGGTTTGGGTTTGTTCGAACCAGAAAATGATTCAGGTATAAACACAAACACCTACCTGGCGTTATTTCACCATGGCTCGGAATGTTAAGAACGCCAAGCCCCAAACGCCGCTGTCCAAGGAGGACGGCCACCTGACTCAGCCTCCATTGCCCAAACCCAGGCTCCGCCCCAAGCCCGCCACCAACCCTAAACCTTCTTCTCTCCCCACGGTCTCTCTCTCTCTCTCTCTCTCTCTCTCTCTCTCTCTCTCTCTATGTGTGTGTGTGTGTGTTTTTTCCATTGAAATTGATGTGGGTTTTTGGTGGATTGTGGAATAGGGGAAGTTGAAGAAGCCAGGGAAGCCAAAAGAGCAAGAAGTGGAGTATTCCATGCCTATGAAGGAGCTTTCTAATACCCAAATTACAAAGGTATGACTCCCCCCTTTTTATTTTTTTCGAAACTTAAATTAAACCTTTGGATTTCTTAATTTTGATACCTCTGTTCACAAAATTTGTGGATTAGTTTGTGATTTGGCATCATGGGGTAGGCTTTAAATTACACAAGAACATTGAAAAATCGTTTCTTTTTCGTGCTTCACCTGTTTTTCGATACAATGTACTTTCCACACTAACATATAGAGGCTTTGATTGATCAGAAAGTTGATAGGAGTAGTGGGTGAGAAGCCATTGTTGTTATGGATTAGCCATTTAAATTACACAAATTTGTTGAAAAATCGTTTCTTTTTCGTGCCCCGCCTGTTTTTCGAGCATATAGAGGCTTTGATTGATCAGAAAGTTAATAGGAGTAGTGGGTGAGAAGGCAATGTTGTTATGGATTAGCAGAATTGGTGCAATGCATTTAGTTCGTATGTTTCTTCTTATTGCGATTGCATTTGACTGTCTTGATTTGTAACCTCTTGTATTATGAATAAATTTGTTGTATGGATGAAATGGCATTGTTCCGCATGAATGGGATGTGGGTTTTTATGAAAGCTTTTAAAAATTCTTGAACAGCAGATGTTGAGTCATGCAGGGAAGTCCCCAGCCATTAGGTCAGTGAAACATCTTGTACAGTTTTTGTGTATTTTTTTCCCCTCTTTGTTTGTATTTGTATATTTGATTCATGACAATGCTGTCTTTCTGATTTTTTTAAAAGCAATACGCAGTATGATTTTCCAGTTGATGGATCACCCTCACGAGGTCAAGCAAAGTCATCTGCTGTCATTCGAGCTCAGGAAGTTCGATCAAAACTAGAACCTCAATTCCCCAGCTTTGTGAAATCACTGGTCAGATCACACGTGGCTAGTTGTTTTTGGATGGTAAATTCTGTTACAGTAGATGAAAGTGAAAACATTAGTTATAACAGAAGTTGTATATACATGTTAAAGTTCTTGTCTTTTTCTGCTCTATATTTTGTTTATGTATTCTGTGTAATAGGGGCTTCCTTCGCTGTTCTGCAAATCACACTTACCAGATAAAGATATTACAATGACTTTGGAAGATGAAAGTGGTAGACAGTATCAGTCGAAATACATTGCATGCAAGACCGGACTAAGTTCTGGTTGGAGGCAGTTTGCTGCTTCGCACAATTTGCTCGAGGGAGATGTTCTGGCCTTCCAATTAGTTGAACCTACAAAATTTAAGGTAATGTTTCGAATCTTTTATACCCAAAGTCACAAGAGCATTATAGGCTGCTACATTTAGTGCACGACTAAGTTGGTCTATCTCTTGATTCAATTGCCTTAAACCTATCCCTTGGGACCAACACTGGTGCCTTATTTGAACTTCCACCTAGTCGTGTCATGAAGGAAGTTTCCTATGTATAATCGTATCTTCCGACATCTTGTAGGTTTACATAATAAGGTCAAATGGTTTGGCTGAAGTTGATGGGGATCTTTGCCTTCCAAATTTGGATAATAATACAAAACAAAAGGATGCAGGCAAGTTCATCAATCTCTCTGTTTGTTTCTTCCTAGCATCATGCATTTATGATATTACTTTTTTATGAAATCATGCTATATTTACATGTGCATACATTGATGTTTCTACCATTTCTCTTGGATGTTGCACTCAGATAAAGATAATGCAGAAACGAGCACTATGCCTTGTAATGACTCTACCAAGAAACATGCAGAAACAAGCACTACGCCTTGGAATGACTCTAATAGGAAACGCGCGCATTCTCCTCAATTAGTAGCTCCAAAGAAGAAAAAGATTGGTTTGCAGCGAGCCAAACAATCTGAAACCGATAGTGAGGAGGTTGGTTCTGAAGTTTCAGAAGATCTCAAGTCACCTGTGGCAACTCTTCAATTTGAGGACATCCGAAGTTATGAGAATTTCAACATTCTAGTAGATGGGTTGTTTCTAGATCCTGAGTTCCCCGAAGATGTACGAAGAAAGTACTACAAGCTCTGTCGCAGCCAGAAAGCATTTCTTCATGAAAATGTTATCAAGGGCATGAATCATAATATGATTATAGGAGCTATATCTGAAACCGTAAATATTGCTGATTCCATTGAAGCTTGCAAGGTCACTGCGCTTCGAGATGATTTTGTGTCTTGGGACAAGTATTTAACGGCCTTTGAGTTGTTGGGCATGAATGTTGGATTTTTACGTGAACGGGTATGTCGGCTTGCAAACCTTGCCGACGACTCGGAAGCTGCCGTGGAGGCAAAGATGTTTAAAGAAGCTACAATTGAGCGATCTCAGGCAGGAATAGGATTAAGAAATATCGAGATGAAGCTGGAGGAACTGATGGAGGCGTGCGATGAATTTGGTGCTGCCATTGAGAGCCTGAGATCGAAACCTGAAATCAACAAGCTCAGGTTCCAGGAAGAGGTTACTGCTCCTTGGTAAATATGCTATTGTGAATATAAATTCCACTTCCTTTTCTATGTTCAATTCAATGTACTTATTTCTAGTTTATATCTGTGACCCAAAAGATGGCTGATTCTGCCTTGTATGGTGGTGGTAAACGACTAGCAACTAGCAAATTTAGCTATATCATATAAGATAGGTACATATCCTCAATGAGGAGAAGAGATTCATCACAATATGCATTTTTGACTTGTGATTTGGGATATAATTGTGTTTAGAGGAGTACTAGGATTAGTCTCCATATTGTGCGTAGCTGATTTTGATCGTTCCTGCTTTGTGGATCTAACAAGCATGCCAAAATCAGCTCGTGTACGGATGAGCGACTGATCTTGGTATTTCTTGTATGTTTCTTTAGGAAGTATTTATCAACCAAAAGAAGTCGGTGTAGAAAGTCTTTTCATTTCATCTAGATATTCTTACACGACCTTGTATTAGTGGCTTAAGATGCTGCGGTGATAACTTTTCATGTAAGTCCCCTTCTAAGTAGGGATAGGTGCAAGCTTTAATGCCTCCGCTTCAGTCTAGTCCTGCAGTGGAGGATCTTTGAGATTTTGTCCATGAATCTTGTAACCCTTTCTGGTTTGGCCACTCCGTTAGTGCTTTGCATGTGACCGTCTCCAGATCTGTCGATACGAGATTATATGTATCTGTAAGGTTCGATAGCCGTGGCTTGGCTGTCACATTTATAGCACTCTGCCTGTAACTGTGTTGCACCAATCCAATCTGCGCTAAAGACCCGGCTCCTCTACCCTCTCACTTTCTATACACTCCAATCCCTTTCTATTTTGTGCAGTTACGGTTAAGTCACGTCAATATTTTATATTGATTTTTTTATAGAGATAATAAGACAAAAAATAATAGTAATATAAAATGTTGACGTGGAAGGATGTGAGTGTATGGGAAGTGAGAGGGCAGAAAAGCCAGGTTCTACATTTTATATTAATTTTTTTTATAGAGATAATAAGACAAAAAATAATAGTAATATAAAATGTTGACGTGGAAGGATGTGAGTGTATGGGAAGTGAGAGGGCAGAGAAGCCAGGTTCTACATTTTATATTAATTTTTTTATAGAGATAATAAGACAAAAAATAATAGTAATATAAAATGTTGACGTGGCTTAACCGTGACCGCACAAATAGAAGAGGATAAAAATGTATGAGAAGTGGGAGGGCAGAGAAGCCAGGTCTCTGCACTAAAACCTCCCCATTCATCCAAACCTTCAACTTTTGTTGACTAACTGTAATAAGTTAAAAGCTGTTTAATAACTATTTTGTTTTGGTTTTTTAAATAAAACTGAAAATAATGCTTAACTTCGTTATAATTCCATTGCCACGATTAATTACGACAATGGTCCTTGAGTTTGTACCCTTATTTTACTTTGGTCATTCAATTCAATTTTAGATGAGTACGTGAGTTAGATTTTTTCTTTTTGAAATGATTTTTTCTTTTTAAAACATAATGTTGTTGGAAATGAGACGTTAAGAAGACTAGTTAAAGTAATTTTTCGACATTGTTCATCTGCTAAACTACCAAAACTTTAACAAAATTGTTGGAAATGCTCTTAGTTGATTACGATGTGATAAAATTGTCGAAACTAATGAAAGATTTAGCACGCTGAGCTAAAGTGGGACACCAAGTACCATAGATTTTGAAAACTAAATTGAAGCATTAAAGTAAAACTCGAGTACAAATTCAAGGACACTGTCATGATTAGGGATGGGCAACGGTTATGGCGGACGGGTAACCGCGGTTATTTACCCATAACCGTTTATACTTATACCCGCATAACCGTTTACCCGTTGGGTAATTGCCTAAACGGTTGTGCCCATACCCATAACCGTTTATAAACGGTTAACCATACACATTACTGTATACTCATTTAACCGTAACCATTTAATACCCGTTTACCCATTTATCATTTTTAACCCGTTTATCTTTTTTTTTTTTTTTTACCATTACCCCTTTTTCACCCGTCTACATGTTTTTTAACAACTTGAAAATTAAAAAAAAAATTGTCATAATTTTCTCTGTTTTTACAATTAAACACCGTTATCGGTACATTCATCATACATTTCCATATTTTAATTTTTCAAGTCCTTATACCATTCCAATAATTGAAATAATAGTTTACGGACGATATTTTTAACTATTACCAATGAAGGTAAATATAATATTTGCTAAGTATTATTGGGTTACAAAAATTGTTTAGAAGACATTTCTTTCAAAGCATTTCTGTCAATTTCACGATTATCCGCAAGGAATTTAAATTAATTTGGCCAATTCCTTGATGAGAATCATCATTGCTGTAGCAGTGTTATTGAGAGAATGACCGATGAATTCCTTGCTAATTTATTGGGTGCTAAGTATTATTGGATCGAAAACATGATTTGTGTTAGTTTTACATATATAAAATAATTGAGTAAACTGCTACCCGTTTATAACCGCGGTTAATACCCATAACCGCTCATTTAAATTTCGTGGGTAAACGGTTATACCCATAACCGTTTATTTATCTAAACGATTACCCATAACTGTAACCGTTTAATTTAAATGGACGGGTAACCGCGATTACCTGTAACCAATGGGTATTTGCCCATCCCTAATCATGATTAAGGGACGAAGTACAGTTTGAGAAAATAGAACTTGCAAAAAATCATTTCTCCATAATTATACTTTGTTGCCAAGTTCTGGAAAGATGGTGGGTTGATCCAAGAGTACAGGTTAATTGCAAGTGGTCATCTACCATAGTAGTGGAGATGAGTGTGGTGGATGTTGCCTTTACACCACAATGTGGGTTTGAACATCAGCTCCTCAATCTAATAAATTTATCGTTTTACACCAAATAAAAAAAAACAAAAAAAAAACTGAGTACAGCTTAATTACTTTGAAGACTATTACGATGGTTTAGTAACAATAATACTTCAAAATGCTCAAACAAACTAAGGTGTCGGAGTGACATTTGATTGCATAAAGGTTCTTCCACAGCAAACATTTTTGTACAATGAACAGCCAAAAATACCAAACCCCAATCCAGATAAACTAAACAGATATAAACTTTGAAATTAAAATACACCAGAAATATTGGAGAGCCCTAATTAAAACCGACCAATCACTAACAGAAACCACCACCTCTCTAACTTTAACCAAAAAACTAGCGGTCAAAATACAAGAGTAACAATATTCATCCTCCTTAATTTCTCTAAAGCCTCCAGATGGTGAAAAAAAAATTAAAAAAGTACTCCCCACACCTCTACAAATTCGTCACCACACCCTCTATATTCCAATCTCCACATCTCTCCAACTTGACCCGCCTTCACTCAACACCTCCTGCAACAAAAAGTAATACCACCACCATGTCATATAAAGCTCAAGTCTATTTTCTTCGATAAAACGATATTCTAAACTATTGGAGCTAAAGGGGAGCGGATTCAAACTCAGGGGAAAAGAGGTAGGCACCGGACATACTGCATCAGCTCATTGACCTAACCCAATATGTCATCGGCCAACTAACCTAACCCACATCTGCTATATTAAACTCAAAATTAAAAACGAATTGGGTGTAATGAATTTAGTCTAGTTTAATATTTTCTCACCTGTGAAATATTATTATTAACTTGATGCTGAGCTTCCTCATGAACCACCGCAAGTTCAGACCTTCTGCCATCTCCATCACTCTTCTCAGCTTTCTTGGAAACAATGTGGGACCTACTCTTCCTTCCCAGGAGCCCCTTCCACCTTGTTGACGACGAACCCTTCGGCGGCCTGGATGACGAAACGTCATCGTCATGATCCTCCCCGTGGAGCAGCTCATCTCTGAGAGTGGTGGTGCTCCTCCGCGTCTGGCTGCTGCAGCCGTCCTTGAAGGGCAGCAGCCTGCCCTTGAAGAAGAGCTCGTCAGCGCTCATCATGGAATAGTTGGAAACGGAGAACTCAAAATCCGAGGAGACGGCAGGTGGAGCAGCCGCCACCTCCCTCCGGATTTCATGGTGGATGGCATCTGCAAAGTCATTGGAGAAGGAGATTCTTGGGCTCATTGGAGGAGGAGGAAGAGGAGGAGCAAACTTATGCTCTGATGGGTTGTACATGTCTAAGCAGGCTGCCATTAGATTTCAAATCAACCCTTAGTAAATACAATTCAAAAACCCAACATGTATATGTGTGTATTTATATCCAATATATGTGGTGATTTTTTATGAATTCAGAATTATTATTATTATTTTCAGAAAATATATGTGCACATTTTTATGCATGCATGCCTGATGTGATGGGTTTTGTCATGACATGATAAATTGGGGGCATTGAATGGTAAGTTGGTAACCAATTAAATCTTGAGGGGGAGTACAGTCTCCAATATTTTCACTGCTTTCCTTGGATGTGGGTGAAGCTGCCAAGAAGCACACCATGTACTCCTTTTTCCTTTTTATTCCAGTGCCTTGGACTTGGGTAAAAAGAATCATATGATTCATATCAAACCCTAGTTTCACGAAGATTCAATTAGTATGTTAACACAGTGCTAATCAAAATTTACTACAAGATGTAATCTTATAATATTGGATGCGTTCATGCTTATGTATATATAATATATGAATATTACTATAATATTATATCTCATGAAGATTCTAAGAAAATTTCCTTTGGGTTAAACAATTAAATAGATTAGTTTATGTGATGGACCACATCAAATGTACAAAGTACATGTACAAATTGTACAGGCTGATCAGAAGGTGATCAAAATTTTGAAGGGTAGAAGATTTTAAAGAGTAAAAAAAGAAGGATAATGATATGCTGCAGTCTGGTGTAGGTTAACTGTATGAGCCTTGTTAATTAATTAGAAAAATTAATTAATCAACATATCTTTTTTCTTTATTTGGATGTGATGATCTTGGAAGCAAAGGCTGGCAGGATCAGGGATTTCACAAGAAGGGTATGCATCATTGATAATGCAAAGCATGGATGCAGGTTTTGCTGAGATGGCAAAATTGTGAAAAAGGTGATGAAAATTGGGGCCAAGAAAGATGCGAGCCTCAGAAATCAGAATGCATGGGAGAGGGAGGACAGTGCATAAATGGCCAAATTGAGTACTCACAAACTTGGGGCCAGCCACAGTTTGTGGGGATGTTTTCAGTTTGAATCCATTGCTGGAAGAAAGCAACACCATCAATGTTCTTTTTTCTCCTTTAAATTTGAAAGACAAAAACAAACAGACATGAACGTAATCACATTGGCTCGCTAGACCAAATGTAATCCTTCCAATGCAACCAAGTTATCATTACAGTCTTCATACAGTTTATATTAGTTCAATGTAGAATAGGTATCCCACTTCTTCTTGACCTCCTACAAGAGGTGAAGAGGAGAGTGTAGAAAACACTCATTTAAGTTTAACATAAATAATCAAACGTGAACATGGCTACTTTAATTAGAGAATATATGACGATATGTAATTTTTATATATCTGAGTTCGAATTTTATTCTTTGCAATTTCGATCCGTCTGAGTTAGAATATCATTGGTGTAAAAAACAAAAACAAAAAAGAAGTCTTTTTATTTTGGTGAATTAAAGAAAAAAAATATGTTTTGAACGTTGAAATATAAATGCAATGGCAATGCAAATTTTGGGACACACAGTCACAGTGACACAGAGAAGCGCAGTGGAGGGCAGAATCCAGAGGGGGTTGGCATGCATTGTCATCGTTGACCGAGGTTTGACTGCTTAGTGGATATGCAGATGCAGTGAATGAGCTGGCGACATCGACTGGTCAAGGGGACCACGTGATCAGGGTTGCCTTGCATTCCATAAAATAATATTCATAATTAAAATTAAAATTAGAAACGTGCATAGGAATAGGAGGATTTGCTAATTCGGGCACACGAAAAGAATTTTTTTTTAAACAAACGATATTATCTATATTAAGACGGAATGAGTGGACTAAATTTCATAATGAGTGAGCCATAATAATGTGGTTCAAATTGACATTTGACGATAATCGAATTAAGATCTTTTGCTTACAAGTGAAGAGAAATACTACTAGACTGTAGTACTAAGTGGCTAGAAGAGATTAATTTGATTAGTTTAGCTAATTACAAAGACTGGTGAATTAATTAAAGGAGGAAAATTAAAGAATATATTATTGTTTACATGGAAAATTGGGGTGCTCCTATTAACTGTACGCCTCATGCAAAACCCCAGTGCCGTATGTACGGTATGATTCATTGTTACTTGTATATACTGGAAGAGATCACGTGAGCACGTGCAGAAGCTAATGTCCTTCCTGAGATAGTGCCATGGTGGTGGCCGAGCTAGTTTGCTGTTAGCCACTGACACAATCACACCATTTCTTTCTTTGGGTTCAGAAGAGAGAGAGTTTTCTGCACCGGTGTACATCATACATTGCGATATTTTTACTGTTGGAATTTTGACCGCTCACTCAACTCTTTATTCAACCGATATACGTCGAGCATGTAACATTTCATAGATAGATAGTAGGACGTGGAGACTAGAGTGTCTTCAAACTCTACGCAATCCAAACGGAAAGCGAACCCAAATATTCAATAAGAAGTATAGATAACTCGATTAAGTATAGATAATCTCATTTAGATATTTAATTAAATAAATAAATAAGACTTTAAATCTTTACATTTTTATTAAAATTTATTCACTAACTTTATTTTAATAATAAGAACAAAAGACTAATAAGACAAAGAAATAATATAAATGAAACCCTAATAAACCCAACTTGTGATGGGGTGCGTACCCCCCCTTTTCTCTTACCTTTTTGTTCCATCGTCAGCTACATTAATAAAAAAATTTTGCTTAGATTAAGAAAAATACTTCGAATTGAATTACATTCTTCTGTTTTATTTTTGTGGTGTTGTTTTCTAATAGTAGTTATGATGACGAGACACTTTTCAATGTGTCCAGAACACAGGATGGTACACTCTATACAAGTTGTGAGATTCTTGTGTTAAAAAATTAATAACATAAAAAATAAAATTTTCCATCACTTATATAATAACACGTGGTATACCATTTGTGTTATGAGCACAAGGAAAAATTTCTCCAAGATGATACCCAAGCTCATGAAATTGGATGGAGAGCTACATTTATTATTGTAGGTATATGAAAAAAGTGAGGAAATTTTAATTTGGTAATTGAAAACGGCTTTTTAAATATAATTGTGAACACGAAAATTTCCTGAAAGGAAAGAGATAAGAACAACGTGCACAAAATAATATTTGTATTTGATGATTTTGGGTTACAATCTCTCTAACTTTGATTTATTGGTCAACATTTATTTACCAAATTTCGATGTCTACAATAATTACTGAGAACATAATCTTCTCAAGGTTTTGATCTAAAGAGTCACTTTTGGATTCATCGTTTTCGGTGCAATGGGTGCTTTTACAGGACCAAAAAGGATCTAAGTTTCAAATCTTATGAAATTGAACCACAAATTAAACACTATTTATAAAACTTCACCAATAAGTAGACACTATTCATGAAACTAGACCAATAAGTAGACATTATTCATGAAATTAGATCAATAAGTAGACACTATTTATGAAACGAAAACAAGAATTAGGCATTATTTCCAAAACTAAACCAATAGGTAGAAACTATTTATGAAACTGGACTATACACTATTTATGAAATTGGAGTAAGAACTAGACAATATTTATGAAACATGACTAATAACTAAGCACTATTTATGAAATTGGACCAATAACTATACACTATTTATGAAAACGGGTCAAGAAAGACATATCACTAATGAAACTGTACCAATTACTATACATTATTAATGAAACTGGACCAATAACTAGGCATTATTTATGAAACATGATCAAGAACTATACACTATTTATGAAAATTGACAAAAAACTAGGCACTATTTATGAAATTGGACCAATAAATAGTATAGTACCGTTCAGTTTCGTAAATAGTGCAATTTCATAAATAGTTTCAGTTTCATAAATAATGTTCATCTTCATAAACAGCGTTTAGTTTCATAAACAATATACAGGTCCTGCTCGCGCATTAGATTTTTTTTTTTAAATTTAAATTGTGTCATTTTCATTAAAAATTAAGTTTTGTTTTTGTCATTTTTATTAAAATTAAAGGGGTTTTCATTAAAATTTAATTCTTTTTCATTAAATAAAGTTATAGCATAATTATTTTGTTAAAATAAACTTAGCCTAAACCCTTTTCATGAAAGTTCCCATAAATAAATTATGATGATCTTATTTTATTTGGTTTTTTAAGAAATTAAGGGATTGTATTATCTTGTTTTCTTCAGATTTGGCATTTAATACAAGTGATCTTGTCATTTTGGATATGGTACACGGCACTGATTTTCCTGCCACTTGGTAGGTCTAACATGAGCATGGGTTTTACGTAGAATCAATTCCCAATATACAGAAAAATTGCATGATAAGTAATTTATTTAATTCTAGATTTATAAATAGGATCAAATCTTCTAATTTGTCTCAAATTGAGAGGACTGAGGACGGAAAGAAAACAATGATGTATTGCTTTCAAAAGAAAACATGTATTAGTACAAAAAGAAACAAGATGTTTTGGGTTAAAGTTAACTGAATGAGAGAAAGGGTGCAGCGGCAAAGAGAGAGAAAAAAAAAAGTATAAGGAAATTATGTGTGTGCGCCTTTATTTATAGTAAACATAGTGTTTAACAGGCTTACTTGCCCTACAAGTAAGAAAGCCTAAGATCTTCTTGATCACATAGGAATCTTAAATATTTACACCAATCACACATGTGCACAAAAATAATTTCACTAAATTTGAGCTATATATATATATATATATATATATATATATTTATGAATTTGGCAACAATACTTACATGTATTTAATCCAATTATTTTCGTTTCACTTAAAAAACAACATTATATTATAAATGAATAAATAATGCAATACTTACATGTATTTAATCTAATTATTTTCATTTCACTTAAAAATGACATTATATTATAAATTAATAAATAATGCATGAAAGATGAATTAAAATTAAAAATAACTACTGACGGATCTTATTACCATACAAGTTAAATAATTACTTAAAAATGATCGCTGAAGAAAATTTACACACCGAAATACAAAATTAACTGTGAATATACTAGCACAACAAAACATGTGTCTTATTTTTCATGAATCTTCACAATATCTGTGAATAGAATTTGTCCATACAATAAAATTATTTGGGGATAATTATTGGAAGAAAGAAGAAAGAGGGGACCAAGAGAGAGAATTGGAAGCTTTGAAACTCAACTTGCAAGCAAAGGACATGGCTGTCAATCACATGGTTTAACCTTTTCTTGTGGTGTCATGACAACAAACAACACACTTTTCTTCCTTCTAATGGGTCACCCTAATGGGGAATGGACACGTGGTGGATTCCTATAAGCACAGAGCGTTTGGATGTGGACAAAAAACCCAAACACAAACCGAATGGTCGTGCAAGGCCCCACATCCTGCTGGGTCTGAGCCTGAGCCTGAGCCTGATTTAACTGTCCATATCAGTTTGGGGTCCCCTCCAGGACATGAGCCATTAGGGCCAGACTTCTTTAGCAACCTACCAAGAACTTGGGTCATATGATATGGGCTTGTATGACACTAACCAAACTTAATTTGGGTCTCTTAATAAGGAATTTACATGGTCATTATCCAAGCAATTAAGAAAGAAACTCATATTTATTGGGTTTCAAGAGAGGTATTGTCCCTTCAAGTATCTTTGTGTGTCTTTTGATAAATGTTTTGGATGGAGGTCTGCTGTCCCAAAGATGAAGGAGGTTTGGGTATTAAAGATATGTACTCTTGGAATTTAATTAGCCCTTATGGCTCGCCATATTCCCGTTTTTGTTCAGTGATGGGGTGGTAATGTGTGGTCTAAATGGACCAATCCTATTTCCTTCAAGACAAATATTTTTGGAGCCTAACAGTGCCGTCTACTTGCTCATGGAATAGGAGGAAACTTTTAAAGCTTCGTGAGCTTATTAAGCCTCTTATTCATGTTTCAGCGGGCGATGGGTCGTCGACTTTTCTATGGTATGATAACTGGCACTCTTATGGCCTTCTCTTAGACATTTTGGGCAGCAAGGTAGTGTTGGTCTCTAGTCTTCGTATAAACTGTAAGCTTTCTTATGTGAACGGAGCCTCAGAGTGGTGTTGGCCGTTTACTCCAACTTAAATTTCCCTTTCATTCAATCAAATTCCTACAACATTGTGCCTTCTTCTCAAAGTTTGGATTCCTCCTTTTAGGTTCCTAGCAACGACGGTATTTTTTCTTCAGCTTCTATGTGGAATTGCATCAATCCGGTGGCTCCTAAAATTTCTTGGGACCACTTGGCGTGACATAGTGCGCCTATTCGACATGAGTTTTGTGTGGTGGTTAACCATAAAGAATAAATTGACTAAGCTTGACCACACTAGTCAGTTTGCTTCTCGTGCCAATCTTGACTCTGTGTTTTGTGAATATCTAAGTTGGAATATGACTCACATTTTCTTTGAGTGCCCCTTATAGTGAGGTCTTTGGCAGCATGTGTTGATGAGGAGTGGGGTTCTCTAGCTCCACCCTCCTTAGTCTTCTTTTGTGGAGTATGTGGCGGCCCAATGGCGGGGGAAATCCTTTCCCATGGTGGTTAAAAAAACTCTCTCTAGTAGTAGCCACTATATACTGCATATGGTGTGAGTAGAATAATCACATCTCAATAATTGCAAGAAACCCTCGGATACAGTTCTTTAGTTGATCACCAATATGATTCGATGTCGATTGTGCACTTTAAAAGTTTAGCCTTCCACCTTTAAAATGCGGGTCTTCCATAATTGGAATGTTGCTGCTCCTTGCGCTCTATGTTTTTTGCCTTCCCCAACATGGATTAGGCTTTGGTTTTCAGGTTTTCCCTTTTGTTAACTGGTGCTTTGGGCCTTTCTTTCTAGGGGTGATTCGGTATGGGATTCCAAACCGAAAATAGGATCTCAAATCCCAAACTGAAAATTTACAGGACTTGAATTTGAAGACCAATCCTGAACTGAAAATTCGGTATTCCCAATTTTTTGGATTCCCGAAATGTTTTTAGCATTTCGAAATGGATCGAGACTGAATTTTAGATTTTGGGTTTTTAGTTTGAAATTTGAGATTTTTGGATTATGAGCTAAAGTTTGGACTTTAGGCCTGAAATTTTGTTGCTCAATTTCATATCAATTGATATTTAAGCTTTTTACCTCATACAAATTTGAAATTTCATACAAATTCATTCATACCAAGTCAAATTAACATTTCAAAGTTCCAACTACTCAATTTCATACTACTATTTATAATATAGTCTATTGTCAACTATTTAAATCCAACATTCAAATGCATGTAACCAATATATATATATATATATATATATATATATATATATTCGGTTCGGTTCGGAATTCTAAACCATTGAATATGTAATCCCGAATCTTGTACCGAAAGATTTGGTATGGAGTCCCAAATATTTCGATATTATCGGTTTGGAAATAAAAAAAAATTCCATATTCTGTGGATAGTCGCTATTATTTTGCAAGATATTTGGCAACTTCTTCGATAAATTTCAAAATTGATCATTGATTATACTTATCGAGAAGCTCATATTGCGGCAAATGAAATGTTGCCTAGATTAACAATACAACCATTCTTGTTTCCGAATGTAATGTTGCCTTGGTTAAAGTGATTTGTATGGATTTAAGATTTGTCAAAGATCCTCTTTGTAATGCTTTTTCAAATTTTTCTTAAAAAACATAATTAGGTTTTTTTTTGTTTTTTTTTTTGTTTTGGAAACACATAATTAGATTTTTTGTTTCTTCCAATCAGCTGTATAGAATGATTCAAAGACTTCTAATATTAAGAAGAAAAACGCCACTAAATTAATAACCAATTTGTACTTTAGTCTTTAGGTCTTTTATTGTGTACAAAATGGTTGATAAGTTTGATCACATATACTTAGACGTTTATTGCTTTCAATTTAGCCACATGCACAACTAAATGTTAAACAATTTTCTACATCGACCGGATGCACCACATGACATGGCCATCTATATCATAACATGTATATGGACACACACATATGCCACACATGATATGCATATGCTAGGAAGTAAAATTGCTAAAGAAGTTGAGAAGAACTATCAAGACAAAGTGGTTGGAGAACAATATGGAACAACTTAATTTTTTTAAACAATTGTTTACAAAGCTATAAAACTAGTCACGTTTATTTTTTTCAACATTTTTGTATATATCTCATTTGTTCGCATCCAAGCTTTTTGTTTGGTTCTCTGCCTAGATTATTGAACCATGCACATGGCGGCCAAATTTGTTCATGTTTGATGTTTTTCCTCATGAATTCCTCCTGTCCTCTTTGTCTCTAGTTTTGGTCCATTTTTTACTACGAATTCATACCATATCCTTTGAAATAAATAAATAAAAGATATACAATACCACAAAACAGAACCTATACTGTTTATTCATAAACAAACAAATTAAATCATCAGGAGAAAAGAAAAAAAAACATCTTCCAATCAATATATAGATATGTAAGGATTTTGTCTCATGTAAAACAAAACCATCCGAATCAGACTATAGCATAAAAAATAAAAAAGAAGTGTTAAAATGCAAGAAATTAATAGCAACATAACAACACCAAATTATTTTATTTTTATTTCGCATAATCAAATCCTACAAGCATAGAGACATTCGATTTTGATTCTACCATGCATCATAAAGGATCACCAATCATTATTTTCATGGATTTTCATGCCTAAACGTTGCTGTGCATAGTTCACAAGCTTCTCAAACTCTTTGGGGTTGTCGATTTGGCCACTACCGTTGAAATCCGATGACTTCATTGCTTGGCGAGCTCTCCACCACCCGAACCAAACCCTCAGGCTGCGAAGAGCCTCTTTCAGTTCCTCACGGCTAATCTGCCCGTTGTGATCATTGTCAAATCGGTAAATCCACGCTTTGAACTCTTCCACCGTCATCTCCTGGTCAGGCTGCACCTGCACACAACACATTATGGCCATAATGGATTGAAGTTTTCTCTACCTTCTGAGTAGAAAATGTCTTTTCCGGAGAAGATGGAAATTATGGAAATGTAGCTAGATGGGCAGGCAAGCTTGGTTTGTTTTGGTTTGGTTTGATTCTCTACTTAGAGTGGATTTAAAGTGGATTTTTAGTAGTGGAGAATCGAATTTAGGCATGTATGGATTGACACTTTTTATTGGCATCTTTTTCCACATCACTAGTTTCTTTAAGGCCGTGTTCTAACTTTATTCTTGCGAGTACGCATGGGATCAACATAGTTAACTAAGTGTAATTATATAAAATGATAGGCAATTATACAGGGAATTGATATCCACAAAACCTCTTTCTCCCGCTTTCACATGTTTAATTATTTATGAAAGAGATGAATAAATCAAAGAGAACCAAACATAAAATAACAAAGACGTGTAAAGAAAGCAAGCAAGTGTTTGACAATCATTTTCAGAATGAAAGTGGATCCACTCAAGACCTAAAAGGTGTGTTTGTTGCACCGGATTAAGTCGGATTGGACTAGCTTCAGGGACTAAGCTGAATTTGCTTGGCATGGACTAAGAAGTATAAGAATAATGAAGTGTTTGGTACAGTGTCGAACTAACTTACGGACTAAATTATTTTCATATACAAATAATCCTTTTATTATTTTCTAACTAATTTATTAGTATTTTATTATTATTAATGTCACTTTTTTTTTTTGCCGACTACTCTCTTCCCCTCTCTCTACTTTCCTTTTCCATTTCCTTATCTTCTTCGCATCCAGAGAATTTCTTTCCTTTCTCTTCTTCAACAAGCTTCAATCCCCGCTCCGCCATCCTTTTCCTCCTTCAATCTCTCTTGGTTTGACAAAAATTCCAACTGTTTCGATCCCTCCAGCCCTATCCACAAACTATTCTTCCTATTCATGTCAAATACCAAAAGACCCTTCGTGCTTGACGGACTGGCGCTGGGGGCAGGTTGTGTCTGGCGGCGGTGCGACCGACGAAGACGATGAACTCCTGAACCCTAGACCTTTGGAAGTAGCTGAAGTGGATGATATCAGAGGCGTTGGTGATCGGGTCAAATTCGTCTGGATTTCACTTGAGGACCAGCAAGGCCGTGATTTTCATCTTCTTGATTTTCTATACGCAGGTGTAATCACATAGTCTGTACGATGGCAGGGGAATTAGGGAAGAAACTTACCCGTTATTAGGAAAGAAATGAAGAAGGTGTTGGGATGTGAAGGAGAGGAAGCGAAGGTCTTAGTAGTACCGACGTTTTCGGAGGGACTCGCTAAGACCTCTTAGTGAGCTACTCAGTCCACACTAGTCCCGTTTAGTACCGTTAAACTTAGCCCATGCACAGAACAAACGTTGGACTAGACTAACAAGTAGTCCAGTCTAGTCCAGTAAAAGCTAACGAGGCCAAACAAACGTCCCCAAAAAGTTTATGGAAAGAATATTATTGCGGTGGATACAATTATATAATAAAGTAGAAGAACAAAAAGTACAGAATAAAATTGGTTATTCCTTCAAGGCATATGTGACGAAGTTGTTATATACTTACTAATATATTTAGTAATGCAGGAGTTTATAAAGCTCTATGAACTATTGGGTAACTGCCATCTGTAAAATTTGGTATATTTGACTTCATTTGAACATTATTTGATTTCTCGACAGAAATGAATTTTCATTCAAGAGCCATCCGTGCTTGAGATTTTTGTGCATCGAAAATATTAACAATATGAGGAAATACATAGGATCTGTTTGAAAATACTTTTAAAATGACCAAAAGAGTTTTACAGTGCCTCTTTGTTAAAAAAAACCTTAAAGTGTTTTCTAGAAGAAGCACCTGACATGTACTTCTTTCAATAAACACTTTAAGTTTTTTTTTTTTTTTTTTTTTTTTTTTTTTTTTTTCCAGATAACACTTGGATTCTTAATAAACAAAAAAGAAAAGTCAATGTGTGTTTAATAAAAACATTTTTCACTGAAAATACTTCTAAGCAGAAGTCTTTTTTACGGAAGTAATTCCAAATGAGCCCATTGTGATTGGGCAGTTGCAAGCATGACTGTTGCATTGAAAAATGTCATCAGCGTTTGATCTTGATGAACATCAATGCACTTGTCTATTTCATTTCTTCAATTTTTTTTTAAGTACATTGATATTTTTACACTAAAAGGAGGGGAAGTTAGGCTAAGTCACATAATGGTCAACCTAATTTGGTATCAAATTCGCTATCCACAAGATTCGAACCTAAAACCTCTCACTTCCAAGTGAAGAGGAATATCACCAAACTGTAGGACTAAGTGGTCATTTCGTCAATTTTTCATCTTTCAAAATTACCTTGATGGTTTTTCTTCGGTACGATATACGACTTCAGTTAGTGTATTAATTAAGAAAAATCGTGAACATTAAATCGTGACTAGAGCATGTATACTTGACCATATTTCTTTCCTTTGTTTCATATGAATGCTCATGTACTAGTGAAGAGGGTTGGAAATATGATTTGGTATAAGTTTTTTACACAATTAGTTGTCTAACATGGCACCATAACCATATTTTTATAAGTGGGTTTGAGTTTGAGTTTCAGTCCCCTCTTCTTTACTAGTTGGCTTTCAAGTGGTTTTGAGTTTGAGTTCGATTTAGTCCCTCCCACCCCTATCAATCTGTAACGTGCGAAATTTGTTGTTTGAAGATAAGTGAGTTTGATATACATTGTTGATTTATTCCGTAAAAACATAAAACTTTTGAGGCTACTGATTGTCTATCATCTACGGTACAATTTTGATCTTAAGAAGTAGATGATGTAAGTCGTCAAAACAATGGGATGGGATTGGTTAGAGCAATATACATATAGCCTCCTTGCATGCGCTCACGCACGTGCAGAAGGCTTTTTTATAATTACGGCGTTCTACACGCGACTTATAAAATTTAAATGTATATATCTATGTGGATTTGAAAAGTGAATTAAAAATTAAAAGAATGAATATAACCTTATCATATATTTGATGGAAGCAAAATATCGTTGTACACAACATTTCTTGTGAGACTACCATAAATTAAAAAACACATAAAACACATAGTAAAACAACATAACACACTAGTTATGAACAAACCACCGAAATTAGGACTTCAATTTAAACACGATAAAAGCTAAAGGAATCCCAAAGTTTATTCAAACTTTAAAAACAGATGCTTAAAATGTGATGTTAACAATTCCCTAATTTTAGGTCACTCACCTTTAGTGCAGAAATCATTGAAAGAGAAACGAAAAGATGCAGAAACTTGAAAGCACAATATTTCGAAACCCCTTTTTTTTCACAACTTGCAGAGTTGAAAATTTTCAAACACCTGCATTTGTCAAAGGAACCGATCAAATTATATCTAGTGAAATTTTTTGTTTTTTCAGAGACTGGTGTTAACAACTCCCTAATTTTAGAATCACTCTCCTTTAGTGCAGAAATCCTGTCCTTTCAGAGACTGATGTTAAAAAAAAGTATCAAATAACACAAAAGATCAACTGCATTGTATACAAGAGGAGAATGAGAATTAAGAAGGGCAGCAAGAGTCACTAAATCTCTCTAATTGTTAGAGCTATGACCTGTCCTTTCACATGTAATTAGGTTAATATCAAGTCAAAAACTATTAAGAAGGCCGCACCTCCTGAAATAAAAAACAAAACTCAACGACACATTCACAGTATCAATCTAAACGATATCCAGAAAAAAAGAAATGAACGGACAAAATCCATGTAAATATACAGAACAAACCAAAAAAGGAACTAAAGCCAGTAAGAAAATCACAAAACTCACCAAAAATGACACAGACCCGGCGACTTAAAAATCGATTCTAATAAAATCAAAAACCCAGTAATTCTGGCAGTCACCGTACCACTGAGAAAACATCAAAAACCAAAATCAGACGCCAAAAATCCATAAAATTAAACCAAAAGAGAAGTGAAAAAGGGGAGGGAGGCTAAAAAAATAGGCCCTTGCTATTAAAGAGAATGAAAAGGCCGAGAAGCATTTAAGACAAACCTAATTTTTATAGACCTGCCAGTGAATCTTCAGGGTTGATACCAAGATTTTGTCTCAACATAGCTAAAAGATTTAGACGCTGGTTACAGACCTACACCCTGGTATGCCAATGTGTTTCGCCAAACGAAGAACGTGATCCCATATGTTTTAACGCTCTCAATTTATGTTATATAATTAGTCTAAGATGTCACGGCCTAAAAAGGTATAGGGAAGCTCTCTCGATGAAATTAAAAAGAAAAAAGACATTCAAATACGTGCTGATGGAAAGTAAAGATGTATACTTTCTTCCTTAGGCGACTCTTCCTTGCTGCTTCTCCGTTCTGGGCCAGCCTACGTAGTGTCTATAGATAAGTTAGCTTAATCAGATTAGCATTTCAGATCGAAAATTACTTTCGAATAAAATCACTTTTACCAATAATCCAAATATTCTAACCTTTTGGTCACCAGTAGTTCTTTCCTTTGCCTGCTCTGTGGAATCCACTACCATTAGTGCGCCATGCTGCACTCCAACAAAATCGTATCTCATATTAATCCACTGACACTAAAAAATTAGAAAGCTAAATAAAGTTTACAGTAAAATATGCAGATTTAAAGCAAATCAACTTTAGATATGGGCCATGTTATTAAGGTAGTAATTGAATTGAAAACATTCTGGAAACTATCTTTTTAACCGACAAAGCGATATTCTAAATTACCATAATTTACGGGAGGGAGATTCGAACTATAATGCAAAGGGGCCGAGCCATGAGCCCAACTGACCAAACAAACGTCTACACGTTGTTTGAAGCTTGAAACAACATGGATGGGAATCCAAAATTCCAAATGATTCTCAATTCCACTAAAGCTATAGAAAGATTCCCATGAAAAAGTATGGTAGCTGTAGAATGTTGGAAAAGTGGGAGTATTGGATGGCTAGTGGTTTAGGCTAGTCAACTTTCTTTGTGTAAGTTAGGCAAGTTAGGTGAGTTAGGCAAGTTACACAAGTTAGGCTTATGTCTACTTTCTTTCCCTATATATAAGTTTCATCTTGTAATTGTTTCTTCATGAAATACACATCAAAAATTCTGCATGGTATCAGAGCAGGAACTCTAAAATCCTGGCTCTGTTGATCGTTTCCGCTAAGTTTCTTTTACTCTAAGCCAAGATGGCTGGAGAACGTTATGAAGCTGAGAGCTCGATGGATGCTTCAGCTCTACCTAACGTTGAAATCAACCCTAATCAACGTCTCAGTTCTATTTTGTTGAACGAATTCAACTATCTTCCCTGGAGCCGTGCTGTTTCTCTCGCACTTGGAGGGAGATCAAAGCTTGGCTACGTAAATGGTGCCATAAAAGCTCCAGCAGTCACTTCTCCTACCTACGAGTCGTGGCTATGTACAGACCAGTTGGTCATGTCTTGGTTGCTCAACTCAATGGAGCGTAGGATTGCTGAAATTTTCAGCTATTCTGAGTTGTCCATGCATCTCTGGAAGCAAGTCAAAGAGATGTATGGAAATCAAAATAATTCTGCCCGTGTCTTTCAACTTAAGAAGGATATTTCAAGCTTGCAACAAGGAGGAAATGCCTTTGTTCAACATCTTGGCAACCTTACAAGCATGTGGAATGAGCTTGATGTCTATCGTCCTCATACCACCGATGCCACCATGTTGATCAAGAGAGTAGAAGAAGACAAGATTTTTCAACTCTTGGCAAGCTTAGGCTCAGAGTTTGAAGATCTCAGAAGTCACATTTTAATGAATGCTGAACTTCCTTCATTCACTGGTGTTTGTGCCATCATTCAAAGGGAAGAAGTAAGGAGGAAAGTAATGAGCCAAGATGCTAAAAATCCTATTCATGAAACTAGGGCATATGTCTCCAACAACAAGCGTCCTGAGGGCAAAGTTTATAAGGGAAAAGACCAGATTTGAAGTGCAGCTACTGTGATTCACTTGGACATACAAGAGACAGGTGCTGGATTCTTCATCCAGAATTGAAGCCAAACTCCTTGAAGGAGACAAAGGGTCCCCAAAGACAAGTTAGGCAAAGTTAGGCAAGTTAGGCTTATGTCTACTTTCTTTCCCTATGTAGAATTTTTTATGTGTATTTCATGAAGAAACAATTATAAGATGAAACTTATATATAGGGAAAGAAAGTAGACATAAGCCTAACTTGCCTAACTTTGCCTAACTTGCCTAACTTTGCCTAACTTGCCTAACTTGCCTAACTCACCTAACTTGTGTAACTTGCCTAACTTACACAAAGAAAGTTGACTATCCTAAACCACTAGCCATCCAATACTCCCACTTTTCCAACACTCCCCCTCAAGCTGGATCGAGGGGATTCCTTGAGCCAAGCTTGGACAGAATGCGCATGAACTGAACTGTAGGAAGATGTTTAGTAAAAATGTCAGCCAATTGATCATGACTGCGAGTGTAATGAGTGTTGATGATGTTGGCTTGAACCTGTGCTCAAACATAATGACAATCCACTTCAATATGCTTCGTTCTCTCGTGAAATACAGGATTGGAAGCAATATGCATGGCAGCTTGATTGTCACATAACATAGATATAGGTTCCTTACTGTGAAAATCTAAATCAAACAGAAGACTTTTCAGCCAAATAAGTTCACAAGCAGTGGATGCCATAGCTCGATACTCAGCCTCTGCACTGGAACGAGCTACAACGCTTTGCTTCTTGCTGCACCATGTTACCAAGTTCCCACCTACAAAGGTACAAAAACCTGTGGTTGATTTGCGATCAAGAGAGTGCCCAGCCCAATCAGCATCTATGTAACCCATGATGGCAGTGCTGTCATTCTTTGTCATAAGGATCCCTCGACCAACAAACGCTTTTAGATAACAAAGAATTCTCTTCACAATCTGCATATGAACTGATGTAGGAGCATGCATAAACTGACTCACAATACTCACAGCATAGGAGATATCTGGCCGCGTGATTGTGAGATAAATAAGTTTTCCTACCAATCTTTGATACTCAGTAACATTGGAAAGAACTTCACTGTGAGTAGTGAGTTGCAGCTTACTATCCAGAGGAGTGCGTGCAGGTTTGCAATCCATTAAGTTAGATTCCTTCAAGAGATCCAGGATATATTTTCTTTGATTGAGAAAGAGACCTTGCTGTGAAGTGGCAAGTTCAATACCAAGGAAATATTTGAGGCGCCCCAAATCCTTGATTGCAAATTTGTTTCGAAGAGCAAGCTTGAGAGATTGGATTTCTGCATCACTGTCACCTGTCACTATGAGATCATCTACATAGATTAAAACAATGATTTTTCCACCTGAGCCATTACAAACAAATAGTGAGGAATCTGCACTGCTTCTTTGGAAGCCAAACTCTTCAAGGATTGAGCTTAGTTTTGCATACCAGGCACGTGGAGACTGTTTCAGACCATAAATGGATTTGTGCAGTTTACAAACCATGTCAGGATCGCTCGATTGAGGATGCCCTGGTGGTAGTTTCATGTACACTTCCTCCTCTAATTCCCCATGCAAAAAAGCGTTCTTCACATCCATTTGATAGAGAGGCCAAGATTGATTCACAGCAACTGACAAGAGAACCCTTACAGTGTTCATTTTGGCTACGGGAGCAAAGGTTTCCTTGTAATCCAAACCATAAGTCTGAGTAAAGCCACGAGCCACTAAACGAGCTTTGTGTCTTTCAATAGTCCCATCTGAGTTGAACTTTGTCTTGTACACCCAACGGCTACCCACTGCTTTCTTCCCTGTGGGAAGTTTAATTACACTCCAGGTTTTGTTGTCATGAAGAGCTTGTAGTTCGTCCCTCATTGCAGTTTGCCAAACTTTATGTTTACTTGCTTCTTGAAATGTTTGTGGTTCATGAGTATGATCCAAGACACTAAGAAAGGAGATATGAGAGGGTGAAAACTGCTTATAGGAAACAAAATCTGGAGAGGATACCTAGAGGTGTAGGTGACATAATCATGTAGTCGAAGTGGGGGTTGACGAACCCTAGAAGGGTTTCGACGAATCTGGACTGGAGGTTCAACATTTGTGACTTGGGAGGGAGCATGTTCAGGTGATAGACTTGTAGTGTCACATGATGGAGGATTTTCTTGGTAGTATGGGACACTAGGCAATGGAAACATATCACTCAAAAACTCCCCCTGATCTGCATCACTTAGTTTCTTTGAGAAGTAGGACATATTTTCATTAAACCTTACATCCCTTGAAACTAAAAGCTTATTTGTGATTGGATTGTAACACTTGTAGCCTTTTTGAGTGGATGAGTAACCCAAGAAAATACATTTGATAGCTCTAGGATCTAATTTATCATGATGAGGGGATTTGTTGTAAACAAAGCAGGTGGAGCCAAAAACTCTCAAGTGTGAAAGATCAATTTTTCTACCTTTTAGCATCTCATATGGGGACTTGAAACTGAGTACTTTGCTAGGCAATCTATTAATAAGATAGGCAGCTGTAAGTACTCCTTGTGACCAAAATTTCTTGGGTACATTAATATGAAACATGATTGATCTTGTCTTCTCAAGGAGATCTCTATTTTTTCTTTCGGCCACTCCATTTTGTTGAGGTGTGCCAACACATGTTGTTTGATGCAAGATGCCATGAATACTCAAGTATTGAGACATGTTATGGGACATATACTCAGTGCCATTGTCGGATCTTAATATATGAATTTTTTATGCAAATTGAGTGCCAACCAGTTTATGAAAATCTTGAAAAACAATTGGAAGTTCACTCTTAAATTTCAAAAGATACAACCAAGTCATTTTTGTGAAATCATCAACAAAGGTTACAAAATATCTATATCCATCAAAGGACTCTAGTATTGGACCCCAAATATCTGAATGAATGATTTCAAACGGATGACTGGCTTTATTGGTGGAAGACTCAAAAGGCAACCTGGAAAATTTAGACAAATGACAAACATCACAGTGCAACTTGTCTTTGCACAATTTTGGGAATAAAAAAGACATCACTTTTTCAGAAGGATGAGCCAAATGTTGATGCCAAAGTTGTTGATCTTGAGACACACTCGAACTGACTTGAAAAACCTTGGGATCCTTAGTATCTTTAGCTAAGTAGTAAAGACCATTCAAAAAGAAGCCTTCACCAATCGTTCTCTTGGTGATGATGTCCTGAAAAACAACATTGTGGGGAGAAAAAATAGCTAGACAGTTTAGAGAATTGGTGATGGCTCCTATTGATAGAAGTTGAAAAGAAAATGAAGGAATGTAAAGAGCTGATGACTCTATGTGTTTTGAGAGTAAGTTGACCTTTCCTTTTCCTACAACTAAGGCACCCTTTCCATTGGCTACTGACACTTGAGACGGTTTTGACAATGTTTTGAAATCATGCAAGTTATTAATTTGATTTGTCATATGATCCGTAGCACCTGAGTCAATGATCCAATAATCATGTTCATTACTAGCATTTAAGGCAGTAGAGAAGGCACTTGAAATAACTGGAATATCCTTCTGCGAAACATGATCATGCTCAGCCAAGAAACCAGCAAATTGTCCAAGTAAGGCAGTGTGATTCTTTTCTTTAGCTACTGTAGCTTCATGAGCTTCATCTCCATTGTTATGCAGCTGTTTGTTATGAAGATATGCTGCAAAATCATTGATTAGTGTTGTAGGATTGGTAGTGAAGTTTACCATTCCTTCAGTCGAAGAGATAGCTGCATAATTTGCCTTGTAGCCATTGTTACTCAAATGTCTTTGGGGACCCTTTGTCTCCTTCAAGGAGTTTGGCTTCAATTCTGGATGAAGAATCCAGCACCTGTCTCTTGTACGTCCAAGTGAATCACAGTAGCTGCACTTCAAATCTGGTCTTTTCCCCTTATAAACTTTGCCCTCAGGACGCTTGTTGTGGGAGACATATGCCCTAGTTTCATGAATAGGATTTTTAGTATCTTGGCTCATTGCTTTCCTCCTTACTTCTTCCCTTTGAATGATGGCACAAACACCAGTGAATGAAGGAAGTTCAGCATTCATTAAAATGTGACTTCTGAGATCTTCAAACTCTGAGCCTGAGCTTGCCAAGAGTTGAAAAATCTTGTCTTCTTCTGCTCTCTTGATCAACATGGTGGCATCGGTGGTATGAGGACGATAGACATCAAGCTCATTCCACATGCTTATAAGGTTGCCAAGATGTTGAACAAAGGCCTTTCCTCCTTGTTGCAAGCTTGAAATATCCTTCTTAAGTTGAAAGACACGGGCAGAATTATTTTGATTTCCATACATCTCTTTGACTTGCTTCCAGAGATGCATGGACAACTCAGAATAGCTGAAAATTTCAGCAATCCTACGCTCCATTGAGTTGAGCAACCAAGACATGACCAACTGGTCTGTACATAGCCACGACTCGTAGGTAGGAGAAGTGACTGCTGGAGCTTTTATGGCACCATTTACGTAGCCAAGCTTTGATCTCCCTCCCAAGTGCGAGAGAAACAGCACGGCTCCAGGGAAGATAGTTGAATTCGTTCAACAAAATAGAACTGAGACGTTGATTAGGGTTGATTTCAACGTTAGGTAGAGCTGAAGCATCCATCGAGCTCTCAGCTTCATAACGTTCTCCAGCCATCTTGGCTTAGAGTAAAAGAAACTTAGCGGAAACGATCAACAGAGCCAGGATTTTAGAGTTCCTGCTCTGATACCATGCAGAATTTTTGATGTGTATTTCATGAAGAAACAATTACAAGATGAAACTTATATATAGGGAAAGAAAGTAGACATAAGCCTAACTTGCCTAACTTTGCCTAACTTGCCTAACTTGCCTAACTTGCACAAAGAAAGTTGACTAGCCTAAACCCCTGGCCATCCAATACTCCCACTTTTCCAACAGTAGCAGTCTAGCAGACACATATGCTCATGAAACAGAGACCACAGAGAGAGATGGTGATACATGGTTTTTGTCATCAATGTCAACATCCGTATAAGTGTCAGTCCGCTGGCTGTTGTCGGCCATGGCTGAATTATCACCCCAATTCTCAAATTGTCCGTTTCCAGACGTCGTCGTCCCTTTCTGTTGCTGGTACATGTATGGCTGCTGCTGTCCTGTGTCCACACACCCTCTTCCTCCTGTTCCGGTTATAGTTGATCCTATGTCCAAACACCCGCCAACGTTCAAGGTCCCGTAGTGCAAGCTATCAGGTACACCGCCAACATTGTTTGCTTTTAAGCCGAACATGGAGCCTACACCAGATTAAAACCCATATGTTAGAGAGAGAAAGAGACAGAAAGGGGGGAGGGAGAGAGAGATAGGGGATACTTGGGCTTAAAACAACAGCATCATCGTGAGGGAAGGCAGTGGCAGACTGTTCAAGCTCTCTAAGATCCGTAAAACGAGTTTGGTTCCGGTCACTGTCGTCTCTCCTGTTTTTTCACATCGCAGAAAAAACAGAGCAATTGGGTTTATCTTTTACTGCTAAAAATCTGTATACTCCCATAAATTTCAAGACTTTATGTTTTTTACGCACAACCCATTTCTCATACGCCATTAAAACAAAACCCAGTAGAAGAAAAAAACGTAAACAAAAAACAGTAAGAAGAGGGGAGAGAGAGACCTGAAATAGGAGGAGAGGGAGTAGAATTCTGGGTTTGTTGACGCCGCTTTGAAGCACTGCATTTTTTTTTTACTGATTGGGTGGTGATTCCTTCTGCCTGTATCACTTTAAAGCAAAGAAAAGGTAAAAAAAGACGATCTTCATACGACCTTTTAATTTCAATTCCCTCAACAAACTCAAGTATAGGTAGAAAGATCGTCAGGAGAGGATCAACTTTCTCTCTTGGGCCTAGACCAAATTCCGGCGGGATTGGGCGGAATCAGCAAAACTCCGCCGAAAAACCGTCACTGTTCTAGGCTCCAATCTTTGACCACAGTTGATTTTGAGGTGTGGGTGTCATATCAGATGGAAGAGGATTCTGATACGAATCTATAGGCTCCGACCTTGCGCGATTTCGTTGCCGTATGAAAAAGTTATGATGAAATGAAGTTGGAAGAATTAAGGAGGAGGAGAGGAAAAACAGCAGTGCAGCTGCTGATCTGCACGCAGGGAGCAAAAGGGAAAAGCAGAAATCAGGAAAGCAAACCGACAGAGAAAAGCTTGGGTATGGCGAAGGAGGAGAGAGAGGACTTTTAGAGAGAGAATCACAGAAGCAGAAAGGACCGAGCGGGAATGAAGCGGTGGAGGAGGAGAGCGGTGGAAGACTGTAGGCTGATTGAAGATGCAGGATATTATTAAAAAATAAATTTACAAAATTACCCTTGCTTTATTTTCTGCATTCATTTTAGCCCGTGGCCTTCTTTAATCATGGACTGGGCCGTAATGACAAAGTAAATTTTGTGTGTACTTATTCTAGCAAATCTCATCATTTTTATCATTTTAACTTCCATAATATGCCATACTTGTCCAAAAAAAACTTCCATGATATGCCATAGAGTTAAGCTATCTTACAGCATCCAAGTTTCTCCTTTTAGATTTATTTATTCATAATCTGATTAATCAGACTTTGGACATGAAAACTAGCAAAGCAAACATGAGCACTTATCAAGGCTACAATATCATATTAGCTACTGATCTGGGTTAGCAGTGCGACCGTACAGGGCCCTACAAATTAAGAGCACCGAAACTTTTATGTTGGCCTATATACAAGAAATTTTTTTCGTTTTCCATGCATATTGTGAGGAGGTCACTAAAATTGATCAGTTATATTAGTCATACATGCTCCAAAAGAGGAGATGTATCTATTTTACTCTTTGCAAATAGTAATGTTAGAAGCAAAGACAGACATCCAGCTGATATAGCTTATTTAAGAACAGAAGCATACATCCCTTACAAATATTAGAAGCAAAATTACTTGACCATATATAACATGGTATAGGAAAACCAAATTATACATACATATATCTCTTTAAACAGTTGGTGTTTTGAAGCTTCCCATCATTTTGGTAAACTCATTCATGTCAATTAAACCGTCACCATCAGAGTCCACAGCTTTCACCATATTCCTACAAGCCCCAAGGCTGCAATTCTCTCCCAACTTCTTCAACACCAGAGACAACTCCTCTGCACTTATTTTCCCATTCCCATCCAAATCGAACACTCGAAACGCGCTTTCGATGTCCGCCTTTCTCGCCTCATCATTTCCCATGTTGAACGTTTCCACAAACTCGGTGAACCCAATGAAGCCATCCCCATCAGAGTCAAGGGCCTTGAATGTCTTGGCAATCTCACCCTCTGCAATGTCTTTGTCCAGGGTCTTGAGAGCCGACTTGTACTCCTCCCTGCTGATTCTACCATCTTTGTTCATGTCGAATTTATCGAACGCATATCTTACTTCCTCCACTTTTGGTTGGGATGAAGGCCTTGAAAAACGAGACCTTTTAAACCTTTCTTTAGAGAAGCTCACTTGGGTTGTTTCTTTGGAGATATTACTCATTTGAGGAGCTGGTTTGTTTGGAGGCTTTCTTGGAGTGCCATATTGAAACCTGAAAAAGCTGAAATTTGACATTTTTGTTTTCTTCAGATGAAATTAAATTGTAATATATATGACTAATGCGATGAATACTACTACATGCATGAAACTACCATCTTATATAACGTGTTGGGGTCTTACCTGTTGAGGAATAATATAAAGAGAGAGATTCACGCGCATTGTCAAAGCAAATTCGGATTCAAAGTTATACAAAAAAAAAAAAAGAGCACAACATGAAATTGGTTGATGTATTCTTATTCCACACTCACTTTCCGATAAAATTCATTGAAGAAAGAAACAACTCAAGGAATTATACACACACACACATGGTCTTTAAGGGAAGGGATTTGCATTACTTAACCTAAATCCGAACCGTCTATTTCCAAGTTGCATCTCATAGATCATGCATGTGACAAATCAATTCAATTCGAAACATTTGCCCATTTGATTGTCATGATGAAATTTTAATGTTTCTTAGAACATACTGTTCATTAATTGTTTTGACCTCAATTAGATCTATGAAGTAAAAATTGAAAATAAACGGTTCAAATCATTGATATTCATACCCACAACGTCCCTATTTTTGCAAATTGTAATAAAATGATAATCTTGGTGATTTCTATTCCAAACCTCAATTTTGGTATATGCCATGACGCCACCAAATAAAGTTGCACATTCTTGTGTTAGTTGAGTGGAATATTCTTTAATCAACACCATATTGGTAAAGGATTGCTCATCTAATATCGATAATTAATTGATTATATCTCAGAAAAAGGCTAAATAAAAAAATAAAATAAAAAAGGAAAGGAAAACATGCATATTATATGGAATTTATGTTAAGGATTTTTGTCAACGGGCAAGTAGTAATGTTTAACTCTAGGAAATAAATATGTTAATCAACTCTTATTGATAATCTAATCATCAACAACCATATCATTTAGCTTACAAAATTTGATTTAAAAATTTAATTTACCTAGCATTACCCATAACTCTAGTACTCTTAGTCTATATCAGTAGGGCTGGGTTCGGTTCAAAACGGTTTGGTTCAACCTTTTTTCAGTTTGGTTTTTTCCAGTTCTATTTTGGCCCGTTTCGGTTTTTTTTTTTTTTTTCCTTCAATAGCAAAAAAAAATCCCTAAGAAAACAAAACTTGCAGCCATTTTGTAATACATCTTCCAGAGGAGTATAAATAAATTCAAAGTTCCATTCCAAATTTCCAATAAAATCAAAGACATTGACAAATTGAAGCAGGATTAAATCTATATAATCTTCAAATCCATCTAGAAAAATTATAAGACACATTAAACCACTCATAAGCTTCAGGTTGCTTGGCTGATAATTGATCCCGGATTAAGCTTTCAAGGGAAAAAGATTGTCTTAATAAACTGCAATGATGCATTAGTTAAACATATTGAAAATCTTAAACCAAATAAGAGGAAATCTTTGGGTTAATATATATATATATATATATATATATATATATATTGCATATTCTAATAGGGAATTGTTATTAGCACTCAAAAAATCTAGATTTATGAACAAACCTTTGAAATGATGGTGTGAAATGCAGATGTATGAACAAACCTTTGATGTAAGAAGTCAAGCCCTTGAAATGATATTTCCAGCAGCAAGATCCCAAAGTAGCATTTTAATCCTAAATCTAACTAGAGCATGGTGGTACAATTTACAACATTTGACAAGGGAAGCCAAACAATAAATATAGACTTCACATAAGGTTTGACCCAGATGACGAAGACATATAAATATATAAATATATATATATATATATGGATAATACTTTACATCCCACATGGAGAATGCACATTTATCACTATTTACGAATAATGTCAGCCTTTAAATTTCATAATTAGAACATTTTAGTTTTTTAATCTTCATTTGAAGATCATCCTTACAGAAAAATTATTCGAAATGGAGATTGATAGTGATCCAAATATATCACATTGATGGACGGTTCATAATGAATATGTTACTTGGTACTCACATCATCCATTGATACATTTAGACGTGTTGGTACCATAGTATATTGGGCCTTATTACTTGGGCTTCCAGACTTTGAGCCCATGATTCATGTAAAATGGGAGGAGCCCTTAGTCTATAAAAGGGCCTCCTCACCCTCACAATCCTCAAGTCTCATCCTCACATACAAAGCCATAAGGCTCATAAACAGAGAAACTCTCTCAAACTCTCTCTTTCTCTGGAGAACTCCCCCTCACACTTGTAATCCATACATACAGTTACAGAGAAATACGATCAACATTAGTGTGGACGTAGCCCAAATATTGGGGTAAACCACGATACATCTTGTGTTCTTTACTTTCTTGTAGATTCACGGTCGGATTTACGTTGTTCTAAGACCCTTCCGGTTTTGTGCATCAACATTTGGCACCGTTTGTGGGAAATGACATGAAAAGCTATGTCGGTTTTCTTTCATTTTTTCATCTCACCATCATGAGACCTCACCACACTCCACTGTGAATCTGCACAACCCGATATCCTACTCGATCTGTAACCAGGGATTTCAGAGAGACCAGAATATGCAGATGCACATGAGACGCCACAAAGCCACCAACCGGTTTATCCTCCTTAACGGTCTAGCTAAAACCGAGCACACGTCCATGGGACTTATGAAGGAGAAGAGGAAAACATTGGAGCGTTTCCAGCCGAACTCGCAGAGGGCCTGACCCAAATCCGCATTTCATGAAACCCAACAAGTTCAATTCCAAATTTCCATCCACAAACAAACAATGTTTTCACAAGAACAAACCAGAAGCCAGAAAAACCTCAAAAGAAACATGACTTACAGTTCGAAACGAGCCATGGCGGAGCTCAGGCACTCCATCCCAATGGGGGTTCGAGCCATCCCCAAGACGACGACGACAGTCGCGGTCAGCCCCCCTTCAAAGATTGCGACCATCATTTCCTATCCTATTTCCAATCCAACTGCCCTTCGATTTTCGACGACTCTAACAGCTCCAGGATCTCACTCTTTATTGTCATCGCCGTCGCAATCCTCGGCCTATTCTCGATTCTAGCGATCGTAAAATGAGTGAATGCTCCTTACTTGTGTAAAAAAAATGGCATTACTCTTCACTGTTCTCATGTCAAGAAATCGCCTTCGCTGTGGGAGAATCCGTATTCAGCAACCACATCTTGAAAGCCATGTGCCGAGCGCCGCCTTGGTGGGATTTCAGATCTTCCACTCGAAAATGAAACAACTAGCAGGACCGGATTTGGAAAGACCAAACGTGAGATCTCCTGCCTCGACCCCCACCATCATCATCGTCACCAAAATGACGACGTCGCTGTCGCAAAAGGAGAGGAAGCAGACAGTGATGTCGTGGTCGTGGTCGTGGTCGTTGGTGTATGGGTTGATGTTGTTTGGGCTGGGCCTGATTTCGCTATTCACTGGTCACGTGGCATCTGATCTCGAGTGGTACTCACAGCGCTTGGTCATAAACAGAAAGCAGAATGGAAATGGGCGTGAGGTAATTGATGTTTGGAAGTCTAGTTACTCGAAATTCTACTATGGGTGCAGTAAAAAAACGCCTCGCTATGCTCCCGACGCACCTCTATGGAAGGAGATGGATGCTCGACGTCAAAATGATGGATGTAAGTTGACTGTAGAGATCAGTTTTCCTGCTGCCAACCCCTGCAATTTTGAAAGTTGCAGAAAATGGGGTGGGAAACAAAAACCCCACCCACTACTCGATCAATTTCGGAGATCATTGCAGAAAGCAGAAAAACCGAGAAAAAGCAGAAAGCAAGGGTGGAATAAAGGAAAAAGAGGAAGGAGAAAAGCACTTGGATAATTATACTAACCTTTTACAGCTGGAGTACACTGACCTTTTGGTAGGGTTTGCGTTGCTCACCCATGTTGTAAACCTGCAATGCAGCAGAAAAAGAAAAAGACTTGTGTTGAGTGCAAGAAGCTTTATCAAAAGCTACAACACCACCCAATTCACGGATGTTGATGTTGATGTGAAGGGAGAAATCTCACTGTTGCCAAGTCCAGCAGTTTTTTTTTTTTTTAATGATGTGATTTATTTTTCTTATTTTTTGGAGACATCTGTATAACCCCACTAGAGGGTAATCATAAATAAAGAAAGAAGGCAGCATGCCAAAAAAAAAAAGGGCTGGAATGTTATGTGGAGGGTGAAGGCCTATATGCCCAAAAGCGTCAGGCCCTATAGCTTTAAACTCCAACCTCCATCCCTTCACTTAAGGTCCACCCTCTATTATCACCAACAAGGTGATCAAAAGTACGTCCAGTATTCCAAAATTATTCGGCAGCCTGCCGCTATTATCACCAGCCTGTTGGTTAAAAGTACGTCCAGTACTCCAAAATTATTCGGCAGCCTGCCGCTATTATCACCAACCAGGTGATCAAAAGTACGTCTAGTACTCCAAAATTATTCGGCAGCCTGCCGTTATTATCACCAACTAGGTGATCAAAACTACGTTCAGTACTTCAAAATTATACATGAACATCACTCATGTCAATCATACATAAACATTCATGAGCATCACTCATGTCAACATTCATGAGCATCACTCATGTCAACATCCATGAGCATCACTCATGTCAATCAACATAAACATTCATGAGCATCACTCATGTCAATTAGCTTTGAAAACTTCATTTACAGAGCTCCAGCTTCGAAAGCTTCATTTACAGAGCTCCAGCCTCGAAAGTTTCATTTACAAAAGCTCCAGCTTCAAAGCTTCACTTTCACAGCTTCACCTACAAAGCTTCAGTGCATGGTATACAAAGACTACCTTCGAACAACCGCCACTTCGGCCCATACATGGATTTAATTTTAAGTCTCCAGCCAACATCTTCTATTGATTGAAGACTTGTGGGACTACACTATGTACCATATATTGGGCTTTCGCAACTGGGCCTCATGAAAAATACTTGGAGGACTTGACCCATTATTCATGTATTGAGGAGCGAACCCTTATTTTATAAAAGGGTCTCCCTCACCTTTATTAGAGAGCATCGCCGCCAGCTGAGCAACCGCCTCGCCGCGAGCATCACTTCTAACCCATCACTTATGTATTAAGGAGCGAGCCCTTATTCTATAAAAGAGACTCCCTCACCATCATTAGAGAGCATCGCCGCTTGCTGAGCAACCACCTCGCCGCGAGCATCCACTCTAGCCCATCATTTATGTATTGAGGAGCGAGCCCTTATTCTATAAAAGGGACTCCCTCACCATCATTAGAAAGCATCGCCGCCTACTGAGTAACCGCCTCGCCGCGAACATCAACTCTAACCCATCATTTATGTATTGAGGAGGGAGCCCTTATTCTATCAAAATGACTTCCTTACCTTCAACCCTACAAGCCGAGCCAACCAAGGCAACATAAGCCACAAGCCGAACAGCCTTGCAACATGTGCTAGTTCTAGTTGAGCATCATTCCACATTGAGCACCGTCCCATATCGAGTATCAGTTTTAGACGACATCTAGTTACTTCGACCTACACATGGACTGAATTTCAAGTCTTCAGCCAAAAGACTCTCTTGATTGAAGACTTGGGGGACTACTGTTGCTACCATATTATATTGGGCCTCATTACTTGGGTTTCCAGACATTGAGCCCATGATTCATGTAAAAGGGAAGGAGCCCTTAGTCTATAAAAGGGTCTCCTCACCCTCACAATCCTCAAGTCTTATCGTCACATACCAAGCCACAAGGCTCACAAACAGAGAAACTCTCTCAAACTCTCTCCCCCTCACACTTGTAATCCATACATACAGTTACAGAGAAATACGATCAACATCAGTGTGGACGTAGCTCAAACATTGGGGTAAACCACGATACATCTTGTGTTCTTTACTTTCTTGTAGATTCACGGTCGGATTTACGTTGTTCTAAGACCTCTCCAGTTTTGTGCATCAACAGGATGCATAAATAATCTCTGGTTCGAATACTTTTTTTTATAAAGATGATCTTCAAATGAAAATTAAGAAATTGAACTGTTTTGATTATTAAATTTATGTGGTGAAAATACGTTATTTTAAGGGGTGAGATATGTGCATTCCGCCCATGGGGATGCAAGTATTATCCGATGTATAATATTTGTGTCAAGTTTGATTCCTATTTATAGTTTGCACATTGTTCTGCTTAGCTTAATCTCCCTCCTCCTATGATATTTTTTTTTAAATTATTATTATTATTAAGGGAAAGGGAGTATTTGAAACTACTACAATAATGTAGAGATGGGAGTTTCGAACGTGAGATGCATTGATAGAAATCCAACATCTTAACCGTAAAGATATTGGACCACATGCAAACTAATCTCTCACTTTTTCCTCTTATGGCATGTGTACTAAACTTTAGAATTATACCTATTCATTGACAAATGTATTCTCAACTTTTGCACAGTCAAGTGGAGCTTCACGACTTGTACCCACATAAAGTGGTTTGTCAAAAGCTTCCTAATTCAAGAAATCGAACTTGTGAGTATTCAACAACTCACTGGAAGGAACAATATTGTGGTTGGTGCTATTGAAAATAAAACCTCCATAAGCATCAAAGTTAGAACATTCAGGGTTCTAAGACATGATTTGGTTTAGTTTGCATGAAAAACTTTGGGGTTTCCTTGGGTGTATTGTTTTATGTAAACTTCGGGTTTCAAAGGCACTAAATACGAAACTACAGGTTCGAGCTTAGATGAACTTCTGGTTCATAAAAAGGGCAGCTGCAAGAATACAAGATACAATATACATCTAAGTGTAGTGAATTTGATATTGCTTTAGGAACCCAAGTGTGAGTAGTTTCGGAGCTATGAAAGGATGTCAACGATTCACATAAAAGACATACTATTGCATCATTAGTTCCAAAAAGTGGAATGCAAGCCATTTTGGATTTTTGTCAAATTAATGGACTATTGGTGACTTAAATTAATTTTATAGATCGGAAACATACGGGGTCAATCTTGGAAACAAATTAATGATATTCGGGTCATATTCACTTTAGATGACTTAAGGTTAAATGATTAAGAAAACATAGCCTAATTAGGCTTGAGTCGATGACACCCCAACATAATTTGGTGCGGCCGCGAAGCTATGAAGCCAAAAATTAATATTAAGTCGAGAAAACGTAGCAGCCCAGCAAGTTGTGATGCCTGCTAAAAAAGGATCTGGAGCAAAAACTTCATGTTGTTGGGCTTGGGCGGGATGATGCAGGCTTGTTGCAGAGCACGGGCCAAGGGGAACAGCCAGCAACAAGTTTCAAGCTTGGTTAGATAAAGGTAACCCGAGGGGAAAAGGTTGCCCAACGAGTGGATCAGTTGGACTGGCCTGTCCAGCAGAGAAGGGAGGCCCAAAATGGGCAAGTCTTGCACTCAGCAAGTTAGAGGGTTGATGTTTGGGTCCAGATGCCAATGGCGTTGTTTTGTTCATGAGACAAAGCTTTCAACTCGATGCGGACTCAGAGGCGGCGTGGCGGTGCGACTTCAGGTCGCTACTCGACCACGATTTCCCTTTTTTGTTTTTCTCATTTTTCCTAAGTTTTTAGAACCCTAATTTGTGCTTCTATTTTTTTTTTGGTTTCTTTGACTCACATAATTCCACACAACAATTTCATAAAAATATAACATATATTGCACAAATATTAATTGCGTGTGCATTAACATACTTATATATATATATATATATATATATACACACAAAGAGCTTAAGGGGAGGGATCCCCATTTTTTGAAAAAAATGGGGATTAGGTGTGGGCCCCTTAAGCTCTCTGTGTGTATATATATATATATTGAAATGAGAATTGTTATTAGTACTCTAAAAATCTCATTTAACACTCCTCACAAGTGTATTTTTCTTTGTAATTATAGAAAGTTTGGAGTGCCAAATGAGATTTTTTGAGTGCTAATAACAATTCCCTATTAGAATATGCAATATATATATATATATATCATAGTAAAACTATGAAATAATAGACTGGGGTTCATGTATCATGGAGAATATCTCCATACAAATACGGGTTTATAAAATATCTAGTCTATGTATTGGAAGAACCTAATTGGTTGAAAACGAAATAAAACCTTTGAATTTATAGGAGATCCTTCTTAAAAATTTGAAATTCCAGCTCCGATGTGTTGTATCACGTTCAGTATAAGAAAAACCAAATATAATCAATATAAGCATACTAACATAATAAATAAAAAGTTAATCATAATAACAATGATTGAAATGCAATACTCCCCTAAATAAAGATGAACAAACTCTTTTTAGCGCAGCGTCAAGAGCGTGCTAATAATGTGTTATAAGCCTATTTAATTGAAGAACTATAGAGAGATTGGAAGAGAGGGTGTGGCGAGAAGTAGAAAGAATTGAGTGAATTCTGATGTGTGATTGCTCATCTCATTGTGCCTTTATTTAAGTAAGATAAGTGTTCCTCTTTAAGTATTACAATACAATTAGAAAACTATCTAAAAGAGACTCATTTTTACCTTTCACACTCATCTCGATTTTCAGTCGTCAGATCAAATGAATTGAAGAAGATCAATTGACAAAAATTAACAAAGATGTGTAGAAAGTAAAAATAGGTGTATAAATAACATTACACATTGGTAGAATATGGTAAAGATTTGTATCCACTTTGTTATATTTTTAATTTTGCTAATAGCTTGCCTTTGTCGTAACCAAGGTATAAAATATCGATGATATCGGAAATATCGGTAGTCCAAAAATACGGAAATTTCGATGGATATATCGGGATATTATCAATATCGATAAAAATTGAATAAAAACCACGGAAATTGTAAGAAAAACTTGGAAATTTTTATTGAAACTTTGCAGGATGTTTATTTAGTCAATTATCTATTAGTTTATCACAAAAAATTGGAAGGAAATACATTGCATGATAGATATAACTGATTTAAGTTGATTATATAGCGAGTTGGCAAACATTGTGAGTGTAGAAAATATGTAGTAATTAATGAAAGAAGTTTAAACATACCATAATCATTTATATATAATGAATTAGTACAATATTTTACACTTTATACATTGCATGGTAAGATACATGAGTGACTTAGCAAAGTCTAAAATATCGATGATATCAGAAATATCGGTAGTCCAAAAAAATATCGATAGTCTAAAAACATGAAAATTTCGATGAAAATATCGGGATATTATGGATATTTTAGACCATGGTCGTAACTCAAGTTTTGAAAAAGCTTGAGCGAGATTTAAGGTAGAACAAATTATGTTGTCGGTTGCATGGTGAGGTTTATGGGACCCATTACAGGATAAGATGCCGCTTACGACTCACATATTGTAGGACCCACATTAATGGACAATATTTTGACCCATGACGAAACATTTCTCTCTCTCTCTCTGACAAAGTGAAAGTCTTTTATTTTTTAGAAATAAGACCAATATTAAATTATTGTTTAGCATTTATATTAACACTAGTACTTTGACTTATAAATTATAGTTAAAAAACCATATATCTTTGATAATATTCTTTAACTAGATATTTTGCATAGTGTGATATTAGGAAGGCGATTTATTTAAACTATATTTTGTAAATCGTATAATGTGGTTGTTGATGATTAAATTATTACTGAAGTGTTGATTAACATGCATTTTTTTATTGGTGAAATATCACATAATTTGCAAATATGATCTAAAATGTTGGTTTACCTGTTATTACTATTTTGTTGTGATATAATTTTTTTGATTGTCTAACAGGAGAAAATTATTCATGTATTTTCTCTTTTTAGTTGTTAAGGTTTTGAATAGACCAAAATGAAGACTGGAAAAGCTTCAACTTAATGGGGTCCGAGAGAGGTTGTACAAATCGTTTTTGTTACTTGCTTGCACATGATATGCAAATATAATAAAGAAAATTTTATTTTATTTAAACATAAACATAACCTTAAAAAGGTTAAGCTTTATTAAGAAAGAAAACAAGAGACAAGGGCAAGTCCATTGATAGATATCTTGATTTCCTAATTAACTAGCATAATAGCATATACTAAGTCCTCATAGAATTCGTTCGCTAAAATCTCCTCCACACCAGCACTAGTGAGCTCTCTAGATCTCTCCACTAGTGCCACCCAGTCAGTCCTGATCAACACAATCACCATCACAACAAAGCAAACCATCTGGGCAGCTAGAAGGCCTAACCATAGGCCCAACAAGCCTAAATGCATCACAAACGCCATTAAAAGTGCCATAGGTAACCCAACAACATAGAAAGCACCAAAATTGATAATCGCACCCAACATTGGCCTCGCACTACCTTTCAACACACCACAAACAGTGGTTTGAGGGCAGTTCCCAAGCTCACACAACCCTACCACAGGCAACACAGAAGCAGTCAGTGATATAACCGCTCGATCAGCCGTGAAAATTTCCCCCCAAACATTCTGCATTGTGAGCAAGAAAGTGGATGTTATAAGCCCTGTGAGAATGGAAAAATACAATGCAATAAACGATGATTGCTTAGCTTGTTTTGGATAGTTGGCGCCTATCTCATTCCCCACCCGAGTCGACACAGCTTGACTTAACGCATAGGGGAATTGGTAGACCAACGCGGTGGCCTGAATTATAATTCCCATGGTAGACATAGCTTCAGCTGCATTACTGAGAAACCCTGATAGGATTATCATAATCTCATACCACCACCACTCTAAGCACACAGAAACACAACTTGGGACTGCTTGACATATAATTTGGCTCCAGCCATTGAAGCAACATCGGATGGACCACCATTGCCGTGTGTTTGTGCTGATATTTGAAACACACAAGTATAGAATAAGAGTTATGAGACAGCTCATGTCGGTTAAGGTTCCAGCAAGGGCAACACCCCGAATGCCTAAGCCAAAATGCCATGCAAGGATATAGCTGGCAGGGGCATGAATCACAAGGGCCACTGCAGCACTAAGCATTAAAGGGAATGTGATGCTTTGGGTTCTAAGGTGGATTCTGAGGGGATTTATGATGGATTGGAAAAATAAAGTTGGGATAGAGAAGGTGAGGTAGGTTGTGGCTGTGGATGAGATTGTTGGGTTTTGGCCCGAAAAGATAAGTAACGGCTCACAATTGAACCACAAGATGGAAATGGGGATAGAAGTGAAGATGAGGATGGTGATGGTGCGTTGGAAGATGTGAGTCATGAGAGGCCATTGTTGGGCTCCAAATGCCTGTGATGAGATCCCTTCCATGCCTGAAGCGAGGCCGGCAAGAACCGAGTAACCGCTAATGTTGGCCACACTAATGGCTAGGCTCCCTCCTGCTAATTCCCCCTTTCCCGATTTTCCCAAAAATAACATTGAAATCGCTAATTTTGCATACACCATGAGGCCTGTCAAAATCATTGGCAGAGCTATGTTGTATAGCTGCTTGATCTCTTCAAGAACCTATTCAAATCAATTAAACAAAAAATAATGAATATAATTCAGACGCACAAAAAAAAAAAAACATACATGCAAATATGGTACGAAAAAAACAAAAACGTTTCATAAAACTTACCGTTGAAGAAATGGTGGATGGCCAATGCTGAGAATCTTGTCCATCTTCTTCATCGTCATTAATGGGGTGGTCGAATAGCTTGGACAAAAGCAGAAAATATATATGTGAGGTAGCTTCACCAATCTTGTTACACCTCATCTCAAATTGGCTAAACAAGATTGAAATTTTTGTGTAGATCTCAATGACTAAATTGATGAAATGGAGCGGGACTCAAATTAAGGAGAGAAAGATGGTTTATTTTCCTAGCACTTAGAAATCTTTATACAATTGTCTCTCTACAATGGCAGTAACAAATAGATTGGACAAACATGTAGGCATGGCTTTTCATTGTAAGTGATCGGTTTTGTCTTTGTCTTGAAGAGTTAGTTAGGGTTTGCTAGTGAGGGATTGACGAGTGTGAGGAAGATAAGAAAAGGGGAAGAGGTGGCCATGCGAGTGGTTTGTCATTTTATATGAGGGTTTTGTCTCTGGATTTCTCACAAGGCTGAAAGCCAATCTTGCTTTACATCAGATTTGACACTTTAACGATGGTGACAAACTGGCAGTCTCTCCGAATGCCAAAAATTCATGAATCTACGTAACTCTGAGAATGAGATAAAAGTGAGGATTAGAGTACTAGGACAAATTAACACCTTTTTAATTTAGACCAAATGCGTTAAAAGTTGTTAACTCATTGGGTCAAACTAAATAAATTATAAAGTAAGGAAAAACTTTGATGTTTTTACCATTGGGTCAAACAAAATAAGTTTTGTGTCTAGAAATTTTTTTTTTCCGTTGGCCAATAAATGTCATATATTTGAAACCAATAAATCATAGACATAATGTTTCCAAATCAATACCTAATGTCAAATTTGAAAATCCTTTCTTATTTGACATAATTTGATTACTTAAAAATTCATATTCATGTATGTAAATTCAAATGATGAAATCAATGACTTAATATTTTATCATTGTTCTCTTAAACATAAAATGTATGAGTTTTTCATTTAAATTATAAATGTATTATTTAAAATTGTAGGTTTTCATATTTTAAAAGATTCGTTTTTAAGTGGTCACGAGTTCTTGTTTGTTTTGTGATAAGGAGCCATAATGAGTTTTCTCAATACAATTGTTTTATTCGAGTCACCCCAATTTAAAAGAGCAACAACCATGATACATAGTTAATTAAAACAATGAGCAAGTCTCATTCTGATTGTAGAAATGGTTTGGCAACAATTAATCTTGTATGACAAAAAGAGACGTGGTCAACACTACACTTAATAAATGTTATGCACATGGAAATATCATTCTTAAAAAGAAATGTTTGCACCTGTAAAAGTGATAATGTTCGAATACTTTTTTGCTGTTGTTATATATATTTTCGCGTGATTATTACTTTACTACTCTAAAATATTGTGGTTTTCAAACTTTTATACATCAAGTTTGTTTTTTCATCCAAGTATCATGCCTAAAGTTATGTTTTTTTTTTTTTTCCAGATTCATACTTCCGTTACGTTAATCGTTAGTTACTCCGTTGAAACATGGCGTGCCTCCCATGTGAATGATAACTGTATATCCATGTGTCACTGTGGCTGACACACCCCGACCGAAGTTGAGACGTGTTGGCCGTCATGTGAGCGTGACGTAGCTTTGTGCGCAAAGCGGAAGTGATAAAGAGTAAGGAAATACGAACAATTACAACCAAGCAACTAGCAATCCCAGTTAAGAAAGGATGCTAGTGAGAGTCTAAGTGTATAAATACACTTTCAGAGCAATAAGAAAGTCTAGTTGCAGTCAAGTAGGACAATTACTAAGATACAACACCCAAAGGTGAATCCTACTTTTTCGGATTCTGTCAGAACGCGGTTGGATTCCTTGTGGCCACCAAACTCTACTACCTAAAACCTGGAGGGGCGAAAAACAAAGTTGAGTGGGTATGAAAACCTTATTTTCCTTTGAATATACTAACCCCTCGCCGTAAAACAAGTATATAGATACTTTCCCAGAAAATAGAATACATAAATATGAATATATCTCAAATCATGCTTAATAAATCAAGATTCATATTTGTATATATATATATGCCATGTGTATGCCATGCCCAATAACATACAAATACCAAAAGTAAGCAAGGTGATGCAATTCACAATAACCATCTGCTAGCCGAAGTCACCTGACGTGATCTATACGGCGGAAATCTAGAGCTCATCTTAATCACAGCATCAATCTCATATCTCATCATATAAATCATCATGTATATACGTCACATATCTCATCATGTATATCATAACTGCACACGAGTCAGAACCACCTCATGTGGTCTGACCGACAAGATTGGGTGTAAAATAATAGTACGCTCTAGTGCTACGATCACGTGAAAACTATGCGATAACTCGCGGGTCACCTACGAGTCGGAACCACCTATAATGGTCTATTTGACAAGATTGTGCACCTAACTTGGATCTAAGATGAGCGTGTGGTGCGGGAAGTGAACATCACGTGAAGGACTATGCCCCTAACTCTGGGCGGAAGCACTAACACCGTGGTGCAGATTAATGAGCTCTAATATACATCTCAACATCATCATCATCATCATCATATCTCATAACCATTACTAGCATAATGTACTCACCTGTAGCTTACCTGGGCCTCCACAGCACCATGCAACAATATGCATAATTATGATAATGCATATACTAAAATATGAGGCATATATGACATGGCATTTAAATCACATTTCCTTTAAATACGTTTTCTGGGAAAAACGTCAAGTAGATATATATATATGTATATACTAAAAATAATTGCCCACTCATAGATATGCAGCTGGGTCGTAACCCCCATGCCTAGCCTGGCTACGCTCGTCCTCCAGATAGGTCTCGCCTATAGGAGAAGTACTGAAATAACGTTATTTCAATGCACATATACCAAACTATGTAATAACTTTTCATACATAGCTCAAATTGGGTATATGAATATACCACAGTGACCTACACAACCTCAGGATCATCCCCATATTTTCCAAATAATTTTTCAAGCTCCCACGCGCTACCACGCGCCGGCAAGGGCACGACCCTACGCGCCCCCACACACGGCCACTTGACAGGCATACTAATGACGTCAGTTAACGCCGTCAGGAATATTCTGGGGAATATTCCGTCAAATCCCAACGGTAACAATTAAAAGTAACTAACGGCGTCAGAATATTCCGTCAGACTTAACGGAATATTCCGTCGTCTTCAACCTTTGGACTCCGGCGAGTCACCGATCACCGGAAAACCGGGAAATCTTCTAATCCTTATATCTTCGTCATTTCTCAACTAAATTTAATGAAATTTGTACCCAAACGAAGCTTACAACATTTAGAATAAAATCATACCAATTTCAAGCTCCCAAAATCACTGGATCTCGCCTGAGAATCCTCGAACTTTTGGCCAAAACTTTAAACTTGCATATCTCGATATCCTGACGTCCAAAAACCTCCAACGAAGTACTCCGAGCTTCGTAAGGATCTCCTTAAGCTCACTGTGAGCTTGAAATTTCCAAAAACACAAGATTTAACATTTGCATGAACAGTGTTCAAATCGGAGGTTCTTGGTTCACGAGGTTTTCGAAGGTTTTCATACCTGAAACTGGTATGGATGAGCTCGTGGTGAGGAAATGAAGAGAATGCAACTAAGCACGATCTTTATCTGTGCATGAATGGGTGAATTTGGTGTTCGTCCGTACAAAGAAGGAGGAAAAAGAGAGAGTGTGAGTCTGAGAGAGAGTATGGGAGTGAGAGAGAGAAAGTGGTACTTTTGTGTGTGTGTGTGTGTGTGTGTGGTTTACAAACAACCAACCAAGCACCACCAATTTCCTTTAGTTCCAATTGGTCCAAAAAACTTAGGAATTAAACATTTTAGACCATTTCCAATAGCATGCATATGTGAATTTTGGTTGAATCAAGTGGCATTTTTGGGACATGTCATTTCTACTCAAGGCATTCAAGTGGATTCTCAGAAAGTGGCAGCTGTGGAGAATTGGGAGCAAAGAATTCTACGCACTACCTTTATTTATAGTAATAAGGGAGAAAAGAATTCTCCTCTTACAAGGAATACAAGTTTATTTATAGTAATAAGGGAGAAAATAATTCTCCTCCTCCAAGGAATACAAGTTCTAATAGGGAAGAATAACTAGTATCAAATCTAATTTAGGATTTACACAATCACACTTAAAAATAATGTTTATAACAAATAACAGTTTATATCTATAATGGCTAAAGACCTATCCCAAATGGGGATCCTCTCCGGATCCTCTTTGTGAGGATCCCGAGAATCCTCCAATCGTATCTGTTCATCGTACATCGTGCGGTCAGAAATCGTTGTAATTTTTTTATATTTAAAATTGAATATAAACAGTACGTAACGAAAACCAACCGCATGATATATGATAAACGAACACGATTGAAGGATCCCTGAAATCCTCACAAAAAGGATCTGGAGATCATGCTCATTCACCTATCCCAATCTAAATTTATACTTGTAGAAAATTCACAAAAGATGAGCTTTTAAATGATATATTTGCTCAAAATGTGGCGGATGGCCATACTTGATTACTTTGGGCTTGGGCTAGCCCAAGTAGGATTTATGTATGCAATAACAGTTTATATCGATAATGGCTCATCTACCCTCTATTTGTTTTTTTAATGAAGCAACACTTGGTTTCGTGTGTATACACAAACACACACACATATATTTTAAAATAATTACTATTATGGAGAGGATGAAGAATTTGAAACTATTATAATAATTTAAAGGAGGGCGAGTTTCAAACCTGAAACATTTGGGTAGAAACTCAAAACCCTACCTACGAGGATATTGAACATATGCAAAATAAAGGGGTGTTGCCATAATCGAACTCATGAGCTATCACATAAATGATTAAAATGAAGAAAAAAAGGTTGTAAGATAAGGAGGCCATATAGCATATTATTATTTTGATGAAGTGCAAAAAGCACACAGGTGGGTTCTGACAATTTGTTGCAAGTGTTGGAGAACGGAAGGTTAATCGACAACGAGGGTTACACAATAGACCTTGAGAATACAGTGATTATTTTGACTTCAAACTTCGGAGCGAAACATCTCCTTTTTGGTTTAAAGGGCAATGTTGATGAAAATGATGGAAGATGTGAAAGAGCACTTTCAGTGTGGAGTTTGTATTTCCTTAGAGGTGGTTGATGCTGCATATAATTATGTGCTGAAGCAGAGAATCAAGTGAGTAGTACCACAACAAAATCTTTGTTTTATTGTGTGGTTCTTACTTTACTCATGCATAAAATAATACTTACTATTTTCCAGAATTTTTGGGGTTGGAATATGAATTGAGAAAAACATGGTCACCAAGTTAGCACTAATCTCGTGAAACAAGAGATAGTTAGAAGTCATATTCTCTTATATATGCCGAGCACGAAGGAAGTGAATTGTTATACTAGGTTGAGAAGAATAATGTCTCTGAATGGGTGTTGGTAAAACAATAGGCCCAATAAGCTTAAATGCATAGCCCAACAAGGAAGCAAATTGTTGTACCATATAGGCTGCAAGAAGTCCCAGCCATGGGCCCAACAAGCTGAAATGCATCATTAACGCCATCAAAAGTGCCACAGGCAACATAACCAAAATTGATAGTATCATCCAAAATTAGCCTTGCACTTCCTATCAACCAGTGTTCAAAATATCTATGAAATTGTCGATATTTTTTGTTGAAATATCTGGAAAAAAAAGATTGATATGGAAATAAGGTGAAATGTGAACTTCATCCTATATAAGTGAGATATAGGAAATCAATGAATATCAAAGATATTTACTGATTCACTACAGAAATTTTTCTCAAAAGAGTTTCAAAAGTTAAAAATTTCTCAAAAGAGTTTCAAAAGTTCGAAACATTCTACATTTTGACCAAGAAAGTGGTTGTTATAAGTCCTATGAGAGTGGAACAATACAATGCAATAAATGATGATTGCTTAGCTTGTTTTGGATAGTTGGTGCCTATCTCATTCCCCACGTGTGTCGACACAGCTTGACTCAATGCGTAGGGAGAATTGGTAAACCAATGCGGTGGTTTGAATTACAATTCTCGTGGTAGACATAGCTTCAACTACATTACTGAAAAGTCCTGATATGATAATCATACTATCTTACCACAACCACTCCAAGCACACCAAAACACAACTGGGGACCACTTGGCATATAATTTGGTTCCAATATTTAAAATAATATCAGATGGACCACCATTGCCATGTGTTTGTGTTGATGTTTGAAACACACAAGTAGAGAATAACAGGTATGAGAATGTTCGTGACGGTTAAGGTTCCAGCAAGGGAAACACCTAAATGCCTAAGCCAAAATGCCATGCTAGGATATAGTAGGTAAATGCGTGGATCACAAGGGCCACTGCAATACTAAGCATAAAAATGAAGGTGATGTGTTGGGTTCTAAGTTGGATTTTGAGAGGATTTATGATAGATTTGAAATATAGAATAGAGATAGAGAATGTAAGGTAAGTTATGGCTATGGATGCAATTATTGGATTGCGGCCTGAAAACATAAGTAAGGGCTTACAATTAAACCACATAATGGAGATGGGGATATAGGTGAGGATGGGTAAGGTGATATTGCGTTGGATGATATGACACATGAGGGGCTATTGTTAGGCTTCAAAGGCTTGTGATGAGATCCCTTCTATGCTTAAAGTAAGGCCAATGAAAACCCAGTAGCCAATAATGTTGGCCACACAATTGACTTGGCTCCCACCTACTAATTCCAATTTTCCTTATATTTCCAAAAATAACATTGAAATAGCCACTTTTGCATATACCATAAGGCATGTCAAGATCATTGGCAGAATTATGTTGTATAGCTACTTGATCTCTTAAAGAGCCTGTTTGTTTGTACCATACTCGATCAATCCTGAAACTACCGAGCACCGATCAACGTCATACCTTCAAGGACCCATCGAGGGATTCATGTTGAGGCACCCATGTCGAAGCACAAAGAGTTTCCCTCCAACCAGGAGGCCAATCACAACATGACACGTCAACGTTAGAATAAATCTCATAGAGTCCCACATCAACTGCGGACAAAAGCTGAAAACTCACCTCAATTATAAAAAGAGACAATTCTCCTACAATTAATCCCTAATGTCTTTATTGTACTTAAACTAGTCATTAGAACCCACTAATGATAATTATGCTTAAACATATGTATTTTTGTAAACCCTTCACTATTAATGAGAACTCCTATACTCCATTGACGTAGCCAGACTTAGGGCGAACCACGTACATCTTTTATTTGCTTCCCTATCTATATCTCTTTACACATCATCATCACTAGGTGACCGGAGCAACTGAGCGAAAATCACAAACTTGATACTATATGTTGTTCTAAAGTCTTCACTGATTTTGTGCATCAACACTGTTCAAATCAATTCAAAAAAATATAATGAATTGAATTCAAATGCACAAAACAAAACATACCTGCAAATGGTATGAAAAAGAACAAAAGGGTTGGAGTTGTAAAACTTACCATTAAAGAAATGGTGGATGGTCGATGCTGAGAATCTTGTTCATCCTCTTCACCATCCTTGATAGGATGGTTGAATAGTTTGGACAAAAAGAAAATATAAATGTGAGGTGGCTTCACCAATTTTGTTATACCTCTTCTTAGTGAAAGAGGATTGAAATTTTGTGTAGATCCAATAAATAAGTCAATAAAAAATAGATTGGACAAACATATATGCAAGGTTTTTCACTATAATTGATCAGTAATTTTTTTTCTAGTATAGAATTTCTATAAGTTTTATTTTTGTCTTGAGGAGTTAGTTAGGGTTTACTAGTGAGGAATTGACGAGTGTGAGGAAGATACAAAAAGGCAAAGAGGTGGCCATGCGGGTGGTTTGTCATTTACTATTTGGGGTCCGTCTTTGAATTTCTCACAATACTAAAAGCCAATCCAACTTTACATCTGAATTGACACTCTAACGTTGGTGGCAAACTGGCAATCTCTTCAAATGCCAAAAATTCATGAATTCACATAACTTTGAGAGTGACATAAAGATGAAGATTAGAAAACTAGGACAAATTCACACCTTTTAATTAGAAAAAACGTATTATAAGTTGAGTTAACTCATAGGGTCGAGCTAAATAAAATAAGAAAAAAGAAAAAACTTTGATATTTTGACTTTTCTATATCTGGAGATTTTTTCTGTTTATGAATAAGTATCATATATTTGAATCCATAGTATTATATAATGATATTATGAGAGATATAGAATTTTCCAAATCATTATCTAATATCAAATTTGAAAATCCTTTCTTGTTTGACATAATTTGGTTACATAATATTTCATATTCATGTATGTAAATTCAAATGATGAAATCAATAACTTAGAGAGTTGTTAGACCCATCTCACAACCCTATTTCTTAACCCTATCTTGTATTCTCACGCCTCATAAAAAATAAAAATAAAAACACTATTTTCCATCCACCAATATTCCTAAAATGTCCTTGCATCAATTTAACTATTCTTTAAAAATTAAAAATAAGAACAAAAAATAAGAAAATCACTCCACACAACCTCCACACGATCTTAACACAACTTGACAACAACCTCATTTCTATTGTGAGTTGTGAACCCACCCCTGAACACATTCTATTGCTGACAACATTGACGCCACATTGTGCCTCGTGTGGACATCTCGAAATTGGTCTACTCTGCAAAAAAGGAGAAATAGTTAGACAGGTCTTATAAGAGGGAACGAGCAGCTCACATATTTGCATATAACAAGGCAAGCTACAAAAAATCTATAATTAATCTTATTAGCTAATTGTAACTACCATACAATGCAATCATCCTTCTTGTGCTTGAATAAATATCAACTCCTCGGAAGACATGATCAGAACGCAAGAATTGTAACAGTTGCCTGACTTTGGATGACATATACGTTCGCATTAACTAAATAAGAAGATGAAAACCACTTTAACTAGAGTAAATTCTCAAGAACAAAAATTATTAGTAATGTTCATCTGTGATTTGAATGTAGGAAAACTTTTACTCAACCTCATCATGGTTTTCGAATTATTAGAGGCTTTTAACTCCCATGTTAGTTGGCTTTTCGACAACTAACAAATTTATGAAACTATGTCAAGTTAACTAAATTTGTCAGCACTATACTATAATGAATTGTGCACTTGATTATGCGCTAGATTATGAAACAACAATGTCAAGTTCACCGAATCTGTCAGCACTAAACCCTAAGAAAGATATAAAAAATAGGTTAAGACTAATTTTTACTTGGGCTTTAGAAGTCATTTTACAAAAGGACTAAGGTGTCATTAACTTTTTTTTTTATTAAAATGTCGCTTGGAAAATAAGGTTGTAGGGTGACTATAGTAGGTCTCATTACCTAATATTTTATCATTGTTCTCTCAAACAAAAAATGTATGATTTTTTTCATTTAATTTTGAAAAGTATTATTTGAATATATAAGATGTCATTTTTAAAGATTTGTTTTAAGTGGTCACGAGTGATTATTTGTTTTGTGATAAAAAATCATCTAGAGTTTTATTAATACAATTAGTTTTTTTTTTTTAGCCACGACAGGTTAAAAGAGCAACAATCACGAAAAATAGTTAATTAAAACACAAGTCTCATTATAATTGTAGGAATGTGCTAAAAAGAATGAATCTTGTATGATAGAATGAGACGTAGTCAACATTACGCTTAGTAAATGTTGTGCACATGGAAATATCACTCATAAAAGAAGTGTTTTGCACCTGTAAATGTGATAATGCTCCAATACCTTTCTAGTTTAGACAATTGACTTTAATAATACGATAATTATTTTGACTTGAAAATTGGAAGCGGAGCATTTCCTATATGGTTTAGGGGGCAATTTTGTTGATGAAAAAGTGATTGAAGATGTGAGAGAACACTTTAGTTTGGAATAAGTTAGATGATGTCATTGTGTTTCATGCTTTTTCAATTGAAGAACTAAAGAAGATTGATATGATGAAAATGGAGATTGTTGCAGGTTGTCTAGAGCATGGGGGTATTTCCTTAGAAGTGACTGATGCCTCATATGATTATGTGTTCAAGACGAGTTATAATCAAGCAAGTAGTACCAAAACAAATTCCTTATTTTATTTTGTATGTCTTACTCTACTTATGCATAAAATGATACTTATTGGTTCCTAGAATTTTGGGGCTAGAAATGTTGGAAGATGGATTGAGTAGAGTTAGCACTAATGCTCACGAAACGAGAAATAGATGAGAAGTCAAATGTCCAAGCTAAGGAAGCAAATTGTTGTACCAGATTGAGAAGAATAGTGTCCTTAACAGTGTTGTAAAACAATTGATGTTGTACCAGTGGTAAGGCAAGATAAATCAGTTGATGTTGTTGTAAATTCCTTTTTGAGGTCAAGAATTTGGGCTTAAGAATGAGAAAAATAGGCTATTTCATTCTTCTTCTTACGTTTGCTGGGTGTTGGTAAAACAGAGCTTGCAAATGGTTATTTTGAGCAGCCCTTTGATTGGTTCTCCTAGGGTGCATTGGTCATGGAAAGGTGACCAACTAACTAAGGTTGTGACGGAGGCCATATAGCATAGTGTTATTTCATGAAGTGGTGAAAGCATACAAGTCAATTGTTAACACTTTATTGCAAGTATTGGAGGATGAAAGGTTAACTATGATGGGGTACACAATTAACTTTAGTAATAAACTAATTATTTTACCTTTAAACCTTGCAATGAAACATATCTCATCTAGGTCAATGGGTGAGTGCTTAATGGAAGCTACTAATGATGAACTCATAAAAGGTTGTTTCATCACCCTAAACTGTTGTTTATGATGTTTATAGCCTTGCTTGTTTAATATTGTGTAACTTTTGAATAAGTGGGAAAGAAGTTTAGTCCAAAGTTAGTGATTTTTTTATAAAGGTATGTAGACTCCAAATGGCGGATGTTGTAGCCCGACTAAAGTGGAAGGGTATTTTCTTGAAAGTAACTAACGCATCATTTCACTATGCTTTCGATGATAATTATTATTGTAGCCTCCACCATTATTGATATTAATGTGTATTATTGTTTAAAAAGAAAAAAAAACAAACAAAACTTTGAGCTTTGGTCTGCCCATGGGAGGATTATATGTATATGATATTGATTTTAAGCGTATAACACCACAAATAACAAACTCATAGATCTGTAGTCTAACACGATTTTATCGCTTACAAATTTGAACCTAAATATTTTATTTTATAAGTTTTGTTTAAGAAATATTGCAAATATGTTTCATTATTTCTTGTTATGAGAATTTAAGATGAAGTCCCTTGGTTTTTCATTTTTTTATAACTCCTATAACTACGCTTGCATTCCCTTCTTGGGAGATGAGCTCATTCCTCCACTTACAAATGACTTATTTTCACTGTGAGAATTTCATTATCAGAAATATTCAATCTCTTAATCTTCATTTGAAGATCATTCTTACAAAAAAAAAACATTCAAATAGGAGATTGTTTAATCATTGAAATGTATCATATAAATCAATGATTTATCATAAATATGTTAATTGGTACCTACACCGTTGATTTAAAACATTTGAATGACTAAATGATCTCTGATTTGAATGTTTTTTTTTTTTTTTTGTAATGATGATCTTCAAATGAATATTAAGAGATTGAAGGGTTTTGATTAAAAAAAACTTGAGTGAAAATACGTTATTTGCAAGCGGGGGAATGTTAGTATTGTTCTTTTTGTTAATTGGAAATGGGCAGCCCGGGGTATATAATATATAGTTCCCTTCTATTAAGGGATCCGTCAAATAAGCTTACCTAAAGGACACCTTCACAATGAATTTTGATGATCATAAAAGGGTTTGTATGAGTTCAATTTTGCAAACTAATTAACCATACACGTATATAATAAGAAAGATAATAGACGTACATGCATAAATTAAGAGCGAAAATGACAAAACTAGTTGTGATACAAATTCCCTTTAAGATCCTTGACCTAAGTGGTTGATCTACTCATTTGCTTTCAAGAATAAAGATAAGGTTTGGTGTTCATACATACAGAGCAAGCTTTGAATCCGAAGAAGCTTCTTGGCCAAGCCTTCTCAAATTGATCCACTTTGTATAGCTTCTCCTCTTAGACTCAAAAGCTAGAGTCTTCTAACTTTCAACATCTTCTTTGAAACAATGAGTTTTGGTCTAGAATAAGTGTGAGAGGTTAGTACACACTTATTCTATAATGAGGAAGGGGTTGCACACACCAAAAATGCTGGTGATGGTGCACGATTTTGGAGGTGGTGGATGAATGTTTGGTTTCTCTCTAAGGTAACTATACTACCTTACTTTAGCTCTCTATGAAGAGTACTAAAGGATGAGTAATCTTTCTTATACTTTAGATACCTCTCTTTTTTCTTTCTTCCTCCTTAACAACCAGAGAAATTCATGCAAGAGAGAGAGAGAGAGAGAGAGAGAGAGAGAGAGAGCATTAGAGAGCATTGCTTGCAATGGATGAGTCAACCTTGAGTGTTTTGAATGACTTGTTGAGAGGTGAAAGTTGGCTTTTTAAAAAATTTCTCACCTTTCTCTTCTCAGTGCCACCATTATCACTTTTCCACATAGGCAAGTGGACATGCATTTCCATTTGAATTTTGAAATAAAAATAACAAAAATATAACTCCCACTCACCTTAGGTAAAATCAGCCATAGAGTTTCTTTGGACTTTTTGTGCCCTCGCTTAACTTAAGTCGAGCGTTTGTTGCGCCAGACTATCTCGGACTAGACTAGCTTCAAGGACTAAGTTGGACTGGCTTAGACTAGACTAAGATGGACTAACTTAGTGAAGCGTTTGGTGCAATGTTGGACTAAGAAGTTGGATAATAACAAATCCTAATATTATATTATTTAATATATAAATTATTAATATTTTATTAAGATCTAGGTGACCGGAGATGACGAGGAGTCTATCGGGAGTGGTTGTTGAGCATGACGAGGACGAGAGAGGATAGTCTTAGCTAGTCCTATGGTTATTGGGGGGGTCTCTCTAAGACCTCTTAGTGAAGGGTTTTGTCCATGCAAGTCCCCTTTAGTCTCATTAATGTTAGTCCCAGCATGGAACAAACACGGTATTGAACTAATAGTTAGTCCTCTCCAGTCCAATCCCACTTAGTGAGGGCAAACAAACGCCCCCAAATGGCTTAATGGAGTCCAAGTGGGCTAGTGCCCAATGGGCCAAAATTAACCCAAGATTATATCGAAACCCAAACTAGACTTGAAATCACTATGATAATTAATTAAATGGTTTAATTAGTTATTTTACCATTTCATTTTTTTTCATAATGGGTAATCACATTAATCATTCCAACACTTTGTTAGTCATCTCATACAAAGAATAGGGTGTATGATCATTAGGTTCTAATCGACATGACAGTGAGACGATGCAAACTCTTTAAATCATTTTGATGGATTGAAAAACCAACATTTTAATCCACCTTATTGTGAAAAGCTTATTCAACTCTTCAAGGCTTCATTGACTATAAGTGACACCTAGTCGTACATCATAATCACTAAGTCTATACCTTATGTATGAGGAGAACCTATTCAATTGCACCTTACAATGCAGTACGATCTCTCTCTATACAATACTCTCAATCACATCCTTCGGGTTTGGATAGTGTATGTCAAACCCCAAATGTGATCCTTTTATACATACATGATACTACCTCTAGGCTATGAAGAATCTTTTCTCGATCATCTGTAGTACCTTGGCCGAGAATTATTTGATCATGTCGTAGAGTTTTCAACTTTCATTTAGTGAAATGGATAAGGAAATGGCATGGATGTAACATCTTTCTAACCATTGGGTATGATACATTAACAAAATCACCAGCCTAACCATGTTATAACTATGATGGCTCAAGTCTAAGGATTATTCTGCATAATTGCAATTCAGAATTACTTGCTTGATATTTAAGACTCATTTCAACAACTTTGGACCGATAGTGTTTAGTGAACTTAAATATCCATTTAAGCACTCACACACTTGTCTTAACCCAGCCCTGCTAATGGTTCGAGATTGGCTATACACCTTGTTTTCTTAACCTTGTGTATACATAATGTGTACCAGTCTTACTGAATTATAAGATATCCACTCAGATAATCCAATACCAGGAACAATGTTAAGATCACACATATGAGGGTCGCTTTAACCTATTTTCTCGAGAAGACTACCATCCTGAAGTTACCTCAATTCACATGTATGTAAAAGTCATCCATGGAGTTACTATCTATATTACACTAACAATTGAACCAGCCTGATGCTGTGGGTTTTAAAATTGTATTAAACATGTGAAATTTATTAAAATCTATTTACATCAATATCAAAATCTAAAATTCATCCAAAGTGTATTAGGGGTTTACTAAATATAAATGCCTAAGGAAATGTAGGAAATCTTAAATGCATTTGGGCGCACATACCATTTGAACAAAATAATGCAAAGTAGCTAGGTTCAATATCATCCAAATTTTCCCATCCACATTATGAACGGGTTATTATTCAAATATCTAGCAAACTTTATAAAACAGAGTTTTATTACAACTCATATTTTCACATCATGATAATTTTGAAAAATATAAAATGAAAGTCCAACAATGGCAGCAAAATGAAGAAGAACACATACAAAGCACATTGAATTCCTAAATACCCTGACGTAAAAAGAAATCCATGTTAGATTTTCGAATCAATTTGTAATTGTCATACAATGGAAAATACTCATAATGGAAATCATGAAAGTTCTCTTGGTTCGACCTAAACTTTCGGAAGATGTGGGAAGTTCTGAACTCCTTCATACTAATGAGCACCTGATATCCAAGGCATCAAGCTACAAAATAATATCCAATAAAGAAAAGAAAAGGTGATTAACATTCCATCCAATGTTAACTCACAATTCCTAGCTGTGTTGTAGATGGGGAAATCTAGAAAAAAATAGTCTCCTGAGTCTGAAAACAAAACCAAATTAAACACCCAGATATAGGATCCGAAATGAATCTATACTAATGTTGGGGAAATGAAGATAATGATAGAACATGTCACAATCATTATTCAAATAACAAAATCAATGGCATGTGTTTCTTTTATGAACATAAAAGGTATATATTGATCTTTCTTACCAAGCATGGAATACATTCTTGTATCAAATGATCTTCAACTTGAGAATAACCTTTTTTTTCTTTGGTTCTCTGCTACAAATTAGATCAACCAAACAAAGAATCCTGTAAAAATAATTATAATTTTTTTTCATATGCTGCATGTGAATTAGTAAGTAAAAAAAATGGTAATGGGTAGAAAGATTAGTTAACCATCTGTCACACATATTGTTGTACAATAACGTGTGACAAAGAATATAGTCATTTACAGTAAAAAAGATATCATGCATATAATTCGTTTTAATAAAAAGCTATTGTATATAAGTGTACTTATCTCTTTAAAAAATCAACACACATAATATTTATTTTACAACACCACACACCATGCATATAACTACTATTAAGACAAATAATACTTATTTCTTAAACTTTCGTTATTAACCTTTCTACACATTTTTGTTAAGTTGTAACTTAATTGATGATTCCATTACAATATTCTATCTAAAAAACATTTATTCTCAAGCCACCTGATTTTGACATGTTTTTTCACGGGTTCCCCGTTATTAATGGTAGGACAAATAGCAATTGGAATCCTTCGATTCGAATTACTGAGTAAGATTGCCAACCAAATCATTTTGAAAACATCATGCTTTTCATAATATCCCATGGTTTCACAATCTTACTCCTTATACTGGCAGACAATACCATGATCTATAATTCTGAATTAGAACATGAAATAAATTGTTTGAGTAGACACATGCTTTTTATTTTTTTCAATCCCCTAGTGACAGCATTTCCAACAGATGATGTGAAAAAAAAACACAATGCTGATTGTGGAGCCAAAAATATTCATTAGGCAACACGTGGACTTTTGGACAAAAGAGGACAAAAATACCCTTGAGGCATACCGAGATTCCTACACGCGAGCAACGGGTAATCATCTTTCAACCAAGTCAAAAGTGCTCAAAATAGGTAACAATTTAAAGCCTATTTCATCAAATCATTTCTATAAGGTAATTCCCAAAATCTAATTTATTCTATATGTTTTATATTCAATTATTTAGCTAATAAATTAGCTAAATAATTTATTCCTTTCATATTTCCTAAAATTGACTAATTAAGAGATTAATTACCTAATCAATCCCTTAATTATCAATTAAACCACCACATTATAACCAAAAAACATACCAAAGGCCGGTTACCCACTAGGGCCGGCCATGCCTTTTATTTCTTGCTTTTTGCTACCATTTTCTTTCCCTTTTATGACATTCAAATAGCTAGTTAATTACGTTATTATTATTTGCCAATTAACTAGCCAATTATTTCCATAACTCCCCAAAATAACTAGCCTATTATCTCCATAACCCCCCAAAATAAATCATACTTGGCCTAAAGGCCGGCCACACCCTTCCTCTCCTATATATGGTTCCCATTTTCACCAAACACTAAGTCCAATTCTCTTACAAAAAATCCCAAATGCTCTAAACACTATTTCTCTCTAAAATTCTAACTTTGGCATCGGAGGTTCTTCGGCCAAAGCACACCCCATTCATCGTGGGCACGTGAGGCTTTTGGCCTTAACCTAAGTTGCTAGTTGTTTTGTAGGTGCAAAATCGTCCAAGATTGAGGAGGAAGAAATTTGCATCCACAAATTGATGCTTTCATTGAGAGTTGAAATCCATACTCGTAGAATACTTTCGCCCAAAAAGGTTTTTTCTTTATTTTCTAGTCCATTTGAATATTTTCCATACGTTCTTATTATTAGAATTTTTTTACTTGCAAAGGTTCTTTGATAAAACGTATAAGAAAAATATAATGGCTAGAAATTTAGAAAATTCCACAAGTGAAAATTCTAATATTCAAGAAATGGGATTACGGAGATCCGTGAGGCTAAATGCGACAATAAGTGGAGCGGCACCACCACCACGAGTTTCCACCACGGGAACCACCGCGGTGGCTACCTCGGTAGCTACCCGTGGCGAGGTCCATGGTGCCTTTACCACGGCCCGAGCCGTGTTATCCAAGGCTCACGGCACCAAGGCCACGGCCCAAGCTATGTCACTCCAAGCCCAACGTGAATTTAACACGTTGCCAAGCCAAGCCCAAGCTTCGCACCTATATGCATCACACTCCGAGCAGCCTGATCCTGTGACCCAGTCTACTCCAACCAAGCAGCCCACTCCTATAGCCCAGCCTGCTCCAACCGAGCAGCCCACTTCTATAGCCAAGCCTGTTTCCGCCGAGCATCCCACTTCTGTGGCTCAACCTGCTCCCGCCGAGCAGCCCACTTCCATGGCCCGGCCTGCTCCTGCCGAGCAGCCTATTCTCGCAGCACAACCTGTTCTCGTGGCCCAGCCTGCTCATACGGCCCAGTCTGCTTCAGTGGCTTTCCAAGCAACCAAGTCGGCCCAAGATTATCTCAACTATCCGGACCTACCATCGAGCTGGGGGCATTCTCACACATTTTTTCACGAATTTGACATTTCCAAACTCAAATCTCACGCCCGGAGTCTACTACACTTCCACTACTCAAGGGGAAACATTACTTCCAAGCTCTTTCAACCCAAATGGAGAACAACACTTGTCTCGACAAGTCATAGAGTTGACGAGCGCCCTCACACAGCAGACGACTTTGGTGAACTAGCTCTTGCAGTGCATCGAGATGCAATGTGCCCCAGATGAGGTGTCCTGAAGTAGGACAAGGGCAGACAAAGAACCTTTCCAGAAGTGTCCTGGTAAACAGCTACTCGACCAGCCACGAACCGACTGTTCAAGCAGTGTACACTCCCGATTGGGCCCCCGAGATAGTGTATACTCCCGTCTTAAAGCGCGGATGAGCGTGCACTCTCGATTAGGCCCACAGACAAGCATACATTCACGGTTGGGGTTACACTCCGATATTCAACATGAGCAGCCTTCCAGACGAAATGTTCATTCGTGGCTAAGTCCGCAAGGAGCATTATCCACCTCACATCGGAGTAGGTAGCACGACGGACGGAGAGAAACAGTTACTTAATACAACTCAAGTTCAACCGGCAGCCTGCGAAGAACTCGCTCGCCTGCTAGGAACGCGCTACATGCACCGCATCCGCGACATAGATAAGCCAAACACATGGAAAATCAACCTAGACCAGCAAGTCATAGATGGGGTCAGCCGAGAGCTCCGCAACCCCAATAAAGATAAATTCAAGAAGAAGTAGAGAGACTCTTGACTAAGCGATTGCGCAATGTCCAACGCAATGAGGTCACCGACAAGGCACTACGACGAAACATGACCAACATAAGCAGGTCACCCTTCACGGACGAGATCGAGCAGGCAGAGCCTCCACACGAGTTCAGCATGCCACATTTCACATCTTTCAAAAGGGATGAAGACCTGGAGAGACACTTAAAGCATTACCTAAGCACAATAATCCTCTATTGAAACAACGATGATCTCATGTGCAAGATATTCGCCACCACTCTATAAAGCGAGGCGTAAGATTGGTTCTACACCCTGCCGCCACAATCTATTCGGAATTTCGACGAATTTTTTTTGGTTTTCCCAAAGAATATTCATCCTATCACTCAATAAAAAAGAAGTCCGACCATTTGTTCGACGTCAAGAAGAACCCAAAGGAGTCGCTTCGCGACTATGTGAAGAGGTTCAAAGCAGAGAAGGCAAGGATAGTCGGATGCAACAACTCGATAGCTAGAGCAGCCTTCCAAAAAGGACTTCCAGCATACCACTCGCTATTCGAAAAATTGATCATGAAAGAAGATCTAAATCTGGCAGACTCTTTCGCTCTGGCAGAGAAACATGCATTTTAGGACGAGGCTCGCCAATGCACATTCAAGGACTTGAAGAAGTACCCGATGTCACATCCTATTATCCAAACTGGAAGCAGCGAATGACTCATTCGCATGTTTGGCGATATCTAGAGCAACAATAAACTCTATCTTCATGCGAGAAGAGCTGGGGGCCCGACTACCTATATTCTACACTGTATTCTACAGTTCAAAAACTCTCATCGATGCTATTAGAAATTTAAAAGTTAACTTTGGCAATAGTTGTTGTAACTTGAAAGCTTAAGTTTTACCTTCAAACGCACGTAGTCATCATCATGACGCACTATTCCGTCGAATCCAGACGTGTGACAATAAAGGCGTAGACCTTGGCGGATGCAAAGTTTTTTTACGAACGCAATAACTCGGCCCAAAAGACACTCCAGGGGCAGACGAACATTGGAAGAAACACTCAGAAGCAAGTTTTGTCCTCGTCACCTTAGAAGATTCTACATAAGAGCAACATGTACCGGCAGTTGAGCACTACCTCCTGCTACGCGTCACACGGCCCTAGCCGACCCTAGCTCCATTATTCAGCTCTAGAGTGGCCCAATACTAGAAGTTGAGCATCTCCTGCTACATGTAACATAGCCCCAGCTTTACGGCTCCTTGCCGCGCCTTCAAGCCTAGCCTTGATAACGTAACAGAGCAGCCCAACGACACCCCGAAGGTAGCCTAACACACTTCAGCCACACCTGCTCCCTCAATGGAGATTTCTGGCATTTGCATGTCGACGACGTATCCAACTACAAAGGCTCGTGAGCAGCCGTGTTTCTTGCCACCCCAGACAGTTCAATGCTCGAGCAGGGGATCGCTTTAAGCTTCAAAGCATCTAATAACGAAGCAGAGTACGAAGCCCCACTAGCAGGCCTTCGAATGACAAAAGACTTGGTGGTGAAAAAGCTCTCAATTCATTCTGAGTCCTAGCTAATCACCAGCCAGACTACTAGGGGCAAAGGCATGATGATCGTGGCAACCGACTACTTCACCAAATAAGTAGAAGCAGAGCCCATAACGATCATGGTTTAGACGGACATAGAGTGCTTCATATGAAGGAGCATCATTTGCCGATTTGGCATCCCTTAATCCATTGTCACCAACAACGGCTCGCAATTCGTGGGCAAAGATTTGGCGAAGTTCTTCCAAAAATATGGCATCAAGCAACACATGTCTACGCCAAGATATCCTCAGGGCAATAGGTGGGCCAAAGCATCCACTAAGATGATCATCGACTGTCATAAGAAATCCCCCACCAATAAGAAAAGAAAATGGCCAGACAAACTCCAACGATGTCTATGGGCATATCGCACCACCAAAAAAGAGCAACCGAAAGGAGATGGCCACAAACTTAAATCTGGCAGAGGAAAAGTGCGAGCAAACTATCACCCACATGGCAACTTACTAGCAGCAGTTCCTCTCCAGCTACAACAAAAGGGCCAAGATCCGACAGTTCCAACCCAGAGATCTAGTCTTAAGGCCTTCATCACTACCCGCAGAGAAGGCTCCAAAAAGATGAATCTCATCTGGGAAGGTCTGTACAAGATCAGCAGAGAATGAGGCAAGAGTAATTACACCCTCGCCACCATGAAACGGTAAAAAGATCGAAAAGCAGTGGATGACCTACAATCTGAAGAAGTACCATGTGTGACCTCCCGCTACATCAAAACCCGAAGACTCAAGAAGCTCGACGGGGACCACCTCACAAGCCGATGACTATCTAGTTGTTATGCAGTTCCTACCTTACAGTTAAGTTCTCATTCGTTTCACTCGTTTTTCCAATGAGGAATTCAGAAGTAATCACAAATTGGCTCGGCTACATACTTACAACAACTGATCACTCATGCACTTCAAAAGAAGACTACGCCCTACTTAGGGACTCATCGCAGGAATTGCGCCCCCCCCGAGGGACCAACCATGCTCTCCATTGCGAGAGGGTAAACTAATTGCTCTCTAGTGCGATAGGGTAAACCAATTCCCCGACACCCATATGGGTCAACTTTCCAAGACGGGAGGATAAACTTTACACTCCGAATATCCAGACGTGGATGAGCATGGCTGCCCTAGTATAACTAGATGCACGATGGCTTGCGCCGGGATTCCTAGAAGTAGCCACAATGGTCTTTATCAAGACTAACTGAAGGATTTTTGGTCTCTTGGCCTAATCCGTAGGGAACCAGGCCCTAGAGACGGAGGGGGCACATTACGCAATACGCCCTACAGACGGCTGCCCTGGAACCCTAAAGCTACTACCAAGTGCACTAAGGTAGCCTACGGATTCTGGAATACTGCTTACGGCTTACCCTTCAAGCAGTAAAGCTGTGTTAGACTTATATAACCGCACATTCTTGTGAAAGGTTAAACAAGCTGGCGCACATATACGAAGTTTTATCCACTGCCGACATACTACGTAGTCGATAAGCTTCACCTCTGCCAAGCGCAGAACAACCTACACCAAGTCTTAAAGTGTTGTGATACTTGCTACGCAACCTACGGAATTGGAGAAAGCCAAGGTTAACATCCTAGTGGTTACGCGGACTTGTCTACTTCTGTAAGTAAGGCATTCGGCTGCCAAGCCTATGGCTAACAACTTTGCAAAGTTCTACACCAACACCTACGGTTGCATAGGCTATCATGGCTTGTCTGCTTATAAAAAAGTAGCATGCCTGCCACTGGTCTATCAAGTTTAAAGGTTAAGGCATGAATAAAAGAAGCGAAGATGAAGAAAAACGAAGGAAAACATGTTTATAAACAACTATCAAAGGCCAAAAGAGTTCAAGCAAAACAAGAGCTACAAGGAAAAAAAAATAAAATCCTAAAGGCTACCTAGAAGACTATAGCAGCTTGGACATCCCACGACTACTTGGTTGCCACACCTTCAGCAGCCGCAACGCTCTTAGAAGCGGTATCATCCGGCGCTTCACCCCCGACTGCCCCAGCCTAGGCACTAACTTCTTCAACTACTTTACCAATGGAAGCCTCAAAAGTAAAATCAAGCAAGTCTTCCGGAGAAATAGATAAGGTCTCGAAACCCCGAGCCCAGCCTTTTCACCTTTCAGCTGCTCATCCTCTTCGAGCAGACCAACATGGATACTCTGCTTCTCATCCACTTCCTTTTTCAGACTTTCAGTACGCCTTGAAATTCCAACACTTGGGGTTCAAGCCTATCGATGATTCTCTTGAAGTGGACCACTTGGTTATAAGCAGTAATCAACTTTTCATCCTTTGCAGCAGAATGAAGCTCAGAAACGACATGTTTAAGATCTTGAATCTAAGGTATGTGACATCCAATCTCATTTTCTGCACTTTCATGCTTAACTTGGATCGCGTCAAGATCTCTTGGCAAGCAGTCTCAAGCTGCAAAGAAGTGGGGGCAGAATATTAGACCCCTTCAAAGCAACGAGCTCAGAATATGCCATAGTATTTGTCATCTCCTTAGCAACCTTGCTATATATGCATCATAGCAAGCAGAGCAGTCATTCTATATTGGGTCGTATGCTTCGCAAATGAGCTTGGGCAAACAACCTTTCTGACGCCATCAACAAACTTGGCACAAGCGTCCATGTTTTCAAGAGACCTGGTTTCAAAAGCACATAGATCTTAGCAGCCTCCCCAGAAGCAGGCTTAGTGGATTTCTCTTAGCTGCCTACGCGAGCAGTCTCCTTATTCCCAGCAGGCGAATTAGTCTCAACAGCATAAGGAATGGGCCTTGGCGCCACTTTAGCAGCAGAGTCCACCTTATCGCTCTTCATAATAGCAAGCCTCTCCAAAGGTGAACCGGACTTAGCTCCCAACAAATTTCTTGGTACAAAATTTGGCATTAGGGGCATACAGGACCTTTATGCCGAACAATCTTATCAGCAATCGTACGAGCCATTCTTAACATGGCAGGCGCCACATGCTCATATCTAGCAGCCTCATTTTTCATCCCCTTGGAAAAAGTCAAGTCAATCACAAGCTTGGAGGCAGTCGGCGAACCCACGCGAGCAGCAAAAAAAGTCTTTGGTTTTTTCTCAGCCGGCATCTCTTGAGCAGGCAGGGAAAATCCCTTTTCCCACCTTCACTTGCAACAGGATCCACAACAGTAATTGGGCGAGCCAATGCATCCGCCTTGATCCTATTCACCTCCTCTTTTAGGAGCTGCCCACGTTTCTCCTGACGAAGAGAGTTAAAGTAGCCAACGCCATTTGTGGTTCCTAGCAGGGAAGTTCAACTCAATATTCCAGTAGCTCATGAGGCCCGCAACCTCTTCATTTCTCTCAATCACCGGCCTAGCTCGCGTCATGTCCAAAAGCCTAAAAGGACATGAGCCATGTGACTCGCCTAGTACTGCGTCCCAGCGCCACAATCCGCGGCCCCAGCCACACAAGCTGCCCTTGGTTCTAGCCAAGTCGAGCAGCTTAAAGCAGTGGTCCCTGCTACAATACCTCCTCGGCCCATGCCGAGCCGACTCTTGGCCCATGTCAGCCAATATGCTGCATCACCCCGACGGCTGCCTCGCGGTAGCACCATCCAAGAAGAAAACAAGGAAAATTAATTTTTTTCTTACCTCAGTGTGGCACGAAGAAGACGAAGAGGAAAAAAATACGTGGACTTTTGGACAAAAGAGGACAAAAATACCCTTGAGGCATACTGAGATTCCTACGCGCGAGCAACGGGCAATCATCTTTCAACCAAGTCAAAAGTGCCCAAAATAGGTAACAATTTAAAGCCTATTTTATCAAATCCTTTCTATAAGGTAATTCCCAAAATCTAATTTATTCTATATGTTTTATATTCCATTATTTAGCTAATAAATTAGCTAAATAATATATTCCTTTCATATTTCCTAAAATTGATTAATTAAGGGATTAATTACCTAATCAATCCCTTAATTATCAATTAAACCACCACATTATAACCAAAAAACATACCAAAGGCCGATTACCCACTAGGGCCGGCCATGCCTTTTATTTCTTGCTTTTTGCTACCATTTTCTTTCCCTTTTATGACATTCAAATAGCTAGTTAATTAGGTTATTATTATTTGCCAATTAACTAGCCAATTATTTCCATAACTCCCCAAAATAACTAGCCCATTATCTCCATAACCCCCCAAAATAAATCATACTTGGCCTAAAGGCCGGCCACACCCTTCCTCTCCTATATATTGGTTCCCATTTTCACCAAACACTAAGTCCAATTCTCTTACAAAAAATCTCAAATGCTCTAAACACTATTTCTCTCTAAAATTCTAACTTTGGCATCAGAGGTTCTTCGGCCAAAGCCCACCCCATTCATCGTGGGCGCGCAAGGCTTTTGGCCTTAACCTAAGTTGCTAGTTGTTTTGTAGGTGCAAAATCGTCCAAGATCGAGGAGGAAGAAATTTGCATCCTCACTGATAAAGTCCTAATTTTTCCTGATATCATTGAATCGTTTAGTTGTAGCGTGATTAATGTCTTTAGTGAGAAGATATAAAATTGTAGAATTTGCAAAATATTGATTGAACACACGATCCACAAACAACAAAAGCGCATTTGTTAGAATAGAATAATAACGAACCCAAAACAAAACTAATGAGAATAATATTGTCAACTCTCAGGTAATTGCTTACCAAAAGCATAGAAGATGTTGTAGATTGACATTTTGTCACAAAGAGATGCATGTTTGTAGGCTAATTATTATGCGTGAATCAAAATTATTGTCTTAAAGATAAAAGCTAATTTTAGTAAAACTTTGATATCTCTAGTAAAGCATCTGTTAAATTTGCCTTAAACGAACAATACATACATAAAAGATGGGAATATCTAAAATAAGGTTATGTTGTTAATAACAAAAATGAAATTTAAGAAACAAATTGAGGTTAAATTGGTGAACTTGTTTGTCAACCCTGTGGCAAGCATAAAATGAAGAAGTATTTGCTTCTCATGGTGAAATCGCTATAAAACCTTGATCGTATTTTCCTGCATTTAATCATGAAATTGTATGAAAAGTAGGGTAAATTACATTGCAATGTCATACCCCAACTTATGAATTCGTTGCAATGTCAGATTTCCATTGAATTTTCTATCAATTTAACTATTAAATGATGATCTGCCAATAATGGGACCCACTCATAATTTAAAAATTAAATAAGTGAAGAATTTTTTATCTGAAAAAATTAAAATTATTAAAAACCCTATCTCTCCTCGTGTCTCTCTTGTCACTTCTTGATGACCGTCTGCGGCGAGTCCTCTATCATGGAAGCCACATGAACTCGAGATCGGGCTACCGTATGAGCTTTCCGCTGGCGATTTTTGGACCTGGCAATGATCGAGACTTTCTCAATCCTCGTATATCCGTCGTCAAGGTTCTAAAGATTGGTAAGGGAGCTCTCGAGTGCGTCGTGAAAATCTAAAGTGGCGTAATCACCATCGCCATTGTTGATGTGGTTGCCATTGCTGGTGGCATCAAGGGCGCTAGGGATTTTGGAGTAGTGGAAGGCATCGTTCTAGGGAGGGAGGAGGAACTCGATGAAGTCGGGGGATGAGATCTTTTCAGCGAGGTAGTATGCGCGTCTTCTCTATTTCCTTCTCTCCTTCGTCTGCGCGTATTCTCCACCGATGCCCAGAAATCATTTTACCCATAACATCATAAGTTTAAATTAAAAATGAAATCTTAATTTTCTCCGGTAAAGAAATAGTCTAGTGTTTTGGTCCAGTCCAATGGCTATGAAATTTTCATGGGATTTGAATCCCACTTCGGGAACTTGTAAATCTATTGGGATTTTAAGGGTTTGTAAATTTTGATTTGTGAGATTTGGGAATCACGGCTTGTAATTGCTGGATCCACATTCACTGCACGGTTTTGGGATCAAAAATCGGGCCTGCACTCTTTTGTGATTTTTCGACTTGGGTTTTGAATTTTTTTTTTCTGAAAAAAAATTATGTGCTTTGGTTTGTTTGGTTGCTTGGAAAATGTGGGAGGGGGTTAACGGAGGATTGGGGATGAAGGGGGAGAGATGGTTGCGGCTGAGAGAGTTGTTTTTTAATTGATTTTAATTGTAAATAAAAAAATTAATAATTTTTTATTAATTAATTTTTGGGTTAATCTCTGTTTACTACCATGAAGGTTTCGTGGTTTTCAACATTTGGTACATGAAGTTTTTTTCGTCCCAGAGTCATACCTCAAGTCTTAATTTTGGGACAGTTTCATACATCCGTTAACTTTTCCGTTAAAACTTATGTTAATTGATGACGTGATGCTCACGTGGACAATAACTGAGCATCACATGTCAATATGGGCCCACTTTAATATTAAAAAATACAAAAAAAACATTTGTACCCACCTTCTCCCCCGCACCCACTCCTCCCTTCTCTCTTCTACAACCCACACCCATTCCCTCCCTTCTTCTGCACCTGCACCTGCACCACCCTCCCTTACCAATTTCAATTTCAATTCAATGCACCATTCAACCAATTACAGTGATTGAAACCCAAAAAAAATTAGAAATCGATGTGATTAAAAAACCCTAACCCTAAAGCCCACTTCAATTTTCCTCAATTAGATCAAAGTAAAGAAAGCATTGTGTGTGTGTGATCTCGGTACCTGGAGTCCTGGAGCTTGGCAGTGGACTTCTTCTCGACACCGAGAACAATGGTCAAAAAAAAAAACAAAAAAACAAACCCAGAATCCCCTCCATCCGCCACCCCCTACTCGACATTTTCTGCATCTCTGTACCTCCTAGATCGCCATGGCCATGGCGTCGTGGTTCTCTCACCTCCGTCGTTCCTCACATCATTTCTTCTTCACCTCATCCGCCCTCCAAACCTCCATGTCCACCATGCTGACAAAGCTAACCACCAGATACAAAACAGAGGAGGGTGATTTCTGATAAAATCTGTGAAACGCCATGATGGCTTTCTTCCTGACAGCCTCATCGGAGAGACATCATTTAAGGGTTTCAATCTTGAAGAAGACGATGCGCTACTCCTCCACCTTGGATCGAGCTTCGTTGATGGACTTGACAAGGTCAATGAACTCCTTGGATCGGCCGAAGCCGCCCTGTGAGCCCCCGGCCGATGGTCTTGAGTTGTTCCATTGATGATTGAGGGTTTGAATGTTAGGGTTTTGGATGGAGAATTGGGGGTATAAATTTGGGGGAATTAATTAGTGAATTTCCATTGCATGAAGAAATAGAGGGAGAGGTTTTGGGGGAGAAGGGGGTACTCGGGTGGAGGGATGAGGAAGAGGAGGAGGAGGAGGAGAAGAAGAAGAAGAAGAAAAAATCCACGTCACCTTTAAAGAGAAGAAATAAAGAAAAAAAAATCCATGTCACCTCTGAAGAGAAGAAATAAAGAAAAAAAATTCCACGTGGACCCTTAATGACATGTGGCGCCCAGTCATTATCCACATGAGTGCCACATCATCACTTAACGAGAGACTTAACAGTTTGACTAACGGATGTATGATATTATCCCAAAATTAAGACTTGATGTATGACTCTGGGACAAAAAAAACTTCATGTACCAAATGTTGAAAACCATGAAACTTCAGGGTAGTAAATAAAAATTAACGCTTAATTTTTTATTCCAATTGTCAAAGGAGTGGGCTCTGCTCCTACCACGTCATCATTTAACAATCAAAATTGACAAAAAATTTAACGGAGATCTAATATTGCAACGAATTCATAAGTTGAGGTATGACATTGCAATGTTTAAAACATGAGGTATGAGATTGTAGTTTGATCCATAGTTGAGGTAATTTTGTGTAATTTATCCTAAAAAGTATTAGCATTGTTTTGTTGGTAGACATATTTTTTCAAGTGTAAAATGTACCAAAAAAATGAAATTTAGTGACTCATCTAAAAGATTAGAATAGTATTTGACCAAATGGCCAAATTAGTGAAACATGACATATTTATGAGAGTTGGTGTTGAGTAAAACTTGGAGAAATATGTAATGAGGTTCTATCTAACAGGAAATATTAAATGATTATAGAAATGGTAACATATATATGCATGAAATCAGGAATTAACCAGCGATTTTGTGCAAAGAAGATTATGAAATATGAAAAACTTAAAGTAAGGATAACTCACAGAAAAGTAACATTATCAAGCAAAACCAAGCTCTCGTGATCGTACCATCATCCTGTAAATTATATAATAAAAAAAAGAAATACAAAATCAAGCAAAACCCAATTTGCTAATCGGATTAAAAAGCTACAAAATGCTGGGAATTTTACAAACCAGGACAAAATTGTCGCCCAGATCCTTGAAGTTCTCGAGGACTTTGGACTTTGCCGGGTTGGAAAGGGCAGTTTCTCAGACCAGAATGTAGGTGGGTGGCCGGCTTTAGCACTGGCCTCGACGATGAACTTTCTGGTGCCGCCAATGAAGAGGATATTGGAATTGGATGCCATTGGGAATGAGATTGAGGGGAATCAAAATGGGATGAGTCGGAGAGAGAAAGCGGGTGATTCAATTCGAAGTGGTGCACAAATGAAGAGGTGGAGGGTCGGTAAGGAGGAGCTTGAGCTCCTTCTGCAGATGGAGGTTGAGAGCAATGGAAAAAGAAGAGATTCATCCCTTTCAGATATCAATCTCTTTTAGAAAGTGGCAGCACCACGCCATCTCTCTTAAAACGTGGTAGCAATTTTAGAGGAGATATATTTGAACGCACGCAGGACTGGAGAGTTGGAGTGGCATCCACCATCAACGCGTGGATAAAACGGGCATACATGAAATAACAAAAAATAAGAGAAAAAACAGAAAAACACTGCAAGGACATAATAGGAATTAACTTGTAAGTTTGAGTTTAAGTATATATATAATTTTAGTAATTCTACTATAGTGATCTTGCCCTTGCAATTAATTAGTGGATTAGTCACTCTATCACCTGAACCAATTCACTAATATTGATTGCTTTTAAGCCATATATCCAACAGATCCGATCATTTACTATTCATATTTTAATTCGTAGATTATCATCGCAAAAATTAATTAAAATTCAAAATCATATTACCACTTAATTAGAAGGCAATCATTTTAGTGTTTTTTTTCAAGAATTGTATTTACTTATTTTTTCATCACAATTGGATATTCTAATGATTTTGGATTTTATTTTATCTTTTGTAAGAATGATATATGAATGATGAATTAAAATATAAATTGTTTGCATCGTTGAAAGGTGTTACGAAATGTACACTACAAAGTATCCTCAAACAAGCTTATTTGAAAAATCCCTCAACCTAAGGGGACTATATATACATACATAAATTGGCTTCTAGCATATAACCAACTCTCTAGGCTCTAGCACTACAAAAATTAAACCCACTAAGCATCTCCAATACAGATCCTAAATAGAGTCTTACAATCATATATTCCTAAAACAAAGGGACAAAAGGCTTCTAATAATTTGGAATAGAAGTCTTTAAAATATCTCAAGATATAGGGATTCGCCGGACACCTTAAAGAAACCCATAAATATGAGGACTACATTATAAGGACTCAAAGAGTGGTCCCATGTTGATTTTGAGTGGGAAATAAACCCACTCACGCAGTGCCGGATCTAAAGAGGAACCTGGGAGGTCCCAGGATCCCTCAGAGACCCTAAATTGTGCTTTGAAGTTTTCTAGGGACCCCTTGTACTTGAATATGATGGCCAGTGCAGGCTGCAGCGGCGGCATCTTCTTGAAAAAGACGACTGCGAGAAGAAAGGAATTTTTTTTTTTCTGTTTTAAGACTCGGCCTATAAAGCTCGTTTAGGACAATTGTTTGGTTTTGTTCGATTTTTTCTGTTTGTTTGTGGGCCTAGTATTTTGCTTAGGCTTTTGGTAAGATGGTTGGCGTGTTGCTTGTTTTCAAGGCCCACTTTTTCTTCGTGTTACATTTTTGGGTCTGTAACTAATGAATTTTACCTTTGTATAATAAAAAAAGTGAAAAAAAAAAATCCAAACCCCCCAACATATACCCCCCAATTCTGTGGAGAGGACATTTTTCATTATAATTTTTTTTTATATTTATTATTGGGATCCTCCGAGTCTAAAATCCTGGATCCGCCATTGCACTCACATGAGAATATTGCATACCTTTTATTTTTTAGGAAAACTAATGAAAAGTCCAAAAAAAACTTTAGTTTTAATGAAAAATGACAAATAAAGTTGTAGTGAATAGTATTAAGAAAAGATAAAAATGTGGTTTTTCGTTAAAAATGAACTGTACCGGGAATATTTTGTTAAAACTCCCTTGTTTTTTTCTTGCTTTTTGAACCCACCCATGTCGTGTGGGCATGTTGTTTCTCTTTCTGTATTTTTTTTTTTTTGCAACTTCTCCTTTTCTTTTTCATAGGTTTTTTTATCAACGGCTACAATACTTCAAAGAAATGAACATAACATTTTAGTCATTGTATTTAGGGATTATACTATAAGAACTCTACTATTGAAGACAATATTCCTTTAGGGACACATAAATTTCCTTTTAAGTTCCTAAATGAGTCCTTAAAAGTGGTGGGAGTCTCCCATTGGAGATGCTCTATGTACTTTAAAACTTTTTTTTGTTTTTTTTTCCCTTTTTTTGAGATTTCACATGTGTCTTGTTTTGCTTATAAACTACAGGTGTCATGATGAGTTACAATCTACGGAAGCAACTAATATTGCACATATGTTGGATAGTGATTAACGTGAGATTGGGATGGAGCTACTCGTTGGTACCTTGCATTGGCTTGAAGCTACCCATTGGGGCGCTTATTTTGATTATGTTTCAAACATGATCGACATGGAACAAGACACACTCATTATGTTTTCATTAAACACATTTTGAATAAGCAACTAAGTTACTTTTGATCAGCGTAGGAGTACTCAAATTATGATACGTTGCGTTATTCTTATCCTACATGAAAAACAGTTCAATTGGAGAATGTGGCAGTCTTTCAAAACAATTGATCAAAATGGCAAATGAAGGAACCACAAAGTCGAACAATTGTTCTTGTTTTTGGTCCAGATCCCAGAACAAAACCAAAAACAAAACTATGACGGTGTCCGTACTCCACGGTCCATTGACTAGAGGGGCGAATGTGAAAATATAAAGTACGAGCATAATGAAAATCACAGAAGTCTATGGGGTGTAAGTATAAATAATATAGAGTAAAGGGGAGGAAACAAGAAGACAAAAAAACCATTTCTGACTTTCCTCTCCTCTCCTCTCCTCTCGTGCTTAGCCTCATTTTTCGTTTATTTTCTCTCTCTACTCTCTCTACTCTCTCTCTCTCTCTCTCTTCCCTCTCCTTGTTTCTCTCTTTCCGGTGACAGTAGGGCTTCTTCTATCTTACGCTTTCGCACTCGTGTTTTCTCCGCGGCGCACGTTAACCACGCCGTTCTCTATCTTGCGCTCCCGGAGGTAAGCTCCTTATCCTACTCCCCCTTTGTCTTTCCATTTGATCTCCTTAAATTCCGTCACTGAGAAAACCTAATCGGACAATAATTGCCCTTTAATTGGGGTTGTTTACATGCATTACGAGTTAATTAGTTTAATTAATCGAGCAATTATGTGATGATTAATGTTTTGATCGATCAGGGTTAGGGAGAGACGCTCTAGGGTTTGGGTTCCGATTAAAATAAATCATTTTTCTGTGAGATCCGTCGAAGGGGAACAGAATTTGATTCGATATTTTGGGCGGGCGGGAGCAGAAAGCTAGGGTTAGGGTTTTTGATGCGTTGGCAGATATCAGAGCCGGCTAATTTGATCGTAGTGTGGGTCGGACGCGTGAGATGGCTAATCCCGGAGTCGGGGCCAAGTTTGTATCTGTGAATCTGAACAAATCATATGGGCAGCCTTCTCACCATCATCGCCATCCACCGCACCATAGCCCTTACGGGTCGAACAGGGGGAGGCCAGCTAGTCATGGCAGCGGAGGAATGGTGGTCCTTTCGAGGCCTCGCAGTGCGAACAAAGCTGTTGGGTCGAAGCTTTCTGTTCCACCCCCCTTGAATCTGCCTTCATTGCGCAAAGAGCATGAGAGATTTGATTCGTTGGGCTCAGGTGGTGGTCCCGCTGGTGGAGGGGCTGCAGGTAGTGGGGCGAGGCCTACTTCGTCTGGTGTGGGGTGGACAAAGCCTACTGCTGTTGCTTTGCAAGAGAAAGAAGTGGATGGTGATCATGGAGGAGCTGAGGCAAATGACCAGACTTTGCATGGTGTTGATGGGGTGAGTAGAGGGAACAGTGTGGGGAGCAGTGTTTATATGCCACCTTCAGCTCGGCCTGGTTCGGTGGGACCTCTCCCTATTCCTGCTCCAACATTTCAACCGGCAGAGAAAGCACTGCTGTTGAGGGGTGAAGATTTCCCTTCTTTGCAGGCTGCTTTGCCTTCTTTGTCAAGGCCTTCACAAAAGCAAAAGGAGGGTTTGAATCAGAAACAGATGCAAGCTGTCCGTGATGAATTGTTGAATGAGCAGAGGGATAGTACTCATTCTAGTTTGCTTGTTGACATGCGGCCTCAATTGCAGACTTCTCGTCGTAGTGTACAGAATGAGAATGGCAGTGAATGTAAGGGTTTGGGTGGTGATCGAGCATCAGAGCAAGTAAGGAAGCAGGATGAGTATTTTCCAGGTCCACTACCACTAGTTCGGTTGAACCCAAGATCAGATTGGGCGGATGATGAGCGTGATACAAGTCATGGTTTTGCAGATCGGGGCAGAGATCATGGGTTCTCAAAAACTGAAGCTTGTTGGGATAGAGATTTTGATATGCCCAGAATAAGTGTTCTACCACTCAAGCCAGTTCACAACTCTTTGGAGAGATGGGGTCTGCATGACAATGAAGCTGGAAAGGTTTCTACCAGCGAAGTCCCAAAGGTGGACTCATACAGCAGAGATGCAGGAACACCTAGTAGAGAAGGAAGGGAAGGGAACTCATGGAGAAATACCACATTTCCAAAAGATGGAAATAGTGGTCAAGTTGGAAATGACCGAAATGTTTTTGATGCAAGGGCTTCGAGTTTATACAGAGAAACAAGCAAGGATAGTAAGTATAGTCTGACATCTGTTCAAGAAAATGCTCAAGATAATTTTGTAAGGAGGGATGGGTATAGACAAGGAGGTAGACAGCCTTGGAACAATTCTACAGACTCATATACAAGCAGAGGGCCTGAATGGAATAAACGTGACCGGTATGGCAGTGAACAACAAAATAGATACAGAGGTGATGCTTTACAGAATAGCTCAGTGTCCAAACCCTACACTGCAGGTGGTAAAGGGCTTCCCATCAATGATCCACTGCTTAATTTTGGAAGGGAGAAGCACCCATTTTCAAAGAGTGAAAAACCTTATGTAGAGGATCCTTACATGAAAGACTTTGGAGGTACTGGTTTTGACAGCCGGGATCCCTTCTCTGCCAGTCTTTTTGGAGTGGTTAAGAAGAAGAAAGATGTGGTTAAACAAACTGATTTCCATGACCCTGTTAGGGAATCTTTTGAGGCTGAACTTGAGAGAGTTCAGAAAATGCAAGAACAGGAGCGACAGAGGATCATTGAGGAACAAGAAAGAGCTTTGGAGCTAGCTCGAAGAGAAGAAGAGGAGAGAATGCGGATGGCTAGGGAACAAGAAGAAAGGCAGAGAAAGATGGAAGAAGAAGCTAGGGAAGCAGCGTGGAGAGCAGAACAAGAACAACTTGATGCCATGCGAAGAGCTGAAGAGCAGAGATTAGCTAGGGAAGAGGAGAAACAGAGGTTGTTTTTGGAGGAAGAAAGGAGGAAGCATGCTGCTAAGCAGAAGCTTTTAGAATTGGAGGAAAGGATTGCGAAGAGGAGGGCTGAAACAGGAAAGACTGGTGGTAATTCTGTGGCTGATGCAGATGAGAAAATGTCTAGGATGGAGAAAGAAAAAGATGTCTCCAGGGCAGCAGACATGGGTGACTGGGAGGATGGTGAAAGAATGGTGGAGAGGATCACAGCCTCGGCATCTTCTGATTCAAGTTTGAACAGGTCCTTTGAGATGGGTTCTAGGTCTCATTATTCTAGAGATAGTTCTCCTTTTGTGGACAGGGGAAAGTCCGTTAATTCCTGGAGAAGAGATGTATATGAGAATGGGAACAGCTCAAGCTTACTTCTGCAAGACCAGGATTTTGGCCATCATAGTCCCAGACGAGATTCATCTGTTGGTGGGAGAGCTCCTTTAAGGAAAGAGTTCTATGGAGGCAGTGGATTCATGTCTTCTAGGACTTACCACAAAGGGGGGATTGCTGAACCTCACATGGATGATATCACTCATTTAGGGGGGCAGAGGTGGCACCTTTCTGGCAATGGGGATCATTATAGCAGAAACATGGAGATTGAGTCTGAATTCCATGATAACCTTGTTGAAAAGTTTAGTGATGTTGGATGGGGGCAGGGGCGTGTCCATGGCAATCCTTATTCTCCTTACCCTGAACAGTTGTATCCAAATTCTGATGCAGATGGGCCCTATTCCTTTGGTAGGTCACGGTATTCCATGAGGCAGCCTCGTGTTCTTCCACCGCCATCACTAGCTTCCATGCACAAATCCTCCTACAGGAATGAAGTTGAGCGTCCTGGCCCCTCAGCTTTTCTAGACAATGAGATACAGTACAATCAAGCAGGTAGAGGTGAACCTACCATGCAGACAAGGCATGATACTAATCGTCCTGAGAATATTGGACAACCTGAAATAATTAATGTCAAACAAGAAAACACGGGGAGTGAGAATCGTAAACTGGACAGTATCACCAGCCCAAGGTGTGACTCACAATCATCTCTTTCTGTGTCTAGCCCCCCTAGTTCTCCAACTCATCTTTCTCATGATGACTTGGATGAGTCTCGAGATTCTTCAGTGTTATCTGCCCCAGGAGACAGCAAAGAGGTCCCCTTATCTGGGCCGGAGAGTGAACCTCTTGTATTACCTACCAATCCTGGACAAGAGAATGTGATGAATGCTTCTAGTTCTATCTCAACTGGTGATGATGAAGAATGGGCTGTTGAGAACAATGAGCATCTTCAGGAGCAAGAAGAATATGATGAAGATGAAGATGGATACGAGGAGGAAGATGAAGTGCATGAAGTAGATGATGAGAATATTGATCTAACCCAGGAGTTCGACGACATGCATTTAGAGGAGAAAGGATCCCCTGACATGGACAATTTGGTCCTAGGCTTCAATGAAGGTGTTGAAGTTGGAATGCCAAATGATGAGTTTGAGAGAAGTTCAAGGAATGATGAAGGTACATTTGTGGTACCTAAGGTTTCATCTGGAACTGTTGAAGAACAGGGGTCATTTGATGGAATTCGTGCTGATGAACTGACCCTTCAACCTATGGATGGGTCCAACCAAGTGAATGTAGGTAGTTCTTCCAGATTGGTCCAAGAAACTGAGAAGGCAATGCAGAATTTAGTTATCCAGCCTAGTAATGTCTCTCATATGTCAGCTGAAACTGAACGTGAACATGTGGATGCTTCTAGTACTTCTGGGCTATCTTCTCAGCATCCAGTTACATCTTCGGTTAGCTTTACCTCCCATTTGTTGTCCAGTCAAGCTGCCAAGCCTACAGTATCTTCTGTTCCGAATCAGACAGAGGGACCTGTTAAGCTTCAGTTTGGGCTGTTTTCCGGTCCATCTCTGATACCATCTCCGGTCCCAGCTATACAAATTGGTTCTATACAGATGCCTCTTCCTCTGCATCCTCAGGTTGGTCCGTCTCTCGCCCACATGCACCCGTCACAGCCACTCTTCCAGTTTGGTCAGCTAAGGTATACATCTCCTATCTCCCAGGGAGTACTGCCAATGGGTCCTCAATCAGTGTCTTTTGTTCAGCCCAATCTCCCATCCGGTTTTTCATTGAATCAGAGCCCAGGAGGCCCTCTGCCTATTCAAACTGGCCCAAGAACTTATCAAATTACTAAAAATGATGCTACGTTGAGTTCAGTGAATAATAATCAACCTGGAGTTACTTCGAGGCTTTTGGGTGCATCTCAAGAGAATGTATCAGAAAAGATAAATTCAATGCCCACTGGAGGAACTGCTGAAACCTCTGTCATGGTGCAACGGGGACCAGCAGTATCCCGTATTAGCGATAGCAGTTCAAGATCTGAGTCTTTTGAGGGGGAAGACCAGAGAAACAATAACTCGGTTGGGAAAAACTTCAGTGGTTTTCTTGGTACTCGGGAATCTCAAGGTCAGGCTCAAACTGGAGCAGCGCCATCTCAGTTAATTATCAAAGACAAAGATTTTAGTGGGCCAAGGGCCCATGGCCCAACATCTGGTGGCAGAGGAAGAAAATATGTGGTTACAGTTAAGAATTCTGGCTCTAGATCATTTCCAGTTGCTGAGCCTACCCATTTAGAATCTAGTGGGTTTCAGAGGAGACCTCGACGCAATATGCAGCGAACTGAGTTTCGAGTTAGAGGAAGTGCTGATAAGAGGCAATATACAGGGTCTGTATCTTCCAACCACGTTGGACTGGACGAGAAATATGTCTCTGGAAGGGGTTTTGGGCCTTCTGTAAGAAGTGAGCCTAGGAGGGTTGTTATGTCAAATAAACCATCAAAACAGATGTTAGATTCAGAGGGCTTGAGCCCAGGTCCACTTAATTCACTAGAAATAGATTCTGGGAGCAAGGCTGAAAAGGGAGCTGGAAAAGATGCTTTGACAAGGAGTCAGAATGTCCTGCAATCTGGAGAGGGAAATCTTAAAAGAAATATTCATTCTGAAGAAGATGTGTATGCTCATTTGCAAAGTGGCTTTGTGCGTGTCTTTGAGCAACCTGGCATAGAGGCTCCTAGTGATGAAGATGATTTCATTGAAGTGAGATCAAAGAGGCAAATGCTGAATGATCGGCGTGAACAGAGAGAAAAAGAAATCAAGGCAAAGTCTCGGGCCTCAAAGGTTGGAATGCATGTAATTTCATTTTGTATTTTGCCTTTCGTTGATTTAAATAGTGTTGCTTATTTTCTTTTATGTGCCCATTTTATCAGGTTCCACGAAAACCTCATTCTACTTCAAAAAGTAGTACTGCCTCTGCCAACTCAGGTAAAAATTATGCAGTGGCAAATGGAGAAGCAGGAAACAGCAGTCACTCTGATTTCGTTGCCTCTGAGGGACGTGGATTGGTTAATATGGAAGTATCAGCTGGTCTTAACACTAATGTAGTGTCTCAACCGTTGGCTCCAATTGGCACTCCTGCTGTAAAAAGTGATGCCCAGGCTGATATTAGATCCCACACAATCAGGTATTTGCTCGTTTTGAATAAACATTTAAACCCAATAACTTAATACATAGATTTCTAATCATTCTTTTTATCAACAGGTCACTGAACACAAGCTCCCTTCCTGTAGTATCAGGTAGTGAGAAAAATCTTGGGCGCAGCTCAATTGTTGACGACAACAGTAAGGTTCTGGACAATGTTCAAGCATCTTTGGATGCATGGGGTAATTCGCGGATCAATCAACAGGTGTGCAAAACAATTATGTTGTAAATCTTGGCCTTTTGTTTTACCATAGGTTTTTTATTTTTGTTCTGAATAGATTCTGTAAGGTTACTGTGTTCTTTTTTGTTGGTTTCTTCACTGTGTTGCTTCAGTGACATGCATTGGGTGCTTTTATTTGCACCCCAGCATATTTTTTTGTGTTATACAAATGAGTTGTTCACTGTTCTCGTTCTTCTTATGGTTTAATTTTCCTCATTTGTGTTCCATTATTGCTCCTTTTTTGGCACGCACACACACACACATCTCTTGGTTGTACCGATGAAGCAACATATTACTGCAGCGTGTTTCCCTTTTTTTCTTTTTCCCCTTCTGTATACTGCCCAGAGTGCAATTGATTGACTTCATCCAGCAGGTTATATCCTTGACACAGACCCAACTTGATGAGGCTATGAAGCCTGGGCAATTTGGCTCTCATGGTTCTGTTGGAGAAATTACTAGCTCAGTTTGTGAATCCAGCATGCCATCTTCATCAATCTTGACAAAGGAGAAGCCATTTTCTTCTGCTGCAAATCCAATCAATTCCCTGCTTGCTGGCGAGAAAATCCAATTTGGTGAGCATGCTAAAAATCTCGAGAGTTTGCTAAAAGTTGCAGTCATCATTTTTCTGATCATTTATCCTTCTATATTCAGGTGCTGTCACGTCTCCAACAATACTTCCTCCTAGTAGCCGCTCTATTTCACATGGAATTGGTCCACCAGGACCATCTCGGTCTGACATGCAACTATCCCACAATCTTTCTGCAGATGAAAATGATTGTGGTCTTCTCTTTGAGAAAGAGAAACACACGGCTGAGTCTTGTGTTCATTTGGAAGATTGTGAATCAGAAGCTGAAGCAGCTGCTTCAGCTGTTGCTGTTGCAGCCATCAGCAGTGATGAAATTGGTGGGAATAGTTTGGGTGCTTGCTCTGGTTCGGTTGCAGATATTGATGGGATAACAGCAGGTGAATACTTATTTTTCTGGTATAGTGACACACATTCCTTTTCTCCTTATAATGTTTATTATCTTATTAGAATTATTTTTAATCTCTGGTAGCTGGAGCCGGTGATCAGAAATTTGCCAGTCAATCAAGGGCCAAACAGTCTCTAAGTGTGTCCCTTCCAGCGGATTTATCTTTGGAGACCCCACCAATCTCATTAAGGCCACCTTTACCAGGTCAGAATAATTTCATTATAACCAATTTTGTTTTGACTGCCCTTCCTAAGAATGTTCAAGGTGCTGATATAGATGGGATTATAGCAGGTGTGAATGGATTTTTTGTTTTAGTATTGAGTGTTGCCTTATATTTAATGATTCTTCTCATACTAGGGTTTTTAATCTTTAGTAGGTGGAGCTGGTGATCAACAATTAGCCAGTCAATCGAGGGCTGAAGAGTCCCTCAGTGTATCCCTTCCAGCAGATCTATCTGTTGAGACCCCACCAATTTCGTTATGGCCACCCTTACCGAGTCCTCAGAATTCTTCAGGCCAAATGCTTCCACATTTTCCTGGTGGCCCACCTTCCCATTTTCCCTTTTATGAGATGAATCCCATGATGGGGGGTCCTGTTTTTGCTTTTGGACCACATGAGGAGTCTGCATCTACTACCCAAGCACAATCGCAAAAGACTAGTGCACCAGTTTCAGCGCCACTTGGAACTTGGCAGCAATGCCATTCCGGGGTAGATTCATTCTATGGTCCTCCTGCGGGTTTTACTGGTCCTTTTATCAGTCCAGCTGGAGGCATACCAGGTGTTCAAGGCCCTCCACACATGGTTGTCTATAACCATTTTGCGCCTGTAGGACAATTTGGACAAGTTGGCTTGAGTTTCATGGGTACTGCTTATATTCCATCAGGAAAGCAGCCTGATTGGAAGCACAACCCTGCATCTTCCTCCATGGGTGCTGGCGAGGGGGAGATGAACAGTATAAATATGGTTTCTGCACAGCGCAACCCTACCAACATGCCTGCTCCGATCCAGCATTTGGCCCCTGGGTCACCACTACTTCCCATGGCTTCACCATTGGCCATGTTTGACGTTTCTCCTTTCCAGGTAAAATTTCAATATGTTGACCTAATATATACCCCCTCCTGCTTAGTGGTTTTTAGGTTTTGCAACATAGTTGGCTTTGGGGAGAGTTCTCTCTAAAGAGAGTGGGAAGGGGAATGCTTTGAGTGGTAGATTTTATTCCTATTAGAATTTGTTAAATTTTCAATGTATTTCTATTTGGTTGCGAGCAGTTACCATACTCTTCTTTCTGGAATAACCCAACTAACAAGTTTGCAAAAATTGTTGTCCCCAGCCTTCTGATATGTCAGTTCAAGCACGGTGGCCCCATGTTCCTGCATCATCTCTTCAGTCTGTTCCTCTATCAATGCCAATGCAGCAACAGGCAGATGGTATGCTTCCTTCTAAATTTAGCCATGGTCCTACTGACCAATCATTGCCAGCCAACAGGTTCCCTGAGTCGCGGACTTCTACATCCTTTGACAGCAGTCGTAGTTTTCCTGTAGCGACTGAAGCCACTTCCACCCGATTTCCAGATGAACTGGGTTTAGTAGACCCTACAAGCTCCGGCAGCACTGGGGCTTCAACACAGAATGCTGTCACTAAGAGTTCATCTGTGAGTAGCACCATAGATAATGCCAAGACTGATGTTGATCAGAATCTCAGTACCAGTTCTAGTGGACATAACGCAAGTTCTAACGCCAAGTCACAGTCTTCTATGAACAAGAGTAATATCCCTAACCAGCACTATGGCCATTCATCATATTATCAGAGAGGTGGTGGATCGCAGAAAAATAGTTCAGGCGGTGACTGGTCCCACCGAAGAATGGGGTACCAAGGAAGGAATCAGTCTCTGGGTGCTGAAAAGAGCTTCCCAGCTACTACTAAGATGAAGCAAATATACGTGGCTAAACAGACCTCAAGTGGGAGTTCAACAGCCTCGTGAGGAGCCACATAAAATTAGTTGCCGCTTGCTGGGTTCAAGAAAATGACTGCAGGTTGAAACAGTGGTTCAGGAATAAAAGATTTTTGGTTTCTTTTTTTCGCAGCATCTGTTGCACCGGTGGGTGCGGTGTCTAGTATTTAGATTGAGATTTTGTTGAGAGAGATGTAGGTGCTAGGGTATGCTGGTTTTCCCAACGAAGGTTTGCAAAAACTGGCAGCACGCAGGTGATATGATGGGAAATTTTGGGCCTGCCTGGTGCTGCTTTAGAGGCAAAAGGGGACGATTTTGAAGTACTAGTTCTTGTTGACAAGGCAACTTTGTGATATTATTTTCAGTTGTGGTCCGTCGATCGGGTTTCGTTGTTTGAAATCTTTGTTGGCTGCAAACCGAAGTGTCAATTTATTGGAGAATTTGATGTAGTAAAAAACAAACACTGTTATAATCCAGGTAAAATTCTTTTTGCAATTCTGGTAAATGATAGATGTGGCCTCCTAGGGATGTGTTTTCCCTCCTCGTCGAATTCACTTTATGTATATATGTAATTTAGATTGTGATCAACGATTCTTGCTTCTGCGGTTGGATTTGGAGTAGGCATTCGCTAAATTTCACACTTCGTGACGAGTTTAGTCGTTAAAAACAAATGACGGAGAGCTGTCGTTCAAACGACTCTGTCCATCATTAGTCGCACATGCGCATATAATAATAAAGGCATGTAGTAGTGGAGCTTGTATTCTAATTACGTGGTGAGTGTTGTAGATGTGATGTCTCACGAGTAGCCTTAGCCCTAGTGTCGTAGGCTCTCTTTTTGGTCACAATCAAGTTGTTGTCTTTGTTCAAACTCGTCACCGCATCGTTCGTAGTTCAAACCCACCTCGAACACCTCCGATTCCGCAGCATTTGCAGCTCCTGGCGCTCCTCCATTCCCAGCTTCCAAAGTTCCAATCCCCCCAGATTCCCTATTCCGCTCTCCCAAGGGCCCACTGCCTTCCTCTCCCAAACCACCGTCTACCTCGTCCGCCCCGACCCGGGTCCAAATTCAAGTCCAAAACCTTCCGCGTCATCATCTTCAACCTCTTCATCCAAGGGTTGGCTGCTGAAGCTGGAAGAGTCTTCTGGTTGGCTTCTGAAGCTGGAAGACTCACTGCAGTCGGATTTCGGCTGAGGGTTTTCTATTAGGACTATTGAAATTACACAAAACTCCTCAATAACGGGTTTCGTGAGTTCATCCAAAATGATCCGTTATTTAACGGGTTGGCCCGTTAACCACCCATTCTGTTTATCACTATTCTGAATACTAATTTTTCCGTACCATGTCGATGTCGGACTGAAAATGTCAAGTCTACCGTACAGTAACATAATATTCCCATGCCATTTCGGACTTTGACCATTAATTTGACTCTCAATTTATTTATTTTTATTTATAAAAATTAAAATTTCAAGTGTTTAACCAAAAGAAAATTTTCAAAATTTCAAGTGGCTCGACACCAAACTGTCACGCCAAGCAAAAAACAGGCACAAACACTAGTTCATGGACAACCATGCCATTAAGTCATCATCTTCACCATCTCGGAGCAAGCCATTGTCCCACAACAAGAACTGGTCATCCTCCTCATGACCAACGCTGCTCTTCGCCGTCGCCACCGCCCCCAGTTCCATATTCTCCGGCTGAGTCGCCTGGTTGAGTTTGACCTGATCAACCTTCTCCTCCTCATTCTCCATGACCTCAATTTCGCTAATATTCTTTTGCTTTTGCTTATTAATTAATCCTGGATTAATACTGGCATTAGCACTAGTTCCACTACTAGAACTGTCGTTAGTCGTGACAATGTGACCTCCCGGGTCCGATGGGAAATTGAGCTTTGCCTTATTTCCGCGGAACTCGACGGCGGCCTTGTCGTAAGCCCTGGCCGCGTCCTCCGCCGTCTCGAACGTCCCTAGCCACATCCTCTTCGCCCGTCGTGGGTCTCGAATCTCCGCCGCCCATTTCCCCCACGGCCTCTGCCTGACGCCCCTGTACTTGTTCTTGCTCTTCCTCGTAGTTGGCGCATTCATCCCGACAAACCCGGTTCCCAAGCTCAGTTGCTGGTTCCTGTTTTGATTCGGCAACGATGGCGGGAAGTAGTTGCACCCCAGACACCCTGGTATCCCGCACACCCGACACGTGTCCCCGTCTAGTAAGAAGGCCAGCCTGCCCTGGTCCTGTTGTGCTGGTTGGCCCGCCGCCGACTGGGTGCCGCTCGTCGAGACGGATGACATGGCATTGTAGACGGCAGGCATTGGCTGCGGGTGCTGAGGGGTGGGCCCGCTGATGCTTCCACCGGAGATTACGTGCTTGAGGGCGGAGACCATGATGCAGTGCTCCTGCTCCTTCTGTATCCTATTCGCATGGAAGGGCATTTTGGTCCGAAACTCTTCGCTCCACGGATATTAAAAAAGAAAACATGAAAAATCGAGAGAAAAATCTTTCAATTTCTTCGGAAGAACACCGAGGAAAGCGGGGAGAGAGAGAGAGACTCGGTTTTATAGGCGGACCGAAGAGAGAGAGAGGAGTGTCGGGACCCACGGCTCAGCCCGGTTCACACCGTTTCAACACGCTATGGGGGTTTCCGGGAGGGGTTTGCCCATTCAGATGGGTAGGCGGGGCCCACTGGTTGTCCAGCTCGAGTTTACACCGCCAAGTAGATATGCTGAGTTTATCGCTGGCGTCACTAAAATGGTGTTGGCGTGGCACAACAAATGTTTGACAGCGCAGCCTTTCTCATGCGAGTTTCCGCTTTCGCTTCAGTGAGAGCTTGCCACATGCACTCAACGGAGATAAAAAGTCTTTTTTTGGAGTTTTCCTCTGTCCTTAAGAATTTTATTTGCAGTTTTCCATTTTATCTATAAAAAAATAGATAACATAAAGAAATAGTTAGATGCGGCAGTGCACTGTTGGCCTTCAACTGTTTTTTATTCAGGGTGATTTTGCTCTTAAAATATATATAAAAAAATATTATAAAATTTGCCACTACAACTGGCACCTACTTCAATTGGCACCTCCTTTCTCATACTTTTTATATTTCGTAATAGGTCAACACGTGCAGTATCTGTTTTCTTATTTTGTTTTTTACACTTAGATTCAGACATTGCATTACAATGTCCATTTTCTGATTTCTTTTTTTTTTTTCATCATTCACACACCTACTGTTGAATGTAATATTGCCATGTCAGCATAAGTTGGAGTGCCATGTAAGCAAAGTAGTTAGGAAGGTTGTTAAGAAACGGTTATACAGTTAGAGAAGTTGCTTAGTTGTTGAGGGTTGAAGAACTATATATAGCATCCTCAGCTATACGATTGTGATTCATTCAGAATAATCAATAGACAAATATTTCGTCTTTCTCTCTTCTATTTTCTTACCTATTCTTAGTTCCTTTCCTGCTTTAGTGTGTTCTTATGCATTTAGTAAGAACTGTTATCATGGTATCATCGCTGAGGGTTTCGATCTTCGGGGTTGCTCTTCCGCTGTGATTGCATAGGATTGCTGTGATGTTCTTCTGCTGATGTGTTGGTGTCTTTATGATGGGGTTCTTTGATCGTGTACTCAAGTCTCAGGTTCTGTTTCTTGATTCTGCACTCCATATGTTTGATTAAATGCCACACTGAAACGTTGTCTCTTCGATGGAGTTTTTTGGTATGTCCGTTTCTTGTTAAAGGCCGATAGCCATTTTTTGTGAGTTTGTTGAAGGAATACAAAGGCCGATTGCCATTCCTTACAACTGTGATATGTGCACTCGAACAAGGCCGATTGCCAAAGAGTGTTGTTTGAAAGAATTAAAAAGGCCGATAGCCATTTCTTTCTTATTGCTTAGTTCGTTTCTTGATTGATTGTGTTTCTTGCACTTCCTAAGGCCAATTGCCCAGAAGTGTATTCCCTACAACATTTCAAAGTTTTCTAATTTTGCGGTCTCAAGTGGTTGTTTTGATTTCAACAAGATATGTCGTTTAGTACTGTCAAGATTGAGAGTCTTTTGGGTATGATTACTGTGAAGCTTCATGATGATAATTTTGTCAAATGGAATTATCAGTTTCAATCTGTTCTTCGTGGATATGATTTGTTTGATTTCTATGATGGGGAATCGCAATGTCCACCTAAATTTTGTGTCACTGATGGAGCTGGAGTGACTAAGGAGATTTCCACGGCATACAAAGAATGGGTGAAAACTGATGTATCTTTGTTGAGTTTGCTCATTGCTACTCTCTCCGATGGAGCTATGGACTATGTTATTGGCTGTAAATCATCTCATGAAGCTTGGAAATGTATTCAAGAACGTTATGCATCTGTTTCTGTTGTCAAGATTAATCAACTGAAGACTGAATTCCACACCATACAGAAAGGGGCTGATTCTGTGGATAAATATCTGTTACGTTTGAAGGGGATTAGAGATCAGTTAGTGGCTGCCGGTGAGAAGGTCACTGAGAATGACTTGGTCATTGCTGCGTTATCCGGATTACCATCAGAGTTTGAAACAATAAGGACAGTCATTTTGGCTCGAGACACACCGATTTCATTGACAGATTTTCGAGCTCAACTTCTTGGGGCTGAAGCAAGTATTGAGTCTCGAGTACAGAATTTATCTCAGTCACTTGCTGCAATGTCTGTTCAAGGTCATGCTTCGCATTCTCAAGGTCAATTTCAAAGCTATGAGAAGGGTGAAAGCTCGGGGTTAAAAAGGTCGCAAGATAATACTTTTGATGATGATGGCAGGTTTCATGGAGGATCTGGTTATGGCAGTAATGGGGGTAACAATTTCAGGTCCAACAATGGCAATAATGGAGGCAACAATTTTCGATCTTTCAATAAAAGGTACAATGGTGGAGGTAATAACTTTCGGTCTAATCCAGGCAACAGATTTGGTTCTACATTTCCTCATGATAATGGGAAAGGGTCTCAATTTCGTGAGCCTCAGAATTCCTCCGGTGGCAGTAAGCAAAGTAATTCTTGGAGTGGGAATACTAATTACAGATCTGCTATATCTCCAGAGTGTCAGATATGTTCAAGACGAGGTCATACTGCACCTAATTGCTATTATAGAACTGATAGTGGTCAACCTTCTGGAGGCTTTGTGGTTTGTCAAATCTGTGGCAAGAAGGGGCATATTGCTCTGGAATGTTTTCACAGAAACAATTTTTCATATCAAGGTGCTCCACCTCCTGCTTCTCTTACTGCAATGACTGCTCAGAGTTCTACTACTGCAAATGAAGTTCCGAATGTGCATGATTTTGCTTCAGCTGATACATGGGTTGTTGATTCAGGTGCAACTCACCATATGACATCAAATCTTGATGTCTTAACTAATATTACTCCTTATGATGGTGATTCAAAGATCACTGTTGGTAGTGGGGAAACTTTGTCAGTTTCTAATATTGGTTCTTCTCTTATTAAAACATCTCAACACACTCTTGTTTTACATAATGTTTTACATGTTCCGAAGATTGCCATGAATTTGCTCTCTGTCAAGAAATTATGTAAAGATAATAAGTGTTGGTTTGTTTGTGATGATTTGGTTTTCTTTATACAGGACAAGGCAACTCGGAGGGTGTTGTACCACGGAAAGAGTGATGATGGGGAGTTATTCCAGATTCCGGTTAATGTGTTTTCAAGATTGTCTGCTGCACAGCTTGGACGGAGCATTGCTTTTGTTGGAAAGAAGATCAAAAGTTCCATTTGGCATAAACGGTTGGGTCATCCTTCTGAGGAGATATTACACAATATGTTGAATGTTGCTCAGTTGTCAGTTGTTTCAGATTCTAGTCCATCCTTATGTACTGCCTGTATTCATGGCAAGTTGAGTAGGTTTCCTTTTCCTGTAAAACAAACTAGATCACATGTAGTCTTTGAGAAGATCCATTCGGATGTATGGGGTCCTGCACCTGTCAAATCTATTGAGGGTTTTAGATATTACATCAGTTTTGTTGATGATTGTTCTAGGTTTGTTTGGATTTTCCCAATGATGAATAAATCAGAAGCCTTTCCGATCTTTTGCAAATTCTATGCCTTTATTGTTACTCAATTCAATGCACATGTTAAGTTGTTTCAATCAGATGGTGGTGGTGAGTATATGAGCAGTATGTTTCATCAGTTTCTTGCAAATAAAGGAATTGTACATCAGGTGTCTTGTCCTCATACACCTCAACAAAATGGTCTAGCTGAAAGAAAGCATAGACATGTTGTGGAAACATCCATTACTTTGATGACAGATGCAAAGTTACCTACTCAGTTTTGGTATTACAGTTGTGCTTATGCAGTTTTTCTGATCAACAGAATGCCATGCAGGAGTTTGGCTATGCAGTCTCCTTATCAGGTGTTGTTTAAGATTGTTCCTGATATCACTTCTCTTAAGATCTTTGGAACTGCCGTATACCCTTTTCTTCGACCTTTTAATGACCATAAGCTTCAACCTCGATCACTACAGTGTGTATTTTTGGGATTTTCCAGTGGATACAAAGGCGTATTGTGCTATAATCTCCATACACAAAAGTTTATTATTTCCCGAAGTGTCCTCCATGATGAAGAGGTTTATCCTTTCAAGCTATTATGTCCTACAAATGGTTCTCAACCTATACAGCAGCAGTCCAGTTCCCCTGTGATTGTGCATTTTAACCTACCAAGTGCAAGGTCTCAACCACGATCTATTACATCTGCTCATAGTCAGGGTTCAGAGTCCACTCATAGAGCAGTTCCTTTTCCTGATTTCAGTGCTACTTCTAGTTCAGTTGCTTCAGACAGGAATGAGATTCTATCTTGTCTTCGTGATTCACAGTTGCTTCAGTCCGGGGGTACCAATGTCCAAGCTTCTTCCCCAAGTCATCACTCTGGTACAGCATCCATGTTGCCTGTCCACTCCTCCACTCAACTTGAGGTAATTCTTCCTCTCTCTCCTCATTGTCCCTCATCTCCGTGTGCTACAGGAACCAATACACATTCTATGACTACAAGGCTAAAAAGTGGGGTGCTTGAGAAAAAGAATTATGCTGCTTTAGTTACTTCATTTCCTGAGCTTCAGTCTTTACATATTACTAACGAAGATCCATTCACGGGGGGTTATTCATTTCTTTCTGAGATAACTGATGTTCAAGAGCCTTCTTCTTTTCGACGAGCTTCTACCATTCCACAATGGCAGACAGCTATGCAAGAAGAATATGACTCATTACGGGCTCAAGGCACTTGGGATTTAGTTCCTTTACCACCAGATCGTGCTATAGTTGGAAGTAAGTGGGTGTATAAAGTGAAAAAGAATCCTGATGGTACAATTTCCAGGTATAAAGCCCGACTGGTTGCTCAGGGGTTTTCTCAAGAACATGGCATTGATTATATGGAAACTTTTAGTCCGGTTGTTCGTCATACTACAGTTCGAATTGTCTTAGCCTTGGCTGCTATTCATCGCTGGGATTTGAGACAGTTAGATATTAAAAATGCTTTTCTTCATGGCGATTTACAAGAGGAGGTGTACATGCAGCAACCTCAAGGTTTTGTTGATGTTTCTTATCCAAACCATGTGTGCAAGCTTGTGAAGTCTTTATATGGTTTAAAACAAGCTCCAAGAGCTTGGAATTCGAAGTTTACAACTTATCTCGGAGCTTTGGGATTCTGTGCTTCTGCATCTGATACGAGTCTCTTTGTGAAACATGATGAATCTGATATCATAATATTGCTGTTATATGTCGATGATATCATTCTAACTGGGTCCAGTTCAGTAAAGATACAAGGCGTAATTCATGAATTGTCTGCGGTCTTTGATTTAAAAGACATGGGTCAGCTCACGTATTTCTTGGGGCTCCAAATCCAGTATCAGGATAATGGGGATATCTTTGTTAATCAATCGAAATATATCAAAGATTTGCTTCATAAGGCTGGTATGGAGACATGTAAACCAGCTCCAACTCCCTACAAGCCTCATCATCAATTATTACATTCTGATGGTACATTGTTGACCGATTCCACTTTGTATAGGAGTATAGTTGGCTCCCTGCAATATTTGACCTTTACTCGGCCAGATATTGCTTTTTCCGTCAATACAGTGTGTCAATTCATGTCATCACCAACTGAGATTCATTTTGGGGCTGTGAAACGTATTCTACGTTACCTACAAGGGACAATACATACTGGCCTCATGTATTCTGCAGCTACGAGTCCACAGTTAAATGCCTTTTCAGATTCTGATTGGGCAGCCGATTTGAATACACGAAGATCTGTTACTGGTTATGTCTTATTTTTAGGCAATAATCCCATTTCCTGGCAGTCTAAAAAGCAAACTTCCGTGTCTCGCAGTTCAACAGAAGCTGAGTATAAAGCCTTAGCTCATACTGCAGCTGATATAGCTTGGGTCAGAAACATCCTCAAGGACCTGGAAGTATTCTTATGTCATCCACCTAGTCTTCACTGTGATAACATGTCAGCTATTGCTCTCAGTGCCAATCCTGTTTTTCATTCCCGTATTAAACATCTGGATACCGACTTTCATTTTGTTCGAGAACGGGTACAACAAGGTGATTTAGAGGTGTTGTATGTTCCTACTGACGATCAAATTGCAGACATCTTGACCAAAGGATTACATAGTCCTTCTTTTGTCAAACATTTTCACAATCTCAAACTCGGAGATCCTAGTTGAGATTGAGGGGGGATGTTGAATGTAATATTGCCATGTCAGCATAAGTTGGAGTGCCATGTAAGCAAAGTAGTTAGGAAGGTTGTTAAGAAACGGTTATACAGTTAGAGAAGTTGCTTAGTTGTTGAGGGTTGAAGAACTATATATAGCATCCTCAGCTATACGATTGTGATTCATTCAGAATAATCAATAGACAAATATTTCGTCTTTCTCTCTTCTATTTTCTTACCTATTCTTAGTTCCTTTCCTGCTTTAGTGTGTTCTTATGCATTTAGTAAGAACTGTTATCACCTACTACATGCTTGTTTTAAATTTGGATTCAGACACTTCAACGCAGTGTTTGCTTCCTGATCTATTTTTTATTTTTGGATTCAGACATTGCGTTACAGTGTCCATTTTTTGTTTTCCTTTTTCATCACTTACACGTCTCCTACAAAAGAAAAAATAATGAAAATGACTTCAAAATTTTGAATCTTAAACAAAAACCAGGTAATAAGTTCATCTAATGATTAGGACAGAGCCTAACATCAAACCAACACAATAAGACTAGCCTAAGAAATGAGTTTCCAATTTTACCCCTAATGGCAAGCCCTTTCACGTCAGATCCTCTCTAGTCTCTCCGTTTCTCAATCATTCTACCTAATCCCTATTTCTCAATCTTCATTCTCAATCTCTATGCCTAATCTCGATCACTCCTTTGCACAAAAACAATTCCTCCACCTTAGTAATCAGATCGATCTCTCTCTCTCTCTCTCTCTCTCTCTCTCTCTCTCTCTCCACATCTTTGTTTTCATTTTCAATTCCATTCGAATTCCACCATTTTTTCGAATCACCAAATTAGGAGCCTTTGAGGATGAAGGAATTGTAGTAAAGATGAGCCACTCAGACACCATTGCACCTGATGGGCTCGCCTCTAGTGATCTAGCTTATTCGAAGAGAAAGGTTGATGATGGCGCCATGAATTGGTGAATGACTGTCGCCAAATTGGTGAATGACTGTAGCCAAATTGGAATTACTCATCCCATTGTTCCTGGAATTATGCCCATTAATAACTACGAGGGTTCCATACACATGATTGGATTCTGCAAAACCAAGGTATTATTAATTGCCTTTTCACTCTTTTGTTTTCTTCCTCATCACCCCACTTTGCAAACAATAAAATGGCACACTGTAGATACCAACTAGGGTTACTGCTGCCTTGGAGCCTATCAAGGACAATGAAGAAGCTGTGAGATTATACCGAATTCACCTTGGAACCGAGATGTGCAAGAAGATTTTGGCTCATGGTATTAGGACATTGCATCTTTATACTCTCAACATGGAGAAATTTGCATTGGCTATATTAACGGTTTTCTTTTTCATATCTTTCTTCTTCTGTTTGACTTGACTTCAGATGTTCATCAAAATGATATGAGTTGTATGATTAAAACTTTCCACTCGACCTTTTGATGGAAATTAAGTTAGTAATATTGACACGATCTTGTTCTTAACTTTTGCAGGTGCAAAGCAGCTACTTTTTGGTCAGTTTGGTAGATAATGACTACATCCGTGGTGATGTTTTTGTTGATTTCTGAATGAGTTTTTTTGTCAACTCTTCCATTTCTTAAATCCCTTAAAAGTGGTGCCTTCGTTGCAAGTTGGATTATAAATTTAATGTCATTAACTTGTGTAATAATACCTCATTGGGATTTTTGATATCCCACTACTACAATATTAGCTTTAGGTGGCGGATATTAGAAAATCTTGTCGGATAAATTATATCCGACACATCATTTAATTACTGGCGGATATTAGAAAAATTCTGTCGGTTATATCCGACATCAATTCCTGACGGATATTTACTGGCGAATAAAAAGAAACTACTGGCGGATATTTACTGGCGGAATTTTTTAATCTTTTTTTTAATATTTTTTTACATATCCTAACGGTTTTTAGGTTAATAATGTCGGTTGTAACCGACAGAAATTAACTATTTTATTATTTTACTTTATGGCGGTTATTATTTTAGTCTTCTGGCGGTTATAACCGACATAGATGAAAATTTTATTATTTTAAAATGTTATATTGATTAAAAATAAATAAATAAACACATATTTAAAAAAAAAAATTTCACTCATGACCCTAAAGCCTAATGAACCCAATTCTCACAAGCCATAAATTTTCTGAGAGAATAATGACAACAGACTACAATCTAAAGCTCTATCATTTTTGTAATGAGGATTATGCTCCCTCATAGGCAAGCAACAAGATACAAAGAAATTTAAACAATTTTTTCCAATGCGTCACAATGCACATTGTCTAGCACATAAACACACATGAACATCTGGTGTACTTTATCATGTCTGATTTTATTATTTTAAAATGTTATATTGATTAAAAATAAATAAACACATGTTTTAAATATTATATTTTTTGCGATTTTTTATACATGCTATCTCATAATATATATGAACATATTTGACGAATGCATATCCTATCAAATTGATAGACTTAACAAACACTTAAGAGTTAATGTTATGCTTCCATTATTTATAAAATAAGATTTATCCACTAGTGTAAATATTTTAAATTGAAGATTGAATTCATTCATTGCATTCTTAAAGGATCGAGGAGTGTAGCTGCAAAAAATCATCAAAATCGGAGCTAAAATAATCGTTAAATTGTGATTTTTCGTTTATAACCGTCGAAAACTTTTGTTTTGTTACCTAATCTCTGAACGTTTGTTTTTTGTGATTTTTACGTATGTGATCTCAGAGTGTTTACAAACAAGTTTGACAGTTAGATCATTGAAAAAAGTTTCCTAGAATGTGTATTGCGTCAAAATGGTAGATTAAATAAACACTTAAGAGTTAATGTTATACTTCCATTAAGTATAAAATAAAATTTTGTGGTATCCACTAGTGTAAATATTTTAAATTGAAGATCAAATTCATTCATTACATTCTTATAGGGTCGAGAAATGTAGCTGTAAAAAATCATTGAAATCGGAGCTAAAATAACCGTTAAATTGTGATTTTTCGCTTATAACCGTTGAAAACTTTTATTTTGTTATCTAATCTCTTAATGTTTGTTTTTTGTGATTTTTTACGTATGCAATCTCGGAGTGTGTACAAACAAGTTTGACGGTTGGATCGTTGAAAAACGCTTCGTAGAATGCGTATCACATCAAAACGGTAGATTAAACAAACACTTAGAGTTAATGTTATATTTCCATTAAGTATAAAATAAGATTTATCCACTAGTGTAATTCTTATAGGGTCGAGGAGTGTAGCTGTAAAAAATCATTAAAATCGGAGCTAAAGTAACCGTTAAATTGTGATTTTTCGTTTATAACCGTTGAAAACTTTTGTTTTGTTACCTAATCTCTTAATGTTTGTTTTTTTTTTTTTTTACGTATGCGATATCGGAGTGTGTACAAACAAGTTTGACGGTTGGATCGTTGAAAAACGCTTCGTAGAATGCGTATCGCATCAAAACGGTAGATTAAACAAACACTTAGAGTTAATGTTATACTTCCATTAAGTATAAAATAAGATTTATCCACTAGTGCAAATATTTTAAATTGAAGATCAAATTCGTTCAATGCATTCTTATAGGATCGAGGAGTGTAGCTGTAAAAATTCATCAAAATCAGAGCTAAAGTAACCGTTAAATTGTGATTTTTCGTTTATAACCGTTGAAAACTTTTGTTTCGTTATCTAATCTCTTAATGTTTGTTTTTTGTGATTTTTTACGTATGCGATCTCAGAGTGTGTACAAACAAGTTTGACGGTTGGATCGTTAAAAAACGCTTCGTAGAATGCGTATCGCATCAAAACGGTAGATTAAACAAACACTTAGAGTTAATGTTATACTTCCATTAAGTATAAAATAAGATTTATCCACTAGTGTAAATATTTTAAATTAAAGATCGAATTTGTTCAATGCATTCTTATAGGGTCGAGGAGTGTTGCTGTAAAAAATCATCAAAATCGGAGCTAAAGTAACCGTTAAATTGTGATTTTTCGTTTATAACCGTTAAAAACTTTTGTTTTGTTACCTAATCTCTTAATGTTTGTTTTTTGTGATTTTTTACGTATGCGATCTCGGAGTGTGTACAAACAAGTTTGACGGTTGGATTGTTGAAAAACGCTTCGTAGGATGCGTATCCCATCAAAACGGTAGATTAAACAAGCACTTAGCGTTAATGTTATACATCTATTAAGTATAAGTGTAAATATTTTAAATTGAATATCAAATTTATTCATTAGACAATATTTATTTATGTTTTTCAAGTATTGATTAGACAATATTTAGTTTGTGTGATGACATTTTCATTGTACAATTCTTTTTTTGTTTCTTTATCGCATATTTTACATGCATTATTCTCTATTAAACCAAAAGTGTAAAAATTACCTATTTATTTAATTTTTAAAAACATATTCTATTTAAATACATATTATTTATTTATTTATTTATTAAACCAAACAATTATTATTTTATTTTTTTAAATTGTAACAAAATTTTGGGGGGAATTTAAAATTTTGAGGGAAAATTTTAAAATTTTCGGAGGGAATTTTGTCGCCATTTTTTTTTCTGTCGGTTATAACCGACAGTGATGAATTTTTTCTGTCGGTTTTTATTTTAAAAAAATGTTTCTGTCGGTTTTAACCGACAATAATTAAAATAACCTAAATTTTTAAAACCCATCCATCTTCCTTGCGCCGATGCTTTCCCCTTCCCCCTATTCTTCTGTCCTCATTTCCTTTTCCTTCTCCTCTCTCTTTTCTATTTTGTTCGAACATTTGTAACCTATTCCAACCAACAATTCCACACAGACTGCAGAGGGCGTGGACAGAGGGTTGATGGGAAGGGTTGGGCGTGGACAGAGGGTTGATGGGAAGGGTAGGAGCTAGAAAGAGGGGGGTGGGGGGTGGGTTCTGTCCACTGACGTTGGTTGCGGAGAGAGAGAGAGAGAGAGAGAGAGATGGGGAAAAGTATGGGGGTAGGGTTGAGGGGAACGGAATGGGTATAGAGATAAAAAGTGAGGAAGGGACATAGGAGTTAGAGGTATGGGTTGATTTGTCAGGGGCTGCTGCATCCTTCCTATTCGAAAGGTAACAAATAATTTTCAATTCATTCTGCTGCATCCTTCCTATTCGAAAGTTTACAAAGGTATGCATAAACAGAGAGAGTCTGAGATTCAGGTTGCTTCGATGCTTCAACTGCTGTTAGGAAAAGGGGTTCTGGTTCTGGTCAATTTGGCCGTGGTCACGATGGTACGGACATGAATAAATTGTTCCACGCTCTTTGGTTTTGTTACTTTTTTTACCTCCATATTTGGTATTTGTTCGTGCTAATCGGCTGGATCATCATTGTTATGTGATTGATTGTTTGTTTTGTGTGTTGCATAGAGAATTTGTTGGAGAATACCAAGGCTTTCTCCTACGACGAATTAAGATTGGCGACGGATAATTTCCATTCGAGTAATAAGATAGGGAGAGGAGGTTTTGGAACTGTATACAAGGTACTCAGATTATGCAGATGTCTTGTAATTGGTTCTATTGGGAAGTTTGCACCATTTTTGGAGAATTCATGATATCTGTGGTTTGAATTATGTTGTTTTGTTTCCAATTTGTCGCAATGATCAATGAGTTGGCTCAAAATATCAAGCATTTAAGACCTGATAGCTGACACTGGGAATTGGGTTTGCGTTTTAAGAACGCTTCAATTTCTATCCTTATGTTTTTCTATTCAATTCATTCTTTATGCATACCTTTGTTTATGCATCCTTCCTATCTAAGACTCTCTCTCTCACTCGTTGGTGTCTGTCTCACACCTGACTTTAAACCAGGGTTGGATGAAGTGATGAAGGGAGGCAGACAATGGTGACATACGGTGGGGATGGGCGGTGGGGATATGGAAAATGCAGAAAGTGATTTAATTTTTTTTTATTATAAATATAAGTCATGTCGGTTTTAGCCGACAGGAAATGATTTTATTTATTATTTTAATTAATTTCTGTCGGTTTTAGCCGACAGTAAATGGTTTTATTTATTCATTTTTAATTAATTTCTGTTGATGGTTTAATGATTTTCTGTCGGTTTTAGCTGACATAAATATTTCTGTCGGTTATATCCGACACAATTTCTGTCGGTTTTAAAGTATTTTCTGTCGGAAAATTAATTTCCTGACGCAAGCAATTCTGTCACTTATTATATCCGTCATTGCATCTATTTTCTGTTGGATTTTGCTTAAAATCCGACAATAATATATGTTTTTTGTCAGTTTTCAAAACGCCACTAATAACTGGTTTCCTAGTAGTGTCCACCCTGTTTCATGCTACAAATTGCATCTGCATTCGTGATTGATCACTACACCGGCGTATATCATACCTCCACAGTGGGTGGCTTAATGGATACGATCTAGTTTTTTGTTGTTTCGCTTTTCGTATGTAGTTGTGGCAATGTAATCTCTGTATTAATATATTTTGTCTCCCCTCCTACATTGTTCTACTCGAAAGCCTCATCCAATCCTTCATTATTAAAGAAGAAAAATTGTTGTGAACTCTGTGGTAGGAGGAAGAAATGCACATGGAATGACATAAAATGTTAACCAAGACAGGAAAAAGACAACCTGCTCAAAATTGTTTAGTTTTGTTTTCATGTTGTGTACGATTCCATCTGCATTTGTTCCGTATCCTACCCATTACCTTTCCTATGCCCTTATTCATCCCTCCTGTATCATGTAAGCTTCTATTTCTAGCAAGAAAATAAAAACAAAAAACAAAAATTCTATGTTAGTTTTTAGCTTAATTTTCTTTATAGCTTAATTGACTTTACCCATCACCTTTCCTATATTACTGAGATGGTCCATACTATTTTTGGAACTATAACAAAATAACCCACACTGTTTATGAAACTTAATCAAAATAACTCACACTATTTCTGGAACTATCGCAAACCAACCCACACTATTTCTGGAATTATAAAAAAATAACCCGCACTATTTATGAAACTGAATAAAAATAACCCACACTATTTTGGAACTATAACAAAATAAATCACACTATTTATGAAATTGAATCAAAATAACGCACACTATTTTTGAAACTATAACAAAATAACGCACACTGTTTCTGAAACTATAACAAAATAACTCACACTATTTATGGAACTATCGCAAACTAACCCACACTATTTCTGGAATTATAACAAAATAACACACTATTTATGAAACTAAATCAAAATAACCCACTATTTATGAAACTAAATCAAAATAACCCACACTATTTCTAGAACTATCTCAAACTAAACACACTATTTATGGAATTATAACAAAATAATTCACACTATTTATGAAATTGAATCAAAATAACCTGCACTATTTCTGGAACTATAACAAAATAACTCACACTATTTATGAAACTGAATCAAAATAACTCACATTATTTCTGGAACTATAACAAAATAATCCACACTATTTATGAAACTGAACCAAAGTAAGCCACTATTTCTGGAACTATAGCAAGATAACCTACACTATTTAAAACTGAACCAAAATAACTTACACTATATTTGAAATTATAACAAAATAACTCACACTATTTATAAAACTGAACCACAATAACTCACACTATTTCTAGAACTATAGCAAAATAACACACACTATTTATGAAACTAAACAAACTCACACTATTTCTGGAACGATAGCAAAATAACTCACATTATTTATGAAACTGAATCAAAATAACTCAACACATTTTTTTTTTAATTTTATATAATATAATTAATTCCAAAACGAACTTTAAATTGTGAAAGTTATTGACTAGGTATAAGAGTGATCATAAAAATGACCAACAGCTGCAAAACCTCTGCAACCATATTCACTTGTTGAGGAATTTGATGAAGAAGATGCCAAATTAGGAAATGGACACTGCACATGTTTCTTTATGCGGGTTTCCGGGAGGGGTAGGCGGGGCCCACTGGTTGTCCAGCTCGAGTTTACACCGCCACCTAGATATGCCGAGTTTATCGCTGGCTTCACTAAAATGGTGTTGGCGCGGCACAACGAGTGGTTGACAGCGCAGCCTTTCTCGTGCGAGTTATCGTTTTCGCTTCAATGAGAGTTTGTCACGTGCACTGGACGGAAATAAGTCTTTTTTGGAGTTTTCCTCCGTCCTTACCTTGAATGACACCTTTGGATAGCATGAAATGTTGGTTGTGACCGTGTTGAAAACAACTGGCACGGGTTCGCCGTCAGATTGATCTTCATGCTATCATGAGGTGATCCAGAGTTAAGGATAAATTCCAGACTCGTATTTCACATAATACATCTCAAGTTTGATTCTTGAACAGGTGAATCGTACAATGGTGATCATGGAGAGGTTAAAATGTCTTTGGGTCTTCTCGGCCCCTGAAAATATGGACTGGTGCGACGAAAGCATCAACCGGTTCTCTTTTTCTAAAAAAATAAATACATAACCTAAAGATATAGTTAGATGCTGCAGTGTAGTGTTGGCCCTCAAATGTTTCTTATTTAGGGTGATTTTGCATTTAAAATATAAAAAAAAAATTACAAAATATGTCGCTACAACTGGCACCCACTTCAATTGACACTCATTTTCTCATACTCTTTATATTTTGGAATATGTCAACATGTGATGTGTCTGTTTTCTTGTTCTGTTTCTTATATTTGGATTCAGACGCTGCATTGCAGCGTCCATTTCCTAATTTCGTTTTTTTTTCATCATTCACTCGCCTACTAGATGCTTGTTTTTATATTTGGATTCAGACACTTCAACGTAGTGTCCTCTTCCTAATGTATTTTTTATTTTTTGATTCAGACACTGTGTTACAATGTCCATTTTTTGTTTTCGCTTTTTCATCACTTACACGCCTTTTCATAATTATTCCTTACTTTAAAGGCTCATTTGATACATATAGTTAGATAGGAACGGAGAACTTTCCAATTGTATGTATGTATCAAAACTGAAAGTACATGACTTTTCATTTGAGTAGACTAAAGAGAGACGCTTTCTTTTTCCTTTCCATGTTTAGTACGGGGTTTCGTTTTGGAGGAATGTCAATAGTCAAGAGTCAGGTTAAAACTTCAAATGACATTTCTTGGTCGGTTGGGCTCAAATGTCTAAAATCCAAACAGCTGCCTTTCCCATGTTAATGACAAATTGTAGCTCGTGTCAAAGGATTAACCAACGCTTCAACATCCAGCTTGGAATTTGACATGAGCCTACAACTTGCCTATGTCATAAACTGTATAGCCAGCCATTCGGATTTGGACATTGTGGACCAACCTAAACTAATTAACCGACCAACGAAAACTAGAGGACTTTTACTTTTGAACAAATGACGACGAGATCCGTTGTTAAGGTTCCTACCTTATGTGTCGCTCCATTAAAATTTGAGTTTTATTATCAAGAGTTATCGTTGGTGCGTGATCTGTAAAATCATTTATAAATTCATACCGGTGACAGTTGGTAATTAGGTGCCACATGTAAGTTTTTTCAGCTCGAGAATATGGGTATGTCCTGAAAGTGGTGGTGAGAGTAACCAAACTCTCCTAAACTTTATAGTTAACACAAATTCATCAATCAATTCATGTGCCAAACAGCCGGTTTTTGCATATAAATCACTTGAGGCAGTCTGTATGACAAGGTTTTGCTCAAACCCAGTTGTGATCACAACACAATGAACCTCTTTGCCAGACCTAATCGCAGCGAGAGCCGCGCACGCCTTGATGACGAATGGAAACGTGAAGTCATCAGAAGGGCAACCGGAAGGCCGGGAATGCAGGTAGACATACAAGAGGTCATGGTAGAAGCAGTGATTGCTAAGGTACCGGATTACCAGGTTCTGCAGGCCAAGACTTGGCCTTTGGATTTGTTGGAATAGAGAGAGAGAGAGAGAGAGAGAGAGAGAGAGAGAGAGAGAGAGAGAGCGCTAAATGTGAAGAACCCAGATGAAAAACAGGACCTAACGAATCCTCGCACGTTTTGCAGAGTTTTAATAGACGGAGGAAGTGGGTGGTTTTGGAGTTGATTGAATAATGTTTGTGTCTGACAAGAGAGAGAATTAACGGAGAAGAAGAAAGAGTATTGGATAGGCGGAGGAAGAAACTCATTACTCCATCAAAACTCTGAGATTGGAGCCCAAAGCTAGCCGTTAAGATCTATATTTGGTCATCTGGGGTAACCTACTATGTATATCGAAATAAGGATTCGAACTCGGATGCATACGGCCTAGCTCAACCGGCTCAACCAACATCCGAAGGAAACGAGATATAACATGAGCCCTATAACAAATCTGACAACTGTCGACAGAAAATAATCTCCGAATATTTTATAACCTAAAAAGTTAGAGAATTTTTATTAACACTCCAAAAATGCCATGCAACACTGTTCTTTTCCTTTTTACACACAAGTCGTGACAAGATGATATTTTATGAGTGCAAATATGAGGTTCATTATATATTTGAGACTGGAGGTAAGCACAAGCAACAAGTGAGAAAGCGGAAATGAGTTACGATTACGGTGAGTCAAAACTTCGATTCCTTCCATTGTAACCAAAACAATAGTAATACCATCAATCATAATTGGCATTTTTCACGAACAAAAATTTAAAATTTTACAGAGTACCACCACCACTCTCAACACTAGGCACCGTAGTTATGTTTAAGATTTACCATTCTACAAAACATTCTCAAAGCGAAACCAAAAGGCTTTTGTTTAAAGTTATAAATACATTACACAATAATTCTGCATGGATCACGACCTCGACATCACGCACAAGGCTAAAAGCTTACAAGTTCTAATACCCGTATGCTGTTCTCTTCATCATCCTGATAAACTCATCAGCATTAACTTCTCCATCACCTGTATATTTCAGGCCATAACCTCTAGGATCAGCGCAATTATAATCAACAATTACAAAGCAGTGGCACACAGGAGACAAAGGTTGATGGCATCAAAAGGGGGATGGTTTATATATATTTATGTACTTACGATCCCGGTCTGCTTCCTCAATCATCTCTTGGATCTCTCTGTCTGTGAAGTTCTCACCCAGATCCTTTGCAATGTTTTTAATGTCTGCAGCAGATATCTTTCCCTGGATTCAAATCCAGAAAGAATGGGGTTAAGTATTGACAGATTGAAACAACACAAGAACTTGAATTTAAGTATTCCAAACTGAAACAAAACTAATATTGAATAAGCAAAACAATACATTGCGATCTAGGTCGATGAGCTGGAATGCTTTCATGAGTTCCTCCTTTGTGTCCCGTTCTCCAATTTTGGCTGTCATCATGTGTGCAAACTCATCAAAGTCGATAGCACCACTGCCATCCTTGTCAACATCTGCAATCATTTGATTAATTTGCTGCAAAGAAACAACAGAGCAACATGTTAGCCATTCAGTCAACGTACCAAATATAGAATAACAAGTAGAAAGAAAATTATTAGGATTCTCAAGAAATTCAAATGATAAATATGTTCACCTCATATCATACTATTAGTTTGTAGTGAGGTTTCAGAGAACATAGCAAAAATGAAACAGCAAAAGCTAAACGTGTAGAAAAATCAACAGATAATCTAGAGGGCCAGAAAATAGAGACGCGCCTAACCATTTAGAGCCAAGCAAACATACGGAAAAACTTAGAGCCTGTTTGGTACTTTACTTGAATCCAACTTTTTAAACTCAAAAACAATTTTCAAGTTTTAGGCCTTAAAAACTTGTTTGGTAGGACTATTTTAAAAAATTGTACTTAAGACTAACTCAAAAGTATAGTCTATTATCTAAAAACACAAAAAGTAAGTTTTTAGAGTTTTTAAACTTAAACTCACTCATTTATTTTCTCTCCCTCCTCCCTTCTCACTCCAAAACTATCTCTCTTTTCTTCTTTCTTTCTCCCCCTTCTCTTTTTTTTTTTTACATTTTTCGTCTCTCCTCCAATCCGCTCTCTTCATTCTCTCAATTCTTTCTCTCACTCCTCTTCCTCTCTATCTCCTCCGATCTTCTCACTTCTTTCTCTTTTCTCTAATCATCTCTTACTTTCTTTCCTCCTCTCTCCTCTTTCTCTCTTGACCCCCTTTTTATGGATCATTTTGTCCAGTTCAAGTTGTAAGATTTAAAATTTTTAAATCGCATACCAAATAAGTTTTTAAAATTTTAAATCACATACCAAACAAGTTTTTGAGTCTTAAAGAAAATTGTTTTTAAGAAAAATTCTTAAAAAATGTTTTGAGAAATTATAAAAATTTTCAAATAGGATACCAAACAAGTCCCTAATTCCCCATCAGAAAATATTACTCAGTCTCACCACCAGGTTTTAATTTAAAGTTTTAAACCGTACAGGGACAAATTAGAGATAAAAACATACGCAATATAATTTTAGGAAAACCATTTTCAAACTCACAAACACAAGCTTAACAAGTGAATGTATGTAGGCGGCACATTACCTCTTCAGTCATCTCAAAACCGAGAGCCCTGTCACGAAAAAAAATAAACAATCAGCTGTAAACATTTATAGGACTAAACAAATAATTAATCACAAAGCATGAGTTAAGAACTCATACCTCATGGCAACATTCAACTCCTTGGCATCAATGGTGCCTAAACAACACAAAATGGGCAACATAAAAAACCATGAATTTAATCAAACATTCTTATACAAACAATATAAGCCAACGACATCAAACCCTTCAAAAAATCTTAATCAAAATCCTAACTTTGAAGTACCTGAGCCATCGGTGTCGAATAACTCGAATGCCTCCTTAATCTCTTGCCTCTTTTGTTGAGTTAACCCATGATGTCTCCCTCTGGGTTTCTCCATCCTAGATGCCCCTCTGTAAAGGCTTGCCTATCAACCCATTACCAAATTCAGACAAACCAAGTCAATCAAAACCCTACCCACCACCCAAAATCTATCAAATTCAAAAACCCATTTATCCGTATTTTTCAAATTCCATCAATCGATCAAATTAAATCGTTCAAAGTATGCAATTTTACCAAATAAGATTAGCCAAATAATGAGCTAAAGATGCTAGAAGAGTAAAAATTGAGCAGGAAATTGCATTGAGAAGTATACCATTTAGCGACGCGTGAAGTATGAAAGTCGAAGAAAGCGTCTTTCTCTGGAGGAATGTGATGTTTCTTCGCCCAGAAGCTCTGAGGAGGTCTCTGTTTGCAAATCAAGTTTGGGAAAGGAATTTGGGTGTTTTGATACTCAGACAGATTGGGCCAGGAAATTTATTTTTAACGCGCCCAGTTGTAAACTAGTAAGGTCAACTGACATTTTGGAGTTGATGGGTCGAGCCAGGTTTTACTCCAGTTTTAATGGGCTCAATATCATTATTATTTTATGCTTCCTCTTCTTTAACGGTGTGCTCTCTTATCTGCGTGCACGTTCGAAATCTCAATCATATAATAAAATTAAGTGCTTAAATTTAGTGTCATTCTAAATTGGTCTCAATTTTTTTTTTTAACAAACGATAGTATAGCGGTGGCGGAATGGGTTAAGCCTCACGTTGGACTAGCCATATAATGTGGTTTCAAATTCGTCTTTGGCAATAATCGAACCTAAGACCCCTCACTTACAAGTAAACAGGAATATCACTAGACCATAGTACTAAGTGGCTCAACCTTTTTAAACATTCCAAACAAGTACCTAACCTAATGAAAATATCACATTCGTTAAGCCCCATTTAAAAATTCCTTTTAAATTAAGGAAAACTAATGAAAATGACTTGAAAACTTTGAGTTTTAATGATAAGGACAAAGAAAGTGTAAATTGAATAGTACCATAATTGACTTTTTAGTGTAAAAATATGGTTTTTCGTTAATGTGAACAGTACCTGGAGCTTTTCGTTAAAGTTCCCTTTAAATTAACTAGGGCTTTGTCTACTAAATTAATAGAAGGTCATGGAAGCATGGCCTCCACTAATTAATGGTCACCACCACCCCCATCCGGCCATCACCTCCAAATCCAACGCACAAGCACCAATTCCACCCTCAAACTCAAGCCGCCAACATCGAGAAGAAGATCATGGAGATTTCTGAAATGGTATGGATTGCCATGATGCAATCATCACCATCTTCACTCCCACAAAGAAGAATTGAAAGCTTTACGAGCCAAAAATCGGCAAATAAGAAAGTCACATGAGCAAAACAAGCTGCTCCTTGAAACCCTATCTGAATTCTTAACCCTCTTATTTGTTAGGAGATTGCCCTTCTGAAGTAATTTCAATTTGGGTCCATTTTTTATTCAATTCATTGCCGTCTGATCATTAGGTTCGATATTATATCATCTATGTTTGAAATTTAGATTTTGAGGCAACTAGTATTAATGTTGATCATAATATACCCAGTTGGTGAGTTTGGAATATAAATGTTGGAGGGTTTTGGTGGTCGTAGGTTGAGCTTGGACGTGCATGGCAGAGGCTTGATATTACCCTTCATTTTTGTTTTCCATTTTATTTGTAAATTTGTTTTATTTTTATTTTTATTTTTCTCTTCATATATTTTCTGAAGTTATTTTTATTATTTTAGTGTCCATGTAAGTTAAAAAGTGTGACTTACTGTTGCCACATATACATTTATAAAAAAAATGAACTGGAGCTTAACGGATATAACATTTTCAATAAATTAAGCACTTATATGGAATGTCTAAAAATTTTGAGACCAATTTGAAATGACACTAAAAGATTGAGGGTCCTAGGTATTTAATCTAAAAAGTAGATTTTCTATTGTTCAAAGGAGAAAAGAAAAGGAATCTCAATATTGATGCCGAATGCCAAAATATGTTGTCAAATAACAAAAAGCTACTAAATACGTCTTAGTCTAATAAGTGGTATTTATATCTAATATTGGAAGATCTCTCTAAGTTTGGATAATAAGGAGTCAAAATCAAAATCTAACTTCTCGAGAGAAACTACATTTTAATGTCTTTTATAAACAACATCAGCTTTTCATTTCCTCCCTGCTAGCCTGGCCTTGTGGTCCTTAACCGGATTGAATCTTTCCAAAACTTGGCTGGAAGCAGTGGCGGATCCAGGATTTTAAACTCGGGGGGTCCTAATAATAAAGGTCAAAAAATTTATAGACAAAAATAACATTGAAAAGTTAAATATAATACATTTGATTCAAAAATCATGTGCAAAACAACATTACAAGCTATAAAATCCTAATTCAAGCGTCCACGACGAGGTTTCATAGTCTGAAAACGTTCCATGATAGCTTCATTACCAATACATGAAAAAACATCTTTCTCAATGTAAACAACTAAGCTGTCACTCAACCATTGATCTCCCATTTTGTTGCGAAGTGGACCCTTAATGATATTCATAGCGGAAAATGCCCTCTCCACTGAAGCGGTTGCAACCGGTAAAACCAAAGCCAACTGAACAAGCAAATATACATATGCAAACGTTCGATGCAACCCTTTCTCCACCATTTTCTTAGCAAGCTCATTAATCCCCCGCAATTGAGAAAAATCATTATCAGAACGCACAAAATGAATGTAAATATCAAGTTGATCTTGAAGTGCCAATCTATCTCGATCCATGAAATCTTTAGGATACATCTGAGCAAGGCGAACAAGCTTCTCTTTATCAAAAGCTACAAATGAATCATTCGGACTCAAACATGCCAAGCAAATAAGCAATTCGGTATTACCTTCATTGAAGCGATCATCTAATTCTGTAAGTTGGAAATCAATGACCTCAAAAAAGAGCTCCACTTTGTAATGATGATGATTGGTCTTTCTTGGAGCCTTACGCAATGACTTCCCTTGAATGGCGTATAAATCATCCATATTAGGCACCTCAATTTCATGTTCAACACAAAAAGATGATACTTTATCAACCAAAAGATCAAAATTTTCATCATTCCTCATGCAACATAGTTGTTCTTTACATGTCTTGACTAAAGCCATTGCATTCACAATCTCTTGATCTTTTTTTTGTAATGCTTGTGACAAATCATTTGTAACTCCTAATATGGATTTCATCAAAAAGAGGAGGAACACAAACTCAAAAGATTGTAAATCTTTTAATAACCTTTTTGCTTCACCAACACTATCATTGTAGCAATCTTCAACAATCATGTCAAGCACATCCACCACAGATGAGAACATTGTAATCAAACTAATCAAAGCACCATAATGTGAATTCCACCGTGTATCCCCAGCACGTTTGAGACTAGTTTCTTGATTTAACCCTTGCCCCGTTTCAAGACAATCATTTTCAATAGCTTTCATGAGATTTTCTTGTTGTTTCTGTCTAAGTGCATCACGACGCTTACATGAGCATCCAACAACATTCACCAAACTATTAGTCAATGTGAAAAAAGCGCCAACATCGGAGTTTTTCTTTGCTACGGCAACAAGAGCTAATTGTAGTTGATGAGCAAAACAATGAACATAGAATGCACAACTCTCTTCATCCAAAATTTTTTTTTTTAAGGCCATTGAACTCACCTCTCATATTACTCGCTCCATCATAACCTTGACCTCGTAGGTTTGAGTAGCTCAAATCATGTAGTTTCAAGAACTCATCAATGGACTCCTTTAGTTTACTTGAAGTTGTTTCAGTAACATGTTGGACTCCTACGAACCTTTCAATTACTTGACCTTTGTTGTCCACATAACGCAAAATCACCGCCATTTGCTCCTTTGTTGAAATATTACGTGATTCATCTACCATTATAGAAAAGAATTTACTTTCTTTCACTTCTTTCATAATAGCCTTAATAGTTTCGAAGGCACATGAATTGACAATATCTTTTTGAATTGAAGGAGCTATTAGCTTGAGATTTCCCGGAGCATTTTCCAACACAACTTCCTTTATTTTCTCATCATGATCCGCAAGGAATTGCAAGAGTTCTAAATAATTCCCCCTATTATTCGAAGTGTCACTTTCATCGTGGCCACGAAAAGGAAGGCCTTGTCGCAACAAGAACTTAGTGCAATCTATTGATGCATTCAAGCAAAGACGATATTTCATACACTCTTCTTCTGACTGTTTGATCACAACTGCTTCAATATGTGTCTTTTGGTTCATTAAATAACTAGCCGCTTCTCTAGCTTTATTGTGGAAACTACCAATAGGACCAACATGCTTGTCAAAACATTCTCTTGCATTCTTCCATTTCTTAAAGCCTACCCCAGTGAAGGCATCGCTTCCTAATTGTGAAAAATTGATTTTAAAGAGATAGCAATGAAGACAAAATGCCGCATCTTTAGATATACTATACTCCAACCAATCATATTCTTCAAACCACGAAACAACAAATCGTCGCTTTTTCTTTGCATGCAAAGTGTATGGGAACTCATACTTTGTAGGCCTACAAGGTCCCATTTGCAAATATGCTCTTCGGACCTCATCTTGAATATTAGAAGGATAGTCCTTCATTCGAATTCTTTTTCCCGGGTCTCTCTCAAGATTATTAAAATCAATGTCACGCTCATTTTGTCTTGAGCTCGAACTACCCGAACAAGTAGATGGCGCTATTGGCTTTGGCTTGAAAAATCTTTCCATATTTCTTATTTCTAAACTACACATTTAACCAAAAACACAAAACATATACCAATCAACCAATAAACAAAAATTCTATCTAAATTTCAATGATAAAATGAGTATAAACATAAAACATATCAACAATTATATCAATAATAGACTAAAAATCTTCATCAATATCTAATATAATTTAATTGAGATTAGATTAGAATACCAAAAAACTTACTTGAATTGTGAACCAAATAGTGATGGCCTAGAGATATGGGGAGGTATGATATTAGAGTAATAAAATTATAATATGGGATTGGGTGTGGGATTTAGAATTTTAGGGTTTTGAAATCTGAGGAGTTAGGGGATTGGAAATTGGATGAATATGTTAAAGTTGGGCATTCGGCGAAGTTGAAGAGAAATTTGGGTGAATATGTTATTGCATTGGGCATTGGGGGAAGCAGAAGAGCAGGAAATGGGGGATGGGTGGGACAGTGGGAATGATGTGGGTTGGGGATGGGATTTAAAATAATGGATAAAAAGTTTGGGTGGGATATAAAAAACAATTTAAAACAATTGGCCAAAAGCCAATTATTTTCTTTCTTCTCCGTTCATCTTCTCCGACGAGAAGATTTTGTACCTGCAACCGACACTGCACGAGGAGTCCCCGGAAAATTTCTAGCAGCAATTTAGGGTCGTTGAAGGGTCCTGGGACCTCCCAGGTCCCTCTGTGGATCCGCCACTGGCTGGAAGTCCTTGCTGAGGTATTGGAAATGGGGCGTAATGAACCCCCCTACTGGACCTTACCACTTCCCACCTGTAGCAGATTAAACCCTATCAATTTCAAGATTTGAGTTTTTTTTTTTTTTTTTTTTTTTTTTTAAATGATAACGTTATTGAGTTAAATAACTTAAATGGTTAGTTGTTAGGATGAAGGGTAGGAGGATCAGTGGGGATTGAACCGGACTGAAGAGAAAAATATACGTACGGTCGTACCTGAACTTGTTAACAAGATGGTGGATAAAAATAAGCACTTCTAGCTTGGCAACTTCATTTCCTGGACAGGTATGAATTCCATTTCCAAATGGCATGAACGTGTTGGGCTTTACTCCAAGCTGTGATGCAATAAATCAAACCCAATTAATTAATTAGATGCTCATTTGAATTTCAAAATTTACATGTTTAAACAATGAAGAACTGGAAGTATATTATTAATAAAGATAAATTGCAATTAGGGTTATGTGAACCCTTCCATATATTGCCTCAAATCTTGATGGATTGAATTTGTGCGGATCAGCAAAATATTCTGGATTATGATCAGTGGCGGATCCAGGATTTTAAACTCGGGGGGTCCTAATAATAAAGGTCAAAAAATTTATAGACAAAAATAACATTGAAAAGTTAAATATAATACATTTCATTCAAAAATCATGTGCAAAACAACATTACAAGCTATAAAATCCTAATTCAAGCGTCCACGACGAGGTTTCATAGTCTGAAAACGTTCCATGATAGCTTCATTACCAATACATGAAAAAACATCTTTCTCAATGTAAACAACTAAGCTGTCACTCAACCATTGATCTCCCATTTTGTTGCGAAGTGGACCCTTAATGATATTCATAGCGGAAAATGCCCTCTCCACTGAAGCGGTTGCAACCGGTAAAACCAAAGCCAACTGAACAAGCAAATATACATATGCAAACGTTCGATGCAACCCTTTCTCCACCATTTTCTTAGCAAGCTCATTAATCCCCCGCAATTGAGAAAAATCATTATCAGAACGCACAAAATGAATGTAAATATCAAGTTGATCTTGAAGTGCCAATCTATCTCGATCCATGAAATCTTTAGGATACATCTGAGCAAGGCGAACAAGCTTCTCTTTATCAAAAGCTACAAATGAATCATTCGGACTCAAACATGCCAAGCAAATAAGCAATTCGGTATTACCTTCATTGAAGCGATCATCTAATTCTGTAAGTTGGAAATCAATGACCTCAAAAAAGAGCTCCACTTTGTAATGATGATGATTGGTCTTTCTTGGAGCCTTACGCAATGACTTCCCTTGAATGGCGTATAAATCATCCATATTAGGCACCTCAATTTCATGTTCAACACAAAAAGATGATACTTTATCAACCAAAAGATCAAAATTTTCATCATTCCTCATGCAACATAGTTGTTCTTTACATGTCTTGACTAAAGCCATTGCATTCACAATCTCTTGATCTTTTTTTTGTAATGCTTGTGACAAATCATTTGTAACTCCTAATATGGATTTCATCAAAAAGAGGAGGAACACAAACTCAAAAGATTGTAAATCTTTTAATAACCTTTTTGCTTCACCAACACTATCATTGTAGCAATCTTCAACAATCATGTCAAGCACATCCACCACAGATGAGAACATTGTAATCAAACTAATCAAAGCACCATAATGTGAATTCCACCGTGTATCCCCAGCACGTTTGAGACTAGTTTCTTGATTTAACCCTTGCCCCGTTTCAAGACAATCATTTTCAATAGCTTTCATGAGATTTTCTTGTTGTTTCTGTCTAAGTGCATCACGACGCTTACATGAGCATCCAACAACATTCACCAAACTATTAGTCAATGTGAAAAAAGCGCCAACATCGGAGTTTTTCTTTGCTACGGCAACAAGAGCTAATTGTAGTTGATGAGCAAAACAATGAACATAGAATGCACAACTCTCTTCATCCAAAATTTTTTTTTTTAAGGCCATTGAACTCACCTCTCATATTACTCGCTCCATCATAACCTTGACCTCGTAGGTTTGAGTAGCTCAAATCATGTAGTTTCAAGAACTCATCAATGGACTCCTTTAGTTTACTTGAAGTTGTTTCAGTAACATGTTGGACTCCTACGAACCTTTCAATTACTTGACCTTTGTTGTCCACATAACGCAAAATCACCGCCATTTGCTCCTTTGTTGAAATATTACGTGATTCATCTACCATTATAGAAAAGAATTTACTTTCTTTCACTTCTTTCATAATAGCCTTAATAGTTTCGAAGGCACATGAATTGACAATATCTTTTTGAATTGAAGGAGCTATTAGCTTGAGATTTCCCGGAGCATTTTCCAACACAACTTCCTTTATTTTCTCATCATGATCCGCAAGGAATTGCAAGAGTTCTAAATAATTCCCCCTATTATTCGAAGTGTCACTTTCATCGTGGCCACGAAAAGGAAGGCCTTGTCGCAACAAGAACTTAGTGCAATCTATTGATGCATTCAAGCAAAGACGATATTTCATACACTCTTCTTCTGACTGTTTGATCACAACTGCTTCAATATGTGTCTTTTGGTTCATTAAATAACTAGCCGCTTCTCTAGCTTTATTGTGGAAACTACCAATAGGACCAACATGCTTGTCAAAACATTCTCTTGCATTCTTCCATTTCTTAAAGCCTACCCCAGTGAAGGCATCGCTTCCTAATTGTGAAAAATTGATTTTAAAGAGATAGCAATGAAGACAAAATGCCGCATCTTTAGATATACTATACTCCAACCAATCATATTCTTCAAACCACGAAACAACAAATCGTCGCTTTTTCTTTGCATGCAAAGTGTATGGGAACTCATACTTTGTAGGCCTACAAGGTCCCATTTGCAAATATGCTCTTCGGACCTCATCTTGAATATTAGAAGGATAGTCCTTCATTCGAATTCTTTTTCCCGGGTCTCTCTCAAGATTATTAAAATCAATGTCACGCTCATTTTGTCTTGAGCTCGAACTACCCGAACAAGTAGATGGCGCTATTGGCTTTGGCTTGAAAAATCTTTCCATATTTCTTATTTCTAAACTACACATTTAACCAAAAACACAAAACATATACCAATCAACCAATAAACAAAAATTCTATCTAAATTTCAATGATAAAATGAGTATAAACATAAAACATATCAACAATTATATCAATAATAGACTAAAAATCTTCATCAATATCTAATATAATTTAATTGAGATTAGATTAGAATACCAAAAAACTTACTTGAATTGTGAACCAAATAGTGATGGCCTAGAGATATGGGGAGGTATGATATTAGAGTAATAAAATTATAATATGGGATTGGGTGTGGGATTTAGAATTTTAGGGTTTTGAAATCTGAGGAGTTAGGGGATTGGAAATTGGATGAATATGTTAAAGTTGGGCATTCGGCGAAGTTGAAGAGAAATTTGGGTGAATATGTTATTGCATTGGGCATTGGGGGAAGCAGAAGAGCAGGAAATGGGGGATGGGTGGGACAGTGGGAATGATGTGGGTTGGGGATGGGATTTAAAATAATGGATAAAAAGTTTGGGTGGGATATAAAAAACAATTTAAAACAATTGGCCAAAAGCCAATTATTTTCTTTCTTCTCCGTTCATCTTCTCCGACGAGAAGATTTTGTACCTGCAACCGACACTGCACGAGGAGTCCCCGGAAAATTTCTAGCAGCAATTTAGGGTCGTTGAAGGGTCCTGGGACCTCCCAGGTCCCTCTGTGGATCCGCCACTGATTATGATGAATGTTCCGAAACAAAGGCAGTACTTTCCATCCCTTTGGGATCAAGTATACTGTTGGACATGTCAAAGGCGACTCAGTTAAATTAACATTTTCATATATATAGCTAGCTTTTATTTCTTAATTTTCATTCTTTTTTCCTGCAAGGTGCACTTGTTCACTTAAGTTTCCCTTCGGAACTAACATTTTCATAGCTAGGATTTGAAAAGGACTGAGTTTGTGTGGCCTTTTATTAGAGTGGGGTTCTGTGAATTATGGGTCACAGTATACACTACCAGTACTCTACCAAGGGAAAGCCTTGTTAATTATGTACTTTTCCTTAATAATTGAGTTGGATCTCTCCCTTTCCAGGCGATGTCATTTATGTTTGTGCTATCAATCTCCAACAGTAAAGCTAGCCCTTCTATTGTCCTTTGCCACGGCTCCGAGAAGAACTTACTCGTAGTGGTGATACCGCCCCTCTATATTGCTACATCTTTGATGATGAGAGATTTAGATACAATAGAGCGGTATTTATATTGCTTGTAGGTCCTTTGGTAAAAGAATTAAACGGATGATCATTATGCCTACCTTTGTATTCAACATCTTCGACAGCTTCCCTACAGGTAAAAGAGATGATGCTTGCCATCCTCAAGCTCTCCTTCATAGCCTGCGATAGAACTTCCAGTTTAGTTTCTCAGTCACTTTGATACTTTATAGAAGAAGAATTTATTTTAGAAAGTCTTATAGGAACTACGGTTGTATACTAATGTTTTATGTTTAATCAATAATGTAAAAATGTATCAAGTGAAAATCAGTGACAAATATGGAACGCACAAACGATGACCTGCGACCTATGATCAATTATTATTGGTTTGTGTGGTACTACATCAGCTATAGCATAATAATGATGATTTTCTTGGTGTGACCATAGTATTGTCATGTGGTGTTATCAATTCTCTTATATTATACTACGCGTAACCTAAATGAAAAACTCGTTGTTATCAATTCTCTTATATTATACTACGTGTAACCTAAATTAAATACTCGTTGTACAATAATATTACATATACATAACACGTAGAACACAAAACACCAAGCGGTAAAAATGTTATATATACCTAATATTCTCTCGAAAAGTATATATCTATATATTCTGAGTGACAAACCATCTATATTCCATTCATAGAGTTTATCAGAAGAGACTGAGAATTGGTTTTGGATATTTTTTTCTTCAAATTGAATATCTGGATGTGTTGGTCTGGGATACCAATTTTTAGTGAGAGATGTTGGATTGATTCTTCTATTTGTGATTCTTTTAAGTTAAGGATTTTGAAAAACTTGTTCAACTTTTCGGATAGAATCTGAATCATCTTCTGACCCAGAGGATATTGGGGATATTTCAGATTGGGATTCATCAGGGTGATTTAGGACATGGACTGTCTTTTCTTGTTTTAATTCTAATAACATTTGGTCAAATTTTTGACTTGTGGAGGTTGTTTTCAAGGCTATTGCCTTTGAAGAAGATTCTGGGAAATTAACCAGGAGTTTTTCTCTGATTGCTGATTTTGGTTAAGAGAGTTTGTGTGTGTGTGTGTGTGTGTGTGTATATGTATATATATGTACTTACCCTGCTGGTAAGGGGCATATTTCTAGTCTGTGACCAACTCAGCGAATGGTTTCCTCCTCCATTTGATTCAAAGATTGTCTTATGTTCTATCTATATATGGTAACTTCTGGTTAACACATGGGGTTAATTATGCAAGAGGCCATGCATGTTAATAAGAGTATGTAATACTATTAAGACAGACATGTTAATACGCCATGCATGTTAATAACAGTACGTAATACTATTTAGACAGACAAAAATCACGCACTTGTTGAACATTTTCTAATGTTGAAAATGAATTTCACATTTATGAAATAAGAGACATTGCATGAGTATAGTCCTCATATTGCCAATTGGTTTATGGTGGAACCTAAACTTCCTTCTTCCTTCATCTAATACGTGGGTGTCACGTATAATGGTGAAATCCAGCTCTATTAGAGACATTATCAGCAAACGTGACAGTTTTGTGTGTTCAAATAGCATTATTGATGTTATAAATTCTGACCTCGATAGTTTCTTGAAGCTTTGAGTCATCGTGAATGTATTTGATCATCCAAGTTATTAGGAGACTGGCTGTGGTGTCCTGAGCAGCAAACATTACCCCAATGATGTTGTCGACGATTTGATTGTGTGTTAGGGTTTCTCCCTTCTCATCCTTGAAGTCCAATAAACTGCCCAATAGATCTTTATGCACCATACTCTTTTTCTTTCTCTCTTTTATTATCTCACCAAGAATTAAGCTTATTCTTCTCCTTGCCTTCACAAATGAATTTAAATTCCCATTTCCCACAAATATATTGTACAAGAATATTGAACATTAAAAGAAAAGAGAGTAACTTAGTTTGATTAGTACCTTCTCGAACAGATTACGATAAGTACATAATTGTTGATCGTGGGAAATTATTATGCTTACCAAAACCGATTTATTGCACAAGGAGCCGGGGAGTATTGCGGGGAAAGGATTGTAACCTTTGTCTAGAGTGTAGTACTTTTCCTTGAGCATTTCTTTGTAGTGATTGTTTAAGTGACCAAATACGCATACAATATCAACACAGAAATATACACATGTCATTTTAAAGTTCTATGTTACAGACTAAATACACATACAATATCAACACAGAAATATACATATGTTTGTACCATACTTCACCAATCCCGAAACTGCCAAGCATCGGTCAACTCCATACATTCGAGGACCCACTGAAGAAGTTGTGCTAAGGCACACCTATCGAAGCACAATAGTTTTTCTCCAATCAGGAGGCCAATCACAACATGACACGTATCAACATTAGAATAAAGCTCCTAGAGTCCCATATCGACCGCGAGCAGAAGCTGGAGACTCTCCTCAACTATAAAAGGAGATCATCCTCTTACAGTTAATCCCCAATGTAATTATTATACTTAAACTTGTCATTAGAACCCACTAATAATGATTATGCTTGAACCTATGTATTGTGTAAACCTTTCACTATTAATGAGAGCTCTTCTATCCCGTGGACGTAGCCAGCCATACTTAGGGGGGAACCACGTACATTTTGTGTTTGCTTCCTATCTTTATATGTTTACATATTATCATCACTAGGTGACCGGAGCAACCTAGTGAAGGTCACAAACTTGACATTTTATTATGTTGTTCTAAGTCTCACCGAATTTGTGCATCAACAACATATATAATCCAAACAATTAAGTTTTGTTAACTGATAAAAAGAATTATTAAAAAAAAAACTTGAACTAGCCAACCTTCTTTAACTCATAAAAGGTGTTAACGACATTGCCAGACCATGAGTCTAAGGTAGAAATGGCAATGGCTTCAATATCTGGGACCAAGTTTCTCATAACATCCAAGGACAATGATCCTTGGACTAATCTTCTAATCTGTCCATGGTAGTCATCTTGGTGGAAGAAAAATGCCGAGGGACCAATTAATCTCTCTTTGCTTTGGGAGTATGTAGGTTTAAACAAGTGTGCCTGAGTCACCATATCTAACAAACCGCACAACCTCTGGGCTAGACAGCATCACACAAGGACTGCCAAGTATGTAAGTCTTGAAAACTTCTCCATACCTAACAATAATTAAAATATTAAATTAAAATAATCCAGTCTTGATAAGCATGCATGCAGTGGATTTAATCACTTAATTACCTGTTGTGCCTAGTGGAAGAAAAGACATTAGGGTTTTGAGAGTATAGTTGCATGGTTTCACCTACATAGGGCCACCCATCGAACCTGGAGGTAGAGTTACTCTAGGATTCCATGCTCTCATTTGTTTTGCAAGTAATAAGATGAATGAAAAAAGAGCAATCAAAAGAAAATAGTAGACACGTAAAACAATATACATATCGCTCTCTTTGATCGCGATATAGCTTAGGAAATTAAATTCAGTAAGTTATTAAGGACATTGTGGCCTGTGAACATAGTTGTGCTTGTTTATATAGGACTTGCGGGCAGGTAGTGACAATGTGTGATTAATTCGATTATTCTCTGCCACCCGATTTCAGTGGACAGTGGCTAGCCTGCCAGGCCAATGACTGATTGCCCTAGCTAGCTAGTTGCACAACTTTTCGTCGTCCAATTCAACCCACTATTTAACCTTTCACAAGGATTGCCGATGGTACTAGATTTACCATCAGGCACAGACCTAGCCACAAAAATTCTAGTGAGATGAGCCATAAAAGTAGAAAAAGAAAAATGAAGAAGCCACAGAATATTGAAGAGAACAACGTACGTAGATTCTTGAAATTTTGAGAAACAAAATACTTTCTTTCTTAGAGCACTTCTAGTGTGGGAGCCCTCCTCCCATGCTATTCACTATTTAATTTACCCAGTGAACAGCAACTGTCCTTAATGAACAGTAATCGCCTTTTGCATCTTCACCGTTGCAATTGAATAGTCCTGGCAATTGACAATAAAATATTACTATTTATGTCTCCTCAATCGCCCACCCAAACCTCTCTCTCTAAAAACCACAACTTTTTTCTTCCTCTCTCTCTCTAGAAAACCACAACCTCCAAATTTCTTCCTTTCCATCCATCCATATCTCTGAAAAAACAGAAAAAAAAGAGAGAAGACGACAGAGATTCATCTCTCGATTGTTCAAAATTTGAATGAAAAAATGGCACAAAGAGCGAAGAAGGAAGAGACGGAGTTCAAGGTCCCTGAAATGCTAACGCACTACGTCAACAACTACGACATCACCGGCAATCCCTCCAACAACAACATGTGCCATAAGTGCTTCAACGCCGCATTGGCCGCCACCACCGCCACTTCATCGTTGTCGTCAGCGGTGATTGTTTGAGACAAAATAAAGGAGGATGGAAAAGTAAACAGAGACAAAGAAAGAGGAGATGGAGGGACGCAAACGTCGGTGAGAAGATCGGAAGTGGTGGCGTCAAGGCCGGTGGGTGCCTTAATAACGTGCCTGGAGCTCAGGCCTGCTCGGGCTTGCTCGCCAACCAACGCTGAACTTTCTCCCTCGGGCAATCAGGCCCTGTTCCACAGCCTGTCCCCCGAGTAGTTGCTCCCGCTGGAGCTGCTCTTATAACAAAATGTTAAATATTTAGGGTAAGAAATTTTACATCTTTTTTTGCTAGATTTATGTCCATGTCATGTACTTATCTTGTCAGATCATAAGCCTTGGTTACATGTCTATTTCACATAGGGTTCTGTTTGGGCCCAAAAATATTGGTTTGTGCCGAGTTTAGAATTGTTCTCGGCCCAAAGGCCTTGCATAGGAGTCGTCGGGAGGTTATCTAGCTCATGGGCCGCATAGTCATGACTAAATGTATCCCATTAGAAATCCGAGGGATGCAGGTGAGTCCTATTATAAGAATGAGTCTCGACAGGATAAGGAGTTTAAGATTGAATGTGGCCTAATGACGGGTTGAGTTCAGAATCCTGGTAGGAGTAGGATTGGCTGAGATAAGGTTGGATCGGGGAAATGAGTTCTAATCCTAGAATGATTGGGATTCAATACAACATTACTATAAATAGGGGGAGGACATCGAACAAACCCCCTCCAATTCAACACACAAACTGCCTTGCGCAAATCTTTGCTTTACGTGAATCCTCTCAACAACCTTGAGATTTTTGTTTTCCTTTTTCGCTAACATATCTTCAGTTTGGATAAACAACATTGTGAAGGCAACCGGTGAACATCTTCAGTTTGGATAAACAACACTGTTGTCGTAGAATCAGCCGACCGTGCAACATATTCTGTTTGGATAAACAGTACTGCGACAGGGCCGACTGGTTATCTATCTAAGTCTCAGTCAAGAAGGATTTTCGAATCCTTATCGGCAGAAGTCATCTCATTAGCCTCTTCAGTGAAGTGAGGTGTTACAAGTTACTGGGCTCGGCACATCGAACGTCGAGTTGTTTATGATTGGCTATTCGCAATTAGGTTTTAGAGTTCGGCATTCTAACAACCGAACCACTTTCACGATCAAGACGTATATTTATTTTGAGTACTTGTGTCCCTTTACTCTAGTGTCGATTCGGCGTTCTTATACTCTTACGAATATAATCACTGTGACCGAATCTGGCACCGAAGATTTGTTAACTTCGCAGAACTAGTAGCCTTGTCTTCAAGCTCTAGAACTCGAAAGCCGAAAGTGTTCTTTTCTCAGCCGTAGTCGTAAAATTAAGAAGTCAACAGAGCACCCAACACAACATCAATGAATTTTACTCCTCGATCGAGCTCGGTCGACGAGTTGGCATGCCCCGCATACAACCGAATGACATAGTTAGCTTACTAATTACTCGGCTTGCGCGCCATGTAGGCTTGGTAGTTTTTAGGGTTAACATTTTGGCATGCCCAATGGGACCCAGTGCTAAGACTACGAAGTTCATGACCATCGAGACACGATCAGTAAAAAAGAAAACAACCAAATAACGTAGTTAGCTTACTAATTACTCGGCCTGCGCGCCACATAGGCTTGGTAGTTTTTAAGGTCAACATTTTGGCATAATAATCAGGCCGAATACGAAGCCTTTGTTATCGGCATCGGCGTGCTGTATAATTTACGGGCAACTCGTGTCCTTGTTCTTGGTGACTCCGAACTTGTTATAAATCAACTCAACGGGGTTTTTCGTTGCATGAGTTGTACTTTGGTGCCTTACCACATGATTGCTAGCTATTTGGCCGAATCCTTCGACAGCGTAACTTTCAAACACATTTCACAAGTTCATAACATAGACGCTGATGAATTGGCTCAAATAGCTTCCAGAGCCCAACTCATGGGGGGCAAATTAGGCCGAGAAATACCTGTGTCACAACAAGAACATTTGGCCTTGATTAATCAGCAAGTTCTCCAATGTGGTTACGTGATCCAGACACGGGTCATGTCTTTACCTTCGTTGTTAGAACGGAAGGACACGATTAAGGTTTGTGTCGTCAAGGCATTACCAGACGATTGGAGAAAGATGATTATGCGATATATTGATAACCCCAATGAAAAACACGACCGACGGCACAAACTACGTATTATACCAAAATGAGCTGTATCGAAAATGTAAGGATAGGTTACTATTGTTGTGCCTCAGCCTGCAATAAGCTGCTCAAGCGATGGCAAAAATACACGAAGTTATTTGCGGAGCTCACCAATCTGGACGAAAAATGCGTTGGCTGCTTCGACGGCACAATTATTTCTGGCCTAATATTCTGAAGGATTGTATTGAGTATGCAAAAGGGTGTGTATAGTGTCAAATCCATGGGCCTATACAGAGAGTACCGACCGAATCATTACATTCAGTCACCAAACCATGGCCGTTCCGAGGATGGGCCATGGCTATTATCGGTAAAATCACACCATCGTCTGGTGCAGCCAAACATGTGTGGATACTTGTTGCAACAGACTACTTCACCAAATGGGTCGAAGCCAAGTCATATGCCGAGCTAACGTCTAAGGAAGTTTGTAGTTTCGTTGAAGAAAACATTGTGACTAGATTCGGCGTGCCAGAAACAATCATAACAGATAACGGTACGATTTTTACATCTGACAGATTTAAGGAATATGCAGCAAATCTAAAGATTCGACTCGAGCAATCTACGCCATACTACCTGCAGGCGAATGGGCAGGCCGAATCAAGTAATAAGGTTCTTATTGGTTTTCTTTAAAAAATGATAAAAGAGAGGCCAGACATGTGGCACTTAAAGATAAAAGAATCGCTATGGGCTTATCGAACCTCTCTATAGACAACCACTCCGTACGCGTTGATTTATGGACACGACGCAATGTTGCCCGTTGAGCTAAGTATAAACTCGTTGCGAATAATTGAACAAAATAGTTTGTTCAGTGCCGAGTACAGTCAAGCCATGAGACAAGAGCTCGAAGATTTAGAAGAAGCTCGGCTTGATGCTTATAATTTATTAGTGGCTCAAAAGAAGATCGCCGAGCGTGCATATAATCAACAAGTTAGACAAAAAAGTTCGGCGAAGGAGAACTGGTTTGGCAAACCGTACTACCCGTAGGAATTAAAGACCCCAGGTTCGGCAAGTGGTCACCGAATTGGGAAGGGTCATTCTTTATTCATAAAGTCCTCGGCAAGGGGGATACCATCTTAGAGATCGAATCAGCATTGTTCACAAGTTGCCAATCAATGGAAGGTTTTTAAAGAAATACTATCCAGTCACATGGGAGATGGGAGAATAAAAATTCATTTCATTTCATTAAGTTCACTACATTGGTCGATCAATTTACAATAATCCTAGGGTGATGAAGGAAGAAGAGTTTCAAGAACCGCCTTCAGCTCCAACCATCTCACCTCGCCCATCGTGACCTCAGCCTGCCAATTCCTCTTGTCCATCTTCAGCTACTCGACTCGCTTCACGCTCGCCGCATTGTGAAGACCTGTAATTTGGAAAATATATTTATAAGACCACCTATAATTATATTATTTGGGTTCCTTGTATTTATTTAATTATTTATTTGTTTACTATATATTAACCTTGTCTAATTACCTGTTTATATTTATTTTATTTATTGATTTTAGCTTTACTATAATTATTTTGGTCTAAAATAATTGGCTGGTCAAGGTCAATGCTATTGTTGACAACACATCTCTATTTACACACACCCGTAGCAGATTATGGGAGTACGGAGATAGGTTCAACTTATCTCTTGCCGCTACACCTTCCAATAAGAGAATAGCTATAGCCGTCTCTTAACCTCCTATAAATAGGAGTGCTTTTCATTCATTTGAAAGAGGAAAACAGACGGAAGAAGGGAAAAATAATTCGAGAGAGAGAGAGAGAGAGAGAGAGAGAGAGAGAGAGTTGTTTTTCTGTGGTTTCTGTTGAGAGTGAGAGAGAGATCGATTGAGTGAGGGAGGGAGGACTGTGGAGTCAGTAGCTTGCTTTGTGTGGGTAACAATTTCTATACCTTGTTTATCTTTTCATAACTATTATATATTTTCCTTGTTTATATCTGTCGTGGAGTTTCTATTCGAAGTTTGTTTATACAAATTCTTCGCTTGATCAAATCTAATGTAATTTGGCTTCAAATCTGTATATACCTTTGATTTGGCTGTCTTATTATAAAATATGAAAGAACTATGATAAACCCTAGTTTGACAAATCCAATTCAATTTCCTTTTCCAAAACTACTTTATATTTATACAATATTATGTTAATTTGATTGAGAATAGAATGAAGTTTATATATATATATACACATATGCTACGCTATCAATATATGTAGATGTATATGTATAGCTATTTTTATATACATTAGTATATGCTGGAACAAAACCACACTAAGTCTTAAGCTTTTTGCACTATATATCGTCTAGGTTATAAATGATTAATCATGTTGGGAAATGGTTTTATGTATGGTTATTTTATACAAGTTACATAAGGTTTTGAAGGCAGAGGACTATCTAAGTTTATTCATTCTTTTGGTCTCCATAATATGTTTACTATACACAAAACTATTTTGCATAGTATTATAGGTCAACCAATTTGATATCTGATATGAGTGGTAGTAAATTAGTAACCCAAGTACTTTGATTAGTTAGAGTCTACGTCTTGCATAAAGTGATTTGCTTATGTGATTTGCTTATACTTCTGAATAGGATTTTGTCAAGGTGGTGAACTCTTGTAATAGAGAGTTGGAGCAATGCTTTGGAGTCCAGGTAGGGGAAATACAGCAGACCTTTACGGAGATTGGCTTTATTAAATTTCATGAAGAATTATATTATTATCGATCTTGTTGGTTGATTAATGTGATATGGGTTGCTAATTGGACAAATACTGCTCTTGCGTGTTTACTTGTTATTGGTTATGGAATTATTGGTGAAATGCTATTGGTTGAGAATATACTATGGTATATGTGAATGATAAATGAATGTATTTGTGAATCATTCATAATTGGTCGTGTGGTTGGACTTTCAGTGGTGAGAAGGAATTGGAAATGAGGGTAGCTGGAAAGGATCTTTTGTGTAGTTGAGCTAAACTCTTAGCAGGTACTAGGTCTCAGGCGAGCCCACAGTGCACAGATTCTTTAAAGGTCATTCGGGACTGGCGACAAAGGGTTTTGGCAAGATGACTAACAAAAGGGGAAATTGGGATGATTGAGTTACAGGGGGTTAATTTGTATATTAGAACATTCGAACCACCACTGCAGAGGTAAAATGCACGGTATGGGACGTGCAGGTCCGCATGTTTTATTATATGAATTAATGGGTAGAGATGAGTATTGCATTGCACTCATACATTGTTATTGATAATGATTTGGTACTTGATTAAATTATTTTATAACACGTAATTTAGTATTGTCAATTTACTGTGGTAAGGTTATGTCCCTACTGAGCTGTTGAAGCTCACCCCTCTATTGTTATGCAGGTTTACTAACTAAACTGTCAAAAGGGTAGACAAGATGAGACGAGATAGATGTGAGGCTAGAATTTGTATTTATTTATTTAGCCTTGTAAAGAATTCTGGATTTCTTTTTATAAGAGGAATTTTATTTTTCACTCTATTATTTCAGTTTTACTTTAATTATTTAGTTTTTAGTTCACGTTTAGGATTCAGGTTAAAGTTTTTACTACCGACCTCGGGTCCGGGGCGTGACACGCATATTCGGTCAGGCAAGATTTGCCGCCCGACTCAAAATCCATCGTAAGCTCAGAAGCAATTGCCAACCTTCGATTTTGAAGTTCGACAATTTGACGGTTAAGGTCGGCCATGGTCTCTTTTTTTGCCTTTAAAACTTCGACCTTCGGACGAAGAGCGTCTCGAACAGCTGTTGCAGCTTTCAAGTCATCGTCAGCCTGAAGAGCTTTCTCGAAAATACTGAAATATTCTCGGGTCTGTTCCAAGGAGGATGACGCCTGAGTGATAGCTTCGACGCTCAATTGACCATCGGCTCCGAGGTCGTTCAAACATGCACCCACCGAATCAAGGCATTTGCGCTCGAGAACTTGAGAAGCTGAGAGAGACAAAAGCTCTTGCAATCGAACAAGAACAGTTGATTCGGCAGGTTCAGTCGTAGCTGCCGAAGGACCAGCTGCTTCCGAAGTGTTTGATAGAAGAGCATCAAACTTGACTTCCCATAAAGGCTGCACACAAAAACGGTTTAGGCACAAGGAAAATCATAAAAGAATGTAGCATGGAGGATTTGTTTTAAACCTGCCAAGAGGAAACTTCGGCCATGTCTTCGGGTTCATTGCTCAAACCTAAAAAACTTAATGGCCGAGCCCAATGTTTCAGATTGCTTCTTAATTCACACGGCCGATGAATGTTATCTACGTTCGATGGCCACTAAGGTGGCCAGGAAATATAGATAACACCTTTCGGCGCATACAATTTTCGGTGAAATGAATAACTGGGCACCTGACATTTAATATTTTCTTGGTTCAGACTTGTTATAACAAATTGACAAGAGAAAGTAATCGAGCCTTACAAAAGTCAAGATCACTTTTTGAGAGGGGATGCTGAGGTCATGGTCCTGCGGGTGAATTGGAATCTCTAACGTTGCTTCAGGTTCGACGATAGGCCTCTTTCCATGATCAGCTGCAGGAGGATCAACTTGATCTGTCACCTCAACCATGGGGGAAGGATCAACAGAAAGAGCTTGGGTTGGTTGAGAGCGACTCACTAGCAAAATCTCGTCACTCTCATCATCTTGAAACAAAAAGTGTTAATACCTTTTTTACTTAATAAGTAAAGGGATTTGATAGCATAATCATACCTCTTATAAGATGACCGTCGAATGTTTTGGATTCTTGGGGAGATTATTCCCGATCGAAGGGGTTGTCTCCCCAGTACAGGTACTCCTGTCGACCCTGGAGCTGCAAGTGAGTCAACCAATGGTATGGTAACTAGCTCGACCACGACCTCGGGGACTTCAGGTATTGGTTGAGCTTGGGTTACCGGGCTGGCCGAAGAAGGCTGATTCTCCACCGAAGCCTGAACAACGGGAACAAGAAGAAAGGCACTCAGAGCAGTTGTCCCGATGGTATGGCTAGAGATAACATGAATCTCCCGTACTCCCTTCTTCGCCAATATCTTAACGCGTTTAGGGGGATGGGGAGCTTCACTTGCAGTCTATGCTTCTGGGTGAGGTCGTTTGCTCGGTGTGTTTGGTGCAACGGCCTTGGTTTTCTTGGAGGAAAGGGCTAATTTTTTTCTTGACCACTACCAGGACGACCACGTCCGCCTGTTTCAGTACCCGAACGCCTAAGAAAGCGAAATCTCATTAGTAAAACCATTCAAATGTTTGAAGAATAAAGGTAGAAACAAGGATATACCTTGGGGTGCCTCTTTAAATTGAGGGGCAGAAGTTTTCTTAGGCTGAACACCAAAAGTTTTATTGACTACTTCCTCAACCAAGAGCCAAAGAAGTTGTGAGTATATTCTTCCCACCAGTCGCCAAAGGTATCGGTGCCGAGAGATTCAGGAACAGCTGGTTGAAGGAGAAATTTCTTACATCGTTCCTGAAATTCTTTCTCGGTGTCTCTACACTCATTTTATGAGGAATTAGAGACGCGCCATCTACTTAGAAGGGAGCGAGAAGAAAATAGAGGCACCGGGCAACCTTGGAAGTAGCCGAGTTGTCGGGCGGTAAAGTAGGGATGGTAGACTTCCCAACTTGCTCGGCGAGCATCGCAACCGAGGGGAAGGTCGCAAGTTAATATGAACGACCCCCAGTTTTGACAAAGATCGGCGTCTTCGCTTTCACTCCAGGTCGACGTAAGAAGTTTGATGAAGTAGGGGTATTCTTAATGACGACATATCAAAAATTCATCATCAGAAAGGACATCCAGGCTGAATAGGTGTTTAAAGACTTCTTTGGCTCGGTGATGGGGCACTGGTCGGGAGGCCAACTGAAAGCCGAGCACTGTAGTAGATTGGAGGATGGAGACTTCTGGCTTAAGTGTGGAGAAATAAACCTGCAGCCATAGTTGGAATACCCAGAGAGGTCCATTCTGGTACGGGTCGATCTTGTTGAGGGTTCTGCCAGGCAATGAAGAAAGTTGGCAAGGATGGCAGGATTGAGCACCAAGGAGTAACCACTAGCCAAGGCTTCCGCGACCGGTATATTCTCGACCAAGCATTTATTCGACTTGGTACAACAGATGAACTTGTTGTACCAGTAAAATAGGAAGGGCTCGTGCTCCCCATTCCGTAGACTCACCTCCCATCGACCAGCAAAATGGAGGATAAAGGTATTATAGTTTAGAAAATTCTTGTGCAATTTTTGAACGTCTTATTTTGAAGGCTCTTGACCTTCGTGGTTCAACGTCTCGATGGCTCGATCGTCGAACAACGCCTTGAGGTCAAGATTGGATGGGCATTCAATAAGGGTGGCGTTGATCGGAATGCCAAAAGGAGGGGTCCCGATGATAACCGAGATGTCGAGGATGGTAAGAGTTATAGGGCTGAATGGAAGGACCATGGTGTTGGTGATCGAACACCAAAGGCTTAGAGCGGCCATGAGGAGTTCTTTATCCATTGAAATTTCCATGGTTGAGAGCTTGATAGCGTCATGGATACCAAGAGCCTCCCACTATTTACTGAAGATTTTTTCCATTCGTATGACCCAGGCCACCCAATTCACATTAATCAAAGGCCAACATCCTTGGGGTTTTGTCTGGCACCATTTTGACCAGTCGAATCCCTGCAGTAAACCTGCCAAGCAATGTTTTTTGAACAAGTTGGTGATGGATGACAGCACTGTGTCTTTGAAGAGTGGGCCTAGAATTTGGTAAGTAGTGTTTAAGTCACCTTCAAAATGCAGGGTCTTGATGGCGTTCTGATCGATGAAAGCCTTGCACTTGTTGCACTTAGGGGAGAATTCTGAGACAAAGGAGGCCATTGATGAAGGCTAAAGCTTCTGAGATGAAAGCTTAAGGTTTTTTGGGTTTTAAAGGTTTTGAGAACAAAGTGGCGAGAAAATTTCAAGGGTTTTGGAAAGTGTAAGGTACGAATGGAAGGGATCCGGGTATTTATAGACATTTAAGGTGGAAGGCTAAGCGTTTGATTTTCAAAATCAAGGATGAAATCGAGTGGGAGAGTTGGTAATCATTGTACATGCTCAGAGAATCAAGGCGAAATGACTGAGGTTTTCAGGGATTGAAGACGCACGATGGCGTGTTGCAGCAGGTTTAGTACAAAAGAGACGTTTCGACGGTCGCACGTTTTCGAGAATCATGATTAAGAGCTACTTGGTTAACCAGAGGGTTGACAAGTGGCTGGACAGTTGGGAAATCGAGATCGTGGGGTTATGTCTCATAAATGCGCATGGTGGTTTTTCTCAAGAGGATTCAATGATTATCTTTAGGTAGTTTCGCTTTTTCAAGGTCGAGGCTTGAGCCAGGGAATACAAGCCGACGACCTCAGAAGCGAGGGGGCAATGTTTGGGCCCAAAAATATTGGTTTTTGCCGAGTTTATAATTGGTTCTTGTCCTAGAGGCCGTGCGTAGGAGTTGTCGGGAGATTATCCGACTCATGGGCCGCATAGTCATGACTAACCGTATCCTATTAGGAATTGGGGGGATGCGGGTGAGTCCTATTACAAGAAGGAGTCTCGAAAGGATAAGGAGTTTAAGATTGAATGTGGCCTAATGACGGGTTGAGTTCAGAATCCTGGTAAGAGTAGGATTGGCCGAGATAAGGTTGGATTGGGGAAAAGAGTTCTAATCCGAGAATGATTGGGATTCAATACAACATTACTATAAATAGGGGGAGGACATTGAACAAACCCCCTCCAATTCAACACACAAACTGCCCTGCGTAAATCCTCGCTCTACGCGAAACCTCTTAACAACCTTGAGATTTTTATTTTCCTTTTTCGCCAACATATCTTCAGTTTGGATAAACAGCACTGTTGCCGTAGAATCAGCCGACCGTGAAGCACCTTCAGTTTGGATAAACAGCATTGCGACAGAGCCGACTGGTTATCTATCCAAGTCTCGGTCGAGAAGGATTTTCGAATCTTTATCGGCAGAGGACATCTCATTAGCTTCTTTGGCGAAGTGAGGTGTTACGAGTTACTGGGCTCGGCACATCGAACGCCGAGTTGTTTATGATTGGCTATTCGCAGGTAGATTTTAGAGTTCGGCATTCTAACGGCCGAACTACTTTCATGATCAAGATGTATATTTGTTTTGAGTACTTGTGTCCCTATACTCTGGTGTCGATTCGGCGTGCTTATACTCTTACGATTATAATCACTGTGACCGAATCCGGCACTGACGATTTGTGAACTTCGCATAACTAGTAGCCTTGTCTTCAGGCTCTAGAACCCGAAGGCCGAGAGTGTTCCTTCCTCGGCCGCAGTTGCAAGATCGAGAGGTTAACAGCGCATCCAACGCAACATCAACGAATTTCACTCCTTGGCCGAGCTTGGCTGACGAGTTGGCACGTCCCGCATACAACTGAAGGACGTAGTTAGCTTACTAATTACTCAGCCTGCGCGCCACGTAAGCTTGGTAGTTTTTAGGGTCAACAAGTTCAGTATGTCATATTGCGAATCTAACAAACATGACGATCCAAGCTTCAAAAATTTAGTGTTCGGGCAAGCCTTAGTTGTTTTGTTCACGCCAAATAATCACTAATTGCTAAGTAGTTAAAAATGAGTCGTGTTTTGGTTAACCTGTGAATGTCTAACCACACAATTATTTTATCAAATTACATAACTAGATGAGATGACACGACATGAATAAAAAAATTTAACTTCCGAACTAAGTTATGTTGTTTACACTGAATGAATTTACTATTGACTAGTTAAAATATGGGTTGAATTTTTGTTGTTGAGAAGGAATCCCATATTGATGGGATGAAGGACCTTACATGGGTTTACATGTAAGTTGGGTCACTCCTTATTTTACCAATTAGTTTATGGTGGAACCTAAACTTTCTTTATTTGTTAACCCACGATATTTGTTAGTGACCCATTAAAGAGCAAAGTAGTTTTCTTTCCTCATTTTTTAGGCTATTAATTGTATACTAGCACATGCACACACACAAAGTGTGTGTGAAATATTTTACTTTTGTTTTTATAATTGAAGAAGAGAGGAAGATAGTGAGAGAGAACGTGGGAGTGGAGAGAGGGGGAGAGAGGTATATTTTTATTTTTTTTAAATTAGACATGATACAATCACTTATAAGTGAGGCTTTAATAAAAAATAGTAAAATTTTGTTTTGTGAAATTACGTTACTATCCTCAACTTTTTTGTTCTGATAGAAGACAAAAATGTATTTTCCCTCTCTTTTGGTTGATAAAGGGAGTTTCATTAATATGTGATTTAGATATATTTTGAACATTTTCTCAAGACACTTGTATCCTAGTCCTCAAGAACGGGGAGTAGAGAAAATGCATCATCTCTTCATCCGGTAAATGATAAAGCTAGGCTACTTGACAAAGTTTTTGGAAAAATAATAAACTCACACCACAAAGCGCGAGTACAAATTTTAGTCGCAAAGTGATCATGAAAACAGTTTTCATATATACACACATAATCATTTAGCAAACAAATTTAGTAACTTAATTTAGAATTAGCATTTTCCTTTTTACAATTCAAATACTACAAAAAGGTCAGGTCAACATTAGATGGATTGAACCAAAGTACTAAAACTCTTTGTTCCACCCAGAAATTAAGATTGATGTGCGGTTTGGTTTATATTGTTATCCAACTTGTATAAGAATTAATCACTACTACACTAGTTGCATACATAAGTTACACCAAAGCTTGTTACGAACAAAAGGAGTCTGTACAGTTCCATGAAAGCAACAGACGTCGAAATACATCCGCAAAAGGCTCATTTCCATCCACAACAAGTGTGGGCGTTTTTTCAGTACTGAGAAAATAGTTCGGCAACGCGTGATGAAATACCTATTTATTGACAATTTATAGTCTTCTCTTTTTAATTGAGAATTACTATGTTCTTGATTATCTTTTTCTCCTTTTTTTTTTTGGCCAATAAGCTGTAAGTGTCTTTTGTATTTGGTTTAAAATGTTGATTTTTTTTTTCATGAAAAAAAATTTCTGCTAAACCTGTTCTTATGTCTTATTTTTCTTTTGACATTAGAATCTTACTTACTGATGAGTCAAAATTATATTATATATTTCATCCTATTCTTAGTATAATTTGATAATTAATTTGGTAGAATTTTGATACTTTGCTTTATATTTTCAACATAGGACATTCGACTTCCTCTGGAGCAAAACGTGACCAAACGGACGAATTTTGGAGTGATTCAAATTGGAAGTCTTTCGTGTGTTCCTTAGCTTGTTCATGTCAAAATCTTAGCAATTTCTACCAAGCGGTTATTTTCTGGAGATTAAATAAAGGAGCAGTGTGCATTGCTGGAAAGTGACGTTTATGGGCTTAAACTGCGTTTTTGGTGCCCAAGATGACTTCGGATGGTTTCGTAGCCTTCTGGAGAAGTGTTCAGAATAATCAAAGCTTTAAATCCAGCTATTTTGAGCAGTTTTGGAGCTGATTTGGGTCCAAAACGTGGCTGTACAAGATTTTTGGCGAATTTACCAAGTCAATTTTGGTTTCCTATTTTATTTTAATTTATTTAGTTTCCTAGTCTTATTCTAAGACCTTTTATTAGGAGGATTTTATTTAAAGTAGTATAACTAAGCCTTTTGGCAGACCTAGGGTTTTTCGGAGAGAGAGAACGCATGCAATTTTTGGAGAGAAGATTTTGGGCAAAGCTTAGAGATTTCAAGACTTTTACTTTCAAGGTGTTTTCACTCTTTTTCTATTTCAATAAAGACTTTATGATTTTTATTATGAATATGCGTAACTAATTTTCTTTTGCTAGGGTGAGGCCATGATCCTTAGCAAGAATATGTAGTTTCTTCTTAATTTGCTTATGAATTCATGCATGCAAGTTTTGAATTGTTAATCACCGATTTAAACTATCTATTTGTCTTAGTGATTCGCGACCATTAGGATATTTAGAAAAGTAATTTGATGCAATTTTGACGGAGGGCTGTCCCTAAAATTAACTAAGGCTTCTTGTGATTAATATGTGTAATCTCTTAGGATGGACGACACGTTTTAAGGGTTATATGATTTTTCAAAAGGTTTTCATAAAACTTAATGAGTCTTGCATGTTCACATTCGATCTGGACACCACATACGGGTTGCATGTTAGCAGTGGCGGAGCCAGAAATTCATGTTAGGAGGGGCACACTTTAGATCAAAATGGACATAATACATGTAGAAACTATCTTGTTCTTTTGGTCGTCTTGGTATCAAATTTAAAAGTGAGTGACTATACATTTATTCTTCATCATAAATGGTCAACTACATCAAGAGTTGAAACATTATTAAAAGCACATTCATTTATTCTTCATTCTTGATATTAAATTCAAAGGTGACTGACCATGCATTCATTTTCTCATACCGACCAAGAAAACATTTTTCTAAAAACATTAACCCTTGAGAGCATTTGAAAGGTTTTTTGTGCTAATTTGGAAAAAGGAAATATTTTTCTCTTCTCGATTTCATAGATGATATAATAGAGGGAAATGAGAAATTAACGAAAATAATAGTTTGCAAGCAAAGGGTAAAATTGTAAATGGGCAAGAAATAGAGAATATGATCAACTAATATTGGTATATAACTATAGTTTCAAATCTCTAATGTAAAAAATTGAAGGCTTTGTATGTGTTGGATTGAAGTTAATTGGACTAACTAAGACAATTACAAATTCAAGTTGATAGTGGTATTATAAAATTAATTAATGTTAGTAGAGGTTGTTAGGAAAAAAATTATTTGAGGATAGGCTCGAGCCTACCCTAGTCTAAAGGTGGCTCCGTCACTGCATGTTAGATATATGTTCTATGTTGGAGGTTCCAAATAGGATATACTTTAGGAAAACCAAACCTTCAAAATATGCATGTATGGTTCATAAGTAATTAGAAGAGTTACATAGGATTGTTAGGGTGGCGGCGGAACCCTAGTATCTTCTCACTTTAAATTCTAAAAATTGTTTCTTTGTCCTTCTTTAAAATTGCAGTTTTAAGTAATCTTTTTAATTAAATTCGTTTTTCTCAATTGAGGTCATAAAATCACCCTTTTACAAAATTTTGTTCTAAATAATTAGTTGAGAATTGACTTGGCATTAATCTATTTAAATTAATCCTTGTGGAGAACGACCTTACTTGAGTCAACTATACTACGACAATCTTGTTTCTCTTGCAAGTATTTTAGGTGTTTTTAACCCTTTTGCGCAGGTGGTAAAAATCCTATCACTTACCATAAAAAGTTAAAAAACTAAAATGCTATTTCTCCAACCACTGTTATTCTTAAAGTAGCTTCTTATATATATCTAAATTCTTTGAAGAAATGTTAGCAATAGTTACTCAACTTTAACCCAATTTTTTTTAGTCAAAACGTAAACTTTAACTCAATTAGAAAGTTATTTCTCCAACCACTGTTATTCCTAAAGTAACTTCTTATATATATATATATATATCTAAATTCTTTGAAGAAACGTTAGCAATAGTTCCTCAACTTTAACCCAATTTTTTTAGTCAAAACGTAAACTTTAACTCAATTAGAGAGGAAAATGGAGGAAGAGAGAGAAAGGGGAGAGGGAGGAAGAGAGCAAAACGGCTGAAGAGGGAGAGAGAGACAAGGTGGCTGGGGCAAGAGAAAAGTTGCTATAGTGAATAAATTTATAAATAAGAGTTAAAAGTCTTTTTCTTTCAAGCTAAATATGTCATTAACAATTTTTTTTAATAAATGAGTGAAAATAATATGATGAGGTAGGTTTAGCAGTATTTAAAAATTTAAAAATTTATATGCCGCTTAGCATTATGATCTAATAATGTTTCTCTTCACTTGTAAGCGCAAATTACTAAATTTAACTTTTGCTAAAAACAAATTTGAACAAAACTATTACGACTAGCCCATTATAAAGTTTAATTGACTTATGTTTTTTAAAATAAAAAAACAGTTCCATACATTATATGTTGGGTGCCGATCGCAGCAGATTGGACATAATCTAGCGGTCTTCGACAAGTCTCATCGGAGGGCATTAAGGTCATCTCCAACCGAATGGTCTAGAGGGCCAGAGGGCCAAAAATAGCCCGAAAATCGTCTCCAACCTAGGGCTAGGCCAGAGGGCTCTGGAATCGGAGAGGGCCCCACGGAATCGGAGAGGGCTGGCTGGCTATTTTTTTTAATGCTTTGTTATTTCTATCAGTTATAGCCGACAAAAATAATATATAATATATTATTAGTGTCGGTTATAACCGACACTAATAGCAATGTTAGTGTAATATCAGTTTGAACAGTGTCGGTTAAAACCAACACTAATTTGAATTCTAATATGAATTCCAACGGCTAGCCAGTCACTAGCCGTTGTATTCAAATTTTTTTTTTTATGAATTTAAACCTTTTTTTTTCTATAACTTCCTATAACTTTTTTTCTGTAGCTTATATTTTACAAAATTTGGTTCATGTTTTTTTTTAAATTCCATTTTTTTCCTATAACTTCTATTTCACAAAATTTGTTTCATATTCCTTTTTTTTCCTATAACTTCTATTTCACAAAATTTATTTCATATTTTTTTTTAAATACCATTTTTGTCCTATAACTTCTATTTCTATAACTTCTATTTCACAAAATTTGTTTCATATATTTTTTTAAATTCCATTTTTTTCCTATAACTTCTATTTCACAAAATTTGTTTCATATTTTTTAAAATTCTATTTTTTTCCTATAACTTCCTAAGCCATTATACAACATTAAATTAAATTAAGTAACATGAAACAACATTAAACAATATGAAACAACATTAAATAACATTAACCAACATAAAAATTATACAACATTAACTTAAACAACATTTTAAAAAACATTTAAAAACATAAAACGTAAATGCCTACTCCATGCTTCTTTGGGCCCAAAGATGTGCAACAAGATCTTATTGTAGGTACTTGTTTGTGGCACGAGAACGTATCATTCTATAACGCCTCATGTACTCATCTATAGATACTACTAGTTCTTGGATTGAAAGGCAAATTAGGCTCATCATATATTTTTGCACGAGCCTTGAATGTGGGCCCACTCCAGCTGGACGGTCCCTGATAAGCTCGAGATATCAATCTCTAGCTAAGAGCTTTTGGACCGCATGTCAATTTATCACTTTTGAGATGGATACAAAATTTATGAGTTATGAACTTATGATCCTTTTGAAGAATTAACACTATATTTGGATAAAAAAATTTAAGATTACTAAGAAATTTTAAAATGAAGATATTTATTTTCTAGAATTTGTGAATTTTCTTGTTAATGAAATTGAATACGGAATTTTTTATTTTTAAACTCTCAATCATGGAAATTAGGAAATGACACTTATTTACATGGAATTTAAACTTGGGAATTGGAGATCCCAAATTCCAAGTTTTTTTGCCACGCGGAAATTTTAAATTTTTATGTTTATGAATCCAGACAAAGGAATTGGTACATGTCAATTTATAAATTATGATTTTTACCCAAATTCCAAGTTTATTTCTCATCCAAACATAGTGTAAGTTAATTGTACTTTGCACTTCTCTAGTTTATGGTAATTGATATTTTGATCCTTGGTTTTTAAAATTGATACTTCACTCTTTTTTTTTTGTCAAACTAATTTACTTTCATTAAATAAAAAGGCAAGTACAAGGAAAAAGAGAGTTCAAATGGCAGCCCACTACTTACATACAAGCCCAACAATAAAAAGAAAATACAGAAAGTAGGCTCAAAAGTAATCAGCTGAACAACAACAAAAAAAATCCTAAGATTGGAATGAACCAGCTGCCATTAGATGCGCCTCCATCGCAAGGCCACCACCACCACCAAAAGAACGAACTAACGAAAAATGGGAATGGCAAGCCACCGGTGCAGTGAGCACTCCCATATACAGACTCATCTATTGGTCTACCTGTCGATTTAACTTTATTTATACGATGTAACACTCAGTTGTCCTATACTTTGGCCCGCTTGGAGTCATATTAATTTTACATTAAAAAATTGTTACATGGACAACTAATAATGTCTCTCCAAACAGTATTAGTTTTGAATTACTAGTTACAGTGATCAAATAATGTGATTTGAAATTTTGAAGCTTAAATTTATACAAATTTTGTACAATTATTTTATTTATCATCTTTTACAGTGATCAAATTAGCACACATTCCATCACTAATCATACCTTATAAACTTCTCTAATGGCACCCAATACTCTATCTGCAGCATCAGCCCCAAATAATCTTGGAAAATTAGACCCCAGATCAATCTCAATAGTCTTCCTCTTGATCAAATCATCCCTCCTCTTCAAATATTCCCTCTCATCCTCTCCCACTTCTCTCTCCCCACAAGCACATTGATCCAACCAGATTCCCAGCACCTCCTTTGCAATGGGACTCAAATCATTTTCTATAATGTCCTCCAAGCCTTTCCCCTCCCCGCCACTCCCTGCTTCGATCCGAACCAAAATTGCGGTTGGAGACACTACGCTTCGGATGTATAGCGATGAAGAGAAGTAGGGTTTGACCTCAGCAAGTTTCTCAAGCTTTTGCCTGGGTGTGTCCAATTGGGTGTCTTGATAAAATGTTTGGAGGTAGTCAGGGTGGAGAACTAGGTCTTTTCTTGGAGGAAGGTCAAGGATGAGGACTAGGGATGTTGGGCTGCTCTGGATGAGCTCAAGTAGGAAGTTTGGTGCATCTGTGGTTGGATTGAGATAGGATGACAGGCTTGTAATGTTCAGTGCTCCACCTGTTGGTAGCTCACAGTGCAGCCAACTTCCTAATATCAAATCAACCTGAAATATACAAATGTCAATGAAGAGTAAAACATGTAAGAGCCCATTTGATAACTATTTCATTTTTTAAATTTTGGTTTTCATTTATTATGTTAGAAATAGAGGGAGAGTATAGGGGAGAAACATGAAAGGACAATGACGATGGAGATAGAAATGAAGGATAATATACGAAAACAAAAACGCGAAAGTGAAAAATTGCTTTCGTATTTTTTGTTTTTGTTTTTCATTTTGTGTATCATTCCATATACATTTCTTCAATATCCTTCCATCTTCCATCCTCCTCCTTTCTTTTTTCAAAACCCCTTCTCCCACAAACTTTCCCATCTAGAAAAAACAAAATAATTATCAAACGAGTTTCAGATTGATCGATATTTTGTTGACATCACACCAATATGCAATACATGTCGACAATTTATCGATGTTTTGTTGATGCTATAATCCCACTAAGTCAATAATATTACGATATTGTATCAATAATTTATCAGATACTGTAAATTGGTAAATCATGTCCTTCTAAGTTTCTAACACTCATAAAAAATTCTAGAGCAAGTAAATAGGTACGATTCTTTTACCACTTGTTACATTTAGAATTTAATTATATTTAGAGCAAGTCCACTTTCTTCCCCAATTAAAAATGTACCAAATAATAAAAGAAATGAACCCAATTTACTCGTATAAATTTCTACCTCCAACCCACAATCCATTGGGAGTTTGCAATCAAAAGCTAAAATCCCAATTGGCATCAACCCATTAATATCCACACTTTTACATAAATCCAGTGAAAATTATAAAGCAGAAACAGGGGTTCGAGAAAATTACAGGGGAGGAGGAGAGGCCCGATCGGATGTGGAGGGATGCATGGTTGGTGCCACTCTCATTCTGGTAGTACTGCACGTCGGGAGGGAGAGTACAAGGCAAGAGCTGCGAGCCAAGGCGCGTCTCTAACGTCGATACAAGATCGACCATGAGGTTCTTGTGTGGGGCCGACACGTAGGGGAAGTCTATGAACTTTGTTTTGCTCCCTTGGCTGTGCGGGTCCATGGGAGATGATGCTGAGGCGGAAGAGGCGCGGATGCAGGACGGGGAGAGAAGTGGAGAAGACGACGGAGGAAGAGGAGGAGGGCGAGGGAAAGCGGAGGAGTGTAAGACGTGGGGGAAGATAACAGCCATTCATTCACTGGGCAGCACAACAGTCACTAACCGACGCCATTGTATTCTCTTGTGATATTTCTGACAGCCATTGGGGGGCATAGTGGGCTCATATACTTAAAACCCAGTTTGTATTTTCATATGGGCTTCACCACCATAGAATTGTTGATCCAAATGCACTTACACAAATGAAAACGGATTCTTGTGGGCTGAAATAAATGTCAATCCCGAAACGCTACGTGGTGAAATTACATTTTTGGTGTTGTTTATTACAATGAGATTGTCGCATACTAGACTAGTTTCAGGGGCTAAGTTAGATTAGTTTGGTGTGGATTATGTTATTGCGTCACTCATGGAACTCGTCCAGCTAGCTTAAAGAATGCAACACGTGCAACTCGCATAAGCGACACAACCCGAAGCAGTTGGTGTTGAACCGTAGGGATGACAACAGTTCGGTTTGTGGACGGAAATACTATATTCATCCCATAACCACGAAAATTAACTATATTCATAATTGCAAATTAACCATCTGGGATTATCCATAACCATACCCGCTGGATAACGAATTCCCCATTGGTTAACGGTTATATCAATCTTCGTCAATATAAAAAATATATTCGTTCAGTTGACGCATTATAGTTTACTAGATACTAATTTCGTCATTAAACATTTGATGTATATAGTGATTCAATTAATGGATCTTGTTGAGTATAAAAATTAAAGCATTGAATTTAAAACATTGATGATGTTGGCTGATCTTTGATATCTCCAATAAGCAACATTAAATTCTCATAGATTTTGATTCAAAACTTTTGAACCTTCCTACAAAATGCACCTTTTGTGTACTCAAGGTAATGGGTTGGGTGAATAATGAATATACAAATATACATACATATATATATATATATAATACTACTATATTATATATAAATTATATTATTTTTTATTCGGGTACGGATACGGATTTGGGACTCCTATAACCATATCCAAAATTATAACCAAATAATATTCATGATTTTTTCCCCTATCCAAAATATACCCAAACTTCCATACCCAAATCTGTTCCATTTAGACGATTATTCATGGTTATCGGGTTAAATTGTTAAAATTGTCATCTCAATTGAACCCCCATGTTGCGTGAGTGAGTTAGGAAGAAAGCACAACTCAAGCTAAAGAAACTTGAAGAAAATACTTGACGGATGTACATTGGGACCAAGGTGGTCACATGACCTCTCAGAGTTTGGGAAATATACATGTAAAAGTGTTCTAAGAATTCTTCGAATGTTTGGTATGGTCCCCTTTATGCTCACAAAGTGTTTAATGAAATGCTTCCTAAACATATATCTACAATACTCGACAGATTACCTCATGAGCACCGGATAAATTCTCACGATAGTACTTATCAGCACTTGGACCTAAAATTACCTGTTACAATGACAATTGACACCCCACCCCCTTCCGTTGTAAGCATAAACAATGTCTAACTTTTCAACACGACTATAAGATTACTTGTTGAAAAATTAGAAGATCAAAAGTTTGGGACAACAAGTTAAAGAATTGAGAGAATGAGACAGAATCCTTCCCCAAAATTACCATAGTTTAAGATCAAGCAAGTTAATAATGATTGTACACAAGGTAAAATTGCAAATATTAAATTTTCCTAAACGATGGGAAAAAAAAAAGAGACCGTTTCAAGTCTCATTTTCTAGCATTGTACATACATAACAAGGTTTTTTTTTTTTTTTTTTTTAATTTTTTCAAAAACAAAAAGGAAGAACAACTGGTGGCAAATTACAATTATCCACCTCTTCCGAACCCAGAGAATTTCATCTTACTCGTAACCACAATCAAGCAGACTCATCAGCTCAGAGTATCGAATCCGGATCCTCTTATACCTAACAAGGTTCAAAAACCCCATTCCTTATTATAGTTACATAATAACACCACCATATTCTTTCTCTATCTATTGCAAATTTGCAACCCTTCTACGATACCACCTACGCACTTTGGTATTGCTCCATATTTTATGCAAAATTAAAAGCATTTTCTACAAATTTTTCAAACTGTATGCGGGTATGTGCACAGTAGTTACCATGCACACCTCCCCAACCTTCCAGCTAGCTCCGCGTAGCTCGGCTTGCTCAGCTAGCCTAGTTGCACACCTTCCCGGTCCTCATCATCGGCGCGTGAAACTCCACCCCTCCCTTCATCCTCTTCGCGCGGGGCCCGCCGGCGCCGCCACCACCAACCCCCAATATCTCATATCGCCCCGTTTTCTTCCCCTTCATTTTCTCCTCTCCTTTCACCCAAACCCCAAACAGCTTCAATCCCTCCTCTTCTTCCTCATCATCACCACCCTCCATATCCAGATCAAGACCATGATCGTCCGCTTCAAAATCATCGCCGGTGGGCCCACAGATTCCCTGCCCGATGATGCGGTTGATCTGATCGGGCTTCATCTTCATGTGCTCCACCAGAAACCCCACCAGCTCGTCGCACTGCTTCTTCGTCTGCGCCAGCTCCGAGTTCAAATTTTCGTTCTCTCGCTTCAGCTTCTGGTTCTCGTCCGATAAATCCGCCACCTGGCTCGGAGCCGCCGTCTCCACCGACCCCGGGTTCTTCGAGTCCGGCGACGACGTCGACGTCGACGCCATCTCCTCCCCCGAGTTCGACGGTGTCGATGGTACTCCGGATTTTTCGCCGGGGGGTGTGTGCGCCGCCGTTGACGTCACAGATTTCCGGCGGCGGATCTCGGACAGGAGCTCCTTCTGCCCTCGCTGGAAGTTGTCGTTCGCGAACTCCCATTTGTCCGGCACAGTCTTTCGAAATCCCTGGAATTAAAGCAAAAGGAAAAAAATTTGGTAATTATTAACTAAATATATTTTTTTATGAAATAATTGAGTAAGTGTAGAAAGTTTAATTTTCCGCCGTCGGATTTGAAAAATTGGACTGCAAAACTTTGACATTGGGTTGCGGCCACAACCGACAATTTAGAGTTCTAAAATGGGGTGTGATGTTTGGATGCTTCCATTGTGACTTTATCTTTGATTAATATATATTTCTTTGACGCCCATCAACCTCTTTTTTGTTGAACAAAAACTCGAACTATAAAACTATCTTTTCTGAAAAAATAATTATTAGTTGCAGTTTCCAGGTAAATAGGCTCATCATTATTTTAGTTTATTCCTTGTCACAATTCGACGATGATAAAAGTGGTTTTTTTTTATTTTTCTTTTTTTTTTCTGAAAAGGAAATAGTAATTTATTTACCATTGGCACATTTCAATTGTGTGTATGAATATATTTTTTTAGAAAATAAGGAGAGAGGGAGAGAGAGAATGTAGGGAGAGTTGGAGGTTTTTTTTTTTGTTTTTGTTTTTTAATATTGAAGGTATTTTAACACCATCTATAGGTAAAGTTTTAATGAAAAATAATAAAATTTAAACCTATGAAATTACATTATTACCCATCATTTTTTTGTGTGATAAAAGACTAAGTAATCTTTTTATCCTCTTTTGGTTGATAAAGAGAGTTTCATTAATTAATAGAGATTATGAACATTTCAAAGAGAGTTTCTAATAAATAATATTATCTACATTAAAAAATGAGGGATCGACTTAGTCTCAAAATGAATTAATAATAATGTAATTCAAACATTTTGGCAAAAATCAAACCTAAAATCGTTCACTTACAAATAAAAAAAAATATCAATAGACAATAATCCCTTAGTACTAAATGGCGAGAATTTGATTTTATGAATCCATAAAATCAAACTCTTTTTTCTATGGGTTGACATGCAAGCCTCTTTTATTAATTTTCAAGCAAACTTCACCAACTATTGAAGAAAAAATTTTAAAAGGAAAAGAAAACGATAATCTCTGTGAAAATGATTCCATATTTCCGACGATGTTCAGTTTTGTCCTATACTTTGTTTTTCGAAATCATAAAAATAATGTTTCCTACACTTTGGGATTATCTTCTGCCCTCCAAGGGTTTCAAGTAATTTATGAACTAATTAATAAGACATTTTTTATGCTAATATAATTTGAAAATAAATATAAGTAAACATGCAAGTGATATAATTTGAAAATAAATATAATAAAAATACAAGCAAAAGAAAATATAATTTCGAAAAAACTTACATAGGTATTAAGCTGGCGGACGAAGCTTGAGAAATTGTTGTGCTTGAAATATTTAGGCAACATGTCCCTCGCAAAATCCACTGTCTTCCAAACCACAAACGTCGTCCCACTTTCATTCCACGATATCACGTCATCCGAGCTCGGATCATCCACAAGTTGATACGTTTTCATCAGAAACGGCGCCGGAACGGACCTTTGCGCCATTTTTTCCGATCGGAAAAAACCAGAAAAAGGAAACAAAAAAAATTTGGCTATAACAGTATGTAACTGATCTGCAAACCCCACCCCCTTTTTTTGGTTTTGGGATTTAACTAAATTATGGGTTAGTTAATTAGGATTTAGGAGGAGGTATTAGGGCAACTGAAAAGGAGAAGGGCAGTGAGGAACTCCCAATCCCAGCAGTAAAAACCGGAAAGAAAGAAGCGAGAGAGAAGAGTGTTGGTTCGAGCTTTGCCTCTACCAGCTTCCATGGCGGTGGTTGTGGTTGTTTGGAGGTGGAAGAAAAACCAAGATCATAACTCTCTTCTTTCAATCGCTTCCTCAAGACTCAAAACAAACAGAAGTGCAACTTCTTTCTAGCGCGTTCGTGGGCATGGCTTTATAAAGGAGAAGAACCCACAGAAAAATTGAAAGTGACGTGGGATCTAGAAATTCGAATAAACAAAACTCTCTCTTTCTCATTATAAAATATAAAATATATATGGTAATTAATTAATTAATTTTCTTTTTTGGCTTTTGTCAGCGTTACGAACTTATCTTGTCAGACCAATTCGGGGTACATGCTCAATATCAAGGAAGAAAATATCGGTAATATTGGAAATATCGGTAATTCGAAAACACTGAAATATCGATGGAAATATCGGGATAATATCGATATCAATAAAAATTACATGGAAACCACGGAAATTGTAAGAAAAACTTGGAAATTTTTATTGAAACTTTGCAGGATGTTTATTTAGTCAATTATCTATTAGTTTATCACAAAAAATTGAAAGGAAATGCATTGCATAATGAATTTAATTGATTTAAGTTGATAATATAGCGAGCTGGCAAACATTGTGAATGTAGAAAATATGTAGTAATTAATGAAAAAAATTTAAACACACCAAAATCATTTATATATAATGAAATTAACAAATATGGAACAAACAATTTGAAAAGTAAGAAAAAAACTGACAATAATATATACATGTGCAATATGGAAACTTTCACACGGCATTTCTAGCCACATGTCATATCTCACAATTTCCTCATATTTAATTATCTTTTAGATTCGTGCAGGGCTCTCTCGATCCTTCTCCCACAGTCTCCTTGTTTCTTCTTCTGCCCCCCATCTCTTCTCTGCAACACACGCAGACCGCACACACCACACACTCGATCCCACGGATCGCCGACGCTGAGCATCGACGAGTCGCTTCCGGCCAGAAAATTCCTCCAGTCGTGGAAAGACACGGTGTATTCTCAGAAACCCACCTCCATCCTCATCATCTCCGGCCACTAGGACACCGCTGTCCCCTCCGTCAGCTCCATTTCCGGCTGCTACAACACCATCTACGACTTCTATGGCTTCCCCAGATCCATGTACCAGATCAAGTACCCCGCCCCCGGCTCGCCCCACCTCGCCAACCGCGTCAAGCGGCTGCTGACCTCGTCGGGCTTTGGCCGCGTCGACGTGGACACCCAGCGGGGGCTCGACCACGGCTCCTGGGTCCCTCAGTCTCTCCGTCCATCCTTCTCCCTCAGTCTCTCCATCCTTCTTCTTCTCCCTCAGTCTCTCGATCCTTCTCCGGTTCTCCCCCCCATCAAATCCGAGCGGGTTTTGGGATCTGGAGAAAGGGATTGCTCATTTTCAGGGTCTGAGCGTGGATTGCAGAGAGAGGATTGCTCATTTTCAGGGTCTGAGCGTGGATTGCTCATTTTCGGTTGCCGTTGCGACGACGACGAAGGATCCTCGGCGATATTATGGTTAATATCGCGATAATATCGTTAATATCGCGATATTATTACGATAATTAACTGTAAACGGTGAAAATATCGCTATGTGAAAATAACGATATTATCGGCGATATTTCGCCGATAATATCGATATTTAATTCCTTGCTCAATATTAAGAGCAACTCCATCCATGGAGCCCTCCTCCTGGCAATCCATTATTCAATCCACCCTATTGAACAGTAACTGCCTTAAATGAATAATAACTACCATTAATGAACAGTAATTGTCATTTACATCTCCACCCTTGGAACCCTCCCCCCTGGCAATAAGCAATTAAAATAATAGTTTTTTTTTGTTTGTTTAAATAATAAAAAATTGCAAAAGCTCCGGTCCCCCCTCTCTCTCTCTCTGACACAAAAAAAATAAAAAATTGCAAAGCCCTCGGGCCACAGGCCCGTCGAGTCCCCACCCCCCCTTCGCTCGGGCTCCCACCGTCGCTCGACCTCCACACGACTGGACCTTTCTCCAACGGGCCTCCGGCCCCTTCTTCTCCATTGTCCCCCGAGCAACCCACATGGGTGGAGTTGCTCTAACAAAAAATTTATTTTTGAATTGCATTTTAGCTTTCTTTTTATTTGTATTGGGAACAGTGTGTGTCAGACCGAATCTAACTAACCTCACGCTCTATGCTTGAAAAATTTAATATCCTGATGAGCGTTAGTTGTCTTGATCAAATAGAGTAAACCAGTCTAAAACATGTCGTGTTTTTACTAACCCTTGAGATTCAAGTTAAAACATGAGTCATGTTTTTGTTAACCCGTTAGATATGTTATTGACTCGTTAAAAAAAAAAAAGTTTTATTTTTCCTATTTACAAAACATTTTCTCTAAAATTAAAGAATGAACGTTCCGAGATAACTTCAATTGTACTCAATTTTTTCTGATTTGATTCATTCATATGATTTATTGGTTTAGGTAGAATCAACATCTTGTGTTTAAATTTTTGAGTTCTAATTTCGTATTGCTAAGTCACTTCAATTTTGTCACTCATATAAGGAAAAATTATGTTAATTCTCTTAAACCTACTTAAAGATCAGTTGGAATAACTAGAAACCCAATACGTCCATAGAGAAAAGCAAAAAGGAGCTCATCCTTCGCCGCCGTCCCCTGCTTTCAGGCTTGGAGTTGGCGACAGCCCTTCTTAAAAATCTTTCTTGGTCACTTCCTTCTCATACCTTCCGCTTACTTTTGTTTTGTGTCGAATTGCTTCAGTGAAACGTTGTAGTTATCAAATAGTTGTCATCTTTTGGCCCACGCACACAATTAACACAAGGTTTTTTTTTTACTCCCATTTGCACTTTTGATATAAGTTTGGAGCCATAGGGCGTGAATTCAGTCAGGTTGCGCCGGGTTAGAGTTTAGCCAATTTGGTACATTCTCTTCGCACTACCTGGAGGATGTAGATTCTGTGACACTATTTTGTTTTTTTTTATTTTGATTATGTTTTATAATTCCTAGATTCTCACTAGGAGTTTGCTGGTTTTGATTTCTCTCTTTAGGAGAGGTGTTTCTTTTTATTTTCAGGTTAGATTTATGTATAACAGAAGTGAAGTTGTTTGATTTATTGGATCTACTTCACTTGGTGTTATGGAGTCATAATAGAGATTAGGTGATACGACTAGACCTATGATCTACTTCACTTGGTGTTATGGAGTCATAATAGAGATTAGGTGATACGACCAGACCTATGGGTATTGTAATCTTATCCCAATACATTTCAAAGTTTCTTTTTTATCACATAATATCTATGTAATATGAGAATTAACAATTCCATTGGTCCTTGTAATCCTACAGTGTCCGGTGAGTGCGGCTTTCAACGAAGTGCTTGAAGTCGGCTTATCAGTTTGCAATTAATTAGTCATGATTATTATGATACTTTTGAATCTAATTTGAAAGTACTATTGTAGGGTTGAATTGTTCATGAATATGTTTATGTAATGTCCATTGTTCAATAAATGAAGTATCGTACTTCTTTTCTAAAAATAGTTTTATGTGTCCAATTTGATATGCGATACTTGAAACGTCAAAAGATCTAAAGGACTATTCCATGAACTTTATCCAAAATAAAAACAAATCTAAATGTAAATTATAAACGAGATTTTCTCGAAAGTAATGTCTATTCTTTAATTAATAGGAAATTAGTCATACAGGAGAATATTCTACGTTCTTTGAATGTTCTAATGCAATGGTTTTGTGAATAGTTTTTGTGTATAATTTCTTTCCACTTTGTTCAATTAGAGAGTCGTGTTCGATGAACTAATAATTACACAATACAAACTACAAAAAACTGACTGAATTGTTACGTGGTTACATGCACAACGAGATATTTAGTGTTGGATTGCATTTTATCTGTCTTGTTTACACCAAATTCAATGTGCCAGATTACAATTTGAATAAGATGACACTACGAGCTTAAAAACTTGGACAAGGATTGTCTGCTCTCCTAGTTGTGGTGCCCTTTCATGCCCTTCTATTTTGTGCGGTCACGGTTAAGTCACGTCAATATTTTATATTAATTTTTTAATGAGATAATAAGATAAAAAATAATAAAAATATAAAATATTGACGTGGCTTAACCGTGACCGCACAAAATAGGAGGGCATGGAAGGGCACCACAACTAGGAGGGCAGACAATCCAAGTCCTAAAAACTTAATGTCCGAATGAGTCTTACTTATCTTATTCAAATCGAGAAATAAAAAATATAAGGTTATTCACAACCGAGTGAATTCATTGTTAATCAGCTAAAAACGGGTGGTATTTTTGTTAACTTATATAATTTTTTGGTTTGCTATTCAAGAAGTCCGATAAGATAGCATTGTGCAAAGAGGTGCATACATTAAAGAAAACCCACCAGATCAACCCACTTTAGTCGTGTTCAAAGATGAGATCGACATTGGGACAAAGGGACAAACAACACGCTTTTTCTTTCTTGAAGAAAATGATGAAAGGCAGTTTGAGGGAGTTTTATTTTAATATTTTTCTAAGGGGAAATGGGTGGGAGTTCTTCTTTGAGGGAAGCTTCTACCACATTTCTTAAAGTCTGGGTCTCCCTTGTTTTTTGTGTAAGCTGTGGAAGAAGAAAGAAGCATTTTCCTGAGAAGGACGGACACGAAGGACATGTTCAACATTAGACTAATTATTGGCCACCTCAAGAGCCTTGTCTTTCCCACCTACTGCTTTGAGACTTTGATTAATTTTGTATTTTTTTTTTTTTGATAAGCAAAACTTGATCAATTGCTTCTATTCTTCAATACTTATTTCTTTTTCCTTTTTTCATTAACCTTGATTTTCTCAAGAAAAAATATACTCGGTAATCATCTATAAAATTAGGAAAATATTTGGTCAATCATATGCACCGAATGTTAACTACATAGACTTATTACTTTGACTTTAATAATACACATAAATTGTCACAGCCCCACCTGAATATTTAATTTTCGACAATGTGAAATGATAGTTTTATCCTTGGACGTGGAAATTGTAATGTGTATGTGTGACATATTGAGACTTGGATATTATTTTCTTTGGTTTTGGGTTGGTGACCCATGTGGAACACACACACGCACACTTTCCCTCTCTCCCGTGGACTTCTCTTTCTCACTCTCTCGGATTTCCTGCAACTTCCGTACAAACTGTACGGACAGCCTTCGAACTCTCCATTTCAGGCACGGATTGAAGTTTTAAAGGTAAGATTCTTGCCCATTGTAACCTCCTGAGTTCATTGGTACCTTTGTTTGGATGTGAATGCTTCGAAAAACCCTAGAACCCGTAACCCAGAAATTTAGCATTGTTCATGTGGACGTAAAACTGATTGTTTCAGGGAATTTCAAGCTCATAGGGAGCTTGAAGAGGTCCTTACAAAGCTTGGAGTACTTTGTTTAAAGAAATTGGACGTCGGAATCGTGAGAACGAAGAGTTTCAAATTTGGCTGGAATTATCAAGGCTTTTTTCGACGAATTTCCGACGAATTGGAGGTCGGGGTAGGTATGGTTTTGTTCGTCTTGTTGAGACCTTAAAATGGTACCAATTATGTTGAAAATGGTGCAAAAATGAAGAAGTTAGGACGATTTATTTAGTTTTCCAGAAACCGGCGAAGTCACCAGCGACCGGCGACTCGCCTGAGAAGACAAAGAATTGACGAAATATGCTAACGGCGTTGGTTGACGCCATTAAGAATCTAACGGTATATGCTGGGATTTGATGGAATATTCCTGACGGCGTTAACTGATGTTGTCAACGTGCCTAGCATGTGCTCGCTCGTTGGTGGCGCGTGTTGCCGTGCCTTGGCCGGCGCGTGGGTGGTCCAAAAATTATTCTAAAAATTTGGGGATGATCCTGAGGTTGTGTAGGTCACTGTGATATATTCATATACCCAATTTGAGCTATGTATGATAAGTTATTAGATAGTTTTGTCTATATGCTCTAAAATAACGTTTTTATAGTTAATTCGCATATAGGTGAGACTTATCCTGAGGACAAGCGCGTTCAAGGGCAACTCGGGGGCTACGACCCTTCGACATACCAGTGAGTGGGCTTTTGGTTTTCAGTATATATTTATATACTTGATATTTTCCCAGAAATATGTGTTTTAATGAAAGTATGCCTTAAATGCCATGCTTACGAATTTATATGTCGTATATGAATTGGTATATGATGTTATATGTATAAATGTGGTGATGTGGATGCTCAGGTAAGCTCAGGTGAGTTATGTTTGGTTATGTGAATTGTCAATGATGCGATATGTGATTGAATAATGTTGAGCTCATAAAACTGCACCTAGGGTGATTGTGATTTAGCCAGAGTTATGGCACATGCCTATTTATTATGTCACCTCCTGTACCATATGCTCATATTGGATCCAATTTAGGAGCACAGTCTTATTGTACAGACCTTTACTATGGTTCCGACTCGTAGGTGACTAGTGATTTATCGCCCAGCTATTATGTGGGAGTAGTATTGAGCATAATTATATTACACCTAGTATTGTTGTACAGACCTTTCATTTGGTTCCGACTCTTGTGCAGTATAATGCCGTATAGGTCATTGTAATGACTCTGGCTTGATTGAATTTTGAGCTATGAATTCAGCCGTACAGACTACCACAGGGAATCCGGCTAGCATGTTATATTTCTATGAAGTTATTCTCACCTGAATTGCTTACTCTATTATATCTTGGCACTGCATACGTATGAATATGATTATGTGAAGCATGATTTGAATTGATATATTTACATAATATTTATGTATATGCTTATATTTTGATTCTGGGAAAAATTATATATGTTTTACAGCGAGGAGTTAAAAATGTTGATAAATGAAATGGTTTTGTAAAACATTTGTTTTTGCCCACTTACGTTTTCTGTTTTACGCCACTCCAGGTTTTAGGTAAGTTTGCAGTTGCTGGGTATCTAAATAATTGTAGGACATCTTATGGTATTGTAGAATTAGTACTTGTCCTACTGGACTGCACCTAGACTTTCTATGCTCTGATTAGGAGTATTTACTTTCGTATCTTACTCCTAACACTTTATGTTTAGTAGTGCACTCTAGTAGTTCGGTTTTTAATTACTCATATATTTCTCATCTTTATTGTTTCCGCACTGTGCACATGGCTACGTCACCCTCACGTGACGGCCATCAAGCCTTGATCTCGGTCGGGGTGTGTCAGTTTGGTATCAGAGCCTAGGTTTAGCAATCCTATATAGTTCTTGAATATTCTAATCTTTGTGATGTCTTATGTCAGAACTATACCGCCTCGTAGAAAGCCCAGTTACTCAGCTGAGCCTAGTTTCCTCGATATTGCTCAATTAGGGGAAGCTATAGTTACTGCCATTCAGTCTGCATTATGTCCTCCTCAAATGACACATCTTGAGACTGTGTATAATCTGAAACTGAATCACTTTATGGGTAATGAAGGACATGAGGAGGCGGAGAAATGGCTTAATCATATCGAGAAAACCTTTCTTGTGATGCAGAGTAAGGGGAATCTTCCTCCTTATAGGTGGGTCGAGACGACTACCTGATTTTTGGGAGAGCAGCCTGGATCTTGGTGGAGACATGAGTCTTACCAGTTAACCTCAGCGAAGATTGCGGACTGAGGAGTATTTAAAGAGCTGTTTCGAAAAAGGTTCATTCCTCCTGAGTATATTGATCGTAAGAAACAAGAGTTTACCCATTTGAAGCAAGGAAAGATGTTAGCTAATGAGTATTACAGGATGTTTACTAATTTGTTGAGATATGATCCAGAGGTTGCAGCTAATCCGGTCGAGATGCTTCACCGTTTCAGATTAGGTACTAAGAAGAAATGGCGTTCCATAGCGACATCGACTCCCTGTGCCACTTACCAGGAATTTTATGAGGTTTTACTTTGGATTGAGGACTCAGAGAACATGCTCAGTGAAAGTGAGGATGAGGAAGGAAATAATGGGAACCAGAGGCGAGATGATAAGGGAAAAAGGCAAGCGTTTCAAGGACCTTGTAAGACCTAGAATTTTAAGAGAAACGGTGGTAGTTCTAGCTCTTCTAGAGGAGGATTGAGTTCTAATATGCAGAGGAGGTGGTAGATTTACTTAAGGCCCTAGATTTCAGAGGCAGAGAGATTTTGGTGGTTCATGTGCTCATTTATGCCGCAGGTGTAATAATAGGCATTTTGGGGAGTGTAGGAGAGGCAGCGGTGGATGTTGTACTTATGGATAGATGGGTCATAGGGCTGCTTAATGCCCTCAGAATTAGCAGAGACCCCTGCAGCCTTCTTTTCCACCACCTGCACCAACCCAGCAAGCTTCAAGATCTAGTGGTTATGCCCAAACTGGACGAGGAGGTGCCTATCATTATCAGGGCGACGCCACTCCTTACATTTCAAGTTAACATCAGTACTATCAGGAGGATCCTCAGTATCAGAGTGGGTACCCTCAGTATCAGGGAGGTTCTATGTCATACCAGCTACATTCAGCCGGTGGATCTCAGTGGTACCAAGGAGGACAGCCTCAGCATGGAGAGATTGCTGCTAGCAGTCTAGGATCTTCGAGGTAATCTGGTCGACCGAGACAGGGACGTGGTGTTCATGCTAACAGAGGTCGTGGTGGACGACAGCAGAATCAGGGACGTATTCATAACATGTCACTGCAAGATGCTCAGAACAATCCTGATTTAATCATGGGTATGTTAAATATTCTTGGTCATTTTGCTAGAGTACTGATTGATTGTGGTGTTACACATTTTGTTATTTCTCATACATTTGCTAAAGTGACGCAACCTCATCCTACACCTCTAGGATATAATTTAAAGTTTTCTATGCCTAGAAGGGATCGACGTTTTGTGGATCGGGTATATCCAGGATGTCCAGTGGTAGTAGTGGATGTTATTATGCCGGCTAATCTTATGCTGTTGGATATTATGGATTTTGATGTGATTTTGGGTACTGATTGATTGCACTATAATCATGCCAAGATAGATTGTTATGGAAAGATAGTCACATTTCATTGTCCTGGATTACCTGAAGTTACATTTGTAGGAAAGCCTAATGGGGCGAGACATGGTATTATTTCTGCCATGAAAGCCAAGAGATTGTTGTTGAAAGGTTGTCAGGGATATTTGGCTCATGTAGTGTTGAATGATGATGCTTCTAGTAGTGTGGAGGATGTACGTGTGGTCAGATATTTTTCGGATGTATTCCCTGAGGATTTGCTTGGATTGCCGCCAGATAGAGATGTGGAGTTTGTTATTGATCTGCTTTCAGGTACGAATCCTATATCTTTAACTCCTTATAGAATAGCTCCTGCTGAATTAAGGGAATTGAAAGTTCAGTTGCAAGAATTAGTGGATAAAGGTTTTATTCAGCCTAGTATTTCACCTTGGGGAGCTCCAGTCTTATTTGTGAGGAAGAAAGACGGAACTTTGAGGCTGTGCATTGATTATAGGCAGTTGAATTGGGTAACCATTAAGAACCATTATCCGTTACCCCGTATAGATGATTTGTTTGATCAACTCCGAGGTGCCTGTGTATTTTCTAAGATTGACTTGAGGTCGAGTTACTACCAGTTGAAGATTAAAAATGAAGATGTCCCTAAAACCGCATTCAGGACTCGATATGGTCATTATGAGTTTCTTGTGATGCCATTCGGCTTAACTAAAGCACCAACAACTTTTATGGATTTGATTAATCAAGTATTCTAGCCATATTTGGACAGGTTTGTTATTGTCTTCATTGATGATATTCTGGTATACTCTAAGTCTAAGGCTGAGCATGCTAGACATCTGAAATTGGTGTTGAGCAGTTTAAGGGAACACCAACTATATGCTAAGTTTAGCAAATGTGAATTTTGGTTGAATCAAGTGGCATTTTTGGGACATGTCATTTCTGCTTAATGCATTCAAGTGGATTCTCAGAAAGTGGCAGCTGTAGAGAATTGGGAGCAACCTCGAACTGTCACCGAGGTACGAAGTTTTCTTGGCCTAGCGGGCTATTATAGACGGTTCGTTAAGGATTTTTCAGTGATTGCTTTGCCATTGACGAGGCCGACTCGAGATGATGTTAAGTTTGAGTGGGATAATAATTGTGAGCAAAGTTTTCAGCAGTTGAAGTATTATCTCACTCATGCACCTGTTCTAGCACTTCCAGATGATAATGGTAATTTTGAGGTTTATAGTGATGCTTCATTGAATGGTTTGGGTTGTGTATTGATGCAACATGGTAGGGTGATTGCTTATGCTTCGAGACAGTTGAAACCTTATGAAAAGAATTACCCTACACATGATTTGGAGTTAGCAGCTATCATCTTTGCTTTGAAGATTTGGAGACATTATCTTTATGGTGAGAAATGTAAGATCTTCACAGATCATAAGAGTCTTCAGTATCTTTTTACTCAGAGCGATCTTAATCTGCGGCAGTGGAGGTGGATTGAGTTACTTAATGACTATGATTGCACGATTGAGTATCATCCTGGTCGTGCAAATGCAGTAGCGGATGCACTTAGTAGGAAGACTCCATCCAGACTTAATGCCATCTATGATTGTTATGTTCATCTTTTAGCAGATTTGAGATCCACTGGAGTGGAGTTAGGAGTGGAAGATCGAGAAGAAGCCTTGCTTGCTAATTTTCAAGTTAGGCCAATTTTAATTGATCGTGTGCTCAAGGCTCAGATGAATGATGAAAAGATACTTCTAGCAAGGAATTAAGGCAAAAAAAGAGATTTCGGGATTCGAGAAACTGATGGTATGCTTATGCAGGAAAGCAGAATATATGTGCTAAATAATGCAGAGTTAAAGAAAGAAATTTTGGATGAAACACATATTTCGGCATATGCGATGCATCTAGGAGGCACTAAGATGTATTATACCATTCGACCATTTTATTATTGGTCGGGTATGAAAAGAGAAATTGCCGAATATGTGAGTAGGTGTGCCATTTGCCAACAGGTTAAAGCTGAAAGGAAGAAGTCGTTTGCGTTGATGCAGCCACTTCCCGTTCCACAGTGAAAATGGGAAAATATTACTATGGATTTTGTGTACAAGCTTCCTTGTACACAAAATGGTTATGACGACATTTGGGTGATAGTTGATCGGCTTACTAAGTCAACACATTTTATTCCAGTGAGGGAGAAGTATTCGTTAAGACGATTAGCTAAGTTATTTATATCAAAGATTGTGAAGTATCATGGCGTTCCAGTTACTATTATCTCGGATCAGGATCCTAGATTTACTTCTAAGTTCTGAATAGCATTCTAGGAAGCTCTTGGTATAAGATTACTTTATAGTATGGCATATCATCCTCAGACCGATGGGCAATCTGAAAGGACTATTCAGACATTAGAGGATATGTTGAGATCTTCAGTGCTGTAGTTTGAAGATAGTTGGAATGATTGTTTGGATTTGATGGAGTTCGCCTACAACAACAGTTATCATTCGAGTATTGGTATGGCACCCTTTGAGGCACTTTATGGGAAATTTTGTCGTACGCCTCTATGTTGGTCAGAGGTTGGCGAAAGAGTTTTAGTGGGCCCTGAGATTGTGGACGAGACTACTCAAAATGTTCAGGTAATTAAGTCTAACCTGAAAGCGGCCCAGGATCGACAAAAGAGCTTAGCAGACAAGCATGCCACTGATCGGAAGAATAATGTAGGTGATTGGGCATTTCTGAAGCCATCACCTTAAAAAGGTCTTGTACGATTTGGAAAGAAAGGAAAGTTGAGTCCTAGGTACATTGGACCATATATGATCACCGAGCGAGTTGGTGAGGTTGCCTATAAGCTTGAGTTGCCTCCAGAGTTATCCAAGTTACACGATGTGTTTCATGTTTCGATGCTTCGACATTATGTTTCAGATCCTTCATATGTGATTCCTCCTCAACCTTTGGAAATTAATCCGGATTTGATTTATGATGAGGAACCAGTAACTCTTTTGGATTGGAAGGATAAGGAACTAAGGAATAAGGCAGTGCGTTTGGTGAAAGTGTTATGGAGAAATCATTCAGTGGAAGAAGCTACTTGGGAGACAGAGGATTGGATGAGAGAGATGTATCCACGCTTATTTTATGATTATTAATGGATGTATTTGTTGTGTATAATTTTGAGGACGAAATTTTATAAGGTGGGTAGATTGTCACAGCCTGTCCCGAATATTTAATTTTCGATGATGTGAAATGACAGTTTTATCCTTGGACGTGGAAATTGTAGTGTGTATGTGTGACATATTGAGACTTGGATGTTATTTTCTTTGGTTTTGGGTTGGTGACCCACGTGGACCACACACACGCACACTTTCCCTCTCTCCCGTGGACTTCTCTTTCTCACTCTCTCGGATTTCTTGCAACTTCGGTACAAACTGTACGGACAACCTTTGAACTCTCCATTTCCGGCATGGATCGAAGTTTTAAAGGTAAGATTCTTGCTCATTGTAACCTCCTGAGTTCATTGGTACCTTTGTTTGGACGTGAATGCTTCGAAAAACCTAGAACCCGTAACCCAGAAATTTAGCACTGTTTATGTAGACGTAAAAATGATTGTTTCAGGGAATTTCAAGCTCATAGGGAGCTTAAGGAGGTCCTTATGAAGCTCGGAGTACTTCGTTTAAAGAAATTGGACGTTGGAATCGTGAGAATGAAGAGTTTCAAATTTGGCCGGAATTATCAAGGCTGTTTTCGGCGAATTTTCGACGAGTTGGAGGTCGTGGTAGGTATGGTTTTGTTCGTCTTGTTGAGATCCTTAAAATGGTACCAATTATGTTGAAAATGGTGCAAAAATGAAGAAGTTAGGACGATTTATATAGTTTTCCAGAAACCGGCGAAGTCACCGACGACCGGCGACTTGCCGGAGAAGACAACGAATATTCCATCAGTTTTGACGGAATATGCTAACGGCATTGGTTGACGCCATTAAGAATCTAATGGTATATGCTGGGATTTGATGGAATATTCCTGACGGCGTTAATTGACGCCGTCAGCGTGCTTGGCATGTGCCCGCGCGTGGGCGGCGCGTGGGTGGTCCAAAAATTATTCTAAAAAATTGGGGATGATCCTGAGGTTGTGTAGGTCACTGTGGTATATTTATATACCCAATTTGAGCTATGTATGGGAAGTTATTAGATAGTTTTGTCTATGTGCTCTAAAATAACGTTTTTATAGTTAATTCGCATATAGGTGAGACTTATCCCGAGGACGAGCGCGTTCAAGGGCGACTCGGGGGCTACGACCCTTCGACATACCAGTGAATGGGTTTTTGGTTTTCAGTATATATTTATATACTTAATATTTTCCCAGAAATATGTGTTTTAATGAAAGTATGCCTTAAATGCCATGCGTATGAATTTATATGTCGTACATGAATTAGTATATGATGTTATATATATAAATGTGGTGATGTGGACGCCCAGGTAAGCTCAGGTGAGTTATGTTTGGCTATGCGAATTATCAATGATGCGATATGTGATTGAATAATGTTGAGCTTATAAAACTGCACCTAGGGTGATTGTCATTTAGCCAGAGTTATGGCACATGCTTGTTTATTATGTCACCTCATGCACCATATGCTTATATGGGATCCAATTTAGGTGCACAGTCTTGTCGTATAAACCTTTACTATGGTTCTAACTCGTAGGTGACTAGCGATTTATCGTCCAGCTATTATGTGAGAGTAGAATTGAGCATAATTATATTACACCAGTATTGTCATATAGACCTTTCATTTGGTTCCGACTCTTGTGCAGTATAGTGCCGTACAGGTCATTGTAATGACTCCAGCTAGATTGACTTTTGAGCTATGAATTCAGCCGTACAGACTACCACAGGGAATCCGGCTAACATGTTATATTTCTAGGAAGTTATTCTCACCTGAATTGCTTACTCTGTTATATCTTGGCATGACATACATATGAATATGATTATGTGAAGCATGATTTGAATTGATATATTTACATAATATTCATGTATATGCTTATATTTTGATTATGGGAAAAATTATACATGTTTTACAGCGAGGGGTTAGAAATGTTGATAAATGAAATGGTTTTGTAAAACATTTGTTTTTACCCACTCACGTTTTCTGTTTTGCGCTCCTCCAGGTTTTAGGTAAGTTGTTGCTGGGTGAGAGGACTTCGGCGGTTCTGACCTATCTAAATAATTGTAGGACATCTTATGGTACTGTATAATTAATACTTGTCTTACTGGACTGCACCTAGACTTTCTATGCTCTGATTAGGAGTATTTACTTTCGTATTTTACTCCTAACACTTCATGTTTAGTAGTGCACTCTAGTAGTTCGGGTTTTAATTACTCATATATTTCTTATCTTTATTGTTTCCGCACTGTGCACATGGCTACGTCACCCTCACGTGACGGCCAACATGCCTTGATCTCGGTCGGAGCGTGTCATAAATTTAGGCCTAGCAATTTCTTGCAAGAGCCATTAACGTGAGAATGAGACAAATTAATATAATATGTATATGGTTAACCTGTTAACAAATCGGGTCGTTATTGGCTTGCGACGTTATCGAGTCAACCAGTTAAGGTAACAAGTTTGACACAATCGGTTAAAATAACGGAGTTGACACGAAAGCGACACTAACACAACATAAAAGGCCCGTTTCTCAGGTCTACCCATTAGGCTTGAAGATTTTTTGCACGATATGTTAACCCACATGAAACAACATTAAAATAATGGGTTTCTAGTCACCAGTTAGCGGGTTGGGTCGTTATCAGGTTAACCTGTTAAAATAACAGTTTTAACATGATATGATCCATTAGGATAACGAGTTTGATACATGATTACAACAAACACAACTATTTATTAGGTCTAAAACTATCTGTAAAAAAAAAAATGTACATTTAATCATCTCGACTAGGAAAATGATTTCACAAATCCTATCTCTTCATGCACTCTCCTATTTGTTTTTGTCCCGTAAGCATCTTTGATGCTTGTTGAATAACTCATCATTGCTAATGTTTTTATAAATTATTGTCTAAAATTATTATTGCCTCATATAAGTTCTCTACCTATTCATTTGAAACAGTGGTCACAATCGCTTCCCTTAATTTGTTAGTTCCGAATCCTCCCTATCAATTAAAAATTTATAGTCTTAGACTAATATATCGGCTACCTATATTCTCTTTCTTCTTTCCTTTGTTTTTTTTTTTTAATCAGAAAACAAATATATTACACAGTTACAGTGTTGCCACGCAATGTTGAGAAATGGATTTTATAACAATCCCAAACTACAAGGACGAGAGACTTAATAGTTAATTTGAATATTTCAGATAGTAAATTCACTAGTTAGCATATAAAATTATGTCAAGAATAATGCTAGGCATATAAAAAATTTAAACCAAATTTACAAATTAAATTATGTGTCACCAATAGAAAATAAGCATGTAAATCAACATTTAAGTAATAATCCGATTATCAATAACTACATCATTCGGTTTACAAAGTTTTGTCTCCTTAGTATTACCCTTATATCAAGTAGATTACCAAATACCTTTGACCTCTTGAACCATGCAATTTGATAATTAATTATTGGAGTATTAGTGAGACGTCTTCTTTCTTAAGTTAAATAAATGCCGACATGTCACTATATAAGTAAGGAATTTTATCATGATTAGATAGATAGATACTGATCTTTCTCAGGTTCATCTGTCTCAAATTGATTTGAGTGTTTACTGGATGCAAACAACCTTATCAATAGCCTAAGTAACTTCATTACCAAGTTAGAATGCAATGGATATATCTTTTTTTTGAATCTTAAACCAGTACGAAATAAAATAGAAATGGATTTGTGGAATTGAAATTTAAAGTAACTATACATATACTAACTAATCTTTCGGTCAACTGACAGTTGTCTCCAATGTTTGATTTACATAAATTCAAGGCTGATATATTGTATAAATTCAGTACCTAATTGTAATAATGTAACTTTGTTGTGTTCTGCTAAAAATGTCTTTTTGTACTTCAATGTATCTTTTCTTTCTGTCGTTCTCTTTCTAATAACTAAGATGCATCCATATCCACCGCTAAAAGAATGAAGTTCACAGTCTTTGCTCGCACATCACTTCTTTGTAACGGTTTTTGTTCTTGATTTGAAGAACCTTCTGATCTCTTAGCAGATCATTTACTTAAGAGGAGGGTCTCTCTTTTGTGTAACTAGTCTCTTTGACGTGTTTCTCTCTTCCAACTTTTGGTCTTTCAATGAAACTCTGCCCACTATGGGGAAATGTTCTGTATTGTATTTTCTCTTCTCCGTTTGAAGGCATATATAGTATGCTATACAAGTTAAGTTGCACGATTGCCAGAACCAAAATTGTTAGGATAAGTCCAAAATTTAAAATTGGTGTAAACATTTGAATTCTAATTAAGAAAAAAATTTCAACATTTCAACTTATTTCCGGTATCAATCACGAACAAAAAAAAATCATCATTTGAAGAAGTTTTCTTCAATGAAATGTATAAGTAGCAAAATTAGAATTTTTTCATGGAGAAGGTTGATGAAAATGACAGCCATGTTGCTCTGTGAATCACAACAAAGTTATGTAGCTGTCACAACTTAATTAGAAATGAAGAAGCAGCCCAGCTTTCGTTTTCCAGGAGCTGAAATTTTTTTATTGAATCATAGGTAGGCTAACGTGACGTGGGCGAAGCGTCCCATATTCATATTTTCGTGCTTGTACCATTGGAATTTAATCAGATAATATTAATTTGCATCTATCTTCTCTTTGACCAAGGGACAAAGGACAAATGACAAAGGATAAAGGAAGAACATATCTGAACATTTCTGTATCTACTTTAAATAAGTGCTTAATACAAATCACAAATGAGATTATTTTTGGAGGAAAATAGGATAAAAAATATATTGTTAATTGATTTAATGGTGAAATAATAATTTTTTTTTGGTATTACAGGTTAACTCATGTATGAAGCGCAAATGTCATATATGTTTCATGTTACTCAATATGTTGTTCACGTATATTGTTCGAAATGCGTCAAGAAGCGTGTGCGTAGATGTGAAGAAATGTGCTCAACTTCTTTTCAATTTCACGTCTCTCATTGTTCATCTACCTCTCTCAAATTTCTTCCATCCTCCATCTTTTCTTCTCTCTTTTTTTTCTTAACAATGACATGTTGTGGGAAAAGCATGCTCTGCCTTTCCTTGTGTTGACACTTTATTATCTCTTGGTGCGTTTACACCTAATTGGTAAAGCTAATTATTTTGGGTTCGAGTCAAACAATATCGACCCCTTAAGTACTTTCGAAGATTTATCAAAAGCACAAAGAATAAGCAAGAATTAATAGGATTTAAATTGTGAAAATACAGTGGGAGTCCTTCACATATTATGTTTCTAAAAATTTCTCTATGTTACACATCCAAACTTTTTTGAGCAACTAACTGTTACCAATTTAATCAGCGTGTTATTATTCAAACTGTCATAGCTTCTGTGAACAACTAGTTTTTTCCTATTTCATTTTTGGTTGGAGTTTATTATTTTATTTAGATATTTAATTAGAGGTTTGATTTGATTTTGTATTAGGATATAGCTGGTATTTTGCATGTTAGGGTTTCTTAGGTTTTGGTTTTTATAAATATAGCTTGTAGTTTAGTTTGAGAGGTTAAGTCAGTCAAGATGTAGACCTCAATTTGTAGTTGTCTCAACATTCTTTGTTATAAACAATATTTCATAGTTTCGTAGTTATTGTTCGTTTGTTATGCGTATTTTGATTTTCAACTTGGTATATCAGAGCAAGTTAGATCATTTTGAATTTAATCTGCTTTGGTGGATATCAATTTATTTGTTCGTCTGTCGTTGCATATCTGTTAGTCGTAGCCTGTTTTTCTTGGTTTGGCTGTCTTGTAGTAGTTAGGGCTTTGTTGTTTAAAAAAAATAAAAAATTGAATCAGTTTTTTGTATGAAGTCTCAACCGCGTCCAGTCGAGTCATCGTCTATTTTTTAGTATGGTACATTTCCTTCTAGAGAGTACCTATCGGTGGTTTTCCATGGTCTGTCTAGGAGGTAACACATAAGTTTGTTTAGCAATTTCAGAGTTGATACCAACACTTCTTTCCAATGCACTTACATCAAGAAAATCCGTTGGACAATGGGCGAGTACTAAATGAGCGTGAGGCGTGAGGGGGATGGACTTCAGTGGTGCATGATGCACTTGCATCAAGTTATTTTGGGCCGGTGTCTCCCACCTGTTCGATCTTGGCGACGTCTCTGAGCCCACGTCTCGACGCTCCTGGCCTACTTCTGTCACATCACTGCGGTTACACCCAGAGTTGGTAAATCAAACCAGCCATGGTCTTCACAGCTGATCATCTCTATTTGAGGAATATGGTTGGGTTGATTACAGAGACAAAATACTTCATCAGATAAAGTTACGTCCATGGTAACATACATATGTCGTGTTGGTGGATGGTAACACTGATACCATTTTTGTTCGGGACTAATGCCAAGAAAAACAAACTGCATTGCACATGGGTCAAGTTTGCTTCGTTAAATTTATGGAGGTAAATATAGGCTACGCAGCAAAAAAATTTGGGTTCTAAGTTTAGGGATGAAGACAGCGTGACATGACTGAATAGCCTTCACCTTGCTATTATTACTACTTCAAACTTGATTAACACGGTCGGGGGCTACATTATCCACATAGTAAAACCCCATCCTTTTAGTACCATGCCTAATGATCACCTGAGTTCGAATATCTTGAAGCAATAAAAAAGGGAACATTAGCACAACACAATCTAACTACTCGATGACTTGACCACTGACAATAAATTATTCAAGAGTGCGGGAACAAGTATATAGTTGTGCCTTAGAACCCAATCAAGTAAGTGGAACAACACCCCAATTAGTCGTGACAGTACTGTCCCATGGTGAGGATGTTATAGATTTAATGAGGATTTGGTCATAGGTCATAAGGTTTCTGGCACTCGAATCAATGATCCAGCCCATATCAGAAGTGGTCATATTACCTGCATCTTCAAAAAGAATTATTTGAAGAGATCATGTTGAGAAGTGAAAGTGTTTGCACTCAAAATATACCCATTTTTATTTATTTGGGCAATTTGGGTAAAATATGGCATTTGGAGGATTAATGAGCAAGAAGACTAACTTTGAAGATATTTAGCTATTAAGTGGAGGGGTTTGACACTATAATATTGTTTCTCCCATTTGTTTGGGTGGTGGAAGTTTGTCAAGCCTTTGTTTAATCAACAAATTGCATGCTTGCAAAAGGGTTGGAAGGCAACATACAGATGTGGATGCAAAGAACATGTGAAAGAAGCCAACTTGCTTCTTTTAAATGTTAGTTTATTACAAGTGGGAAAACATGTGATGAAAGCATGTGGTGGAAATGCAAGTTCCCCTTTTAATATTATTTCTCCATACAAGTTGGCAAGTGAAATGCAAGCTGCCCAAGCTTCTTTCGAGCAAGTGTAATGTCCTCAGCAAAGGGGCTCTTCCAGATCTCTATATAAAGAAGCAGATGGAGAAGGATTATAGACACTCAAAATAACCAATCAAAACTCTACTCAAATTAGCTCATCAGCTTCCTTGTAGACATTTATTTTTAGCCAAGCATCCTTTGCCTTTCTTGTTTATTAGCTCTGCTACTCACTTGTAGTATCGATCTTATTTGTAGCTTTTATGTACAACCCTCTTTCAGTCATTTAATCTACAAGCAATCTGCAATATTAGTCACTTTCCTCTGTCATTTATATTTCCAAGTAACCTTGTCATTTACATATTGTTCTATTTCTCCATATAAGTAAAGTCCTTATTTTTAAGGCAAACAAAGAACTTTAATTTGAGTAACTCCCACTCAATGGCACAATCTCTTGGTTCGAAGTCAAACTCAGGCGCAACCTCATTCATTCAAATCCCGTCTACTAGCGGCATCTAGTAGTGGTACTCCCGCACCCCACCAATCTCGTATGTGAGCAAATCCCCGGCATGCCCGCAAGGCCCATGACGGATTTAGGGAGCGAACAGAAAGTAGTGTAGTTAAATCATCTCGATGCACATCTTGCTCCGGTCCTGCTAATGGAGTTCGGACATCACTCTAGCTTGGTGAGTTAGGTCAACATCGAGCCCAACATGGCTAGAAGCTACGACAACAACTCCTGACCCAATTTTTGCGAGTTTGGCTTATGCTGGACGTTTGTGAGCTTTTCCCTTGTTTTTCTTTCTTTTCTTCATGAACTAATCTAGATAACCATGGATTTCGAAGCATGTTTCTTTCGTGTGACGAATTCCATTGCAGTGGCTGCACCAAAGCTTATCATTTTCAACTTCATCCAAATCCTCAGAGAATGCAGAGGTCCCGTTGAGGGAGACTTACTGACCATGGTCATAGAAGAACTACTGTCAGCATTTTTACCTCCAAGAATAGTAGTTTGTCATTGTGCTTTACGCTAAACGGTGTTGAAGCACTATTCTATTACTAGGACCAGCTTCATAGGGAGAAGGTTGCTCTGAATTGGATCGAACACATCATCAAGTCCTACGAAAAAATCATACACCCGATCTTTTTTAAGTTCGTCTTTCGGGGTCTTCAAATCAGCAGCATACACCATCTTATTTGGACGCCGTTTATCCATCTCCTACGACACGTTTTTCAACTCCACTAAATAAATGATTTACTGGACACCTACTTTGCTTTGTCCTCGTTGTCTTGCATCAAAACTTGTAATATTGAGATTGATCAACCCCGTCATAAAACATTTGGGTGACATTATTCCAAATGTTCTTGGTTGTCCGCAATTTGATGAACATCCCAAGAATATACAGATCTACGGTTTTCAGCGCAACCAAGCTCGTACAATTGTGGCCTTGGTAAGCCACTTCGAGTAACCATGTTCCGTCTCATCAACCATCGCGGTCTCTCCATTAATCAAGTATCCAAGCTTGTTTAAGCCCGCAACATGAATCCCCATCATCCTCGACCATACCTTGTAGTTCGTAGTTCGTATCGTTCAACTTGAACCCGAACGACAAGCCATGGATGTTGGAAGACTCGTTTGAAGCAGAGGTCTGACCCAAGATCGGGATAACAGCCTTGTCCTCAGCCATTGCAGCAACGGATTTGGGGTTTTGAAAATTAAGGTTGCGAGAAATGTGTGATTGTGCAACATATATAAATACTCAAGATTTAAGAATTATACCTAGAGGAAAAACCTTGAGTCGAACAACCATCTTGTTCTTACCACCATCTCGAGTGAAGAACCACGAACATAGCCGACTTGGGGCTTTCATGTACAGGTTTGGGGCATGGGTTGTGGGTTGGCTACTTAGAATTGCTTCTAATAAAGAGTTTCCTTTTGAGTCTCTGCTTACACCTTGGTGTACTGAGTGTTTAGGAGGGTTTAGTGAGTGAGGAGGAAATTTCCTAGAGGAATTTCAGCTATGGCTCTGGAATTGGATGTTGCGGATTGCTCTAACCCTCTCCTTAAGACTTTTATTTATAGTGGTCTAGTTACGATTAGGTTGGAGGCTTTGGAGACTAAGCCAAAGCCACTATACCAAGCATATTCCATATCCTTTGATGGATAAATAATTAAAGACTTTACCGCCACTTAGTACTACGGTCTAGCGGTATTTCTTTTCACTTGTAAGTGAGAAGTCTTAGGTTCGATTCTCGCCAAAGGCGAATTTGAACCATTTTATTGCTAGCTCATTGTAAGGCTAGGTCCACCCCTCCCTTAATGTAGATAATATTGTTTATGCAAAAAAAAAAAAAAAAAAAAATTTGCCAAATCATAGTCCACCTTCTATTTAGGTGGATTATAGGTGGTTTATATTGTTTTACTAAGTCAAATAAAACTAACAAAGATCTAGGGTTTGGTGTTTGGTATGAATCTCGTCTCAAGACTAACTAGGAATTGGTCTTAGGTTTGGTGTCAACGAGAGTTTCAAGTCGTCGGCTAAAGTTTAGAGAAAGAGACTGGGCGAAACTGCTTTGATGTCAACATAATTTTTAGAGTTTAATTTGTTGTTGTATACTTGTTTGGGCTCAAAAATATTGGTTTAGGCCGAGTTTAGATTTGTTCTCGGCCCAGAGGCCGTGCTTAGGAGTCGCTGGGGGGCATCTGGCTTATGGGCTACATAGCTAAGGCCGGCCGTGTTCTATTAGGAATCCATGGGTGGTTGAATACTAATACAAGAAGGAGTTTCGGCAGGATAAGAATGTAGAAGTTTGGATTGAATGCGGCTTGATAAGGGGGTTGAGTTCAAAGTCCTAGTAGGAGTAGGACTGGCCGAGATAAAGTTAGATCAGGGGAAAGAGTTCTATTCCGAGTATTGTTGTGATTCGAGCGGAAACAGGTTGACTACTATAAATAGAGGGAGGAGGACATCATTAAAGTTCTCTCCAATTCAACACACAAACTGCCTTGCGCAAACCTTCGCTTTCGCGAAACCTCTCAACAACCTTGAGATTTTTATTTTTCTTTTCCGCCGGCATATCTTCAGTTTGGATAAACAACACTGTGAAGACAACCGGCAACATCTTCAATTTGGATAAATATCACTGGAGCCGTAGAATCAGGCGACCGCGGAGCACCTTTAGTTTGGATAAGCAGTACTGCATCGAGGCCAACTGGTTATCTATCCAAGTCTCGGTCGAGAAGGATTTCCGAATCCTTATTGATAGAAGTCATCTCATTAGCATTCTCGACGAAATGAGGTGTCACGAGTTACTGGGCTCGGCCTATTGAACGCCGAGTTGTTTATGATTGGTTATTCACAAGTAGGTTTTAGAGTTCAGCATTCTGACGGCCGAACTACTTTCATAATAAAGACGTACATTTGTTTTGAGTATTCGTGTCCATATACTCTGGTGTCGATTCGGCGTGCTTATACTCTTACGAATATAATCACTGTGACCGAATTCGGCGCCGACGATTTATGAACTTCGTATAACTAGTAGCCTTGTCTTCAGGCTTTAGAACCCGAAGGAGGAGACTTGTTCCTTCCTCGACTGCAGTCGCAGGATTCAGAAGTCAACAGCGCACCCAACGCAACATTAACAAATTTTACTCCTCGGCCGAGCTCGACCGACGAGTTGGCACACCCCGCATATAACCGAATGACGTAGTTAGCTTATTAGTTACTTGGCCTGCGCGCCACATAGGCTTGGTAGTTTTTAAGGTCAACATTTTGGCATGCCCAGTAAGACCCAGTGCTAAAACTATGAAGTTCATGACCATCGAGACATGATCAGTAAAAAAGAAAACAACCATGGGAAAATTAGCGACCAATCTGCCGGTTCAGAGTCCTGGACAAGAAGTGTCACATGCGCGAAATCCTATCGTTGCTGTGACCCCTAAGGCTGCAAGTGTGACACACTGAGAAAAGGAAATGTGCCTCGGTAACCAGCCTCGAAATGTAGAAGTACCCAACTGAACTGCAGGCGTTTTCATTGAAGGAATAGTGAAGGACTGCGACGAAGATGGTGGTGAAGGCTCTAACCTTCCAACTAGGTCATTTCTTCGAAGACGACTTGATGAGTAATCTCGACAAGTTGAACAGACAGTTGTTAAAAAAAATGAACACTTTGCTTGAAGTGATACGAAGCGTTGGTGAGACCCACACCAGATTGTTCAAACAATTAGTTAGCAAAGTCTTCGAATGATGACCTGTTGATCAGGCTCGGCAGCTTCCACTTGAAAGTAATCCGCTACAGGCCGAAGTAGTGTCTACTAGGCCCAAAACGATTGACTTAGAAAAAAATGGAGGATCAAGTAGTAGGTCAGATGGATCCGACCAGAGAATGGAAGCAACATCCGTCGATATGACCGAGGTCCAATAGATGATCTATTCGGCCATGAAAAAGGGGCTGAAGTTCCTGAAATTCATCCACCCATATCCAGCTTATGTGGAAAAGTTTGAATATCCTAAAGGTTTCAAGATTCCAGATTTCAGCCTTTTTGCTGGAGAATCGTCCTTATCCTCGTTAGAACATGTGGCCCGTTTCACTGCGTAATGTGGATATGTCAATAGTGATTTCCATAAACAACTGTTGTTCAACTTTTCATTGACAGGCTCAGCATTCGCATGGTAAATCAACCTTCCACCTAATTCTACCCAAAGCTGGGAGGAGTTGGTCGAGAAATTTCACGAACAATTTTATCGACCGGGGATGGAAATGTCAGTTTCTTCATTGGCTAGAATGGCTTAAGCATCTGATGAGTCACCGATGGACTATGTTACAAGGTTTAAATCGGCCAGGAATTGGTGCCGAGTACCTTTTCCCAAAGTCGAATTTGTTAGGCTTGGTCTGAATGAGCTTGACTTGAAGTACAAAAAGAAATTCCTGGGGGCAAACTTTCGGGATATGTATGAATTAGCCCAGCATGTCGAGCAATATGATTATTTGCTTCGAGAAGAAAAGATCTCAAAATCCTAATCCCGAGGAACGATTTACAAAAATCCCACGATCAGTTACGCATCGACCAAACGCGAAGCTTCCCAATACGTCAGTGTGGACGCGACCGAGATAGTAATAGATAAACCATATGTTTGCAAGGCACTGACTCAAATTAATTCCAAGGATGCCAAAACCCTCTCGACCACTTAAGAGACGGCGAAAAGATCGAAAATTTACACTTTTGATATCACAAAAGCCAAGACAATTTTCGACCAATTATTGTTAGCAAAGATTATCAAACTTCGGCCAGGATATAACATTCCTAAGGCCGAAGAGCTTAAAAGGAAGATGTATTGCAAGTATCATAACTCGACTAAGCATGCCACGAACAATTGTGTCGTATATCGTAATGATATCCAGAGCTGGATTGACAAAGGCAAGCTAAAGTTTCCCGAAAAAAATGAATAACAGTCGACACTGATCCATTCCCTTCGGGAATAGTTGGCATGGTCGATGCCAGCTTACCTAAGAGCAAAGGGAAAAAGAAGGCCGAGTTTGCCCTAGTGCAACATGTCCTAAAGAAAAACTCCCAGCCACGACTCAAGATCGACCTATTTTCCAATGAACCACCCATCGAGTTTTCGGGACCAGCTGTAGTCGAATCCATGTCAGAATCCAATGCAGAATAAAGTGACGGGCCGATAGTTTTGTGCATCAATTGTAGGGCACACATCGTATTAACTGAACCCAAAGAGAAATCACCTCAAACTCAGACTCCAACATCACGGCAACCATCTACGGCCTCGACGACACCTCCAAGGGAACTTAGTGAAGGCCAGCGCCAGAAAGTGTTCAATAGGTTTGGCCCCCAGAAACTGACAGACGGCCCTACCTCGGTCAGACGGCGCTTTAATTTCGACGCGCCGTTTTATAACGAGGATTATTATTCGCGTAATTCCAGTAGCTCAAGCTCATCAGTGAATCCAAAAACCTTCAAGTCGCCTGAACCACGCGACAAACGTTGGTACAGTTACAATTCTCCTATCGGCATGTATATTGTGCTATCCAAATCTCAGAAACATCGACGTCAGCTTATAGACTGCATGGCTTGATGGCAGCGGCCCTGACTATTTCGGCCATTAAATGGCAGCCGAAAGAGGTAGTAGGGAATGGCGATGACCGGCTAACCCCAACAATCATGGTTGAATTACAGGGGCAGAAGGAAAGCAATTGCGACTTCGAAATCACCATTGAAGAGTCCGAGAAGCGCATCAAACTCCTCATTCGGCCCGGGGAAATGAAAGCTCGCTTCGAGTAGTTTAAGAAAGAGGTCGAAAGCCAACTTCCCCCGTTACCCTTGAAAGAGCTGCTAATAAGAGTTCGGCAGAATCTACACCCTCCATTCCTCAGCGAATCCTTGGAATACATGAAAGAGTTTCACAAGGAATATTCTGCCAACGATTTGTACTGACTACCCAAGGCGTGTCAAGAAGCTCTCGACCTGGCACTAACTTTCCCCGATGTTGAACAGATCATCCAAAAAACCACTGATCTAGCAATGAAAGCTAGATTCCAGCACATATGAGAGGCTAAAGTTCTTGGCTTCGAGGTCGACCCATACACGGACATTGATATAGCCAAGCTCTTTTTTTCCCTCGAATACCTTCAACACCTGTAAGATCACTTTGACGTTTTCTCGGCCGTATCCTTATTTGGTCTAAAGGCGGATGAGAAAGATTGGGTGGCATGTTTGGACGTCTACCTAGACGCAAGGGACGCCCAGATCGCTTATGAAGAATGCGCCTGAAAAACACTGCAGGAGCAAAGTCAGACACCAAAAATGAATGAGCTCGACAATTGCAGTCATAAGGAAACCAGGTCGGGTTCCTTGGCACAAGAGTAAATACCCGTTGAGACACCAACCATCAGGTCGAGAATGCTCTAACGCACGATGCTATAGTCCTCAATAACCCGGAAGACAATGACCAAGATCCAATGGGCCATTCAGTTCTTGAGAACATGGAAATCAACATGGTCCATGTTCTACCTGCTGAATTCTAGCCAACTACACACCAACCAAATTCCTTGGATGGTGATGTGGTCGCCAAGGAAGCAACGCAAGTTGATTTCATCACCACCACTGAAGATAAACAAGCAAACAACGACGAAAAACTTACAACAGCCCTGGCCATCTTGTTTCCTCGCTCATCCTCGGCTAATCTTCAGCATTTAAAGCTGTTGTATGTCACAGCCCACATTGAAGGTTGCCCAATCTCTAAAATTTTTATCGATTACGGGGCGACGATCAATATCATGCTTGTATCCATCATGAAAGCATTACGACGATCCAACGACGAACTCATTCCTTCAGGAATAACCATAAGCAGCTTCGTTGGTGACAAGTCTTAAACCAAATGAGTACTCTCTTTAGAGGTGAACATTGCAGGTCGCAGTTACATGACCGTATTTTTTATCGTTGACTCTAAGACCGATTATAATGCTTTGCTCTGTAGGGATTGGATTCATCAAACGAATTGCATCCCTTATTCTCTATACCAAGATCTCATTTCTTGGGACGGCAAATCGGTCATGGTCCACCCAGCCGATAATCAGCCATTCGAAACCAACATGATTTAGGCCCGCTATTATTACGATCACGTCGGCTACATTACCCTGCAGGGTTTTAATGAAGATGGATAGCTGACTAGGATCTTAGTCCAGAAAGCTATCGAGGTAGGTGTCGAGACTATTCACAAGGATTCGGTAAGACTCGGCTTGGCCAACTTGATTCCTAATACTGATGACTGACGCTAAAAGTGAGAGGTGTCAGACCGCGGTTTCATCCACGATGGAATGTCTGCTGGCCCATTGGTATGCTATTTCCAAGCACCCACGTTCATGCATCAATTTAATCGAATTTTTGGCCTAGGAAGATATCGACCCCAAGTTAAGAACCCCTTAGAGGAAATAAATGTCAGAATGACCGATGACCCTCAACCGTTATTTATAAGTGCATTTTTACCTCATTCCATAAAGTCGAACTCTGGCAATTACTCAACGAGTTTAAAGATTGTTTTTCTTGGAGCTATCATGAGATGTTGGGCCTTGATCGAACCTTTGTTGAACATGAATTACGCATCAAAGCTGGTTGTAAGCCTTTCAGCTCGCCCCCTCGTCGATTCTCGACCGAAGTATAGCTCGGCATGAAAGAGAAACTAGTTCGACTTTTAAAAGTCAGGTTTATTCAAACTGTTCGATACATTAAGTGGTTGGCCAATATCGTCCCGGTGCTAAAGAAAAATAGTGCCCTACGCATCTGTATAGATTTTCGCAATTTGAACCTGGCAACGCCCAAAGATGAGTACCCGATGCCGATCTCCGACTTGTTAATTGACTCTGCAGCACATCACGAGATCTTATCCTTTATGGATGGGCATGCCGGTTATAACCAGATTTTCATCGCCGAAGCTTATGTCCATAAGATCATTTTTCGGTGCCCCAAGGCACTAGGCATATACGAATGGGTAGTCATGCCCTTCGGCCTCAAGAACGCCGGTGCCACATATCAACGAGCTATGAACATTATTTTCCATGATTTAATTGGTACCATCATCGAAGTCTACATTGACAATATGGTTATCAAGTCAGCACGTGGGCAGACACATTTGGATGACCTACATCAGGCGTTCTTATGCATGCGCCGGCACAATCTGAAGATGAATCCGCCAAATGTGCTTTCGATGTATCAGCTGGAAATTTTTTAGGCTTCCTCGTACATCACCGTGGTATTGAGGTGGACGACAACAAGGCTCGCGCAATCATTAATGCTTCACCCCCGATGACTAAGGAACAATTACAATCATTGCTCGGCAAGATCAACTTTCTCCGATGATTTATTACTAATTCGGTTGGGAAAATGAAAGCATTTTCCACGCTTTTGAAACTTAAGCACTCCGACACATTCGAATGGCGTGCCGAGCACCAAGAGGCATTTACGCAGATCAAGGTCTCTTTAACAACTCCATCCATCCTCGTCCCACAATGGCGGGGCCGACCTCTTAAGTTATATATCTTAGCAGCCGAAGAATCCATCAGTTGTCTTCTTGCATAAAACAATGACGCCGGGTGAGAACAGGCCATTTTTTACCTTAGCCAAAACCTTAACCCATCAGAGATTAATTACTCCGCTGTCGATAAGCTTTGTCTTGCCCTATTTTTCACCGCGTGAAAACTCAGACCTTACATGCTCCCGTCAGTCACTCAGGTCATTGCCCAAACTGATGTCAATCGATACATGCTCACTCGACCGATTGTAAAGGGCCGAATCGGCAAGTGGACAATGAAGGATTATTTTGTGAAAACATGTTCATTTGAATAACATCTATAGCATGCATTTAACAATTAAAAGGCGGAATCATGCTTGCATGCATTCAAAAACAAAACATTAACCATGAAATTCAAAGCCTAGTAGATTGGTGAACCAAGACTCAACTCAAATCAAAGTGAGTTGAGAAATATATACCTTTGTAGATTCCTCTTTGCATAAGAAAAGGCTAATCACCCAAAGAGAGGGCCTTCATTCCTTGCATCTAAAATCTATGGATTTGGATGGAAGAATAGGTTTCTCCAAGTTCCCAAAATTGAGAACCTCTAAGTATCTTCACCAAGGTTAGATTGGAGAAGAAATGAGTGACCTTGGAGTGGTAGGATTGCTAGATACACCCTCCAAGGGGGCCGGCCTCCTAGAGAGAAAAGGAGAGACATGTTCTCTCCAATTTTCTCCAAAAGAACCCATAATGAATTTTAGGCTATAAAGTTCTTTATATAGTCACTTCTTTAAATGACCTAAAGAACCAAAAACCCTAATTCAACACACATGGCCGACCATATAAGGGATATGGGCTTTTGGGCCTTTGTGAATCTTTATTCATTAAATTGTCATACAACTTAAGTCAATGGGCTTGACGTTCGAAGCCCATTGGGCCTTAAGGTCCAAAACTATCCCGAGGTCTTTAACGAACTTATTCGTTTGATTAATTAACATATTAATTAATTCTTGCCATAAATAATTAAACCATTTAATTATTCTTACTCATCTCCATTGTTTCTTCAATCTCCACCTTACACGGTGTACGATCCATTAGGTTCCTTTTAGCGAGGCAGTGGGCGATTAAAACCATTTCACATCGATTGTGAATTGAAATTTACTTTCAATTCTCCCTTTAGTGATTATGCACGTTTAGGGCTTCCACAAACCATGAGTGACACCTAGCAGCATATCATGGTTACCCAAGCTAATCAGAAGAGGTGGAGAACCTATTCAGTTTAGGATTACAAATGCAATACGGTCTTTCTCTAATACAATACTCTTGACCACATTGTTTGGTTTGATAGTTTATTCATGTCTACTATCCAATGTGATTCGTGTGCTTATATGATTACCTTGAATGTGATTTGGAACGACTTTCCTAAATCTCATTCATACTCTGGCCAAAGATTCTAAATCATATCATAGAGTATTCTCCCCCAAATGGTTTGAAGTTTAGAGATCCCTTGTTGCGCATTCACTTGCCTCCATAGCTAAGTGGCTTAACCCCAACGATGCCGTGGACACCCGCGGATGGGGTGACTTTGACATAATCAAAGATCAAAGACTTAACCACAAGACAACTGTGATGCCTCAGGTCAAAGGACTACTTTGCATTATTCCAACCATGAGTTCTCATGTGACATGAATATGAGAACTCTTCGTTGATCGTGTTCAGTGAACTCATTCTCTATTGAGCACCTACGTACTTGTCTTGATGTCACACACACCAATGACTCGAGACTAGTCACTCTCCCTGAGAGAAGACACAGCACGTACTGATCTTAACGGACTGTCAATGCCCAATTAGCAATCCTATGATCAGGAACGTTTAGGATGTGTCTACGAAAGAATGGTCTCATGAATCTAACTTCTTTAGATCGCATTCTCCCAATCACATATTCCTTGGACTTATCGTTTAAGCATATAACTTTTATATGAGACGGCTCAAACAATAATCTTTGCCCTTGATATTAAACTAGATTAGTTTAACATGTGAAATGTCCGTAAAGTATCATCATATGATTGGTTTTAGGGCACATTTCCAACAGACAATGGCCCTTTCTGAATTCAGCTTGCAATATGTGCCCAAGAAAGCTGTCATAGGTCAAGCTCTGGCCGATTTTTTGGCCCAACACCCTTCCCCGTATGAGTTCGGTGGCAATGACGTTGACATCAGCTTTATACAAACATGTGATAATTACTAGACAATGTACTTTGATGGTTCCAGTACTTTAGTCTCTGCTGGTGTTGGGATCGTTATTCAATCCCCCACTCATAATCGTTGGTATTTTTCTCTCAAGCTCGATTTCGATTGTACGAATAATCAGGCTGAATACAAAGCCCTTGTTATTAGCCTCGGCATGCTACACAATTTACGGGCAACTCATGTCCTTGTTCTTGGTGACTCTGAACTTGTCATTAATTAACTCAACGAGACTTTTCGTTGCATGAGTTGTACTTTGGCGCCCTACCACATGGTTGCCAGCTATTTGGTTGAATCTTTCGACGGTGTAACTTCCAAACACATTTCACGAGTTCATAACACTGACGCCAATGAATTGGCTCAAATAGCCTCCAGAACCCAACTCATGGGGGCAAATTAGGCCGAGAAATACCTGTGTCACGACAAGCACATTCGGCCTTGATTAATCAGTAAGTTCTTCAATGTGATTGCATGATCCATACACGAGTCATGTCTTTGCCTTCGTTGTTAGAATGAAAGGACACTATTGAGGTTTTTGCCATCGAGGCTTTACCAGACGATTGGAGAAGGACGATTATGCGATATATTGATAACCTCAATGAAAAACACGACCGACAGACAAGGGTTCATGCCACAAACTACGTATTATACTAGAATGAGCTGTATCAAAAAGGTGAAGATGGGTTACTGTTGCTGTGCCTTGGCCTGTAAGAAGCTGCTCAAGTAATGGCAGAAATACACGAAGGAATTTACGGGGCCCACAATCTGGATGAAAAATATGTTGGCTACTTCGGCGGCACGGCTATTTCTGGCCGAGTATTCTGAAGGATTGTATTGAGTACGTAAAGGGTTGTGTACAATGTCAAATCTATGGGCCTATACAGAGAGTACCGGCCGAATCATTACATTCGGTTACCAAACCATGGCCGTTCCAAGGATGGGCCATGAATGTCATCGGTAAAATCACACCATCTTCTGGTGTAGCCAAACATGCGTGGATACTCATCGCAACGGACTACTTCACCAAATGGGTCGAAGTCAACTCATATGCCTAGCTAACGTCTAAATAAGTTTGTAATTTCGTTGAAGAAAACATTGTGACTAGATTCGGCATGCCAGAAACAATCATAACAGACAACGGTACGATCTTTACATCCGACAGATTTAAAGAACATATGGCAAATATAAAGATTCGACTCGAGTAATCTATGCCATATTACCCGCAGGCGAATGGACAGGCCGAAGCAAGTAATAAGGTTATGATCGGTATTCTTGAAAAGATGATAAAAGAAAGGCCAGGCATGTGGTATTTAAGGATAAATGAAGCATTATGGGCTTATTGAACTTCTCTACAGATAGCCATTGGAACGACTTCGTACGCGTTGACTTATGGACACGACGCAATGTTGCGAGTCGAGCTAAGTATAAACTCGTTGTGAATAATTGAACAAGGTAGTTTGTTCAGCGCCGAGTACAATCAAGCCATGAGACAAGAATTAGAAGCTTTAGAAGAAGCTCGGCTTGATGCTTATAACTTATTAGTGGTACAAAAGAAGATCGCCGAGTGAGCGTATAATCAACGAGTTAGACAAAAAACATTTGACGAATGAGAGTTGGTTTGGCAAACTGTACTACCCGTAGGAATTAAAAACCCTAGGTTTGGTAAGTGGTCGCTGAATTGGGAAGGGCCATTCGTTATTCACAAAGTCCTCGGCAAGGGGGCATACCATCTTAGAGATCGAACTGGTATAGTTCACAAGTTGCCAATCAATGGGAGGTTTTTAAAGAAATACTATCCAGTCACATGGGAGATGTGAGAATAAAAGTTCATTTCATTAAGTTTGCAAAAAAGGTGTACAAATAGAGTTGGTCGATCAGTTTACAATCAAATAATTCTAGGGTGATGAAGGTAGGAAAGATTCAAGAACAGCCTTCAACTCTAACCACCTCACCTCGCCCATCGTGACCTCAGCTTGCCGATTCCTCTTTTCCATCTTCAGCTGCTCGACCCGCTTCATGCTAGCCGCATATTCGGTTAAGCAGGATTTGTCGCCGGACTCAAAATCCTTCGTAAGCTCGGAAGTAATGGCTGACCTTCGATTTTAGAGTTCGGTAATTTGACAGTCAAGGTCGGCTAGGGTCTCATTTTTCACCTTTAAAACTTCGACCTTTGGACGAATAGCGTATCGAACGGCTGTTGCAGCTTTCAAGTCGTCATCAGCTAGAATAGCTTTCTCGAAAATACTGAAATATTCTCGGGTCCGTTCCAAGGTAGAAGACACTTGAGTGATAGCCTTGGCGCTCAATTGACCATCAGCTTCGAGATCGTTCAGACATGCATCCACTAAATCAAGGCCCTAGCGCTTGAGGACTTGCGAAGCTGAGAGAGACAACAGCTCCTGCAACCAAACAAGAGCAGTTGATTCGGCTGGCTCAGTCGTAGCTGCCGAAGAGCCAGCTGCTCCCAAAGTACTCGATAGGAGAGCATCAAACTCAACTTCCCATGAAGGCTGCACACGAAAAAGAGTTTAGGCGCAAGGAAAATCATAAAATAATGTAGGAGAGATGATTTGTTTTAGACCTGCCGAGAGGAGACTTCAGTCATGTCTCCAGGTTCATTGCTCGAACCTAAAGAGCTTAATGGTCGAGCCTAGTGTTTCAGACTGCTTCTTAATTCACGCGACCGATGAAAGTTATCTACGTTCGATGGCCATTGAGGTGGCTAGGAAATATAGATAACACCTTTCGGCACATAGAATTTTTGGTGAAATGAATAACTGGGCACCTGACATTTAATATTTTTCTCGCTTCAGACTTGTTATAACAAAATTGACAAGAGAAAATAATTTAGCCTTACAAAAGCCGAGGTCACATCTTGAAAGAAGATGCCGAGGTCTTGGTCCTGGGGGTGAATTGGAGTTTCTGACGTCGCTTCAGGTTCACTAATAGGCCTTTTCCCATGATCGGCTATAGGAGGATGAACCTGGTCGGCCGTCTCAACCACAGAAGGATGATCAACAGAAAGAGTTTCGGTTGGTCGAGAGCAACTCGCCGACAGAATCTCGTCACTCTCGTCATCTTGAAACAAAAGAGTTATTAATACTTTTGAATTTAATAAGTGAAGGGAGTTGCCAGCATAATCATACCTCTTCTAAGATGATCGCTGATTGTTTTGGATTCTTAGGGAGATTTTTCCTGATCGAAGGGGTTGCCTCCCCCAGTACGGGTTCTACAGTCGACCCCAGAGTTGCAGGCGATTTGACCAGCGGTATAACAACTGGTTTGACTGTGACTTCGGGGATCTTAGGGGCCGGTTGAGCTTGGGTTGCCGGGGTAGTTGAAGATGGTTGTTTCTCCGCTGAGGCCTGAACAACAGGAGCAGGAGGAGAGGCACTCGGAGCAGTTGTTTCTGTGGTGTGGCTAGAGATAACATGAATCTCCCATGCTCCATTCTTCGCCAATTTCTTGACGTGTTTTATGGGACAGGGGGCTTCACCCGCCATCTCAGCGTCCGGATGCCGTTTGCTCGGTGTGTTTTGCGCGGCGGTTTTAGATTTCTTGGAGGAAATTCGCCCACAACCGGGGCGACCACGTCTGCCTGTTTCAATATTCGACCGCTTGAGAAAGCGAAATCTAATTAGTAAAATCGTTTAAGTGTTTTGAAAAACAAAGGTAGAGATAGTCATATATACCTTTGGGCGTCTCTTTAGATTAAGAGGCAGAAGTTTTCTTAGGTCGGTCACCAAAAATCTTGTTGACTACGTCGTCGACCAAAGCACTAAAAAAGTCGTGGGTATATGTTTCCCACCAGTCACCGAAAGCATCAGTGTCGAGAGATTCATGAACAGTTGGTCGAAGGTGAAATTTCTTACACCGTTCCTGAAGCTCTTTCTCAGTGTCTCTGCACTCCCTTTCTAAGGAGCCAGATAAGCGTCCTCGACTTGGAAGGGAGCGGGAAGTAAGTAGAAGCACCGGGAAACCTTGGAGGTATCCAAGTTGTCGGACATCAAAATAGGGGTGGTAGACTTCCCAGCTTGCTCGGCGAGCATCGCAACCGAGGGGAAGGTCATGAGTTAACACGAACGACCCCCAGTTTTGACGAAAATCAGCATCTTCGTTTTCATTCCAGGTTGATGTGGGAAGTCTGATGGAGTGTGGGTATTCCTGACGACGGCATACCAAAAATTCATCGTCGGAAAAGACATCTAGGCTAAGGAAATGTTTGAAAACTTATTTAGCTCGGTGAGGAGGCACTGGTCGAGGAGCCAATTGAAGGCCGAGTGTTGCAGTAAATTGGAGGTTGGAGATTTTTGGCCAAAGGGTGGAGAAATAAACATGTAGCCAGAGTTGAAACACCCAGAGAGGTCCATTCTGGTGCGGATCAATCTTATTGACAGTCGTCTCAGCGAGGCAGCATAGAAGATTGGCAAGGATAGCCGAACTGAGCGCCAGAGAATGACTACTGGCCAGGGCCTCTGCCACCAGCATATTTTCAACTTGACATTTATTCAACTTGGTACAATAGATGAACTTGTTGTACCAGTAAAACAGGAAGGCTTCATGTTCGCCATTTTGCAGACTCGTCTCCCCTCGACCGGTAAAATAGAGGATGGGGGTGTTGTAGTTCAGAAAATTCTTGTGCAACTTATGAACTTCCTCTTTTGAAGGCTCTTGACCTTCTTGGCTCAACGCCTCAATGGCCTATTAGTCGAACAACATTTTGAGGTCGAGGTTTGATGGGCATCTAATAAGGGTGACATCTATTGGAGTGCCAGAAGGAGGAGTCCCAAGGATAGCCAAGATGTCGAGGATGGTGGGGGTCATAGGGCCGAACGAAAGGACCATGGTGTTGTGGCCGAGCACCAGAAGCTTAGAGCTGCCATAAGGAGTTCTTTATCCATGGTAATCTCCATGGTCAAGAGTTTGATGACGTCATGGATGCCGAGAGCCTCCCACTTTTTGCCAAAGAATTTTTCCATTCGTACGACCCAGGCCACCCAGTTAGCGTTGGTCGAAGGCCAGGCTTTTTGAGGCTTTGTCTGGCACCACTTTGACTAATCGAATCCTTGCAACAAATGTGCCAGACAGTGCTTTTTTAATAGGTTGATGATGGATGATGGCACTGTGTCCTTGAAAAATGGGCCCAGGATTTGGTGAGTAATGTTTAGGTCATTCTCGAAATGCAGAGTCTTGATGGTGTTTCGATCTATGAAGTCATTGAACTTGTTGCACTCGTTGGAGAGCTCTGAGGTGAAGGGGGCCATGGATGAAGGCTTACAGATTTCTGAGATGAAAGCTCAGGATTTTTTTATTTTTGAAGGTTTTGAAAACAAAGTGACGAGAAAGTCTCAGGGGTTTTGGAAAACGTAAGGTATGAATGGAAGGGATCCGGGTATTTATAGGCATTTGAAACGGAAGGCTAAGCATTTGATTTTCAAAATCAAGGGTAGAATCGAGCGGGAGAGTTAGTAATCATTGTACATGCTTAGAGAATCAAGGCGAAAAGACTGAGGTTTTCAACGTTTAAGGACGCACGATGGTGTGTTGCGGCGAGTTTAGTGCAAGAGAGACATTTCGGCGGTCGCATGTTTTCGAGGATCATGATTGAGGGCTGCTAGGTTAACCAGGGGGCTGACATGTGGCAGGACAGTTGGGAAATCGAGATCGTGGGGTTATGTCTCATAAATGCGCATGGTGGTATTTCTCAAGAGGATTCAATGATTGTCTTTAGGTCGGTTTCACTTCTTCAAGGTCGAGGCTCAAACCAAGGAGTACAGGTCGACGACCTCAAAAGCGAGGGGGCAGTGTTTAGGCCCAAAAATATTGGTTTGGGCCGAGTTTAGATTTGTTCTCGGCCCAAAGGCCATGCTTAGGAGTCAATGGGGGGCATCCGGCTTATGGGCCACATAGCCAAAGCCGGTCGTGTTCTATTAGGAATTTATGGGTGGTTGAATCTTGATACGAGAAGGAGTTTCAGTAGGATAAGAATGTAGAAGTTTGGATTGAATGCGGCTTGATAAGGGGGTTGAGTTCAAATTCTAAGTAGGAGTAGGACTGCCTGAGATAAGGTTAGATCAGGGGAAGGAGTTCTAGTCTGAGTATGGTTGTGATTCGAGCAGAAGCAGGTTGACTACTATAAATAGAAGAATGAGGACATCATTAAAGCTCTTTCCAATTCAACACACAAATTGCCCTGCGCAAACCTCTCAATAACCTTGAGATTTTTATTTGCCTTTTTTGCCGGCACATCTTCAATTTGGATAAACAGTACTATGAAGGCAACCGGCGATTTCTTCAGTTTGGATAAATAGCACTGGAGCCGTAGAATCAGGCTACTGCGGAGCACCTTCAGTTTGGATAAACAGTACTGCGTTGAAGCCGACTCATTATCTATCCAAGTCTTGGTCAAGAAAGATTTCTGAATCCTTATTGACAGAGGTCATCTCATTAGCCTTCTCGGCGAAGTGAGGTGTCACGAGTTACTAGGTTCGGCACCTTGAACGCTGAGTTGTTTATGATTGGTTATTGACAAGTAGGTTTTAGAGTTCAACATTCTGACGGCCGAACTACTTTCACAATCAAGACATATATTTGTTTTGAGTATTTGTGTCCATATACTCTGGTGTTGATTCGGCATGCTTATACTTTTACAAATATAATCACTGTGATCGAATCCGGCGCCGACGATTTGTGAACTTCACAAAACTAGTAGCCTTGTCTTTAGGCTCTAGAACCCAAAAATCGAGACGTGTTCCTTCCTCGGCCGTAGTCGCAGGATTTAGAAGTCTGCATCGCACCCAATGCAACATCAATAAATTTTACTCCTCGGCCGAGCTCGGCCGACAAGTTGGCACGACCCGCATACAACCAAATGACGTAGTTAGCTTATTAGTTACTTGGCATGCTCGCCACGTAGGCTTGGTAGTTTTTAGGGTCAACAATACGTCTCTTTATCGGAGGAAATTTATACCAGGCTACACATAGCTTTAAAGAATAAGAGACAATTAAAGAATCCTATTACATACTAAAAACATTTGTCATGCCAACCATTTTTGTTGATGGAAATGAAATCTATCTAGAGATGGATGGATGGATGGATGGAGATAACAAGAAAAAGGCCGAAAATCAAGAACAGACCTATGACTACTGAAACGGTCTTGTGGAGACCGATCGACGCACCTTGAGATAATAAAAATCACTTCTTAATTAAGTGTGTTGATGCACAAAATTAGTGAGGACTTTGGTACAACAGAAAGTGTTAAGTTTGTGACCTTCGTTAGATTGCTCCGGTCACTAGTGTGGATAAGTAAGTAAATGGATAGAGACAGGGAAGCAAACACAAGATGTACGTGGTTCACCCAGATTGGCTACGTCCACGAGTAGAGGAGTTCTCATTAATTGTGAAAGGTTTACACAAGTACATAGGTTCAAGCTCTTCTTTTGTGAGTACTAGTGAATGATTTAGTACAAATGACATTAGGAAATATTGTGAGAGAATGATCTCTATTTATAAAAGAGAGTTTCTAGTTTCATTCTGACATTGACACGTGTCATGTTGTGATTGGCTTCTGATGTTGACACGTGTCGCACTATGATTGGCTTCTGATGTCGACACGTGTCGCGCTATGATTGGCCTCCTGGTTGAAGGGAAACTCTTCTGGGTCCTTGACGGTATAACGTTGACCAATGCTCAGTAGTTTCGGGATTGCTCAAGTATGGTACAAACAGTGCTCCCCTAAGTTCCCGAGTGAGGGAAGCTCCTCGGTTGGGGACTTGTAAGATCCAAGCCATTGAGTAATCACGAAACTTCTAAGTACCGAAGTGTGGTATCATTTTCACTTGCCTTATCTGTCTCATATGTAGATGTAGCATCTTCTCTGGAAGTACTTTTCCTCCATCCAGGGGTGGTATCTTTAACCGATGAAGATGCACAAGGTAATTTATCAATTTCACTTGAAGCTTACTTGTAGTTTCAGGCTTGGTCAAGTGCGATACAAACCTTATAGTAGGAGTCCCCCAAGTCGCCGAGCTAGGAGATTTACCAAAGGAGGTAACAGACAAAGTAAGCAATCAGACTTCCAAGCAAGCAACCTGGATCAGAGGTTCGACTTCGGTTGATTGTCCTCCTTCTCCTTGTGTCGTAAACAGCAACAAGGATAAGGAGAAGCAAATGGAGAAGAAATGATATAAGATACTTTTGCTTTTGAAGAAGTAACTTTCCACAGGCTTATAAGGCCGACTCATGAATTTGAGGGTCAAAACAAGTCCATCAAATCTAGAGTACGTTCGACCCTGATGATATGGATACTTTTGCTGTTGACAAAGTAGTGGATGTATCGACACGTGTTCTGTTACGCTTGTCTCATCATGCTTCCTTTTATCCTTCTCACTTGCCCTATCTGTTCCTCAAGCAGATGTGGTATCTTCCCTGGAAGCATAAGATGTTGAAGATGAGTACTCGAGAGCAATGCTAGGTAAGCAATCAAGCAAGGGGTTCCAGGCAGTCAGTTCCTGACTGAAAGCTTGATTCCAAGTGCTGACTGATTGCTCTCTTTCTCATTGTCTTGCAGGTAAGAACAAGGCCAAAGGAAAAGACTGGGAAAAGGCATGATATGGGATACTCTTACTTTTAACCCTGATGATATGAGATACTCTTACTCTGGTGTGGCTTGTTTGCAGAGGTATTATCGGGGGGAAAAAAAGCTGAGTATTTCGAGAGACTCTGCTGAGAGTGCCCTCTCGGATGTGAAAAAAATTGAGCATTTTTTTTATTTGCAGGTCTACCTGGCTGTGGAGGATAGAGGTCGACATATATAGGAGTCTCCCTAACAACAAGTAGTAGTGTTATTCCTTTACCCTTCTTGGTTATAGCAATGTAGTGGGAGCTGCAAGCTTCACGTGCTTTAACTTTATCAGAGCACTTTGAAAAAATGGTCTGTGGTATCTGGAAAGCTGATGTTGCATGTGAAGATTGCAAACAAGCTTTATCCAAGGAAATCTGGCTCTCAAAGTTTGGAGAGCGGTGCCTCTTCGGTTTTCGAACAAGCAATCCTGTCGGGGATCTGGCTCTCGAGATTTAGAGAATGGTGCCTCTTCGATTGTTAAGAAAGCAATCATGTTGGGAGTCTAACTCTTGGGATCTGGAGAGCAGTGTCTCTTTGATTTTTGAGAAAGTAATCATGTTGGGAGTCTGGCTCTCGAGATTCGGAGGGCGGTGCCTCTTCGATTTTTTTAGCACGTAATCCTGTTGGGAGTCTGGCTCTCGAGATTCGGAGAGCGGTGCCTTTTCGATTTTTGAGAAAGTAATCCTGTTGGGAGTTTGACTCTTGAGATTCAGAGAGCAGTGTCTCTTCGATTTTTGAGAAAGTAATCCTGTTGGGAGTCTGGCTCTCGAGATTTGGAAGGCAATGCCTCTTCAATTTTTGAGCAAGTATTCCTGTTGGGAGTCTGGCTCTCGAGATTCGGAGAATGGTGCCTCTTTGATTTTTGAGCAAGTAATCTTGTTGGGAGTGTTTTCTCGAATGTGAGTAAAGGTTGGGCATTTTTTCAGTCTGCCTTGCCACGGAGCACAGAGGTTGACACACATTGGGACTTTCTAGTTATCAAGCAGTGGTGCTGTTCCTTTACCCTTATGGCTAATAGTAGGGTAGCTGGACCTTCAAAATTTATGTGTCTAAACTTTGTCAAAGATCTTTGGCAAAGTTATCTGTGGTACCCGATGAACTGATGTTGCATGTGGAAAGTGGTGAGTCTTCGGAATTCAGAGAGTGGTGCCTCTTCTGAATCCGGAGAGTGGTGCTTCTTCGATTTTTGAACCAACAGCCCTGTTGCCCTTTCTTTTATAAGGGCACCAATTGTGTGCAAGAAGTACATTCAGAGAGTTATTACTTGTAGGAATTTTCCCCTTACTTCAGAGATTTATTGCACCTCATTTCTCCTTCATCATTTCTGAGAATGTCTAGCCCATCCGACCGTCATTTTAACTTGAACTTTGGTGAAGAGGCAGCCATGCCTTCTCAAGACAACATATGGCGCCCATCTTTCTTATCCCTTACTGGTCATCTTACCGTTGGGGACTCTGTGATGAAGAATGATATGACCGTTGCGGTGGTGGCCAGGAACCTTCTCACTCCCAAAGATAACAGACTACTTTCCAAACGGTCTGATGAGTTGGCTGTTGAGGATTCTCTGGCTCTCAGTGTTCAGTGTGCAGGTTCTGTGTCTAATATGGCCCAACGCCTATTTGTTCGAACCTGCCAAGTTGAATCATTGGTGGCTGAAGTGATAAGTCTCAAACAGGAGATCAGATGGCTCAAGCATGAGAATAAACAGTTGCACAGGCTCGCACATGACTATGCTACAAACATGAAGAGGAAGCTCGACCAATTGCAGGAATCTGATGGTCAGATTTTACTTGATCATCAGAGGTTTGTGGGTTTGTTCCAAAGGCATTTATTGCCTTCATCTTCTGGGGCTGTACCGCGTAATGAAGCTCCAAATGATCAACCTTCGGTGCCTCCTCCTTCTGGGGTTCTGCCTAGTACTGAGGCTCTGAATAATCACCCTCTAGTGCCTCCTCTTTCTGAGGCTCTGCCGACTGCTGGGACTTCTCATGAGGAACCTTTGTGAAGGCTCCCTCTTATTTGTTTATTTTGATTCATGTATATGTACATATTTGTAACTTATCGGAGATATCAATAAATACGTTTTGCTTCATTTCAATGTATTGTGTTAAATACACCAAGGCCTTCTTCACTAAGTTCTTTGAATTTTTCCTTTTGTTGAAGCTTGTATGTTGAAGCTTTGTGAGTGAAGCATGTAGGTTGAGGTAATGCTCCCTTAATTTCCCGAGTGAGGAAAACTTCTCGTTTGGAGACTTGAAAAATCCAAGTCACTGAGTGGTCGTGAGACTTTCGAGTATCAAGATGCAGTAGCATATGGTAGGAGTCCCCCAAGTCTCCGATCAAGGGAGTTGATGAATGAGGCATTTCCTTTCTAAGTGGTAGCCCAAAACTCCTTCATATATATTTGTTATGAAAGTTGTTAGGCCCAAAGAAGATGAGGCTTAAGCAAATTTTTTTTATTCGAATTTTTTTTTTCGATTTTTCTAATTTTTGATTTTCCGAATTTTTGAATTTTCGATATATATATATATATATATATATTTTAAAGCTTTGTAGGTGAAGCTTTGATGTTGAAGCTTTGTAAGTGAAGCTTTGAGGTTGAAGCTTTGTTGGGTACCATGAATTGATTTTGCTTCACACTACTTGATCAAGATAGTGTGAAGCTTTTGTAGGTGAAGCTTTTGTGTTGAAGCTTTGTAGGTGAAGCTTTTGTGGGTGAAGCTTTTGTGGTGGGTGAAGCTTTTATTGGTGAAGCTTTTATGGGTGAAGCTTTTATGGTGGGGGAAGCTTTTGTGGATGAAGCTTTTGTGGTGGGGGAAGTTTTTGTGGGTGAAGCTTTTGTTGGTGAAGCTTTTATAGGTGAAGTTTTTGTGGTGGGTGAAGCTTTTGTGGGTGAAGCTTTTGTTGGTAAAACTTTTATGGGTGAAGCTTTTGTAGGTGAAGCTATTGTGGGTGAAGCTTTTGTTGGTGAAGCTTTGGAGTTGAAGCTTTTTAGGTGAAGCTTTGGAGTTGAAGCTTTTGTTGGGTACCATGAATTGATTTTGCTTCACACTTTGTTGGTGAAGCTTTTATGGGTGAAGCTTTTGTAGGTGAAGCTATTGTGGGTGAAGCTTTGGAGTTGAAGCTTTTGTTGGGTACCATGAATTGATTTTGCTTCAAGATAGTGTGAAGCTTTTGAGAATTTGTAGTTGTCCTCCATTGATGAAGCTTTTGTTGGTGAAGCTTTGGAGTTTAAGCTTTTGTTGGTGAAGCTTTTATGGGTGAAGCTTTTGTTGGGTACCATAAATTAATTTTGCTTCACACTATCTTGATTAAGATAGTGTGAAGCTTTTGAGAATTTGTAGTTGTCCTCCATTGATGAAGTTTTTGTTGGTGAAGCTTTGGAGTTGAAGCTTTTGTTGGGTACCATGAATTGATTTTGCTTCACACTATCTTGATCAAGATAGTGTGAAGCTTTTGAGAATTTGTAGTTGTCCTCCATTGATGAAGCTTTGTTGAATTTCCCAATTTTTTTTTTTTTTGGGAAACTAGAAATTTGAAAATGTAGGAGAGACAACATATACAAATTTTGTTTCCACACTGTTGAGCAAGAGATTGTGATGCAAGCCACACCTTGTAGTAGTCGAATGTTTGGATGAACCATATAAATTGAATTTGCTTCGAACAGTCTTGAATTTGCTTCGAAGGTTTGAGAATTGTAGTTGCCCTTCATTGATGAAGTTTTTGTTGGCACCATAAATTGGTTTTGCTTCACACTGTCTTGATCAAGAGTGTGTGAAGCTTTTGAGAATTGTGGTTGAATTCCTTTGATGAAGCTTTTGTTGGCACCATAAATTGGTTTTGTTTCACACTGTCTTGATCAAGAGTATGTGAAGCTTTTGAGAATTGGTGTTGCCCTCCATTGATGAAGCACTTGTTGGCACCATAAATTGGTTTTGCTTCACACTGTCTTGATCAAGAGTGTGTGAAGCTTTTGAGAATTGTGGTTGAACTCCTTTGATGAAGCTCTTGTTGGCACCATAAATTGGTTTTGCTTCACACTGTCTTGATCAAGACTTGATCAAGAGTGTGTAAAGCTTTTGAGAATTGTGGTTGCCCTTCATTGATGAAGCTCTTGTTGGCACCATAAATTGGTTTTGCTTCACACTGTCTTGATCAAGAGTGTGTGAAGCTTTCTACGAGTTGTAGTGTTTGCATTGTTATAGAGGAGAAATGTTTGAAGTAGATGCAAAAAGGCTGAATAGCTTGATCTTCGTATGCCATGCACTGAAGTTGTTGTTGGCTTGCAATAAGACTTTGTTGGTGACTATAACTCTTGTTGGGCATAAGTGCTCCCCTAGTTGAGTTGTCAAGCTTAAGGGTTTTTGATTATTTGTGAATGCTAGGAGTTCACATGTACAAGTTGTACCACTCGTCTTCTGGTAGGTGGAATGAATGGTGAGTTGTTTTCATCACTTGGTTGGTGGTACGAAGGTGAGTTCCTTCATCACCTTTCATCACATTTCATCACTCGGTTGGTGGCACGAGGATGAGTTCCTTCTTCACCTGGTTGGTGGCATGAATGACAAGTTGCCAAATGATATTAGAGTACGGGTTGTACATTTCATCACCTAGTTGGTGGCATGAAAGAGAGCGGGTTGTACATTTCATCACCTGGTTGGTGGCATGAAGATGAGTTCCTTCTTCACCTGGTTGGTGGCATGAGTGGCAAGTTGCCAAATGATATTAGAGTACTGGTTGTACATTTCATCACATGGTTGGTGGCATGAAAGAGAGTACGGGTTGTACATTTCATCACTTGGTTGGTGGCATGAAGGAGAGTACGGGTTGTACATTTCATCACCTGGTTGGTGGCACGAAAATGAGTTCCTTCTTCACCTGGTTGGTGGCATGAATGGCAAGTTGCCAAATGATATTAGAGTACGGGTTGTACATTTCATCACCTGGTTGGTGGCATGAAGATGAGTTCCTTCTTCACATTTCATCACCTGGTTGGTAGAATAAGGGCAAGGTGTCGAGGCACATTGTAGCAAGTGTTGAAAACACAAAGTATGTTGAACCCTTTCGAAGCACAGTTGGCTTATGTATGGATGTGTTGGAATGTATGATGTTTATGTATGAATGTGTTGGAATGTATGATGTTTATGTATGAATGTGTTGGAATGTATAATGTTTATGTTGATTGATATGAGTGATGCTTATGTATGTTTTGCTATGCATGAAGGGATCCATGCTTTTAATATGTGAACCATGTTGGTTGTAACACTTAGTATCACATACTTTGTGTCAAAGTACGCATGTTTAAGCTCTGAGTTAGAGTATAAGGGTAGGTCAGCGTATACTAAGTGTTCCAGTGCTAGGAACACAAAAGACTTAGAAGAAGTTGTCTGAATTCCCTCTTCTTTAAATATTTGCCGAATGGCTTGTGTGACAAAAGATTTCAAGCGATTGAGAGTCAAAACATTTGTAATGTGTATGCCTTCTTATAATAGCATTTCCTTCAGTACCTAATCCTCCACTTTGAAAGAGTGAGGCTTGGCCCCATAGTCATAATAGTCGACGGTACGTTCACCCCTGGTTGTCTTGATACGAACTTTTATCCCTCTTGTTGTAATGGGCTTGTTGAGAGTAAAAATCCTTCCTCTTACTAAGAGACAGATACGTTTGGTGACTTAGCAAGTAGCTAAATGAGGCAGGAGATGATGCAATGGGTGTCTGAATGGCCAATATCTTCTCACTTGGTAGAACTTGACTTCCACTTCCTATTTGTTGACAGGGGTTAACCATATGGGTGTTCCCTTGGTATGTCCTTGGTTCGGCGGATGCGTGGTTGTAAGCCTGTGTCATCACTTCAGAGTAAGTCTTCCAAGTGTTGGCATTGATCATGTACTTGAAGAAACAATCATGTAGGCCTGCCGTGAAGGCCTTGAGGGCGGTCTTGTCATCTGCCTCAGCGCAGCGAGAATACTCATAGCTGAAGCGATCGGCATACTCTCGTAGTGACTCGTTCGGCTTCTGACGAATAGTGTACAAGTCATCTACAGAATGCAAATGATCGGTCTGGAAGATGTGTTGAGAGACAAACAGTTTCCTCAATTCCTCAAATGAGTCTACTGTCTCAGGTGGAAGACGGCAATACCAGTTTAGAGCTCCGCCAGAGAGGGTGGAGGGGAAAAGAAGACACCGCTCTTCGTCGGTGTGCATCCAATATGCCATGGTGGACTCAAAGAGGTTAAGGTGTTCAATTTGGTTCTCCTTTCCAATATAGAGTTGTAAACCAAGCTTTTGTTTTGTCTTCGCTTGAAGGGGGGTGTCGAGGATCCTTCTTGTGAAAGGGCCAGGCCTGGGTTGGTTCCAGTCAGGTATCTCGGCCTGATGTTCGGCCTTCAACTTGTTTACTTCCTCAAGGAGCTATAGGACAAGGGGGTCCTGAGTGGAGTCATGTACCACTGGAATTTTCTTTCGTAAGTCTCCATCGCCTCTTGGAAGTAGGAAAGTTTGAGCAAGGTGATGCGAAATAACTTATCACACAAATTAAACCCTCTTGTTGTCAATTGTAGTAAAGAATGTAAGTAGGGATCGTTCTAGGCCGGGGATTAGGAGGGATTGCTAAACACTTGAAACTGACTTAAATAAGTGAAAACAAACTTAAAAGCATGAAATTAAACTTACAAGACTCAAAACAAGGCCACAAGACTCAAAACAGATTATAGAGACTCAAAATTGCCTAAAAACAACTCTAAGGCAGTTTCTGCCACTAACACTAAGTTTGGACGAAAATTGATTTTATCTTCACTTAAAACACTTAAAAACACAATCTAAAACAAGTACTAACTAATATGACTTTAATAAAATAAGGGGATTTTGGTTTTGGACGAAAATAAGGAAAACAAAGCAAGAATAATTTAAACAGATTCTTAGACAAATTTAGGTGAATTGATGGGTAATGGGTTAAACTATGGATGATGGGCTAGCTAGAGGGTTCTTCTCCACACATGACACACTTGCATATAAAACGATTTCCAGTTGCTTTTCAATAAACCATGAACCTCAACACCTTAATCCTCAGATTTTCCTAATTTCATTGAATTGGATGATTGCATACAACAACCCAAAGCATTCCCCACAAGTTCCCTACATGAATTGCATCATAGAGATACAAGCAAGAATCATTAAGTTCTATGAAAATCATAAGCATTGACGAAACACTTGTAACTATGAATTGCATGAAACTTATGCCAAGAATTTACTTAACACGGTTGTGACGAACAACCTTTACTACTTATGAATATAAGTTCATAACGATTAGGTGAAACTCCCTTATATTCTAGCATCATATTTATGCATGGAAATTAAGCCTGCACTCTTATCCAACATACATAATCAGTTTTAATTCAAATGGATAAGTAAATTGAATTCACAACTTATGAATCACAACTGAAAGTAATCAAATCATATTGCAAGCATGAACATGGTTTCGAATTCCCCCTAGTTAAGGGGGTTTAGTTTCTCATACTTACAAAACAAAGATAAACAAATTTAGACATTGAAAACAAAAGAAAGAAAACACCTAAATGCTCCAACGATCCAAGTTGGACAGCAAGCACATCCAAGCACTTTCCTTCCCTTCCTTTGCTACGGCACAAAGTGTTGGTGAGTGTTTGAAGGTTTGTTTGTATGGAGGAATGGATGTGAGGATTAATGGAAGTGTTTGGATTAAGGTTGTAAGATGTGAATGTAGTGTCTTTGGATAGATCTCCCCCAAATTATGGTGAAGGGTGGATGTATTTATAGGCTAAGGAGAGGAGTGTATGGAGTTGTAATGAGTGGATGTAATGGGTGTAGTGGGTGAGTGTTGTGGTAATGAGTGGATGTAATGGGTGTAGTGGGTGGATGTTTAGTAATGAGTGGATGTAATGGGTGTAGTGGATGAGTGTTTGGTAATGAGTGGATGTAATGGGTGTAGTGGATGAGTGTTTGGTAATGGGTGGATGTAATGGGTGTAGTGGGTGGATGTTTGGTAATGAGTGGATGTAATGGGTGTAGTGGATGAGTGTTTGGTAATGAGTGGATGTAATGGGTTTAGTGGATGGATGTTTGGAATTGTAGGTTAACACACTTGCACACACACATGCTGATTTCTAGCCTTCAAATCTTCAAAAACGTCAATCCTCATGTCTTCATGCTTGCACTATCCAATCTTGGCTAAAAAATGCTCTAAAATGCTCCAAAATGCACTTTCTTGCCAACTTTGTTATTATGACCTACAAACATACGAAAATAGCTTAAAATACATAATTAACTACGAAATAACAACACAAATGCACAAGAACAAGCTAACTAAGTCGCATAAATATGCTCCTATCAAATTCCCCCACACTTAGCTTTTGCTAGTCCTCGAGCAAAACAAAAGAAACAAAACGAAACAAAACAAACAAAACATAACCTAACCTTCCAACATTTGCCTAAGGGATTTTCAATGAAACATGACATGCCAAAGATCACCACTTACATAGAATTAAGCATTCCTTACCCTCGAGCATACTTAATCATAGTCACCATTCACTAGCTCACATTTAATCAATTAAAATAGCATTTTGAATATAGTAACATGCCTTAGAGAGTTTCCTCAATTCCTTACTAGATACACTCTTATTTTCACACAAGAATTTCTGACTACATGATCGGATGATATTTATATATATTTTTACTTCAAATTCACTCGTCTTTTCTTAGTTAGTTCCTTATATTTTTGAGTTATTTACGTTATTTTTGTGTTTATAGGATTTGTTTATGCAAAGAAAATAAAAATAGAACAAGTGAAGTTTTATGTAATAAATTCGTCAAAAGCAAATTTAAATTACAATATTGATGACCCATTGTGACGCTAAATGATAAACCAATATTTAAACTATATATTTCATCTTTTTTTATTTCTTTTCTTGTCTAATTTAGTTGGAAGCTTTAAGTATTTATGATACTTTTGATATATTGTGTTTGTAGGAGTAACATGATCGAATATAGTGAAAAAGTATGCAAAGATGGAATTTTTCAGTGATTCCTTTCTAAGGACATCTCACTGTTGATTAATGGCCAACTTGCTAGATGGAAATCATTGATTGCATACATCGTGTCTCATCTTAAAATAGTTTCTCAACTTTGTGGTACCAAAAGGACTTATTTTTCTGCTAAGTGGGGCGACAAAAGGGAGCAGAAAATAAAAGATAAGACTGAATAAAAACAGCAGGATAGAAAGAGAGAGAGACGGCAGACTGTAAAGAAAAAGTGAGGAGCAAAAGGAAGTGGGGGTGGTGCGCAGAAACGGAAATAATAAAAAAAAAGGAGGATCAGATTAATAAAAAGCGGGGAGCACAGCGCCAGGCAAGTCAGAGGGCATGTTATGTAGGAGCACGGGGGAGAGAAGTGGGAGACAGCTACGGGAGGACACGGATTGGAAGGAATACAAAATTAAAAGCTGTCTGAGTAGTTGGAGGGAGTTAGGCGGGATAGAAGGGAAATAAGAGGGGGAATGGGTGGAAGGCAGAGGGCTGCCCTTTGGGCAGCGTGAAGCTACGGAGAGAAGGGAAGCGTGAAGCTACGGGGAGAAGGGAGACTGACGGGCACAATGAGAAGAAAATTAGAGGCTTCACTCCATTTCTCTCGGTTAAATCTTTTCAAACTTCTATTTTATTTTTGTTTTAATAATGTGTAATTAAATTTATTTTGGCTAGACGTTAATTCAAAGCCATGAATATATTTGTAATATGAATTGATTATCTTCGGTTGTGATTTCATAAGTTGTGATTTCAATTTACTTATCCGTTCGTATAAAAACTGATTTGTGTATGTTGGTTGAGAGTGCACGCTTAATTTACATGCATGAATTTGATGCTAGAATATAAGTGAATTTCACCTAATCGTTATGAACTTATTTTCAAAAGTAGTAAAGGTTGCTAGTCACAATCACGTTAAGTAAATTCTTGGCAAGAGTATCATGCTTTTCATAGTTACGAATGCCTCGTCAATGCTTATAGTTTTCACAAAGTTTAATGATCTTTGATTGTATCTCTATTGTGCTTTTCACGTAGGGGACTTTTGAAGAATGTTTTGAATTGTTGTATGCGTTTTTCCGTCCAATTCAATAACTTAAGGAAAACTTGAAGATTAAAAAAGTGCTATTCACGGTTAATCTAGAGTATTGAGATTCACAATTTATTGAAAGAACAACTGAAAATTAATTTAGGTTGCATATGTGTCATGTGTGGAGAAAAACCCTCTAGCTAGTCCGTCATTTATCTTTTCACCTTAATTTCATGTTTTTGTCAATTCTGTAATTTAATTAAGTTTAATTTACTTTTCATCAAAACCAAACACCCATCCATTATTAAATTATATTTTTTTTAGTTAGTTTTCTTTATTGTTAGTCTTTTAATTTAATTTCCGTCCATTTCAGTTCCTAGTGTTTAATTTAATTGTTTTCATTATTTTGAGTCATTTTAAGTGTGTTTCGAGTTATTAGAGTTTTTAGCCTAATTTTGTGTCCTTGAGTCTTATTTAATATTTTTAAATTAATTTAGAATAGATTAGCAATCCCTCCTAATCCCCGGCCTAGAACGATACCCTACTTACATCTATACTACAATTGTCAAAAAGAGGGTTTAATTTTGTGTGTTAACTTATTTTACACATCAAATTTTGGCGCCGTTGCCGGGGATTAGCAACTTTGCTAATCCCTTTATTTTTGTTTTTGTTTATGTTTATATTGGTGTTTGTGTATTTTACTTTTGATATTTGATTTATTTTTCTTTCTTTGATTTTAGGTACAAATGGAGCTGAGGGAAATTTAAAGGAAAGATGCGTCCGGCTAAAGACGTTAAATCAAGCGCTTCTTGGGAGGCAACCCAAGCATTCAACGAAGGGAGACTTTGGAATCGCTAACCCAATCAGATTTGCATTTTTACACCCTTATCTTTAATGCTTTCATTTTGTCTTGTTTAGTTAGTTGTGTTATTTGTTTGATTTCTGTGAGTTTGTGTTATTTAGTTTAAGTGTGGGGGAAGGTTAACCAAAGTCTCTTTACATTAATTTACATATAAAAAAAAAAAAAAAAAAAAAAAAGATAAAATTTAAAATTAATGATAAAAAAAAAAATTACATAAAAAAAAAAAAATTTAAATAAAAAATAAAAAAAAGTACAAATATTTTACAATGATGTAAACTAATAGTATTCATTGGTCGGGTGGTGCTTCAGTAGTAGGCGGGGCTTCAGCAGTCGGCGGGGCCACAGAAGGAGGAGGCAGCAGAGGTTGATCAGTTGGAGCTTTACTACGCGGTGCCGCTCCAGAAGACGAAGGCAGATGTTGTTGGAACAAACCCACAAACCTCCGATGATCAAGTAAAATTTGACCATCGGTGTCCTGCATCTGGTCAATCTTCCTCTTCATGCTGGTGGCATAGCTGTGTGCGAGCTTGTGCAATTCCTTATTCTCATGCTTGAGCCCTTTAATCTCTTGCTTGAGACTCTGTATTTCAGCCACCAAGGATTCAACGTGACGGGTTCGGGCATATAGGCGTTGGGCCATGTTGGATACGGAACCCGCACACTGCACACTGAGAGCCAGAGACTCCTTGACCGCCAATTCATCAGACCGCCTTGCGAGCAGTCTGTTATCTCTGGGAGTGACAAGGTTTCGGGCCACCACCGCAGCGGTCATGTCATTTTTCATCATCGAATCCCCCACGGTAAGGGGACCGGTTGGGGATATGAAAGATGGGCGCCATATGTTGTCTGATGAAGGCGGAGCTGCCTCTTCACCACGGTTCAAGTCAAAACGACGATCGGAAGGGCCAGACATTTTTCAGAGGTGGTGAAGAAAGAAGAGAGTTGGACTGATCAAGATTAAACAAGTGCAAGATGGGAGTGTTTACTAGAGGGAGCTCAAGTGTGTTGTGGAACAAAATTAACGCCTCTATAAAAAGGAAGAAATCAAAGAGGCGCTCCTCAGAGAAGCGTCCTCTCGCAAATCGAAGAGTCGGGGCTCCGTTCTCAAACGTCTGATTCTTTTCTCAAAAGAGGAGTTTCCTTTCTCAAAAGCCGGATTCTTTTCTCAAAAGAGGCGTTTCATTTCTTAAAGGCTGGGCTTGCTCAGAAACCACGAGCCGAACCCCGGATTTCAAAGGATCAATTTGTCCAAACGTGTCGTCACTTGTCACACGCAAATTGCTTTGCGGAAATCTCGGGCAGTTTGTCGAAGCACCAATTCAGAAATCGAAGAGGGAAATTCAACAGTCAAAGACACGCTAGCTTTCTCAAAAGCTGGGCTTCAACCCACGGGTAAATCTTCTTTTCCAGATTTATCCGCACGTGTCACATGCTACCTCTACAATCGACGATGCTCAGAGCTCGAAGCGCCGATTCCAGATATCAATGAGGAATCTGCTTTGCGGAATTTACGGGCAGCTTTGTCAGAAAGCGCGTAATTTGTACTATTCATCCATCCACCGGCTGCCGACAATGAGTGAGAGAACAGTTCCGGTTGTGAAGAGAAGTCCTATAAGTTTCTACCTTCGCCTTCCACAGCAAAAGCACATTCTCTCAGCACACCCTCTCAACACCTCTTCATCTCCGAAAATGCATTCCCAAAGAATCCTCTCGAGTCACTCTGTGTTCCTCATTCCTTGGGATACTCCTGCGAACAACCCATTCAAAGCAAAAGTATTTCATATCATAAAGGTTGAAAGCAAGAGTATCTCATATCATGCTTTCTCCATGTCCTTCTCCTTGTCTTTGTTTTCCGACAAGGAGAAAGAGAGCAATCAGCCAGCATTTGGTATCAATCTTCCAATCTGGAGCCAACTGCCTGGAACCCCTTCCTGATTGCTTACCTAGCCTTGCTTTCGAGTACTCATCTTCATCATTTTATGCTTTCTCTTCGTCTACCACATCTGCCTGGGGGACAGTAAGGGAAGTGAAAATGATACCTCGAAGCATGTGGAGACAATTCAGCTAGGGACAAGGAGAAAGAAAGCAAGAGGTGGGCACTTGGAAAGATTGAAGAAAGAAATAAGGACCAACACCTTTGCCTCGTGCCTGCCCGTTGTGCAGAAGAAACAAGCAGAGAAGAATGCAGCTTGCACAATCATCCCAGCGGAAGGAGTCCGAATTGAGGAACTAGAGAAGCTGCCACATCTGCTTGGAGAACAAATAAGGAACTGCAACATAACCAAAGAGCAAAGCTTCGCCGTACAATATCATCAAATCATCACTTGCAAGTAAAAAGCTAAGTGTCACCCAGTTCAAGAGGAAAGCTGTGGAAAGTCAACAAGCACGACCAATGATTACTTATTAGTTTTATTCATTATCTTTTATCGTAATTTTCAATTTTTCGTTTGCAATTTTTTTTTTTTTTAATTAATTTTCTTGCGTACTTAACTGAATTATTTCTTTTCTTTGCAGGAACTTTTGGTTATTTCCACCCTTGAAGTTGATTGCAGAATTTTAGCTTGGGGGTCATCGCTTGATTTTACTGCAAATTAGGGAAGTTTTCAGTCCAATTGCGTTATTTTGTTTCTTATTATTTATTTATTTTATTTTATTTTTTTATTTGCATTATAGTGTTTTCTGACATTGGGGACAATGTCAAGTTTAAGTGTGGGGGTAGAAATCTCTAGAATTTCATTTGTTTCTGTGTTGTTAGTTTTTGTTTTCTTAAAAAAAAATAAAATAAAAAAAAAAAAAAAAAAAAAATCGGAAAATTTAAAAATCCAAAAATATTGGCTTGTTTCCCTTATTGTTCTGAATCAGATTTTTGTTAGTTTCCCGACCCAATGATATAATTGGATCAAAAATTTGAACCATGATCATCAAGAACTTAGTTAACATGTGTTTGGTGAAATTCCTAATTCTCTTGTTAGTTTTGTACATGTTTGACCATCTTTGAAAAACCAAATGCACATAGCCTTGTTAATGTGAAACTAAAGTATGACTTAAAGCTTCATATGTGAATTTAGTGACCATATACATCCTATGTGAGTTTTTGAGCCTATTGAAAGTGTGTGCATTTTTCATACACTCCTATTTTTTTTATGTGTGATGAACTTATGTGAGATACATCTCTAGAACTTGCGTAACGATCTTTCGAATTGTTTGTCATTGATTGCATGAACTTGGAAATGATAGAGGCATTAGGTTTACCACTATGGCCCAAATAACCATGTTTCCCAAAGAAAAATGATATCATTAGTTTGCCAATTTGAGCCGTGTATGTTGAGCCTTTTATTTCTTATCACCAGATATGTCTACCCTTATACCTGAAACATTTTTCCTTACCCTTTCCAAGCGAGCAATGCGAGATTGTCTTATGAGAAACGTTTGTGAAGTACTGTGAAGATGTTTAGCAAAAGATTAAGTGTGGGGGTATTTCATGTTTGTATATAAAAAAAAAAGAAAAAAAGAGAAGAAAAGAAAAAGAAAAAGAAAAATTGTACACAAAGAAAATAAAAAGTTGTTCAAGTTTCAGTTTAAGGGTATGGTTGGAGGTGCTAGAAGAATCGCTGGAAAAATTGAGTTCTTATAAATCTAAACAAAAGAATTGATTGCAATATAGCTTGGAACTTGTGTTTTCCTATTCTTTCATTTCAATAACCCTATCCCTAAGCCTCATTACATCCAATAAAAGTCCTTTTGATTTAAGTTTTGCAATTATGACTGTGGAGAAGTGATCTTTATGCAAGCTTATGGTAGAAATTTCACATTTGTTTCTTTGAGCGAAACACATTAAAACTAAACACATGTGTGATTGAGTGCATATCCCGTGAGAAGGTCACTAGTTTGCATATGATGATTTTAAAAATAAAAACTTGAAATTGCATTAGTATGGCTATCTCACACACTACACTTCAAGGATGATTCAAAGATTACTGCTAATATTTGAATAAGGAAGATGAACTTGGATTAGTTCCTTGATGCTAGCTATGGTTCTTGATGATTTGTTTTCTTAAATGAAATTCTATGAGGGTCAGATAGGGAGAAACTAATGTTTTTCTTGTTACTTCTTGTTCTTGTTTTCTTTGTTTTGCTCGAGGACTAGCAAAAGTTAAGTGTGGGGGTATTTGATCGGATGATATTTATATATATTTTTACTTCAAATTCACTCGTCTTTTCTTAGTTAGTTCCTTATATTTTTGAGTTATTTACGTTATTTTTGTGTTTATAGGATTTGTTTATGCAAAGAAAATAAAAATAGAACAAGTGAAGTTTTATGTAATAAATTCGTCAAAAGCAAATTTAAATTACAATATTGATGACCCATTGTGACGCTAAATGATAAACCAATATTTAAACTATATATTTCATCTTTTTTTATTTCTTTTCTTGTCTAATTTAGTTGGAAGCTTTAAGTATTTATGATACTTTTGATATATTGTGTTTGTAGGAGTAACATGATCGAATATAGTGAAAAAGTATGCAAAGATGGAATTTTTCAGTGATTCCTTTCTAAGGACATCTCACTGTTGATTAATGGCCAACTTGCTAGATGGAAATCATTGATTGCATACATCGTGTCTCATCTTAAAATAGTTTCTCAACTTTGTGGTACCAAAAGGACTTATTTTTCTGCTAAGTGGGGCGACAAAAGGGAGCAGAAAATAAAAGATAAGACTGAATAAAAACAGCAGGATAGAAAGAGAGAGAGACGGCAGACTGTAAAGAAAAAGTGAGGAGCAAAAGGAAGTGGGGGTGGTGCGCAGAAACGGAAATAATAAAAAAAAAGGAGGATCAGATTAATAAAAAGCGGGGAGCACAGCGCCAGGCAAGTCAGAGGGCATGTTATGTAGGAGCACGGGGGAGAGAAGTGGGAGACAGCTACGGGAGGACACGGATTGGAAGGAATACAAAATTAAAAGCTGTCTGAGTAGTTGGAGGGAGTTAGGCGGGATAGAAGGGAAATAAGAGGGGGAATGGGTGGAAGGCAGAGGGCTGCCCTTTGGGCAGCGTGAAGCTACGGAGAGAAGGGAAGCGTGAAGCTACGGGGAGAAGGGAGACTGACGGGCACAGTGAGAAGAAAATTAGAGGCTTCACTCCATTTCTCTCGGTTAAATCTTTTCAAACTTCTATTTTATTTTTGTTTTAATAATGTGTAATTAAATTTATTTTGGCTAGACGTTAATTCAAAGCCATGAATATATTTGTAATATGAATTGATTATCTTCGGTTGTGATTTCATAAGTTGTGATTTCAATTTACTTATCCGTTCGTATAAAAACTGATTTGTGTATGTTGGTTGAGAGTGCACGCTTAATTTACATGCATGAATTTGATGCTAGAATATAAGTGAATTTCACCTAATCGTTATGAACTTATTTTCACAAGTAGTAAAGGTTGCTAGTCACAATCACGTTAAGTAAATTCTTGGCAAGAGTATCATGCTTTTCATAGTTACGAATGCCTCGTCAATGCTTATAGTTTTCACAAAGTTTAATGATCTTTGATTGTATCTCTATTGTGCTTTTCACGTAGGGGACTTTTGAAGAATGTTTTGAATTGTTGTATGCGTTTTTCCGTCCAATTCAATAACTTAAGGAAAACTTGAAGATTAAAAAAGTGCTATTCACGGTTAATCTAGAGTATTGAGATTCACAATTTATTGAAAGAACAACTGAAAATTAATTTAGGTTGCATATGTGTCATGTGTGGAGAAAAACCCTCTAGCTAGTCCGTCATTTATCTTTTCACCTTAATTTCATGTTTTTGTCAATTCTGTAATTTAATTAAGTTTAATTTACTTTTCATCAAAACCAAACACCCATCCATTATTAAATTATATTTTTTTTAGTTAGTTTTCTTTATTGTTAGTCTTTTAATTTAATTTCCGTCCATTTCAGTTCCTAGTGTTTAATTTAATTGTTTTCATTATTTTGAGTCATTTTAAGTGTGTTTCGAGTTATTAGAGTTTTTAGCCTAATTTTGTGTCCTTGAGTCTTATTTAATATTTTTAAATTAATTTAGAATAGATTAGCAATCCCTCCTAATCCCCGGCCTAGAACGATACCCTACTTACATCTATACTACAATTGTCAAAAAGAGGGTTTAATTTTGTGTGTTAACTTATTTTACACATCACTACACTCTCTATACTAGGTATATGTGAGAAGATTGATGTAAACATGAAAACTAGTACTCACATATGTTTTTCAACAAAGAAGCAATTTCTGGAATTATTAATTCATGTATATATATGATCTTATGAATGGAATGCTACTACTTAGATGCGAGAACCAGTGACACCATATGCTCATATCAATTTCAAACTCCACAAATTGAAACACACAACACTCAAGATTGAAGTCAAGGGTTGTAACAGGGCTTGGGGGTAATGGCTAACAAAGAAAAGATAGGAATAATAAACATTCTTAAAGCGATAGCAAGCAAAGTAATGGAATCGACACTTGGAATTTACTTTAGAATGCAAAATTCAACATTTAAACACAAAGGGAAGATTCATGCAACACTGAGGGTCGAATTCAATGCTTTGGACCCTTTCTTCAACAAACAACACTTTAGAGCTCTTTCTTATAAATTTTTCAACTCTTTTGACAACTTTTCTTCTTTTCATTCTATTTTCCACGAATTTTTCTTTTTCTTTTCCTTTTCTACCAGTGCCTTATGAAGGAATTTGGCACACACACACACAAGAATCACTTCCCCCACACTTGTTTTTCTGCAAGAGTTCAACAAAAGGAATTCCTTCTAAATTATGCTTTACTATGCTTCAAGAACAAGGGTATGGATGGTCCTAATCTAGGCTAGGTGAGGATAGTGTGGGTAACAAAGAACATAGGCAACACAAGGCTCAACGGGGTTAAACTTAAACACATAATGAACGGGATAGGCTTTTTGGCTCTTGGCTCACTAAACAACTTCATCTTGAATATGTGCTATGCAAATCAATAACATGCTTTGAATGAAATAGGCATGAGTTCTAGCATTTGGAACTAAATGATGAAACGCCTTCTAAGTAGCAACCAAGCAAAGAATAATGAGATCATGCAACGACTTTAGAAAACAAAAAAAAATTCACAGATTAATAACTCTCCAAATAAACGTTTAGGCCCAAGTCTCTCAAGGATGTAACGTTAGTTTGAGTTCCTTCTTTCAAGCATGTTACAAAAAAAAAACTGATTTTTCCTTTTATGATTGCATGTGAATTCATAAATTATAACCATAACCAAGCATACACCAAAGAGTAAATCAAATTTTCATCCATGTTTATAACTCTCTTTAACAGTCATGTAATTAAAAACCAAATTCTCATCATTATGTTGGAAGATACCCTAAGACACAAATAAACATACAAAAACAACTTTTTTTGGGTTTTTCAAAACAATTTTTCAAATTTTTAAGAGATTTTCGGATTTTTATGTCAAAACACACTGAAACACTCCAAAACAACTTAAAAACACTTAAAACAGCAAGGAACAACACTAGAAGTATTAGGTGATAAACTCCTACGAATTTCATGCAAAACAATGGTTACCCCCCCCCCCAAACTTAAATCAAACATTGTCCTCAATGTTTCAAGCATAAACTCACACAAAAAAAAAGCAAACAAACAAACAACGAATAAACATGACAAGTATGGCAAAGTAAAAACCAGACAGAGTAGAGTTTAAGAACGCAAATTTGGTTTTGGAGATAGATGATCTTATTGTCTTTCCACAGCTTTGATCTCGAACTGGTTTGGAATTCTGAGCGAGGAATATGAGAGTTCCTTGGTTTCAAATCAGACTTCTTCTGCTGGGTTGATTTGATTGTGCACTCTGCATTCTTCTCTACTTGTTTCTTATGCACAGCAGGCAGGTACGAGGTAGAGGTGTTGGTCTGTTTCTTTCTTCAATCTTTCCAAGTGCCCACCTCTTGCTTTCTTTCTCCTTGTCCCTAGCTGATGATGAATTGGCAAATTGTCTCCACATGCTTCGAGGTATCATTTTCACTTCCCTTATCTGTTCCCCAAGCAGATGTGGTAGACGAAGATGAAGCATAAAATGTTGAAGATGAGTACTCGAGAGCAAGGCTAGGTAAGCAATCAGGAAGGGGTTCCAGGCAGTCGGTTCCAGATAGGAAGATTGATACCAAGTGCTGGTTGATTGCTCTCTTTCTCCTTGTCCTAAAACAACGACAAGGAGAAGGACAGGGAGAAAGCATGATATGAGATACTCTTGCTTTCAACCTTCATGATATGAAATACTTTTGCTTTGGATGGGTTGTTTACAGAGGTACCCCAAGGAATAAGGAACACTAAGTGACTCGAGCGGGTTTGTTAGAAAGGCATTCTCAGATATGACGGAAGGTTATGTATATCTGCCTTGCCATGGAGGGTGAAGGTCGACATTTATAGGAAATAATAACCGGTACTGTTCTTTCACTCCTGTCGGCAACCATTGGATGATTGAACAGTAAACTTCACGTGCTTTCTACTTCACCAGAAATCGTCAACAGATTGCCCGTGATTTCCGTAAAGCTGAGTGTGTATGTGACAGGCGCTGACACGTCTGGAAAAGCAAGTGCCTCTTCGATATCTGGAATCGGCGTTTCGACAAACTGCCCGTGATTTCCGTAAAGCTGACTCTACATGTGATAGATGTTGACACGTCTGGAAAAGCAGATGGTTGGAATCGGCGCTTTGACAAACTGCCCGTGATTTCCGTAAAGCTTACTCTGCATGTGACAGATGCTGACACGTCTGGAAAAGCAGATGCCTCTCCGATATCTGGAATTGCCTATTCGATCTCTGAAATCCCGTCTAGTGCAGAGGTTGCATATGACAAGTGCGGACAAATCTGGAAAAAAAGATTGGCCGTGGTTTCTAAGCAAGCCCAGCTTTTGAGAAAGCTAGCGCCTCTTTGATTTTTGAGTTGGCCTCTTCAATTTCTGAGCTCGCCTTTTCGATCTCTGAAATCCGATCGCGTGCTGTTTTTTATAGAGGTACGCAGGACGTTCAAAGCACACTTGAATTTATGCCTGTAAAAACTCCCTTCTTGCACTTCTACGATCTTGACTTGTCCGACCTCTTCTTTCTTTAACACCTCTGAAAATGTCTGGCCCCTCCGACCGTCGTTTTGACTTAAACCTTGGTGAAGAGGCAGTTCCGCCTTCTCCAGACAATATATGGCGCCCATCCTTCATATCCCCTACTGGTCCCCTTACAGTTGGGGATTCGGTGATGAAGAATGAAATGACAGCTGCGGTGGTGGCCAGGAACTTTGTCACTCCTAAAGATAACAGACTGCTTTCAAAACGGTCTGATGAGTTGGCTGTTAAGGAGTCTCTGGCTCTTAGTGTGCAGTGTGTGGGTTCTGTGTCCAACATGGCCCAACGCCTATTTGCTCGAACCCGTCAAGTTGAATCGTTGGCGGCTGAAGTGATGAGTCTCAAACAGGAGATTAGAGGGCTCAAACATGAGAATAAACAGTTGCACAAGCTCGCACACAACTATGCCACAAACATGAAGAGGAAAATTGACCAGATGCAGGAATCTGATGGTCAGATTTTACTTGATCATCAGAGGTTTGTGGGTTTGTTCCAACAGCATTTGCCTTCGTCTTCTAGGGCTGTACCGCGTAGTGAAGCTCCAAATGATCAACCTCCGATACCTCCTCCTTCTATGGCCCCGCCGACTGCTGAGGCTCCGCCGACTACTGAGACTTCTCTTAAGCAGCCTTTGTGAAGGCTCTCTCTTGTATTTATCTGCTTAATGTTCCTTTCTTTTTTATGAATGTAAAAATACCTTGCATAACTGTCAGTGTTTCAAAAATAAACCCACACCAAAAATAATTAAACAAGCAACAAATAAAAATGACAATCATGGCAAAATAAAACTACATAAAAGGGAAGGTTTTTAGAAACACAAAACTGATTGTTGAGCAATTCAAAAATCTTCCTTATTTGAATACATGGGTTGCCTCCCAAGAAACGCTTTCTTTAACGTCTTCCAGCCGGACGATACCTCCAGTCACACTCCTCTAGGTCCCATGGCATGGAAGTGATCTTCGAATGGAAGGTGATACTTGAAGTGATCGGGCAATGGTGTAAATTCTAGTGTGGGTGCCTGAATCATCAAAATCAGCAAGTTAGTGGAAAACGTATGTAAAATTGGAGAAGATGACTTACTTGATTTGTCCGACAAGAACTTAATGACAAACATCACTTCTTTGAAAGTTTCAGGGATATAGGACTTGGCTAGATTGAATGTGATGGTTGGGACTTGTCCCGTGTCATAAAATTTAACTTCTTTAGGAATGGTTGTCTCAATCACATCCTCTTTGATGCATTATACATCTTCTCCAGCCACTACTTTCTCTTGAATCATTCTTCTTGGTGTACAAAGTCCTTTTAACATTTCAACACAATCTGGAACTTGATTTGTTGCACCAAGAATTGGAATATCATTTTGCACCTTTAGGAAGGCTTCCACGATGTTTTTTTTACTCTCTTCTTTCTTGGGAATAAAAAACCTGCGAGGAAAAGGGACGTTCAGAGGAATAACATTAGAATGAAATGAAATTAGGACGTCCTTACTTGCGGTGGGTGGTTTAGAGGGCTTAGTGGGCTGCGGCAAGGGTTGTTCTACCCTTTCCGTGTGTATGTCTCCACTTCTAGGCTATGTTTGGATGTTTTTAAGTTAGTTCCAACCTCCATAGCACTTCCCAAAGTGATAGCATCATGGATTTCAAAATCTTCCTTCGAATTTTCAATAGTTGAGTTGGGGAGTTCACTTTGCTCTTGAATTTGTGCCATCAACTCCATAATCTGCCCAGTTCGCTTCTCCAATTCACCCATCTTCTTGGCTTGATTTTGCATCTCTTTGTTTTGATTTTCTACTTCCTGGTTCAAAGAAGTGAGTAACTTATTAAACATATCATTACCCAAAGACGTACCTGAATTGAATTGGGCAGATTGTTGTGGTGGCTGTGATGGTTCATATGGCCAGTGATAAAACTCCTCCGATGGCGGCAAATATTCACAAATTAAACCCTCTGGTTGTCAATTGTAGTAAAGAATGTAAGTAAGGATCGTTTTAGGCTGGGGATTAGGAGGGATTGCTAAACACTTGAAACTGACTTAAATATGTGAAAACAAACTTAAAAGCATGAAATTAAACTTACAAGACTCAAAACAAGGCCACAAGACTCAAAACAGATTATAGAGACTCAAAATTGCCTAAAAATAACTTTAAGGCAGTTTCTGCCACTAACACTAAGTTTGGACGAAAATTGATTTTATCTTCACTTAAAACACTTAAAAACACAATCTAAAACAAGTACTAACTAATATGACTTTAATAAAATAAGGGGATTTTGGTTTTGGATGAAAATAAGGAAAACAAAGCAAGAATAATTTAAACAGATTCTTAGACAAATTTAGGTGAATTGATGGGTAATGGGTTAAACTATGGATGATGGGCTAGCTACATGGTTCTTCTCCACACATGACACACTTGCATATAAAACGATTTCCAGTTGCTTTTCAATAAACCATGAACCTCAACACCCCAGATTAATTAGGTACGCTTAAATTAATCCTCAGATTTTCCTAATTTCATTGAATTGGATGATTGCATACAACAACCCAAAGCATTCCCCACAAGTTCCCTACATGAATTGCATAATAGAGATACAAGCAAGAATCATTAAGTTCTATGAAAATCATAAGCATTGACGAAACACTTGTAACTATGAATTGCATGAAACTTATGCCAAGAATTTACTTAACACGGTTGTGACGAACAACCTTTACTACTTGTGAATATAAGTTCATAACGATTAGGTGAAACTCCCTTATATCCTAGCATCATATTTATGCATGGAAATTAAGCCTGCACTCTCAACCAACATACACAAATCAGTTTTAATTCAAATGGATAAGTAAATTGAATTCACAACTTATGAATCACAACTGAAAGTAATCAAATCATATTGCAAGCATGAAAAAATTTGATGCGAAAATTACTTATCACACAAATTAAACCATCTTGTTGTCAATTGTAGTAAAGAATGTAAGTAGGGATCATTCTAGGTCAGGGATTATGAGGGATTAGGGGGCTGCGGCAAGGGTTGTTCTACCCTTTCCGTGTGTATATCTTCTTCCTCCTCCTCAATCAGCAGCTCCTCATCCACTTCTAGGCTATGTTTGGATGTTTTTAAGTTAGTTCCAACCTCCATAGCACTTCCCAAAGTGATAGCATCATGGATTTCAAAATCTTCCTTCGAATTTTCAATAGTTGAGTTGGGGAGTTCACTTTGCTCTTGAATTTGTGCCATGAACTCCATAATCTACCCAGTTTGCTTCTCCAATTCACCTGTCTTCTCGGCTTGATTTTGCATCTCTTTGTTTTGATTTTCTACTTCCTGGTTCAAAGAGGTGAGTAACTTATTAAACATATCATTATCCAAAGATGTATCTGAATTGAATTGGGCAGATTGTTGTGATGGCTATGATGGTTCATATGGCCAGTGATAGAACTCCTCCGATGGCGGCAAATATTCTTCTTGTTGTGAGCCCTGCACCAAAGAGTTTAATTCATTAAGAATTTGATTGTAATCTATTGATGAATCTAAGTTTGATTGGGCATATTGTATATGAGGTTGTAGTGGCTACATAGGTCTTGAATAGAACTCCTCATATGGCTGCCAATATGCTTCGTGTTGAACTTGTTGAGCTTCCCACCACATAAAGTTTGAATGATCACTCCAATCTCTTTGTGGACATTGATTAGCTTGATATCCTTGCTTATAAGATGCACCAAATGTAGGGACACTTTGCATTGTGGTCCTTTCGGCATACTGCGACAATTGAGAATTAAGATTTGCCAATTGAGCTTGAATGCTAGCAAAATTCATGTCCTACTTCTTTAGTATCAAAGAAAGAGAACTAAATCAAATACCAAAAAATTAAAATAAACAAAACAAAACCAAATAAGAAACTAAAAACAAAAGACACGAAAAGAAACAAAGTCAGTAACTAAAACAAAAGACACAAAAAAGAAATAAAAAGAAACAATGGGGGATTAGCAAAGTTGCTAATCCCCGGCAACGGTGCCAAAAATTTGATGCGAAATAACTTATCACACAAATTAAACCCTCTTGTTGTCAATTGTAGTAAAGAATGTAAGTAGGGATCGTTCTAGGCCGGGGATTAGGAGGGATTGCTAAACACTTGAAACTGACTTAAATATGTGAAAACAAACTTAAAAGCATGAAATTAAACTTACAAGACTCAAAACAAGGCCACAAGACTCAAAACAGATTATAGAGACTCAAAATTGCCTAAGAACAACTCTAAGGCAGTTTCTGCCACTAACACTAAGTTTGGACGAAAATTGATTTTATCTTGACTTAAAACACTTAAAAACACAATCTAAAACAAGTACTAAATAATATGACTTTAATAAAATAAGGGGATTTTGGTTTTGGATGAAAATAAGGAAAACAAAGCAAGAATAATTTAAACAGATTCTTAGACAAATTTAGGTGAATTGATGGGTAATGGGTTAAACTATGGATGATGGGCTAGCTACATGGTTCTTCTCCACACATGACACACTTGCATATAAAACGATTTCCAGTTGCTTTTCAATAAACCATGAACCTCAACACCCCAGATTAATTAGGTACGCTTAAATTAATCCTCAGATTTTCCTAATTTCATTGAATTGGATGATTGCATACAACAACCCAAAGCATTCCCCACAAGTTCCCTACATGAATTGCATCATAGAGATACAAGCAAGAATCATTAAGTTCTATGAAAATCATAAGCATTGACGAAACACTTGTAACTATGAATTGCATGAAACTTATGCCAAGAATTTACTTAACACGGTTGTGACGAACAACCTTTACTACTTGTGAATATAAGTTCATAACGATTAGATGAAACTCCCTTATATCCTAGCATCATATTTATGCATGGAAATTAAGCGTGCACTCTTAACCAACATACACAATCAGTTTTAATTCAAATGGATAAGTAAATTGAATTCACAACTTATGAATCACAACTGAAAGTAATCAAATCATATTGCAAGCATGAACATGGTTTTGAATTCCCCCTAGCTAAGGGGGGTTTAGTTTCTCATACTTACAAAGCAAAGATAAACAAATTTAGACATTGAAAACAAAAGAAAGAAAACACCTAAATGCTCTAACGATCCAAGTTGGACAGCAAGCACATCCAAGCACTTTCCTTCCCTTCCTTTGCTATGGCACAAGGTGTTGGTGAGTGTTTGAAGGTTTGTTTGTATGGAGGAATGGATGTGAGGATTAATGGAAGTGTTTGGATGAAGGTTGTAAGATGTGAATGTAGTGTCTTTGGATAGATCTCCCCCAAATTATGGTGAAGGGTGGATGTATTTATAGGCTAGGAAGAGGAGTGTATGGAGTTGTAATGAGTGGATGTAATGGGTGTAGTGGGTGGATGTTTGGTAATGAGTGGATGTAATGGGTGTAGTGGATGAGTGTTTGGTAATGAGTGAATGTAATGGGTGTAGTGGATGAGTGTTTGGTAATGGGTGGATGTAATGGGTGTAGTGGGTGGATGTTTGGTAATGAGTGGATGTAATGGGTGTAGTGGATGAGTGTTTGGTAATGCGTGGATGTAATGGGTGTAGTGGATGAGTGTTTCGTAATGGGTGGATGTAATGGATGTAGTGGGTGGATGTTTGGTAATGAGTGGATGTAATGGGTGTAGTGGATGAGTGTTTGGTAATGAGTGGATGTAATGGGTGTAGTGGATGAGTGTTTGGTAATGCGTGGATGTAATGGGTGTAGTGGATGAGTGTTTGGTAATGGGTGGATGTAATGGGTGTAGTGGGTGGATGTTTGGTAATGAGTGGATGTAATGGGTGTAGTGGGTGGATGTTTGGTAATGAGTGGATGTAATGGGTGTAGTGGATGAGTGGATGTAATGGGTGTAGTGGATGGATGTTTGGAATTGTAGGTCAACACACTTGCACACACACATGCTGATTTCTAGCCTTCAAATCTTCAAAAACGTCCATCCTCATGTCTTCATGCTTGCACTATCCAATCTTGGCTCAAAAATGCTCTAAAATGCTCCAAAATGCACTTTCTTGCCAACTTTGTTATTATGACCTACAAACATACGAAAATAGCTTAAAATACATAATTAACTACGAAATAACAACACAAATGCACAAGAACAAGCTAACTAAGTTGCATAAATATGCTCCTATCACAAGGGCGTGTGGTTTTTTCTTGGACTCGCCGTACTGACTTCTAGGGCGAGTCTGTCGGAATACCTCAGAGTCCCCCGTACCTTCATGTTCCTCTGAGACCTGTTGTTCTTTCCCTAGATTGGCAGTTGACCTGGGTCGTGGGAGGGGACCGAGTCTTTTAGAAACCCTTGGGTCATTAATCTTCAAGCATATGTGGAGGGGATTCTCTCGACGTTGCTTTAGGAAGTGTCGGCAGTCACGATAAATGGCTTTCGATCCTTCCAGCCCTTCTGCAAGGAGGTGTCTTCCACCACTTCTTTTACTTCGGGTCGAAGCATCTGGGTTGAGAGAAGTCTCATGTTGATCAATGTTTTGATGATTAGCTCGCTCCTCATCAGGGATACCCATGTCGAAGGGAGGTGACCCTTTGTGTTGGGGGGCACCCAGATGATGGTTGATGTCCACAAGGGCAACGAGCTCGCGTGTTTAAGTACGCCTAGTTTCGTGGAACGTCTCAAAGAGCTTCTCATACTGCTCCAAGAGAAAAAAGAGGCAATCTGAATCAGTCTATAAGAGAGCCAAAAATTGGGATGAAGGTTCAAAGATATCTATCCTAATTATTAGGATCGACAAGAAGTTCAACTTTGTAGACTATAACAGTTTCACAAATATTTTGGAAAAAAATTTGTGTTTGAGGATGCATGTGTGACTTAGTAATAGCATAATTGTCAAGGATGTCCTGATCAACTATTTGAAACTTTGTTGAAGTAAATTTTGGTACCATGTATTGGTTCCAACCAATGGAATAAATTAAGAAACTAAGGAGAGAATGTCAACTCGCACCAACTTTGAAAGTTTTGGAAAATGATTTAAGCCTCTAAAATTAGCAGTAAGGGTTATTTTCAGTGTTCTGAAAAACGCCCTAGGCGGTCGCCTAGGCGCTGGGCGGGCACCAACCGAGGTGATTTCTGGCAAAACGGATTGAAAAATCAGCCGAGCTCTAGGCAGCGCCTAGGCGGGCTAGTTTTTTTCCTATTCTAAGTTTATACTTCTAAATTGAATTATAATTCTTCGCCGTTCGCCCATTTCGTTTCTTCTTCGTTCTTCCTCATCTGCACTGCAACCTGCACCGCTATATGACTTTATCTCTTCCTCGGTTCTTCCTCATCTGCACTGCACTCGCCTGCTGCACCGCTGCACGACTTCGTGTCTTCTTCTTCTTCCTCATCTGCTGCACTGCACTTATCTGCTGCACCGCTGCACGACTTCGTGTCTTCTTCTTCTTCCTCATCTGCTGCACTGCACTATGCAGCTACAGTCAACAATGAAGGCTGCGAAGCCCCCAAAAAGTGAGTTTTTGTTCTACAGATTTCAAATTTGTAAATGTTGAATTTGTTAAGGTATTGGAAAAAAAAATTACAGAGTTTTGGATTTGAAACCAATTGTATTGAGGGGAATCTGACAATCTGTTAACTTATTTGTCTACTGATAATTGAAAGAAATTCTGATAGTATTATTTTCGTGCTGGTTGTTTGCTAGATCCAGGTGCACATCTTACTATCTTAGATTCTTAGCCTAATTGTGTATCAATTATAATTATATATAGATGCATGCGAGGACCCAATATGCATATATTTATAAACAAGAACATTGTCTGTCACAATTGTTTGTATAATTGGGCATATACATGAACCTTTTTTTAATATAGCCTTTTGTCGAATGAGCTTTCCAATTTATCATGGCTGCCTTTAGAGTTAGATTGGTTTAGTTAGCTATTTTCAGAGCTATGACAGCAATATGCATCAGTTGAGTGGAATTCTACATCAGCAATTTGGTTTGGTTAACTGGCAGGTTCTTGAACTGTTTTTCCATTTCATTTAGTTATACTTCTGAGTTCTGATCATCAATCTGAGTTGGCTAACTAGGCTTATAAGTTAATATACTATGATAATTTTTTGTGGTTGATTAATACCTAAAAGTTTGTAATGTTTATTTTATATGAATTTTAGGATTGTTTCTTCTCTTGCGTGATGATGACTGGTACTTTATCTTCTGGAGCATCTACGACAATGTCATCCTCCTCCTAATCTGAAAATGTGTTGAAGCGTAGCTTGGAAGATGTGGGATGGGAATATGGGATCTTGGCAAATCCTACAAACTCAGATAAGGTGAAATGTAAGTTGTGTGACAAAATCATTAGTGGTGGAGTACATAGATTAAAACAACATGTAGCCAACATAAGGGGAAATGTAGCGGCATGCACAAAGTCTTCGGATGAAGATAAAGCCAAATGTCGAGCCGCATTACACTACTACAATATTAGCTTTAGGTGGCGGATGATGGTGGCGGATATTAAAAAATCATGTCGGATAAATTATATCCGACACATCATTTAATTACTGGCGGATATTAGAAAAATCCTGTCGGTTATATCCGACATAAATTTCTGACGGATATTTACTGGCGGATATCAAGAAACTACTGGCGGAATTTTTGAATCTTTTTTTAAATATTTTTTTACATATCCTGGCGGTTTTTACGTTAATAGTGGCGGTTATAACCGACAGAAATTGACTATTTTATTATTTTACTTTATGGCGGTTATTATTTTAGGATTCTGGCGGTTATAACCGACATAGATGAAAATTTTATTATTTTAAAATGTTATATTGATTAAAAATAAATAAATAACCGTTAAATTGAAGCTAAAATAACCGTTAAATTGTGATTTTTCGTTTATAACCGTCGAAAACTTTTGTTTTGTTACCTAATCTCTGAACGTTTGCTTTTTGTGATTTTTTACGTATGTGATCTCGGAGTGTTTACAAACAAGTTTGACGGATAGATCATTGAAAAAAGTTTCGTAGAATGTGTATTGCGTCAAAATGGTAGATTAAATAAACACTTAAGAGTTAATGTTATACTTCCATTAAGTATAAAATAAAATTTTGTGGTATCCACTAGTGTAAATATTTTAAATTGAAGATCAAATTCATTCATTACATTCTTATAGGGTCGAGGATTGTAGCTGTAAAAAATCATTAAAATCAGAGCTAAAATAACCGTTAAATTGTGATTTTTCGTTTATAACCGTTGAAAACTTTTATTTTGTTACCTAATCTCTTAATGTTTGTTTTTTGTGATTTTTTACGTATGCGATCTCGGAGTGTGTACAAATAAGTTTGACGGTTGGATCGTTGAAAAACGCTTCGTAGAATGCGTATCGCATCAAAACGGTAGATTAAACAAACACTTAGAGTTAATGTTATACTTACATTAAGTATAAAATAAGATTTATCCACTAGTGCAAATATTTTAAATTGAAGATCGAATTCGTTCAATGCATTCTTATAGGGTCGAGGAGTGTAGCTGTAAAAAATCATCAAAATCGGAGCTAAAGTAACCGTTAAATTGTGATTTTTCGTTTATAACCGTTGAAAACTTTTGTTTTGTTACCTAATCTCTTAATGTTTGTTTTTTTTTTTTTATGTATGCGATCTCAGAGTGTGTACAAACAAGTTTGACGGTTGGATCGTTGAAAAACGCTTCGTAGAATGCGTATCGCATCAAAACGGTAGATTAAACAAACACTTAGAGTTAATGTTATACTTCCATTAAGTATAAAATAAGATTTATCTACTAGTGTAAATATTTTAAATTGAAGATCGAATTCGTTCAATGCATTCTTATAGGGTCGAGGAGTGTTGCTGTAAAAAATCATCAAAATCGGAGCTAAAGTAACCGTTAAATTGTGATTTTTCGTTCATAACCGTTGAAAACTTTTATTTTGTTACCTAATCTCTTAATGTTTGTTTTTTGTGATTTTTTACGTATACGATCTCGGAGTGTGTACAAACAAGTTTGACGGTTGGATCGTTGAAAAACGCTTCGTAGAATGCGTATCGCATCAAAACGGTAGATTAAACAAACACTTAGAGTTAATGTTATACTTCCATTAAGTATAAAATAAGATTTATCCACTAGTGTAAATATTTTAAATTGAAGATCGAATTCGTTCAATGCATTCTTATAGGGTCGAGGAGTGTTGCTGTAAAAAATCATCAAAATCGGAGCTAAAATAACCGTTAAATAGTGATTTTTCGTTTATAACCGTTGAAAACTTTTCTTTTGTTACCTAATCTCTTAATGTTTTTTGTGATTTTTTACGTATGTGATCTCGGAGTGTGTACAAACAAGTTTGACGGTTGGATCGTTGAAAAACGCTTCGTAGAATGCGTATCCCATCAAAACGGTAGATTAAACAAACACTTAAGAGTTAATGTTATACTTCCATTAAGTATAAGTGTAAATATTTTAAATTGAATATCAAATTTATTCATTAGACAATATTTATTTATGTTTTTCAAGTATTGATTAGACAATATTTAGTTTGTGTGATGACATTTTCATTGTACAATTCTTTTTTTGTTTCTTTATCGCATATTTTACATGCATTATTCTCTATTAAACCAAAAGTGTAAAAATTATCTATTAAACCAAACAATTATTTATTTAATTTTTAAAAACATATTATATTTAAATACATATTATTTATTTATTTATTAAACCAAACAATTATTATTTTATTTTTTAAAATTGTAACAAAATTTGGGGGGGAATTTAAAATTTTGAGGGAAAATTTTAAAATTTTTGGAGGGAAGTTTGCCGCCATTTTTTGTTTCTGTCGGTTATAACCGACAGTAATAAAATTTTTCTGTCAGTTTTTATTTTTAAAAAATGTTACTGTCGGTTAACCGACAGTAAATAAAATAACCTAAATTTTTAAAACCCATCCATCTTCCTTGCACCGATGCTTCCCCCTTCCCCCTATTCTCCTGTCCTCATTTCCTTCTCCTTCTCTTCTCTTCTTTTCTATTCTGTTCGAACACTTGTAACCCATTCCAACCAACAATTCCACACACACTGTAGAGGGCGTGGACAGAGGGTTGATGGGAAGAGTTGGGCGTGGACGGAGGGTTGATGGGAAGGGTAGGAGCTAGAGAGAGGGGGGTGGGGGGTGGGTTCTGTCCACTGACATTGGTTGCGGAGAGAGAGAGAGAGAGAGAGAGAGAGAGATGGGGAAAAGTATGGGGTTAGGGTTGAGGGGAACGGAACGGGTACAGAGAGAGTGAGGAAGGGACATAGGAGTTAGAGGTATGGGTTGATTTGTCAGGGGCTGCTGCATCCTTCCTATTCGAAAGGTAACAAATAATTTTCAATTCATTCTGCTGCATCCTTCCTATTCGAAAGGTACATGAATGGCTTCTCATCTGAAATTATTAAACATTGGATTTGCTATTTTGGTTGCGCAGCTATGCAGGTGTTCTCTCCAATCCATCGATCAGTTTAGTGCTAGCTGTTATTGCTGCCTTGGAAGTCACCAATATTCCTTCAGCTCAATTGTTTACTTGCGGTATGAACCTTCCTTTTGATCATTATATAGAATAGGGTGATTGGACTGTGGTTTCGATGGAGGGTGATTGGACTGTGGTTATGATATAAGCTTTTACTTCGTTGTAGAACTTTAATCCACACCTGACTTTGAACCTGGATGTGCTAATTTGTTTCCATAAATGATTGGGCCGTTGCAGATAAATAGAGATAGAGGCTATCCACATGCTCTTTCCTAATTTTTAGTTTTGCTTTTCCCTGTTCCTCTCCTTGGTTCCTGTCATTGTGTTTGCATATTTTATATCCTTTGGTTTCTCAGGTTATGTACTTATGTTTGGCGTTGCTTGCTTATTGTTTTCGTGTTTATATTGTATCAACGACTCTTAGCTTGTTTTGGCTTCTTGCAGGCTTACGGGATTCTGGAAAAATATCTGTGTTATTTTGTTCCTCTCCTCGAACTGAAGAGATGTTGTTCATGTTAGCATGGATGTTTGTCTAGTCTCCTTACATAATGAAATGTTGTGCTTGACATGAATAAGGATACTTGATACAACCATTTTTCCGATTTTGTTTGGCCAAGAATGTATCTGTATAAAATCTAAATGCAATCGCAGTTGGGTGATGGATTACATTATCGCTCGTTTCTTTAACTTCTAAGATTTCTACCTGCGATAATTTTGCGATATCTTGTCTGTCATTGTGATTTTCTTTCCCTAATTGCAACCATACGAAGACTTAGGTTGAGGATTTAGAACGAATATTAGCAAGCTTCTCTTATCTATATTGTTAATTTGTTATAGCCTAGAAAGGATGATCATGACCCTCCTTGTTTATCATTATCAGTGTAGGGGATGGGTAGAGGGGTCGGATGACGGGTCGTGGACTAAGAAAACGGTGCCCATTATTGCTCCCTTGCCTAAGACTTTAAAGGCCCTGACAGTCACCAGTGAGATCGAGCTCCGGCGAGGTTGGATGGTGAATGCGGGGATATGGAAAATGCAGAAAGTGATTTTATTTTTTTTATTATTAATATAAGTCATGTCGGTTTTAGCTGACAGTAAATGATTTTATTTATTATTTTTAATTAATTTCTGTCGGTTTTAGCAGACAGGAAATGGTTTTATTTATTCATTTTTAATTAATTTATGTCGGATGGTTTAATGATTTTCTGTTGGTTTTAGCCGACAGAAATATTTCTGTCGGTTATATCCAACACAATTTCTATCGGTTTTAGAGTATTTTCTGTCAGAAAATTAATTTCCTGACGCAAGCAATTCTGTCGCTTATTATATCCGCCACTGCATCCATTTTCTGTCAGATTTTGCTTAAAATCCGACAATAATATATGTTTTTTGTCGGTTTTCAAAACGCCACTAATAACTGGTTTTCTAGTAGTGTTAGAAGAAGCAAAAAATAAGAAGAAACAAAGGGATAAGCACATTGTGGAAGTGAGGGAAGAGGTGCAACTTCAACAAATTCAAGAAGAAGAAGACATTGAAGTGATTGGGTCAAGGAAAATGCCTCGCACTCTTGGACCTATGGATAAGTTTGCATCATCCATCAATCCCGATTCTTCAAATGAGGGAAGTAAGAAGACTCGGTAACAAAACATCCATGATGCAATTTGGAAAGAAAGAACACATCAAGTGGATCAATATGTGGTTCGATGGGTGTATGAAGCCGGTATTTCTTTCCATGCTATTGATAATGATAGCTTCAAGCGTGTGATGGAAGCGGTTGGTCAATTTGGCTCGGGTTACCTACCTCCAAGCCAATATGAATTAAGGGAGCCATTATTGAAAGAAGAGGTAGAAAGAGTAAAAAAGTCACTCAAGAAACATGAAGAAGAGTGGGCTTTGAATGGTTGCTCAATCATGACCGATGCTTGGAGTGACCAAAAAAGAAGAAGCATAATGAATTTATGTGTCAACTGCAAGGAAGGCACCATATTTCTTTCTTCTAAGGAATGCTCTAGTGAAGCACACACCGGGGAATATATCTTCGAATATGTTGACAAGTGTGTTGAAGAAATTGGGCCTCCAAATGTGATTCAAGTGGTAACCGATAATGCTTCTAACAATATGGCGGCGGCAAACATGATGAGAAAAAAGAGGCCGAATATGTTTTGGACATCATGTGCCACTCATACTTTGAATCTTATGCTTCAAGGGATTGGTAATCTCCCTAGGTTCAAAGGAGTTATTGACAAGGCAAAGGCTTTCACTATCTTCATTTATGCACATCATAAAACTTTGGCATTAATGAGGAAGCATACCAAAAAAAGAGACATAATAAGGCCCGGAGTCACTAGATTTGCAACTTCTTTCCTCACATTGCAAAGTTTGATGGATAAGAAAAAAGACTTGAAGGTTATGGTTGCTAGTGAAGAATGGGAACAATGCAAACATGTCAAGACTACAAAGGGGAAAGTGGCATATGCTACTGTATTGAGTTCACATTTTTGAAGTGGGGTCTTACTTTGCTTGAAAGTGTTTGAACCTTTATTCAAGGTACTTCGAATTGTGGATGGGGATAAGAAGCCATCAATGGGGTTTTTGTATGGAGAGCTACAAAAAGCAAAGATGGAGATTAAAGAGACATTCAAGAACAATGAGGCCAACTATCAACCAATTCTTCAAATTATTGATGAAAAAGCTCGTGAGCGGCTTGATAGTCCATTGCATTTGGCGGGCTACCTCTTGAACCCTTATTATTTCTTCAAAAATCAAAGCATACAACACGATCCAATTGTCATGGAGGGGATCTTTACTTGTGTTGAGAAGTTCTTCCCCGATAACTATGAGGTTCAAAACCAAGTGATAAATGTTGAGATGCATAAGTATAGAGTAAAAGAAGGTGGATTTGGAAGACATTTGGCCGAACTTGGATGCGCTGAGAATGATGAAAACTATAATCCGGGTATGAATATTCACATATGCTTACATTTTATTTATTAAATTTGAGTTTACTACTTATTTTTCATTACTAATTGTGTGTTTTTTTTTTCTTCATTAGTTGCATGGTGGTATAATTATGGAAATGGTGTGCCTAATTTGCAAAGGATGGCTATAAAGATACTCTCATTGACTACAAGTTCATCTGGTTGTGAAAGAAATTGGAGTTCTTTTGAAGGTATACATACCAAGAAAAGGAATAGACTAGATACAACAAGGTTAAATAATTTAGTCTATGTCCAATTTAATGCAAGGATTATGAACAAGAAGAAAAGAGAGAAGGAGAAGAAGGTGGACATATTGCTTGCAAGTGAAGCTAGTATGGCTCAAGGATGGATTGTGGAGGGTGGTGATGAAGAGCTTGAGCTTGGCTTGGGAATTGGAGAGACATCGGAGGTAGGTAGTTCCCTAGAGCCTAGGGGGAGTTCTAAAAATATTGAAGTAAGAGAACTTCATGAAGAAGATTTTATATCGGATGAGGACACGGAAGAAGAAGGAGATGATGAAGAAATTGAGTTCGAGTCCGACACGGAGAGAGTCTTGGAGGGATATGGTGAAGAAGAGTTTGATGCCTAGTAACTTTCGTAGCTCAATTTTCTTTTATGTCAGTGTCTGCATGTGTAGCATTCGAACATTTGACTCGTTGTTAATTCTATGAAATGTATGCCCATCATTCGTACTCACTGATGTTAATTCTATTATGTGAAATGTTTGTGCAACATTTGTACATTTGACTTAGTAGTGTTGGACTTGAATGTTTCCATAGTTCTAGTCTTCCATACTTACAAGTTACAAGCAGTGTCTAATTTTGAGAATGCTCATTCATTGGACATAAGATTGGAAATCACATTTCATTTCAGTGGTTGCAAGCACTGCCTTGTTCTCAAGTATACCATATGATTATTACTTCATTTGTTAAAAGAAATATTTCTTTTGTACATTTTCTACATGTTTTGTAAGTGTCAATATACACTTATTCACAGGATATACAAAAAATTTACCTAAATCCGCCTAGGCCGCCTAGGTGCCCGCCTAGGCGCCTAGGCGCTAGGCGCTAGCCCACCGCCCGACTAGCGCCTAGCGTTTTTTAGAACCTTGGTTATTTTTATAAAAACTTGAGCAATTTTATACGAGGAAAAGAAAACTTTCTTGCACAACTTTGAATCTATCCGTTGATTTGTAAATAAAACAATACAAGTGTGAAATCGGTAGTTAAGTTCAATCGTAGAGAGTCACGTATGTATTGTTAAATTGTCAATTATATTATTGTCAAATTGTCAACTTTGAAAAATCGTATTCAGTTGTATTCTTAACTACAGCTGGATGGCTTAGTAGTTTTAGATTTGTCTAATTTTTCGTAAAGATAATATGCACTAAAATATAGACGATTTAGATCATTGAAAAAGCTAAAGAATGAGCACCGTAATGTGTTGAGGGATCTCTCAACGAAATGGAACTCTATATATGTAAATGTATGTATAATTTTAGTCAACTATGATTACTGAAGCATGAATCTTAAAGGGCAGAAAGATGAGCTGCTATATACAGTTATACACGACCCGCACACGCTTGCCGTCTTTGAGTTGAGTTGTTCTGCTTAATTAGGTCTGGTCCTCACTGACCTAAAAATATGTGTGCTTCTCAGTTGCACTTACACTTTGCTCAAATTTTTATGCCCCTTCCCATTAATTATATAAAAAAAGAAAATATAAGTTGGGGGCGCAAGAGGAAGATCAAATTCAATAGGGTAAATCTATTACTTGAAAAAATATTATGAACACAGTAATAAGACACATAAAAAAGGTGGGAATGATATTTGTTTCGCAGAGGATAGAACTTAATTAGTACCATCGATCGCTAATTAAGAACAAAACCCTAGATCTTTTCATGTCACCTGAGCCAGAACACAGATGGGCATGGGCATTCATATATATGATCTTATAATCAAACGCATGTGTTCAAAATGATCACTGCAAGTCTGCAACCGCACAGCAGGAACTCAACATGCTGTTCCAAGTTTTAGTGTACAATTGTGTCGCAGAGACTTTAGAAGTAGGCAAAATCATGAAGACCAACTATATACATGGATATGGGTTTTATGATTAATATTAGGTGATAAACATCTTGTAACAGGTCACAACTCTGGGCCCAGGTCGGCCTACGCACAATGGCAAATTGGTTGGAAATTTTAATGAATGAGCCACTGATGATAATTACATTTAGATGCGATCTTATTTTGTAGGGTAATATTATGCGAGAATTTTTATACTAACAGAACAAGAGAGGGTTTAAATTCGAGATGCAGCTGGTTGTAAAGAAATCCTATATTCACTAAGATAATGTACCACTTTCATATAAGGATAATTAAGTTAGTCTATTTGTAAAAAGTGAAATATGTGCATTTCCTTAAGAAGGGATGAAAGTATTATCCATACTTGAATGGGTTTTAACGCAACTTGCGGCGTTTCAAGAGGCTTAAGAGGCAATTAGTTGCTATCTTTTTTTGTGTGGCTTAATTGGATTAATAGTGTAAACACAAATATTCCTGCGATGAAACGAGACAAGAACACGTGTACAAAATAATATTTGTATTAATGATTTTGGGGTTACAATCTCTTCTACAAATTTAGCCTCTGATTCAATCTTCGTAAGGTGTTGATTTGTGGATGGGTTGTTGATCCAAAGGGCCATCGGAGCTTGATCTTTAGGATGAACAGTGGTGTACAGATGGTTTCTTCAAGGGTCATTGGGCTTGATCTTGAAGAACGGGTGATGAACGATGAACACTTTCTTCAAGGGTCGTCGGGGCTTGATCTTGAATTGGTGGAAGTTTTTCAAGGGCCGTTGGGACTTGATCTTGAAGGAGGATTTGACAAAGAACGAAGAGAGTTTTCTTGATCATTCGGGATTTGCTTGGGAGCTTTAGAGTTTCAAAGCTTCAAGGTTTTGGTGTGATGTGAATTGGTCCCCTAAATGGATGAAATGACCTTGTATTTATAGAATTTTCCAAGGCCTAATTTTGAATATAATATTCAGATGAAATAAATCATTTTTGCTAGGTGTTGACACGTGTCATATTTGATGACTTTTCCGATGATTTTCGATTTTTTGTTGAGTCACATGCTACGTGTAAAATTTATGTGATAGGTGAATGTTGGAATTTTAATTATTGATCAACATTTATTTCACCGAAATTTCGATGTCTACAAATAGTCCCCGTGGTGATGTGGTAGTTGGAAGATAGCCTATGTGGTAAAAAAAAACTAGGATTTAAGCCCCTGTGATGAAGTTTGTTAGGATTTATGCTCAAAATTAAAAATTCTGTAAATTTTCGGTTAATTATTAGCACATGAGCCAGCGGCTGGGCTTGGTTGCAAATTTAGGGTTTGCTTTTGGAGAGAGAAAGGGAGGCTTCCCCATTTTCAGTTATAGTAGGATGTGTTAAATCAGAGTGCATATATACATCATACACAAAAAAGTAATTTGCATGGTTCATGTTTTTTTTAATGCATATGATATTATCAACATTAATGAATGAGAAAGTAGGCTAAATCTCATAATGAGTTAGTTATAATAATTTTGTTCGAATTTGTCGTTGACGAGAATTAAAACTAAAACATTTTATATATAAATAAAAAAAATACCAATAAATTATAGTGCTAAGTGGCATGATGCATATTTTTAAATTCTCATACTACTGGCAAGGATCAAGGCCACGCTTAGTGCTTTTAGTGGTGCTTGTTGGAGCCAGCTTGTTTTTTGCACTTTGATTTCAGTCCACCCCTAAATTCATTAGTTATAATAAAAGGCCAATGCAGCATGCACATGTTACCATTGAGATTGAAATTCAAATCAAACACTTCAAACTCAGTTCATTGACTTTGGTTTTTTTTTTTTTTTTCTTTCTAATTTCTCTTTTATTTACGAACGATAAGATAGGTTACATTAAATATAAAAGAAAGGATTTCAATAAAACCTCAAGTGCAAAAATGCAATTTTTAATTAACTAAGTTAAAAACCACTTGCAATTTTGATGACATTGTTGAAGTGAATGGCTTTTTAAGCATTGTTGAGTAAATTAATGTAAAATCCACGACAAGTAGCTAAAATATCCATACAGTAGACGCTATATCATCCCAATTAAAATGATATGTTGAAGGTATCCTAAACTTTAAGGATTAAGATGAAAGTATTTATGAACATAATTAATCTTCTACAGTTCTACTTCCATTGCCTTCCTCTTCAGGAAAGAATATGAGTAGAGCTGTATCCATTAATAAAAAGTATGAGAGGTAGAGCTTTCTTGTTCAGTTTCCCTAGTATACCATGCAAAAGTAAAAGACAAATTTAATATCCCTTGAGTTAAAATTGTCCATGCAATTTACATATATTTTAAGGCTAAATAAATTTTATACCCTCTAATTTAGAGATGATTTTAAAATGCATCACAAGAGGTCCGATTTTTTCACATTACACTATGAGGTTTTGAAATTGTATCAATATATACTTTTTATTTGTTTGAACATCTGATCCTCCAATAAATTAATGAATTTTGTTTTGTCATTGTGATTTACATGTTATCTCATATATAGGTCTCATGCTCATCTTGTCATTAATTTGTTGAAGGGTTAAAAATGAATTGATTCAATTACAATAACTAATGATGCAGTATGAAAATTTTAGAACTTTGGGCTCATTTTGAAAATGATTCTAAATTAAAGGATGTGAAATGTAGTTAACCTAAAATTTATTGATTTATTGTCTAAAACATGAAAGCTCACTGAAAAAAAGAAGAAGAAGTTTTAGAAATCTAAACCAGATTCTTGAAGTGCTATTTGAGCTAGAGTTGGCGTGCATTAGTTGAAAAACAAAACAAAAATAAAGGAAAAGAAGACATGTTGTAGGAATGTTTTGTGTATTATAATTTGTTATTACAATCAAACAGAATCAAAGTGTCGGACATAAACATTCAAACAAACATCGAATTGTGACTTTTTTTTTTTTTGCCTTCAGACACTAATTCAACTAAATGAGAAAAAAAGAGAGCAGACAAATAGAATGAGAACATTGCCAGATTACAAACTAAAGAAAAACCAAAAGCAAAAAGTCAATCCATTCCCAGTACAAGTTGGTTCACATTAACAACTACTTTTTAGAATTTTAATCCCTCTGGTTATTAATTTTTAATCCATGCAAGCAATAAAGTCGGTGGGGGTGGGGAATTTGGAATCATAAACAACAATCATTGACAAGTTTGACGTTGACGTTTTGGTTACTTTCTTAACTCTGGTTTGGTACATTAATCACCTCACGAACTCTGCCTCACCGTGCAAGCAACCACCTGTGCCCACTGCCTCAGCCGCGTCTTCACCGTCTGCGGCGTATCTCCTTCACCCAACATTCCAATTTTCCCGAGAAACAAACAGAAAGTCAGGAACTTGATTCATAAACATGATGAATAGTTGAAGAAGAAGCAAAACCAAGTTTTTAAAGTCACGTGAAAAATGAAATATACATACCGGGTCCGAAAATGGTATGGGGGCTGCCGATGGGGGAGAACACCGAGTCGCACTCAGACGGCGTCGGCGAAAACAGCGATGTTGGAGTCGCAGTAGACTTATTAGAAACCGAGTCACAGTAACTCTTGTTAACCGCGTAGTAAAGTCCCAACGCGGGAAAAGTGTTAGCGAGTCGCTGATCGGACTCGGGCGAGTCAAACCCGAACCCTAGCTCGATGCAGGCTTTCAACTCGTCGAGATCTTCGTCGGTGACGCTCTTGCTCCGCTGGAGGTTCGATCTGCCGTTGATTTTCTTGCGGCGGTGCCATGCCTCGTCGCGGTAGGCGTCCGGGGACCACGACCGCTGCTTGTAGAGCGGTGGAGGAGGCGGCGCGTCGGGTTCAGACATGGGCGCATCCACCGCACCTGGCGTGGTGGGTGGGTGGGTGGGGGGGGGGGGGGGGGGGGGAGATTTGCGGCGGAGGTCGGAGGACCTCGCGCGCTGGGGGCTCTTTGAGAGCGCTTATGGCTTGGTTGGCGTTTTTTGGTTTGTTACGAAGGAGGAGGGTTTAATAGGAGGGGAGGTAGATAGTAGGGCCCAGTGGAGACTTTGCTTAGGTTGGTCCTCGTCATCATGACCTGTGCCCTTTGCTGATTTTTCACAAGTGTTTGGAAACTTCTCATTTTTTTTTCTTCTTTGTTTGAGTGTTTTGGTATATTATGTATTTTCTGTTTGATTTGCGGAAAAATGTTCGGCGGGGAAGGGGTGTGTGTGTTAGGGTGGGGTTGTGTTCGTCATTGATGCTTCACATGAGTGAAAATTGGTTTTTGTGGTTATACCCACCACCTTGTAATTTAGTTTTAAGGTAATTACGATATGCATGAGGGATTAATGAGTGGGAAAGCGATTTTCAGACTCTATTTTCAATTTTTATATTCGTACAGTAGAATATATCAAAGGGTAATTAAAGAAGTACACGAGGAAAAAATTAGAGTGTGGAAATTACTATTATAATTAGGGTTTATGGTTTTATAGAAAATTTTAAGGTCCTGTGCTAGTTTGAGTAGCCTCAAAAATATCATGATTAGGTTCAAATGATTAATGGTGTAAAATTAATTAATAATACTTAAGATGAAGTTACGCATATATGTGCATGATAAATCTACCTACACAATGTTGTTGTTCTTTTTTTTTTTTTTTTTTTTTTTTAAGGGGGACAACTGTAGCAAGCCACGATTATCCATTCCTTTTGGGGGCCGGGAAGATTTACATAGGCATTTTAGCCTCCTCCTGACCACAAGTCTGGCTTCCACATCAGCAACGAGTTTCGAACCCGAGACCTCCAGTCTTTAATTTTAAGAAAGTCTCGTAATCCGCTATTTATCACTGAACCACCAGCTCATGGTTCATACACAAAGTTGGTTGGCTTGGGATGGATGTCTAGGTAACCACACTGAAAGCCTCATAACTGGTGAAGTTGAAATTGTTGCAAAGCTGCAGGGTGGATTGAGCTTGAGGTGGGGTTGGATTCACAATGACGATAACTTGACACACACGATACATGATGGAACATGCCTCAATTGGTACATTCATTTATGACACTAATTAAGTAACTTGCTCATCAGTTTAGTTTTGTTTCATTTTCAATGTAGTTCGATCATCTTGCAATTTAGTTTTACATCGTTTTCATGTTGATGGAGTGGGTAACAAGGGTTGCTCAAATTTTAGCTACATTTGCATGTAAAGAAATTAAAATAGTACGTAATTAATTATAATTTTATTTTGGTTAGGAAACTATGGTTAATCCTGATTGTGATAATACATAATTAATGAGAACAATTAAATACATGAGCAGGCTTTGTATTATATAGTTGGTTGAACACACCATAATATTTTAAGAGTAATGCTAGTTAGGAAGACTAAATTTGTAAACAAAATATGCAAACTAAATGATGTGTTACCAATAAGAAATGAGCATATTTATTAACGTTTAAGTAATCATCCAATCCTCAACTTCTATGTTGTGGACCAAAAAATAATTCCAAAAATCATGGAGCTGACACGTGAATTATTTTCCAAAAAAGACAAGACTACCCCTATTAAATGAGCAGGGAGCAGCCTCATTCATCACGCTCAACTGAGGAATAGCAGACAGAGATCAACGACTGCTCAAGGCACCCTTGCTCGTAGACAAAGTCAAAGGTATTTATGATAGAATAATATCTTATTCTTATCATAAATACATTCCTAATTAGAGAAGACCCATTTCAAGTAAGTTATTCTAATCTCATTTATTTAGGATATTTACCTAATTATTCTAAGATATTTATTTACATAAATATCTTAGAATATTCTCACCCAAATTCCACCCTAGGGCCGACCACCTCTAAACTAGAGGGCCAGCCCATCTCCTCCATTTCTCCTATAAATACTCCATCTATCTCCAAAATTCAGAGAAGCTTTAACTACCCTTAAAGAGGATTTTTGCTTCCCACAAACACTCAAACACATTCTTTTAAGAATTCTAATTTTGACATCAGAGATTCTTTGGCCAAAGCCCACCCAATTCATCGTGGGCACCATAGGCTTTTTACCTTAATCTTAGGTGTTATTATTTTGCAGGTGCAGATTTGTCAATCAAGGAAAAGCGGAAATTTGCATCCACAAATTAGTGCTTTCATTGAGAGTTTTGATTTGAAGACTCGAAGAAGACTCTTGCTTTCAACTTCCTTCGTTCGTAGATCCACGACTACAATGGCAGGAAACTCAGAAACTATAACCAATTGGACCCCCTACGTTGAAGAACATAGACCAACCGATGGAGATCGCGACGTGGCTCCATGCCATTTCTCCTCGAGGCTCACCATAGCAAGGACTACACCTTTGCCGCCACAAGACACCGTGGCCATGCCAGCAGCTGTTGCTATCGTTATTGTGGCCAACGGGGCAACCTCCGCTCATCGCGATGAAAGCCTAGGGTAGGAAGCCCATGGTGCAAGTAACCAGCAACCGCAGGTTCAGGCAATTGCTTGCCCTCTCCAGTAGCCTTTGGCGCCTACCACTTTCACTTGGATGCGAGTGACCCAGACTGAGGCAGCCCAAGCCACGCCAACCGAGGTAGCCCAACGCCCGACCTGCTCCCGTAACCCTCCAAAAGGTCCAACATGGTCCCAGACCAGTTCAACCAACCCAGATCAAGATCCCAAGGCTGACGGTTGAACTAAAGGTATTTTCACCACCACCTTATTACAGATTTGACCTATCATGGCTCAAGCTTTACACATGGAGTCTATTACACTTCCACAACTCAAGCAGATGTTTACCATCCTAGCTCTTGCACTCCAAATAACGAACAACACATATCCCGATAGGTCGTCGAACTCACAAGCGCCATCGAGCAACAGACTACCTTAGTGAGTCAGCTCTTGTAGCATACCCCAGATGTGGTGTCCCGAAGCAGGACCAGGGTAGACGATGACGTTTCTCTTTAACAGCGTCTCGACAAGCAGCCCATCGACCAGCCATGAACTAAGTGTTCTGGCAATGTACACTTCCATCTGGGCCCCTGAGATAGCGTAGACTCTCATCTTAACGAGCGAAGAAGCATTCACTCTCGGTTAGGCCCCCGAACGAGTATACATTCACGGTTGGGGCCACACTCCGATAATTAACATGGACAACCTTCCAAGCGGAGTGTTTATACTCGGCTAGGCCCCCAAAGAGCATCATCTACCTCACATCGGAGTAGGCAGCACGACGGATGAGGAGAAGCAACCTCACAATCCGACTCAAGTTCAACTTGCAGCTTACAAGAAATTAGCTTGCCTACCAAGAACGTACTACATGCACAGCAGCCGCGACATAGACGAGTCGAGTGTAGGGAAGAGCAGCCAAAACCATTAGGTCATAACTGGGGGCAGTTGGAAGCCTTGTTACCTCGACAGAAATAAATTCAAAAAGAAGTAGAGAGGCTCTTGATTGAGCGATTATGCAAATTCTAGCGCATCGAGACCACATATTCGCAGGGACATGGCATACATGGGCATATCACCTTTCACGGATGAGATCGAGCAGACGGAACCTCCACGTAAGTTCAGTACGCTACATTTCACCCTATTCAAGGGAGATGGAGACCCGGAAAGACACTTGAAGCACTACCACAACGCGATGATCATCTACAGGGCTAACAAAGCTTTAATATGCAAGATTTCACCATTACTTTGCAGGGTGAGCCACAAGATTGGTTCTATATCCTGCCTCCATAGTCCATCAGGAGTTTCGATGAGCTTTTTGTAGTTCTCACCAATGAGTATTCATCATACCACTCAATAAAAAAGAAGTCTAATTATCTCTTCAACATTAAGCAGAATCCAAATGAGTTACTCCATGATTATGTCAACAGGGTCAAAACGGATAAGGCGAAGATAGTCGGTTGCAACGACTTGATCGCCAATGTAACCTTCCAAAAAGGACTCCCAGCAGATCATCCTTTATTCGGAGAATTGATCATGAAATAAGACTTGACTCTAACAGACTTGTTTGATTTAGCAGAGAAGCATGCGCTTTGGGATGAAGCCCGACGAGTAAATAAGGCACCTGAATAGCCTCAGAATAAGCCAGACATCCCAGAAGAAAGTGGACAAGAAGCAGTCCAATGACCAAGGCAGGCAGAGGGCCATGTAAAAAGACTAGTGCCCAACAAGGGGAGGTCAAGCCACCAAGAACTATTCTAAGTTCTTACTCCTGATTAACTAGATCCTCCGTGACTTCAAGAGTGAGCCTTGGTTCAAGCTGCCAAGATCACCCAAATGAGACACCTCCAAGCTAGATCACACCAAGTTTTGCGTGTTCCACCGAGGTCTTTGTCATGTAACCGACACTTGCTATACCTGGAAGGACTATCTAGAGAAGCTAGTGAAATGAGGTAAATACGACAGATACCTAGACAAGCTAGCTTCACATCTTAGGAGGAATGCAAACATAGACGAGAAGCCGCCTGCCAAGACCATAAAAATCAACGGCATCTTCTTTGAGTCCGAATACTTGAGGGCCCAAACAACTCCAAGAAGAGGAAGATCCAGCAGGCTATAACAATCTCTTAGGATCAGGCAGTCGACGTCAAACATGGGCCCATCGTTGGTTTCACTGAGCAGGATGCTGATGGAGTTGACTTCCCATACGATGATGCTCTGGTAGTATCCATTCAACTAGTACACGATATAGTCGATAAAGTGATGGTGGACAACGGTAGCGCAATAAATCTACTTCATCTATTCGTCATTTAGAAGATGTGCCTGGAAAGCACGATAATATGCCCAGTATAGGTACTTATCGGATTTAACGGATACACCTTAACTGCTATTGGCAACATAACACTCAGTGTGAGAACACTACCAGTAGTCTTGAAGCATACGTTCATTATAGTCAGCGACCTGTTTCTTTATAACGGGATTCTTCGAAGGCCTTGGTTAGTGAAATTGGGCATTAGAACCTTCATCGAGTACTAGAAAACCGATTCAGTATCCCGAAATAAGGAGTCGGAGAGATCAAGTCTGACCAGGCTGCATCCTGATGATGCACGGTGCAAATGTTAAAAGAGTCAAAGAAGAAGTCCTTCACCCTTGTGCAAACTACCGAGGTTAAGAATGACAAGCTTACTACCAAATAACAACTACAACAGGCGGATCAAGATGATGGCATTCAGGAGGACATGCCGACAAAGGAAAAAAGATGAAAGCTAGAAGAGGATGTTGAATACATCATTCTTGATCCTGAGCAACCAGTGAAGACGGCTAGAATCAGTTCATGACAGAGCCCAAAGGAAAAAAAAGAGTTCATATCCTTTCTTAAGGAAAACCGTGATGTTTTCACTTGGTCACCTTCTAACATGCCCGTCATCGATCCGAAGATAGCCTGCCACAAGCTACATGTCGATCTTGTTGCTAAACCAGTGATCCAGAAAAGAAGACACTTTGCTCTAGAACGAGTACTTATCATTAAGGTAGAGATAGACAAGCTACTGAAGGTTGGATTCATCGAGGAAGTGGCGCATTCAGCATGGTTAACCAACGTCGTGCTGGTAATGAAGAAAAAGAATGGCAAGTTGAGAGTATGCGTAGACTACACGAACCTCAACAAGGCTTGCCCAAAAGATTCACTCCCTGACCCCCGAATTGACCTACTGGTGAACTCAATTACAGGGAACCAGCTGCTCAGCTTTTTGGACGCATATTTCGGCTACAATCAGATTGCCATGTTTGAGCCTAACAAAGATAAAACTATTTTTGTGATTGAGCGAGGCACCTACTGCTACAAGGTTATGCCTTTTGGCCTCAAAAACGTAGGAGCTACCTATCAAATGTTAGTAAAAATGATGTTTAAGAAGCATATTGGGGGTTACCATAGAGGTCTATGTCGACGACATCATGGTAAAAGGAAAGTAACGGTCATACCACCTCAGAAACTTGGCAGAGACATTCAGTATCCTTAGCCAAATGCATATTTGGAGTTTCCTCAGGCTAATTCTTAGGGTACCTCGTAACCCAATGAGGAATCGAGGCACATCCCAAGCAGATCAAAGCAATCTTAGAGATAAAATGCCCAACCACTTTGAAGAAGATCCAAAGTCTGACCAGATGAGCAGCTGCGCTCAACCGTTTCCTTTAGTGCTCAATTGATCGATGCGAGCCCTTTTACAAGGCCATCAATAAGGCGCAAAGAAACAAGTGGGACGACGAGTGCAAGAAAGCATTTCAAGACTTGAAGAGATATTTGACATCCCTTCTGTTACTATCCAAGCTGGAAGCAGCCGAGGAATTATACATTTACTTGGCAGTCGCAGATGTAGTAGTAAGCTCTACCCTTATACGAGAAGAGCTAAAGGCCCAACTACCAGTATTCTACACTTCTAAAGCTCTCCTCAATGTGAAAACAAGATACCCGAGGATCGAAAAGCTAATTTTGGCACTACTTGTTGCAGTTCGAAAACTCAGACCATACTTTCAAGTGCATACGATTGTCATTTTGACTTAGTATCCCCTACGATATATCTTATATGGTATAAACCCTTCTTAACGAGTGATGAAGTTGGTGTTGGAACTTGGCCAATACGGCTTGGTTTACCGACCCCACACGGCTATAGAAGCTCAAGTCTTGGCATACTTCATAGCAGAGTTCACTCCCAGCCTAGAAGACGCAACATCACAGCTCAAAAGTACCACTGAAGTAGCCGAGCACGCCCTGGCCGCACCAACCCTTTCTGACAAAGACTTTTGGCGCTTACACGTTGACGGTTCATCCAACTACAAGGGCTCTAGAGCAGGTTTGGTTCTCATCAACCCAGACGGATCAATGCTCAAGCAAGCAATCACTCTAGGCTTTAAAACATCAAACAACGAAGCAGCGTATGAGGCCATATTGGCAGGCTTCTTAATGGCACAAGATCTGGCACTCAAGAAACTCGCAATCTATTCCGATTCTCAACTCATCACTAGCCAGACTATCGGGCAGTATACAGCAAAGCATCCAAGGATTGTGCTATACCTCACGAAAGTACGAAATCAGCTTAAGGCGTTTTAAACTTACACCCTCACACATGTGTCATGGGCAAACAACGCTCATGCAGACGCCCTAGTAGCCTTAGGCTCCACTTTGGACTACCAGTTTAAACGTTCCATCTTGATCGAGTATTTAGGAAAGTCGAGTATAAAAGAAGAACCAGCAACCAATGTGTTACAAGTCAATACAACCTCAAGCTAGCAAGATCTCATCATTGACTACCTAGTCAATGTGACACTCCCTGCAGAAAGATTGGAAGCTAGAAAGCTTCAAATAAATGTTGTACGCTACTATATGTAGAACGATATTCTCGTCCGAATGTCCTTTGTAGGCCCACATCTTTGTTACTTAGCGCCTCTTGACAACTTAAAAGTTCTGAATTCGATCCACGAAAATTTTTATGGAAACCACTCAAGAGGTCAATCCTTAGCATAGAAGGTCTTCAACGCTGGCTATTATTGGCCCACCGTGCATCAAGAGGCTAAGGAATTTGTTCAAAAATGTGACAGCTACCAAAGCTTCAAGTCTCTACTCACACCACTTATCAACGTGCTCCACCCACAGACAAGCCCATGACCATTCATGCAGTGGGTAATCAACTTGATAGGGCCTATGTCGTTCATTACTAGGGGCAGGGGCCTAATGATCATGAATACCGACTGCTTCACCAAGTGGGTAGAAGCTGAGCCCATAACCACCAATACTTAATTAGACATAATGCGCTTCATATAGAGGAACATCATATGTTGGTTCAGCATCCCTCAATCTATCGTCACCGACAACAGCCTGCAATTCGTAGGCAAAAACTTGGAGAAGTTCTTCTAGAAATATGGCATCAAGCAGCACATGTATACGCCTAGATATCCCTAAGAAAACGGGCAAGTGGAGACGTCCAACAAAACAATCCTGGACTGCCTCAAGAAATCCCTCACATCCAAACAGGGAAAGTGACCAAACGAACTTCCTGGTGTCCTATGGGTGTATCACACGACCAAACGACGAGCAACTGTCATTTCTCATTGGCATTCGGTTCAGAAGCAATCATCCCTCCTAATGTCATTTTCCAAGCATCAACACCATACTGTCAACTTTGGAGCATAATAGAAATGAGATAGCCACAAATCTAGATCTGACAGAGGAGGAACGCAAAAAGGTTAACACCCGCATTACAGCCTACTAGCAGTACCTCATCTCCAGCTACAACAAAATGGCGAAGATCTGGCAATTTTAGCCTAGAGATATGGTCCTAAGAAAAACATTCATCATTGCCCAAAGAGAAGGCTTAAAAAATATGAATCTTATTTATGAAGTTCCATACAAAGTCAGCAGAGTAAGTAGCAATGGTAGTTACACCATCACAACCATGAACGACACAAAGATTGACAAGTAGTGGAATGCCTACAACCTACGGAAGTACTACACATGACCTCCCACTTCTCCCTGAGCTCTTCTCAGACTAAATAAAGCTCGAAGACTCAAACAGCTCGACGAGCCCTACCTCGAAAGATGATGACTATTCAATTGTTATGCAATTTCTACCTTTCAGCTAAGTTCGATATCTTTCATCTCATTTTTCAATGAAGATTTCTGAAGTTATTCATCACTTGGCTCGATCGCGTATTTGCAACAACTATCTACTCCTTCTCTTATTGATGATCGTGCCTAATCAAGAACTTATCATAGGAATTACGCCCCCCAGGGACCAACCTTGCTCCCCATTGGGAGAGGGTAAACTACGCACTCCGAATATCCAGTCGTAGATGGATCAGGCTACCCTGGTGTAACTAAAACACGATGGCCTACACCGGCATCCCTAGAAGTAGCCATAATGATCTTTTTCAAGGCTTAGCTGGATTTGAAGGATTTAGGCATTTAGCTTGATCCACGGAGACCCGAGCCTCAGAGACGGAGGAGGCACGCTGCGCAACTCGCCCTTTGGACGGCTACCCACGAAGATGGTAACCCCGGCTGAGCATTATGTATGTGACCAACTAGCGATCTTCGTGTTACAGAATAGTATTGCATCTACCCATTAGAAGAACATCCCTTTTGAGCATCTGTGATATGACTAGCTAGCATTCACAGTTGAGCATCCCTGGTGTAATACATAGGTGATCTCTGCGAGGATACGAAATTCTAGCTCCGGCTACATGCATGGGTGCACGCGGTTGAGCATGTTGATGTGACTAGCTAGCATAAGTAACTGAGCATCTTATATGTGACCAACTAGCGATCTCTGCGTATCCCTGGAAACATAAAGCTGCTGCAAATTCAACAAATAGCCCACAGATTCTGGAAGATCCCTGGGAACCTAAAGCCGCTGCCAATTCAATGAGCAGCCTATAACATCTGGAAATACCTGGGAACTTAAAACTGCTACCAACTCAATGAGCAACCTACGGTACACCTTTCGAGCAGTTAGCCGCATAAACCTATACAACCGCACAATCTTGTGAAATGTTAACAAGTTAATGTGAACATGCACTGCTTAGCGCAGAACAACCTATTGGGTTTACACTGATTCCTAAAGTGTTGTGTTACTTGCTATGCAGCCTGCATAATTAGTTATATAAAGTGCAAAGTTTTTTTCAAACCACTGCCCACGAAATTTCATAGAACCACGCACTTTTGATGCGAAAGGTTAGCAAACTTCGTGTCCCAGCAATTTTATTATGTTATGATGCAGGCCACACAACTTAAAGGATTAGAGAAAAGACAACCAGCTAAGCAGGCTATGGTCAGGGGCAACAACATGAGATAAAGCTCATCAGTTCAACACCCTAGAAGATAAAAGTTAACAATCGAGCAGTCATGCAGACTCGTCTGCTTCTGTAAGTAAGGCGCTAGGCTGCTAACTCTCTGGTTAACAGCTTTGTAGAGGTCCTAAGCCTAGATCGACAGTCACATAGGTCAGGCAAGTCTATTTACTTATTAAAAAGCAGCACGTTTCACTAACAACCTTATGATTAAAGATCTAGTGGACCACCGATACGAATATACAACTATGGAGTTTATTCGGCCCGGTAAGTTAGAAGTTTCAAAAGACGCCTCAAGCAAGGGAAGATTCTTACTCGACAAGCCGAAGTTTGCGCCTCAAGTAAAGCGAAGAAAAACAGTTTATTAATTTCTAGCAAATTGGTAAACTAGCACGAAGGCCAGCAGAGTTCAAGCAATGGAAAAAGCAAACCAAGAAAAGAAAAGAAAGTAAATCCTACAGTCTATCTAAAAAGACTACTCATCAGTAGCTTGGACATCTTCAGCAGCTGCATCGCTCCCACTAACATCAACCTCCCGCGCTTTATCTATAGCTGTCCTATCCTGGGCAGTATTGTCATCAGCTGCCTCTACCTGGGTGGCACCACATTCGGTTGCACTTACCTGGGTAACTTGATCTTCAGCTGCTCTACCAATGACGCTCTCTCAAATGAAAACTTAAGAAGATCCTTAAAAGAAATAGCAAAAAGCTCAAGGTCCTTATCAGAAAAGGTGTAATCAGACGACGTGACAAAGAAATGATTAATATAGCCAAGCTTGTAAAAGTCAGCTTAACCTTGGGTAAGGACAACCTCACGACTAGACTTCTCGCTCATCAGCTGCTTATTCTCCTCCATCAGGTTAGTACAAGCAGTCTACAACTTATCTAGTTCATTCTTTAGGTTCTCATTAGAGGACAACGCTCCATGTAGCTCCACCTCCTTAGACTTAAGTCTACTGGTAACTTTCTTGAGTTGAACAACATCATTATGCATGGCGAGTGGCTCTACATCCTTGGCATCATGGGCAGACAGAAATTTTGAAATGGCACGCTCAAGGTCCTGCGCTAGCAACACTTGGACTTCAATCTCATTCTCTGCAATGCCATACTTTCTTCAGATCACGTCAAGCTAAGCCTTCAAGTCACTGATCTCTTGGCGAGCGATCTCAAGCTTCCGAGCAATGGGGGCAGAAACATCAATTCCCTTCAAAAAGGCAAGTCTAGATTCCAACTCTTTAATTTTATCAGCAGCCAAGTAAGCATCTGCTACAATGGCTGCCGTTACCTCTCTAGCAGCCTTGGCGTTATCCTGCTCCATACGAGTATACTCGGCTACTAAGATCACATATTTATGCATTATAGCAAGCATAAAACCCCTTCGCGATTAAGCTTCACGCCTCACAAAGAAACTGGAGTCGACAACTTTGTTCATGCCATCAACAAACTTGGCATATACCTCTATGTCCTCAAGCAGATCAAGCTTCAACAACGTATGGATCTTGAAAAACTCCCATAAAGTTGGTTTGGCAAGCTGATCACGGCTGCTCATGCAGGCAGACGCTTAATTCTTAACAAGAATGGCCAGCTATGACACAGTCTTAGCTATGGAATCACCATCCTCACTCTTTACCGCTGCACGCACCTCCAGAATCGGATCGAACTTAGGCACAGAAGGCTACCTCGGAATAAAATCAGGCATAGAGGGTACGACAGAACTCCTCCGATGTGTAATCCTGTCAGTAACTGTTCTAATAACCCTCAGAGCAGCAAGTTTCACAAGCTCAGATCCAGCAACCTATTTCTTTTTTTTAGAAAAAGTCAAGTTAATAACGAGCCTCCAAGCAGTGGACGAACCCCCGTGAACAACAGAGGAGGTCTTCAGCTTTTTCTCCACCGATGGCTCTCGACCAGGCGATGAAGATCTATTTCTCTCCCCTTCATTTGCAGCAGGCTCTACAATGGCGATCAGACAAGCAAACGCCTAACCCTTGATCCTCCTAATCTCTTCTAATGAGGGCAATTCACCTTTCTCCCTACGAAAAGGACCAAGCAGCCAACGCCATTCACGATATTCAGCAAGGATCCCCAAAGTGATGTGCACATTTTTCATGTCTGGAGAAGTCTTGGGAGTTGAACCAAATTTTGAATCTACATAAACAGGGGAGGAAAAATCAGAAGGCAACTCAGCAAAAGTGTAAAGCAGCTTAGAGACTAAGCAGCTTACTTACCATCGATGAAGGCAATCGGAATGCACAGCCTAGGCGATGAGTCGGATTCCCACTCTCCACTTATCTCAATGGTCTCCCTAGACCAATCATGATCTCATTTGCTCGAGTGATTGAAGAGCCTATAACGGGTCCTCAGCTGCCCAACACCATTGATGTAACCTATGTAAAAGGAGTACAAAAAACTTGTTGGTAGTCAAGTATAAGTAAAAGAACCTGCTGAAGTAGTGGAACCCCATCATCACGCAGACCACGTTCGAAGAGCACTGAGCGTGAGCACACTTCATGGAGTAGATCACCTGTTGGAAGAATCGAGGTATAGGAAAGGTGAACCTCAACACAAAGTAGTAAGGGTGAAACTTAATAGCTCTCCTAGAACCACACAGCCCACGACTGTAACCATCCTTGGCCCGCTTCACGCTAACCCCAAACAGAATTACGTGCTTAAACATCTCGAGGAAGTACCTAAACTGCTCATCGAAACCTACCTTGACATGAGCAGCCCTGAAGTAGCCTAGCTTACCTACAATGATGCAAGGAAAAATTATTAAAAGGCTGCTCGAAGAAGAAACCAAAAAAAAACAAATGCATGGACCAGCGCACCAGGCCGCAGCCCAGCTGGCTGCCCCATGGACCCAGCACGTCATGCCTTTCTCTCTTGGCCCAATAGGCAGGAGGCATGCCATCTTTTATCACCCTCGGCTTAAATGGCTTTGCGGCCCAATTCACCTGGAGGGGGCTAGTACCCCCGCGCCTCCTTCTGTCTGTCTCTCTCTCTCTCTCTCTCTCTCTCTCTCTCTCTCTCTCTCTCTCTCTCTCTCTCGTATCTTTCAATAGTACATGGGCCTGAGCACAGTAACCTAAGACCCAAGCAAAGCAACACACAGGCCCAAGCCCAGCACCGACCTTCCTCCTTCTCGCCTAGCCCAACATGCCGAGCTGACTCATCGCGCAAGCCCTAGCGGTGAGCCAAGCCGACCCAACTGCTACGGCAGCAGCAACATCACAGCCGCCCAAGGCTGCACTTTTTATCACTTTCTCGACCCCCGTCGATCCAAAATTTGAGCCCTGAGGCTTTGAAAAATCAATAAGAAAGAGAAAATTAATTTTTTTCTTACCTTGGAAACGAAAAGCAACTAAACACAATTCTTTGTACCGGCAAGCGAAAAAGATTGCTAAGGGAGGGCGAACAAATATCTTCTGGCTTTCTTTCTTTCTTGTGGGGTTTTAATTGTACTCCAAATTTATTTAACTCCCTGCTTGATGCAGACTTAAATAGGTTTTGGTGGCAATTACATTCCTTTTCCTAGAAGAATTTAAATTCCAAATTAAAGATGGAATCTACATCAAATTGGGACACAAACTCCATTACAGCTTTGGATTCCTACACCTCCTGCACTTTCTTGCGAGCAGCCCAGTAGATGTGGGGACATTTGTGGAGCCAAAATAATCCCAAAAATCATGGAGCTGACACGTGAATTATTTCCCAAGAAAGACAAGACTGTCCCTATTAAATGAGGACAGAGCAACCTCATTCACTACATGCAGCTAAGGTAGAGCAGGCAGAGATCAATGACTGCTCAAGGCACTCCTGCGCATAGGAAAAGTCAAAGATATTTATAATAGAATAATCCCTTATTCTTATCATAAATACATTCCTAATCAGATAAGACCTCTTTCAAGTAAGTTATCATAATCCCACTTATTTAGGATATTTACCTAATTATTCTAAGATATTTATTTACACAATTGTCTTAGAATATTCTCACCCAAATTCCACCCTAGGGTCGTCCACCTCTAAACCCTAGAAGGCCGGCCCATCTCCTCCAATTCTCCTATAAATACTCTATTTATCTCCAAAATTCAAAAAAGCTTCAGTCATCCCTAAAGAGGCTTTTTGCTTCCTACAAACACTCAAACACATTCTTTTCAGAATTCTAATTTTGGCATCGGAGATTCTTCGGCCAAAGCCCCCCATTCATTGTGGGTGCGTGAGGCTTTTGGTCTTAATCTTAGGTGTTATTATTTTGCAGGTGTAGATTCGTCAATCTAGGAAAGATGGAAATTTGCATCCTCATATGTCATTTAGTTTACAAAATTTTATCTACATATTTAGTCTTCCTAGCGTTACTCATAATTTAATTAAATGAATTCACAATACGCAAACCTCTCTATAAATTACCAACTAATCAAAGTTAAGCTATATTACAATTTACATGTAATTTCCTTCGTGTATCAGCAGCCTACAAGAGGAAAGGCGGGTCTCTGGCGGCTTAATTTCCATTAGAATATAATAGAGATGCTTCATAGATTTGTATATTGACCCAATTAGTCGTATAAGTTCCAGAAAGTTTGGACAAATATATAGTAGAGGGGTGAATCCATGCAACTTTCTTTCATTCTTTGACCACGAAGAGAAGGTGGATGCCGATTTGCTAGTGCCAAAGTCTCAACTATTACCGGTATTTTACATCCTCATTATAGCGTCTTATGCTAATAATATAAAGATACATGTAATTTTTTATCTACATAATATAATAAGATCCATTTTAATACGAGACGTGTTGATATATAATTGTGTACTAGTATCATTTAAGTTACTCTTCGTTTCCGCTATCTCATATGCTAGCATTATATTACATTATTGCATGAATAATGACCTTTTATTTTAATTGGAAATTTGACCGTGTGTGAGTTGTGACTTTGGATTCCCATATCTCGACCCTTCCATGCCAAACCTAAACACACAAAACTGAGAGAATGATGGCATGGGAATAATGCAGAGCGCGGATCATCATGTCAGCTGTCCCATGTCCTTTGAATTTTAATCCAAAGCACTTGTAATTAGTAGTAATTAGTCAACGCAGCAGTTCCAAGTCGGCGGAGTTGTTTAAAGTAAACGTGGGGTTTCCACTTATAATTTTCTAAAGCCAAAAGCCATTTTGATATCTCAATTCAAGTACTTTTATTATTTGTTTTTGAATTAAAACATTTGAGTTGAATAATTAACGTGAGATTTTTATTGTAATATTTGGTTACTTACTGTAGGTTCCCGCTCTTTTCAAGTCGCCACATTAACAGCTAAAACCAAGTAATCATACTTTCAATAAATAAGATGGTGCCTTGTTTATAATGTGATTATACGATTATTTATCTTTATCTCTATCCTCATGCGATAACTTACCACGTCATAAGAAATATAGACAGAAACCAAACGGAGGCATGAGGCCTAAGAGATGAAAATTTAAGAAGGCCTTCTTAATATGAGTATTTATAAAATCATTTTTTAAATTTCATTGAAAAAATTGTTCTTCTTGCTTTTGGAAAAATCATTATTCCCTTCTCTCAAACAAAAATACGAAGAAAAGAGAGTGTCATATGAAGAAAAGGCTGGAGGCGTGATTTGGGTTTTTTATTTTATTTTTTATTTTTTTAATATTAAGAGTATCTCCACATGTTAGTGGAATACAAGAATAAAGGCATGTAAGTAGCCTTTACTTTGAATAGGCAAGGGCAAGCAATGACAAGTACTATTCACAAATGTTTTTTTTTTTCTTTTTTGAATCTTTTATGCTTTGTTGGCCTTATCTAGTAGAATTACAAACCAAATTAACAATCCCACTATAGTATCTACTATAAGCAAAACACAAGCCGTAATCACCGTCTTCTTCCAAACTTCGAAAAGAAGTAATTTTGACCATGGACTTAAGCATGAAGTGTTGACAAATTAGACTTTGGGCATGAATTAGCAATGAAGATCGGAAACAATGGTCAACTTTGGGCATTGTCTAGATGTCCCACATCCACCTTCAGCACCTAAACATAGTGCTTCATTTACCTTGCACAAACCTGTCCCATTGATTACCCCTTGAAACCCACTTGCTGGTCAACATTTATGTTGTGGGACCCACTTGCTGGCGTCGTAATGACGTGGCCTTTGCCAGTGGGCTCAAGGCTTAGCAAAAATTTTTGCTCTTACCTTTCATTAACAGATGGAGATGCTCTAAAAACACTTCAATACGAAGGTGTGACCTAAGGCCTTGCTCACAAGAAAAAAAGCTTAAAATTTTTTAGGGACGAAACATGTTGCACATGTAATCCGTACAATTTATTCGGAATTGTTGGATTTCAAATGAAATTTTTTTTTATAAAATTAGAATTTCGAATCCAACTTGTACCCCAAAATAAAATAAATTTTCAATTTGATAGTGTTGGGCTTGAGTAAATTTGGGCCAAAAACCGAATATACACAAGTCTTCTATAGCCCATATAGAATTATAGTCACCATTTCAATTTTATGATAATTCTAACCAAAACTTGATGTAACAGTACTAACATACCCTTAATATTAGGGTTTCTCACAACAAAAACAAAACCTTCATGGCAATCAACAGCAATCAACCAAGAATGAAAAACTGAGAGAGATTTTGACAAAAAAACAAGAAAAAAAAACAGGGAGAGATAAAAAATTGAAGAAAATCAGGAGAAGAGAGGACCTGCAAATGGGTTTTGGAATCAAAGGGGAGCTTTTGCTTGGTGTGGATTCTTAAGGCTTTGGCATCGTCACTATATACAGGGAGGTGTCCATTTCACCACCAAAACCCGAAACCCAAAACCCTAGCAGGTTAGTTATATGTGCTAATTAATTTTTCTCTAAAACCTTTTCCTAATTTTAATATATTTACAGGTTAGTTAGATGCGCTAATTATTTTTTTTTCCCTTCAGAATATGACTCAATTCGTGACCGTGATCCATTACGGATGGAGGAGGGTTGATAGCCCATACACAGATGGTCAAGTGAAATCAATGGTAGTGTCAACCAAAGTTACTCATCAAGATCTTATACATGGTATATATAAACGTCTTTGTGTTAGCCCAAGTGAATTTAGAATCTCAGTACATTATCAATGCATGCGCAACTTAGGGATGCAAAATATGATGGAGATTGTAAACAATGACGATGTGACTAGTTGCGTATGTGAAAGTCTTTCTGCAAAACCGAACAAGATTTCGTTATATGTTACAACATATCCTCTAAATGAACCTGAAGATGAACACCCAATTGCATGCAGTTCTCCATCACCAACAATGGCAATTCAAGAGAATGATGACATTTTAGGTGATGAACAACCAAGTCAATTTCTTCAAGACAATGCCCAGGTTAGTGAGACTTCAATATATGTGAGTTTTGAGTTTACTGATGACTATCATGATTGTCAAATCCCAACCCGGGCCCCCACCACATCCCGAGCTCGACTCTGCTATAGCACGATATTGTTAGCTTTGGGCCCCTACCACGCCCTCACAATATTGCCGTAGCACGATATTATTGTCCGCTGGGAACTCACACATGAACTTCCCAATGGGTCACCCATCATAGGATTGCTCTCAGGCGAACTCGCTTAACTTCGGAGTTCCTACAGAATCCGAAGCCAGTGAGCTTCCAAAATGCCTCGTGCTAGGTAGAGATGGGAATATACATGTAAGGCTTGCAAGATCCACTCCCCTGGGCGATGTGGGATGTTACAATCCACCCCCCTTAGGGGCCCGACGTCTTAGTCGGCACACTTCCGGCCAGGGATTGGCTCTGATACCAAATTGTCACATCCCGGGCTCGACTCTGCCGTAGCACGATATTGTCCGCTTTGGGCCCTGACCACGCCCTCATGGTTTTGTTTCTGGGAACTCACACGAGAACTTCCCAGTGGGTCACCCATCATGGGATTTCTCTCGCGCAAACTCGCTTACTTCGGAGTTCCTACGAAATCCTAAGCCAGTGAGCTGCCAAAAGGCCTCATGCTAGGTAGAGATGGGAATATACATATAAGGCTTACAAGATCCACTCCTCTGGGCGATGTGGGATGTTACAATGATAGTACCCATTTTGATAATGTGCAGTCTAACGATGCTAATGTCAATCTATCGTCGTCTCGTCGTAATAAACGTAAGAGCATACAAGGCTATGCTAATATTGCAGATTTGAATATAGATGGAGATATTATGGTCGGACAATTGAACTCGAGTAAGAAAGAGTTGCAAAAACAATTAGCTATGATTGCAATGAGGAAGAATTATGAGTTTAAAGAGGAAAGATCAACTAAGGATCGTTTGGAAATTAGATGTGTGGATGATAATTGCAAGTGGTGACTTCGTGCAACCAAATTACAAGTGTCAGAATTTTTTGAATTAAGAAAATTTGAAACTAATCATTATGTTCATTAGATGTTGTTCAGCGTGATCATCGGCAAGCAAGTAGTTCTGTTGTTGGCCAATTTATAAAGTCAAAGTATAAGGGGCATCACGTGCATATAGACCTAAAGACATCATTGAGGATACAAGTTGGGGTTAATATGAGCTACAAGAAAGCTTGGAGAGCAAGAGAGCATGCATTTGACATGATCTGAGGATCGCCAGAGGAATCTTTTGCCGCACTTCCTGCCTATTTTGCCATGTTAGAAAGTAAAAATCCTAGGACAGTAACACATATAGAAATGGATGACAATAATCACTTTTTATACTTTTTCATGGCAATGGGAGCCTCTATAAGGGGATTTCGTGGTTCTATGAGGCATGTGGTAGCAGTTGATGAGAGTTTTCTAAAGGGTAAATATCTTGGCACCTTATTTGTCGTTGTATGCCATGATGGACAAAATCAAATATATCATTTGGCATTTGGTGTGGGTGACTCAGAAAATGACGCTTCATGGACATGGTTTCTTACAAAATTGAGAAGTGCCATAGGAGAGGTAACAAACTTGGTGTTTGTATCTAATCGACATGAAAGTATTGGTAAAGCTGTGCAAACTGTGTTTCCAGAGGCATGTCATGGAGCTTGTATGTATCATGTAGCTGGCAACATGAGGAATAAATTCGGTGATGATGAAATGATGTTTAAGTTATATTCCACTGCAGTAAAAGCATACCTTGTGTCAGAGTTTAATATTGTTATGATTGATATTTGGGCAATCAAAGATGGAAAAGTAGGAAAACATCTTCAAGAAATTGGGTATCATGGATGGGCTCATGCACATTTCAATGGAAAACAATACAACATGATGACAACCAACATTGCCAAATCCATGAATGCAAATCTAAAGGATGCTCAAAAGTTTCCTATCACTACTCTAGCGGATCATCTTAGAGGTATACTCCAAGAGTGGTTCAACGAACGTCGGAACACAACAAGTTCATGGAATTCGACCTTGACAAAGTGGGCAGAGGAAAAAGTGCACAAGAATCAAAATAGAGACTTACGTATGTCGGTATGTATGATTTTTTTACATTTTTATCCACTCTCACATTCCTAATGCACACTGGACACCTAAATCCACATAGAGTCCATACCAAGAATAGACAAAGAAAAAAAATAAAGAACCGACACCCTTCCATACTTGTAGTGTTGACAAAGATTTTATCATTTAGGTACAATAGTAGCTCTGTTTTTTTTTTTTTTTCCAAAAGTACTTCTTCGTAGTCAAAGGTTGAGGCCTCTGTCGAAGAAAAACTTTCCAAACTTGTTCTCCAAATTTTTTGAATAAGACCAACATTTTGTTCTTATAAGGATCACGATAATCACCTATTATTTTAAATAGAAATCTAAAAGCCAAAAGCTACGAGCTAAAATCTAAAAGCTAAAAGCTAAAAGCATATCTTAACTCTTTATTTAATCAGTTGTGGCCAGGAAGCATGTAATATTTCGTGGTTGAGTGAGCTGGATGATGGCCAAATCTATGTGGTTAGTGCACATATTTTGTTAACCAAAAACATAGTTAAAATGTTTCAAACAAATAAACAGGTTGATAAAAGAATATGATAATTATGATTAATTGGTCTCTTGTTGTTGGTTGTCACTTGTCAGATTAGAAGATTTGCAATTTGCAAATAATTTGACGTATTCTAATAAGTTTTTAAGTCCCTAATTTTTCCCATTGGTGTTTCTTCAAGGTATTGTGTGCAAGGTTCTAAAAGTCGCTAGGCGCTAGTTGGGCGGCAGGCTGGGGCCTAGCGCCTAGGCAGCTAGGCGGGGCCTAGGCGGGCACCTAGGCGGACTAGGCAGATTTAAGTAAATCTATCATATTTTAGGTAAATAAGTGTCTGCTTCTACTTGAAATATATATAATTTCATCATAAACTACAAAATAAAATGCATATATATCATGAAGTATTGGAACATAATGAAAACATGTGAAATAAGGATATAATGTTTGTTCATTCAAGTATGCAACAAGTCTCTTACAAGTTATTGGAAAAAAAACAAAATGCAAAATGAAAGTTATGTATTTTCTGTCTAAGTGAGTTGCAACCTAGGCGAGTGCCTAGGTGGGCTAGGCGGGTGCCTAGGTGGTCTAGGCGGTGGGCTGGGGCCTAGGCATTAATCGGGGCGGTGGGCTGGGGCCTAGCGCCTAGGCGAGGATTTTTAGAACAGTGATTGTGTGTGCATTTTTTAATTTTTTTTTCTTCGCATGGTTGACAACTATGCAGGTATCTTCCATTAATCACTATGCATTGCAAGTACATGAGCCAGACTTATATCATATGGTTGATCTAAATGCCAAGTCATGCATGTGTAAAAGGTTTGATCTCGACCAACTTCCATGTGTCCATGCAACTGTTGCATGTCGAATTCGCAACACGTCGGTGTACACTATGTGCTCCAAATTCTACACAGCCAATGCAATTGTGCTAGCGTATGTGGAGCCCATTTGGCCGATTGGAAACAAGAGTGAATGGAGTGTGCCAGAAGAGGTGCAGAATGGAGTTGTGTTACCTCCAATCAGACAAGTTGTATCTGGAAGACGCAAGATAAACAGAATCCCATCTCAGGGGGAGGAAAGGATAGTGAAGAAGCAGTCGCTGTGGTGGGACATGCCACAATCGCCAAACTTGCAAGAATCCAATTAGACTCCATTCCAGCACATGATGTGAATGTTTTTCTTTGGAATTAATTACATTATTATATTTTCTATTATTCGGGATTTATCACATTATTGACTTTTATATTTTCAATCACCAGTTTAGCAGAAAAACCTCACACATATTTTAGCTTACAAGGGTTTTTGCTCCTCTATTTTTAGATTCAAATTTTGCTTCGGAAATTCAGTTCCTGATTAATTTTTATGTTTAGTTTACTGGGTTATCTTCAATTTTCACATTCTTTGATTACATTTGAATATCTATATTTACTATATATATTGATTATAAAAATATATATAAATAAATAAATAAAAGAGTGTAGGAAATGGAGGGGTTCGAGAGTAGGGGTATTGGACAGTATTGAAGAGGCTACCTTTTTTATGCTTCAAGATCTCAACTAATTGTTGTGTTTTTCATGATTAAGAGCAATGAGGAATTTTTTTGTCATTAAGGGTATATTAGTATTTATACATCAAATTTTAGTTAGAATTATCATAAAATTAAAATAATAGCTATAATTAGACCTGGCAAACGGGTCGTGTAATTCGTGTTCGTGTCGTTTTCGTGTAACACCTGTTATCTTAACGGGTCGTGTCGTGTCACACCTGTTATCTTAACGGGTCCTTAACAGGTCGGGTCACTTTACCCAACGGGTAAAATGACCAGACCCGTTATGACCCATTAAGAAAAATATTTTTTTTTCCTTAAATTTGCACATACCACACATTGTCACATAAATATTACTTCAAAATATTAAAACACATTTGTCGTTTAAATACTACATCTACACTAAAAAATAAGAGTCTCATAAAAAATACATTCATACACTACTAATCTATTACAAATATTAAATGTGCAAGGATATGCAAAATGAAAGCGTTTTTGTTTTCAAGGTTGTGAAGCATTTCTCAAAAGTTTAAACCTTGCCAATGGAACTCAAAGCTTAATTAAGTATAACATAAGATTTTGTGGTATCCACTAGTGTAAATATTTTAAATTGAAGATCGAATTCATTCATTTTATTCATATAGGGTCAAGGAGTGTAGTTGTAAAAAATCATCAAAATCGGAGTTAAAATAATTGTTAAATTGTGATTTTTCGTTTATAACCGTCGAAAAAATTTGTCTCGTTACTTAATCTTTAAATGTTTGTTTTTTGCAACTTTTGGCGTATGCGATCTCGAAGCATATACAAACAAGTATGACGGTCAGATCGTTGAAACTAATTTCGTAGAATGCGTATCTCATCAAAACAATAGATTCACTAACACTTAAGAGTTTATTCTTACTTTCATTAAGTATAACATAAGATTTTGTGATATCCACCAATGTAAATATTTTAAATTGAAGATCGAATTTATTCATTGTATTCATATAGGGTCAAGGAGTGTAGCTGTAAAAAATCATCAAAATCGGAGTTAAAATAACCGTTAAATCGTGATTTTTCGTTTATAACCGTCGAAAAGTTTTGTCTCGTTACTTGATCTCTGAATGTTTGTTTTTTTTCAATTTTTGGCATATGCAATCTCGAAGTATATACAAACATGTTTGACGGTTGGATCGTTAAAACTAGTTTCGTAGAATGCGTATCCCATCAAAACAATATATTCACTAACACTTAAAGATTTTATTTATACTTTCATCAAGTATAACATAAGATTTTCACTAGTGTAAATATTTTAAATTGAATATCAAATTCAATCATTGTATTTATATAGGGTCAAGGAGTGTAGCTGTAAAAAATCATCAAAATCGGAGTTAAAATAACCGTTAAATCGTGATTTTTCGTTTATAATCGTCGATAAGTTTTGTTCCGCTACATGATCTTTGAATGTTTGTTTTTTGCAATTTTTAGCATATGCGATCTCGAAGCATATACAAGCAAATTTGACGGTTGGATCGTTGAAACTAGTTTCGTAGAATGCGTATCCCATCAAAACAATAGATTCACTAACACTTAAAGATTTTATTCATACTTTCATCAAGTATAACATAAGATTTTGTGGTATCCACTAGTGTAAATATTTTAAATTGAAGATCGAATTCATTCATTGTATTTATATAGGGTCAAGGAGTGTAGCTATAAAAAATCATCAAAATCGGAGTTAAAATAACCATTAAATCGTGATTTTTCGTTTATAACCGTCGAAAAGTTTTGTCCTGTTACTTGATCTCTGAATGTTTGTTTTTTGCAATTTTTGGCGTATGCGATCTCGAAGCATATACAAACAAGTTTGACGGTTGGATCGTTGAAACTAGTTTCGCAAAATGCATATCTCATCAAAACATTAAATTCATTAACACTTAAGAGTTTATTCATATTTTCATTAAGTATAACATAAGATTTTGTGATATCCACTAGTGTAAATATTTTAAATTGAAGATCGAATTCATTCCTTGTATTCATATAGGGTCAAGGAGTATAGCTGTAAAAAATTATCAAAATTAGAGTTAAAATAACCGTTAAATCGTGATTTTTCGTTTATAACCGTCGAAATGTTTTGTCTCGTTACTTGATATCTGAATGTTTGTTTTTTGCAATTTTTGGCGTATGCGATCTTGCAGTATATACAAACATGTTTGACGGTTGGATCGTTGAAACTAGTTTCGTAGAATGCGTATCCCATCAAAACAATAGATTCACTAACACTTAAGAGTTTATTCATACTTTCATCAAGTATAACATAAGATTTTGTGGTATCCCCTAGTGTAAATATTTTAAATTGAAGATCGAATTCATTCATTGTATTCATATAGGGTCAAGGAGTGTAGTTGTAAAAAATCATCAAAATCAGAGTTAAAATAACCGTTAAATCGTGATTTTTCATTTATAACCGTCGAAAAGTTTTGTCTCGTTATTTGATCTGTGAATGTTTGTTTTTTGTAATTTTTTGCTGATGCGATCTCGAAGTATATACAAACAAGTTTGATGGTTGGATCGTTGAGATTAGTTTCGTATAAGTCGTATCCCATGAAGTTCAATGGTGTGTGTGTATATATTTATTTATTTATTTATTAAGTAGATTTAAATCTATTTATTTTGTATGTATAATTATTATAGTTTTTAGGGGTATAAAATTTAATTTAAAATTTAATATATATATATAATATATATATATATATAAATATAACTATTATAGTTAATATTTTGGGGGTATAATTATTATAGTTTATATAATTATTATAATTATTATAGTTTTTAGGGTATAAAATTGTTAAATTAATATATATAATTATTATAGTATTTTTTAGGGTTATAAAATTATAAAATTAATATTCTGCTTCTCGTGTATCATGTTACCCACGTATACCCGAACCAACCCGTTATCTTAACAGGTGCTTATCGGGTTACCCGATAACGACCCGTTTCGTTATCGTGTCGACCCGAACCCCTGTTAATTTCGTGTCGTGTCGTGTCAGGTTATCAGTCGTGTCAGAAATTGCTAGGCGTATAATTCTATATGGATCTAAAATATGATTACTTTTCCAAATTTCTCATTCGCCTCATCGTTCTCATGGCGGATAGAGGAGGCAAACCGTAACTACCAAGAGGGTTAGGGCTCCTCTCAGGTTCGCAACTCGACTAGTCGACCCTCGCATTCGAATCGAATCCGGTGGAACGATGTGGCACGAAGCCAGGAGGTCGGAGCGGAAGGTCCACGACATGATGGACGCCGCTCGTAAACGAGCTCAAAGACGTGCCGTTTTCCTGGCCAAGCGCCGCGGCGACCCCCAGCAGTCGATCCAGGTCGTCGGCTCTCGCTGCCGCATGTGCCGCGATGACGGCCTCTACCAAGCCGCCGAGGACCAGCAAGGCCTGTAATGCTCCTTTACCTCAACTCTCCTTCTCTCAGCTTCAATTTGCATGTGTATGTATAATCACGACGTCGTTTTGTTCGAATTCAATTTCTATCAGGATTCCTTGGAACGGGAAGCAGGATTTTTTGATTGATAGGTATAAATTTCAATTCTGTTTTAGTTTTACTGTCGATTTTTCATATTGAATTTGTGAAGGATTTTAGCTTGAATTTTGTATTGGTAAATGTAAAATGCAGATTTGATGGGCGAGCTCTGCTCGATTTTATTCGAGATACGCCGCACTTGCGTGCTCAAGAAAAGTCCGAAGAAGAGGAGGAATTAGAAGAGTGTGTTAATTTTGAGTGTTATCGGGATTTAATTAAGCATCGTCGTAGAGGATGTCGGTACTTTGTTTTGATTTCTAATCATATGTATTCATTTAAATGTGTATGACATTGTAGATTACAGACCATGTTTATGTAATCGAACGGCCTTAAGTTCGTGGTTTATACATTGCTTTTCTGTATGCAATAATTATCTCTATCCGTAAGGGCATTGAAAGACGAAAATTATAAACCTCTGGTGCTCGAAATATTAATTGTGATGTGGGGTTTTAATTTAAGATTGTCACAGTTTAAGCTTCTTACGTTAACAGATACTGATGATGAGGGTTTGCTACATGTGGAACAAGAGATAGAGGCCAAGTTTACTGCCCCGTTTGCTCCTGACAGGTTTGAATTTTCTTTTACATTTATACGGCTACAGGTCTTCTCATTATTAGTGGTATGTAAGTTTAGCATACTATGATAGTTTTGCATGTGGCATCAAGTCTTGTTTTTGATGCATTTTTAGGTCTCAGGCGCAACAACCTTCTGCTGTTAAGGGTTCTTATTCGCAGGTGGGGTTCTCTTATGAAGGGAATGGAAAAGATGAGGCCCAGTTTTCGGACTCTGATGATAATGATGAAGATGATGACGAAGATGAGGATGAGGATGATTTCAACAGTGATGACAGCAGTGATGAAGGAATGGATAAAATAGCAAAAGAGTTTGGAATAAAAAGATATGGTTGGCTTGTTTACATGGATAAGAAAGCTAAGGAGGAGGAGAAACGGCAAAAAGAAGTGATCAAAGGCGATCCTGCAATTGTAAGTTCTCACAATTGTGGGTCACATGTGCTTTCTGTTCCAGTAGTCATAATCCATAATTTGAATTTGCAAAACTTTGTAGAGGAAACTAAGTCGTAAGGAAAGAAGGAAGGCTTCTCAGATAGAAAGGGAGAGAGAAAGAGAAACTGCACGGGTAACTGGAACTCGGGTGCTCCACCATGACCCGTACCGGTAAACAATGAATAATTTTATTTTCCAAAATTAGTTGACTTTTGCTCCTGTTGCCCAAGTGGTAGGATTTTTTCTTCCATATAACTTATGAAAAGATTGCACTGCAGTGAAACTAGACGAAGTCCAACATATGAAGCTTATCCTCGCCCAAGAAGGTAAAATCGTTATATCATTCGTATTCGTGTCTAAATCTTTCCACAAAAGGCCTTTGCTTGTTACCTCTTGTTATTTGTGTGTGTAGATCAAGATCTCGATCATATTCACCATCATACTCACGGAGATATCCTCGTGGACGACATTCTGATGATGGTCATCGAAGCAAACCAACAATTGCTAAAATTGAATATATTACTGAATTTGGGGGATCCGGGGACAAGGATGGATCAAAGCGTGAAGGGTTCTCTCCACCATCGTCTCCTTCCTCACAGGCCAATGTGTTAAACCGGTCGGAGCACTCGACCATTTATTCTTACAAAGATCCATTGGACACTCTTTACTCTGCTGCATCTTTTCACCCATTTTGTTACGTGAGCAAAATTTATTGGTTTAGAATAGATCAGGCTTAGGGGTATCGACCTAACTGCCAAGAGGAAGAGGGAAGGAGGCTTCATTTCTGAAGCTCATTTTGTTCCCAGATATTGTTATTCCTAATGCTTCTTCTTTCCTGCAGGCCCTCAACTGGTCTCATACTTGAGGCTCTGCATATTGATCCTGCATCCGGTGCATCCCTTGAGAAGGATAAGGGGGCTAAATTGGTGAAACCACCAGCAAGGTATCTCATGGAACCTGGATCAGAAGATCTTTTGTTTTTCTTCACATTTGAAGTTTGAGGGAACGTAATCATTGGAGGCTTTATTAATCATTGTGCTTATTATTTTCGTCTCAGCTTTTATCAGTGTGGTTTTTCTATATCCTTGTAACTATATTTTTCTCACTTTTTAAACTTTGCTTGTTTCCTTACCTCACAGTAGATCATCAGCATTAGCTAAGGTAACTAAGGGAAGTACTTCTGTTGGGCCGTTGAAGCAGCAACCAGTGGAGAAGAAAGAAACTCCTCAAGAACGACTTAAAAGGATTATGAGCAAGCAACTGAACAAACAAAGTATGTCCGATAACTTAATGCATTGCTTATGTTAAACAGCTTATTGTTATTCATTTTTGTTATCAGTGCCTGACTCATGGTATATAATATCATTTTGAACTTAATTGCTTTTTCAGTTAAGAAAGATACTGCTGCTGAAATAGCTAAAAAGCGAGAGCAGGAACGCCAGAGGCTGGAAAAACTTGCAGAAACAAGCCGATTAAGTCGATCTAGGCATCGTAGCCGCAGTAGGAGCTATAGCCGCTCTCCTCCAAGGTCGGTGATTTTTCTTTTTACATAATAAAGGGTGCTGGCTATAAGTATGAACATAAGGCTGATAATCAAATCATGTTATGATCTCTTATGGTGGGTCGAAAATCGGTGCCGCAATTATATTGCCTTGCCCATGATTGTGAAAATGTGTTAAATGCAGAAGACACCAACGTGGTAGAAGTCCGAGAAGGAAGAGTTCCCTAAGACGTTATTCCCGGTCTCATTCTAGATGTCGTTCCCGGTCTAGCTCCCGCTCTCAAACCCGTAATCGTTCACGAACTTACTCCCGCTCACCAAGGTGACCCCACTGTGTATCTTTTCCTTATGTTGCCTGGGGCCTATTGGTACTCATGGGGATTGTTACCGAGAGCGGACCACCTTACAGGGTTAGGAGCCGTTCAAGATATTGATGGAAAAAGAGTTCAGGAAGGTGAGCATGGTACTTGATGTACTTTTTTATTTGAGTTTTTCTCTGCTTCTAGTTCTAGAAGGTAGAACCGGTCAATCATACTTGAATTTCTGGGTTTGTGGGATCTCGCTGTGAGTTGTGAAATCCCAAACTTGTTTGTATATGAAATATTATATTAAATGGATTGGTATGTTTTTATGTTTCGTTCTCGAATTGGATTGGATTCATTGTATGCCGCATGAAGAAATGGATGTCAGCATCCAAATTTTGTCCGAGTTGAAGGTAAAACATGGAGTCATCAAGAATTAAACTTGGTTAAAATTTGAAAATTGACATTCATTTCTTCTTGCAACATTCGTTTGTGGGGGTTTTTCTCTCCGTTTGTGAGAGAATTTTACCAACTTCCATTTCTCACCCTTTCTACCATTTTTTCCTCCCCTTTCTTCAGTTTCTCTCTCTGATTGCTGTTTTGAGAGTCAGCCTTGGATTTCTCTTCTTTCTTTTTTTTTTTGCGTTCTTTTCATACCTTCTTCCTCGTTTTCAGCCCCTTTCCCTCAACCCAACCTACACATCAATCCTTTGCAACAATGAATTTTCTTCTCCCCATCTTCCCTCTCCCATAACCAAGATCTTAAAGTTTCGAGCCCAATCTGGAATCTCATTTGCTACACTTTAAGATTTAATTTTTGCTTTGGGTATGCTTGTCATATTTGGGTTGATTTGGATGTGGGCTGCTTCTATTTAATGGGGATTAAGGTTTTGTCGGCTGTTTTTACTTTTGGGCTAACTGCTTTTGATGTCTTCTTGTATCTGTTTGCTGCTGGTGCACCTTTTAGTTCTTCCTACAGTTGTGGATTTCACGTTTGTGGTGATTGTTTGGATAGTTCGAGAGTCATGTTTGACATATCATTTGATCGCTTGAAGATGACGCCTGTTTCTAGCTCCGGGAGGATGCTACAATATTGTCTTGTATGGATCTCCCGTGGAGGCTTCGATCTCCTCTTTGGCGCTTGGGTTGATGGTGGCGGTGGTTGTAGGGAGATAGAAGAAGTTGCTAGGGTTTCCATGTATGTATGTTTTTTTTTTTCTTTTTCTTTTTCTTCTTGTATGGGCTCCAATTTCTTTTTGGGCACAGGCTTACTTTGTATTTGTTTGTATGGAGTCCTTTCTTTTGTTTTGTGCTTACTTTTGTATACGGTACCCTTTTTTTGTAGTCTTGTTCTGTTGGTAATGAAGTTACTTTTGACCTTAAAAAATGTTAATTGCCCTCAACACCAACCATTTTATAAAGAATTTCAAAAATACAAATAAATAAAAACACCTAAATACAATAAAATGAGTGATCAAATAAGGAATGTAAACCTATGCGGCAAAACCCTAAAGCTAGAGATGGCAAATTAACCCATTGAAATGTAAATGGGTATCCGTTAAGACCCGTTTAAATTGATAACATCATGAGATGAGGGTGTGAATGGTAGTAGTAATATTGTTGTAAGGTAAAATCAAACTAAATGGGTCTTAATATGTACTCATTAACAACCCAATAAGTTGATTTGCCATCCCTACCTCAAGCAATTGACCATAAAAATACCCTAAAGCAAGTTTCATGTATATAGAAAAGCCTAAGGATTCTTTGCCGGTTCTTAGCTTGTTCTCTTCTCTCTTCTTCCCTTTGGTTCGATTATCGTATCTCTTCCCTCACTGCATAAGAAAAACATGGATAATGACAAAATAGCAACGGTGATGCTCTAACACTTGCCGGTGAAGTCAGTTCTATAGTCTCAACTCGTATACAAACAGGTCCCGCGTTCCCCAACATGTCTTGGGCTCACAATCTGATTTTGCATATAGTTTCAACTTCTATCCTGATCGGAATGAGTACTGTAAATACGAAATTTCCTACAACGAATAAGAATAGAATATGTGTATAAAATGATATTTGTATTAATGAAAAATTAGGGTTACAAACTCTATTACAAATGTTTGATTCCTCTAATTCGATCTCAGTAATTGCCAAGTGTAGATGTAGAGTGACTCAATGGTCGTAACGACTTGTTCTCGAACGATAAACGTCACAAGGATTTGGCTTATGGCAATGGAAGAACTGGCACGTGTAGTGATGCTTAACGGTTCTTCACGAGTGTGGCGAAGAATACAAAGAACTTTCAAAGTCTTCTAAGTGTTTGAGAACGTTTGGAGGCTTGAGCGTCTGAGCGTAAAAATATGTTTTCTACCCTCTTCTTTATCTTGGAATCTCATATTTCTAGGATCTTCAAGTCTTGATGTGGCTTGATTTGATTTGGGCCTGATTAATTGACGAATGAATTGAGCCTCATTTTGGACTTGGTTTATAACTTGAACCCATTTTTAATCAAGTTATCTTTCACATTTCAACTTTAATTTGACTAAGCTAAATGTCGACGCGTGACACCCTTGATAACTTGTTTGGTTTTTTTAATGAGTCACATGCCATGTTTATAATTTGTGAGACATATGACATATGCCACATAAGCCTTGACATGTCAAAAACTTAAATTGTTGGCGGACATTTATTTCACTAAAATTTCGATGCCTATAAGTGCAAGGTACTCCAAGCACGCTGGGTTTACAAGGATAATATTTGAAACCTGGAAGGAGTAAACTTCTAGGTTTTGATACCTATAGATCTGTCTATTCCACGGTGGAAGGAAGTAAACTTCGAGGTGTTAGCTATGCTTGTTTGTTGATTTTCCGTTTCGTTTGAATTTGCAAAGATGTTTTCCGGATTTTTTTTTTTTTTTTTTTGGTTGAATGTTTTCCGGGTTTACTTCTGATTTTGCAATAACTTTGATAATGATATCATCGTCTACTTTTCTTCCATGTGTGAATTTGTTCTAGATGAGAGAGAGGGGTAAAGAGAGAAGATGATACTTTCATACTCAATGTTGAAGAACAATTAAAAAATAAATATAAATAATAGAACTTGAAATACTGATTCTTTATTAATGAAAAATACTTGCACTACAGAATGAAATAACATAGATAATTACAAGAATTAAAATGATACTAACTTGATTGAATCATATATAGAGGCTAGCACAAAAGTTATGCCATTCGAATAGTATTCAAGTCTCACTCTTGTGCTTGTGGTTCTATGACGTTTGCTTGATCAGGATACAACTATCTAATTCTACAACCCGCACTGAATTATAGAATTATGGCGAATTGTTTTGTGTGTTTACTCTCTAGGAATTTTGTACAGAAGAGAAAGAGGAAGAAAAGATGATTCTATTGGAAACTGAGATTGCAAATATATAGGTTGTTTCATACCCTTTCAAATACATGTTAAACGTATTTGAAAGTACACAACTCTTTCTAAAAGTTGTGTCACTAAATCAAAACGGTTTTTAATTAATATGTTAATTAAAAAATTTATCATAAATTAAAATTAATGAACTTTGATTAATTTTAACTTCTAAGGGCTTGATTAATTATATTAGACTATATTATACAAGTGTAATCCACACAACCATAAGGCTAAAGCCTTCAATCCTTTTCCAAATGGTCCAATGCCAAACCACTAGTATAAAGGACAAAACATAAATAAGGACCATTGGAAACCATATGTTCCCTGATGTGGAACATGGAGTCTCAAAACTCCAACACTCAATTCATGATCCTTAGAATGATAAGAATACAAATCACATTATTTAGAAATACGGAATACAAACAAATACAAAATATACGATATGCATACTTCTACACGGGCCTAAGTGAATGGGCTAATCATTACGGCTGGTATATATGGTTCTCATCAAGGATTGCAGCCACATCTGTGCCTGGTTTTGTCAAATTTATATTGGTGTTAAAAAACTTAGTTTCATAGTTTGTGCATTCTTCTCGTGCTCTTGGGTTTTATTAGCAGTAATGAAGCAGTTATGTTGAAGTTCATTGGTCTCAACTCCTAAATGTTATGCTACAAGATAAAAATATATATCTTCAATGCTATAAGTTAGAAATTTATTTAAAATATGTTGCGGTGGGAAGATTTTTTAATGTACTCGAAACAGGAGGCGATACACCATGTGTAATGTGTGTCATAATACAAAAAGAGAACACTGAAAAATACATCTTATCTTCACTTTATGGCAAGTGGTGTACTGACTTATGTTCCGAGTATTTAAAAAAATTTCTCATTACGGTAACAACCAAAGGTATGCATTGAATTTGAAGGTGCATTTTGTTTCCGGTGAAGGCAATAATTGTACTTCCTGTGAACCCTTTCATGGAAGCAATAGCCTTGTAAACAAATTATGTTGTAATTAGTTTTTGAAAAGAATATGAAATCAACAAACTATGTTCCACCAAAACTGTGAGCTTTCCAAACAAGTCCACTGTCCAGGTTTGGTGATTGTTCTATTCATTACCAACTTTAAACCAAGGGGCTTAGGTCAAGTTTCCCCATCAGTCCATCTTAATGCACATTGACAGGAAACAACTAAGCTAAAACAGCCTCTTTCATAATAAATACATTTTTAATAAATGGCATTATATTAGCACTCCACAAATTGTTGAATAAACCCCACATACTTAATACACCCCATATTTGCTTTTTCAATTAAAAATTATCTTAATACACCCCACATATTTCCTCATAATACCCTCACACCCCACATTCTTAATATACACTTTACATTTTCTACATGCACCCCATATTTTCTATACACCCCACATATCTCAAATCTTAGAAAGCTTTTAATTTGGATAAAAAATGCCGGCTAGAATTTTGACAAAAGATGCCGCCTAGGATTTAAAGCATATGTGGGTTGTTTTCAATTCCACCATTAAAACCCATATCTTTAGTTTTTAATATTTGGTGGTAATTTTAGGTGTTTAATTCTTCATGTAATCCATGTGATCCCTAAAAGATGAATACGAACATAGAAGCTTGAATAACGCATCAAAAGCAAGATTCAATAATTATCGATGTCGTCAAAATCACTAAAACAATAAAAAATATGAAGTCTTACCTCATGTGAAGCTTCCAAAACATCGATTTCGTGTTTCATTCGTCAAAAATAATTTTTCTCAATCAACATGTTTGTAGTTTCATTGGTTAGGGTTTTGTTCAACAATAGAGGGTTGAAGGGGTTTTGATAGTTGAAGAAGATAAATAATACATTAAAAGTAATTTGGGGTGTATATAGTACTTTTTTTTAAAAAAAAACTAATAAGGTCAAAATTGCAATTGCATAGTAGGGTAAATAAGTTATTTAATACTAAATTTTAATGTGGGGTGCATTTAACATTTTGTGAGGTGCTAATATAAAAAACCTTAATAAATTAGAATAAACACGCTAACAACCATAAGTTTTATAAAAAAAAAAACACAGTTAATTTAGTTGGAGAAAAAAATAAAATTCCCCTTAGTTAGTCTCTTGTTGTGTTCCAATTGATTTGTGATTGTGAAATTCTTTTGATTAATTCTTTTCATTAAGGTTAGTAGAGCTTGAGTTTTTCCTTAACATATTGAGTTTGAAATGTTTGTATGTAAAAATATAACAATATTATCACGAGCTTTTATATGAAAAACCTTTCGTTTTTTTGGAAGGAAGAAAATATCGTGCGTTATATCATGTTCCCATTTGTTAAAATGTAGATGTCTAAGTTTACAGTTTGCCTTATACATATTTTTTTATGCTTATTTTGTTAGAGCGTGCATGCATTCATAACTTTATAAATCATTGAGGGCCTCCCGAATCAAAGTGCCAATTGGAGATTTTAATGTTGTAATGGGAACAAAGGAAGATTGTAAAGATGGATGAAGATAAAGGCAAAGTTCAAGTTGCATGGCATAGCATAGATGCATCCACCATCTTCCTTTTTATTGGCCACTTTATATCCTTCTTTGCATCCCGTGAGCCACACGGGAGTTGTTCTGGGTTTCTGTTAAAGCGTAGCCATCACAAAAAGCTCAGATTTAAATTAAACCTCCATCTGCCTTTGCCCTTTATTCCATCCGTATCACACGCACGCACGCACGCACGTATCTTATATATCTCTCAGTGAAAGTGATGCCCAATTGCATATCATATATTCACATCAACTTTACTCTTTATTTTTTCATCAAACCCTACCTTTACTTGAATACCTTCCTTCCTAGCTACTTGATTTTTGGAGAGAAAGTTGTCATATAAAAATTGAAGAATTCTTACCACCACACGAGGGAGCCTCTAATCTAATTATAATCTCCCTTTAAACTTTGTGATGGAATATGATAATTTGATGTCAAAGTAATTTCCATTCAAAACCCCACTACTCACGTCTAAGCTAGCGATGTAGATAGGTTTGCAATTTGGTTAATGGTGATGGTTGGGAAATATAAAAAATGCAATTAGGAATGTGTTAGGGTAGCCTTTGTCTCAATTTAGTACACTAATTGGCCGAAAGATGATTTAACAAATGTCAACTTAGTAAGCATGAAATTAATATTTTTTACAAAACGGTTTAATATGTTATGTCGTTCATTTGTCAATCAAATCCCAAATGTTGGTAAAGCAAGTTTTGTTTGAATATGATTGAAATTAACATCTTAACAACATAACATATCAAATATCAAATTTTAAACCACAAAACGTTACTCTAAATATCATCTTCATTTTCCATAGTCTCATTTATCAAGAACAACAATAGTCTAGTTCAAACTTATAGTAAAAGAAACCGACAACAATCAATGGCCTCTTTTAGGTTTCTTCATTTATCAAATAGTATATGCTTAAGCCTTTCCCACTTTCTACCTAAAGAAATGAATCCAAATCTCATTCATTTATTTGTCTCCCTCTTAATCCCACCTGCGCCTATGCGCTAGGCTTAAAATATATGAATTGAGATCTTTTTTGAATCCTTGTGTACGGAGTCAACAGATCCAGAAATTCAAACCACTTAATTTAAATTTTGCGATCTTTATTAGCCCATCTCACTAGCTCACTCACACAACACTAAGCCCTTAAACAGCCCGAGTCTCTTTCTTGAACGGTCAGAATTTTCGAGTCCATCGATTTTGGATACAGAGATCCAACAAGGATCTCTACTCTAAATATATGACCCCATTCTTCCTACAAACCTTAATTAGGTACAATTATTGTTATGTTGTTAATAACTATAAAATACATATCTTTGAACTTAATAATTAAGTGAAGCACATGAGGTGGTGTATCTCTCTTGGATCAACGTAGAAATTATATTGAATCTTCAATCCAACAGTGTATAAAATAAAATTAATCCTAGTCTAGACCCTACCCTACAAAATGATTTTATTCTTCAAAGCATGCAGTCCCATCTTTTAATCGCCTTCATATTATGTTATCATCCTAACCACAACGAACCACTGCAAATCTTCTTCTATTTCCTTCTGTCCCAGTTATTTGAACCTTAATTAAAATATATGACCTAAAACTCCCATTCCCTCCTCTCTCCTCTCCCCTCTCCCCTCTCCATGCGTTTTCGACATCATAGTGACATCACAGATCTTCACATTTAATAATTAATTAAGTATTTAATTAAGTGTTGCATATAGATATATCTGACTGTCAGATAAATTTTTTAACTAATATGAGGATGATTGTGAAAGGGGATCAAGCAGCCAGCAGAGTGAAGACAAAACTAATTGTTTACTTTAATAGATTGGTTAATTTCATGTAAATATTCATATTGACATGTAATGAACTTCCACTTAGCTTAACTTTGTCACAACTAAAAAGTTTAGGCTGTATTTTTTTTTTTAAATAATAGAGTTAATGAATTTAATTGTTAGTTGTTAAAGAAAAGAGAATTGGTAAGAATCTATCCACCAAAATACATAACTTTCCTCCATTGGAATAAAGTATTATCTGCAAGCTTAGGTTGTATTAAAAAAACTTAAAGAACACGAAAAAGAGATATGCTAATTAAGATTCCCTAGATGGGACCAAGCATCAATCCTATGCATGTTCATCCACTAAGGACTAGAAAACGACCATCTAACTAGAATTAGGCATATAGGGACAGTTACCTCCATGCTTCCAAGCTAACTTTCATCTTAATTAGCCTTAGGGGTTCAAGCCTACTATTTTACCCCCATATAAATAAAATAATTGTATTGGTTTAGTGAAATTTTTTCTCTTCTTATAAATGAAGGATTTTAAGTTCGATTTTCATATAAATAACGAATTTAATATCAAATTATTACTGATCGATGGTGTGTTTAGCTCAATCTTCCACCCTTATTATGTCTCACACACTATTATACTTGTATTAAAAACATAGTGCTGATTTTCAGGCACTATTATAAGCCTTTCACACATCTTTTTAATTGTTTTATATATAGAGTTTAGGCTGATTTTCACACACTATTACTTTTTCATGCAACTTTTCAATTGTTATATATATATATAGATATATATATAGTTTTTTAGCTGATTTTTACATATATTTGATTTTTAGCCATAAGATTGAATAAATCAAACGAAAATAATATGCAAGATTAAGCATGGGTGTCGAGAAGAAAAGAGATCATTAAGCTTCCATATTTACATGCACAGTTTGCAAGATAAAAGCTATTAATCAATTGTAGTGTGTGAAAGTTTAAAAAGAATATTTGTATGTAAATTCGTATCCCAAGAAGGGTAATGCTAGGTAAACTAAATTTACAAATCAAATGATGTATTACCAATAAAAAAATAAGCACGTTAATCAACACTTAAGTAATAATCCAATTCTCAACAACAACATTATTTGGTTTACAAAATCAAATCACCCTAACATTACCTTCTAAAAATGTTTTGACCATCTTACCAAATGTCCAAACTATTTAGTAAATTTCAAACGGCTGGCTTGATTCCATACTAGTCTCCATCAGTCTCTGTTGATAGAAAGGGTTACGCATTAATTAATAATAGTATTATTGCTTCTGCTAATATTTTAAACAGAGTATCGATTTTAATTATATCAAGCAAAATGTATCTTTGGTCTGACTTATGAATGTTGTACAAATGTATTTCTATCGAAAACTTACATTTCATAACAAATAAAGATTACAGACAAAGCAAGAGAATTGATATATAGCTTGACTAATCAATGTTTAAGGGAACATAATGTGGGATTGAGGAAGACAAGCATGCAAAGTTGCCCACTTTATCGATAGGTCCACTGGACTGGGTAGATATCGGTGATTAGAAAGTGCTGTATATGGACCCTCACCATGTCTTCTATTCTACGTACAAGACAGTGGCATACTCCAATGGCTTCCATGCAAAGTGGCATCTTACATCCACGTTCAGTTTACCATTGAAAGACAAGACCTAGACATCTCTGTAATTTCTCGTATGGTTTTGTGACCAGGCTATATATTGGGTCCATGCCTTGCGATCGATCGAGGACGTCTCTATCAAAAACCCTACGAATCTAAATTCAACTTTTGTGTTAATTTCATGTATGTTAAAAGAGACCATGCTTTATGGTCCATATCTCAACTCCCACAAATCTTTAGCCAATGCCGACCTCCCTTTCTTTTTAAGATCCTTGTTAGTCAAAGATTTTGATATATTTGTACATATACAACAAGTTCTCTCTCTCTCTCTCTCTCTCTCTCTCTCTCTCTCTCTCTCTCTCTCTAGTTTAAATTCGTGAACTTCATTGTTGGGGACACCCCACAATGTAGCGGAATGACCATCCATGTTTTAGGTTCCTATTGATTGATCTTTCCTATAATAAGTTAAATTGGAAATCTTTTGTGGTAAGATTCAAAGATAAGGATATTCTTTCGAAATGATTATGATGATAATCAATTAGCTCAATGATTTCATATATTGTAGAGAGTATCCCACGTTAAGAGTATTTTGTATGTATTGATAAGTAATTGAACTGCTATGGATGTTGCCAATTTATTTTAGGAAAAATTAGTATCTGGTCCCTAGTTTATGTTGCTTATTGACTAAGACCTTATCAGTTTTTATATTTAGATCAAAGTTCTTATCATTAATATATTAATAAATTACATGTAAGTTACATAATTTTATAATAAAAAATAGTAATTGATTTAGAGTTTTAATACTCACACCCTTATTAAACTCCTAATTAATTTTGTAATTTAAACATTTCCAAAATATAAAAAATAAAATTAGAATAAGTTTGTACCCATTAAATTATATTACCAATTCTTAAATATACCAATTTGTTATATAAAAATGTACCCTTTTTAATATAAAATGTACCCATTTTTTTATATTCTCTCAATCTTTTCTCTAATCCGTTTTTAAACTTATATGAGTACATCATATTTCGTTGATTTGAGAACGTATCCATGTCAAGTACAATAGAAGAAATTTAATAATGTTAATAAGCCTGATATCTTTTTTTTTTTTTGAAAAATGTACCCATGTTTTGGTACAATAATTTTTTGGTTAGTTTTGATGAACGTACCCATATATATATTGGAGAGTATAATTCATCTTTAATATTTTTAATCTCATAAATTATGGGTTTTATTAAAACCTCATTAATATAAATAACTACAAATTTCATTTTGAATTTAAGAATATAATAACCAACATAGAAATACATTATTACATTTATGTCAGGAACTTCGATAAAAAACTAAAAACCACAAAGGTTTCAATAAAAAAACATTGATAGTTAGGAACCGCATCCAAAGTGTCCCTTTATTTTATGATGGAACTTCAACATCCTTCATGTGGATATGTATCATAGCTAAGTTGACACAAATATTATGTCAAATGGCCACACGTGCTCAACGTCACTCAATTTGTGTTGCCCATGTGTTAGAATCGAAAATTCGTCACTATGTTGAGAGTACAAATCTCACATTGGAGACAAAATGGATCTTATATATGAGCTTATAGAAGTAGAGCTACTCACCATCTTCCTATTAATTTTATGACGAAACCTTAACTATTCATGATATTTAGCTAATTTTTGTAAGAGGGATCTAGGACAGAATCAGATTCAAGCTTCAATGTCAGACACTACTTGAAAGAAAAAAAAAGACTTTTAGTTACAACAAAGATTATTACTAAAAGTATAAAATGTTTAACTAAAACGTTTAGTTATGAAAAAGTTCTGTAACTGGGTTGTGACTGTAAATTTCGTGACTAATTGATTAGTTACAAAAAAACACACTGACTTGCTAGAAATGTATTAGTCACAATATACCTTGTTATTAGAAAATTAAACAAAGTTCTAACTTTTATTCACAACATCGTTTTAGTTACAAGCACTCTTCATGACTAAAAATCTTAGTGACAACCACCCTTATAACGACTAATAAGTATTTAGTCACAACAACCCTTTATCATAAAAACCTTAATAACGACATACTTCCATAACTAAGCTCTATAGTCACAACCTCATACATTATGCTGAAATCAAGATGCTTTGTGTCATTGTATTAGTGATTGGGTTCACTACTTTTCTACAACGTTAATTCTTTAAACTCTTCTTTTTTCACAAATTTTCTAATTTGGTGATAATTTTTTTAGATTTTTGTTTGGACGACTCACGAAACCATAATTTCTTGGGGCTTATTATATTAACATCCCACAAATTGTTGAATAAACCTCACATCCTTAATACACCCCACATTTGTTTTTTTAATTAAAAATTATCTTAATACACCCCACTTACTTCCCCATAATACCCTCACACCCCACATTCTTAATATACACCTTACATTTTCTATATGTACCCCACATTTTCTATACACCCCACATTTTTCAAATCTTATAAAGCTTTTAATTTGGACAAATAATGCCGACTAAAATTTTGACAAAAGATGCCGCCTGGGATTTAAAGCATATGTGGGTTGTTTTCAATTCCACCATTAAAACCCATGTCGTCTATTTTTAATATTTGGTGGTAATTTTAGGTGTTTAATTCTTCATGTAATTCCTGTGATCCCTAAAAGATGAATACGAACATAGAAGCTTGAATAACGCATTAAAAGCAAGATTAAATAATTATCGATGTCGTCAAAATTACTAAAACAATCAATAATATGAAGTCTTACCTTATGTGAAGCTTCCGAAACATCGATTTCGTGTTTCATTCGTCAAAAATAAATTTTCTCAATCAACATGTTTGTAGTTTCATTGATTAGAGTTTTGTTCAACAATGGAGAGTCGGAGGGGTTTTGATAGTTGAAGAAAATAAATAATATGTTAAAAGTGATTTGGAGTGTATATATAATTTTTTTATTTATTTTTAACCTAATAAGGTCAAAATTGTGATTGCATAGTAGGATAAATAAGTTATTTAATATTAAATTTTAATGTGGGGTGCATTCAACATTTGTGGGGTGCTAATATAAAAAGTAATACCCCATTGTAATCACCTAATAATGACATTAGTAATTTAATGGTAGGAACATTTACAATTCAGTGATGAACTTATTTATAAAAAACAATCTCTCAATTAGCATTTATAGAGAGCGTTTTGCACTTCTGCATATTGCTTAACATTTTACAAGTTTCGTAATCCCCCATTGTAATCACCTAATATTCACATGGAGAGCGTTATGCACTTCTGCACATTGTTTTATAACTCACAGCTCCTTTATTCAAAATGAAGACACATTCTTATGTGGACCTACACTTTGTAGATTCCATGTGGTCGGAATTAGTTTAGTCTTTCACAAACAACATCCCTTCAATGTTTTTTTCATACACACTAATATCATATCCTTAGGACCCCTCAAGTGCTTAAGGATTGCCCATACGACATCCCAAAGTTTTGGCGTCCTAGGTTCACTTAGAACCTACTCACCAACCCAATGAAAAAGTAGATATCGGATTTTATACATAGCATACATTGAGATATCCCACAACCTGCTTGTGAGATTTTGTAATCTTATTTCAGTTGACCAAATTTTTTTTATATATAACTAAGATCAAAGAATCCAACAGTAAGAATTTAGTCTCACTTATGTGAGATTAAATCCTAGGACTATTATTGTGGTAAAGTTTTTTAATTAATGTAAAAGTGTGAAAAATACACAAGCTCTCGTAATGACAAACTCTACAACTTTTTTGAAGAGGTCAATTACGAAATTTTGTTGATTGCCGTTTATTTATGCTCTATTCTTCTCACCAAATTTAGTTTTTTTTTCCTTTTCCAGATTTTGTCTTTTGAAAACATGATCTTTTTGCGGATGTAGAAAGATGAACACTTTGGATTGTTGATATCATGTTTAGATTTTTACAATTAGTGAAAATATTACTCGAAGTTTATAAAGTCTCTAGAAACTATATAACATCGACTCATATTTCGATTAATCGTAAACATCGAAACGTGATATCAACGATTCAAACTGTTCATTAGTTTGCATCCGCTAAAAATCTTGTTTTCAAAAAATGAAATCTGAAAAATGAAATCTGGTGAGAAGAATAGAAAATAAACGACAATCGATGGTTAAATATTGTTTATACCATATTTAGGGCCTCGTATTTAGATCTCGTACAAATATTCAGGGGACATAAATGTAATTATGTGATAAAGGAATGGGCAAATATGTAATAAGTGAGGAGCCCTTATTCTATAAAAGGACTCCTCACCCTCACAATTAGGGGAGGCGAATTCCTAAGCCTTCTCACCCCCCTCAAAGCTCTCACTCTCAGAGCTCTCTCTCCCTCAGAAATATAATCAGTGTGGACGTAGCCTAAACCTTGGGGTGAACCAAGATACATCTTGTGTTATTTACTTTCTTGCAGATTCACGGTCGGATTTACGTTGTTCCAAGACCTCCGGTTTTGTGCATCAACATTTGGCGCCGTCTATGGGAAAGAACACAAAAAACTATGTCAGTTCTCTTTCATTTTTTCACCTCCGTCGTGGATCTGCAAAACCCACACAGAGACACCGACACAACTCTCTCTCTCTCCCTCTTTCTCTGAAATTTCCAATTTACAGAGCTGTTTCGTCTTCCACTGTTTCCATCTCCCAAAATCTCTCTTCCATCCACACGCTTCATCTGAAAAATTCTCTCTCTTGCGGTAGGAGGAAACAGGGAGAGAAGGATATAAAAACAAAAAAAACAAAAAGAGCAGGGGTAAGAGAGTGACGTTGAGGAAGAAGTACAGGGTGATAGGGAAGCTGAGGGAGCCCCACAAAAAGAAGGCCAAGGACTCCAAGAAGCTCGGCTTCAAAAACAAGAAGGTCAAGAAGGACCTGGGTATTCCTAATGACTGGTCCTTCAAGGAGCAGGAGCTCAAGGCTCTCGAAGCCGCCAACCCGACCCGGCTTCAAAGTAAGAGCACCGAGCCTCATCATCCCATCGCCACCGTCCATCTTCATCGACGAATCCTATCAAATCAAGCTCGAACCCGATCAAAACGGTTCAAAAGCTCAACATTTCAGCGGCGAAGAAGAGAAGCAGAGTGGCAGAAATCTCTCATATGGAGGACTACTTTGTCTCAGACCTATGTTAATGAAAACGATGAAGAAAAAGAGGAAGGAGGTGGAGGAGCTTGACCAAGTCAACGAAGACTTCTCCTTAACGCCAAGCTCTCCTGGACCAACTTCACCTCACAAGCCCACAGGGAAGATGAAGCACACCTGCTTCCTTCCACCGCCCAGATCTCATTCGACCCTTTTTGGATCTTTCAATGTTTCTAATGGGTCGGCGCTGACCAGCCCCACCAAATGCCAAGTCTCCGAGAACTCTCCCTCATTCTCTAATCTCTGAAAGCTGAAGGCTTCAACATTTCCAAACTCCCATCGGAAATTTTATTCGATCAGGGACCCAATTGGTTGTTTGGAATCAAAGTCGTGGTGACACGTCGTCGTTTGGCTCAGAAAGATGGTTTATCACTCTAGTTTCATCAACGATGAAGGAATTTCTAAAGCTTGTGGATGCCCTCTGTTGCCGTCGAAAGTTCCGACCCAAAAGCTCCGTTATGTGCCTTAGAATGAAATCGAAAGCTCCTTCCGAAATCCGGAGGCGATTTCATTCGTGCTAATGAGGAGATCTGACTCAGGGAACTATTCACGTCGCAGATCTAAGAACTCGCTCATTCACGACGACCCCACCACGACGTCAACCATGAACGAGATTCTGTGGGATGTTCTGGAGATAGAGGTTCCAGCGTCAGATTTGTTGATGTCGTAATGGTTCGTTCTTTGATTTGGAACCGGACTGAGATGTTTCATTCCTGCAACCGCGATCGACAGTCGAGATCCGTACTGTCCAGTACTCACACATATCGTCCATCTCTTCTTAATGAGAAAAGTGCAGATCAACAGTTGAGATCCGCCAAGCCCACTACCATCCACGGCTGCACTCAGTCCGGCAACCCTATTGGGTTTCAGAAGATGCTTCAGGAAAACCCATCTCGTCGTTATGGCACAAACTCATCTTCATGTTTCTGCTGGTTACAACAGGAGTGAGATAATTAAATTTCTTCTTGATTGGAAAGGGCCGAGTAAGGTTGAGTTGGAAGCCAAGCCGGATCGGCCAGCTTTACTCCGACCAGTACATGCGCACCTGGTGGGAAAAGCTATGGAGATGTTTGTAAAGCAAGTCTGCAAAAGCAAAAGCGGAGATAAGCTTTCTATTGTTATGACTCATTTTGTCTGCTAAAGGAGCGAGGAGATCAAGAAAAGCAAAAGAAAAGATTATTTTCTTATTATTAATTCTATTAATCATTCTTGTCTGCCATGAAGCAGAAAAGAGGAAACAAAAACAAAGGGAGAAAGCAGAAAGCAAAAGAAAAGGCAGAAAGCAAAAGCAAGGAATAAACACCCTACCAGAATGATGTGATTTACTTTTCTTGTTTTTTGAATGATATAATTTATTTTTCGTATCTTTCGGAGATACCTGTATAAACCCCATCAGAGGGTAATAAAAAAAAACGCAAAGCCTAAAATAGCTCTAACCAGGTGATCAAAAGTACGCCCAGTACTCCACAATTATTCGGCAACCCGTCGCTATTATCGCCAACCAGATGACCAAAAGTACGCCCAGTACTCCAAAATTATTCGGCAACCTGCCGCTATTACCATCAACTAGGTGATGAAATGTACAACCCGTACTCTAATATCATTTGGCAACTAGCCATTCATGCCACCAACCAGGTGATGAAATGTACAACTCGTACTCTCCTTCATGCCACCAACCAGGTGAACAAAAGTACGCCCAGTACTCCAAATTATACATGAGCATTACTCATGTCATTCATACATAAACATTAATGAGCATCACTTATGACAATCATACATAAACATTCATTACCATCATTCATGTCAACATTCATGAGCATCACTCATGTTAACATTCATGAGCATCACTCATGACAACATCTATGAGCATCACTCATGTCAATCAACATAAACATTCATGAGCATCACTCATGTCAATTAGCTTCAAAAGCTTCATTTACAGAGCTCTAGTTTCAAAAGCTTCATTTACAAAAGCTCCAGCTTCGAAAGCTTCATTTACAGAGCTCTAGCTTCAAAGCTTCACTTGCAAAGCTTCACCTACAAAGCTTCAGTGCAGGGTATACAAATACCGCCTCCGAACAATCGCCACTTTAGCCCATACATGGATTTAATTTGAAGTCTCCAGCCAACAGACTCTATTGACCGAAGACTTGGGGGACTACATTATGTACCATATATTGGGCCTCAACTGGGCCTCATAAAAAATACTTGGAGGACTTAGCCCATTATTTATGTACTGAGGAGCGAACCCTTATTCTATTAAATGGACTCCCTCATTTTCATTAGAGATCACCCATCACTTATTTATTGAGGAGCAAACCCTTATTCTATAAAAGGGACTCCCTCACTTTCATTAGAGAACACTCATGAAAAATACTTGGGGGACTCTAGCCCATCATTTATGTATTGAGAAGCGAGCCCTTATTCTATAAAAGAGACTCCCTCACCAACATTAGAGAGCATCAACTTTAGCTCATCATTCATGTATTGAGGAGCAAGCCCTTATTTTATAAAAATGGCTCCCTCACCTTCAACGCCACAAGTCGAGCCAACCAAGGCAACATAAGCCACGAGCCGAGCAGCCTCGCAGCATGTGCTACTTCTAGTTGAGCATCATTTCAGATTGAGCACCACCTCATATCGAGCATCAGTTCAAGACAACATCTAGTTACTTCGGCCCACACGTGGACTGAATTTCAAGTCTCCAGCCAAAAGACCCTCTTGATTGAAGACTTAGGGGACTACTGTTTATACCATATTCAGGGCCTCGTATTTAGATCTCGTACAAATACTCGGGGGACTTAAATGTAATTATGTGATAAAGGAAGGGGCAAATATGTAATAAGTGAGGAGCCCTTATTCTATAAAAGGACTCATCACCCTCACAATTAGGGGAGGCGAATTCCAAAGCCTTCTCACCCCTCTTAAAGCTCTCACTCTCAGAGCTCTCTCTCCTTCAGAAATATAATCAGTGTGGACGTAGCTCAAACCTTGGGGTGAACCACGATACATCTTGTGTTATTTACTTTCTTGCAGATTCACGGTCAGATTTACGTTGTTCCAAGACCTCCGGTTTTGTGCATCAACAAATATAAATCTAGGGTTTATGGAGTATGGTGTCGGATTTCGAATTTGATCCCTTTGCAAAAGTTGTAAAGCTTGTTCTATATATATATATATACACACACACGTTTTTCATAGTTCTAAAATAAATATTATGAATTTTTAATAATTTTTCACTCAAACAAAAACACTATTCATGAGGGTTTGGAGGGTTTTAAAAATCTAAATGACGATGTAAGTATCGTCTAAGCGTGGAGGATGCAATCACGAGTGTTTATATCTTTTTCACACTTGTACATTAATTATTATGAATTTTTATTTATTTTGAACTCCCGTAAAACACTTTTCACAAGGATTTGTAGGGTTTTAAAAATTCAAATAACGAAGTACCCATCGATAAAGCATAGAGGATGCAATCACGAGTGTTTGCATATTATTTTACACTCTTTACATGTATAAATGAATTATTATGAATTTTTTATGTGTTTTGGTATGTTAAAATTGTTTTAGTATCTTTAATATGCTGTAGACCTTTTGAATCTCATCTATGTGAGTTTGAGAGGATAAAACATTTATGAGTATGAGAGAGCGTAAAAATCTTTTTAAATTAACTCTAAAATTGACAGTCTCCTAACTAGTGAAGAGGAACTATTGAAGAAGAACAAAATGTATAACCTAGCTAGGCAATGATCTTTTCTGACAATTATATGCCCTCATAAATAAATATCCATTTTTGAGAACCATTATTGATTGCCCTTGAAAATAGATTGTTATTTTTACGGCCTCTAATTCCTATCGCAAATGCACAATCACTTCCGGCAACAACTAATTATCCTTGAAAATAGAGAAATTACTACCGACGACCACTTGTTGCCCTTGAAAATAAACAATTTCTGATAATTTAAACACGCCCTCGTAAAAATTATAACTATTACCGACGCATACAAGTTTCGATGTAAATAAATGTGGCACCAAAATTTCCCTCCAAAAATAGCTATTTTCGATCTTGTCGAGATGCTCACTTGAGGCCATGGATGGAATGTTGAAGTTGCATAATTTATGCTCCTCAACTTTAGGAATAAATCCTTTGGTTGTTCCATGTATAGTTTATTAAGGAGAATGAAGGACCACCAGATTGTAATGCACACAATGCACTAGATTAGTACTTAGCTTAGCTATTAAGCTAAGTTTGATATAGTCGGTTATGAATTGCTGACTAGGATATAATTATTGATGTATATATCCTTGTGTAATGAGATATCAGAGAAGTGTAATGAGAATCATTTTTCTTACAACCCAAATCAAGCTTTCTCTCTCTCTCTCATCAACTGCACAGATTCATAACTTCATCATGGTATCTTCGCCGGAGTCCACCGACGTCGATCCTTCGCTTCCCTCATTTTCTTAATTTCTTGGATTTTTTTTTATTTTCTGATCTCCCAAACAGATCTTTTCTCTCTCTCGTGCATTCTGTCTGCAATCGCTATGGCGCCTCATCCATCCTCCTCTGATTCCTCTCCTCCAGCTCCCTCTTCTGGTCCTACTCCTCTTGGTGAGATCTCTACTAATGTGCCTCCATCGATTGCGACGATTACTGTTCAAAACATTGCTGGAATGGTTCCGACGAAACTCAATCGGCACAATTTCATCACCTGGCGTAGCTTATTTCTTCCTGTTCTGAAGCGATTCAAGCTTTTAGGGCTTCTTACTGGAGATGATCCTTGTCCTCCTCCGTGTGTTCGTGATTCGTCTGGATCTCAGATTCCTAACTCTGCGTACGAACTGTGGTGTGAACGTGACCAAATCTTGACGATTTGGATCAACTCCACCCTTGCTGAAGATCTTCTTCCTCTGACCATTGGAATGGAAGATTCTCGTTCTCTGTGGCAGTCTCTTGAACGTCGTTTCGCAGGCGCTTCGCGTACTCATGTTCATAGTCTTCGATCTAAAATCCAGACTATTCAGAAAGGTGATGCTTCCATGACTGAGTATCTCAACACTATTAAGGACATCTCTGATAAGCTTGCTGCTGCTGGTGAATCGATTTCTGATTCAGATCTAGTGGCTTATATTCTCGCTGGTCTCCCAGATGAGTATGAATCGTTTGTTGACTCAATCGAGACAAGAACTGAGTCTGTTAATGGTGATGAACTCCATGGTCTTCTACTTAGTAAGGAGATTTCCCTTCAAAAACGCAAGACTCGACAAGGCTCTACATCCTCAAGTTCTACACCCTTCCATGCTTATACTGCTCAACAAGGCTCGTCTGGTTCTCCTTCTTTCAGAGGCAACTTCAGAGGCAAATATCAGAATCAGAATCGCAATCAATACCACAATCGTAATCGCTTTCCTCAGAATCGCAACTTTGGTGCTAATCGCCAACATAATTTCTCTAGAGGTATTCTTGGTCCTGCTCCCTCTCGTTCCTCATTTTCTGGTGCACACTCTGGTCCTATTCCTGGACCATCACAACCTGGACAATCCATTCCTTGTCAGCTTTGTCATCAATATGGTCACTCTGCTCTCTATTGTGGCTCTCTCTCCCAATTTGCTTCTCACCGTTCCCCTCCCATGGGTTTCAATGCTCTGACTGGATCCCATCCTCCAAGCTACTGGATTACTGACAGTGGAGCGACTCATCATGTCACTCCTGATCCAGCCTCGCTAAACTCTGCCACACCATACACAGGCACTGACCAACTTTTCGTGGGTGATGGTAAAGGTTTGTGTATTTCTCATACTGGAAATGCTTTAATACGCACTCCTAATGCTGTGTTCAAACTTCATGATGTGTTATTAGTTCCTCAAGCCTCTCATAATCTCCTGTCCGTTTATAAATTTGTGTATGACAACTGTTGCTCGCTGACTTTTGATCCCTTTGGATTCTACATCAAGGATCTAAGAACTGGGAGGATGCTTTTCCAGGGCCCCAGTGAAGGAGGATTGTACCCTTTCTACTGGCATGCTTCTACTGGTGTTTCTGGCATTGCTATTTCACCTCATGCTCTAATGATTGCTAAAGCTGATATCACTACATGGCACAGACGGCTTGGTCATCCTTCAAGTCTAGCTTTCAATAAAATAGTAAATAAAGGTCACTTGTCTGTTGCTGGTTCACATTCTCAGAAGTCTGTTTGTTCTGATTGTCAATTTGGGAAGGCTTCAAGATTGCCATTTTCTGTTTTACCTTGTAGATCTACTCGGCCATTTCATCTTGTTCATGCTGATGTATGGGGTCCTTCCCCCACCTCTTCTTGTACTGGATATCGCTATTATCTAATACTAGTTGATGATTTCACTAAATATAGCTGGCTCTATCCACTGCATTATAAATCCGATGTGTGTTCTGTTCTTCAGACTTTTGTTCTCAAAGTTCAAACTCTTTTCGACAGCAAAGTTCAACGTTTGCGATCTGATTCAGGGGGTGAGTTCTTAAGTGCTACTTTGCAAAGCTTCTTTAATCTTCAAGGCATAACTCATCAATTGAGTTGTCCTCACACTCCTGAGCAGAATGGATGTGCGGAACGCAAACATAGACATGTGGTTGAAATGGGTCGAACTTTATTATCTCACAGTGGCTTACCTTCTCAGTACTGGATTGAGGCTTTTCAAACTGCATTATATCTCATCAATCGCCTTCCTCCTCAGGCTTCTTCTATCAGTCCTTGGGAATTACTCTTCAAAGCTCCACCTCCATATCATCTCTTGAAGACTTTTGGGTGTGCATGCTATCCCTGGCTCCAACCTTACTCATCCAGTAAGTTAGATCCAAAGAGTAAACTTTGTGTGTTCTTGGGATACAGCTTGAATCACAGCGGTTACCGTTGTCTTGATCCGGTTACTAACAGGTTATACATTTCGAGACATGTGGTGTTTGATGAAACTCTTTTCCCTTTCAAGCACTCTCTCCCTTTACCTTCTCCTACTGTATCCTCTCCTTCTATTTCTTCTCCTTCATTATCTCACCCTATTTCTCTTACTATACCTATTCATCCTACTCCAACCCCTCCTGCCATTCTACAAAATCCCTCATCTTCACCTTCCTCCTCATCAGTACCCCTCCCTCCTCCCTCTTCTTCTTCTCCTGTCCCCCCTCCTACAACTATCCCAACCAACCACCATCCCATGATTACCCGAGCCAAAGCCGGTATTTCTAAGCCTAAGATCTTTACAGCCACTAAGCATCATCTCTCCCCTTCCGTTGATCCACTCACCATCATTCCTCCGACCCCTACTACTTATCTTCAAGCCTCCAAGCATCCTGCTTGGGTAAAAGCCATGACAGATGAATATCAAGCACTTCAATCCACTGGTACTTGGGAATTAGTATCTTCTCATCCAAGTTATAATTTAGTTGGGTGTAAATGGGTATTCAAAATTAAGCACAAAGCTGATGGTTCAATAGAACGATACAAGGCTCGGTTGGTAGCTAAAGGGTTTCATCAACAAGAAGGCCTCGATTTTTCTGAAACTTTTAACCCTGTAGCAAAGCCGACCACCATCAGAATACTTTTGTCTCTTGCTGTGAGCTATGATTGGTTTGTACATCAGTTAGATGTCAGTAATGCTTTTCTGCATGGCTATCTCAAAGAAGATGTGTATATGGTTCAACCTCCTGGTTTTGTGGATCAGTCTAAGCCTCACCATGTTTGTAAACTCAAACGGTCTCTCTATGGACTCAAACAAGCTCCCCGAGCTTGGTATGAAGCCTTCTACAACGCACTGGTTTCGTTGGGTTTCTCTTCTTCTTCCTCGGACACTAGTCTCTTCATCAAGAAAGACTCTTTCATCACCTTCATCTTAGTGTATGTGGATGATATCATTATCACTGGAAGTTCCCCTGCCCTCTGTCAGTCCATTATTTCCCAGCTTCAATCCTTATTTCCAGTCAAAGACTTAGGTGATATTCATTATTTTCTCAGCATTGAGGTTCACCGATCTGCAAAAGGATTGTTTCTTCATCAGTCCAAATATGCCTTGGACTTACTTACGAAGACAGATATGCTTGGGGTCAAACCCTGCACCACTCCCGTTAGTTCCATCAAGTTGGATCACTCTGGTTCTCCTCTCACAGATCCTACTTCTTATCGCTCCACCGTTGGTGCCCTTCAATATCTTACTTGGACACGACCGGATTTGGCTTTTGCAGTCAACCAGGTTTGTCAGTACATGCATACTCCCCGGACTATTCATTTGCAGGCTGTCAAACGGATTCTCCGGTACTTGAAGGGTACCCTTGACTCCGGGTTGTGGTTTACCAAAGGTCGGCAAATTCTTACAGCATGGACTGATGCTGATTGGGCAGGTTGCCCTGTGGACAGACGTTCTACTAGTGGATACTGTGTGTTTCTTGGACCCAATCTCATTTCCTGGAGTGCCAAGAAACAATGTACAGTAGCTCGTTCTTCTACTGAAGCTGAGTATCGCTCTCTTGCTCATACTGCTGCCGAACTCAGTTGGGTTTGCAAAATTCTGGTTGACATTTCCTTTCCTCTTCTGAAAACCCCGAGTGTTTTCTGTGATAACAAGAGTGCCATTGCTCTAGCTTTCAACCCAGTCTTTCATGCCCGTACTAAACATGTAGAGATCGATTATCACTACATCCGCGAAAAGGTTCTTCTGGGACATATCAGTGTTCATCATGTGGCTTCCTTACTCCAACTCGCGGATATCTTTACCAAATCCCTCCCTGCTGATCGATTTGCACAGCTTCGGTTCAAGCTTTCAGTTCGCCCTTCTTCCTTCTGCTTGAGGGGGTGTATTAAGGAGAATGAAGGACCACCAGATTGTAATGCACACAATGCACTAGATTAGTACTTAGCTTAGCTATTAAGCTAAGTTTGATATAGTCGGTTATGAATTGCTAACTAGGATATAATTATTGATGTATATATCCTTGTGTAATGAGATATCAGAGAAGTGTAATGAGAATCATTTTTCTTACAACCCAAATCAAGCTTTCTCTCTCTCTCTCATCAACTGCACAAATTCATAACTTCATCATAGTTCTCCCTCAAGATAGTTGTTTAAGAAGGTAGTTTTCACTTCCATCTGCCAAATCTCATAGTCATAGTGAGCGGCTATTGTAAGCAAAATTAGAATGTTTTTCATCATGGAAACAGGTGGAAAAGTCTCATCAAAATCGATGCCTTCTCATTTGTCTATACCCCTTAACTATAAGTCTAGCTTTGTATGTTTCGACTTGCCTTTGAATTTTGTTTTCTTTTATAGATCCATTTGTTACCTATGGGAACTAAACCCTCAGGAGATCAACCAAGGTCCAATTTGGTTAGAAAACATTGAATCATTTTTGGGTTTCATGTTGACTTGCCATTTACTCGAATCAATGTCAAACATCACCTCCTCGTAAGTCCTAGGATCATCAATTATTTTATCATTATATATCCTCATGTAAAAGAACTAAACGATCTATTATAATTATCGTTCTAGTTGACTTACGAGTAGATGATATGTCAAACGATTTATTATAATTATCTTTCGTTTATGTATGTCAAATGGCGCAAGATGAGGAAGTGCCAATTCCAGATTAACAAACTAAGACTTATTTTTCCTCTACATGCTAATCAGATGAATTCTTATCCACATTTGGCAATACAGAAGTAGCCCAATTATTTCTAAATACATGTAAGGTTTTTTCTATATTGGATGCGGGATTCATTTTCACACAAATCAGGTGACATAGTTGGGCTTCACACATGACAACATGGCTCAGATACCATGAAGAAGTTGAAGTTTCACTATAAAACCAATTGACATTATGAGAGGAGTAGCTCGATTATTTATAAACACATACAATGTCTCTTCTTTTTTGACGTGAGATTCATACTCTCAACACGTTTTGATTACAAATTTGTAAAGTATGCAAATATCCGTATACAAATGTATGTATGCGTGTATATTCATGTAAATATCCGTATGTACAAATTTGGTGGATGAGCTTTCGATGCGTTTATTGCTTAGTAACTTGGCTTCGCATGGCGTGTGGCCCATGCAAAGCAGCTTATATAACACGCCCATGCAAAGCAGCTTTCGATGCGTTTATTGCTTAGTAACTTGGCTTCGCATGGCGTTTATTCCAAACTAAGATGCTGCAAGTGGATATTTGCTTCATCGTGTCTTCCTCTTATTGGGTTTACCATTTCCGTACCTGCATGGGTTTTTTACAGTGAAATTATATAAGTATACTGCACGAACCGTTGACCCACTATATATAAATTATGTAATTCAAATTCTAAATTCTAAATTTTTTTACCGAAATAAACAAGGCCACCCTCACATGTCCTGATAATCTGAGATGGTCAGGTGAATTATTTAAGCTGCCCAAAGCAAGAACAATAACCGTAACTAGCCTTCCTGAGAAAAGTTGCCGTTTAATAAGTTTAATTATCGTTTTTGTTGTCTAGGGCAAATACCAGTGTTTCCATCACGTGCTCAATTGAGAAAGTAGCCGTTTATATTGGGATAGGATCGTCTCCGGAGCATACCCATCCGGATCCTCCAGATCCTTCTTCGTTATAGTCCGAGTCGGCATCCTAGCTTCCCCGGAGTTGGCGTGGTGGCTTCCCCGGAGTCGGCGTGGTGGCTTCCCAGGCGCTGGTAACCGGCAACGTCATAATCGTCTGGAACGACGAACTCCGCTCGTCGTTCTGAAAAATAGGATGCGTAGAAGTTCCCCGGAAACAAGCAGAAAAAATGAAGAAGAAGAAGCAGGACTGAAGAAGAAGAAGAAAAAGATTGAAGAACGAGAGGAAGTAGAAGCAAAACTAAAGAGATGAAAGAAGAAGAAGAAGGATCGGGAGGATCTGGATGGGTTGGATCCGGAGAGGATCCTATCCCGTTTATATCGGCCCAGCAATGTACTTCGCAGGATTAAGTAATTATGTTTTGTGTTAAGCATGGATTTAATTTCGTTTTTATTGTTTGTTTAGTGTAGAGGAAAAACAAAGTAAGATTCAAACTTTGCTATTAACATGAGAGTACGTAAAATGCTTTGGTCAAAATAAATAAACATGAGAGTACATATATAATATAATAAGATGGCAACTCGAAATTATTCATCCTTATATCTGTCCTATTTCTGTAGTTTCTTAAAAAGGGTGCAAAATTTGTTTTTCTGTCACTAATCTTATTACACCAACCAAATTACTGGATCAAACATGACTTACATGTCCTTAATGGCATGGGAAATATTCAAATATGTCATTATTATTGGGAGAGAATATGTTAAATCCAATATCCAATGTTAGAAAAACCAGACTTTCGAATTTCAACATGCAACTGGCTTTGTCCTGCTTTCCAGGAAACCCCCATGGCCACTGTTGCTGACTTTCTGATCAATTTAGGTTGACTTTTGCAATGTAAATCCTTTGCATGGTACCACTTTTGGATTCTATTTTTTGGTAAGCTGCTATTTGATTTCGTTGCTAGAGACATATGTAAACATGAGTAATGGTAATATGAGATTATCTAATAATTACACCATACGATAAAATTGTGGCCGTTAAATCTTTTAACTGTTGGACTTTTTTCAACGATGCATTCATCTAGTGTATATATGCATGTCATATACCACAACACCCCAATCAAAGTCTGCAAATTAACTGAACTAATAACGTTCTTGTTCTTATACGAAAATAAGTAGATTTGAATGATATACAATTATCTATTTTAAACTGTTTCATTTTATAGAAAATAAACACACTAACTTAATTAACCAACTGACGTAATCCAGAATTACCACTTAACTTGTTACATTACATAAATAGATAAGGAGAGAGCTTTATTTGGAGGGGACTAGCTAGGATACTTGTCCTGGCAATGAATGATCAAATTAAGCATGCTGGCACCTTGAGGAACATGTATCTATCTCCTTGTTGGTCTTATTATTCTGATGACCAATGATTAGGGATTAATATTTTCGCAGCAAAAAAGGTGAAAACTTGCTTTGTTTTCCTAAATAAAATACTTAGAAAGCAAATTAACGTCTATTGTACAGCAATGTGGTTGTATGATATGATGAGGTCTGCTACCCCTTTATCTCTTCTGCCAAGAATCAAACCAAAATGCATCATTATTTATGGGCCACTTTTTTTATCCTTTTTTTCGTAGTTAAAACAGCAATTAGCACAAAGGAAGCTCGTTTAATGATTAATTAGGTCAAGGAAATTGACATTTGTTGCACTATAATCCCGTTAGAAAAAGTGACTACCTCCCAGTCCCAGCACATCACAATCAAATCCCCAAATACCACACTTTCTAACTTTTAACCGTTGCTCAATAGTTGATAAAATTATAATTCTAAAAGAATGTAAATTTCTTTTCTCAAACAATTTACTAATCGAATTTAATGTCTAGAATCATATATCGAAGAATAATCCATCTAACATATCACGCAACGATTTACCTCTATTATTTTTAGACTAGTATTTGGAGAAGCTAAACCTTATAGATTATGTTTTAATCCAGGTGATATTAATGAAGGAAAATTGAATTGAAGATTTCAAGTACAAAGAAAAAGAAAAAACTGAACTATAAACATACCTAACTTTTTAGTTGATGTTCTAGCAGATCTTGGTCAGTTAAATAAATTGGTAAATTTAGAAGGTTAGTCATTATAAAACAAAATTCAATGAAAATTAATTAGTAAATTTAGTAACCGTGGTTAAAATACCACTTTGAATTTTTCCGGTATTCGAAATTGTTAGATAACCGCGATTTTGATACTAGTTGTTTCTTTTAAAAAAAAAAAAATTAGTAAATTGAGTAACGACTAGGCTTAGTTAAATAGTAACCTAGAAAATGAAAAAAAAAATTAAAATAAACCAAGACCAAAATCTGAATGGGGTCCACTATAGAGCGGCTATAAATATACAATCTTGCTTTCTACAGCCCCAGTGTTCCATCTTCTCTCCCACCAAAAAGCGCTCCCACTCGGCACCTCCTCCCCTCCACTCTCCTCCCCTCCCCTCCCACACACTTCCTATATTTTTTCACTTCACACAGACCATTTCACAACACACGTCACCTGCATTCCATATCTCATCCGATTCCCCGCTCACTTCCGATTCACAATGGTCGACGTCGATCGGAGAATGACCGGCCTCAACCCGGGTCACGTAGCCGGCCTTCGCCGTCTCTCCGCCCGAGCCGCCGCCGGCCCACCAACCCCAACAACCGCCGCAAAATCCACTCTTCCCGTACGGAACGGCCTTCTCTCCTTCTCCTCTTTAGCTGACAACGTCATATCCCACCTCAAAAGCTCCGGTTTCCAGGTCCAGCCGGGTCTATCCGAATCCGAGTTCGCCCGGGCTGAAGCGGAGTTCGGCTTCGTATTCCCTCCAGACCTCAGAGCCATTCTCTCAGCCGGGTTGCCTGTTGGCCCCGGTTTTCCCGACTGGAGAGCCGCCGGTGCCCGCCTCGGTCTCAAGGCCTCGCTCGACCTCCCGATCGCTGCGATTTCGTTCCAAATCGCAAGGAACACCCTCTGGTCCAAATCCTGGGGTCTGAGACCGTCCGACCCGGAAAAGGCCTTGCGGGTCGCGAGAACTGCTTTGAAGAGAGCCCCGTTGCTGATACCAATTTTCAACCATTGCTACATTCCGTGCAACCCCTGTTTGGCGGGGAACCCCATCTTCTACGTCGACGAGAATCGGATCTTCTGTTGTGGCTTGGATCTATCCGATTTCTTCGAGCGCGAGTCTCTGTTTCGGAAATCGGAGACCGACCCGTATATCCTTAAGAAGCAAAGGTCAGTGAGCGAGAAATCGGCCGGGTCGTCTTCTAATTTCTCGCGGCGGAGCCTGGACACTGGTTTCGGTTCAGGAACCAAAACCCCTAGATGGGTCGAGTTCTGGAGCGACGCAGCCGTGGATCGTCGCCGGAGGAACTCAAACTCTTCGTCGTCGTCGTGCTCTTCTCCGGAAAGGTTCTTCGATATGCCGTCGAGGTCCGAAATCCCGAAATGGGTGGACGAGTACATTGATCAAATCGGGTCGGCTTTGAGACATGGCGGGTGGAGCGATACGGATATATCGGAGATGGTTTCGGTATCGGCGTCTGGGTTTTTCGAGGGAGAGATGGTTATGTTGGACAACCAAGCGGTACTCGACGCGCTGCTGCTCAAAGCGGATCGGTTCTCGGACTCGCTCCGAAAAGCCGGGTGGAGCTCGGAGGAAGTTTCGGAGGCTTTGGGCTTCAATTTTCGACCCGAGAAGGAGAGGAAACCGGCTAAGAAGCTGTCTCCGGAGCTCGTGGAAAAGATAGGGAAACTGGCCGAGTCGGTTTCCCGGTAATATTTTCATTTTACTATTCTTATTTTTCTTTGGGAAAATTGAAAGGGTCATGGGGCCTCGGGTTTCTGGATTTGGGTTTCCCCATCGGGTTAAAAAAAATCAAATACGTAGGGGGACGCGTTTGTTCTATGAATGTTGAAACAGAGCCTATAAGTAAGAAAACAAGATGAAAGAGTTCAAATTACAAGGAAATAATATAGACATAAATAATTGATAATCCTATGTTTTTAGACAAAATTATGGTTTCTGTAATTATGTTGTTGCCTTAATTATGTGGATACAGCTCATACTTACTGATACTGGTGGGTTTTATTTAGTTGTACAAAAACAAAAATAATATTTACCTATTTTTATTATTATTATTCATGCCTTTTGGTTTTGACGGCTTCTCTTTCGCCATTAGTTGCTTTTTTGTACTTGTAAGTGATAGTTTTAAGTTTAATTTTTATGGGCTTGTGGTTTTCTGTTCGACTTTCATGAGCAAGTCACGAATTGTACGAGTTGATTTTTGGATATCATGAGTTATTATTCGCTAATTCATTGTGTAATTTAGCGGAATTCTGCACACTCAATATCAATTATGGAATTAAGGAATGGGGTTATGGTTTGTAGGGGGTAGAGCGCACGTGTGCTATCTTTTTAAAATTTGGAATTTTGAGCGCTGGAATCAAAGAGTTGGCGATGGTGCGATGCGCTGCGCTGTTTCTGTGAACGCGTGGGACACTGTGAGATGATTCGTGCTACATATTCCAGGAGGCAGTGGCTAAAAGACACCGTTCTCATGGGGCCTGAACAGGAAAGGGCTTTTTCCTGGATGGGAACGATTTTCCGGGAAAATTTTAGTGAAAGTAAAGTAGGGTTTGTGATGGTGAAAACACTGGGACTGCGGTGGAGTCTGGGAGTGTGGGAAGAATGGCAGGTGTGAAGTGAAAGGAGGAAAATGTCTGGGGGAAAATTTGCTTCTTTTGAGATAGCGATAGGATGGGGATATTATTAATGGTCGTTTTCCTTGAAATTTGGGGAAAAAAAAAGAGGAAAAATATTGGGTTTATAGAAAAGAAAAAGATTCTGATAAAAAAAATAAAAAAATAAAAAAAGAGAAAAGGAAAGAGTGAATGAAGCCTGACAAAGAAAACCTTGTGTGTGTTAAGCTTTTAAGAGACACAACACAAGTACTTGGTCAAGGTGTGTGAATTTTGGTTCCAAAAAGAGGATTTTGTTCATGTATTATTTGAACTTTGTTTTCTTCAATCAATCGATAAGATATTTACAATTACGTAATTTGCTCAGCAATTTTTGGCCTTGCACGTTTCATTCAACAGGACTTGTTGGATGGATTGATTTAGCTCTTGTTAAGAGAATTTGATCAATTGAGGTTGAAATGATTATGAATGCATTTTGGACACTATTACTAACTATTAAGAGGATACAATTCTTTAATGCAAACATTGATTGATAATATTCAAAAGATTGTTTGTCGATTTTTGACATCTCACTTTTAAATAGAGATGCAAACTTTTTAGCAGATGCTCGCTTGTATATGACATTAATTCTCTTCAAGTCATTAGAACCTAGCTAAATCAATAAGAAGTTTAATTCCCTTATCAATAGAATATGTGAGATCATCCAAAAAGAACTTTTTAAGGATTAAACATTTGGACCAAAATTTATGTAATTTTTAGAAGTGGAAGGGCATGGTTGATAACTTGATATTTACCAAGATGGGGGGCCACGTGATGTGGGGTTCTATTTGAGATGGATTAATTTGGGGCTTGTCCGGAAAATAGTTTTAAACGACTGAAACATTTTTATAGACAATATTTTTGGATTTCAAAAGCAATTCAAGTATTTTTTCAGAATTAATTTACATTTTTATTAAGAATTTATTTTAAAAATATTTTCTTTAAAAATTATTTAAATCATTTAAATGCTATTCTCAAGCAAGCTCTTGGACTTTTCACACTTAAAAAAGAGGTGTGAGACTAGAGAAGTGGAGCTTTCACACATTGTGTCCTCACAAATTTGTTTCAAACTCTTGAAGTTGATTTATCAACTTCTTGGAGGGAGGGGGTGTGGTGTTGTGGGCCGTTTGGATATTCGATTTTTAAGGGTTTTGTTGTTATGTATCGAAGCATGGTATGCATTAGGTTTTTAAACTATCAATTTTTTCGAACTCTTTGACCAAATAAATAAATAAATAAATCCTTTGACCCTTTATAATGCAGTGTCTACTATACATCAGAGCATAATAAAATTTTTTATTTGTTGTGGAGCATGGTGTTTGATTTGTCAACATGTTGATCTGGGAAACATCTAATTTGTGTCCATGTGGTGGAGTGTGGTACGAAAGTACGGATATAGGACTTGTTTTGAAACATTTATTTTTATTCAAACTTGAAATTAGTGTTTGGTGAACTTACAAATTAGTGCTCAGCAAACGTCCAATAATTTGCATTATTCATAATGCATTATGCATGTACGTATAATTCATATACGGCTTTTTGGCTTTTCGCTTTCTAAATAACTCGGTTTGTCCAAGTCTCCATCCTGCTAGTTGACAAGAACTTGTTACCAAAAGCACTTAAATGCATTACAAAATTCACTCTTACTTAAGAACAACTAATATAAAACAAGTTTATCAATTGTCGTATTTATCTAATAATATAATATTATGTGTTGACAACTTTGCACATATCATTCTTTTATTTAAAACAAAACGTCCAATAACAACAAACTCGTTTTACATAAATTAATCTCCTCTCATACACTCACTTTAATAGCATAGCAAATTTGTTAATTGACTCAGTAGCCTTCCATTAGTACTTCAATATTAAAAGACAATACTTCATGCATTGGCGGATCCATTAAGGGGCAAGTGGGGTTAGCTGACCTCTCAAATTCCGGTGAATCTTTATAAATGACTTGGGTGTTGCTTTTTTGAAGGTTGGAGTTGTCCTTTATACATGACCTCTATGCCTTAAAGAGAAGTTGACGATCTTATTATTTTTTTATAAGAAAAATATCAGCTTGGGCACATTCTTGATATGCATTCAAGTAGTGAATTTTCTCAATTGAAAGAAATTGGTAGTCTTGCAAAAAAAAAAAGGTGAAAACAGGGAGGAACATAGCATATAATCATGTATATTTGCTAATTACATTGACTTTGATTCTACTAGTTGCTATTGCTTCAGTGGAGAGAGGATTTTGCTATGAATATTGTGAAAAATCCATTGCGTAAACGAATGAGAGATCAATTTTGAGTGATAGCATAGTGGTTTATAATGAGAGCAATATTTTTTCTTCCATTGATAGCGTTTTCAAAATATGAAAATGTGTTGTGAAAAATTGTAACTTGTATTGTTATTTGTTCTATAAATAGTGAATGATGAAATTATGATTTATTTTTATGATTATTAATATATACCTAAAAAAAGTTTACAAACTTTTACATGAGACGCTCCAAATAACTATTTTTGGATCCGCCACCACTGACTTAATGGCAAATTATGAGGTAAAGACTAGGTTGACCCACCACACCTTTTCAAACAAGTGTTAGCTTTTCAATCTTGCAATTGATGAAAAGGATGAAGGCTTAAAAAATCCTTGACTGCTTAAAATCACGTAATTTGCGATTAATAAATAGAGTATTCGTCAACAAAAAACCATGCACGGAGTGAAAAACATGCCCTTGTAGTTGCACAGTCACAACAAAATAAATAAAAATAAAAATAAAAAAGAAAAAGGCTAACTTAGCACGAAGTTGAAACGCAGTGTGCCAACCACTGTTAATTATTGATATAATTATATATCAAATGATAATGTGAAATATTCAGTTGAGATAAGCAACTTCAATATATATTTGTGGACCACAGTAAAATTGTACATGTGGGATCTAACTGATATAATATACAGTCAATGAAAATTGTTAGTTGTTAATATACTGTAGTATGATTTACATTTCAATTAGACATGTGAAGGCATGTGAGATTTCACAACATCAATAGTTGATACTCAATCACTTACGGAAAAATTCGGCCCATGAAAATGATTAAGGGTAGTGACAAATTAAAACTATAAAAACTCAAGTTGACTAGAACAACGTCTCTACTTCTTACTATGCATTTAACCCTCATATAAGATGTTTAATGGTAAATTACATTATGTCACCTCTAACTATAAAGATAAAAAGGGATAAGAGATTAAAGAACACAAAAGACCATAAATAAAGTAGCATGAATCCGATCCATGATGCGTGGAAATGGAAAGCTCCCCCTGGTATGGCATAGTGTACCAAAATAATAAGCCTATCGAATCGAATGTGCAAACAGCAAAGGCAAAGCCAAGTTGATGAGACTTGAGAGTACGTACACGTGTCAACTCAATAAATGTTCCAACGGTCACTGCCACCGCCACCTGAATCGACCGTTGCTCCATCACGTGCCTCCCCCACCGCCTCATTGACCCCTCTTCACATGCCACTCATCTCTCTGCACCCTCTGCTCTGCTCTGCTGTGTCTGATCTCTCTATCACGTGTAAGAACCTTCCTCTCTCACAGTGCCGTTGATGAATACTAACTAACAGCACATGTACAATTAGGTAGAAAGATTGCTTTCTGTATTCACCTTTTTAATAAGAAGGTAGTTACAACAGAGTATATATACTTTGCTAAATAAGCTTAGTGATTAATAACACTAGATTAACACCTAATCATAGTGATTAGTTACAAAATAATTGTAACAGATTTACAGCTGTTAAAAACAGAAAATATCTAATGATGAGATGTCCCTTTACCCTCCCTCAAGCTAAATGGAGGATCTCCGAGAGAAAGCTTGGACTGTAACAACTTGAATTTGGCCTTGGAAAGTGCCTTGGTGTGAATGTCTGCAATTTGATGATGAGTACTAACATGATGAACTTGAATCAAATTTGCTAAAACAAGTTCTCTAATATAATGATAGTTAATTTCCACATGCTTCGTGCGAGCATGAAATACTGGATTAGAAGCCAAAGAGATTGTAGAAACATTCTCACACCAGAGTCTAGGAACCTGTCGAAGAGGAAAGGTGACATCTTTTAAGATTTTGCAAATCCATGTCAGCCCCGCAGCTGTGTGAGCAAGAGATCGACATTCAGCTTTTGTGGACGATCGAGCAACTGTGTGTTGCTTCTTTGCACTCCAACTAATTAAATTTGGGCCGAGATACACACAATAGCCACTTGTTGATCTTGTGTCAAATGTGTATCTAGTCCAATCAGCATCGAAATAGGCTGTGAGTTGTAAGGGAACAGACCTTGAGTACCAGAACCCTTAAGAAATCTCAAAATTCGTTTGATTGCTTGAAGGTGAGGTTCTCTTGGACAATGCAGAAATTGACACACTTAGGTTATAGCAAAAGAGATATATGGTCTTGTCCAAGTAAGGTACTCATTGGGATTGGTAAGTAAGGGACCAGTGTGATCCAACTTAGCTGTTCCAAGTGGAGTAGAACATGGTTTGCAGCCATCCATATTGGTTTTAACAAGTAAATCAAGGGCATACTTGCCTTGAGACAAGAATATGCCTTCTGTGGTTCTGTGAACTTCTAACCCAAGAAAAAAATGGAGAGGTCCCAAATCCTTAACAGGAAATAAAGAGCTCAACTGATGAATAAAGGCTTGAAGGTGAGAAACATTTGGACCAGTCACTAGAACGTCATCTACATACACTAGGACTATAACTAGAGAGGGCTTTGTGTGAACAAATAGAGAGCGGTCTGATTTGGAGTTTGCAAAACCAAGGCAGCTTAGAATATGAAAGAGTTTATCATACCATGCCTTGGGGGCCTGTTTCAAGCCATAAAGAGACTTGTTGAGCTTGCAAACAAAAGATGACCTTGATGGATCAATAAAGCAGAGTGGTTGCTACATGAAAACTTATTCTTTGAGAGTGCCATGAAGGAAGGCATTGCTGATATCTAATTGATTTAGAAACCAGTTGTGTTGAACTGCAAGTGTTAACAAGATTCGAATTGCGACTGGTTTGGCAACAAGACTAAATGTCTCCTGAAAATCAAACCCTTCTTGCTGATGAAACCCTTTAGCCACAAGGAGAGCTTTGTACCTATCAATGGTGCCATCGGATTTTCTCTTAATTCTGAACACCCATTTGCACCCTACAACATTCTGATTCGGAGAGGATGGAACTAGAGCCCAAGTGCTAGTGTTTTGCAAGGTTTGAAACTCTTCAGACATTGCTTGTCTCCAATGCTCATGTTTTGAAGCCTGTGAATAAGTAGTAGGTACAAAACTGCTAGTACCAATTGGATGCTTGGTAGCAGCTAATATCTTGGGTTTAAAAATCCCAGCCTTGGACCTTGTTACCATTGGATGTGTATTTGTAGACACAAGGGTTGGTTGGGAAGCAACAGGTACTGAGGACAAAGGTTCTTGGGATGTAACAGGCACTGTTGATTGAGTTGAAATTGGAGAAGATGATTGCTGTGAAAAATGAGCTAAACTGGATGAGGATGCAATGATATCCAAGACTAAGGGATTAGGCTGAGAGAAACTGGTGTGAGAGACAGGAAATGGAAGAGTAAAAGTTGATGAAGAGTTTGATATAGGTAATGTGGTTGCAGACCCCAATGTGATAGTGTCCTGTGACTATGGTAGACCTTTGAAATTTGAAAGGAAAATGATCCTCATGGAAAATGACATGACTTGAGATGTATAACCGTTGTGTTTGATTGTCTAAGCACATGTAATCCTTGTGTTGCAAACTATAGCTAAGAAAGACAAAATGTGTACTCTTGCCATCAAGCTTTAAAGAGACATATGGTTTGAGCCAGGGATAACAACTGCAACCAAAAGTCTTAAGCTTGGAATAATTTGGAGCCTTTTTGAATAGTGATTCCCAAGGAGATTTGTCTAGAGTAGATAAAGGTAATTGATTAATAAGATACAAAGCTATGCTGAAGGCTTCAACCCAGTATTTGTGAGGCATACCTGAAGTTAGTAGGAGAGTTCTAGCAATTTATGTGAGATGTCTATGTTTACACTCAACACACCCATTTTGCTCGAAAGTGTGAGGGCAACTATATTGATGACAAATACCATGATTAACAAGAAAAGAATTAAACGCAGAACTAGTGAATTCACCCCCCAAGTCTGATCGGAAATTTTTTATTCTATTGCCAACCAAATTTGCAACATATGCTTTAAAACTAACAAACATAGAAAAAAAACTTCAGATTTTGCCTTCAATGGAAACAACCATGTGTATTTAGTGAACTCATCGACAAATAGAACATAATACTTGTAACCACTGACAGATAAAACTGGGGCTGAGCCCCAAACATCACAATGAATCAACTCAAGATTGGCAAAGACACTACTAGTACTAGAGGAAAAAGGTAACTTGTGATTTCTACCAATAGCACAATTGTGCAAAAGAAGTTGACGGACTTGCCACCACTGTGAACAAGTTGAGCTTTATTTAAAATCTTCTTGAACATTGCTATAGAGGGATGCCCAAGCCTCCGATGCCATATCTGAAGTGAAGCTTTAGTACTTAGAAAAGCTGATGGTGTAGATGATGAGGGAATGCCTTGGAAAGGATAGAAACCTTTTCTAACTGGTTATTGAAAAATCATCATCCCTGTAGAGCTATCCTTGATTGTAGAGCCATCAGAATCAAGGGTTAATGCACAAGAGTTATCTTTTAAAAACTGATAGGCAGCGATAAGATTGAATTTCATCTTGGGAACATGAAGAACATTGTTCAATCAAAATGTAGCAGATGATGTTTTAAGCATAGAAGTGCCAGAGTGATGAATGGACATACCTTGTCCATCACCAATGTAAACCTTTTCTTCTCCAGAGTAGGGAATGGGAGAATAAATAGCAGCTATATCATTGGTGATATCAGATGTGGCTCCAGAGTCAATCAGCCATGTAAGAGAAGAAGTCTTGGAGTTTGTGTGAACACACATAACAACTAATTTGGCAGGGGGTATTTTACCAGCAAAGGCATGATTTATGCGTTCAAAGCAATCAATTGCTTCATGATCGAATGAGTGACAGATTTGGCAAGGATTTTTACCACCAAAATTAGGACCAGAATTGTTGCTGTTACGATTAAACCCACCATAATTATAACGATTTCCACTAGAGTTATTTCAAAAATAACCAGAGCCATTGCCAAAGTTATGAAAATTACCACAAAACTGAGTGAAATTCTTGGAGTAGTTACCACAATTATTGCGCTGAGATGCCCTTTTGCCATTACCACGATTGTTCTGAAACTTGGGAGGAGCATTGAATTGCGCAACATAGGCTTATGGAAAAGGATAGTATGGTGGTGTAGGGAGGAGAAGGCCCTAAGACTGAGCTGCAAATCCTGGAAAGGTTCTTGAGCGGAAGAGACAGTGCCTTTCTTTTTGCGATTCATGAATAATTCCTTGTTAATTAACAGACCATGCAATTCATCCAGAGTGGTTGAAGAAATTCTCAGCATAATATAGTTAATAAAAGATTCATATTCATTAGATAAACCATTGAGAATGACAACAATGAGGTCATGATCAGAAATTGGAGAACCAACCACCATTAAAGTATCGGAAATACTTTTAATGCGCTGCAGATACTCAGAAATCGAAAGATCACCTTTGTGCACAGCATGTAGACGAGAGCGGAGTTAATGAATATGAGTAACAAATACACCCCTAAATCGATTTTCAAGATTGAGCCAAAGATCACGAGATGAAGTCACACCGACAGTGAACGAAATGATTTCTTTAGAGAGAGTAGAGTTAAGCCAAATAAGGATATTCTGATCCTTCTCGTACCAAGCTTCATAGGTAGGGTTAGGGTTTTCGGTGGGGCGACCATTTTGATCAAGAAGATGAGGCGGTGGACAGGGCTCAGAATCGTCAACAATGTCGGTGAGCTTGTAGCGCCTGAAGCCTTTTAGACTAAGTAATTGTCACGCTTCAGTTTCGTAGGCACCATACAACTAATATTCTGGATTATGATCGATGAAATTGACGAACTGGAAGAATTAGGGTTCATCGCAAAGAAATTAGGAGCGACGGTCGACACATGATTCAGAGGAACAATTTTAGGATGCGAGGCGAAGAAGAAGACAACGCCAGTGTTGATGAGAAGAAGAAATTGAAGATCAAAAGGAAGAAGATGAAGATCGAATCACAAAGAAAGGAGGATCGAAAGGCGGTGAAACAGATAGGCTAGTGATACCAAGATAGAAAGAATGCTTTCTGTATTCACTTTCTTAATGAGGAAGTAATTACAACAGTGTATATGTACACTTTGCTAATATAAGCTTAGTGACTAATAACACTAGATTAACAATAATCATAGCGATTAGTTACAAAACAATTGTAACAGATTTACAGTTGTTAAAAACATAAAATATCTAATGATGAGATGTCCCTTTACAATTACCATAACCATACAAGATTGGTGAAAATCAGCCTTCAAAATAAGAACGCTTACACCAATGGCTTCATCATCTAGCTTTCAAGTTATTAAACGTTTAAGTTTATTGCAATTACTTTATTTAGACAACTAACATACTCTCTAATGCAAAATGTCTAAATAACTTTTACTTTTTTTTTCTTTTCGTAATTTTATCCGACACTGGGTGAGCTTAATTACTTTTCGACATTCAATAGTTGATTTTCTTACAAGTGGTAGATTGTTCTGGTGATTTGACCTTCCTCTTCAACCTTTTGTGGAACTCTCCACTTCTTTTAATGTATATTATTAGTATAAAATATCTCTTGTAATAAAAAATAAGTTAAGATTTGCATAAAAAAAATTATTTGTTGTCCATATGGCATCACATAGCATTCATAGTTGGGAAGAAATTTTAGTGTACTCAAAACACAAGGCGGTACGTTGTGTATCCTCCTATAAGTGGAGGAACACTAGTTAACATATCTAAAAAATGAGACTTATATAACTATGTCGCTACTTGTATTTTAACATGTGATATATTATCTTGTGTTTCAATTATACATAAAGTTTCTCCATACTAGAGCAAATCAAGTTTTACGTTACAAAAAAAGGTTAACCTGACAATCAGAAGACAAACAGACCAATAGTATAAGGATTTGTAATTTAATGGTTCTTTATTATTTTTCAATTTAAAAAAAAAATGATATGGACAAAATTGTTACAAATGTTTAACAGATAGAAACGTCTGCATGTGTGACGCGCACATTCTTAATCAACATTCACGTACTATAGCATAAATAAATAAAGCAGTTGCATGTATGTTTATAACGTAAATAAACTCGAAGAACTAGCTGACGGTATTGAGGGTGAAAAATCTCACCCTATCTATGCATCCAATATGTGATCGATTGATCGCTTTGGTGTAATGACGTTTAGATGTTGGATCATGTGGGATGGGCCCTCGTGGACTTACTATTGGCATGGGCTGATTGAGCACCGTTTGGTCTAGAGAGCAAGTCGACAATGAAGTTTGAGGAGCCATGCGTAATATAAACATATATAGATGGGATAAATTATTCTACATGCTCGGTATCAATTAGATGAGGGAATAGACATGAAAAAAAATACATAATTTTCTCCATTTACATGTACTATGACATGTGAAGTACTGCTTGAATATCCAGTAGTTGGAAAAATCCCTCTATCGATCGATCGAGGGAGAGAGAGAGTTGGAAGAGCTATATTATACTGAAGCTATGCCCTAACAGGACGATAAATTAAAAGAAGAAACGACAAATATGAAGCAAAGATTGATTACATGCAACGCTGTATTTGTCTGGTTGAAAGGAGGCGTGGTGGTGGCCTCCATGTTTAAGGTTTTGAATGCAAGGGGAGACAACACCACTTGGTTTGGCATTTAATGGAGATCCAATTGATCTCTGAAGACTGAAGAAGCAGAAGAAGAACAAGCTCAAGACATTGCCAATATCGACTAGCTAACACATGCACATAATATACGTCAAGACAACAAGAGTGGAGCTAGCAGTCAACTAATAATCACATTGATATTGTCTCAGCACAACCACGTGCACACAAGTCGGCAAGTATCGAGTTTATAAAAGTACTATTAAAAGTAAAACAATTCAATATAAATTGTTATTGATTCTGCCAAGTTTCTGATACGGGATTGCATTGATTAAGATTGCATATGTGCAATCCAAATGCATGTTGAGATGATGGTGGTTGAGAGGTCTGTATTGGACTGTTGTGCTATTTTTGCTGCCACAAGTCTGCCTTTGTTTGTTTCATTATTTTGGGAGGGGGCTCGCATAGAAAAAAGCTCATAAAATTGAAAACCCACAAGTCACATTTTCAATAGCTATCCATATGTCCAGGTCTTTTGGTCGATCATATGTCTATTGTTATCCTCAACCCCTTGATTGATGCCAAAAACTTATTGGTTTGTTGTTTCTAATACAGAAACTCATTTGTTTGTTTTTATGCAGAGAATTATTTGTTAAATTATTTATATAATGAATGATAGCTTTTTGTGACAAATAAAAACACGTAAATACTTACCATTTTGACTATTATCATGTAACAATTTGCGATTCTTCGCGACAAATGATAAGTTCACGTGAATAATTATTATTTAACTCTTAACATCAACAATCCTTTTGTGACAAATAAATATACCATCACTAATTTATCTCTTTTATTGTCGCTGTTCCCACACGACATCTCCTTCACACGCAACATCTGTTTTTTAAGAAAAAGTGAAAAACATCAATCTATGTTCCAAGAACATATTTGTGCAGCGAAATGTGATTATTTGGGAAAGTATTTGATGAAATGTTGGTTTGGTCATTGTGATGCTTTGGATGTATACGGAGTCTTGATGCGTTTGGGTGTTGATCTACATGCTGCATTCATCCATTTTTGCACTATTATACATGAATTTCGGCCTGGATGGGATCCGGGGTAGGGATGGGCAAATACCCATTGGTTATGGGTAACCGCAGTTACCCGCCCATTTAAATTAAACGGTTACGGTTATGGGTAACCGTTCAGATAAATAAACGGTTATGGGTATAACCGTTTATCCGCGAAATTTAAATGGACGGTTATGGGTATTAACCATGGTTATAAACAGGTAACCGTTTACCCATTTATTTTATATATGTAAAACTAACACAAACCATGTTCTCGATCTAATAATACTTAGCACCCAATAAATTAGCAAGGAATTCATCGATCATTCTCTCAATAACACTACTACAGGAATGATGATTCTCATCATCAAGGAATTGGCCAAATTAATTTAAATTTCTTGCGGGTAACCGTGAAATTGACATAAATGCTTTGACAAAAATGTCTTCTGAATAATTTTTGTAACCCAATAATACTTAGCAAATATTATATTTACCTTCATTGGTAACAATTAAAAATATCGTCCGTAAACTATTATTTCAATTATTAGAATGGTATAAGGATTTAAAAAATTAAAATATGGAAATGTATGATGAATGTACCTATAACGGTGTTTAATTGTCAAAAAAAAAATTATGACAATTTTTTTTTAATTTTCAAGTTGTTAAAAAACATGTAGACGGGTGAAAAAAGGGTAATGGTAAAAAAAAAAAGGATAAACGGGTTAAAAATGATAAATGAGTATACGAGTATTAAATGGTTACGGTTAAATGGGTATGCGGTTATGGATATGGTTAACCATTTATAAACGGTTATGGGTATGAGTATAACCGTTTAGGCAATTACCCAATGGATAAACGGTTATGCGGGTATGAACATAAACGGTTATGGGTAAATTAACCGCGGTTACCCGTCCGCATAACTATTGCCCATTCCTAATCCTAATCCGGGGAGATGCATCGGCTAAAGCTATTAAGTTGGGTGCCAGGACAAGTATGGCCTTGCAACCTGGATATTAACAACTATATTAAATTAAGACACATCACAACTTGTACGGTGACGTAACATGGAAACTATACCTCAAGGAAATTTACTTCGTTTCTAATCACACTAAGGGATATTAACACAGCTCTTTGAAAACTAACGAAATACGTAACAAATACGACGGAGATACAGTAAGATACGATGGACTGTAATTGTGCCTCAGCTTGGGCTCCATAAGTTGTACTTATAATTGGGTCTCATCACTTTCTTATCCTGCCACCAACCCAGCAACCTTTCGTATTCATGACTCCGAGACTCTTCCCGCACAAAGCCGATTCGATTCAATCAATCGTTTTCGAATTAAAAGGATGGCAACGGGAGGTGAGATTTGAGATTTTGGAGTATGATAACAAAAAAAAAAAAAAGAAAAAAAAAAAAGAAATTGGATCGTTCGATCATCTAACAAATCAGATATGCATTTAGTTAGTAACAAGAACAAATAATAGGAGCATGAACAAAAACAGGCAAAACACTGAAAGACCAGCAGAGGAGGAGGAAAAAAGAGAAATGGAGAGCAAGGTGGTAGCCAAAAAAGAAAAACAGAGTTATCAGATAGCAATTAGCACAAATATCTTCTTAGCTCTCCTAATTTAATAATTTAAAAGCATCACTTGTACTCCCAACCAAAAGGTGGAGAACTGAACCACAACCGAACGGTGAACAAACTAGAAAAAACCACCTCTCCAATTGGATATCAAGAGACTAGTCAAAATCGATATATTCACATTCATCATGAAGATAGAAAGTTCTACATGTCGTACATATTTCCTCTTTTTTTTTTTGGAAGGGTAGCGTCTAATGTTGGTGTAATGCTATCTACTCTGCAAAGCGCAGCATATTCACATTTTGCATTTCCACTGCTCTCAACAATGCTGTACAAATTTCATTATATGAAGTTACCGTCACGCAGCTTGAAGAACTCCTTCCTTCTCGGCACTCTTCGGAGAAGACTTCATAACTTTAACCCTGAACGCCACCTGCATAATAATAATTGGATGCTAAGAATTCATTCCGACAAAAGGAACCACCGTGCAAAAATGTGGCACCATTTGCCAGATACGATGGATTGACTGTGAGTGATGCAGAAAACTATACGGTAAGGATTGTTTACTACCTTCTGGGAACCAATCTCAATAGCATCGGAAGGATGTAAACGAGCAGGCGAATTTGGGGGTACTCGGTATCGCTTCTCCTCAATACTGCACAAGTAGAAGGTATTATAGGGGGAATGCAGGGAAAAGTTTTAACAAATTGAGTTGCACGCAGAAAAAGGTGAAAACCACTTTGTTTCAGCTCTTTCGGTAAGAAAAAAAAAAAAAAAAAAAAAACACCCTTTCTACTTACTCAGCAATCCAGGTACCATATTCACTATGCAAATCAGTCACGTAGAAGGCACCATCCTTGTAGCTGATACGAGCGTGCATATCCGAGACCTGAATTAAGAAATACCTCATCGCTCAATCTAGAACACACCAAAAAAAAAGGAAGAAATAGGTTTGTTTCTGGAGATAAATGTAAAGTGAACAGAAGCGGTCAAATCACCTGGGGCGAGCGTATTGTTATTGATGTTCCAGAAGCATCCCCATGTGGTACGCTCCTACGACTAGGAGAAAACATCATTAGAATTTTCTTATTTAGAACATCTTACTGAAAACACTTGTGCCTTCCAAAATATAAGGCAATGTGCGGTTGATGGTTCTGTTCTATACAATAATATAATGTGTGTCTTGTAGGGGAGGACGGGAATGATGGGTATGTAGGCATACCCGATTATGCAGGATGTTTTCTCATCTCTATTCAAACAAATAAGTTGCGAAGCATCATTGTCTTGCCCACAAGGTATAAGATACCACCTACGAGAACAAATTGAATATCAACACAACTACCCTGGATTAGTAAATTTACTGAAAATATTTTGTAGATTATGATGACAGAAACTGGGATAAAACTTACTCTCCGTCAATAGCACACTCCAGTGCATCATCGTCTTCAAACCATGTTCGTAACTGGTCACTTGCCTTCATAAAATTTGTCCGCATATTAGCAGTTAAGTAACAATAAAGTCCAAAGGGCGATCCGAAGATGAAGGAAAGAAATAACAATTTCTATACACTGCTGATGAATAACACTTTGAACAACGTACTTTATCTGAGAGCCTGCAACTGGGTGACCTTCCTTCAAGTTTTGAGCTGCAAAGAAACATCGTCAGTTTCTCGGTAGAAAAGTATCCGTTTAAAACACATGAAGGTCTATGATCCAAGCGCCAACAGATTAAATTGTAATAAGATTTTTATAACTAAAACAAAAAAGAATGAGCAAAAGACACAGAAAGTTACAGTTGATCAAAATTTTACCTGTTACCACCTAAGACCCAGCTCAGCATCAAGGGCATTGCCTTATCAATAAAAACCCTCCCACCAACTCTTCCCGGATGTGGTATCCGAAACTTGGTCAAAAACTACAAGGGGATTAAGCCAACATGAGTACATATGCACCTTCGTTCTATCATCTATTCATTTAACTGATTTTCAGTATGTACTTAATAAAAGGTCTTACCGACAAAGGACCAAGTCCCACTCCCAGATAAGCCTTGTAAGTGGAAGCCATTAGTGCAGCCATTCTGGCCATTCCATGAATAATGGCAACCCGCAGTCTTCTAGAATTCTCATAGCTGAAGATAAAGTAAAAAAACTCACCAAAGTCTATACAACAACTGCTTTGGCGTATAACTTAAATCTACGATTTTCATTTTAAGAACACTAAGATTCAGATGCATCAGGAAGTGTCATCAGCTTATCTCAATTAACTTTCATCAATATAATAGTGTGGGGTTACCTTCTCAAAGAAGAATTAATGTCAATAGGAGTTCCCGATTCGCTACTTTTCTGCCATGCTTTATCAAGCTCCATGGCAAGTTGATAACCGTCCTGTGATGATTAAGTAATAGGGTCAGAAAGAACGCTCAACAACATGATCTGGGTGATGGATAATGCCCGGTGTTGAACCAAATCAGTGCAATGCATACCTCAATGGCCATGCATCCCCCTTGACCCATATTTGGCTGCATAGCATGAACAGAATCGCCAAGCAAGGTTACACGACCCTTTCCCCAGGTTAGGATGGGTGTCCTATCATATATGTCTCGTCGTAGAATTGCATCTTCCTCTGTGGTAAGTAACAAATCTATCACATTATCACACCAGCCCTCGAATATTTTGAGCAGCCTTTCCTTTTTACCTGCCAAAAAATGGACAAGAACAAATGAATCGTATGTTTCTACTATCATAAAGAGTATAAGCACACACATATATCACCATCTGACGATTTCAACTACGTAAGAAAGGCTGAGAATCTCAATCTATACCATTGGGCCTATCAACACCACCAGGTGCTTCCTTGTGAAATGCATACCACTGCATCTTTCCTGCACCGACATCTGAAGAAACAAAGTATTGTTTGTGCCCCAAGAATACGCGGTACCTTCAGAAGATAAGTTTAAATTTAAGTCTTCACGCATAATCTAACCTGACATATAAGAAGACAACGAAATAGTACAAATGCCAGTAAACCCGTAAACTAGCCATACTTAAAAAAAATAAAAGGTCAGACATACCCTACAGAATTTATGTCAGCAGGCACAAAATCTGCGATACCAGTATAACAAGTGTAACCAGAGTAAACAGCGTCCGTTAATCCAAACAAGTTCTTCCTCACCTACTCACAAGAAAACGTAATTTGATTTCAACTTAGTATTTTTATAATGAATATACTCTGCAGATTATGGTATATCAGTAGACAATATTTCACATGTGTGCCCAGAATTTTGAGCCTTGGAATTTTGCAATACCTTTGACCATATACCATCGGCCCCAACCAGAACATCGCCTTCAAAACGCTCACCATTCTCAAGTATCACATTGACCTATTAAATTGACAAAGGTATAAGAATTCTTACCAACTGCCAAACCAGATGAATTCTACGCAGTTCGATTACATTGAAATAGCACTGCGAAGATGCACATTATATAAAGACACAAACAAAAAGTAGGAAACACCTTCTCAATTTTTTTTCACATTTCTAAGCGACAAACAACGGTACAAACAAGATTTAAGTAATTAACGGGTAGTATGAGATCATTACCTTATCTCCAACATCCTCAAAGTTAACAACATTACTACCATTTATAATAATATCGTCCCCGACAGCACGAGCAAGTATTTGTTGCAATGTCATTCGGCTTATAACTCTTGTAACTGGAAGCCCCCGTTCCACTGCAGGAGTGAATGTATCAAACTTGACATACCTGATAATCAACTAATCATCAATACATTTGAATGGCTGCATACAAATCACAATCGCTCCGCGTACACGTCTTATAATGGATCAATCAAAACAACTTACCAAGTACCAGAAACCCCATCAACGAGTCCATTGATCCTATCCCCAGTAACACAACCAACCGTCATAACCTCCTCAGCAACATCCACATCAATGGCTTCCAACGCCGCCAACGCATTACTCTGTATCTGAATAGGACCTCTGTACTGCCCCTCTCCTCTCACAGCACTCAAATCCTTCTCAAACACCACCACATCAAATCCCTTCTTTTTCGCCGCCAGAGCAAAAACCAGCCCTCCGATTCCACCGCCAGCAACCAGAATTCTCAGGTTCTTCTTCTGCTGGGTCGGTGCGGGCGCACTAGTGGAGGCCTCTTCGGGTGGCGCCGCCGTCGCAGCTCTCACCTCAGTCAAACGCTTCTTATTCCCAGTTCTTGCTCTGCTTCTCAAATGGCAGTTGTAGTGAAAATATGGGGAAAATACAAGTGGGAAGTCTTTGTTGGCGGGACACGGTAGGTGGGATCTTGAGAAAACTACCGCCGATGGGTTCATGGAGTTGCAGAAAACAGCGGAAGCCATAGGTTTGTGCTCTGAGAAGCAAAGAAGAAAGAACAAAAACAAAAAAAATGAAAGCTTCGGGCTTTCTTCCTCTGTGTGGAAAGATAACGACTGGGAGTCTGAGGATTTGAGGAGGGAGAAAAAATGGAGGGAGAGAGAGAGGGAGGGAGATAAAATAATCTAGGTGACTGGGAGCCACAACCTTTGAAGGCTTGAATTGTCCACCCATCATGGAGATTCTCAAGCCATGTGGCAGTTTCTGGGCGAGACAAACACTATTTTCTCAAGAGGGAAAAATTAAATCTTTTTTGAAGTGGTGGTGGGTTGATTTATTATTTTCATTATTCGCGAAAAATAGTAACATTGGGGCTGGATTTCAACTTCCTAATTTTTTTTTCTGTACTTTGTCTTGACTCTTGATTGTAAACTGAAACTGGAGAAGAAAGTGATCGTTGGAGTTTAAATATCTTACAAGTATGAAGTGTGGGCTTTTACCAACTTATCTTCAATATTATCCTTCTGAATTATATATTTTATGGCAAACGTTAAAATGATTTCTTTTTTAGTTTAACACATTAAAGTAGAAATTCAACTGCTTAATAGCTTAATTTGTCGGCCTACAATATAGAAATTTTAAAAAATGCGTGTAGTTATTTTTCTCGATAATCATTCTATCAAGCCCTTTTCTTCCCCTCTCTTTTCTGTCGATTCTTTTCCTTCTTCCTTCTCTAAATTTATACAGCAACACTCCATAAGTTTTCTCCCTACATTTATCTTTATTTAATTATTGTACAAGGTTTGGAAGTGGTTGGTGTAATTGAAATTTGTTTCTTTGAGTATATATAACCGGATTTTAGAGTAACTTAAATTATGTGAAGCATGAGGTATAGGATTTATTCCACCGTATGAAAACTAGAAATTTCATGTGCCAAACCATTGACATGGAACATGCATCTATTGCCTTTTCGTGAATTTAGAGACCAAATTTGTGAGGAAAAATATATGAACTGAAGCATTATGGTGGTGAAAAACATGTAAAATATATAAACAGTTAGGGTCAACCTTCTTCGACGGCGCATGCGAGTGCAAAGTAAATGTGTGATGTGTGGAGGTGCGGAGGAGACGGAGAATCACCTGTTTTTTGCATGTGAGTTTAGTCGTGTTTTGTGGTACTGTTGCTCTTTGCAGATAGATATCACGGCTATTATTGGGCGAGATTTTCATGAGACTTGGAAGGGGTTATGTATGAGATTTCATGAAGATGATAAGAAGGATGAGTTGTTGCAGGAGTGTGTGTTTATTATGTGGAGAATATGGAAGAGTAGGAATGAAATGGTGTTTCATGAGGTGTTAAATGATCCCATGGATATGGTTCACTTGGTACGTAAGCAACTTTTGGAATTTAGAGTTTGCACCTCTGTGGCAAATCATGAATCTGGGGGGAGTGACGTCGTGGCTGGGGCTGTATTTGCTGGACAGCCAGTACGGTGGAAGCGGCCAGGTTTTGGGGTGATTAAGGTCAACTGCGATGGCGCATGGTGCTCTAAGACATGCAAAGGTGGATATGGTTGGGGTAATGCGGGATTTTGCTGGTTTGTTGAGTGTGGCTGGGGGGGGGGGGGAGGGAGGGTGGACTATTCTTCAACACGATGGCTATGGTGGAAGCTGCGGCAATTCGTGCGGCATTATTGGTTTGTCTGGAGTTGGGTTATGAGGAAGCGAAGATCGAGTCTGATTCTCAAGTGATAATTAGTATGATTAATGGGAATTATGTGGTGGGTACGACTTTGGAATGCTATATTCATGATATTGGTTAGTTGGTCTCTCAATTTCGAGGGGTGAGGTTTGGTTTTGTCAAGCGGAATGGAAATGACGCTGCTCATGCTATCGCCTCATACGTTGCCTCACTTGGAGGTGCCTTCCATTGGGATGCTATTGGTCCGAAATTTTTATTTAATATTCTTGCTGAAGATGTAAATATTCATATTAGAATTTAATAAAGTTTTCATTTTGACAAAAAAAAAAAAAAAAAAGTCGTGGTGTGGTCCTAAGAACAGAAAGATATTTAAGAGATGATTAGTATTAATTAAGTATACCTTAATAAAATAATAATCTGAGTAGTATCCTAGTAGCGACAAACGAAATGGGTATCGACTGTTGCGCATAAATTTTTTAAAATGTATCGAAATAGGGTGAGATATAATAAATAGTTTAATTTTTTTTAAATATTCAATTATTTGTATTATAATATTTAATGTACCATGTTTTTAGTTTATTGAATAATATCTCCTATGACATTCGTGGTGTTGTGTTGTTGTGATTGGTTTGATGTTGCTTTAACTGTCCCATTAAACGACAATGTCATTCATTGTTGTTGGGGCCCAGTAATTAGCTGACTCAGCTTAAATGTATGTGGCACTAACAAAGAACCTCTTCGGACGAGAGATTTTTCAGTGTGATCGTCATATGAGGTGATACATCACGTGTCCCTATATAAATGGTAGGTTATATGTGTTAAAAGATTATTACTTAAAAATTAAAAATTTTCACCACTTGCATAAAAACACGTGATGTATCATTTGTGTTCCCGTCACAACTAAAAATTTCTTCTCCTTGTTCCCACGAACTAGGTGTCAGAGTCCCCGAGCTAACACGAGTCTAATGGTTTTCATCACTTCCTATAGGGCGGCTTTTTTCTTTGAGGAAAAAGGGAAAAAAATGTTGTTTAAAATGGATTAAGCGTTATGCCATTGACACAAGCGTATTAGATTTTTTATTGGTTAATTTGTGAAGTGCATTTTGGTATCACAAAACAAAATTAAATTCTAACACAAGCTATTATTGGTCACTTTGTGACAAAAAATACAGAATTCTTGCAGACATAATTTACTGAACAATTATGGAGGCCAGAGAGAGAGAGGGTGTGGTACATAGTGTAACACCCAGTCCTTGAAATATTTATTTTCGGGAATTAATTTTGTTGATGGACCCAAATTAAAATCTTGTTTAGTTCACTACTATAGTTATTTATTTTCTATTTCAATTTAAATCTGTTGATGCATAAAATCAGTGAGGACTTTGGTATAACAGAAAGTGTTAAGTTTGTGACATTCGCTAGATTGCTCCGGTCACTAGTGTGGATAAGTATGTAAATGGATAGAGACAGGGAAGCAAACACAAGATGTACATGGTTCACCCAGATTGGCTACGTCCACGGAGTAGAGGAGTTCTCATTAATTGTGAAGGGTTTACACAAGTACATAGGTTCAAACTCTCCTTTAGTGAGCACTAGTGAATGATTTAGTACAAATGACATTAGGAAATATTGTGAGAGAATGATCTCTATTTATAGAAGAGAGTTTCTAGTTTCATTCTGATAGACACGTGTCGTGTTGTGATTGGCTTCTGATGTCAACACGTGTCGCGCTGTGATTGACCTTCTGGTTGAAAGGAAACCGTTCTGGGTCCTTGATGGTATAACGTTGATCGGTGCTCAGTAGTTTCAGGATTGATCAAGTATGGTATAAACAGTGCTCCCCTAAGTTCCCGAGTGAGGGAAGCTCCTCGTTTGGGGACTTGCAAGATCCAAGCCATTGAGTAATCACGAAACTTCTAAGTACCGAAGTGTGGTATCATTTTTACTTGCCTTATTTGTCTCATATAAATCGGGGTAATCCAACTATCCCCCTGTTATAAGTTATACAGTTCTGCAACCATGGTGCTTGGTACTGCCAACAATTTGACCTGAATTTTTCTCCCAATCTTGTCTTCCACATCTGAGGCGAGGCAAGCCAAAGCATCTGCATGACTGTTTGTCGCTCGAGGAATTTGGGTGATCTGGTAGTGGAAGTGCTTGAGCAACAATTGTGTTTGTGCTAGATATGCTGCCATTGAGCTATCCTTAACGTTAAAGTTATTGGTGACCTGGTTAACCACCAATTGGGAGTCACTGAAGATATCAATTCGTTTAACCCCATGGTGTTTGGCCAAATGTAAGCCTGCTAGGAGAGCTTCATATTCGGCCTCATTGTTCGACGCCTTGAATTTGAAACGAAGAGCATACTCCATCGCCACTTTGTCAGGGGTTGTAAGGACTAGTCCTACTCCACAACCTTGTTGGTTGGACGAGCCATCAACATATAGACTCTATGCTGGGGCTGTTGGTTCTATTTTCTGAGCTTTCGAGGGTAATGAAATCACTTCTTTAGGCGTAGAAACAATGTCAATAGGATATGTGAAGTCAGCGATGAAGTATGCCATTGCTTGGCCCTTCTCAGCTGGCTTTGGTTGGTAGGAGATGTCAAACTCACCCAATGCTATCGCCCATTTGATCATTCGCTCAGAAGTGTTAGGACTTTGGAGTATCTGTCGAAGATGATGATTGATAAGCATGATGATGGAGTGTGCTTGGAAGTAAAAAGGAAGTTTTTTAGCAGACATGACCAATGCTAGAGCCAATTTCTCAATGTTGGAGTATCGAGTCTCCGTATCTTGTAAGGCCTTACTAGTGTAGTAGACAGGCCGTTCGACATTACCATCATTTCGAATGAGAATAGAACTTACTGCTGAAGTCGATACCGATAGATAGATAATGAGAATGTCACCAACCTCAGGTTTGAAGAGAAGAGCGGCTTTACTCATGTAGTCTTTGAGGTTTTTGAATGCCTCAGCACATTCATCAATCTACGTAATGTACTTCTTAATTCCCTTAAGTGCTTTGAAGAAAGGAGCACATCTGTCTGTGGCCTTAGAGATGAACCTAGTTAAGGCTGCCACCTTGCCAGTAAGGCTTTGGATATCTTTTGAAGTTACCGGTTCCTTCATGTAGAGGATTACTTTGATATTCTCAGGATTAGCCTCCGTTGGCTTATCATGAAGCCTAAGAATTTACCAGAGCTTACGCCGAAGGCACATTTGTTGGGGTTCAACCTCATTCGATACCTCTTCAGAATGGTGAAAGTTTCAGATAGGTTGGTGATGTGTTGGTCATCATGTTTGCTCTTGACTAGCATATCATCAACGTAAACTTCCATGCTCTTCCCATTCTGTTCGACGAACATTGAATTGACCAGTCTCCCTGTCAGTAGTGAAGGTTGTGTGTTCTTGGTCCGTAGGGTTCATGGGGATTTGGTTGTATCCTGAGTAAGCATCCATAAAGCTCAGGAGTTCACACCCTGCCGTAAAGTCTATAAGTTTGTCTATGAGAGGAAGAGGAAAGCTATCCTTTGGGCATCCTTTGTTTAGGTCGGTGTAATCGACATACATTCTCCACAAAACCTTTTGGAGCAGAAGACTTTCCTTGGTCAGATTCTTCTTAACAAGGACAACATTTGCTACCCACGTTGGATAATTGACTTCGCGGATGAAGCCTATGCCTTTGAGTTTTTAACTTCTGCCTTCATTGCCTCGTACCGTTCAGTGTCATAGGATCTTTGCTTTTGTCTCATTGGCTTGGTCTTGGGGTCAATACTTAAGTAATGACAAATGATATCGGGAAAGATGCCTGTCATGTCCTCGTATGACCAGGCGAAGACCTCAGTGTTCTCTTGTAAAAAAAAAGATCAATGATAACCGAATGGGTGGTGCCAATCTTCACCATGCGATCCGGATAATCTTTTGAGATAAAGACATTCTCCAACTCTTCAGCGGGTTGTGCTTGCTGGGTGAAAGATTTATCTCGAGGATCATCGGGTTGACTGTTGCCACCGTGAAGATCCAAGTTGGCTTCGTCTAGGCTGGTCTTTTTGACTTAGTCATGTATAGAAAGGGTTTCCTTGGGCACAGGCACGTGCTGTTGCTTGACCGAAGTGTTGTAACATGATCGTGCACTAAGTTGATCTCCTCTGATGTAACCATTGCCATAGGGGGTTGGAAATTTCATCAACAACATATGAGTGGATACCATGGCCTTGAGATCATTGATGCCTGTGCGTCCGAAGATGACATTGTATGTCGTTGGGCAATCAACCACCAAGAAGTTAGTGGTAATGGTAGCTATGTAAGGGCCTGTATCAATGGTGAAAGGTAAGTGTATGCTCCCCAAAGGTTGCACGATATCACATGAGAAGCTTATTAGAGGGGAAATCGGGCGATCGAGCAAGTGTTCAGCTACATTAAGTGCCCTGAAAGCTTTAGCAAACATGATATTGACTGAAGCCCCCATGTCTACCAGGATTCGTCGTACTTCAAAGTTGGCTATGTGAGCTTCCACGATCAGTGGGTCGTTATGAGGGTAGATGATACCTCTTTCTTCCTCAGGGTAGAAACATATTGGATCCCAGTTGCTTTTGATACTTACCTCCCTTGATGTCTTCCACGTGAAACATGTGGTGGCCAGACTTTAAAGCTCGTTCACTATTTTTCATGGCCTTGTTGGAAGATTTAAATATGGGTGTGCCACTACTTATGGAATATATCACATTCACCTGGCGTTGGTTACGGTTACCCCTTGGAGGGTGAAGGAGGAATTGATCAATTTTTCCTTCACGTGCCAAAGCTTCAATATGATCACGAAGGGTGATACACTTCTCGCCGTCATGGCCGTTATGCTTGTGCTAGTAGCAAAACATGCTAGTGTTCTTCGTGGGCTTGCAATTCGGGTGCCTCGATTTTGGCTTCAGTATCAAGTGTGCTATGCTGGGGTAAATGGCCACGCATGTGGCGTTCAAAGGTGTGTATGCCCTGTGTTGACTGCTTGGGGTTGGGGATTATTATGGCGATACCCTTGGTTATCGCGGTAGTGTCCCTTACTCTTTTTACTAAAATGAGACTGGTGAGGATGTAAATCTTTCCTTTTGCCCTGAGATTGATATGTCTGTTGACTTGGCAAAGTATTAAGTAAGGCAGGGGGAGACACCGCTACCGTTTGAAGGTCGAGGTCTTCTCATTTGGTTGGATCTGGCTTCCATTCTCTATTTGCTGATAAAGGGTGGCTATGGGGGGGTTTCCCTTGATATGTCCTTGCCTCGGCGGAGGCATGGTTGTAAGTCTGTGCCATCACCTCAGAGTAAGTCTTCCAAGTGTTGGCATTGATCATGTACTTGAAGAAACAATCACGTAGGCCTGCCGTGAAGGCCTTGAGGACGGTCTTGTCATCTGCCTCAGCACAGCGAGAATACTCATGGCTGAAATGATCGGCATACTCTCGTAGTGACTCGTCCGGCTTCTGGTGAATAGTGTACAAGTAATCTGTAAAATGCAAACGATCGATCTGGAAGATGTGTTGAGAGGCAAACAGTTTCTTCAGTTCCTCAAATAAGTCTACTGTCTCAGGTGGAAGACGGCAATACCAGTTTAGAGCTTCGCCAGAGAGGGTGGAGGGGAAGAGAAGACATCCCTCTTCATCGGTGTGCATTCAATATGCCATGGTGGACTCAAAGAGGTTAAGGTGTTCAATTGGGTCATCATTTCCAGTATAGAGTTGTAAACTAAGCTTTTATTTTGTCTTCACTTAAAGGGGGTGTCGAAGATCCTCCTTGTGAGAGGGCCAGGCCTGGGTTGGTTTCAATCAGGTATCTTGGCCTGACGTTCGGCCTTCAACTTGTTTACTTCCTCAATGAGCTGTAGGACAAGGGGGTCCTGAGTGGAGTCATGTACCACTGGGATTTTCTTTCGTAAGTCTCCATCGCCTCTTATAAGTAGGAAAGTTTGAGCAAGGGTGTGTGATTTTTCTTTAGACTCGCCGTACTGACTTCTAGGGCGAGTCTGTCAGAATACCTCAGAGTTCCCTGTACCTTCATGTTCCTCTGGGACTTGTCGTTCCTTCCCTAGATTGGTAGCTGGCCTGGGTCGTGGGAAGGGATTGAGTCTTTCAGAAACCCTTGGGTCATTGATCTTCGAGCATATGTGGAGGGGATCTCTCGACGTTGCTTTAGGAAGTCTCGGTAGTCATGATAAATGGCTTTTGATCCTTCCAACCCTTATGCAAGGAGGTGTCTTCCTCCATTTCTACTGCTTCGGGTCGAAGCAGCTGGGTTGAGAGAAGTCTCATGTTGATCAATGTTTTGATGATTAGCTAACTCCTCATCAGGGATACCAATGTCGAAGGAAGGTGACCCTCAGTGTTAGGAGGCACCTAGATGCTGGTTAATGTCCACAGGGGCAACGAGCTCGCGTGTTTGAGTACGCCTAGTTTCGTGGAGCGTCTCAAAGAGTTTCTCATATTGCTCCTGGATGACCTCATTCTTCATTGCTATCTTGTTATTATGAGCTTCTAGCTCATCGACTTTAGCTTGAAGAGCAACCCTCTTTCCTTCATTCTTTCGTTGCTTCGCACTAGGTGCAAGATGGGTGTCATTCTGTGTGCTGTGGCTTCCTTCGCTCCCCATGTTGGAGAGGGATGCCTGATCAAAAGAGAGTGTACGAATGGTGGAAACCAGCTTAACAAAGCTGAAGAGAGTGGAAATAAGTATCGTTCCCACAGACGGCGCCAAATGTTGATGCACAAAATTATTGAGGACTTTGGTACAACAGAAAGTGTTAAGTTTGTGACCTTTGCTAGATTGCGCCGGTCACTAGTGTGGATAAGTATGTAAATGGATAGAGACAGGGAAGCAAACACAAGATGTATGTGGTTCACCCAGATTGGCTACGTCCACGGAGTAGAGGAGTTCTCATTAATTGTGAAGGGTTTACACAAGTACATAGGTTCAAGCTCTCCTTTAGTGAGTACTAGTGAATGATTTAGTACAAAGGACATTAGGAAATATTGTGAGAGAATGATCTCTATTTATATAAGAGAGTTTCTAGTTTCATTCTGACATTGATATGTGTTGTGTTGTGATTGGCTTCTGATGTTGACACGTGTCTCGCTATGATTGGCTTCTGATGTCGACATGTGTCGCGCTGTGATTGGCCTCCTGGTTGGAGGGAAACTCTTCTGGGTCCTTGACTGTATAACATTAACCGGTGCTCAGTAGTTTCGGGATTGGTCAAGTATGGTATAAACAAAATCCTTTGCATTAAATTCAGGACCAAACTTTATTTAAAAACCACAAATTAACTACTCCAATTATCTATCAAATTCTTTCTAATGCACAAATTCACAACCAAGGATTCCTCTCCACTATTTAAGTATCACCTATCGTAATTCTTTAAGTATATACCTTGTTTCCATCCATATTCACAATTTAAAATTTCAACACCAACGTACTAATTTTGCTCTCACTTGCCACCATTTTCTTTTATAAATCAATTCTCATTTCAAATGTACGATATTACCTTTATATTTTCTCATTTTTCTTTATATGGACAAATTTTCATTTTTGTAACCTTTATTCTTGAATTGTTTAATCTCACTTATTTTATGGCTGCATCTATCATCTCGTTAGACTATCTACATATCCTAAACAAGGATCAAGCCATTCGTAGTTCACATTTTCAAAATTTTAAACCAAAACCAAATATATCCAACATGTAGCACAATCATATTAGCATTCAAACCACAAAAAATAGATCTCAAAAGCCTGATTTGAATAACGAAATTAGCATAAAAACACAATGTTGGCTCCCTAGCCATGTGCCGCCCCGACTCACTGGAAAATCCAACGATTTCTAAAAATTCTAAAAAATTACAGAAATGAAGATCTCAAGGAGTAGAACAAACTTTATACATGTGACCAAGTCCAATTTGTCCTGGAAAGGCTCCAATTTGCCTTAAACCTATCGGAAACCCTAGAAATGGGTGGCCTCGAATCTTCAACTCCAGTACTCCGCCGCCCCTACCATTGTTTGGGCTTTGTTCTAGGCCTCAAGGGAAGTCTAGCAATGGTGGTAATTGGAGGGAAACCTTTCACAATTGTTAGAATTCGAGTAAGGGTTTCGGCGGCACCCATGGTGCGGGTTCCCCAATTCCAAGACCAATTTCACCCCAATTTTGGGTGGAATGGGTAGAAAGGATGATGAGAGATGACTTTCAGGTGGTGGGGGACCTTCATCTTGCCAAATATTGGCCGGGAGACAATGAATCCTGCCGGTTGTGTCTCACGGGTCAAAAGACCCGTTTTTCCCATCCTCATTTTTTTTCCTCTCTCTTTTCCCTCATTTCTCCCCCTTCCATTGGTCCCATTCTCTCCCTTATCTTTCCTTTCCTTTCAATCACAGCCACACACGTGGCACTCCCTTTTATTCCAAATTTTCTAGAATCTTCTCATTAATGCCAAAATGACCATTTTACCCTTAACTTCTATCGTTAATAACTTCTTTGTTATAACTCCGTTTTACCAACGGTTTGTGCCCACATGTTCGTGAGATCGAGCACTATTCAAAAATATAATTTGCAACCTCAAAAAGTCTAGGAATTTTAAATAATTAATCACCAAATTCCAAACTTCATAACTAGTTTAATGTAAAGTCTCGATTCTTTTCACATATTCATAATTTTGAATATTTCAATTCATATATTTAAATTTTTCAGGGTATTACACATAGAGAGAAGAGAGAGATATGTAATTGTGAGGTATGTTCTATTTCACCCTATTGTGCCTTTATTTATAGTAGTAGGAAAGGTTAAATCTTTACCCTAATAGAATTACAACTCTAATAGGATATTAACTACTAAAGGAAATATTCAAAGATATCCCTAGATACACTAGGATTTACACAATCACATTCCTAATCTAATAGGATTGCAACACTCTCATCTTGAGTGTGTAAATACTCTAACAAATGGTGCATCAAGTATTCAGTAATGAAATAAGTACAGTTGATAAAGTGGTTGGCACAATGAGTGAATGCGAGTCTCAAATCAACGGAAGAATGCATAAAAGGTAAAACTCACAAAACCTCACTATGGTAAAACCCAAGGTGGGAGAAAAACCCATAGACTAAGGAGAAAAGTGAGAAGTTGCATTTAGTCAAAATTATACGTCTTTTAGACGCAAGTAGATGAGTGAAGGGTATGATCAGCCAAGAATGGGTGCCTCGTTAAAACCTAGTTAGGTAGCAAAAACTCAGTGGGAAAAATGCTCCTAATCGTAGGGAAAAATAGTACATTAAGATCAAGTGAGTATACTTTTGGATACTCCCCCTATGTTTGACAAAACTTTCAAATGAGAACTACAAGCATTGTATATGATAGTTAGGCATACCAATTCCTTGGACAAGTTTTTGGAATGTTGATTTCGACAATGACGTCGTGTAGAGGTCGGTAAGGTTATCTGCGATCGGCTTGCATGACTTCAATCTCCTGATGCTTTGCTGATATGATGTAGACGAAACATGTTTTGGCGTTAACTTCGTTGATGTATCATGTCTTGGTCAGGTTTATACATGTGGCATAGTCTTCATGGATTGTTATCGGGACTCAATGATGGATGAAAACAACTAGTACTTCGAATATGCTCAACAGGACCTCCTAACCATGTCTCACGTGTGGCGTAGTGAAGTAAGGTGAGTCTTGGAACAATTCGAAGATTTCACAACTAAGGTCATATCATAAACCTCTAAGATATTGCGATATCTCTTAACGATAAATACATAACCATTCGGGGATTTGCCTTGTGCGGGTTTAATAAGTAATTTACGTCAACATAACAAATAAGGCAAGCATCATTCTGAGGATTAGGGGGTCAGATCCGCTCGAGATGCATTGCGATTAGCCCAAATCCGTAGTACCTTTCAGGGTAACGAAAAAACGTCTTTAATACTAATTCAATGGTTGCGTGTAGGTGCAGTGCTGCATTTTTTATCAATAGATCAACAGCGAAAGAGATGTCCTGTTTAACGTAATGAGCTAAGTACAACAAAGTACAAAGTTGAACTTAGATATGGAATTTCAGATTCCATAACCTCTTAAAGGGTCTCATTTGCATATAACGTATGGAATATCATATGTATACTTAAAGGAAACACCTTCGGGGTGTAGTTTGACTGGTAGACCAAAATACCGTCAGAACAACGCTTGAACTTCAAGTCAAGATGAGTTTTCTAAGATCCATCATCTCAAATTCCGTCTTCAAGTGCGAGACAATTTTCTTAAGCTCTTCTAGAGTCTTAGTGAGATTCATGTCAACAGCATAAAGTGTAACTCTAGCATTCATAATAAGACTTCATAGTTTAACATGCAAGGGCATAATTCATATCCCTAACTGATCAAATAATCACTTAGACGGGTATACCACATCTGTCGGATTGTTTCAATCTGTAAGTGAATGCTTCAAACGAGTTGAGATGGTGTTCCGTGGTTTGGAACTATTTGAACCATTCCATGTAATTCTATGGGAACTTACATGTAAATCTCTATATTAATATCCTCATCGAGAAAACACTAACCACGTTTCATACTGCTGCAATCAAACATAGAACGTTTGAGAGAAACCTTGCGTCGTAAGGCTTGCATTATATTGTACTATTTCATTCATCTCATTACGCTTTCTTTCCCACTTGTAACACAATAGGGTTACCTTGGGCAGTGTAGGAACGATAGGTCCAAACACGCTTTGGTAAGGAATTTAACTTGGATTGTAATTTCGATTGTCCAATCAGTTCTACGTTGTCACTAATCAACGGAACATGGTTTGATATCCTTGCTATTCATTTATGTCGGTAGTTACCATATAAGTGAAAACATCATCAATGATAATCTCATTCCAATTCCATTATCTCATCCAAACAAGTTTACTAGACCAATAACTTCAAGTCTCGAGAGTAATCTGGATTAATCTCATGAGATGGAAATGATTTGAGACAGCGATCAAGTATAGATTCATTTTGTGTCGTGTCTTTCTCTTCTAGGGAAGTGAATCCTATGAACCGAGTGATTTGTCATGCTCCAGGCTAAGATAGAGTGATTGTTTATCCATCAGTGTACCAAACAGTCCAACAGGGGTGGCACACCCTTCAGTGATGCTGACTCGACGTCCGTTAAATACGTCTATCCTTGCAAGCATGTTTGCAACTAGTATATGATCTCGTCACTTTAGCTAGATCCGATGAATGCATTTGGAGTAACATTCTGAAAGTTGAAATACATCGCACTTGCTTATCATACTTGTACGATACGAGGATCGAGATGAGACATAGTGGGCAACGTCCACGAAAATTCGCGCCATTCTACAGGAACATTGACGTTCTTATCTCCCCCTAACGGCGGGAAGACTGTCTCATTAAAGTGACAATCCGTAAATGAGCGGTAAAGAGATCGCATGTAAGGGTTCTAAAAGAGCTAGTGTGAAGGACAATCGTAATCGACAAAGATTCACATCCTTATTTGAGGACCCATATTGGTATGTTGTGGTGGTGTAACTTAGTACATGGAATGCACACCTAAATGTGTAAATACGAAGTGTCAGGTTCGTACCTCGTAACCAACTATAATGTCGAATAGGTTGGGTTGCAATGGGCCTCAAGGCGGACCAACATAGCTGCGTACAAGATTGCATTGTCATAGGCAGAAACTGAAAGCTTGCTGCATTCACCAAGGTTCAGGTGATCAATTAAATTGCGCTTTATGATCACTCTATGAGGCTATTTGGGATGAAGATAAGAATTCGATGTTCAATTATAAATCCAAAAGACATGCAATACTTTATTGAAAACCATTGATTGTGCATTATCCATTCTTCCAGACTTTATAGGATAAGTAGGGTGGTGAACCCTTAAAATCGGCCAAGAGGTTTAGCAGCAATGTGTGTGGACAAACATGTGACCAGTTTGTCGATTCATCAACCAAAACCATAAGTATTTATATGGTCAGCAATTTGGTTAGATTAGTCCACATATATTCCCTTTGAATCCACTATGAAAAGAGGGTGATTTCGTATCTTTTGTGAGGGATGATTTACAAAATCAATTTTCCCAACGAGCAGGCTTGGCAAAGTGTGCTTGTAAGCAAAATATCCTTACTTCAAGTAAGGAGATGCATCGTGGCATCATTGTTCGACCTAAGTGTCCTAAACCGTTGTGCCAAGGCAAATAAACTACTCAATCACTAGGCTACAGGCTGGCCGCATGTGGCGTATTCCCCAGTTGGAAGATAGCCTATTGGCCCCAAATCAAATTTCTAGGCTCATTTTTGGAGGTGGTGTAAAAATATTCAACTCTATTTTCTATAAGTTGTTTCATTCATGATTATTGTTCTCTCAAATATCCTTAAGACTCAACGACATTCTTCCGGAACGGGTAGAATATAAGGTCTCTTAAATGGTAACTTAGTACCATTCATACAACGAGGACATACCAATGCTCTTAATGAGGTTAGATAGACCTGAAGTCGTTGCTAGAGATGTGATTTAGGCATAAAGTTAGTGTGCATAGTATCACATTCATCCAAACAACTAACTTTTCCACATTCGTACCTAATCACGAGTTTAATTGAATTTGGTCGCATGTATTAAGAAACATGATGCAATTAACTCGTATTTGAGGACAATATCAATAAGATTATCCTTAACTAAAACATACATCAAACTTGAATCCAAGAACATGGAAAAATGTTCACAAAGTAAATGGTTTACTGAGGGGATTCGACCAACAAGGTCATCCATGTCAAAATTTTACTTTTCCAACAGTGTTCGGTGGAACAAAATCAGTCTCACATATTGACTGCGAGAATGGTACTCCTCAACGACATTGGTAGGGGCACGAACAGGTGCATAACTAATGATCTATTCAATCAAAATGGAAACAGATTCTACATGGTTAAGGTTCAGGAACAATATCCCTTATTCTTGAAGTATTAGGTCTTAGGTGCCAAAGATCAAGCTTTGGAAGTGATGCCACACCTTGGCAGGCTCTGATTATACCATATGTTGTAAAAACAAACTCAAAATTGGATGGTGAGGCAGACATACCCAGACTTGGGTTCGGTAGGCTCCTACAGAAGCTGGAGGAGTCTGTTTAGTAGGCCTTTGTGGAAGCCGAGCAATAATGTTCCTAACATCTTTGCCGAAGTAAGGCACCACCATTCGATAGGTTTTGATCGAACCGGGTTGAGCCATTCGGTAAACTCCAGCCGAGCTAGGTTTATACCGTTTAGTAGACTCCGGTCGAAGTTGGGTCGATACCTTTCTCTCACGTTTGTGGTAGTCATCAGATCCAAGAATTTGGTAAACTTCCGCTTTCTACACTGCTGCTTCAGGAACGAGTTAGAAACATGGAAGGACGAGAAAAGTATTCTCCAGTCAAAATTCGATCAGATTTATAAACTTCAGAATTGTACTTATTCATGGACGTAATCATGGTGTGCTTCAGCCAATGTCTTTCATGATTAGATGGTCCATAGGAGCGGGCCAAAGAGCCATGAAATCCTCGTTCGGGAGGTACTTTTATCGGTAATGCTTTAGGCACAAGTCTTCGAATGAAGATCATGGCTGAGGCTTATTCATCTCTTCCATGCCATTTTTGGCTTCAATGGTTACTCAGATTCTTATTAGTCAAGTGGAGATTCATGTCTTATACCCACATAAAGTGGTTTCGGTCAAGAAATATCCAAATCAGTGAAATCGAACTTGTTATGGTTCGACAATCCATTGAATGGAAGGAACAAAATTGTGATTGGTGCTATGAAAATAAGATATCCATAAGAATCAAAGTTAGAACATTTGGTTTCTAAGACATGTTTTACATAAAAAAACATCGGGTTTTCATGTGTATATTGTTTTATGAAGACTTTGGGCTTTAAAGGCACTAAATTTGAAACTATAGGTTTGAGCTTAGTTATAAATCTTATGGTTCATAAAAGGAGGTACCTGTAAGAACACATAATACAATATACAACTAAGTGTGGTAGGTTTGGGTTGCTGCAGGAACTCACTTGTAAGTGTTTCGGGATTACGAAAGGGAGTCAGTGGTTCAAAGAAAAGAAATAAAATATTGAATCATTAATGTCCAAAAGTGGGCTTCAGGCCAATAATTTTGGATGTCTTGTCAGATTAATAGACTGCTAGTTACTTTAATTAATTCAATAGATCGGGACCATTCAGGGTCAATCGTAGAATTAAAATAATACAAAGTTTCATGCCATATTTTGGGCTAGACGGCTGCAGGCCATTCGAAACAAAATTCCAAAAATCGCTAAGGCTGTGAAATTAGGCACAAAAATATGGGTGCGGGTTGAAAAAAAAAGCCAAAAATAGCTTTGGGTCGAGAAAAAAGAGGTAACCCAGCATTGAATTGCTGGCTGCTGTCTAATCTATATAGCCCATTAGCTGTAGGCTGCAGTTGGGACGTGTGAGGCTGCTATAAGTAGCCCATTAACCTACAAAAGCAAGGTTGCAGGCTTGATGCACTCATGGGTCGAGAGAAAAAATTCACATGTAGCAGGCTTGTTGCTGCAACGCGGGCTAGCCACCCAGGGTGGGAAAAAAAAAGAGCCCAACAGCATGGGTTGGTACAGGCGGACCATTGCATGGAGGAAACTAAGCAGCAGTCGAGTTTTTGGGCCATGGAGCAGAAGCCTAGCAAGGCTGGCTTCTGATGAGGTGGCATGAATTGGGGCTGCAAGCCCAATTGTGAAGAACCTAGTCATGCGGGCTTGGTGATGCGCACACAGCAAGCCCAAAGGGCTGCTGAAGTTTTGGTCCATGTTTGGCTCAATGTGGCTTCGAGTCGCGATTTTCCCTTTTTATATTTTTTTTTCGAAATTCCTAGGGTTTGAAAACCCTAATTGCTTCTAATTTATCTTGTTTCTTTGACTCACAAATTCCATATAGCATAATTGCGTATTGCATGAACAAATATATTTATTTACAAAATATATGAACACATATGCAATATATATAATTGAAAGGAAAATATAAATATAGGGGGTTCATGCATCATGGGGAATGTTTCATGCTTCATGGTCATTTCAAATATTTTAATTTATTTTAAGCGTATCTGATTGCCAGAAAACAACAAAAAGCCTTTGAATTTGTAAAAAATCCTTCTCTAAAAGTCGTGCATCTGATTGGCAGAAAACAACAAAAGCCTTCAAATTTGTAGAATATCCTTCTCTGAAAGCCTTGCATCTCCAATACATTGTATCACGTCCAATAAAGAAAAAATAAATTGAATCAATAGCATGTAGATCAATTCAATAAAATAATAAATTAATCATAAAAAACGTAATACTTCCCTGATTAAAAAATAAACTCTCTTTAGCGCAGCATTAAGACTGTGCTGATAACGTGTTGTAGGCATAATTTATTGAACAATTATGGAGGCCAGAGAGAGGGGGTGTGGCACTTAGAGAGAAAAGAGAGGTGTGTTCTATTTTACCCCATTGTGCCTTTATTTATAGTGGTAGGGAAGGCTAAATTCTTACTCTAATAGGATTACAACTTTAATAGGATATTAACTACTAAAGGGAATATTCAAATATATCTCTAGATACACTAGGATTTACACAATCACATTTCTAATCTAATAGGACTGCAACAATAATCACTTATTGTTAAGTTTTATATTAAGAGTTGCAATTGAACATTAATATCGAATATTTAATTTATATTTTTAAATCAAATTGAACGAAGAATAATCATATACATATTTGAATGATTTAGTGACCAAGAAAACAATTTTTTTATTTGAAATAAGGCATATATTCCGTTACTAAGTTGTTAATCCTTGATTAATACCAACATTAAAGATTATAGTGTTTGTATATTGTCAATTCATCCATAATAATCCACTGCTCATAATGAATTTACTTGAAATCGAAACACTAAGGCAGCGGAGAACACAAGTGCAATGTCGTTAGTGTGTCAACTAGGACATTTAGAACTAACGAACCAGTTATGAGTGTTACATAAGAGTTAGTTTTAAGGAGATTCTAGCTCAACTTATCCCATAAAACGCTTATGTGTTCAGTTGATTGTTGTCCATTCTAATATGTTTTAGTAAAAAAAATAAATTATCATCTTATTTTTAGCGAAAATATTGTTAACTATTCAAATTTCCCGTTCATTTGAAAATGCAGCTTAACTAGCTGCGGTCCAAGGGCGGACCCAAATTTATATGAAGGTATACATACTAAAGTCTCATGAAAATGAAACTCAAGACAAACTATTATCAACCAGTCAAGTCCCTTGATTCTTTATAAACAAACTCTAACATGAATAAATACATGTGAAAATTATATTGAACGAAACGTTCATATTGTTAAATTCCATACACAAATGCACAACCATTAAGTTGCATTCTATGTTATTGACGTGAATACATGTTAGGGTTTAGTTATCATTTTGTTAATTTCCAAAAGAATTATCTTGGCTATAGCCCATGGTTGGGTCTTTGATTTGAGCTAGGCGATGACAAGTTTGATAAAAATAACGTCACATGATCACAAATACTTTACAATTGCACGTAAAACGCAACAAAACCTTTAAACCAGAAGTACAACCTCTTCGATAGGCATGGAAGCTGAATTCCACCCTAAAAGCTCAAGGAAAACCTAACCTTTACGCATGCATGGCATCTTAAGTCACTATACACAACTTAACTCACTTCCATATAAGTATATAAATCCACACAAAAATCTACTCTTACAACATATTTGTACAATATTTGTAATAGAGATTGGATCTACATGCATGAGCTCTACCTCTATTAGAGAAATGATATAAATGATGATACAAATAGGTAGTAAGTGTAGCATTACTCAAATCCACAATGACAGTAATAATAAAGCAAAAAGATTTCCTTATTTATCGGGCATGCAAAGGATATATATACCCTTAATTATTCACGACAAAAACGTGTGTATTGTAGAAAGTGGGATAAGGTTATGGAGAGTAAATTCTAGTTTAGATATAGATTGTATGTGTTTTATAAGTAGTTGTGTTTCTCTTTATATTGGTATTCTCAATTCGGTTTTATAGTAGAACTTCAGTTATCTCAATGTGTAAATTCCAATTGCACATGTACTCCATGACACTCAATTTGTGTTGTCCACATGTTAAACTTGAACATTTGCAACATATGAGAATACGTGTTGATAGTGACTAATGAATCTCACATAAAAAAAAAAAAAAAGGAATAAACTATATGTGTACTTACAAGTATTTGGGTCACAGATCATTGTCATTGATTTTGTAGTGGTTGAACTTCTTCGCATCTAAAAGCACTTTTGGGATATTTACTTAGCAATGTCGTTCGAACCCTAAAGAGGAAGAGCTGAGAAAGCGTCCATGCGGAAAAGCAAGGGCAACTCATACCAAGCAAGAGCGACATCAATACCCAAAGCAAATACATACGCACATAAACTTTGGTTACAATCTTCATTTGATTTGATAACTTGAAGGGACGTATAAGATTCACTGGATTATCGAACACGTCCATGCATAGGGATTACATAGGATGGTGCATTGTCAGATTAAGAGACAAAAAAACTAATAAGAAATTGATTGTGTCCTTACTTTCGGGAATGTAGATCACATGAGTTTATATAATATCCAGGAACTTTTGTTTTTGCTTCTTTTGTAAGAGAAAAGTTGGCCATAGCGTTATTTTGAGATCTTAATTACTGTCGTGAGTCTCTTCATGCTTGGATATTTTTATTTGATCTACATCGTCATCAATGGTAGCCCATAGGAATCCAATGGTCCACATTTCCAAAATTCAATTCGGTATAATTTCTCCCGTACAGATAGAAAGATTTTTTAGTGTGATCGGTACACGGGGATGGTACACCATATGTCACTAAACAAATGGTGGGATATATGTGCTAAAAAGTTAATAACTTAAAAAATAAAATTTCTCACCATTCTTATTAGAACACATATACCACTTGTATTTCTGTCAAAACTAAAAATTTCTCCTACAAATAGGGAAGAGTCGTCTTCTCTTTTTAAAAAGAAGCAACATGTTAGCGATTAAAGAGAGCCAAACCAAGGGCAAAACTTTTTCTGGTTCCAGATTCCAATATCAAATTGAATTCTCAACAGGAACATGATAAACTTTACACTTTACATCATTTTCCCTCACGTATTCTTTATTTATAGTTATTAGATTGGATAAATCAAATAAAATCAACAAAAAAAATTATCTTTGACATCGTCGCCTTCCACCAATTAGTTTCATAATTCACCAAAGCCTCTTGAAACAGTGGTACGTGGGCGTACGTGACCATTTTTAATGCTTATATTGACAGACAAGGAATGAAATGACCACATTGATTATTCATTTTTAGGGACCAAATTAATGGGAGTGATCAATTTAAGGACCGAATAATGTGATAAAAAAAAACTTATTATATAAGTCAAATCAAACCAGTCTTAATCCATATATAAATCCATTATTCGGATTATTGAATTAGGGTTGTATTCAAATTAGCAAATTGAAAGTCTTAATCCATACTTTAAGGCCTTGTTTGATTCACCGTATAACACATCGAATATGATTAATAATACGAAGTTAGGTGTTTGGTGTTCCTATGTACTAAATAGTCACCAGATTAAATAATGTGGCCCCACCCCTTATATCTGGCTAATACCCGCTTAGTTATACCGCCCAAAACCACGGTATTATTTAGTCGGGTAGAAAACACACCTCTCTCGCTCTCTCCGTCCTCATCGCTTTCGTCCCGAATCGTTTGCTCTCTTCATCCCGCATCGCTTGCAACTTTTCCTTGTCCTTCTTCTCTGTTCCGCCCTCTTGCAACTTATCCTCCTCCTTCTCTGTTCCTCTTTCTTGCAATATTTCTTTCAATTTTTCCTACAATTTGTCCCAGGTTCTCCCTCTCACATCTTGACCCGGGCTCCACCACTTCTCGAGCCCGACTCCGCCGTAGCATGATATTATCCTGTTTGGGCCCCGACCACGCCATTACGATTTTGTTTCTGGGAAATCACGAGCAACTTCCCTGTGGGTCACCCATCCTAGGAATGCTCTCGCGTAAACTCGCTTAACTTCGCAGTTCCGATGGAACCTGAAGTTAGTAAGCTCCCAAAAGGCCTCGTGCTAGGATTTACACATTGAATAGGATTAATAATACGAAGTTAGGTGTTTGGTGTTCCTATGTACTAAATAGTCACCGAATTAAATAATTCGGCCCTACCCCTTATATTTGGCTGATACCCGCTTAGTTATACCACCCAAAACCACGGTATTATTTAGTTGGGTAGAAGACATGCCACTCTCGCTCTCTCTGTCCTCATTGCTTTCATCCCGAATTGTTTGCTATCTCCATCCCGCATTGCTTGCAACTTTTCCTTATCCTTCTTCTCTCTCTGTTCCGCTCTCCTGCAATATTTCTTTCAAATTTTCCTATAATTTGTCCCAGGTTTTCCTTGTCACATCTCGACTCGGGCTCTATCACTTCCCGAGCTCAACTCTGTCGTAGCATGATATTATCCTGTTTGAGCCCCGACCAAGCGCTCACGGTTTTGTTTCTAGGAACTCACAAGCAACTTCCTAGTAGGTCACCCATCCTGGGAATGCTTTCTCGTGAACTTGCTTAACTTCGTAGTTCCGATAGAACCCGAAGCCAGTGAGCTTCCAAAAGGCCTCGTGCTAGGATTAACATATCGAATAGGATTAATAATACGAAGTTAGATGTTTGGTGTTCCTATGTACTAAATAGTCACCGGATTAAATAATTCGGCCCCACCCCTTATATCTGGCTGATACCCGCTTAGTTCTACCACCCAAAACCACGGTATTATTTAGTTGGATAGAAGACACGCCACTCTCGCTCTCTCCGTCCTCATCGCTTTCGTCCCAAATTGTTTGCTCTCTCCATCCCACATCGCTTGCAACTTTTCCTTGTCTTCCTTCTCTGTTCTGCCCTCTTGCAACTTCTCATCCTCCTTCTCTGTTCCGCTCTCCTACAATATTTCTTTTAATTTTTCCTACAATTTTTCCTAGGTCCTACTTGTCACATCTCGACCCGGGCTTCACCAGTTCCACAGCCCGACTCCGCCGTAGCATGATATTATCCTCTTTGGGCCCCGACCACGCCTTCACGGTTTTGTTTCTGGGAACTCACGAGCAACTTCCCAATGGGTCACCCATCTTGGGAATGCTCTTGCATAAACTCACTTAACTTAGAAGTTCTGATGGAACCTAGAGCCAGTGAGCTCCCAAAAGGCCTCATGCTAGGTAGAGATGGGAATATACATATAAGGCTTATATGATCCTCACCCCTAGGCGATGTGGGATCTTACACTCCCCCTCTTCCTCCTCTGTTTCACCCTCCTGCAACTTCTCCTCATCCTCTTCTCTGTTTCGCCCTCCTGCAATATTTCTTGCAATTTTTCCCAGGTTCTTCTCCTCCTCCTCCTTCTCTGTTCCACCCTTATGCAATTTTTCTTCTTATTCTCTCACTGTTCTGCCCTCCTCATCCTATTTTTTCTTCCATTTTTTTTAATTGATTGCAAATTTGTGTTTTAATTAAAATTTTAGGGTTTTTCAGTTTTCATATCTAAAAAAAGAAAAACAATTGATCTGTATATTATTTTTTTGCTTGTGTGCCCTGAGTTGTGTGTGTTGCAGATTCAAACCCAGTTGAAGAAATGGGTTAGGAGGTTTTTCCAACTTCTTGGCTTTTTGGTGAATTCATAATATCATGCATACTGGGTTCGTGTGCTGGTTTTGCTGCAGGAAGGTCTGGAGAGCAGATCTAAGGATGAAATTCACTAAACTAGTAAAAATTTGTTTTTTTTCTTTCCTTATTTTCTTGAATCATCAATTGTTTTATCCGATAGAGTGTTAAACCAAACACAGTATAAATTATACGCTCATTAGTCCTATATTGCACCAAACGTCCGACTAATTTAATCAGTACTATCTGATGACTATTTATCCTATCCGACTAAAATAATCAATACAGTCTGAGCTGCCAAACGGGGCCTAAGTATATCAGATTCGGATGAAATTTGGATCAAAACCCGATCTATTGACAAGTCTATAAGATGAAAATAAAAAAAGATGAGAGATGACTCCTCGATATTTAGTGTTTAAGATATCGATGTATGAGGAAATATCAATATGCAAATTTATTGAAATATCGATGGATATAGCGATATCGGTTGCCTTCAACGGAAATTATGTAAATTTGCAATAGGGTGAATATATCAACTCATTTAGATTTAATCAAAATTAGAGAAGAAAAAAAATTCTCAAAAAAAATGTTCAAAAGTTCAGAATCTGCAATAGGTTCCGGTTAAATTTATGTTCGACATTCATTGATTTTACCATATCTCACCGTTATAGGGCGAAGTTTTCATTTCACCTCCCTTTCCATTGATCCTTTATTTTTTAGATATTTCGATGGAAATATCGACCATTTCGTAAATATTTTAAATTAATAGCGTCTTAGTATTTTGTGTGTAGCTTTTTGAATTTTACATATGTAGAATATAAGCATAATGTTGCAGTCATATTTAGAAAAGGAATGTGATTGTGTAACTCATAGTAGGTATGGGAATGTATCTTATATTCCTATTAGGAGTAGATTACCTATTAAATGTTGTAATCTTAAAGGCAAAGGTTTTTACCTATCCTACTACTATAAATAAAGGCACAATGGGGTGAATCAAACACACATTACAATTAAATCACTCTCTCTTCTCCCTCAATATTGTCGGCCCCCTTTCTCTCTCTAAACCTTAGATCGTTCAATCAAATAGGCCTACAACACGTTATTAGCACGCTCTTGCCCGAAGCTGAGGAATTGATGCATCGTAGGAGGAGGCTATCTTCCACCAAATTCAAGGGCTTATTTTTATTTTTTGCTAATCAGGTATGCTTAAAATAAAAGAAGATATTTGAAACCTCCACGAAGCATGAAAACATTCACCATGATGCATGAACCCCTCTATGTTTATATTTTCCTTTCGATATATATATATTGTATATGTTCATATATTTTTCAATATATATATTTGTTTCATGCATCGAACAATTAAATTGTTATGTGGAATATGTGAGTCAATGTATAAAATTAAATTAGAAGCATATTTAGGGTTTCCTCCACCCTAAGGGATTTTGAAAAATGAGAAATTAGACATGGTGCGGCACACCCATCGCACCATCACTATGCACGCAAAAACTAGGCCTCGGCTTATGGTTAATCTGATGGGCTTGAAGCCCTTCGCCCGTTTGCACCGTAGCCCGCATCGTTAAACCAACCCAGATTTATTGGGTTTTTCCCCTGCACACAGCAACCTTGATGGTTGCTGGGTTTTGTGTTGCCTAGGCCCGCAGCCTGCACCTTGGCCCTCGTCACAACTCGTGTCCTCCACGCCAGCCCATAAGGCTGGGCTTGGTCTCTGCGGCCCACTCCGCGCATCACCTGCAGCCAACCCAAACGGCTGGGCTTTGCGCGCCAAACCCACAGGCCAGCTTTCGCTGGGCCTTATGCCGTGCCCTCAACTAGGCCAAAATTGAAACCCAACTGCTGCTGGGGTTTCTCCCACCCCTTCCTTCCCCCGGGTGGCCTGCAGCCCATTCCCGAGGCCCTTTTAGGCCTTGCCTTTTACTCAAGGCACCCAACCCGAGCCCAAATATTTTTGGGGCTATATTTCGATCCAATAATATTATTTCAATATTATTTAGCTTCTACAATTGACCCTGTATGGCCTGATTTATTGAATTAATTAAAAGTGACATGTGGTCTATTAATCTGATAATGAATCCAAAATTATTGACCTGAAGATCACTTTTGACATTAACGATTCAATAATTTATTTTTATATTTTGAACTGTGACATACTTTCGTAGTAACGAAGCTCTCACACTTGAGTTCCCGAAGAACCTCAAATCCACTATATTTAAATTAGTATATTGCATTCTATGTTTCTTTCAGGAACCTCTCATTATGAACTAATTGTTCATAAAAACTAAATTGAAGCTGTAGTTTCAAATTTAGTGCCTTTGAAACCTGAAGTTTTCATTCAAAACATACCACATGAAACCTGTAGTTTTCATGTATAAATTAAACTAATACATGTATATAGAACCTGTATGTTCAACGATATATGTTTATGGCTTCCATATGACTAATCACAATTTTCCCTCTATTTTAGGGACATGTCGAACTTGAACAAGCTCGATTTCTCCACTCTAGAAGTCTCCGGAAGAAACTATCTGAAGTGGGTTCAAGACGTGAAGCTTCATCTGACTGCAAAGGGTATTAAAGCCACCATCGAGACACGTATCGCTGACAAACCTGTTGGAAATTCAGAAGGCTACTGCAATGATCTTCATTTGAAGACACATCCATGATGCACTACAGACTAATTATCTCGCTGAGGATGACCCATGCACCCTCTGGCTTGCTTTGGTCAACCGTTTCGATTACCAAAAAGACATATACTTGCCTGAAGCAAGACACGACTAATAGCATCTTTGCTTCTAAAACTCTAAGTCCGTGAGTGAATACAACTTTGAAGTTTGTAGAATCTTTTCACTGTTGAAATTATGCAAAGTGGAACTAACCGAATCAGATCTCCTAGAGAAGACCTATTCGACCTTCCATGCCACCAATATTGTCTTGCAGCAACAATATAGGGCACATAAATTCACCAAGTTTTCAGATTTGATCTATATTTTACTTCTTACTAAAAAGTAGAACCAGCTTTTGATTAAGAATCATCAAGCTCGACCAATTGGCTTGAACGTTGCGCCTGAAGCACATGCGATTAATTCTAGCAGCCATAAACAACGAAAGAATCGTCGTAGCCGTGTCAATGGGCGGTAAGTCCCACCATGGGCCCAAGGTCAACAGAGTGCCGCACCTAAAGGAAGAAATGTGACCCAGCAGCGTCCACCACTTGCCCCTAAGGCCCCAAACTTCAAGAACAAGGGCAAAGCTCTCGTTCAGCCTGCTTCTATTGAACTGGACATGTGTTATCGCTGTGGATCAAGAGATCACTGGTCACGCATATGCGGAGCTTCCCTTGAGGCTATTGCCAAGTATCATTCCCGTCGTGAGTCTAACTTTGCACATATGGATCATCTGGAAGATGCAACTACATCAATGGAGATATCAGATTTTCAGGAGGTGTCAGCTTCTATGGATGAATAAATTAGACATGTTTTTAGGGTGTTTACCCTTAGTGGCCAAACCCACTAGCAGTGGCCGGCCCTACCCCCTATTTTTTGAGGTTTATGGTTTAATTTTGAACAATTTTTCTAAGTATTTGGAATAATTTTTTTTGGTTTTGGTTTGCTTTGAATTATGGATTGTTATTTGAATGGATATTATTTTCTCGAATTGCTTAATTGAATGAATGGACTTATATTTATACATGTGACCAATTCAATCAATTTATTTCTAGGTATGTCTAGTGGGGAAGTTAGTTGTCTGGTAGATAATGCAACCACGCACACCATCTTGCGTGAACGACACTATTTTACTAACTTAATACCCAAGAAAGCTCATTTGACAACTCTCTCAGGCTTATCTAACCTGATTGAAGGATAGGGAAAGGCACATATCATGTTGTCCAATGGTACAATCTTGACCATTAAAGAGGCATTCTATTCTCCACGTTCGGGAAGAACGTTGCTGAGTTTTAGAGATATTCGAGATAATCAATATCATATTGAAACCACTGAAGATAATGGTTCTGAATTTCTTTGTATCACTTCATACGAATATGGTTAGAAGCATATTCACGAGAAGTTGGAACGTTTGTTGAGTGGGTTGTACTTCACAACCATTTGCGGCATAAAAGCCCACAATGTGGCCGGCATTATGTATGAGTTCCAGGATACTTTGTTGCTTTGGCATGACCGTTTGGGACATCCTAGACGTGACATGATGCGCCGTATCCTCAAATCTTCACACAGGCCTAAGTTACATCCCTATGTTGGACTCCTACCATGCAAAGTGTGTTCTTTAGGAAAGTTGAATACTCAACCCTCATATACAAAGATTATTCATGACCCCCTTAAGTTTCTTCAGGGGATTCTAGGGGACATTTGTGGACCTATCCAACCAACATGCGGACTATTTAGAACTTTCTGGTATTGGTTGATGCATCGACAAGATGGTCATATGTTTGCCTGTTGTCCACACGCAACACCGTGTTTGCTAAACTCCTAGCTTAACTCATTAAGCCTAGGGCTTACCACCCTGTTTATCTGATTAAGTCGATTTGATTGGATAACGTTGGAGAGTTTACGTCACAGACTTTTGACAATTATTGCATGTCAATAGGGATTGATGTAGAACATCATGTACCCCATGTTCACACCCAAAACGGCCTGGTAGAAGCTTTCATAAAGCGCCATCAATTGATAGCTCGGACTTTGGTTATGAGAACCAAACTGCCGGTGTGGATACAAATTTTTGCCTTCTCATTCTTTGACAAAATTACACCTACAAAACAATCAACACCTTTGGTCAAGGCCAAAAGCCTCACGCGCCCATGATGAATTGGGGGGGGAGGCTTTAGCCGAAGATCCTCCGATGCCAAAGTTAGAATTTAGAGAGAAAAGTGTTTGGAGAGTTTTTGGGAGTTTTACAAGAGTGTGGACCTCCTTTATAGAAAAAATAGGGTCATATATAGGGAATGGAGGTGGCCAGCCCGTAGAGGTTTTTTGTGTGAAAATGGGTGATTTAATTGGTGATTAATGGATTAATTAGGAATTAATCCATTAATTAGCCAATTAATCCCCATTTATATGGAATAATTTGTAGGTTATGAAGTAATTACCTAAGATAAGGATGGATGAAATAATTTGGAATTGGTTACCTTTTTTGGACACTCTTGGCTTGATTAAAGAATGATTGTCCATTGCTCGCGCGTAGGATAACTGGTGTGTCTCAGGGGTAACTTTGTCCTTTTTACCAAAAATTCACGTGTCGCCTTGTGATTATTTTTGGCACCACAAATGCCCCCACATCTATTGGGCTGCTTGTAGGAAAAGGGCAGCAGGTGTAGAAATCTTTTTGCTCTAGGAAACTTAGGACTGCTTCCTGTTTTGATGTAGATTCCCTCTTTAATATGAAATTAGATCATTCTAGGAAAGAGAAATAAATTTCTCTCAAAGCCTATTTAAGTCCACCTTAAGTGGGTTATGAAATCAACTTTGGAGAGTGATTTATTCTACCCTACAAGAGAGAGAGAGAGAGCTTAGAGGATATTTGTTCCCCCTCATCTAGCAATCTTCTACATCTTGCCCATGCAAAGGATCGTCTTTCGCTGCTTTCTTCGTCTTCTCCGTGCCACACCAATGTAATAAAAACTTAATTTCTTCTTGTCTTCTTCTTGGGTGGTGCTGACACGGGGCAGTCGTCGGGATGGTGCGACATGTCGGCTGGCAGGGGTAAGGAGTCGGCTTGGCATGGGCCAATGAGGTGATGTGGCAAGGGCCATTGCTTAAGCAGCTCGGCTTGATTAAAGCCAAGGATTGGTTCGGCATAGGCCGAGGAAGTGGTGTGGAATAGGCAATTGTTTGGGCTGCCACATCTAGGTTGCCTGCTGAAAATGAGGAAATTGCTTGAGTTTGATTTTTCAACTACCATAGATGGAGCAGTCAAGGATGAAGCTACCAAGATTAGAGTTGCTGAAGATGAAGTGTCGGATGAGCGAACTGTTAAGTGTAAAAGTAGCTGCTGCACCCTAACCATTTGTTGCTTAGTTAATCTTCAAGCATTCGATCTTTTGAACTATGTGGCTTTCTCGCACTGGAGAGCTTGCCTATATGGGTGTTAGAGATTTAGTTTACCCTCTTGCACTGGAGAATAATTAGTTTACCCTCTTGCACTGGAGAGCAATTAGTTTATCCTCTCGTACTAGAGAGCAAACCCATATGAGTGTCGGGGAATTGGTTTACCTTCTCGTACTGGAGAGCAATTAGTTTATCATCTCGCACTCGAGAGCAAACCCATATGGGTGTTGGGGAATTGGTTTACCCTCTCGCACTGGAGAGCAATTAGTTTACCCTCTCGCACTGGAGAGCAAACTCATATGGGTGTTGGGGAATTGGTTTACCCTCTGCTCGATCTTGTCATTGAAAGATGACTCGCTTATGTTGGTCATGTCTCATCGAAGTGCCTTGTCAATAGCTTCGTTGTGTGGGAAATCGCTTAATCGCTCGTTCAAGGGTATTTCTACTTCTTTCTGAATTTGCCTTTGTTGGGGTGACAGAGCCCTCGGCTGCCCCCGGTCGTGACTTGCTGGTCTAGGCTGTTATTCCATGTGTTCATCTCATCTATGTTGTGGCTGCGGTCGATGTGGTATGCTCCTAGCAAGAGAGCGAGTAACTCACAGGCTACTAGTTGAACTTGAGCCGGATTGAGTGACTACTTATCTCCGTCCGCTGTGCTGCCTACTTCGATATGAGGTGAATGATGCTCCTTGCGGGCCTTGCTGCGAATGAACACTTTGCTTGAAAGGTTGCTCATGTTGATTATTGGAATGTGGCCCCAACTATGAGTGTATGTTTGTTTGTGGGCCTAACTGAGAGTGCACGCTCCTCCACGTGCTAAGACAGAAGTATACGTTATCTCGGGGGTCCAATCGAGAGTGTACTCCATTAGAACGCTCGGTTCATGACTGGTCAAGTGGATGCTTTCCGGAACGTTGGTGGAGAGGTTCGTTTACCCTTGTCCTTCTTTGGGACAACTTGTTCGGGCACGTTGGATCTCGGTGCGTTGCAAGAGTTGATTCACCAAGGTTGTTTATTATGTGAGGGCGTTCATCAACTCTATGACTTGTCGAGACAAGTGTTGTTCGCCATTTAGATTAAAAGAGCTTGGAAGGAATATGCCTCATTGAGTAATGGAAGTGTGGTAAGCTCCGGGCGTGAGATTTGAATTGGAAAATGTCAAATCTATGGAGAAACATGGTGAAAATGCCCCGGCTCGATGGTTGGTCTGGATGGTTGAGATAGTCTTGGGTCGATTTGGGCTGCTTGGAATGCCTCAGAAGTAGGTTGGGCCGCGGGAACAGGCTAGGCCACAAGAGTGGGCTGTTCGGCAGGAGCAGGCTGAGCCACAGGAATGGGCTGCTCAACGTATGATGCACGCATGTGCGAAGCTTGGGCTTGGCAACGCGTTAGGCGTGGAGTAACATGGCTTGGGTCGTGGCCTTAGTGCTGTGAGCAGCCTTGGATGGCACGGCTTGGGCCATGGTGGTGACACCATGGACCTCGTCGTGGGTGGCTGCCGTGGTAGCCACCGCGGTGGTTCCCATGGTGGAAACTCGTGGTGGTGGTACCGTTCCACCTATTGTCACATTAGCCTAATAGATCGCCGTAGTCCCATCTTTTGAATGTTGAAATTTTTATTTGTTGAATTTTCTAAATTTCTAGCCATTGTACTTCTCTTTTACGTTTTATCAAAGAATTTTTGCAAATAAAAAATTCTAATAATAAGAACGTACGAAAAATCTACAAATGGACAAGAAAATTGAAAACCTTGGATGCGAGAGTCTTTTACGAGTGTGGGACTCAACTTTCAATGAAAGCAACAATTTGTGGATGCAAATTTTCGCCTTCTCCTTCTTTGAAAAAATTGCACCTACAAAACAATCAACACCTTTGGTCAAGGCCAAGAGCCTCACGCGCCCACGATGAATTGGGGGGAGCTTTGGCCGAAGAACCTCCGATGCCAAAGTTAGAATTTAGAGAGAAAAGTGTTTGGAGAGTTTTTGGGAGTTTTGCAAGAGTGTGGACCTCCTTTTATAGAAAAAATAGGGTCATATATATAGGGAATGGAGGTGGCTGGCCCTTAGAGGCTTTTTGTGTGAAAATTGGTGATTTAATTGGTGATTAATGGATTAATTAGGAATTAATCCATTAATTAGCCAATTAATCTCCATTTATATGGAATAATTTGTAGGTTATGAAGTAATTACCTAAGATGAGGATGGATGAGATAATTTGGAATTGGTTACCTTTTTTGGACACTCTTGGCTTGATTAAAGAGTGATTGTCCACTGCTTGCACGTAGGACAATCGGTGTGTCTCAGGGGTAACTTTGTCATTTTTACAATAAATCCACTGTCACCTTGTGATTATTTTTAGCTCCATAGCCGATATCTGCCTAGAGCTATGCAATATTGCACGCAGCTATGTTGGTTCGCCTGAGGCCCATCGCTACTCAACCATATTCACCGTTATAGTTGGTCACTGGATACGAGTATGACGTCTCGCATTTACAAGTGTTTGGTACACCGTTTATGTGCCAATAGCATCGCTGCTACGCACCAAAATGGGTTCTCAGAGAAAAATGGGAATCTATGTCGGTTATGATTTGCCATCAATTGTTCGCTACTTGGAACCCTTGACAAGAGATCTTTTTACTGTACGTTTTACGGATTGTCACTTTCATGAGACAGTCTTCCTGTAGTTAGGGGAGATAAGCATGCTAACGTTCTCGTAGAATGTTGTGAATTGTCGTGGTATGCTCTCACTATGTCTCATTTAGATCCCCGCATTGCCCAGTCTGAAACTGAGGTACGACGAATTATAGATCTTTAGAGCATTGCTCAAAGCATGCTGGATACTTTTAATGATCTATCAAAGGTGACAAGATCACATATACCCACTGCAAACGCACCTGCAAGGATAGACCCGCGTATGTCCACAACCTGCCTTGGAAGGCAGGGCCATCTCCTAAGGTGGGGAAGCCACACCTTCTATGCGGCAAGTTACATTGGCGGCTAGCCAATCATCTACTCCGACCCTGAAGCGTGGCAGGCCCCTTGGTTTAAAGGATTCACAATCTCGGAAGAGGAAGATGGCACCAACTAGTGACCCTAGTTTGAATCCGACCATCGCTCACTCATTCGTTCCAACGCATGAGATTATTTTAGATTACGGTGATGCTTCAAACGAAATATGCCGGCCTCCTCAGAATTGCGAGATTTCGATCCATTACGCAGTATTGGATGAGGTTTGGAATATGAATGAGATGACCGTACTCAGTAGCTACTGACATCATGCTTAGCGATGACATTGAACCACGTTCCGTCGATGAATGCCGACGTAGAACCAATTGGTCAAGCTGGAAAAAGCAATCCAGATCGAACTCAATTCGCTCGCGAAACGTAAAATGTTTGGACCTATCGTTTCTACACCACCACGCGTGAAGCCCATTGGCTACAAGTGGGTTTTCGTGAGGAAGCGTAATGAGAAGAATGAAATAGTGCGAAACAAAGTATGCCTCGTAGAGCAAGGCTTCTCTCAGCACCCTGGGATTGATTACGAGGAGAAGTATTCCCCCGTAATGGACGTTATAACGTTCAGCTACCTAATCAGTTTGGTAGTTTCTGAAAAACTGAATATGCAGCTTATGGACGTGGTAACCGTTTATCTTTATGGGGATCTAAATACGAAAATTTACATGAAAGTTCCAGAAGGACTTCCATTGACTAGTTCAAATAGTTATAGACCACATAACACTTTCTCAATCAGGTTGAGGAGGTCACTCTACGGATTGAAACAATCGGGGCGGATGTGGTATAACCGTCTAAGTGAATATTTGACAAGTTGTGAACAACGAATTATGCCCATGCATGTTCATAAAGAAGTCATATTCTGGATTCACAATCATTGCAGTTTATGTCGATGACATGAACCTCATCGGGACTCCCGCAGAGCTTAAGGGAATTGCTACACACTGGAAATCGGAATTTGAGATGAAGGATCTTGGGAAAGCTCGATACTGTATCGGCCTGGAGATCGAGCATTGTTTGGATGGAATCCTAGTACATCAATCGAACTACACCCAAAAGGTGTTGCATCATTTTAAGGATAAAGCAAAGCCTTTAAGTACACCCATGGTCATTCGGACTCTAGATGCTAAACGAGATCCCTTCTGTCCAAAGGAGGATGAGGAAGAGATTTTGGAAACCGAAGTTCCTTACCTAAATGCAATTGGGGCTTTATTGTACTTGGCTCAGTGCACTAGACTCGAGATCTCCTTCGTTGTGAATCTTTTGACAAGATACAACAATGCGCCCACACGCATGCATTGGAATGGTGTTAAAGACATTTTGCGCTACCTCAAAGGTACTACGGATTTGGGCATGTTCTATACCCACGAATCTTCGAGTGTTGCCACCCCTTATGGTCTTCGGATTGATTCTCGCCTTGATAACACAAGTCTATAATGTACATTTGGTCCGATCAAAAGCAAAATTGGTAGCCCCAAGGATACACGAATATAACATAGTGCACATCGGTTTTCTATATTTTTATGGATCCGTATCATTGCACAATGCTAGCAAGATACCAATCCATTTTAGGCGTGCATAGTCAAGTTAGTTAAGAGTAGTTTATATTCCCCCCAAATTTTGTCCTCAAGTCTTCAAATTTAAATCTAGTAATTTAAATTAAAGAATTCTACTACTAATATAAAAAAAAAAATTAAAAACTGTCATAATAATTGATCAAGAAAAAAAAGAAGAGAAAATTAATTGTTTTTAATTTTATTGAATCAATTGAACTTAAACCTCATTGGCTCATCCTTAGCATGACTTCCCCCAATGTTACTAAGGGGTCTAGAAGACGTGGAAGCAACAGGAAAGGACCCCTTGATGTTTATGATTTTCGATAAACGTCACAACATAAAAATCCGGATTTGCAATTTATCGATAAATAATCCAGGTAATGAGTCAACAAACATAGCGATTACTACACAAAGGAACCCCGATCCTGGTTCCTGGACTCGCCAGCGGCCTAATATTACAGATTTGGGCGTTCCTACTGACCTATATTTTCACCGGATAATAGAAGCCAAACTATTTCTAAAGTCCGACAGGAACATTATTGGGGACATCAACTAACGATTTGATCCTTAATCGTATATAAAATAAACTTAACACAACCTGCATGGCATTTTGTTGACATTCCTAATATCAAGTACCAATTTTCCAGAGCCACATCTCTCTAGTATGGCCTGTACCTCCAATCTGCTCTTGCTGGTCTCGCACTGCCGATTCCACTACCGATTCCGTAACCCCACTGCAAAATTAAGCGATGCGGTATGTTACTGAAGATCTTTGGAAAATAAGCTAATGTACATATCAGATTACAGCAGATAAGAACCTACTAATGCAGGACAGCATCTGTCATCCATATAATCATTAACTTTTGAAATCCGCCACGTTGAAATCTAAACTGAATTCATATAAAGTATACTTACATCATCAAAATCCAGACTTCCATACATCCTTCCATAGGAGCGCATAGGACCACCATAGCCGGCAAAGGGCTCTACATTATTCATCATAAAATTTCCACTTGTACCAGCATCCTCTGGAGGTGTGGCTGTATCTATTGCAACCTACCCAACAACATATTAAGTGAATGAAACTTCTTAACGAAAAGCAATATTCGTGCTAAAAAACACAAAAAAGTTTGACGTGGTGGATAAAAATGAAACACAAGTGAAGAGGTACAATCGAGGTCAGCTTCCTTCTACTACCTGCTGGCCACAAATCTCATGAGACCTTCGTGATACACGTTCTGCTACACCATCTTCCCCGAAAGTTACAAAACCAAACCCTCTATGCCCAGTTCTTTTGGGGTCCTACATAATTGAGTATTCTCACATTTTCAGGTTCCAATATTTCAAGAATACAGTTAGTTATAAATATACGATATCTTACCCTTGGAACATAGACATCTACTATACGACCAAATCTTCCAAAATACTGGCGGAGATCATCAGAGGTTGCTTCCTGAGGAAGCCTGCCAACAAAAATCTTTTTGCCCAGTCCTCGAGCAGATTCCCCTCCTAATCCAACACAAGATTTTGTTTTTTAAATTGTAACTTCTGAGTAGTCACATCAAGTGCAGTTTAATATTCTTCACATGAAATGCATTAAATGTTCTAACTTGTAATGGTACTTACTTGGAAAAGCTGGTCTTGGTACAGGGTGGTCATACAATGTAGGAGCCCCGACGGCTGCATATCTAGTTGCTGCTGAGATGTAAGCATTATATGCCCCATAGCCACCCTGTTGCGCCATTCTTCCAACTGGTCTGAAATCATCTTCCTGAAAACAAGAAATTATATTTGTTGATTCTTGAGTTAGTGATATCATTATGACCAATCTTTAAACTTTAAAAGGGATTAGTACTATAAGTTCAAAAAACAAGGGAGTACAGATTGTCAAAAACTGTAACTTGCCTTGGGTGTAGCTCGATCAACAACTACATTGGAACCGCCTAATTCATGAGTATCAGCCATCAAATCTTCCACAGAATCTGCAACAAAGAACACTTGTTTGTCCAATACTTTTCCTAAAAAAGATAATGATATCAACCACAAAGGAATATATCATACAATCAGCTCCCGGATCATCTATCCTACTGAAGCTAACTCTTTATATTCACAACAATAGAGGAGCTGTTATTGCTACTCCAAAAACGTAATCCTGCACTCCTATCTTGTAAAAAAATTTAGGCAGAAATTGCAATCGGAGGAGGTGCATCTTCTCTGGAGTGCCAATAATAGTTCCCTTTGCGTCTATATAGGATTATAATTAAAAACTACTTCTTACAAAACTTGTAAGGAATGGTAAAATAAAACAAGACATCAATATGTGAAGAATTTCAGATGTAAAAGCCAGTGAAAAGAACATATAATGTAATCAAACATGCTAGAGGAAAGCATCTTTTCTTTCGTAGTTCGATGCAACAAAATACCACTGACCTTCAGTTCTACCCTATCTCACCACATGCGTTTCCCTCATCATCACAAATAAATTTATGTCTACTGAAAGCTCAAGCAAAGGCAAACTACTAACTTAATGCGCCACTGGAGGCCTTCAACTCCAACAGAAAACAGAAACTGACATTAGGCATGATGCAAGGCACGAGAATATATGAGATGGCCTGACCTGCATTTTCAAATGTTATAAACCCAATTCCCCGATGCGCTTTTGAGCTTTGATCCTGAAACAACAAATTTGTGCAATCATAGCATACTTGGTCCAACCCAACAATAATTTGAAAAGTAAATGTGTGACTTGGTGGGTGCGTACACAGACATATCTTTGCAAATTTACAAGAGTTGTAAGCATATGTACTGACAAATCAACACACAAAAAGCTACAACATCTAATTTAATTAATTTTGACAAGGAGCTGGATAGAGAACCTTCGGCATGTATAAATCCGTTATTTCACCATATTTTTCAAAATGACTGCAAAAATAATTCAAAGAAACATCAGGTAATTCCATATAATGACTCACAAAATATTGTAAAAAGAAGTAAACAATGATAGCTAACATATGGCAACCACAACAATACATTTAAGTACCTTCTGAAGTTTGCTTCTGTCACAGATTGTGGGATCCTTGCAACAAATATCCTGGTAACTTTTCTTGCAGGTGCTCTCATCTCCTCCTGTCAAAAAATAATGAAATATTGTTGGCAATACAACCAACAAAACTTTTTATGTTAAAGAAAACACAACATGCATGCACAAGAATTATGAATAACCAAAAATAAAAAATGAATATTAACGAAATGCTGGTTACAAATTTATATTACCTTTGGGGTAGCTATTTTAACTTCCAGCATTCTATTGCCAAGAAAATGTTCACTTGATGCTGCAGTCTGTAGCAGTTATTAGACATTTGATATGCTAACTGTAAATCGTAACACATTTCTGTTTCCTAACCAAATGATCATGCAAACATTGATAACATTTAGTGAGTACAAACGGGACCCTTGGAAAATTCTATTCCAACTCACTTTGGCATCTTCAGCAGATACAAACGTTGCATATCCAAATCCACGAGACCGACCAGTTGACCGATCCTAATAAATATGGAAACAAATGCAGTAACAAATGCTTGTAAGGTTCCGAAACAAAGTAAATAATGAAAATATTGATCAAATACAGAGTATCAAGCAGAAGACCCTAAAATGAAATTTAAAGATAGTTGTCTCAGGCAAACTAAGAACTAAGTAAACAAAAGACGAAGAAAAATAGCATAAGACTATAACAAATCAAGTTAACAACATGTTACAAGAAATTTGCTCAACGTAAACCTTCCAGACCAAGCGAAGACAAAACTAACTTATGAAAAATAATTCAAGTGGTAAAGCACAAGAGTAACACAGAATTAAATTTCAAAAAGGAGTGATAGCATTAGCGAAACAAAAAGGGTTGGGTAATTGGCTAACCTTCATGACAATGCAATCCTCCAATTCCCCAAATTTAACCATATACTCTCTCAACCCTTCCGTATCGATATCCCACGGAATGCCCAAAACCTGCGTTACGATCACAGACGACCCAATTCAAATAAATTCCACCAACCCATTAATAAAAATGCAAAATTTAATACAAAGACAAATAAAAAGGGGAAAAAACTAACCACGAGCTTGCGGTCCATAATGTAATCGGAGAAGGCAGCGCAATCGGGGGCAGAGAAACCCGAAAATTGAAAAAAGAGAAAGCCTTGTGTTCTTCTTCTAAGCACTCTCTCTCTCTAACAAATCTCTCACACTCGCTCCCTGCACATGATAAGCACACCTCTTTCTCACACACAATCGGCACAAACCAATGCAAACTCACCATTTTCGATTTCGACATTTTTCTTTCCGTTTTCTTCAATTTACGAAAATTGGGAATGTAATTAAAAGAGAAATTGAAAATTAGGGCATGAAATTTGTTCAATTTACGCGCTCACTAACCTTGTGCAATCTCAATCAAACAATCAATCTCTGGGACTTTCAAAACCCTATACCTGACCAACCAACCCCTCGCGCTCCCTCTCCTCTCTCTCTCGCGTTTTCTCTCGTACTCGCTCGCGCCGCTCGGATCTTGAAGCGAACAATAAACACACAATTGGGCCGAGTTTGATATCCGGTCCCTGTCCTCTTAAAAATGCTTGTGTTTTTTGTGGTCTTGTGGATGGAGGGGCAGGGTCCCAGTGGGCGAACCATCACGTTAGTATAAAGTTGGTTGCATGCCACTTGTCATGTGATCGGATAATTAATTACATGTCACGAGTGCATATGTGTAAATAACATAAAAATAGATGCAAATTTTTTGTCTATCTGTCATGACATAATTAGTCTGGAACGTCATGGTGACGATATACAAGTACAATGCAAGTTGTTTTTCCACACATGAATATGATAACAAAAGGATTTCATTATTGGGGTTGTGGTGGACATGACTCGCTTTCATATCGAGTGACACGAATACTGTAATACCCTGGAAATTTCAATATATGAATATGTGAAGAAAATCGAAAATAAATCGATTTATGGTTATGGAAATAGAATTGGGAAATTTTAAAGTTTTATTTCCATATATTATTATAATTTACGTATTTGGATTATTGAGATTTTATGTTATTTTTCTAGAAATTATATTAATTTACTTGAGTTTAGTTTTAAATTAAACTAGTTACAAAGTTTGAAGTTTGGAAATTAATTAGTTAAAATTTATAGACTTTTTTAGGCCACAATTTATATTTTTGAAAGGCGCTCGATCCCACGAACGCGTAGGCACAAACAGTTCGTGAAACGAAGTTATAACGAAAGAGTTATCAACGTTTAAAGTTAAGGACATTTATGTAATTTTGGCTTGCATTGGAAGGCTCCAGATTTTTGAAGCCATTATTTGTGATGCCACGTGTGTGGCTGACAGAGAAAGGAAATGAGAGAAAAGAAGGGAGCAAAGGGGGAGAAAAGGAAAAGAGAGAAAGGAAGTAAGAAAGAGAGGGAAACTGGGTCTTCCCTTGACCCGCGCCCCGACCCGGCCGGATTTTGAGTTTCCGGCCACCTTTGACGACAGCAAAGGTGCCAAGATGACCCTCATATCCTTTCCATTTGATCTCCCTCATAATTTATCTCTAAACCCAACAAATTTGGGTTTGATTTTATGGAAAACCCTCAAAGGACGGTGTGGCGTGTTTAGGTAGTGTTTCACCAAATCTGAAGCTAACTCCGGTCACCGCACCCACCAATAGACTTCCCTCAATCCCAGGAACAAATCACATGCATTGGTTGGGGCGTCGAAGTTGTTTTGGAGTCAAATCAAGAACACCCAAAAACAAGGGTTTCCGGCGGTTCGTGGCAAATTTGAGGTGTTTCCCGGCCAAATTAGACTTGGCTGCATGTATGAAAGTTGCTCAACTCATTGAGATACAAGTATTTCGGGGGCGAGGTGTGACAAATACAACACCATTAAGCTAATGCTTGCAAAATTAACAATGAAAATATTGAGTAATACGACACAATTTGTTTCAACGAAAAAACTTAGAATAAAATGTATTTTGTTAAAGACTTAAAAATAAAATGTGTTTTACCAAATTCATTACTTAAACATTCCACATAAAAACATTTCAAAAAGGCACAAATTTGTTTCGTGGTCTCTGTGGTGACACCCCACTTTCAATGTCACCCTCGTGGTGAAAAAGTTGTTACCCCCAAGGTGAGCCTTGTTAGCAATTGAAGTCCAAACTCAAACTTTTGTTGAACAAACTCACGTGACTGTTATATGGAGGGGTCAAATTCTTCATTTCAATACAAATTATATATTATGCCATGGAAATCTAGTATGACTTAGGTATACGCTTGATATTCCTGGGTGAGTTATAACATACGCTTGTTCTTCTTGTGCGTTAAAAAGTTGCCATCTAATTCTAGTACACAAAACAAATTGCAACAAGTGAAAAGGGAAGATAAGCTTACATCAACCATTTCATGAAGGAAGGACCAACATCATCATTTCTCATACGATATGTTTTTTCACATCATTTTTCATACCATAATATGTTTTTCACACTAACGACAAAAGCATATGTCCAACAAAAAAAAGACAAAAGTATGCCTTCCAAAATGATTATGGTTCATTATAACAAAAAGTCACTGGAAATGTCTTCCACAAAATAGACAAACAATTTAGTTTCCCACAAAATAAAATCAATTCCCTCCACTCCAGCTTTTCTTTTGCAAGGTAAGGTGTTTTTCATCTGTAGATTTTGCTTGTTGTGCATTGGGGCCATTCCAAAAGGTCTTAAATGGAGTTAGTATTAGATGATATTGCAAAGTCATTCTGAGAAGTCGCCAAGGTGCACTGGCAAAGTTGGCATTGGCTGATACCATTTAGGCAATCCAATTCGATGAAGTTGAACTTCCAGGTATTTCTACAGTTATTTGTCTCCTAAACTATTATATTTGTACAATAAATTGTGAGAAAAACAAGATAACATCCAAGCATCTACAAAATATGTGCAAAATTACAAAATAAATGATGTAAGAACAACCCAAATCATATTAGCATGCTTTGCTAGGTCACGATCAAATGTAATGAGAAAAACTTACCTGGTGCAGCCATGGTGGTTGTTAATCATACACAAGAACTATTCTATGGCTCAAGACCTTATGTTCCAATTGTGATAGAACCCTAGTTTTCAGAACGTGTTCTTTGTGAACAGGAAATCCTTATTTATAGATTTGAACTCCACCAACCTCCATCTATCATGGATGGGTGGTTACTAACTATTGTAAATGCAGTGATTAGTTTTGTTGATGCACAAAATCAATGGGGACTTTGGTACAACAGAAAGTGTCAGGTTTGTGACCTTCGCTAGATTGGTTCAGTCACTAGTGTGGATAAGTATATAAATGGATGGAGACAGGGAAGCAAACACAAGATGTACGTGGTTCACCCAGATTTGCTACGTCCACGGAGTAGAGGAGTTCTCATTAATTGTGAAGGGTTTACACAAATACATAGGTTCAAGCTCTCCTTTAGTGAGTACAAGTGAATGATTTAGTACAAATGACATTCGGAAATATTATGAGAGAATGATCTCTATTTATAGAAGAGAGTTTCTAGTTTCATTCTGACATTGACATGTGTCGTGTTATGATTGGCTTCTGATGTTAACACGTGTCGCGCTATGATTGGCTTCTGATGTTGACCCGTGCCACGTTGTGATTGGCCTCCTGGTTTGAGGGAAACTCTTCTGGGTCCTTGACGGTATAACGTTGACCAGTGCTCAGTAGTTTCGGGATTGGTCAAGTATGGTACAAACAGTGCTCCCCTAACTTCCCGAATGAGGGAAGCTCATCGGTTGAGGACTTGCAAGATCCAAGCCATTGAGTAATCACGAAACTTCTAAGTACCGAAGTGTGGTATCATTTTCACTTGCCTTATCTGTCTCACATGTAGATGTGGCATCTTCTCTGGAAGTGCTTTTCCTCTATCCAAGGGTGGTATCTTTAACCGATGAAGATGCACAAGGTAATGTATCAATTTCACTTGAAGCTTACTTATAGTTTTGGGCTTGGTCAAGTGCGATACAAACCTTATAGTAGAAGTCCCCCAAGTCGCCGAGCTAGGAGATTTGCCGAATGAGGTAACAGACAAGGTAAGCAATCAGACTTCCAAGTAAACAACCTGGATCGGAGGTTCAACTTTGGCTTCCGGTTGATTGTTCTTCTCCTCCTTGTGTCGTAAATAACACCAAGGATAAGGAGAAGCAAATGGAGAAGAGATGATATGAGATACTTTTACTTTTGAAGAAGTAACTTTCCACAGGCTTATTCTTGAACTGGGCTAGAGGGTTTTCTGATTTCCTCCAGAGTATAAGGCCGACTCAAGAATTTGAGGGTCAAAACAAGTCCATCAAATCTAGAGTACATTCGACCCTGATGATATGAGATACTTTTGCTGTTGACAAAGTAATGGATGTATCGACACGTGTTCTGTTACGCTTGTCTCCACATACTTCCTTGTATCCTTCTCACTTGCCCTATCTGTTCCTCAGGCAGATGTGGTATCTTCTCTGGAAGCATAAGATGTTGAAGATGAGTACTCAAGAGCAATGCCAGGTAAGTAATCAGGCAAGGGGTTCCAGGCAGTCAGTTCTTGATTGGAAGCTTGATTCCAAGTGCTGACTGATTGCTCTCTTTCTCTTTGTCTTGCAGGTAAGAATAAGGCCAAAGGAAAAAACAGGGAAAAGCATGATATGGGATACTCTTGCTTTTAACCCTGATGATATAAGATACTCTTACTCTGGTGTGGCTTGTTTGTAGAGGTATTATCGGGAGGAAAAGAAGCTGAGTATTTCAAAAGACTCTGCTGAGAATGCCCTCTCGGATGTAAAGAAAAGTTGAGCATTTTTTTTTATTTGCAGGTTTGCCTGGATGTGGAGGATGGAGGTCGACATATATAGGAGTCTCCCTAACAACAAGTAGTGCTATTCCTTTACCCTTCTTGGTCATAGCAATGTAGTGGGAGCTGCAAGCTTCACGTGTTTCAATTTTGTCAAAGCACTTTGAAAAAGTGGTCCATGGTATCTGGAAAGCTGATGTTGAGTGTGAAGATTGTAGATAAGCTTTATCCAATGAAATCTGGCTCTCGAAGTTCGGAGAGCGGTGCCTCTTCGGTTTTCAAACAAGCAATCATGTCGGGGATCTGGCTCTCGAGATTTAGAGAACTGTGCCTCTTTGATTTTTGAGAAAGCAATCTTGTTGGGAGTCTAGGTCTCAAGATTCGGAGAGCAGTGTCTCTTCGATTTTTGAGAAAGTAATCATGTTGGAAGTCTGACTCTCGAGTTTCGGAGGACGGCGCCTCTTCAATTTTTGAGCACGTAATCCTGTTAGGAGTCTGGCTCTTGAGATTTGGAGAGCGGTGCCTCTTCGATTTTTAAGAAAGCAATCCTGTTAGGAGTCTGACTCTTGAGATTCGGAAAGCAGTGTCTCTTCGATTTTTGAGAAAGTAATCCTGTTTGCTCGAACCCACCAAGTTGAATCATTGGCGGCTGAAGTGATAAGTCTTAAATAGGAGATCAGAGGGCTCAAGCATGAGAATAAACAGTTGCACAGGCTCGCACATGACTATGCTACAAACATGAAGAGGAAGCTTGACCAGCTGCAGGAATCTGATGGTCAGATTTTGCTTAATCATCAGAGGTTTGTAGATTTGTTCCAAAGGCATTTATTACCTTCGTCTTCTGGGGCTATACCGCGTAATGAAGCTCCGAATGATCAACCTTCGGTGCCTCCTCCTTCTGGGGTTCTGCCTAGTACTGAGGCTCCGAATGATCACCCTCAAGTGCCTACTCTTTCTGGGGCTCTGCCGACTGCTGAGACTTCTCATGAACAACCTTTGTGAAGGCTCCCTCTTGTTTGTTTATTTTGATTCATGTATATGTACATATTTGTAACTTATCGGAGATATCAATAAACAAGCTTTGCTTCATTTCAACGTATTGTGTTAAATACACCAAGGCCTTCTTCACTAAGTTCTTTGAATTTTTTCTTTTGTTGAAGCTTCTATGTTGAAGCTTTGAGAGTGAAGCATGTATGTTGAGGTAGGGCTCCCTTAATTTTCTGAGTGAGGAAAACTTATCAGTTGGAGACTTGAAAAATCCAAGTCACTGAGTGGTTGTGAGACTTCTGAGTATCAAGGTGCAGTAGCATATGGTAGGTATCCCCCAAGTCTCCGGTCGAGCGAGTTAACGAATGAGGCATTTCCTTTCTAAGTGGTAGCCCAAAACTCCTCCTTCATATATATTTGTTATGAAAGTTGTTAGGCCCAAAGAAGAGGAAGCCTTGGCAATTTTTTTTTTTCGAATTTTCAAATTTTCGAATCTTTTTTATTTTTTATTTTTGACTTTTGGAATTTTGGAATTTTGGAATTTCCGAATATATATATATATATATTAAGCTTTGTAGGTGAAACTTTGGTGTTGAAGCTTTGTAGGTGAAGCTTTGAGGTTGAAGCTTTGTTGGGCACCATGAATTGATTTTGCTTCACACTATCTTGATCAAGAGAGTGTGAAGCTTTTGTAGGTGAAGCTTTTGTGTTAAAGCTTTGTAGGTGCAGCTTTTGTGGGTCAAGCTTTTGTAGGTGAAGCTTTTGTAGGTCAAGCTTTTGTGGGTCAAGCTTTTGTGGGTCAAGCTTTTGTAGGTGAAGGTTTTGTGGGTGAAGCTTTTGTAGGTGAAGCTTTGGAGTTGAAGCTTTTGTTAGATACCATGAATTGATTTTGCTTCACACTATCTTGATCAAGATAGTGTGAAGCTTTTGAGAATTTGTAGTTGTCCTCTATTGATGAAGCTTTTGTTGGTGAAGCTTTTGTTGGTGAAGCTTTTGTGAGTGAAGCTTTGGAGTTAAAACTTTTGTTGGGTACCATGAATTGATTTTGCTTCACACTATCTTGATCAAGATAGTGTGAAGCTTTTGAGAATTTGTAGTTGTCCTCCATTGATGAAGGTGAAGCTTTGGAGTTGAAGCTTTTGTTGGCACTATAAATTGGTTTTGCTTCACACTGTCTTGATCAAGAGTGTGTGAAGCTTTTGAGAATTGTGGTTGAACTCTTTCGATGAAGCTTTTGTTGGCACCATAAATTGGTTTTGCTTCACACTGTCTTGATTAAGAGTGTGTGAAGCTTTTGAGAATTGTGGTTACCCTCCATTGCTGAAGCTCTTGTTGGCACCATAAATTGATTTTGCTTCACACTGTCTTGATCAAGAGTGTGTGAAGCTTTTGAGAATTGTGGTTGAACTCCTTTGATGAAGCTTTTGTTGGCACCATAAATTGGTTTGCTTCACACTGTCTTGATCAAGAGTATGTGAGGCTTTTGAGAATTGTGGTTGCCCTCCATTGATGAAGCTCTTGTTGGTACCATAAATTTGTTTTGCTTCACACTGTCTTGATCAAGAGTGTGTGAAGCTTTTGAGAATTATGGTTGAACTCCTTTGATGAAGCTCTTGTTGACACCATAAATTGGTTTTACTTCACACTGTCTTGATCAAGAGTGTGTGAAGCTTTTAAGAATTGTGGTTGCCCTCCATTGATGAAGCTCTTGTTGGCACCATAAATTGGTTTTGCTTCACACTGTCTTGATCAAGAGTGTATGAAGCTTTTGAGAATTGTGGTTGAACTCCTTTGATGAAGCTCTTGTTGGCACTATAAATTGGTTTTGCTTCAAACTGGTCTTGATCAAAAGTGTGAAGCTTTCTACGAGTTGTAGTGTTTGTATTGTTATAGAGGGGAAATGTTTGAAACAGATGTAAGAGGGCTGAATAGCTTGATCTTCGTATGCCATGCACTGAAGTTATTGTTGGCTTGCAATAAGACTTTGTTGGTGACTATAACTCTTGTTGGGCATAAGTGCTCCCCTAGTTGAGTTGTCTAGCTTAAGGGTTTTTTATTATTTGTGAATGCTAGGAGTTCATATGTACAAGTTGTACCACTCGTCTTCTGGTAGGTGGAATGAATGGTGAGTTGCTTTCATCACTTGGTTGATGGTACGAAGGTGAGTTCCTTCGTCACCTTTCATCACATTTCATCACCTGGTTTTCCCTGGTTGGTGGCATGAATGGCAAGTTGCCAAATGATATTAGAGTACGAGTTGTACATTTCATCACCTGGTTGGCGGCATGGAGATGAGTTTCTTCTTCACCTGGTTGGTGGCATGAGTGGCAAGTTGCCAAATGATATTAGAGTACGGGTTGTACATTTCATCACCTAGTTGATGGCATGAATGAGAGTGTGGGTTGTACATTTCATCACCTGGTTGGTGGCATGAAAATGAGCTCCTTCTTCACATTTCATCACCTGGTTGGTGAGAATAAGGGCAAGGTGTCTAGGCACATTATAGCAAGTGTCGAATGACACAAAGTATGTTGAACCCTTTCAAAGCACAGTTGGTTTATGTATGAATGTGTTGGAATGTATGATTGAATGAATATACTGTGAAATTGTTCGTTTATTTGTATTGTTTTGTTGACATATACTTAGACTTTGTTTCATGTTGGAAGCATTCATGTTGAAGCTTTGAACCCGAGTGTTTCATTGCTAGGAATATAAGAGGATTAGGACCGAGTTGTCTAAATCACCTCTTTATTGAATTCATGCCAAATAGTCTTCGTTACATAGGATGCCGAACAGTTGAAGCTTAACACTTGTACAATGTGAGTTTACTTGTAATAGTACTTCAAGTGATCAATGTTCCATGGATGGCCAAGGATCTTGCCATCGGAGCTTCTAAGCTTGTAGGAGCTAGGGCAACTGATGCCAACAACTTCAAAATGGTCTATCCCAGTTTGGACTAAGTGTTCCTTCACTTGGGACTCTGTGGCAGAGTAATCTTTTCTTCAATACCCAATCCCCCACTTTGAAAGAGCGAGGTTTGACCCTTGAGTCATAGTAGTTGGAGATGCATTGCTTGTAGGCGACAATCCTCAAGTGAGCCTGGTTTTTTGTGTTTCTCGACTAGATCTAAGTTGAAGGTAAGTTGTTTGTCATTTTTGCTTTGCACATAGTTCTGGACTCGGAACGTTGCTTGCTGAAGCTCAACTAGGACAACAGCCTCTGTACCAAAGGCAAGTGATAATAGGGTTTCTTTTGTTGATGTCTGATACGAAGTGTGGTATGACCAAAGAACTTGGGGTACAAATTCTGGCCAACAACCTTTAACCTTGTCCAAGCTGGTTTTCAAAGTTCGCTTGATTATTTTGTTGATAGCTTCAACTTGTCCATTAGACTGGGGATGAACTGGGGAGGCAAAACATAAGTTGATGTTGAACTTAGAGTAGAACATCCTGAACTTATTGTTGTCGAACTATTGCTCGTTGTCAGTGACTATCGCATTAGGAATGCCGAATCTGCAAAGGATGTTCTTCCATACGAAGTCTTTTATTTTTGCCATAGTAATGGTTACCAAGGGTTCTACTTCGGCCCACTTTGTGAAGTAGTCAACTGCAACGATTGCATAGCGAACTTTGCCCTTCCCTGCAGGCATTGAGCCGATCAAATCAAGTCCCCATTGGGCGAAGGGCCAAGGGCTGATCATAGGAATGCGCAGCTCAGGAGGGGAGTGAGGAATAGTTGCGTAGCGTTGACACTTATCACATGAACGGGATATTCTGATGACATCTTGGTGGAGTGTTAGCCAGTAATATCCTTGGCGAAAAGCCTTGTGTGTTAGGGATCGAGATCCAGCATGATCTTCGCAGACTCCTTCATGTATTTCCCAAATGACAGTTTCCTCCTCTGCGGGCGTAAGGCATCTTAGGTATGGTAGGTTAAAACCCCACTTGTAGAGTTGGTCATTAATGATCAAGTAACGGGTAGCCTTGTATCGAATTTGCTTAGTTTGGACTTTGTCATTTGGAAGGGTGCCATGAGTAAGGAATCTATAAATCGGGGTAATCCAACTATCCCCCTGTTGTTGGTTGCACACTTCCGCAACCATGGTGCTTGGTGCTGCCAACAATTCGACCTGAATTTTTCTCCCAATCTTGTCTTCCACCGTTGAGGCAAGGCGAGCCAAAGCATCTGCATAACTGGTTGCCGCTTGAGGAATTTGGGTGATCTGGTAGTGGAAGTGCTCAATGTTCTAAAAATCGGCCTAGGCGTTGGGCGGCGAAGCTCCGATCCGATTTAGGCCAAAATGTTCGGTTAAGGCGGGAAAGATGTAGGCGGCTGTCGAGGTGCTAACTGGGCACTCTAGGCAGTCTAAGCGGTGCTAGGCGGCACCCTAGGCGTTTTGAATCTCGCTGCAGCTCTTCATCGGATCTGCAACTCTTTATTTTTATCATATCAGCGGAGCCTTATGCAGAATTTCTGCAGCTTGCTGTCTGTGCGTGGACGAGGGACGAGAAAACACGAAGAGAGAGAAAGAGAGAGCAATTGATTGGTTTTAAGCCTTCTGGATTTCAACCTGGTTGTGCGATGGAGAAGAAAAAACGAAAGTTTGAATTCTACAGGAAGGAAGAAGAAACGAAATAAATTTAAAATGAAGGTTTCCACTTTCCAAGGGGTCAAAGGCAGTAATAGGACCGGACTCCACCTTGGATTATGTGAGAAACGTGGGGTGGTGGGTTACATAGAGTAATTGATTGGTTTTCAACCACCCACCACTGAGTTGCCTATTTTTTATTTACTTATTTACTTAAAATAATGTTTTATGAGGATATATAAATAATGTGTTGTTGTCTTCTATTTAAATTACCATATTATCTACTTGAAATACTCACATATATATGTATGTTCTTCTTTTGAAAAAAACATATTACTCAATAATTATATATTAAATTTAATTAACCTACTTTAAAAGAATGATAAATTACCATATTATCTACTTATCCCCTTAATTAACCTTACTTAATAATTATATATTAAATTTAATTATTCTATCTACATTACTATATTTCCTTATTTTCATCCTATTTTGCATTTTATGTGGTTTTAAATTGTCAACTTATTGTACATGTGTCATCCGACAATACTCCTCACTATAGTTACATGACAGACATGCTTAATTTGTTTTTAAAATTTGGACTTGTTGGATACTCGTTTTGCATTTTATCATTCTTTTATTATCTTATCCATGGATTTCATACAAGTATAATTTTTTGTAAGTGTCAATATGCACTTATTTAAAAGATATACATGAAATTTACCTAAATCCGCCTAGGCCGCCTAGGCGCCCGACTAGATCCTGCCTAGCCGTCTAGGCGCTAGGCGCCAGCCCGCCGCCCGACTAGTGCCTAGCGGTTTTTTAAAACCTTAGAAGTGCTTGAGCAACAATTGTGTTTGTGCCAGATATGCTGCCATAGAGCTATCTTTAGCGTCAAAGTTGTTGGTGACTTGGTTAACCACCAATTGGGAGTCACTGAAGATATCAATTCGTTTAACCCCAAGGTGTTTGGCCAAAAGTTAGCCTGCTATGAGGGCTTCATATTCAGCCTCATTGTTTGACGCCTTGAATTTGAAACGAAGAGCATACTCCATTGCCACTTTGTCAGGGGTCGTAAAAACTAGTCCTGCTTCACAACCCTGTTGGTTGGACAAGCCATCAACATATAGACTCTATGCTGGGGCTGTTGGTTCTGTTTTCTGAGCTTCCAAGGGTAATGAAACCACTTCTTTAGGCGTAGAAACAATGTCAACAGGATATGTGAAGTCGGTGATGAAGTCTGTCACTGCTTAGCCCTTCTCAGCTGGGTTTGGTTGGTAGGAGATGTCAAACTCACCCAATGCTATCGCCCATTTGATCATTGTCCCGGAAGTGTCAGGACATTGGAGTATCTGTCGAAGATGATGATTGGTAAGCACGATGATGGAGTGTGCTTGGAAGTAAAAGCAAAGTTTTCGAGCAGACATGACCAATGCTAGAGCCAATTTCTCAATGTTGGAGTATCGTGTCTCCGCATCTTGTAAGGCCTTACTAGCGTAGTAGACAGGCCGTTCAACATTACCATCCTTTCAAATGAGAACGGAACTTGCTGCTGAAGCCGATACCGACAGATAGATAATGAGAGTGTCACCAACCTCAGGTTTGGAGAGCAGATGGGCTTTACTTATGTAGTCTTTAAGGTTCTTGAATGCCTCAGCACATTCATCAGTCCATGTAATGTACTTCTTACTTCCCTTAAGTGCTTTGAAGAAAGGAGCACATTTGTCTGTGGCCTTAGAAATGAACCTAGTTAAGGCTGCCACCTTGCTAGTAAGGTTTTGGATGCCTTTTGAAGTTACCGGTTCCTTCATGTCGAGGATTACTTTGATCTTCTCGAGATTAGCCTCAATACCTCGTTGGCTTATCATGAAGCCTAAAAATTTGCCAGAGCCTATACCGAAGGCACATTTGTTGGGGTTCAACCTCATTCGATACCTCTTCAGAATGGTGAAAGTTTCAGATAAGTTAGTGATAGGTTGGTCAGCATGTTTGCTCTTGACTAGCATATCATCAACATAAACTTCCATGCTCTTCCAAATCTGTTCGGCAAACATTGAATTGACCATTTCTGATAAGTCGCTTTTACATTCTTTAGGCCGAAAGGCATGACTTTATAGCAATATAGTCCCCTGTCAGTAGTGAAGGCTGTGTGTTCTTGCTTCGAAGGGTTCATGAGGATTTGGTTGTATCCTGAGTAAGCATCCATGAAGCTCAGGAGGTCACACCCTGCTGTAGAGTCTATAAGTCTGTCTATGAGAGGAAGAGGAAAGCTATCATTCGGGCATCCTTTGTTTAGGTCGGTGTAATCGACACACATTCTTCACAAGACCTTTTGGAGCAGGAGACTTTCCTTGGTCGGATTCTTCTTAACAATGACAACATTTGCTACCCACGTTGGATAATTGACTTCGCGGACGAAGCCTATGTCTTTGAGTTTTTCAACTCCTGCCTTCATTGCCTCGTACCGTTCAACGTCATAGGATCTTCGCTTCTGTCTCGCTGGCTTGGTCTTGGGGTCAATACTTAAGCAATGACAGATGATATCGGGAGAGATGCCTAGCATGTCCTCGTATGACCAGGCGAATACCTCAGTGTTCTCTTGCAAAAAAAAGATCAATGCCAACCGAATGGGTGGTAACAAGGTGGTGCCAATCTTCACCATGCAATCCGGATAATATTTTAAGATAGAGACCTTCTTCAACTCTTCAACGGGTTGTGCTTGCTGGGTGAAAGAGTCATCTCGAGGATCGTCGGGTTGACTGTTGCCACTGTGAAGATCCAAGTTGGCTTCGTCTAGGCTGGTTGTTATGACTTAGTCATATATAGAAAGGGTTTCCTTGGGCACAGGCATGTGTTGTTGCTTGACTGAAGTGTTATAACATGTTTGTGCACTAAGTTGATCTCCTCTAATGTAACCATTGCCATAGACGGTTGGAAATTTCATCAACAACATATGTGTGGATACCATGGCCTTGAGATCATTAATGCATGTGCGTCCCAAGATGACATTGTATGCCGTTGGGCAATCAACCACCAGGAAGTTAATGGTAATGGTAGCTGTGTAAGGGCCTGTACCAATGGTGAAAGGTAAGTGTATACTCCCCAAAGGTTGCACGATATCACCAGAGAAGCTTATCAGAGGGGAAATCGAGCGATCGAGCAAGTGTTCAGCTACATTAAGTGTCCTGAAAGCTTCGGCAAACATGATATTGACCTAAGCCCCCGTGTCTACCAGGATTCGTCGTACTTCAAAGTTGGCTATGAGAGCTTCCACGATCAGTGGGTCGTTGTGAAGGTAAATGATTCCTCTTTCTTCCTCAGGGTAGAAACATATTGGATCCCAGTTAGGCTTTTAATGCTTGCCTCCCCTGATGTCTTCCACATGAAACACTTAGTGTCCAGACCTTAAAGCTCGTTTACTATTTTTCATGGCCCTGTTAAAAGATTTAGATATGGGTGTGCCACCACTTATGGAATATATCACATTCACCTAGCGTTGGTTACGGTTACCCCTTGGAGGGTGAAGAAGGAATTGATCAATTTTTCTTTCACATCCCAAAGCTTTAATATGATCACGAAAGGTGAAACACTTCTCGCCGTCATGGCCGTTATACTCGTGGTAGCAGCAAAACGTGCCCTTGTTCTTCGTCTACTTGTAATTCGGGTGCCTCGGCTTTGGCTTCGGTATCAGGTGTGCTATGCTGGGGTAAATGGCCACGCATGTGGCGTTCAAAGGTGTGTATGCCTCATACCTCGAGGTAGGGGCTGTCCTGACACGTGCTTGACCCACTGTGTTCATTGCCTGGGGTCGGGGATTATCGTGGTGATACATTTGGTTATTGCGGTAGTGTCCCTTACTCCTTTTACTAAAATGAGACTGGTGAGGATGGAAATCTTTCCTTTTGCCCTGAGATTGATATGTCTGTTGACTTGGCAAAGTATTAAGTAAGGCAGGGGGAGGCACCGCTTCCATTTGGAAGGTTGAGGTCTTTTCATTTGGTTGGATCTAGCTTCCACTCCCTACTTGCTGATAAGGGGTGGCTGTGGAGGGTTTCCCTTGATATGTCATTACCTCGACGGAGGCATGGTTGTAAGCCCGTGCTATCACCTCAGAGTAAGTCTTCCAAGTGTTGGCATTGATCATGTATTTGAAGAAACAATCACGTAGGCCTTGAGGGCGGTCTTGTCATCTGCCTCAGCACATCGAGAATACTCATGGCTGAAGCGACTGGCATACTCTCGTAGTGACTCGTCCGGCTTCTGGCGAACAGTGTATAAATCATCTGCATAATGCAAGCGATCGGTCTGGAAAATATGTTGAGAAACAAACAGTTTCCTCAATTCCTCAAATGAGTCTACCGTCTCAGGTGAAAGACGGAAATACCAGTTTAGAGCTCCGCTAGAGAGGGTAGAGGGGAAGAGAAGACATCGCTCTTCGTCGGTGTGCATTTGGTATGCCATGTGGACTTAAAGAGGTTAAGGTGTTCAATCGGGTCCTCATTTCCAGTATAGAGTTACAAACCAACCTTCTGCTTTGTCTTTGCTTGGAGGGGGTGTCGAGGATCCTTCTTATAAGAGGGCCAGGCCTAGGTTGGTTCCAATCAGGTATCTTAGCTTGTCGTTCGGCCTTTAACTTGTTTACTTCCTTAAGAAGCTGTAGGACAAGAGGGTCCTGAGTGGAGTCATGTACCACTGGAGCTTTCTTTCGTAAATCTCCATCTCCTCTTAGAAGTAGGACGGTTTGTTCAAGAGCATGTGATTTTTCCCTGGACTCGCCGTATTGACTTTCAAGGTATGTCTGTCGAAACATCTTTGAGTCCCTTATACCTTTGTGTTTCTATAGGACTTGTTGTCCCTTCCCTATATTGGTAGCCAACCTGGGACGTGGGAGGTGACCGAGTATTTTAGAAACCCTTGGGTCATTGATCCTCGAGCTTATGTGGAGGGGATTCTCTCGACGTTGCTTTAGGAAGTCTCGGCGGTCACGATAAATGGCTTTCGATCCTTCCAACCTTTATGCAAGGAGGTGTCTTCCTCCACTTCTCCTGCTTCGGGTCGAAGCAGCTAGGTTGAGAGAAGTCTCATATTGATCAATGTTTTAATGATTAGCTCGCTCCTCATCAGAGATACCCATGTCGAAGAAAGGTGACCCTTCTTGTTAGGAGGCATCCAGATGATGGTTGATATCCACAGAGGTAACGAGTTCGCGTGTTTGAGTACGCCTAGTTTCGTAGAGCATCTCAAAGAGCTTCTCATACTGCTCCTGGAGGACCTCATTCTTCATTACTATCTTGTTGTTTTAAGATTCTAGCTCATCGACTTTAGCTTGAAGAACAACCCTCTTTCCTTCCTTCTTTCGTTGTTTCGCACTAAGTGTAAGATGGGTGTCATTCTGTGTGCTGTGGCTTCCTTCGCTCCCCATGTTGGAGAGGGATGCCTGGTCAAAATAGAGTGTACGAATGGTGGAAACCAGCTTAACAAAGCTGAAGAAAGTGAGAATAAGTGTCGTTCCCACAAACGGTGCCAAATGTTGATGCACAAAATCAGTGGGGACTTTGGTACAACAGAAAGTGTCAGGTTTGTGACCTTCGCTAGATTTCTTCAGTCACTAGTGTGGATAAGTATATAAATGGATGGAGACAGGGAAGCAAACACAAGATGTACGTGGTTCACCCAGATTGGCTACGTCCACGGAGTAGAGGAGTTCTCATTAATTGTGAAGGGTTTACATAAGTACATAGGTTCAAGCTCTCCTTTAGTGAGTACAAGTGAATGATTTAGTACAAATGACATTCGGAAATATTATGAGAGAATGATCTCTATTTATAGAAGAGAGTGTCTAGTTTCATTCTGACATTGACACGTGTCGTGTTGTGATTGGCTTCTGATGTTAACACGTGTCGCACTATGATTGGCTTCTGATGTCGACACGTGTCGGGCTGTGATTAGCCTCCTGGTTGGAGGGAAACTCTTTTAGGTCCTTGACGGTATAACATTAACCAGTGCTCAGTAGTTTGGTCAAGTATGGTACAAACAAGTTTCAAGAGTCGTGGAGCAATGTGGCATCCTTATTACAACCTATGTTTCTTTTATATTAGGATGCTTATTTCCACATTTAAACTTGAAATCAGTTTGTATAACCACTAATTGTATTTCAGCGTTATTCAACTTAGTTTAGTCCAATTAGGATTCTTACATTTTCCCACTTGGACATAAACTAATCATTGTATTGAAATAACATGTCAATCACAACATTGATTCCTTAGTGACCACTTTAGTTATCACGCTATTACATCCCCATCTCACAAAAATAATTCAAACACTAAACTTTAGAAAACTATATGTATTTATTAACACATGCACTCTAGAACCACAAGTATTTAAACCCATACTGTATGGTGTTTCCTTGTACCAAAATGGAATTATCGTTTATTTAATCATACAAAACCCAGGTTTCTTCATGTATCGCCCTTAGACAGACACACTTCGAACAACAGATTTCAATCTGCTATCAATCATCTTTATGAATCAAAGATGTAATAATGATGAAGTATCACAACATTATCAAGCACGGAAATTGATTAATGCGTACAATACATTCATTGCATTTAGATGACAGAATAAGAAACATGATTTAACGAGAGCAACATGAACACAAATACTTATGCATGTCAGAATGTCAATCTCACTCCCACATTTCAGCAAACTCCAAGGAATCATGCATTCCCATCTTTGTGACATGTTCTTTAAACACTCTAGGAGCCAATGGTTTCATAAGTGGATCAGCAACCATTGATTTTGTATCAATGTGTTCAATCATTATCAACCATTTTCTTACTTCTTTCTTCAAAGACAAATCTTTCATGTCCATCATTCATGCATGTTTATGTTCCACCTTTGGGCAAGAAACATAAACAACCACTATTTGATATGTAACCTTATTGTATAACAACCATGTAAAAGATTAAGAAAACAACCAAGATTTCAAGTCTTTGAACAAGAAAACAATCAACTTAATTCTCTTAAAAATGTTATACCCTAAAAACATCTCAAACCATTCATACATTCCTCTCACATGAAACAACATCAAAATATGATACAATCATATTCAATCCTTTATCAAACTCCAATGAGTTTGCCTAATGCTTCCAACGAAGCCTCAATTTTGCCTTATGGAGCTAGTTATTAAGTGAATAACCATGAGATGCAATTTTATGTAACATCTTTGGGCAAGAGACATAAAATATCAGTTATGCAATCTTAATCATGCATCCTTATTTGCATAACTATTTCACAAAAATTTCAAGTTACAACTTAAATCATGTCTTTGGACAAGGGAACAAAGTTGGCTTAAAACTTTTATAAAATACTATACACTGTATCATAGTTCAAGCCATTCACTATTTCTGTCTTTTGAAAGATTGGTCTCATGCAATGAACTGTCACTCACAAAATTCAATTAAGAATTCCTTGAACAAAATTTCCTATAATTCCCACTTTGGTGAAGATTTATTCAAACATTTGTTTAACTATAGAGATTATTAGTGTTGATATCCTGCATAAAACTTTAGTTTCAATAATCTTGACACAATATAATATATATATATATATATATATATATATTAAACTTTGGACCAATAACCTTTTTATCTTGCTTTAACATACACACACAACATCAAGTTCAAACTGAAGTTAATAATCAAAGCCACATCAAGAAGATAATCTAATAAAGGCATCACTTACTTCCTGAATGGTTTTGGTACAAGCATGCAATATAATCTCTTCCACCATTCTATATGTTGCCAAACAGAGAATAACACACAGACCAAAATTTCTATAAAATCTCACTTTGGTGAAGATTTAATAAACATTTGTCCAATGGTTAAAATAACATGATTATTTGTTCCAGATGTTGCAGCCTTAGTTGTTTTGTGTTGGCATTATTCCTAAATAAGACTTACAAATAAAAACATTAATGCAAACAAGTATAATCATAAACAATCGTATAAGAGCCAACCAGCAATGTATGACTCTCCAAGAATATCAAATCAATCAAATCCATGTTCGGTGCATCATCCATTGTTTTCTACACTGCATTTGCAATTCGCAAGGACACAAAGCAACACATGCGATTGTTCCACAATTGGGATGACAACCACTTAGACGTCAATCTTTATGGAAAAAGACATCATTTCAAAAACCGTAAATCCATAATTATGTATGTTCTGGGTTAGTTAAACAAGAAATGCACAAATATTATTTACTTTCCAAACTGAAAGTTAAATGCATGGCAAGAAACTGACCAAGTATATAAAATAATTAATTTGTAGTTAAACAACCATAACTTGAGATTGCATGACTATTTGGAAATAAAGTCACCGCTTCATGCAACAGTAGATGCTAGAAGCCTAGACCATTCTTGTATATATAAGAGTAATTAATTATGAGGTTCTTGAAACCCAACATTTCATAATGCACCCAACAATCATGATTCGAAACAAAAACCATTCGTGATAACCACGGGGAAGGGCATGAACTTGAATCTTTCGTTTTTGTACTCTACTTGTTCCTTGAATGTCCAATTTGTTAAAATCAAAGACTATAAACCCAAGGTTTATTTATTAGGTAATTCAAATGACTTATGATCAATACTCTTTACGAATCTTAGGTAGGCTAATTGCATAATAAATCAAATTATGACATGAATCAAGTCTTTGTTCATAATTTAAAATGAGTACCTGACTAAGTCTTAAACAATGGGGCAGATAGCATACATATAGGTATGTTTTCAGCCATATGTTACATATAGTAGTAGTGATAAATCTCAAGGTTGAGGATACATTTGATATCACGGTATGTTATTCAAAGAAGAGTTATTTTTGGAGAAAAATTGAGGTCCTGTTACAAGTTTATTGATGCGAAAATTAACTTAACACACAAATTAAACCCTCTTGTTGTCAAATTGTAGTATAAATGCAAGTAGAGATCCTTCTAAACCGGGGATTATGAGGGCTTGCTAAAACCTCTACACTGACTTAAACACATATAAACAAAGTTAAAAACACTAAACTAGACTCAAATAACTTAAAACAAACTCAAATGACTCAAAACAAGCTAAAAACGCTCAAATCTGCCTAAAAACACAAACTGGGCAGATTTGGACTCTAACACACTTTTGGGACACCTAAAAACACAAATCAAAACAGATTTTGACTAATAAAACACTTTAAAGTAAAGGGGGTTTTGGTTTTGACGAATTTGAAAACAAAACAAGTAAATTAAAGAACTAACGAAATCTGCACGAATTTGAGTAAATTGAAAGGATGGAAGGCTAGCTAGGAGGTTCTTTTCCACACATGACATACTTGCACATAAACCAATTTTCAGTTGTTCTTTCGATCAATCATGAAACTCAACACCCCAGGTTAATTAAGTCCGTTAAATTAACCTTCAAGTTCTCCTTAAGTTATTGAATTGGATGGGAAAACGCATACAACAATTCAAGCATTCTTCAAAAGTTCTTTACGTGAACATCACAATAAAGATACAATCAAAGATCATTAAGCATTATGAAAACTATAAGTATTGACGAGGCATTCATTACTATGATGAGCATGAAACTCCTGGCAAGAATTTATTTAACGCGATCGTTTATAAGCGACCTCCACTACTTGTGAATATAAGTTTATAACTATTAGGTGAAACTCCCTTATACTCTAGCATCATATTCATGCATGCAAACTAAGTGTGCACTCTTAATAAACATACACGGATAAGTTATCAATCAAGCAGTTAAACAGATTGAATTCACAACTTATGAAATCACAACTGAAGGTAATCAAATCATATTGCAAGCATGAACATGGTTTCGAATTCCCCCTAGCTAAGGGGGGTTTAGTTCCTCATACTCACAAAGCAAAGATAAACAAATTTTGACATTGAAAACAAAAGAATGAAAACACCTAAAAACGCTTCAACAATCCAACTTGAATGGCAAGCATGTCTAAGGGTTCTCCTTCTTCTCTTTGTTGCGGCACAAGGTGTGGTTTGATGGATGAGTGGTAAATTATGGTGGTGGATGGATATAGGTGAGTTATGGTGAAAGGTGGATGGGTGGATTGTGTTCTCCCTTGTTATGGTGAAGGGTGGATGTATTTATAGGCTAGGGAGAGGACCACCATCTAATTAAGGTGGTAGTGATGAGTGTTGTGGTAATGAGTGGATGTAATGGGTGTGGTGGATGAATGTTTGGTAATGAGTGGATGTAATGGTTGTAGTGGGTGGATGTTTGGTAATGAGTGGATGTAATGGGTGTAGTGGATGAGTGTTTGGTAATGAGTGGATGTAATGGGTGTAGTGGATGGATGTTTGGAGTTGTAGGTCAACACACTTGCGCACACACATGCTGATTTCTAGCCTTCAAATCTTCAAAAACGTCCATCCTCATGTCTCTATGCTTGCACTATCCAATCTTGGCCCAAAAATGCTCCAAAATGCTCCAAATAGCACTTTGTTGCTAACTTTGTTATTTGAACCTACAAACACACGAAAATAGCTTAAAGTACTAAAATAACTAGAATTAAACTAAGTCAATGCCAAGAAACAAGCTAACTAAGTTGCATAAATATGCTCCTATCATTTATGCATATTGGTTGCAACATGAATATAATTAAGATATCAAGAATTTCAATAAAATACCAATCATTGTTTGTGAAACTGAAGCAACCATGACTACCAATTCTAGAATGACAAAAGCGCAATACTTACAGTGGTCTAATCTCCAAACCATATATTCATTTTCTTGCTGTGAATAAAACTTTGACAGCAGCATATGGCATTAGAACAATTAACCATGCTATAGAAAAACTGTAGCAATCATTATACGAATTTTATACATGCTTAAAGCATTAAGATTTCTTATTATTCATCGGACCTAGCAACTTCCACATAAACATGACATATGTCCTATCTACCATGTTTTGCGTCAAACCGGGTCAAACTGCCACAATGGATAGTGATTACTTGGCGACAGAACTTATGATGGCACATGTTAATGTTGAAGAAACAGGAAAAGGGAAATCCAGCCAAATAGGTTTGTCCTAATTATCAAGGAAAAAGCCCGAGATAGTGTATTCTAACAAAATGGTCTTCAGCCACCCGAGTATGTCATTGGTTAACCATCTCAAGCCCATATACATAACTGCTCATCTTGATGGAGTACCCTTCAAGAGGGTTCTGATTGATGGAGGAGCTACAGTCAATATAATACCATTGAAACAAGTGAAGAAGTTAGGAAGAAGTGAGGAATATCGTATTCCTACTGACTTGATAGTTTCTAGCTTCTTTGGAGCCATTACCATAACTCATGGGATACTACCCTTGGAAGTTAACTTGGGATCCAAGCAAATCATGCTAGCTTTCTTTGTGGTGGATAGTAGTTCCACTTATGGAGTTTTATTTGGCAGAGATTGGATTCACCAAAGTCTATTTATGCCATTTACACTACATCAACAAATTGCAGTTCACCATGAAGCCAAGACCAAAGAACCAGGGTTTTAAGAGATGGTAGAGGTCGAATCATGGCTATTTCTCCCTACAGCTAATGTTGTAGAAGCCATCTTTTATAATCTCAGCATTGGAATTCTGCAATGCCTAGAACAAAGAATGTCAGAACAAGGATTGGCTCGATAACATGCCCAACACCAAGGAAGAATGGGATAAACCACATATCATCTTGGCTCCCCAACACCAATAATGTCAGAACAAAGAAGAAATGACCAAGTGGTTGCAGTTAGGTCCTTAAACAAAAGACTGTTGGTGTATGGGAGAGAGATGAAGTAAGAAAATGAGAGCTTAACCTCAAGTAGCCAGAACATATGAGAGGAAGAGTTTTTTGAGAAAGAGATAGAGGCAGCCATACACATGGCTGAGTGTATATATGACTTGGATTGGCTCGATAACATGCCCGAAGGCCCAGAATCAGTTGAATTTTTGTGTACAGAACCTAACAAGCCAGCACCAGAGGTACAAGATCCCTTAGAAACCATTTATTTGGGAACTAAGGATGATCAAAGGCCTATACAGATCAATGGCATGTTGGAAGCAGAAGATCGGGCAAAGATAGTTAGCCTTTTGCACGAGTTTAAAGATTGTTTTGCTTGGCATTACATTGAAATGCCAGGTTTAGATTCAACCTTAATAGAACACAAGATGCCTATCAAGGAGAGATATAAACCTGTAAAGCAAGCACCACGAAGGATGTCTAAGGAGATAGAAGAAATTGAAAGGCTAGTAAAAGATGGATTTATTAAGCCTGCCAAGTATGTCGAGTGGTTGGCCAATATTGTACCAGTATTAAAAGCTATAACTAATGCAATTCGATGTTGTGTTGACTATAGAAACATTAATGGAGCCACGCCTAAAGATGAATACCCTATGCCAATGGCCGACCTCTCTATAGATGCAGTTGCAAAACACAAAGTTTTATCTTTCATGGATGGGAATGCTGGTTATAATCAGATAAAAATGGCAAACGAAGACATATATAAAACAACTTTTAGATGCCCTAGACATGTTATAACGTATGAATACTTGGTAATGCCATTCAGACTAAAAAATGCTGGTGCAACTTATCAAAGAGCAATGAATGCCATTTTTCATGACTTGATTGGCCATAGCATGGAAGTATACATTGATGACATCGTGGTGAAATCTAAAACTGAAGAACAACACCTAGTAGACCTCAGACAAGCCTTAATAAGAATGAGGACCCATAAGTTGAAAATGAATCCTAAGAAATGTGATTTTGGGTAATATCGGGCAACTTCTTGGGATTCCTTGTTCATCAAAGAGGAGTAAAGGTCGACAAAAACAAAGCTTTGGCAATAATGGAATCACCCCTCCCACCAATAAAGTACAACTATAAAGGCTTTTGGAAAAAATCAACTTCTTAAGGAGATTTATTGCTAACTTGGCAAACAAGATTCAGTCGTTGACTCCTATCTTAAGATTAAAAATAAAGAAGAGTTCGAGTGGGCCCACCACACCAAGAGGCCTTTGACATAATAAAGGCTTACTTGGCCTCTCCATCAATGCTCATGCCACCTCAGAGAGGGAAGCCCTTAAGCTTTACATCTCTGCCTTTGAAAAGTCAATGGGAAGTTTGTTAGCCCAAAACAATGAAGGTGGGAAAGAGCAGGCGATATACTACCTCAGTAAAATCCTTACTGAGGTGGAGACAATATATACCCCAATGGAAAAGTTGTGTTTGGCTTTGTACTTCACTGCTTGCAAATTAAGGCATTACATGTTGCCTTGCCATATCCACATCACTGCCAAAACCGATGTAATCAATTACATATTGTCAAAACCAATACTAACTGGAAGGATTGGAAAGTGGATTCTAGCACTATCAGAATTCAATTTTCAGTATGTACCTCAGAGAGCAATAAAGGGGCATGCAATTGCAAACATCTTGGTCGAGCACCAAGAATTATAGGATGAACTTATCAATATCCCAAGCACTTTAGAGGTATCCAGTCTTTGGATCCCACCAAGTAGAGCTCTCTCAGGCAAAAAGGAATGGATTCAGCAAGAGATAAAGAGGATAGCCAGCCTCTGGATCACTCATTAGAAGTTGTATTTTGATGGATCTTGCACTCATAACGCTACTGGGGCTAAGATTGTCATTATTAATCCCAAGGGGTTTACCATTGTTATTCATTCCTTCTGGATTATCAAGATAATACCAATAATCAGGCAAAATATAAAGCACTGATAATTGGTCTAGAGATCTTGATAGAGTTGGGCGCAATTGAAATGGATGTGTTTGGTGATTCAGAGTTGGTGATCAATCAGCTAAATGGGGAATACAGGTGCAAACACATCACCATAGCCTATTATTACTTGGCAGCCACTCAATTGCTGAGTTATTGGGACACTGAAATATCAGTCAGCCATATTCCTAGAAAGTCAAATGCAATGGCCAATATGGCGCAGTTGGCTTCTGGAGCACAGATCCAAGAAAGATGATTCCGGGTAGAGGTGGAAGTACAAAGGAGAAATCTCCCTTCTATCTTTAAGAGAGGATTCAGCCTAGATGTGATGATTACAGAGCCAAAGATAGAAGATTGGAGATCACCTATTACTCAATACTTGAAAAATCCTTATTTCCCTACAACTAAGAAGAATAGACAGCAAGCAACTAAGTATGTCATGTGGGAGGAAAATCTGTTAAGAAAAACTCCACAAGTAAGAAGAATAGACAACAAGCAACTATGTATGTCATGTGCAAGTAAGTTCAAGATTAAGAAGATCCAATCTAGGCCTTACTACCATCAATCAAATGGTCAAGCAGAGGCCAGCAACAAGATCTTGGTGAACATTATTAAAAGAATGGTGGCAGGTAGTCCAGAGAAATGGCATGAGAAGTTGGGAGACACTTTGTGGGCTTACAGAATCTCCAAGAGAACAGGAACTAGAACTACTCCCTATGCCCTCACCGAGTGAGATGTTGTGCTTCCTATGGAGATCAATGTAAGTTCGATTAGACTTCAGAACTAGTATGGTTTACACATTCAATAATGCATCTAAGCTATGTGCCAAGGAGTTGAAGATCTGGTGTAGTCTGAATTGAAACTTTAAACAAGATTTAAGAAGGGAAGAGAGCTGTTGCCCGAGCATACGACAAAAAGGTAAAGTTAACAGCCGTCAAATAGGGGGAATTAGTGTGGAAATCAATTTTGCCCTTGGGAGCTCAAGTTAGAGGCTTTGCGAAATGGAGTCCCATTTGGGAAGGCCCCTTCACTGTTAACCAAACACTGGATAGAGGAGGATATTACTTGGCAGATTTAGAAGAAAACTTGCAAAGGCATCCAATTAATGCTAAGTTTTTTAAGAAATATCATCCAAATTTATAGGATGCAAGAGATTGTTATATTGAGGAGATTTAAGCAAATTGAGAAAAGTTGAAGTTAGTTTACTACATTACAAATTCGAAGGACAATAAGACAAATAAAGGTGAAGAAGGGATTCATTTCATTTCATAAGAAGATTACAAGGATCCTAGCCTAATAACTTTGCATTTTGGGCCATGGTAGCTATCCTAGAATAATAAGTTTGCATAATGGTGAAAATTTTGCCTGCCTCTCCTAGGTACATATTGCTATTGGCAAGTTGGGCTTTGGAATCTTCAACTTATTGGGTAATCTTCTCCATTTTTTCTACCTTCTGAAACAAATGGTTGGCTAAGGTCATCTTCTTAGCCTTCAACAAAGAAAGTTGCTCCTCTAGTCTTTGCATCTCATAATCTACTATTGCAATCCTGTCCTCCATAACTGACCATTCCTATACTAGCTGTTGGAGTGTGGCAGAAGTTTGAGTATGTTTTTCTTGATATCACTTTACTCTATATTACATGCCCGCTCCGCCCGCTGGTGTTAATCCCCCAATGCCCGAAGGTTTTCAAAGAAACTGATAAATGACTCGTACTAAGCCTTTGACAGTAACTAAGCCTTGTAAAGCTCGATCAGTGCCTTCTCAGCATCATGAAAGACCTTGAGACTGAAGGATGCAGTAAAGTCCCCCCTCATCCAATTCTTGAAGATTTTGCGAGCATTTTGGAGAAGACAAGACTCAGAGAAAGGCAAAGGAGACTGCAGCTTGGTCTTGATCTGCCCTGATTTCCTGACCAGCTCAAGCAAAGATGTTGTTGAATGAGTGGATGCTAAAAGTTGAGGCATCTATCTAACACCTTCAGTAGTAGCAGAAAGGGCAGCCTTGGTTGGCAAAGAAGAAATGGACTCATGAGCAACAATAGAGGCGGTAGCAGCAGTTTTGGCTTTCTTTTTGGGTCGAGGAATGGGAATCCCCGTGACCCCAGAAGCCAAAGGAAGCCTGGGAAGATCTTCCTTGCGCACTAAAAGTGAAAGTGACTGGCCCGAGCCCTCGCCAAGACTGTTGCAAACAAAGGGAAGAAAGATTAGAAAAATAGTCTACAATAGAAAAAAAGAAAGCTAGAAAGGGAAGTTGGTATACCTGATTTGAACCTAAAGCCTTGGAATGAGGTGGATGAGGAGTTGTTTCCCTTAGTTGCTAAGAGGGATCATTCTTGCTTACTGAAGAAAAAGGAATAATGCTCGAGCCTTCACCAGAGGCCTATAAACATCGAGAAGAAACAGCAAGTGTCAGGAACCAACTTATGCAGAAAAGAAAATAGAAGTAAAAGTACTTCCATACCTGAGCAGGATCTTGAATAGGATGAAGAAGCTTCTTTGTGGTTGCTGTTACTTAAGGAGAAGCCCACATGCTAGTCAGCTCTGAGACCATAGGGATCTCAAGGACTATGGGCTCCCAAAATACAGTTGATGTTGGTTGATGAGACTCCTATGCTGGGGAAAACTAGGAAAAGCAAAAAGAAGATAACTATAAAAGAAAGAGATGACTATAGGCACAAAAATGTCAAGATAATTATGCTTACTGAGTTACTGCTGTCCTCCACAAAGTGCAGTATCTCCCCAGTACTTGGATTGAATTGGGAAGTTGAAGTCACCACCAATGCAGGAGGATGAATAAAAGACATGGGAGTTGAGCCTTGCCAAATTGAAGACGCGGCTTCCCCAATCTTGCCCTACAAAAAATTGGAAATCAATCATTAAACTCCAAAAGTGGTGAAGATATAAGTTTAAAGCCAAAAAAGAGAAAGAGGTATACCTTTGAAGGCTTAACCCTAGAAGGGGAAACATGTATTGATCATGTAAGAGGAGAAGAAGGCTCAGGCTGAATAGACCTTTCACCCCTAATATCCTATTTTAAAACAAAAGTGAGGAGTCGGTACAAGTATTGAGAGAGATAATTATGAAGAAGAGTTAGATGTTTAAAAGAATAGATTTTTTACCTCTAACACCTTGATGGTAGCATCAATGAAGGGCTTGTCCTTCTGATACATCTATGCCCCCAATGGCTTATCCCTTGAAACAAAAGTTGGCTTTTTGGTTCATTAAGGCCCTAGTTGTAGAAAGTGGTCAGTTCATATTCCAAGATAAAGTGAAATGATAGTAAAGAAAAATAGAAGATTGCTTACTAGAAGATTTCTGCTTCTTTCTGACCGCCTTAGTTGGAGAAGCAGTAGAAGTAGTAGAGGCAGAGGGGGCTTTGAAAGCTTTAAAGGTATGAGCCCTTGTCCTCTTCTTGGTAGGAGTTGTCCGCAGAACAGGCAAAATAGGCATAGTCTCAGGCTGATCTTCAGGCTCGGATTCTGAGGTTTCCACCACAATTGCCTTTGCCCGCCGAGGTGCTCAAATCTCCACCTCATCTTCTACCTCTAAATCTCCAAAAAGCTTAGAAATATCTTCACCCTCCCTAGCTTATTGCCTTGCAACCTCAGCTGCAGCCCCTTGAATGACAAGTTCATCTGCGGTTGCTCCATCTAGCCGGATATCCACATCTTCGGTGTTGCCTTAAGCTGCAAGTTCAAAATAACCAAGGAAAGAATTAGAAGATGGCAGGATGATAAAATGTCATAAAATACAATTTAGGTACCTATTAGGAGAAGTTGGTTCTTTTGGTAGACCATATCCTTCAAGTTTTCAAGCTCATCTGGTTTGGGATAAGAGTTGATTGAGAGTTTCCCGGAGAGACGGTCATGGCCTTCCCGCAAATCCCCTCTATACTTATTAGTCCATTTAGTTTCCCACCAAGTAGAAAATAAGGGAGTGCACTCAAAATTCAGCACCACATGCTTATGGGCAATCTTGCTCATGACTTCAAGACTTCATCAAGCAGCCCGAAGAGACGGTCATGGGCTTCCCACAAATCCCCTCCATACTTCTTGTGGAGAGCGAAGACGGTAGGAGGTGCCATAGTGCACAAAGTCAAAAAATGGCACTGGAATGACTTGCCTAAAGCCTAGCTGCCTGCTACAAAAGTTTGGATAATAAACCTCCAGCTTGCAATCATAACGGTCGCTCCTTACATCCCAAGCCAGATATCTTGACTGAAAGCGACTTATAAATTTCTCCTTTCAAAATAAGCTGACATTATCCCCGAAGGTATCTTGGAAGTCTTGGTTTAAAAGCCAATGGTATATTCTCAGTACTGAAGCTTCTCACTCCAAGTTTGCCTGAGTCTTGTAGACTCTGAAAAAGTAAAGGCAAAAGAATGTGGAGTGATTGGTGGGTGATGCCTCTGCTAAAATGCAGGCAGGGGCCACTCATTCTGGAGACTCGAGGTTTGGTGCCCGAAGCTCTGGAAAGTACCATTGCAATCACAACTGGACCATCTAGGTTAGCCTATTGAGGTTGGCCTCGGATGGAGCACCTCAGGTCATCTCATAAAGAAGATGATAAAGGTGAGCGAGAAGGAAGGGGCCCGTGGCCAAATCATCAAAGTGATGGAAGCTTCCACCAAGGGGATCCGCTCAACCTTCACTCATTTGGATTTGTTAAGAAAGACGTGCTTTTTGAGCTAGCACAGAAGAAAGTACATGTGTTCTTGATCTCTGTTAGTATTAGATGATGAGGGGCCAAAGTTTTTCTTGAAAAATAGGATGAATCTCGTGAAAGAAGTTTCATAGCTCTTAAAAGTATAAGAGTTGTATTCCAGCCGAGTCACAAGATCAGAGGTGCCCAAGCTCTCAGCAGTTAGGTGAGAAGAGAAAGACCAGTCATGGGTAACATCCACAACTCTGCCCGAAGGCCTTAGCCCAAAAACTTAAGCCATGTCAATGATGGTCGAGAACATGGGACCTATCTTGATATCAAAGGTGTTGGTCCTCGAATTCTAGAAGAGAAAAGTTGTGGTTAGCAACTATGGCTTGGCAATCATGGTTATCTTGGAAAGCATTATCAACTCATATATGCCGTTATTTATCCACTTCTTCTTGAAGGTGGGCTCGAGCTTGCTTATCCACTGCGTCCAGCTTTCATCTTTCATCAAAGGGAAACCTCTTCGATGGTTCGACCACTTGGAGGTGAATTGCCAGCCTCAACCGAATATGGGTTGGGAGTAAATCAGTTAGCCTTGGGCATATATATTGTTCTTTACTACAATTGGAACCTGAAAGGCCCATAGAGGTCCTAGGGAGTGCACTTCCCCTTCCTCAAAGAAAAGAGAAGTATTCAGGCCATCCTAAGAGCGATGAAGGCCATTAAGAAAACGGCGTATAATGGCAATGCCCCCGCCAGATTCAGAAGAAGATTGAGCTTGAACAGCTTTGGGTGCCATTGAGCTTTGAAAGAAATAAGAGGAAAATTGAGAATAGGGGCAAGAACTGAGAGCAAGAGAATTCTGGAAATTATGAGGGTTCTGAGAAATCTGGGATTTTGGAAGTTTGGAGGATTAAAATTGTTAAGGTACTTGGCCGAAGGATTTAAGTTAAGATTATATAGTAAAGCAGTTAATTAACGTTGAAAATTGTGGGTTAGTGCAAAGGTTTAGGTAAAAAAACGGTTGCTTTAAATGGTGCACTTCCCGAGTGAGAGCATGCGACGACTATTTAATCAACATTAACGCCTCGATTTCCAGACTCAACAATGATTAAAGGGGGCACTATTTGGGTTAATATTTCAATATTAGGTTCAACTTAAAGAAGGCCCAAAGATGTCAAGACAAGGTGAATCTACCCAAGGCTCAGCATCAGGCCCAAAAGCAAACCGAAGCCTTTTTAGCCAAGACATAAAACATGTGTCTATAATTGAAGTGACAAGTGATGGAGACTAACTTACTATCAGCTAAAAAACACTTTCCAGTGGCACTACATGTAAAAAGTTGATGACTTACTACTCTTCAAGAGCTTTCGGGCAAGAGCAATACCCTGGCATTTGGGCCAAATTGCCTATAAAAGGGAGAAGAGACAACAAAGACAAGGACACTCAACTAATCAAACAAACAAGTATCCAAACTCTGCTCCCAAGCCAGTTCGTACTCTTCAAGCCTGAAATCAACTCAGACTCAGTCTCTTTAGCAATAGTTTCATCACAAAAGCTATCTTTTGTCTAGTATAAAAGATCTGCTACCTCCCTTAGTGTTGTAGTATCGATTCCCTCGTGTAAACCTGTTTAGAATCCATCCATTTTTAGCATACAACCCTTGTAAACTCAAAGATAAGTGGACGCAAGAGGTTCAACCTTGCCAGACAAGGTGAAATCTTGCCTGAGTCTCTTTGTTTGTTCTTTAAATTAGTAAATCTATTGATTAATGTACTCTTCAGCATGTATTCAAGTCATTTCTACTTGTTTTTATATATTAAGAGTCTCATTTGCATCGGGATCTGGATAACTAAATGGATTTGTTTTCATTAAGAGCAATTTGGAACCAAACAAATGACTTAAGGGGATCCGGACTCCCTCCATTCGAACATACAAGACCATGAACTAAAAGTCCTTGTTTACAAGGCAAGAAAAGAACTTAATACAAACTTAACCCATCTGTGACAATCATTTGATAACAAGAAGTTTGAGTAACTTGGGGCGCAAGTAATCGTCTTGAAACACTTGTTCTACGTCTGCTCTATTGAGATAGTAGTGGCACGCCTAAGCACTTAGTTAGCTTTGATTAAGAGCCTTAAGGCCTACACCTAAAACCCCATAAAGACACATTTCTGAACTAACTTCAAGCTCTTATTGTAGCACACAAGGCAAGCAAAAGCCTAACTACCAAATATATACGTCCAAAAATGCCAATCCCTTGGGGAGCTATGCTGAGGTCCAGAGACCTTTTCCAGAGAAATCTTTGCCCGAACAATATTAGCATGCTTTGCTAGGTCGCGATCAAATGTGATGAGAAAAACTTACCTGGTGCAGCCATGGTGGTTATTAATTATACACAAGAACTCTTCTACTTGCTCAAGAACTTATGTTCCAATGGTGATAGAACCCTAGTTTTCAAAACATGTTCTTTGTGAGCAGGGAATCCTTATTTATAGATGTGAACTTCACCAACCTCCATCTATCATGGGTGGGTGGTTACTAACTGTTGTAAACGCAGTTATCAGTTTCAAGAGTCGTGGAGCAATGTGGCATCCTTATCACGACCTATGTTTCCTTTATATTAGGATGCTTATTTCCACATTAAACTCGAAATCAGTTTGTATAACCACCAATTATATTTCAGCCTTATTCAACTTAGTTTAGTCCAATTAGGATTCTTACATTATGACTCACAAGTTTTTAGCCCTTATATGCACTTGAGCTGAATTTCCAACTAGGTCACATGTAGTTATAGGCTCTCAAGTAAGTTTCTTTAGAATACACCTCATCCACATTCCTCTGGGTCAGCTCTATGGTGAAGTAATGCTGCAGAAGCATGGATGCATGGGATCTAGTCAGATCCCAACTCCTACAACTACAAGTCCTATTACCAACATCCACAACATACTGATCATTCAAGTAAATCTCAACTTGGAATACAAGATTTCATGCATGTGCAGCCAAATAATTCATACCAGAAAATCTAACCTTGTTGAGATTAGTTTGTATTTTAGGACAAATTTTTATTGGTTACCTAATCATTGTTGCATTTTTAGCATGCAACCTTCTCATCAAATTGCACTCGATCATCTATCATGGTTAAAATTGGTTTATCCCTAGAAGTAAGTATCCAACTATTAAAGCTTCACATAGGTTGTTAAGAAGCATATCACACCTCACCCTAGTGCTAAGTCTTGACCTAGCCCACCTATTAGGATCTATTGTGGCCAACCAATTATATGCTTTGTCATTGATACTCTTCAACTTCTCTATCTCAGTTTTGAATTCAACACGATTAAGTGCCCTTACAGCATTCCACAACAAATCTTTTAGTGTCTTAAGCTATGTGAATTGCTTTGAAGTTTCCATATAGATGCCTCACACACCATCTATGATCTGCTATCAAACAAGATGCAATTAATAAAATACATAAGACATCATTTGTTAAGATTTTAGTGTTAATGTTTTTTTATCTGAAATAAATGTCCATTTGAGTTCTTCAAGTGGTCCAAGATCATCGATAAGCAATTGTAAAGGCTATGACCATGTTTCTTTGTTTTCAGTTTCCGCTGCAGCATAGGCTATTGGAAACATATTATCATTAGCATCAATACTAACTGTTGCAAGTAATAGACTTGTGATAATAACTAGAGAAACAAAGTATGTAGTCTCTGACCAATTTAAATCAAAATATAAAATGATGGAGCATAATAATTTTCCTTCATTTAGTCCCTCAAGATAACAACCATCTACCCCGATCACTGGCATGCACCCAGCTTTAAAGCCCTTCTTGCAAGCATCAAGACAACATATAACATTTGAAGAATGGAGGATCTACACTCACTTTTAGGTTCTATAATTACTATTTCTTATTCCTTTGATTAAAAATGGACCCATTTTCTTGGCTTCAAGATTCGAAATGTCGAGGATCCTTCGGAGTTGCTTTTACTCGTTCAACTTTGTTAAATTTTGGGTGTCATTGTTTTCATTCCCAAACTTACTTTCCCAACCCACCTCTCATCCTTACTAAATTTTGAATGAATAGATAAATAATTTACTAAATTATAATTTTTTTATATTCACAAATGATGATTGCTTTACGAAAGAAATGTGACATGCTACCAATTTATTAAGCTATATTTGTAGTCTAATCATAGCTTGCTTTAGCTTTGGTGCATTTGCATAAACGAAAACCCTACTAGATATAGAGAATAAAATCTTCTGCCGCCAACCTCTGTCTTTGGTTTACGGTCGGCATCAATTCTTTTTGTTCTCTTCAATCTCTTTCCCTTTTCTCCTTATCTTCTAAGCATTTTCATTTGCAATGTTAAGTCCTTATGGAAGTTATCATGTTAGTTGGATATGAGCTATCTGTCGATGAGAAATTGTATGATAGTTATGATAAGTTTGTAATTATGGAGTTGTGGTGTTTTAAGATGTGTGGCCTCATGTTCCAGCTACAGGAATTTTACGCAATTCTTTTCGAGTATGGTACACTACGCAGTACCAAAAAACAAAAAACTTTTTCAAATGTTGAGGCTCAAAAATCTCAAACGCAAGTCCAATAAAACCTCGAAGCCCAAATCCTTATACGAGCCTCAAGTCAAGTCTGAATACATGGAAATATGTGGAATTGAGGAAAGATCGATTAAGCTCACATCTCTCCCCTTAATATAGATAATATTGTTTTTGTTCAAAAAAAAAAATTATTTCTAAAATTTTATATAATTTATAACTCTCAACTTCTAAATATCCACGCGTCAGAAAAGGTAGATTAGCCTACTGGCTAAGGCGCACAAGGTGGGTTTGGTCATGTCAACGAGTGGCTGTCGCAATCTTATTTATTTGAAAACTTGTGTTTTTTATATGGTTGTTTTATCCTTTGTTCTCAAAACATGAAGGGGACCCTAGACCCATGCTATCGATTATATACAGTTGGTTTGCTGATTACTTGACTATATATTAGAGGATAAATATTCAAATAATGTGGCGCACAGGCATATGACTATTCAAAACTTGGCAGCTGCCGCCACTGATTACCGTGTGGATCCACCAGTTTGGGTTAAAATTGACTCTTAAGTGGGAAATTAGAGCAGGACAACTCACATGCTAACATGATTTTTGTCATTTGATTGGGAACAGTATATGATCTGGTTGCGCTAATGCATCATGTAAACTAATACACAACCATATAGTTTTATTATTTTACTCAAATTATAACAAGTATATTTATAATATAAAATATTTTAAAAGTGAAAACATGTCAATCATATTATCCACTTACATTATAAATATGGTTGCAACCCGTTAGACCATCTCCAAAAGGAATGTCAAAGTTTAAACACACAATTTAAATTTGAAGGCTTGTGTGGCATATTGATTTTTTTATAAATTTTGTTCTTCAACCAATATGTCAAATTTAAACTATTATTTATTATATTATTTACTTTTTATAGTTGTAATTATCAAAAGCATTTATTAATTACTAAAAATAGATTTGAAGATGCTATCAAATTTGACAGCAACTTTCTTTGTTGCCTTTCCATGTCATGCCACATAGGAATTGACATTTCGGTTGAAAAAGATTAGGGATGTCTTTTATTACTGTTATTATTGATGTGGACTTTTTGATATCTCATTTGAAGATGCTCTTAGTCATTTTTATTTGATTGTACTTGTAACAGTTGTACTAGAAGGGTCTTCCAAATTAAAAAAAAATATTGCATTTGTTTTTCGTGAAAAAAAATGTAAAAGAAATAAAGATTTAATTAACTCAATGCCCTTCTTAGTGAATGGTATAAACTTGCAAACACACGCGAGGATCCTAATCTGGTGGCAGGACTATGTGGAATTTGAAATTAATTACAATGAAATCGTAGGCAGGACTATATGGATTCTGATTTCATTGAATTCGTGCGAGGGAGGAACACATGCGAGGATCCTAATCTGGTGGCATTTACATAATCTTGGGGACAATGTGCTGGTGCTCCTGGCAGTAGCAAACCAATTATCCTAAACAACTTGAACAAGGGACCTTCATTGTAGTTTGGTCCCAACTTATTTGGAATGGTGAAACTTCTTGCGAGCTCACCAAAAGCATTCATTATCATTGGTATTGTCCCTGTTGGAGAGAAGTAATTCTTGTTTGGCTCTTCTGGAACAACCTGCAGCACATGAATATATAATTAAGAAGCATGCAATAAGATATTATGAAATTAGTCCAATAATAACAACACAATTTTTATCAGAACTGACATATATATCAGCCGTATTTCTAATTGGAAAATGATATTTGTTTATGTTATAAAATTTTGAATTTGGACCATCAGCCAAGTCGATTCTTTTTCACAATCTCACGACAGATAATGTTGGTTAGATAACATAATATGACATAATAAACTTTTCCATTCTTACTAGATTTGATAAGAGAAAAGTAGTGCTCACCTGAACTTCATAATTCCTATTATAGTAGAGGCAAGTCCCAAAGTGCTTGAACATTAGAGCTTTGTCATCATAAGGCAACCTGGGCACCATGTCATTCCCATAAACAAACCTAAAATACCTAATCTTATACTCTATCATTTTCTTTTCCATGTACTCCCCAAAAGCCTTATCTCCAACCCTAGGCTGCCCAAATGTATAGACTCCCTCCAACCTCTCCAACAGCAAATCTGAATCCTTCCCTTTGTGAAATGTTAAAACTGCCGGAAAGAGAATTGCTAGTGCCCCACCTAAACTGTGCCCAGTTATTATAAACTTTGCTTTTTCATTTTTCAGAAGAAGTTTTTTCAGCATATCTCTAATGGCATAGTAAGCCAAGGCTGGGCGGCTACCGTCTTCTTTGATTTGATCAGGCTCCGGCCAACCGACATTCTTTTGTAAGCCTAGAGCTTTCATGAAGCCACTATGGATCTTTCCAACCCCTTCAAGTTGATACCAGGAGATGTCAAAGTCGGAGCACCATGCATCCGCATCAAAGGGTTCAGTGCCTCTGAAGGCCACAACAATTGTGTCATGGTCACCACTTCTGTCACGGAACATACAGGCTTGTGTTGTGGCTTTTTCTTGATAATCTACACGACAATAATAATGTTTTGTTAGTTCGGGATTTAAGTGGTACTTAACTTCGAATGACTTTAAGTGAATTTTTGCTAGGTAAATTAACCTATATATAATTTGCATATATATATATATATATATATATATATATATATATAGATCATATTACCCTATGTTAATGCGTATACATGAGATTTAATTTCCATAGTCGAACAGGAAAACTTTTTGTAACCTATTTTAGAAAATAAAATATGCATTAACAAAGTTCTCTAAACCGAATTTTCTGTACTTTTTAATTTTCTTCAGATTTAGTCATTTCTTACCATTCCAAAAGTCGTAAGAGCCCAAGAACTCCATCTGCAAAAAGAAGGAAAATCGAAAACAAAAGGCAGTCATCAGTTTACAGTTGAACCATAGGACTATCATATTATACTAAAATTAATGGAAGCATTGGAGGTAAAGATATGCAAAATAATGTGATACCTTCCAATGATCCTGGACAACAGTTTGGATGTAGAATGTGTTCTCATATGATATTTTAGACGCCATCATACTAAGTGCTGCGTTGTACTTGCCATCTCCAGGTTTGATGCTTTCGTCCAGCTCTACTCGCTTGTCCAAATTTCCAATAAGCGACAAGAACGTTCTTGAGGATTTATCTGGTATTATCACGTTACCTGTTCGTATCACCATTAATATCCATTTAATCTCCATAAATTAGTCCAACATGTACAGATTAATTATATATATTTGTTCTATTGTTTATTGACCTGGTTCACAGATTAGAAATACTATCACAGTTGATATATAACAGTTCTTTAACATAAAATAAAATAAAAAACACAGTTCATCATAGCAACTACATTATGGTACGTACTTCCATCATTCCATGTGATACAGATGCATGCGTTCACTAGCTAGTATTTTTTTATTATTAATTTAGTTTTTTCACGCCAAATTTGCCTGCTTGGATCAATATTATCTTATATTATATAGACCAACTAATACAATATCCATCTCATCCTTTCGTATATAATTCAAAAATATAAAGTTATTTACTTCCCGACATGCCAACTGCTCTCTCTATCTCATCCTTTCGTATACAATATTATCTTATATTATATAGACCAACTAATACAATATCCATCTCATCCTTTCGTACATAATTCAAAAATTATGAAACACCGATCAAAGAGGCAGTGGAGGCCGTTGCTGCCGCTCAAGCCTCCATTTAGATGATCTCATGAGAGGCAGCGTTGATGGCACTACTTATGATAATCGTTACTCAAATTACATTAATTTCTTTAATGAGAGTGCTAATTGTGGACGAATTCTGGAATCGGTATTCAGGGAGAAGCCAATACAGCCATTTGTGTTTTGTTCTTGGGCATGTAAGGCTCCGGGTCTGCTGTCCCAAAAGTGATGTCTCATTCATGTTTCGTTCTTTATTTGTTTGACATGTACAATACCCCCTAACTTTAACATAACTTTGTTAACTTTTAATAAGTAAAAAAAATAAATAATAAAAAAAGTAAATTAAACCCAGTATAGAGTCCCCTCGGTCCTTGCCAATCACAAAACAATTGACCCCAAATCATCATCTAACAAAAAATTCTAGGGCGTTTGCAGGAGGATTGATTTTTACCCCCAATCGAGCAATGGTAAAAATGGCGTGAGTAATGTTCTTGTAAGTCAGAATATTCAAGAATTGACCATCGTGGACTTGAAACCTGGTATCGACGACGACAAGGCGGCGCATCGCAGCGATGGCAGTTTCCCACTGCCACTACGATGCCGACGGCATTTGTATTTCACGACAGATCTAGAAGATTTCAGAGAGATTGGTGTTTGAAAATTCTGAAGAGATTTGTCCCAAGCCTCTCGACTCTTTGACCAATATGATTAAAAAAGCGATCTGGATCTTAAGCCAAGTGAGACAGGGCTTTTGGCTGTGGGCTGGCGACGAGTAAGGGAGGGGGAGGGGGCGGGGACTGGAAATTGGGGAGTTGTTTATACTATTTTTTTTAAACTTATTAAAAGTTAACAAAGTTATGTTAGAGTTAAGTAGTAGTACACCTGTTAAACAAATAAAAACGGAGATACGAAGAAGACATCATTTTCGGGACAGCAAACCCGGAGCCGGCATGTAAGGAACAACTGTGAGTGCATGATAAAAGAATAATAATTGTAATTAATGCTAGTAAATTGGCAATTAACTTAACCAAAACGGCTGCTGCGTGGGAAGGACGCAAGTTAATAAATAAACTATATATGTACCTCGCAGTAAATTTAAAAGGAGTCCGACCACGTTTTGATTACTTGAGACAAGATTCAAGCACATCTCGATCCCCCAGCCAATAGCTGCCACTGGCTTGGCCATAAATTGAAGCAATTTTTGGACAACAATAGAGAGAAATATGAGCCATCTGCGCTGAAAGTCGTCCTCAGTTTCCTCAGAAGAGTCAACGAACCTCCTCCTTTGTAAGTTATTGGAAAACAAGATGTGAAACAGATCAAAGAAACCCACATCCTTTGGTTCAAGGAGCATGTAATTGCATGAGAAACACTTATCACAAGCAGCTGCCATGGCTATAGGAGTTTATTTGCTGTGAAAAAGACGAGAGAATATAACTTAAACTTCTTTGGTGGTGGAGTTTACTATGTGTTAATTTGCTGCGCTGCAAGTTTCTCTCTCAACATATAGCTAGTCTGTGATAAATAAACAAATAATTGTAGGATGCTATTCTTGAATCTTGACTAAAGGCGGCTGCGTTATCGATGAAAATATGGCTATGTCTTGGTCTTCTCTTAGACTTTCTTTGACGCGATCTTAAAACATATTTTTTTTGTTAAGAAGACTAATAAAATTCGGTAAATTAAACCACTTGAAAGTTAATAGTTAAATTATTACTTAAACATTAATAAACGTGTTCATTTTTATTAGTAATATGTAATTTATTTTTCAAATTTTATCTACAAATTTAATTTCTCTAGTATTATCCTTTCCTCTTATACCGTACAAGTGGGAATCCTTTTGTGTGGGACAAATTCCATAAAACTCGATGCTGGATAATATAATTGGTGTACCGAAAATATATAATTTTACATCTATATGCTGGGATGTTTGATAGTGACATTGGCGCATTTTATTTTACTTTTTACACTTTTATTAATTTTGTTTATTGATTATATTTAATTTATTCAATTCGATAATTAAAAATCGAGAAAAGTATGTAAAAGTTAAAAAATAAAAGGTAATGCTAAAGAGATTAAATTTAAAGATAAAATTACAAAATAAAAATGATATGTTATTAATAAAAATGAATGCTATTATTAACGTTTAAATAATAAGTCAATCATCATTTTTTCATGCTCCTTAATTTTCAAAATTTTATATACAAAATTAATTCCTATAGCATTATCCAAAAATAAATTTTAATTAAAGACTTCATTTGAGAGAGTGACCCGGAACACCATAACTATACACACTTTTTTATTGTCCATCGACGTCAGCACCACTGAGTGTGACCCCGCACAACACAATTATAAACACTTCTTTATTGTCCATCGGCGTCAGCACCACTGTTGGAGTGAGACCTATTCCTTTACAAAATGAGAATGTGCAACACGAGCACAACTTGTCTGAAACCTCTGATAAGGTTCACACCTACAACAACCAACCTAATTTCCAAAAGACATTGACCCGAATAAAAATAAAAAATAAAAAAATAAAAAAATAAAAAAATAAAAAAACTTTAATGAAAAGTTTTCGGTAATATCTATTTTAACGAAAAATCATATTTTTACATTAAAAAATAAATTCTGATCTTATTCATTTTACCTTTTATTTTGTTATTATCGTTAAAACTTAAAGCTTTCAAATCATTTTCATTAGTTTTTCTTAAAAGAAACCTAATTTTCACATATGAAGAGAGCTAAACAACCAGATATTTTCATGCGTAAAAACTTGCAGCATCGACTTCAATAATTACTAGCTGCGCATCAGTGCACGTCAAAATTCAAGGATTAGAGTGAAACTTTTAATACAAGTGATATAATATTTTACATTAATCTATATTATAAAAAAAAAGATAAAGTTTAAACTCAAAGCAGAGTGATTCGAAGGAAAAGTCTTAATTATCATAGCAATCCATCATTTGCCCGACGAGACTCTTCAAAACAATTATCTTTTGGCAATTTGCCAATAAAACCTAGTGTTTTCTTCTGATGATTTTTTAGAATAAAGATACGTATTAATTAGTTTGTTTGTTATTAAATAATGTAAGTACTGTGTCCAAGTTTCTAATGGATCTCATATTCTTTTCGTTCTCCTAATTAATTTTTCTTTATCATTTATTTAGATTAAGTAAGAATTTGGGCAATTCAACACAAAATAATAGTGTACTTTTGATTTTCACTTGAACTACCTAATTTACCCAATGCAATACTATCTCAATTTAACTGATACTAAGAAGACCGTTTATCTAAATTATTTTTTTAATCATCTTATCTGTCAAATAACATGTACTAACTAATCATGACTGCCAAGTTTTATAGTTTGAGCATTACTATTGTACTTTCGAATGCCATACTAACAAAAGACCCACCAACGGGATATATATGTAGGGAAATCAGTAGATGAGCGAAAAGATGAGGACATAAAAGATAACGATTAATTATGTTCCTGATAGCATATCCAACAACAACCAAACAGTAGTATTCTATGGCATCATTTGGCATGGTTTATTAGACATTGGATGGTACTATTTAGTACTGTTCGGTGTTTGGTGCTGTTTCATATCAAATTAGCACCGAATTATTTATGCAGCCCTACTTATTTTGTACAATGCACATCAGATAACTTATACACTCTAATTTCTCGGTATTATTAGTTGGGTCGTTGAAATCAAAATCACGCTAGCTCTTTTTTTATCCCTCTCTCACAGATTACTCCAGCACCATCCCGATCCATCTTCTCAACCAATATTCCTTCCTCTCTCTCTCTCTCTCTCTCTCTCTCGACGAAGAAGGAACTGGAGTTTTGGTGATGCGGCTATATATGATTGTTGAGGATGGGGATTGGGTGGTGGAATAAGTTGGAATTGGGGCTAATCAATGAACATGTCGTTGACCTGCATTTGCATATACTCGTGGCGAACATCCATGGCAGCAAGGTCTACATCTAGATCAGATGTGGTTTCTAGTGTTTTTGCCCATCAAATTAACGGACTCTGATACCAAATTTGATTTTAAATTGGAAACTCAATGCCATTAAATGTTCTTCAATCTCCTTTTGAGGAAGTAGATGAACATGATAAGTTTTGATAGTTTGTACAACATCAACTTTTATTACTAGAAAGAGGAAGAAGTGCAGACAAAACTAATCCAAGATGAACCGAGTTTTTATTTTTTATTTAACTGAGAACATATCTAATCAATGCTCATTAATTTGTTTATGCTCTTAAAAAATATGTAGACATTTTTTTTTCATAAGAAAATGGGTAATTTAATCCGATATTGCACCAAACGCCTAACTAAATAGTCAATATGTCTAGCTAAATAGTCAGTATTATCCGATATTAGATTATCCTATCCGACTGAAAAAATCAATACAGTCTGAGCTGCCAAACGAATCATATTGAGTTTCATCATTATCAGTCGAAAGTAATTATTTTTAGCACATAATGGAATGCCATGGTTATTATTTTTTTTTCTTTCTATAAGATGAGTTTTGGAAGAGTTTTCCATAAAGGTGAGTGAGTAAGTTCAGATCTATTACTTACGGATATACATGTCGGCATATAAGTGAATAGATTTACATTATTATTGGACTTAATAACGTTTAAACTAGTATTAAACATTATGGAGGAAAAATTGAAGAACTCAATTTCAAAATAAGAGGGAGTTCCAACCTCATGGAAAGGGATAGAAATTGCTACCATGATAGGAGGAGTAGTTAGAATCTCATAAAGACATGTGTCGATGCAAATTTTCGCCGTCTTCAGTCTTAACGAAAATGCACCTTCAAAACAATCAACACCTTTGATCAAAGACCTTAGTCCCACGCTCCCACGAGGTGGGGGAGAGAGGGTTAGGTCAATGGATCTCCGATGCCTAAGTTAGTTTCTTTGAGAGAGTAAAGTATGTAGGGCTTTTTTAGGGTTGCAAAAGCTTTGAAAATTTGGTAGAATATGGGGTATCTGTAGGGATAGGGCCGACCATAGTGTTTAATGGAGAAATATTCTCTAAATATTCCCAAGATATTAAATAGGAAATAATATCTTGAAAATAATGGTGTAATTATCCTTAATTTATTTAAATTAGGATTACTTACTTGATTGGAGTCAATCTTCAATTGGGAATGTATTAAAGATAGGATTTGGGTAATTAATTCTAATCTTTAATTCCTTGCCAAGGGCAGGTGAGCTATGGGCAGTCGTATTCACTTACCGAGATCTCCAGGGATGTGAGCTGCTCATGGAAGCATCTGAGAAGCCTACCCATTTATTGAGGGCAATCTTGTCTTTCTTGAATAAAAGTCCAAGTGTTGCCTCTAGAATTTTTGGGATTATTTTAGGCTCCACAAATGCCCCCACACTTACTGTGCCGCACGCTGGAAAATGATAGTAGGTGTAGGAATCCCAAGCTACTTAGGCTTGTAGAATTGTTTCCCAATTTGAACATGATCGTCCTTTTTGATTTGGAGATAGACTTCTTCTAGGAAAAGGAAAATAATTGTCCCCAATACCTAATTAATTTTGCCTTAAGCAGGGGATTAAATAAAATTCGGGAACAATCATTATTCCAACAAGGAAGAGAAGCCAGAGGAAATTTTTATTCCCCCTCCCCTAGCGTTATTCTTTTCTTGCCCTTGCAAAAAGTTGTTTCTCGTTGTTGTCCTTTTTCTCTGTGCCACCCCAAGGTAAGAAGAATTTGAATTTTCTTCTTCTTGAATTTTTTGAGAGTCTTGGGACTTGAAAAATTGGCTTAACGGGGGCCGTGGATATGGGTGACACATGGCAATGAGCCACGGGGCTGCTTGGTGGCACAGTACAGGTTAGCTCGGCTTTGCCGAGGTGCTGGCGACGCGAGCTGGGCTCGGCGCCCGGCTAGCGTGGACCAGGTGACACAGTGTTAGGCTCGAGCTCACTAGAAATTGGAGGAGATGAGGAAATGAGGAAAGGCCGGCGCGAGCTGAGCCTTCTGTTGGCGTCTGCGATCTAGGCCGAAAGGCCTGGGTCTGCTTTGGCATGCCATGAGCACGGGAGAATAAGGGGAATAAGGCACGGGCCTCCCCACATGTTGGGTTGGAACTGCTTGGGTCATGGGCGCGAGAGAGAGCATGAGGCCTAGCGCAGGGGCGCTAGGCATGCGGTCCTTTTTTTTTTTATTCTCGAAAGTTGCCTTCTAAATATTTTTCCTCGTACTTTTCGTAGAGAATTTAAGATGTCTTCCTCCGATCGCAAGAGTGACGAATATCCTCCACCCTTGTACCGTCAAGGTGGGCTATTTCAAAGCTATGCATGTCAAGATTAATTTCGACAAGCTGTTTCAGGATTTTCTTGAGGCGTACAAGCATGCGATTCTGTCAGGGGTTCGCAACAAGTGAATGAAAGATGACAGCGGCCATGAACCATGCGGCGAAGGTGCCACTATTAGGAAAAGGGTCATCAAATTCCATCTGTACTACTTTGTGTTGGGATTTACTTTTTCCATACCACATCTTTTCTAGGATGTGATTTGCTCCATGAAATGCGGATATGCTCAGTGTTCCCCAAATGCAATTCGTGCAATGGTGGGATTCTCAAACTTGAGCAGGTTCTTTGATCTTGGCTTAACCATAAATGAGTTTTGGTACTTCTTTAAGATCGGCCACAAGGAAGGTGTGGGGCAGCTGAGGTCTCGCCATAGGCTGCTCGATGCTTCTAGCAAAGGTGATCATGAGTGGGCGAGAGACACCTTGAAGATGAGTGGAGAGTGGAAGTCTGACTCTTCTCCCAAGCTACGTGTCCCGACTACCTTTATCAGCAGTAAGTGAACTGCTTCATTCTTGTTCTACTTGAATTTTTGTTGAGCTACCCTATGACTTCAATTTATTGATCATCTTTCTTACTTTGTGTAGATTCTTTGGCAGATATGAAAAAAATGCACATCGCTCTGGCCATTTCTGCTGAGTATCGTGAGTGGCGTTGGCTGCTCAGTCATCTTCGTCGGAAGAAAGGTGGTCTGCCTCCGAAGGAAGAGATAAAGCGAATAAAAGATGAAGCGTTGGCTCGCCTGATTGCTGCTGTAGAGTCTGCTACCAATGATGGTGAAAAGAAGAGGTCTTCCTCACCTGCTTATGAGTCTTTGGCTGAGAAGAAGCCAAGGACTTCTTATGCTGCTCATGGGAGCTCGTCTGGTGCCAAAAAGCTTGTCATTGATCTAACTTCCCCCAAAGGGGCGAAGCAGACCGTTGAGCTTGAGCTTAAGCTTGTGAAACCTGCTACTCTAAAGGTGACTGCATCCATTGCTGAGAAACTTACCCAGCAGAAGGCCCAAGCGCCATCTTAGTAAGGAGTTTGTATCGAAATATCTATCAGGAGTTAAGTCTGGATCGGCTTCTAAGAGGCTCGCAGCTATGAAGAGCGAGAAGGTGGATTCTATTGCTAAGGTGGCGTCTGGGCCTATTCCTTCTACTATCGTGATTGACTCGTCTACTAAGAAGGGGAAATTTGCTCGCACAGGCAATTGTGAGAGATCCACCGAGTTTGAGGCTGGAGCGTTTCTCGAGGTTTGTACGCTGCTGAAGGCTAACCTACTTGAGGACGTCAATGCATACGCCAAGTTTGTTGACAATGTTGGGAAAGTTGTCATCCGCTCAAACTCCTTGACCTACTCGATGAGGTCATCCCTGATTGCTACAATGCATAAGACTTTGATACTAGCAGCTGAGTTTATGCACATTGATCAGGATGCTATCAAGTGTGCTAAGGAGGCCGAAGTGGCATTGGTGGCTCAACTTCGCTCGGTTGCTGAAAAAATCGAGAAGCTCGAATCTAAACTCGCCATTTTAAATGGGTCTGATGTCTCTACCCCCACTTCTTTGCAACTAGAGATCGCTTATCAAGAGGTCACCCATTTGAATGCTAGGCTTATTGCAACTCAGAAGATGTTGGAAGCTGCAGAGAAGGAAGTCAGTCGTGTTTCTCCGATGGTCGAGGACCTTGAGCATGTCAATTCAGAGCTACGATCTGCTTGCTTTGCCAAAGACATGGAGCTTATCTTCATGCATGCTGAAGTGTCTCATCTCAAGAAGGTTGCCAATAAGCTTGAGTCCAAGGAGGTGGATCTGCAAAGTGCGCTGTCTGCTAGTGAGAACCTGAAAAATGAACTAAATGAGCTGCAGGGTGCTCACATTGGGCTTGTTGAGGAGAATGTGCAGTTAAAGAATGAGAAAGCTAGTCACGAAGTGATGCTTGCTTCTTGTCAAGCTGATTTCCACAAGCTTGGTTATATAAACCATCTTCAGGACAAGCTGTCGAATTATGAGTTTTCCGAGAAGGACTTCGAGACTTTTTCCATTTCTCCAGTTGATCTGCTTGATTTCTCATTTGAGGCTGCCTTTGGTGGAGCAGCTGAAAGTCAGGCAGTCCAGGCAAGGATGGCTAAGGATGAGCTAATGAAAGCTTTAGTTGCAGGGAGTGGTGCTGCTACTGAATGCGTGGCAGTCTAGGAACTAGTGGTTGTGCAAGCTGCCAAAGAGTAGTCTTTTTTCTTAGACTTAGGAATTTTCTTCTTTTCCTTTTTGTTCTGCTTTATTTGACCTTTGTTGGCCTTCGAGTCAGTTTATCAATTTGTTAGAAATTTAATAAACAGTTTTCCTTGTTTTGCTTCAATCATTCTGTTTCGCCGCATAGTCATAGCAGGCATAAGTCTCGGCTTACGGATTGCTTTGGGCTTCTAGCCATTGAATCATCGACTGGGCGTCTTACTTATAAAAGCAGACGACCTGCATAACCACTTCAGGTGTCGTCCCTAGCTTTCGGAGGCATTTTAGGCGTGAAGTGTAGGCGAAATCGCGCCTCAAAGGTCATATCCTTCCGAATCGCAACTTTGATTCCACAAGTTGCTTAACTAGTATTGCAACACTTTAAAACCAAGTCACTTCATGAAGATTTGCACGTCAATGACGGACCATCTTATCACGCGAATTCTTTCATAAACAAGGGTCCTGCACTTAACGTCTATTCTGGTTAGAGACCCAGGATCTCGCGGAATTGAATCCTTCAGTTGGCTAAGTCTATTCCAGGGGAAGAACTATCATGGCCAATTATGGGAGTCGTCCATCTTAAGTAGTCGTTGTATTCAGGGGAAACTGAGCAGTCGTACCACCCATCCCTATCGGGATATTCCTGATTAGTTTACCCTCTCATATTGGAGAGCATACGCAATGTCTAAACTGGCAGATGGCATCTTCTGCTTATCACATGGGTGATTAGTTTATCCTCTCACGCTGAAGAGCTTACATGTCTGCAGGGCAGCGCGCATCTTCTACTTGTCACAGGGATGATTAGTTTACCTTCTCGCGGTGGAGAGCTTAAGCCATGTCTGCAAAGCAGCGGGCGTCTTCTGCTTGTCACAGGGTTGGTCAGTTTGTTTATGCATTTAGCCCAGGCTTGTGAATAATTCATTCAATCTTCATTGAAAATAGAGGCTTTTATTAACTTTGCTCTTAGGCAGTAATGGCATAACAACTGATAATTCTCGGCATGCCAGGTCTTATTCGTCAAGCTGCTTGAGTCTTCTAAATTTTTTCATCTTGAACGGGGTCCAAGGAATAGTAGGAGGTCACACGTAGTACTTTCTTAGGTTGTAGACATTCCACTGCTTGTCGATTTCTTTGTCACTCATAGTGGTGAGGGTGTAGCTGCCCCTTGTGCCTACTCGGGTGATTTTGTACAAACCTTCCCAGATGGGAGCCATCTTTTTGGAGCCTTCCCGTTAGGCGGTGATGAAGGATTTTCTGAGAACTAAGTCTCCTGGAGAGAAGCTACTGCTGATAGGCTGCAATGCGAGTGATAACCTTCTCGCGCTCTTCCTCTTCCAAGGCTAAGTTGGTGGCCATCTCCTTTTCATTCTGCTCAAAATTCGACAGTACAGTGCTGATGTTTGGCACCATGATGTTGGGATGGATGATCGCCTAAAAACCATACACCAATGAGAATGGAGTTTCGCTGGTTGCTCGTTTTTTGGTGGTGCGATATGCTCATAGAGCACCGGGGAGCTCGTCTGGCCATTTGCCCTTTTTTCTGAAAGGGTCTTCTTAAGGTAATCGATGATGGTCTTGTTGAACGCCTCGGCTTGCCCATTTCCCTACGAATACTGGTGCATGGACATGTGCTGCTTAATATCATATTTTTCAAAGAACTTCGCCAAGTCTTTGCCCATGAACTGTGGACCATTGTCGGTGACGATGAAGTGTAGGATGCCGAAGCAGTAAATGATGTTCTTCCATATGAAGCACTATATGTCTGTTTGGGTAGTTTTAGTCATGGGTTCGGCTTCAACCCATTTTATAAAGTAGTCGGTCGCTATAATCATCATGCCTCTGCCCCTAGTAGCACACGACATTAGTCCTACCAGGTCAATCGCTCATTGCATGAATAGCTAAAGGCTCGTCTGTGAGTGGAGGTTGCTGGCAGGTATTGCAGGCACAAGCTTGAAACGTTGGCAACTATCGCACCTTTGTACACATTCTTTGGCCTCTTGACGCATGGCCAGCCAGTAATAGCCAGTGTTGAGAGCTTTTTGCCCCAATGAGCGGCCTCCAAAGTGGTTTCCACAAACATCTTCATGGATTGAGCTAAGAATATTCAGGTTGTCGGGAGACGATAAGTAGCGGAGATGCAGTCCTAAAATGGATCTTCGAACGAGCATGCCGTTCCACATGTAGTAGCGTACTGCCTTCATTTGGAACTTCTTGGACTCTAGTTTATCTACGGGGAGTGTTCCATTGACTATGTAGTCGATGATGGGATCTTGCCAACTTGTGGTTGTGCTGATCTGCGCCACCTCGACTATTGGTTCCTTATCTATGCTTGGCTTTTCCAAGTACTCAATCGAGATTGAGCGCCTGAGCTAATGATCTAGCGCAGAGCCTAGGCTTACTAATGCATCTGCGTGGGCATTTTCTACCTGTTGAACCTGAGTGAGTGTGTACACTTGGAACATCACTAGCTACTCTCGCACCTTCTCGAGGTATCGAGCCATCCTTGTATGCTTTGTTACGTACTCCCCTAAAGTTTGGTTGGTGATCAGCTGGGAATCGAAATAGATTGCGAACTTTTTCACCGCTAGGCCTTTTGCTAATTGGAGACCTGCTAGTAGGGCTTCATACTCTACTTCATTGTTTGACCTCTTGAAGCTTAAATTGATCGCTTACTCGAGCATCAAACTGTCCGGGGTAGTAAGAACTAGGCATGTCCCCGATCCTTGGTGGTTAGATGATCCATCAACTTGCAAACACCAAAAATCTCCATTAGCTAGGGATGGTACGGCTATGGCATGCTCGGCTACCTTCGAGGCATTTTCGGGCTGTGTTGATGCATTATTCAGGCTTGGGGTCAATTTTGCTATGAAGTCCGCCAATGTCTGGGCTTTTATCGCCATCTAATGTTGGTATGCTAAGCCATATGGGCCAAGTTCCAACATCCACTTCATCACTCATTGAGAAGCATATGGACTGTGCAAAACTAATCGCAGTGGGTATTGGGTTATGACGATGATCGGATGCCTTTGAAAGTAAGGTCTAAGCTTCCGAGCTGCAACAACTAATGCCAAAATTAACTTTTCAATCTTCTGGTATCTGGTTTCTGCATCGAGAAGAGCTTTGGATGTATAGAATACAGGCAGTTGGGACCCCAGCTCTTCTCATATGAGGGCAGAGCTTACTGTTACTTCTAATACCACCAGATAAATGTACAGGTTCTTCGTTACTTCCGGCTTGGATAGTAGTGGAAGTGATGTCAAGTACTGCTTCAAGTCCTGAAATGCTTTGTCCCACTCATCGTCCCATTTGTCTTTTTGCGCCTTTTTATTGCCTTGAAGAATGGCTTGCATTGGTTGGTGATCACGAAAAGAAATGATTGAGTGCAACTGCTCGTCCGGACAGACTTTGGATCTCCTTCAGAGTTGTGGGCAATTTCATATCCAGGATCACTTTAATCTACCTTCGATGAGCCTCGATTCCTCGTTGGGTTACAAGATACCCTAAGAATCACCCTGAGAAGATGCCAAAAGTGCAATTGGCTGGATTGAGCTTTATATTGTATTCTCGGAGGATGGCAAAAGTTTTTGCCAAGTTACGAATATGGTCTAACCGCTGCTTGCCTTTCACCATGATGTCGTCGACGTAAACTTCCATGGTGACTCTAATCTGCTTCTTGAACACCGTGTTTACGAGTCGTTGGTAGGTTGCTCCTGCGTTCTTGAGGCCAAAGGGCATGACCTTGTAGCAGTATGTGCCTTGCTCGATCACAAATACAGTCTTTTCTTTGTTAGGCTTGTGTATGGCAATTTGATTGTAACCTAAATACTCATCCAAGAAGCTGAGCAGCTAGTTCCCGGATGTTGAGTTAACAAGTAGGTCGATTGATGGAACTAGTAGTTGTCTTTAGGGCATGCCTTGTTGAGGTCGGTGTAATCCATGCATACTCTCCATTTGCCCTTCTCTTTTTTCATTACTAGCACGACGTTAGCCATCCATGCTGAGTGCGCCACTTCCTCAATGAATTCGGCCTCCAGTAGCTTGTTGATATCCGTCTCAATAATAACTACTCGCTCTAATGCGAAATGTCGCCTTTTCTGGATCATAGGTTTGGCAGCGAGATTGACGTGCAGCTTGTGACAAGCTATCACTGGATCAATACCGGGCATGTCAGAGGGTAACCATGAGAAGACGTTGCGATTTTCCCTAAGGAAAGCCATGAGTTCTTCCTTCTTCATAGGGCTTAGACGTGAACCGATTCTAGTTGTCTTTTCCGGTTGGTAGGTGTAAAAATGATGTATTTGGTGTCCTTTTTGGGTTTCTATCCTGATTCATCTTCCAGGGCATTGTTGACCTTGACGCCATCTTCTTGACCTAGGGCAAAAGACTTCTTCTTTGATTCTTTCAAAACGTGTACAGTGCATCGCCTAAACATGGCCTGGTCGCCTTTAATCTCTCCAACTGCTCCCCCTGGGATGCGAAATTAGATTTTCTAATACTCGATCGAGGTCACAGCTCCAATTTTTACTAGCGAGGGTCGGCCCAATAACCCGTTATGGGGAGATGGGTCGCTGACGATCATAAAGGTCTACGATGAGACAATTAGTGGGCTGGTTACATCAAGTGTGATAGCGCCAATGGATGTTGACAGAGCTACTATTTCCACCATAATTCTATCAACGATGGCGTAGGTTACTTGAACAGAAATCACCAAAGCGTCATCGTGGAAAAAGTCTACTCCCTCAGTGTCCTGCTCGGTGAAGCTGACGATTAGTCCAGGTACATCATAAATGGCCTAAACCTGATAGACCGATCTTGTCAGCTAGATCTTCCTTTTCTTGGAGTTATTGGTGGCCCTCAGATGGTTAGGTTCAGCAAATATTTCGTTGATTCAGATTATCTTGGTTGAGGGTTCGGCATCAGCATCTGCTTCTGGCCTTGGCCGAGCAGTTAGCATGTTGATATACTGGTCGCACTTGCCTTTTTTCATGAGCTGCTCAAGATACCTCATCCATATGGTGTAGTCACTGGTTCTATGCCCAATACCTCTGTGGAATGTGTAGTATTTGGTCTAGTCTATCTTAAAGGTGTCACCCTTTATGGTGGCGGTGGCTTGAACCATGGCTTATCCTTGAGGTCGCGAAAGATCTGGTTGATCGGGATTGAGAATTTGGTGTACATCTCGGGCGTTGTGCCTCCCTTTGTTGGGGATCGGTCCCTACCTCTGTCTCTTGGCTTACTTTCGTTGTTGAGCGGTTTATCACTTACCTTCTTCTGAGTCTGTTCCGTGTCTTTGCGCGACTGCTCAGGCGACTTCTGGGAGTGTTTTTCTTCATCCTAAAGGGAGTGTTTTTCTACCAAAGCAAGAGTTTTCCATAAACAGGTTCTCGCCTATAATCAATTCTTCGAAAAGTGGGTGATCTGCTGAGAGCCCTTTTTGGAAAACTGAGCATGCGATGCTGTCATCATATATGATAATCTTTACCTTCTCCGTCTTGAATCTCTTGACGTAAATGCGGAGTGACTCCTTCAGATCCTTGAAGAGGTGGTCAGACTTCTTTTTTATCGAGCGGTAGGACAAATATTCCTTAGTGAAAACTAAGGAAAGTTTGTTGAAGTTCAGGATTGAACATGGCGGCAGGGTGTGGAACCAATCTTGGGGCTCACCTTAGAGTATTGTGGCAAAAATCTTGCACATGAGAGTGTCATTGTTGGCGTAGAGGGTCATGGCCATTCGGTAGTGCATCATGTGCCTGTCTGGATCTTCATCTCCCCTAAACAAGATGAAATGTGGCGTGTTGAACTTCAACGATGGCTCTATCTTCTCGATCTAGTCTGTAAATGGTGGCCTGCTCAGGTTGGCCACGCCTCTACGGAGGGTATCGCAGGTAGTGTCAATACGTTGGAATCCACGCAGCTACTCTGCTATGAGCCTTTGTACTTCCTTCTAGATTTGCTTCTGGTGGGGCAGCAGAGCCTCTGGCTGCCCCCAATATTGACCTTCCCGTTCATGTTGCTCTTCGGCACGTCCTGCTCGTCCGTGCCGCGATTGCGATGCACGTGGTTCGCCATGTGCTGTTCGCCGCCACTCTAGGCAGGGGCTACCAAGAGAACTTAAGCTGGACTGCTCACGTGCTCTTCTCTAAGCGTCATGCGGCTGCCTACTTCGTTGCCTCATAAAAGGATCTCCTTGTGGGCCTAGCCTTGTATAGACGTTTTTCCCGGAATATCCCGAATGCTCATCGAAGTATGGACCCAACCTCGAATACACACTGGCTCGTGAGTCGAGTAGAGAATGAACGCTTCTCTGCATATCTAGGTGGGAAAAGACGTTTCCCTGAGGGCCCAAACGAGAGTGCACACTACCCGAACATACGGTTTGTGGCGGGCTGAGCGGCTCTTTGCTAGAACACCTCTGGAATGAGTCACGTTATTCTTCCCTTGTCCTGCTTCGAGACACCTCATTTAGGGCGCGCTGCATCTCGATACCCTCAAGAAGTTAGTTCACCAAGGTAGCCTGCTGCACGAGGGCGTTCGTCAAATTGGCGACCTACTATGGTAGATGATGCTCGCCATTTGGATTGGAAGAGTTTGGAAAATGGGTGTCTCCATGTGTGGTGGAAGTATAGTGGACTGCAGTTACAAAGCTTGAGCCCAAAACGAGCATTTCTGCAAAAAAATAGGGTGAAAGTAACCCTAAATCAACCACGGGACCGGTGGTCAGAATCTGGATCGTTAAAGGTGGCCTTGGAATGTATTGGGCCGCGGGCCAGGTCATCGAAGCAAGTCGCGGGGTGTGTTGAGCCGGTTCCTGCTCACCTTGGGCATGCATAGCGGTGGGCCCTCCTAGCAATTGGCCCTTCTGGCCATTGGGCTACCACATCATGGCCTGTTAGCTGGGTGGCTTGGGCTTGGGCCCGTTAAGCTGCCTAGCTGGCTACAGCTACCACGTTGTAGGCCTCCTGCCCATAGGCTTAGAAATGGACCTGGGCCTCTTACCTATGGCTTGGTAGGGTGCAGCGCTGTAAGGGCAGCGGCGGTGGGAGTGGTGTTTTGGCCTGGTGGCCTTGCCGTGGTTACTGGGTCACGGTGATGATGGTGGTGACTCGGCGGTGATGAGGCTCCTCCTGCCATCATGTTGAGCCTTGAGAACCTCCATCATAGGGCTATGTCCTCGTCCCCACTCTCTAGTCCAAACCCTTGCACGTACGGGGTTTCGCTCGTCGTAGTTTCTGAATTTCCTACCATTGTATCCTTTCTCCAAGGATTGATCAAGAAACTTTTCTAAGAAAAATTAATTGATACGACGTGTGAAAATTTCAATGTAACAGAAAATTTAAGAAACTAATGTGAGAGGCTTCTTCGAGTATTTTGAATCAGCTCTCAAAGAAATCATAAATTTGTCAATTCTGGTTAGATTAAGTGGGATTTTTGGGACATGTCATTTCTGCTCAAGGTATTCAGGTGGATTCTCAAAAAGTGGCAGTTGTGGAGAATTGGGAGCAACCTTGAACCGTCACTGAGGTATGGAGTTTTCTTGGCCTAGCAGGCTATTATAGATGGTTTGTTAAGGATTTTTCAGTCATTGCTTTGCCATTAACGAGGTTGACCAGAAAAGAAGTTAAGTTTGAGTGGGATGATAATTATGAGCAAAGTTTTCAGCAATTGAAGTATTATCTCATTCATGCACCTGTTTTAGAACTCCCAGATGATAGTGGTAATTTTGAGGTTTACAGTTATGCTTCTTTGAATGGTCTGGGTTGTGTATTGATGCAACATGGTAAGGTGATTGCATATGCTTCAAGACAGTTGAAACCTCACGAGAAGAATTACCCTACTCATGATCTATAGTTAGCAGCTATCATATTTGCTCTGAAGATTTGGAGACGTTATATTTATGGTGAGAAATGTAAGATCTTCACTGATCATAAGAGTCTTCAGTATCTTTTTACTCAGAGTGATCTAAATCTTCGGCAGCGGAGGTGGATTGAGTTACTTAGTGATTATAATTGCACGATTGAGTATCACCCTGGTCGTGCAAATGTAGTGGCGGATGCACTTAGTAGGAAGACTCCAACTAGACTTAATGCCATCTATGATTGTCATGTTCCTCTTCTTGTCGATTTGAGGTCCACTGAAGTGGAGTTAGGAATGGAAGATCGAGATGAAGCCTTACTTACGAATTTTCAAGTTAGGCCAATTTTAATTGATCATGTGCTTAAAGCTTAGATGAATGATGAAGAGACCCGGGAAATAATTCAAACAAGAAATTGAGGCAAGAAGAAGGATTTCAGAATTCAAGAAACTGATGGCATGCTTATGCAAGAGAGTTAAAGAAAGAAATCCTTGATGAAGCGCATATTTCAGCATATGCAATGCATCTAGGAGGTACTAAAATGTATCATACCATTCGACCATTTTATTATTGGCCGGGTATGAAAAGAGAGATTGCTGAGTATGTGAGTAGGTGTGCCATTTATCAGCAAGTTAAAGCAGAAAGAAAGAAACCTTTTAGATTGATGCAGCCACTTTCCGTTCCACGGTGAAAATGGGAAAATATTACTATGGATTTTGTGTACAAGCTTCCTCGAACACAGAATGGTTATGACGGCATTTGGGTGATAGTTGATCGGCTCACTAAGTTAACACACTTTATTCCAGTAAGGGAAAAATACTCATTAAGCCGATTAACTAAGTTATTCATATCGAAGATTGTGAAATACCATGGTGTTCCAGTTGATATTATCTCGGATTGGGATCCTAGATTCACTTCCAATTTCTGGGTAACGTTCCAGGAAGCTCTTGGTACGAGATTACTTTATATTACGGCATATCATCATCAGACAGATGGGCAGTCTGAGAGGACTATTCAGACGTTAGAGGATATGCTGAGATCTTCAGTGCTGCAATTTAATGATGGTTGGCATGATCGTTTGGATTTGATGGAGTTCGCCTACAACAACAGTTACCATTCGAGTATTGGTATGGCACCTTTTGAGGCACTCTATGGCAAGTCTTGTTGAACACCATTATGCTGGTCAGAGGTGGGTGAAAGAGTGTCAGTGGGTCCTGAGATACTGGAGGGGACTACTCAAAATATTCAGGTGATTAAGTCTAACCTGAAAGCAGCCCAAAATCGACAGAAAAGCTTAGCAGACAAGCATGCCACTGACCGGATATATAATGTAGGTGATTGGGTATTTCTAAAGCTATCACCATGGAAAGGTGTTGTGCGGTTTGGCAAGAAAGGCAAACTGAGTCCTAGGTACATTAGACTATATATGATCATCGAGTGAGTCGGTGAGGTTGCTTACAAGCTTGAGTTGCCTCCAGAGTTGTCCAAAGTGCATGATGTGTTCATGTTTCGATGCTTTGACATTATGTCTCAGATCCTTCTCATGTAATACCTCCTTAACCATTAGAAATTAATCCGGATTTGACTTAGGACGAGGAGCCTATGACGATTTGGATTGGAAAGATAAAAAGCTGAGGAATAAGACAGTACATTTGGTGAACATTTTGTGGAGAAATCATTCAATGGAAGAGGCTACCTAGGAGACAGAAGATCGGATGAGAAAGATGTATCCACGATTGTTTTATGGTTATTAGTGGATGTATTGTTGTGTATGAATTTCGAGGACGAAATTTTTAAGGTAGGGAGATTGTCACAGCCCATTCAGAAATTTTGTAACATTAATTGGTCCTGAACAAAGAAGTTACTAAATTACCCTTGGACGTTAAGGTGTGTTGTGTGTATTATGTACTTAAGTTGGACAATTCTAATATTTCCTAAGTTTTTTTATACTTAGGCTTGTTACTTTGTTTTGTGGGTTAGTAACCAACTAGGACCACACACACACTTATTCCTTTCCCTGTGTACTTTCTCTCTCTCCTCCGTCTCTCAATTTTCAGCAACGTCCGTACAAGCGTACGGATAATTCTTAAACCACTCCATGTAGGCACGAATCGAGGCTAAAGTTAGTGTCTTTGAGTTCTTGACAAGCTAAGGATCACAACCATACCTTTCTTTAGACATAAAACCCTCGTTTTTCGAAGAACTCAAGAACCCAAATTTGAGGTACTGTTCATGCACACATAAATGTGAAGTTTTCAGAAGATTTTAAGCCTCTAGGAAGCTTTAGAATGTCTTCACGAAGCTCGGAGAAGAAAAACAAGGTGTTTTGGATGTCGGGAAGTCAAGTTTGGCGAGTTTGAAATTTGGCCGAAATTATCGTGCTTTCTCTGGCGAGATCCCATGATCTTTGAAGCTTGAAATTGGTAAGATTGTGTTCTATTCGTCCTAAGCTTCAATTTGGTTCAAGTTTCATGGAATTTGGTTGAAAAATGGAAGAGAAATGAAGGTTTAAGCATTTTCCAGTTTTCCGGCGACGACGACGACCGGCGAGGTTCACCGGAGAAAAAAGAAGAATATTCCATCAAAGTTGACGGAATATTCTTACCAGAGGGTAACAGCGTCAGGTAATTTGGACAGAATATTCCTTTATTTTGATGGAATATTCCTAAAGGCAGTTAGGGATTCCGTTAGGATTCCTTACCGCACGTGTTGCCGTGCACTTGCCGGCACATGGCGGCGAGTGGGACGTTGGAAATTTTTTCTAAAAATAGGGGTTGTTCGTGAGGTTGTGTAGATCACATTGGTATATTTAAACACCCCATTTGAGCAATGTATGAGAAGTTATTAACTAGTATTGGTTATGTGGTTTAAATAACGTTTATTCAGTTATTTCACATATAGGCGAGACCTATCCTAAGGACGAGCGTAGTCAAGGGCGACTCGGGGGCTACGACCCTTCGACATACCAGTGAATGGGCTTTTGGTTTTTAGTATATAATTATATACTTGATATTTTCCCAAAAAATGTGTTTAAATGAAAATATGCTTTGAAATGCCATGCATATAAATTTATATTCAGCATATGAATTAGTATATAATGCATAATATGAATTGGTGATGTGGACGCTCAGGTAAGTATCAGGTGAGTTATGTTTGTTATATAAGATATTGATAATGTGAGACGTGATTGAGAGCTTATAAACCTGCACCCCAGGTGATTGTCATTTAGCCAAAGATGTGGCACATGCCTGTTTATAATATCACCTCCCACACCATATGCTCACATTGGATCCAATTTAGGTGCACAGTCTTGTCGTACAGGCCATCATAGGTGGTTCTGACTCGTAGGTGACTAGCGACTTATCACACAGCTATCATGAGAGCATAGTATTAAGCATAACTATATTACACCCAGTCTTGTTGTATAGACCTTTGCAGTGGTTCCGACTCATGTGCAGTGTAGTGCCATATAGGTCACTTACAGTGACTCCGGTTAGATTGACTAATGAGCTATGAATTCAACCGTACAAACTTCTGCAGGGGTTCCGGCTAATATGTTATTTTTCCATGAATTTATTTTCACCTGAGTTACTTATTCTGTTTTATATTTTGGCATGGCATACTTATGAATATGGATATGTGGAGCATGAATTGAATGTATATATACATATATATATTTATATTCTATTTCTGGGAAAGCTGTACTTGTTTTACGGCGAGGGGTTAGAGCATTTGATAAATGAAATGGTTTTGCCCACTCATACTTTCTGTTTTGCGCCCCTCCAGGTTTTAGATAAGCTTGTTCGTTGGTGGCTCACGAGGATTGATTGGAGGTTCTAACAAACTATCACACATGTAGGGCATATTTGGGTGTCGTCTATTTAGTACTTGTTTTTCAGGACTGAACTTAGGCTACTCACGCTCTGATTGTGTATTCGCACATATTCTAGTACTTGCCTTAGCTAGTACTCTTATGAATTTGGCTTTTATTTATTTGTATTCTCTATTATCATTATTGTTTCCGCACTGTGCATATGGCTACGTCACCCTCACGTGACGGCCAGCATGCCTTGACTCGGGTCGGGGTGTATCCCTAAGTTTGTCTTGTCGTCGCCTACCTTCCCTTTGTTCATTTTTGTTGAAAACCCCTAGTTCTTCTATTTTTTGAAGGATCTAAAATGGGGTGGAATCTACGCGAGGATCCTGAGCAAACGACGCTTACCTACTGTAAGTACAAATTTCAGTTCGTTTTGTGCTTTGTTGGTTCCCTTTTTTTATTCCCGTTATTCTGGGTTTATTGATTCCAAAATCTTTGTTGGTGATTTGTGGGTTTTGTTGATTGTTTATTCGAAATGCTTACTGGTATTTTGTAGAATGAGGGTCATGTGATTGCTTTGTTATTGTTGTCGAGAAAAAGGTAGTTTGGGTGCTAGTGGTTCAAGGGGTCTGGTGGGTGCTTTGTGTATTGTTGTTGAGGAAATGGTAGTTTGGATGCTGGTGGTCCTAGGGGTCCTTTGGATAATTGTTTAACAAAAGTTCAAATTTGGGTGCTTTTGTTTTATTTATTCTAATGTTGGATAATAGAGGGTCATTTTGGTGCTCTGTTTGTTGGTGAAGAAGATATTGTGTTTTCTTTGTTTATTCAAAATGCTTACTGATTTGTTGGATAATAGGGTCATTTTGAGTCCTCTTGTGCTTTTTTTCCATGATGTGTTTTCCTTTACTTTATTGTTGGCTGTTGAATATGTTGAATTGTAATTGTTTACATTTGGGGTGGGTTGTGGTTTTACGGTTTGTTGGCTGCACTAACTAGGGTCTTTTTTGTGCTTTGTTTGTTGGTGAAGAAGATGTAGTGTTTTCTTTATTTATTCAAAATGTTTACTGATTTGTTGGATAATAGGGTCATTTTGGGTGCTCTTGTCTATTTTTCTGTAATGTTCTTTTTCCTTTGCTTTGTTGTTGGCTATTGAATATGTTGAATTAGAATTGTTTACATTTGGGGTGGGTTGTGGTCCTACGATTTGTTGGCTGCACTAACTAGGATCCTTTCTGTGATGTGCTTTTTCCTTTGTTTTGTTGTTGGCTGTTGAATATGTTGAATTGCAATTGTTTACATTTGGGGTGGGTTGTGGTCCTACGGTTTATTGGCTGCACTAACTACGATTTTAACCTTTTTTTTTTGTGAATTTCAAGTTATCCAGAACTATTTTCCATTCGTTTGTATTATGGTGGGAAGCTTGGTCATGAATACTACTATAGGGGGAAAGTTGCATATATAGATTATTGCGACAATGACTTAATGTCACTCTCTGTGATAGATGATATGGTAAAAGCTCTAGGATATAGTGAGATGTTCATAAACTACTACTACAAGATTCCCAATATGGACATTAGTAATGGTTTGAAGCTCATCCAGAGTGATGTCGATGTACAGAAGATGTGCAATTTTGTTCCAAAGGCTCGAGTGTTAGACATGTACATTGAAGAATTGTCTGCAAAAGACGCCCTTACCAAGAACAACATTTTATGGAGTCTATGGAGTGCACCGGTCCAAGCACAGTGGTTTTTGAAGAATTAAGTGATGAGGAAGGGGATGTTATGGCAATAACTTGTAAACCAAGAAAAAGAAAAGGTTGCTAGCCATTGAATAACCCTCAGATAATAAAGGGGTGTCTGTTGAAGAAGAGGTGACTATTATGTGCTCCGATGATGGTTTTCACCAAGAATAGGTGACTGGTACAAGTGTGGCTAAGGTTGAAGATGTACAAATTGCTCGAAAATGTACCAGTTGATGAACAAGGTGTACAAGTTGGTGAAGAAGGTGAAAGGGAACATGGTAATACCTTCTTTAATGTACCCGTCGATTTTGAAGGAAACCAAGAAGAAAGTGATGAAGAAGATCCTAAAGAAGACAGTGACTTTGTAAAAAGTGATTATGGGAGTGATGAAGATAACCCAAATTTTGCTACGTATGATATGATTCAGGAAGCACATATGGTGCAATATGAGTAAAGAACATGAAGGCAATCTGAGAAAATGAAGAAAAAAAAAAGGTAAACTGATAATAGCATGAAGGAGAAGAATAGCAAGTAAATGAAAGAGAAGGGGATAAACAAGAAGAGGAAGGATAACAAAAGGTTGAAGAAGCTGGAGATGGGGAGGTGAATCTGGTTCATGAACCAAATTATAATTCTGATGATCTGGAAAGTGTACACTCTGAAGATGAGGAAAGAGGCAAAAAAAAAAAAGCATTACCAGAGTTTAATGAGAAAACGGACATGAAGAATCCAGAGCTTACTCTACGGTTTATTTTCAGAGACTGTGTGCAATTCAAGAAAGCCGTTATGATGTATTTCTTAGTGAATGGATATAGGGAAATTCATTTTCATAGGAATGAGAAGTTGAAGATTACTGTCAAGTGTGCAAAGGATTGCCCTTGGATATGTGTTGCTGGCAAGATGCATGGATCAAACAACATCCAATTCAAGACAGTCCTTGATCACCATACTTGTGGGAGGACTTGGGCAAATAAGAACATGACTGCTTCTTTACTCACAAATTTGTACTTGGATCAAATAAAGCTCAATCCCACATAGCTTGTCGAATCTTTTTTATCCACTGTGGAATCTGAGTCGAATCATAGGTGTACAAAGATGAAGGCTTATAGGGCATTGGATAAAGCTTTCAAGATTATTGAGGGAAACATGCAAAGCAATATACAAAACTGTGGGATTTTGCTGAAGAAGTAAGAATGACTAACCCTGGAAGCACTGTGAAGTTGAAGTTAGATGGGGAAAGATTTCAGAGGATATATGTTTGCTTGAGGGCATGCAAAGAAGGCTTTAAGGCAGGATGTAGACCTTTAATAGGTTTAGATGGGTGCCACTTAAAGGTTTTACATGGAAGGCAATTGCTATGTGATGTTGGCATTGATCCAAACGATGAAACATGGTTTATTGCTTATGCAGTGGTGGAAATGCAAAATAAGGTAGCTTGGATTTGGTTCTTACAACTGTTAGCTTATGATAAGGGTATAGAAACCAAAATGAGTGGACATTTATCAGTGACAAGCAAAAAGGGCTAATTCCAGCATTTCAAAAGGTTCTCCCCATATGCCACCACTGATTCTGTGTCAGGCATTTGTACACAAACTATAAGAATTTGTTTAAGGGGAAAACTTTGAAAGATGCTCCATGGGCAGTTGCCAAAACAACAAGGGTTCCACACTTCAAAAAGGCAATGGAGGAGGTTAAAAAGCTAGATGAGAGGCCTACAAATGGCTAGTGAAGAAGTCTGCAACTCAATTGAGCAAGTCCCACTTTGAAACCTATCAAAAGTGTGACATATTGCTGAATAATTTGTGTGAATCATTCATTGCAGTCATAATAGTGCCAAGGCAAAAACCTATTATAACTATGCTACAAATGATTCACACTATGTTGATGAAGAGAATTCAAATGAGGTGAGGTATAATGATGAAGCAAGTAGGAGATCTCTGCCTTAATATTAAGAAGAAGTTGGAGAAAGCCAAACTCTTAAGTGGCATGTGCATTGCATAATGGTCAAGAGGGACCAAATTTCAAGTGGATGTTGGAGATAGGGAACAATATGTGGTGGACTTGGTTAAGAAGACATGCTCTTGTAGAAAATATGACTTGATGGGAATACCTTGCAACCATGCAATATCTATCATCCATTTCAAGAGAGAAAAACCTGAGGATTATGTGGATGCTTACTATTCAAAGGCACGGTACTTGGAAGTTTATTTTCACTTAGTAATGCCAATGAATGGTATGTCATTATGGGAGGATACTGAAAACTCACCAATCTTGCCTCCATTATACACAAGGCAACCTGGAAGACCAAGGAAGAAGAGAAACAAAGAAGCTGCTAAATTGGAGAAAGATGGTGAACAAACTCCCACCAACCCACCAAATAATCTTGATGGTCCTCCTAAGCTACTTAAGCTAGGAAGGAAAGGGCAAGGTGCTTTGAAATGTACTATATGCAAGCAAGAATGACATAATTCAAGGACCCATCATCGACATCTTCCTCCAAGGAACAAACATGTAACATTTTGTACTTTCTTTAATCATTTAATCCTTAATCCTTTAGAGTGCGTTTGTTGCACTCGACTATTTCGGACTAGACTAGCTTCAGGGACTAAGCTGGACTGGCTTAGAGTAGATTAAGCTGGACTAACTTATCATTTTATTTGTTTCTAGAATCATATATCATTCCGTAAAGACCAAAATCTTTTTTTATTTTTCCTAAAATTATCTCTCTGTAGCCTATTCATCTTTTCCCCCGCCATTCTCCCTCTCATCTCCATCTTTTTATTTTGTTTCACCATTTTTCCAAAATATTCTTCTTCTCTCTCCTTACTTCTCCTTATTTTCTTCCGGGTACTGTCTCCCCCCTCCCTTTTTTCCTCTGTCGACTTATCCCTAACCTCTCCCTCTTTTCCTTATGCAGAAGATTCACGAGGAGGATTCATCGGAGTTCTCCACCCAGCGCCTCCTCTGAATTTCTCGGAAAATCTCAAGGTTCTGTAGTGATTTTTCATTTTTGTTTTGAATTTGTGTGGGGATTCGCAGATGTTTGAGCATTTGGTACGCTTTTGGTCCCGACTTGCGTCTGGGTCGCTCGAGAACGCCAAGATCGACGGCGAGCTTCTGATGATGGTTGTCTGGTGATGGTCTGGTGGTTACAACCATGGCGATTTTGCTGAGAAAGAAGGAGATAGTGAATTGAACGAAGAAGAAAGGAAGGGAATCAATGGATTGTTTTTCAGTTTTTGTTTGAGTCTGGGTTTAGGCTTTTGGGTGGGATAGTAAAGGCCCAAGGGAGTGGACGAAGGTGCAAAGGAGAAGGGAGTGGTGAAGGTGCGAAGGAGAAGGGAGAGGGCGAAGCAGCAAAGGAGAAAGGAGACGTCAAGGGATCAGCGACGGGAGAGAGAACGGGACTAGCAGTCCGCTTGAAATTGAAGGGTCTCGCTAAGAACATTTAGTGAAGCATTCAATCGGGGTGAGTCCTCGTTAGTCCCATCAAAACTAGTCCAGTGTAAACAACAAACATAAGACTGGACAAACAATTAATCTAGTCTAGTCCAATGACCCCTAAGAAGGTCAAACAAACACGGCCTTAATCCTTTAATCCTTTAATGAATGATTTTATTCTTTGTTATAAGCATCCACATCAGCACAAGGGAGAGCATTATCATCAGCAAAAGCTACACCTAGAAAGAGGACAAGGAAATCTAATGTAAAAACTTAATGTTCTCCTTTATAGTTTACAACAGCAAGTTTAGTTTATAACCTTGCTTTGCATCTGACATTTTGTAATGAAGATTGAAATTAGGCATCACAAACAGGGGAGGGTTCATCTGCAAATCTTGAAGCTCGTTCACCAAAAGCCACCAAGCAGAGAAAGACAAGGCAAACCAATACCTAAAGATGCCAAAAATTGTAACAAATTACTATTTTTTAGTTCATGTTTTATGTGCAATAGGAACTAAAATTATGGTACATGGGTTCTGGAATTAGACATCACAAACATTGAATTTCTTTTGGTTTTTTTGAACTGATTTGTAACCCTGAATATGCACTGTTTTGCTAGATGGATTTCAATAGGTTTTTTGAATCAGTGCACTGTGCATTTTGGGATATTTAAGGATGTCTAATGCATATCTTTGTAAATGTTAGATGGATTAACGATGTTATATGAATTACAGTTCATCTTTTGGTCTTTGCAAATGTTTTGTTTGAGGGGGACTTTGTGTTCATCTTTTGGTTATATCATGTGTTTATGTAGGATTTGTATTCATCTCTAGCTTACATCATGTGTTAATGTGGGATCATGTGTTTATGTAGAATTTCCATTTGGTTTTTTTAGGTTGTATTATCTTTCAAAATTGGACCCTTTAAAAAAATTTAATTTTTTTTAACTGACGTGGACTACTTTTGGCGGGAAAAAATTATGTTGAATTTTTTTTAAATGACGTGGAAATTAATTTTGGCGAGAAATCTACGTGGAAGTTCATATGTGGAGATGGTGGGACCCAGCTTCAACCATGTCAGTATATAATGGAGGACTTGACAGACAGCGTAACGGAGGTAGAACATTGCAACAAATTCGTACATAAGGTATGACATTGAAACTTTTTAAAGATGAGGTATGAAACTGTTAATGGACCAATAGTTGAGGTAGTTCTGTGTAATTTACTCAAGAGAAAAAAAATAAAAAATAAAAAAAAAGATGTCGTCTTCTTCGTCTTTTTTCAACTTGATTTGTGTTTTTCATCTGGGTTTTTCTGGGTTCTTCAAGCCCAGCTCAGGCACCATCCAAGTCTCAGGCACAAGCCTGGTTCAAGCACCATCCTTATTTTGTGTTTAATTGACGTGCGCAACCTGAGCGCTCTGTCTAGTGGGTTGGCACCATGGTATAAAAAATCGATAATATCGGCGATATTTCGCCGATATTATCGTTTTTTTGGAAGTCCGATATTTCTACACATATCCAATAGGTTTTCGTCAAAATATCGAAATAATATCGATAATATCGATAATATCGCGATATTAGCGATAATATCACGATATTAGCGATATTATCGCGACATTGCTTGAAGGCGACGCCGATGGAGTAGACGGCGACGGCTCGACGAGGAGGAAGGCGAGGGAGGAGCAGAGGGAGACGCGGACGAGGAGGATCGCGCCGATAGGGACGACAGAGGAGAGGTAGAGGTCGTGGGACATATTGACGGGCTCGACGAGGAGGAAGGCGAGGGAGGAGCAGAGGGAGACGAGGACGAGGAGGATCACGCCGATGGGGACGACGGAGGAGAGGTAGAGGTCGCAGGACATGGTGATGGGCTCGACAAGGAGGAAGGCGAGGGAGGAGCAAAGGGAGACGCGGACGAGGAGGAGCTGAGAGATGGATTGAGAGATGAGGGAGTGGGGTGTGTCTGTGTGTAGAAGAAAGGAAAGGAAAGAAATAAATAATAGAAAATGAGGGAGTGGGGTGTGTCTGTGCGTGTTTATGTGTGTGGAAAGGAAAGAAATAATAGAAAATGAGGGAGTGGGGTGTGTCTGTGCGTGTGTATGTGTGTGGAAAGGAAAGAAATAATAGAAAATATGTGTGTGGAAAGGAAAGAAATAATAGAAAATGAGGGAGTGGGGTCTGTCTGTGCGTGTGTGTGTGTGGAAAAGAAAGAAATAATAGAAAATGAGGGAGGTACATCCCACGTGAAGAAGGAAGAAAGGTAATAGAGAAATGATGGGTGCGGCAGTATGTCAGAATTAGGGTAGATTTAAAAACTAAAATATGAGTTTTACTCGAAAGTTGTAGTAAATCATTATATATAAATTATTATGGTGTGTTTAATTTTTTTTTCATTAATTACTACATATTTTCTTCACTCACAGTGTTTGCCAGCTCGCTGTATAATCAACTTAAATCAGTTAAATCCATCATGTAATGCATTTCCTTTCAATTTTTTGTGATAAACTAATAGATAATTGACTAAATAAACATCCTGCAAAGTTTCAATAAAAATTTCCAAGTTTTTCTTACAATTTCCGTGTTTTCCATGTAATTTTTATCGATATCGATATTATTCCGATATTTCCATCGATATTTCCGTGTTTTCGGACTACCGATATTTCCGATATTACCGATATTTTCTTCCTTAGTTGGCACCCATAGCACCAACCCAGACCCATGTCCAATTTCCTCTCGATATTTCAACTGGGGGTTCAATTTGGTGGCATAGATTGCAGTTTTCAGGCTTCTTCATGTTCGATTTCGAGCAGTGCAGCCACGAGTTGTGATGGGAGGGAAATATTTAATTTTTTAAGAAAAAAAGCACAAAGATGTGCGACGGGGACGTAGTGGGAGGGTGCGAGGGGAAGAAGATGATGAACAATCATCTCCTTTGTTTTTTTTCTTTTTTCTTTAAATATTTTTAAATATATAAAAATAAAAAGTTAAATATTTTTAATTCATATAATAATATTTAATTAGATTTGTGGGACTTAGTTATGCCCCACATCAGCACATAACGGAATATATGACGGAATTGTGACAGAATGATCACATTGATTTGCGATATCTATTTTCAAGGACTACATTGATCAATTTTCAATTTCAATGATCATCTTAATGGAGTGGATCAATTTCAAAGATTATTTGTGATAAAAACTCTAAATAATATGAATCTCAATATTTGGATATGCCCCGTGCTATTAGGATGCCAGATGGCATCATCTTGTAGTGACAGACAGAGTTGGGTATTAGCTTAAATAGTATATTGTAAGAGAAGAAGGGCAGTTAATGAGATATTGATTGTTTGTATTGTTGTTTTGTTCAATTGTAGAAGACGTAGAGTAGGGTTCTAACACGTACGTTTGTACAAATATAAATGCAATGTATTTAAAACGAATAAATAATAGGGAAATTACATTTAAGTCCTACTAGAGTTGTAGGACTATATATGTGTGTGTGCGCCTTTTGGATAATTTCATATGAAATACTTGAGCTGTAAAAACACATCCGAGGATCCCAATCTGGTGGCGTTTACATAATCTTGGGGACAATGTGCTGCTGCTCCTGGCATTACCAAACCCATTAACCTAATCATCTTAAAGAAGCACCCTTCTTTGTAGTCCAGTCCCTTCTTGTCTGGAATGGTGAAACTTCTTACCAGCTCACCAAAAGCATTCGCCATCATCGGTATTATTTTCTCTGGGGAGAAGTAATTCTTATTTGGCTCTTCTGGAAGAACCTGCACATATAATTAACAATTAAAACAAATAAGAACTAGTTCGGTAATTGTTTCTCAGTTTTCATGTTTATTGGATAGGATAAAAGAAATCATGAAGAAGCAGTTACCTGCACTTCATATTCCCTATTATAGTAGAGGCACTTCCCAAAGTGCTTGAACATTAGGGCCTTGTCATCGTAAGGCAGCCTCGGCACCAAGTCATTCCCATAAACGAACCTAAAATAATTAATCTTATGCTCTTTCATTTTCTTTTCCATGTACTCCCCGAAAACCTTGTCACCAACCCTAGGTTGCCCAAATGTATAAACTCCCTCCAACCTCTCCAACAGGAGTTCTGAATCATTTCCCTTGTGAAATGTTAAAACTGCTGGAAGGAGAATTGCTAGCGCACCACCTAAACTGTGGCCAGTTACTATAAATTTTGCTTTGTCATTTTCAAGCAGAAGTATTTTCAGCATGTCCCTAACGGCATAGTAAGCTAAGCCGCCTGGGTTCTTATCCACTTGTTTGATTTTCTCCGGCTCCGGCCAACCAACATCTCTCTGTAAACCTAGAGCTTTCATGAAACCTCCATGGATCTTTCCGACCCCTTTTAGTTTATACCAGGAGATGTCAAGGTCAGTGCACCATGCATCTGCATCGAAGGGTTCAGTGCCTCTAAAGGCTACAACAATAATGTCACGGTCGGCACTTCTGTCACGTAGAATACATGCCTGTGTTGTCGATTTTCCTTGATAATCTGCAAGACAATATATAATAACGTTGAGGTTTTGTTTTTATATAGTTGATCATATACATACAAGTATAATTTATTGCCAGTTTGTCCGAGTATATGATAATACGGAAGTTATCACACACATTATTGCAACTACATCATTCAAAGTAAAAGTCTTACAAATATGCACCATTGTGAGACTTCTTGTTTATAAAAGATTATCATATATTAATGTGTGTGCTCACTATAGTACTGATGTCTAGTAATATTCAAATTATGAATTTACTACCAAATTGTTATTAGCCTATTGTGTGTCCTAGTTAAAACTCCACCTCAATGTTATTGCATTAAAAAAAAAGTATTTGAGTAGTTTTAGTTATTCTTACCATTCCGGAAGTCGTAAGAGCCCACGAACTCCATCTGCCAAAATAATATGTAAGAAAAAAGAAAAGGCAAATATAAGTTTTACAAAAAATACAGTATTACTAAATTATTGGAAGCATCGGAGCTAATTAAAGATGTAAATTTAAAAAGTTATCATACCTTCCAGTGATCTTGGACTGTAGTTTCGATGTAGAATTTGTTCTCATACGATATTTTAGACGCCATCATACTAAGTGCTGCATTATACCTACCATCTCCATGTTTGATGCTTTTGTCCAGCTCTACTCGCTTGTCCAAATTTCCAATGAACGACACGAACGTTCTTGAGTCTTTCTTTGGTATTATATACTCACCTATATGGATAATATTCAATTAACTCCATTTAGTCCAACACATATCTTAATTATTTTCTGTATTGTTTATTGACCTCATGATTCATGCAGATTAGATAAACTATCGACAAGTGGTATAACAATTAACAGAATGAAAAAAAGTAGAGAAATTTAAAAACAGTTCATATATCATTACTACAATATATGAATCTAGCTACATGTGTTCACGATGGTCATGCCAAATTTGCCAAGGGGGACGAATGTATACTAAATGGGATACCTCAACAGCTAATGCAACTATCAATTTTTTTTTCTTTATTTTTGTTATATTGTAGATCTCAAATTCTGAAACTAACTTATTCATACTCATCATCTAACTCATCCTCCTCATTTTTATTTCATATATACTTTAGGAAAAAAAATACTAATTTTTTTCAAGCAATGCAGAAAAGAATGAGCCGAGATAGCTTCTCACTGCTAATAATTACATGTAAGGCATCAACCCTCTCCCGTAGGAGCGAGGACCATGCTTTAGAAATGCCGGCTACCAATTATAACTTCGTAATTAAAATTGTTAACATACTTTAGAAATACAAGTTGCTCATGAAGCCAGCGGACCCGCAGTGCTGCCTCCATTTAAAAATGTTTCCATGACCGCTTACCATTCTTCGTGACGAACATCATTTAAAGGTAAGCAAAATAAGTTGCTTACGTACATGAAGAGTGTTTTAAAAATGCTAGAAGGTAGGTCAAACAAAAAAAAATACAGAAAAGAATGTTGCAAGGTAAACTTTTAGGCTAGGCTTGGTTGAGGGTTTTCTAAATTTCAAGGGATTGATGCAAATTTATTAAGGAATAGACCACAATACATAACATACAATTACAAAAAGGATAAGGAAAACCCTCCATGACCTTTACATAGGCATATGAAAGGGATTGCTAATCCTTACTTGGGAAGTGTCATCTACAATTCCCTCCCACATGCCTTTGCAATGCTCATAGAGGACTTTTCTAATCCCCTCTGCATAACATTCAATGATCCTTTATAATTTACCATTAATCCCTCGTACTTGGAAAACGTCGAAACATAGCCTTAGTAAACTGTTTCTAAGACCAAATTTTATGGATAATAAGAATGAGTATTAATTTTGAGAGAAGCAACAACTGTGAGTACTGGTAAGATATTAGTTACCAATTAATTTAAGTAAATCTAAAAATTTGTTAAAAAAAAAATAATAATTGCATGAATGCAAATTAAATATACCTCGCAGCAAATTCTGGAGCAGCCCGACCAAGTTTTGAGTATTTGAGAAAAGGTTCAAGCAGAGCTCGATCCCCCTGCCAATCATTGCCATTGGCGTTGCCACAAACTGAAGCAACTTTTGCACCACAATGGAGAGAAATATGAGCCACCTCCGGTCAGGGTCGTCCTCGGTATCCATAGAAGAGTCGACAAACCTCCTCCTCTTTAAATTACTGGAAAACAAGATGTGAATCAGATCAAAGAATCCCACATCGTTGGGATCCAACAACATGTATTTGCAAGAGAAACTCTTGTTACAAGCCATGAGAGAATCTTGGAGTACTTCTTAGTGGTTGAGTTTCCAATGTCTATTTTCTGTGATCTGAATTCCATTTTTAGTACTATATATAGCACGTACGGTTTGGTAACAAAACTCTTGATCAGCCATGGTGGCTGCTACAATACAAGTGAAAGAACTTGGTAATTACTAAATAGTCTTTTAAGTCATTTCTTAGACTTTCTTTGACGCGTTCTTCAAGAAAATTCATATATATAATGTGTAATTCGAAAGTCCATGTCCTATAATCCACTTGACCTAAAAAATAAGAAAAGTCTTATAATCCAATGTGTAAAAACATTACGTATAGGTTGAGATGTTGACTGGGTTCATTTGAGTAATTTGACCCCTCATTACAAAATTATGAACTCTTGTGAACATACGAGTGAGACCTCTTCTTTTATATTATAACACTTGGATGGAGCACGAGGACAACTCCAGGTCGTACAAATTTATCAGAAAATCCACTATACTATGAACAAAGAACCTAATTTTTTAAGGAAAACTAATGAAAAAAATGCTTGAAAACTTTTAGTTTTAACAATAATGACAAAATAAAGAGTAAAATGAATAGTACCATGATTGACTTTTTAGTGTAAAAATATGATTTTTCGTTAAAGTAAATAATATCGGAAGTTTTTCGTTAAAGTTTCTAATTTTTTAATGGTTGCGAGAGAGAGTGGGTACTGAAAAAAAAAAAAATATATATATATATGCAAAGTTGCTTAGCTTTTGATGATACTCCAAAATAAAAAAAACTATACGCACATGAACCTGTTCACACCCGAAAAAAATATGATTAATAATTATTTTTTTGTGTTACACGAGATTGGAAAATTAATGGAACAAGTAATATCGTTCGGAGGGACAAACACGACGTCAGCGAAATGCAAATTTATGAAGCCACTTAATAATACGGTATAGTGATATTATTTTTCACTTGTAAACGAGAAATCTTAGGCTCGATTCTCGCTAAAAATGAATTTGAACCACATTATTGATAGCCTATTCTGAGGCTAAGTCCACTCCTTCTTCTTAGTATAGATAATAATTCAAAAAATATATATATGGGATATAAACATCGACTCTCTCTCTCTAAAAAGCCTCCCATGTTCTCTCTCTAAAATTATTTGTGTGAAACACAAACCCAGGAAACTTTCAACGTAGGCCTAGCCTTTGGCTTGGGTGACGGAGGCATCCACCCCTTCCTTTCTTCTTTTCCTCTCTCTTCTTTGTTCCCTTGAGATCTCAGTTTCTCTCTCCTTTGCCTTCTCCCTCTTTTCCTCCCCTCTCATCTCCTCTGCTTCTTCCCCCTCCCAGCATCCCTCCTCCTCTTCCTTTCCCTTTTCTAGTTTTCTCCCTTCCTTTTTAATTCTCGGTTCTCCCCTGAGTTTAATCTCAGTTTTCCTTGAGTCGGGTCTCAACTATCATGGGCTTCATGCCCCTTATCCGACATTTTCGTCTACTTTTTCTGCCTTCTATCCTTTAATTTCCTTCCTCCCTCTTTCTTAGTCGTGATATTCCATCAAGTGCTCGCATCGACAGGCTTCGATCAAAAATTGGATATCAAATCCATTTCCTTCCCCAACCGACATGCCAGATCCCCATCCAAGCTAAGTATTATGTGGCCTTCGCCATAGTAAGGGTATTTTACATACCCTTTACCCTCACTTTCTACCCATAAGATACTTTGTTTGTATATATTTGCAGGGATTCTTGATGAAGACTTGGATCTGGTGTCTAGTTTCTCAATTCGAAATTGGACTTCATCTGAGGATGTGGCGGCGGTGACAATCTAGTTTATGCTACATGAGATTAGGGTTTTATGTTGTTTGTTTTTTCAGCCTTCAAGCCTAAACTTATGTAGACCTCTCATTGTATCTTCTATTGCGGCTCTCATTTTGGTTGCACGTATTACTTTATATGTTGTTATGTACCTGCCTCTTTCTGGGCCTTGTATTAGTTATTCATATAAACTTCGGGTGATTTTATGTGTAGATGAAAGGACATTAAGGAGATCGATGAAGGTATTTAATTAATTTTACTCTTCTTTTTAAGTTGCATTGATTGCAAATGCAACGTATCAACGCTGGCGGATTCATTGTGGGGTCATAGGGCTCAATTGACCCCTTCAATTCAGATTTTTTTCATGTGAAAGTCTGGTATTGACCCCTTGGCTGTGTAGTTTCAGCTCAAGATAAAGCCCTCCAACTGAATTGTGGACATGCCACAGTGACTGAAGCATGCGCTTGAGAGTTATGCTCTGCGCGCTTGTTGGGTTCTTGGGACTCATGCATTGCTGCCCAAGCTTGCTTTCTTTTTATTTCAATGTCTCCATTTTCAATCATAAATAGGATAATGTAATTGTTTTCTACAATATAATTCGATGGCTATAATTTTTTTTTTCCCTATACATATAATTATATGTAGAGGTCGCACTTGGTGCGATGGCAAGTGCCTTCGCCCATGAGCAGTAGGTCTCGGGTTCGAGACTTGGGAGCAGCCTCTCCATAAATGGGGGTAAGGCTAGCCGACATTCACCTCTCCCAGACCCTGCGTAAAGCGGGAGTCTTGTGCACTGGGTACGACCTTTATACATATAATTATATGATTCAAACATAAGTGGGATGTTATTTGTAAAAAATATATATGAATTATACACAAGTTATTCGTAAATCACATATCCATTAAGAAACCGCTATGCAACTAACTTAAATGAACTTTATACATATAATTATATGATTCAAACATAAGTGGGATGTTATTTGTAAAAAATATATATGAATTATACACAAGTTATTCGTAAATCACATATCCATTAAGAAACCGCTATGCAACTAACTTAAATGAACTTTCTTCATAATTTATGTGTTCTGAGAATAAATTCCTAAATTCTAAAACTGTAAATACAAGGGGTTAAAATCTCGACTGAAATTAACTACATTATTTTCCCATGATTTTGGGGTATGATATTGAAACCAAAACTAACAACCAAATAACATCCTATTTGTTGTTATTTTCTTCGCATCTTGATTTGCTTGTAAAGTTATGATTTCATCGGATAATTAGGATTTTGGTTCAGAATTCTTATGGAGAATTTCAAATATAGAACTCTAATTCTCAGTTTAATACTCGTATTTGCTTTCTCCAAATCTCAAGCCATCTCTTCCATCCGAGAAAAGAAAAGGTGCAGAGCAACGTCATGGAAAGCTTAGTCCCTAGGGAGACTACTGTCCAATCACAGGAGTTGAGATCCACAAGAGCCGAGGATCCAAACACGGGTCCAGGCCCAACTGAGGTGGGCTTCAGCCCATCCAAAGTATTTCCCTACAGCCAATGCCTACTTATTATTGCGCATCCAGAGAAAAGCCCACATGGCATTCAGAAAAATATTTAATAACCTTGTGCTCCCCAGGCAGTTAAGAATCGAGGACCGTTTCTTCCAACAGTGTGCCTTCCCGTTTCAGTACTAGTCAATGTGACTATATCCAAGTCTGCTACTAGTTTTGATATGCTTAGAATGTCATTTAGGCCTTTTCGTTACAAAGATTTCTCTTTCACGAGTTGTATAAAACCATGAGCGTATCTCTCGTGGTAATAAACATGTAAATAGTTGCATACAACTGAAGTAACTAAAAGGTTCTCATTTTCTAGTAGCTTGGTAATCTTACTTCCATAAAGAATTGTTTGCCTAATAAGTAAATAACATTGCGGAAATAACAATTCTATAGACTTATTTCGGTGAAATGAGGACTCAAAAACCCAATGCAAAATAAAACAATAGAAACTAGCCCAAGGCTTATGGGAAAAAAAAATAAAAAATTAAGGGCTCATGCAAATGGTAAAGTTGATAAGCCAAGAAATGATGAAATTGGTCATATGTGGATGTTACATGCCTAATAAGGAAGCGACCGGCGCCACACCATCAATTTTGGTAAATAACTGTACTCAGGCACTTACCTAAGAATCAAACAAAGCTCCAACATCGGAGCGAACCACCATAGTTGTCCTTAAAACTAACTGAGCAGAACATAAGGTGCGCCTCTCATGAGTCCCCAAAACATTAACACGACTTGGTCACGTTTCCAAGTCTTATGACAAAATGGGCACTAACTAAGCAAAGAGCATGCGTCAGACATTTTATCTCCCAAAATGAGTCAGACAACATCGAATGTCAGAATTTGGATGGCCAAAATATGACCACTTGCACGGTGTCACAACAGTACACACTAAAGAATTCCACTTAGGCTAGACATAAAGAGAAAAGAACTCCGCTCATTTTTGCCTCAAGGTAACTTAACTCCTCTTTTGCAAGCTTGGTACTCATTGCTCCTTTAAGTAAGTAAACGACTTAGGCATCCGAAAGTGACATGCCACTACCACATCAGTACCAGTTTCATGTAGAGGATCCAAACTATGCTAGTCTGAGTGTAAGTTTGACGATAAGAGGAAAAAAAAAAACTATTAAATCTACCACGCACAAATCCTTAATTTGTTAGCAAAAGGGCATAATATTTATTAACAAGACCATTAGTTTGCACTTACTTTAAGTTAGCAAACATATTACAAGCATATGAATTGAATTGTGACTTGGAACCAACCTTGCAATCAAATTTCTATCAAGATATATGGTTTATTGTTTTTCCCCTTTGATTTGCATGAGATGCATTGTATGCCATCCTAAATACATCTCACCTTGCAGATGGGACACGGGAATGAATTGTCATCTTCCAACATAAAAGAAAGAGAGAATTTGGTTCAAAGATATTAGATGTGCGTGCTCCACCTGCCCCCTTTAAATTGGCTACTCGGACTCCTGCCAAAATCTAATCCAACCAACCAACCAACCAACCATTTTATCGTCTGCATTCATCAATAGTATATTGCTATATAAATTCCATTGTTGCTCACACGGTCACACCACCTTATCTTCATTTATAGTAGCTTTTGCTTCCCATCTTTAGCGCACCTCCAAACTTATTCGACAGTTACTTTGTTGCAATGCTCATTAAACAAACACAAGTACAACTTTTTGTACTAACAAAACAAACTAATACGATTTGTGCTACATAATAAAACTTGGTAATTTCACTCGTAATGCTTAATAACCATTTAAAAAATATTAGGAACCTCATCTTATTTGAAGACAACATTGTGAGTGTATATTATGTCGTCAATGAAAACGTTTTAAACAAAAATCTATTTAATCAATAGTTCAAATTGACAATTTGGTAAGATAACATATCAAGTTATATATAACAAGAGATCATTTGCTTGCAAGGGTGCATCTCTAGTGTGAATTCATCTTAACGGAAATAAAATCCAATGAGTTGTGATAAATCTATACCCTCATAGAGAATAATGATTAGTCTGATGACTATAACCATGGTCTCATACAATAGAATTAACGTGAAAATGCTCTGTTCATATTATATCTAAGGGAGCTAATACGTGATTTAATCTGTTATTTAGATATAGAATTGACATAGGAGATATGAATGTGAGTGGAAAGATGAAAAATTATCGATCCAAATATGTAAGAATAAGATCAAAAAGTAGTAGATGGGAATATGAAAATCGACATTATAATAGAAGAATGCATGTGTCAGAAAAATGATACAATGCATGCACTTGGTACGGGGGATTGAAAGTTCGATTCATTTCATGGATTTATGAAAAAAGGGGACTCGGCATTTTGCTCTCTCAAATAATGAAACCTTGTTTTCGATGTTGGAGGCTTAGTAAGGTATCTCACATGGGGTCTATCTGGTATAATCACTGTTCTAAAATTGCCACCTAGGCGTTAGACGACTGATAACCGTTCTGATTAATGCTTAGGCATTTGAAAAGGGCACCTAGACCAGCTGAGGCACCTACTAACCCATCCAAACCTACCTAGGCACCTGCCTAGGTTGCGACTCACTTAGACAGAAAATAGATAACTTTCCATTTGCATATAATTTTTTTCAATAAATTTTAAGACTTGTTGAATACTTAAATAAGCACACACTATATGCTTGTTCCCCATGTTTTCATTATGTTCCAATACTTCATAATACATATGTCATTCTATTTTGTAGTTTATGATGAAATTATATATATTTTAAATATAAACAGACACTTATTTACACGAAATATAATAGATTTATTTAAATTCGCCTAGTCCGCCTAGGCCCTAGACCCCAGCTTGCCGCCCAACTAGCACCTAGCGTGTTTTAAAACCTTGGGTATAATATAGATGTGGTTTGACCACTTTTTTTTTTTTTTTTTTTTTGGTGGTTCATTTGTTTATATGCTGAATAAGATAAATGGCTTTTAGTGACGCATGATCGTAGAGACATGAACACTTCCATAATTCGACCCTGCCATGGGAGGCAACCTACCACCCACCTCTACTGCAGGATCTAGGCTAGATATCAATTTTCTCTTCTGGTTTCTTGTTTTTGTTCCTTTTATTTTATATATCTTAGGGATGGGGGTGGGGGCGTTTATACTGAATGATTGGCCATCGGGTTACAATTGAAGGAAATCGAACCACTCACGTAGCTTAATTCCAATACTTAACCGTTGTTCTCTTCTATTAACCATGGATGGGAGATTCAAATTTTGGATTTCTCTCAATGTTTGGAACAAAAGAACCACCGAGAGTGATGAGTTAGATGATGACTGGTCATTGTACTCAGTTTGTTTGAATCAGCCATTCTCAGATGCAAATCGATGGCAAAAAACGATGCTAGGACAAACACTAGTGTTTTTATGCGAAGGATCGACTTATTAGATAACAATAAAGAAATTGTTATCAAAATGGCGTTTTCTCTAGGAAAATATTTGCGTCCAACCCATAATTAATGGATCCTAAACGTCATAATCAAAATAATTTATTTTTTAATCATTGGTTAAAGATTATCTTTGCGAAAATCAATCAAATTGACTATCGTTTAGTTATGTATATGTGTATATAGAACAATGATCAACAATCTTGGTAAAACAATCAATATTTTTGTAATGACTGTTCAACTGTTTGATAAATATTATTAACTATATTGAGAAAAAAAATAAAAAAAAGATAAAGAATTGAGAAATACCGAAGAACTAGAGAGAGAAAACTGAAGAGGAAAGTAAGAAATAATGAACGTGCTTTCTGTATTGATTGAATGATTCTTAGTTACAACAGATAGCTCATAAGCTATTTATATAAAACAGAGAAGCTATTTATACAAAAGACACCTTATTTAATACTAACAGACTACTTAACGACTTCTAACTATACTTACAATCCAATGCGCTAGATGATCTCATGTCACTGAATCAAACACATCACATAGTGACATACAATGTTTATGTAAGAATCAAATATAATTCATGGCCAAATTCCCTATAATTATGCTTGGGCTAAAGGACTTCTAATTTTTAAAGGTTTAATGTAATAACTAAAATTCATTCAATCAACACATAAAAGCACGTTCATTTTTCCTTATTTTCTCTTCAGTTCTCTCTCTAGTTCTTTAATGTTTCTCAATTCTTAATCCTCTTCTGATTTTTCTCAATATAGTTAATATGCCATTAGGGCAGGTTGTCCCACATTTGAAGTCCAAAAGCCACACGTGTTCCATGTCATCAGATTTGTGTTGTCCACGTGTTAGGCTTGAAAATTCACTACACATGAGGAGGCGTATTGAGAGTGAATCCCACATCGGGGAAATGAGAGACCTTACATGTGCTTATAAGAATTGTTTACTCTCCATATTGCTAATTGGTTTGATTGTGGAACCTCAACTTTCTTTATCGTATCAAAGCAAGTTGTCCCACGTGTAAAGCCCAATGAACACACATGCTCCACGTTACCAAATTTATGATGTTCACGTGCTAGAATTGAAAATGTCTCACACTTGAGGGGAGTATTGACTGTTAATCCCACATCGGGGAAGAAAGAAACCTTGTGTGTGTTTATAAGTAATTAGATATTGTCAATTAATTTTGTGGTGGAACCTCAACTTTCTTTCCATAGAATGACAAACTAGCACGGATTTAATAAATTTTTTGAAAGCTTTGTATAAAATACATTAGTCACAATTACTAAGTGGACAAGAAGACGCACCTATATAAGAGCAACTCCACCCTTGGAGCCCTCCCCCCAGGCAATCCACTATTCAATCCACCCTGTGAACAGTAACTGCCTTTTGCATCTCTACTCTTGCACTTGAATAGCCCTGGCAATAGGCAATAAAATATTATTAATTTTTTTTTTACAAAATAATACTAAATAAATTTATTTGTAATTTCGGATAAGATATTTTAAATCGTTCTCGTTGCGTCACGTGTCATTTACCCAAAACGACTATTATAAATAAAATATTATTTATAGAAAAGTAGAAACTTTTTTTTTCTAAGATTTTTTTCGGATTTTTTACAATTTTTAAATTTTTTGATTCAAATAATTAATCTCTGCCGTTGGATTAAAAAAAATTTGAATTCCAACACTCCAGATTGTGCCACGTGTCACAACAGTAACTTTTCTTAATTTTAAAACTATTTTTTCTTTTTCTTTTTAAATTTATAAAGCATATTAACATCAACCGTTGATCTCAAATCGAACGGTTGATATTAAATCAGCTTTTTTTTTAGTACCGTTGAAAATCGGACGGCTCATATTAAAGAGCCGTTGGGATCGAATGGACTTTGGGAAGCCACGTGGCTTCCCAATGGTCACTATGCGTGGGTCATTCAATCTAAAAACGTGTCGGCTGACGCGCCCCCACGCGCACGTGAGGGGCACGCGCCTAACACAAAAAATATAAAGAAATTGACCGACGCCAGGCATGGCATCAACCTGACGTCACACCCCTCGGGCTGAAAGGCTGTCAATCCCTCACTGGCCTGGCCCTCGGGCTCCCACCCTAACTCGGGCTGCCCAATGCTGTAGCCAAACCTACCGGCCCTCGGGCCCTTTCCTCTCGCATGTCCCCCGAGCAAGGTCCAACGGTGGACTTGCTCTTAGAGGCACACGTATTTTCTTTGTTCAAAGCGGATGCCAAGCTAACTAAGATAATGTTAAAGCAAAAATTGGTATAAAATGTTATACCTCAATTTTGTTAAGATATGAATCTCACAAGTGGAAAGAATGGATCATTACTAGAAAATACTACTTGCCCTACAAAATTCGGGCTGACGAGCCATTTTTCGTCAGATAAATCAACTTGATCCGACGAAGTTTCCAGATAGTCGTGCAAAGCTGGTCAATATTTAAGGTTTTGCAAAAGGCTTTGCTCGAATAAATGATTTGGGAGGCAAGAATGTATTCGTAGGGCAAACATTGGCGACAAAGAAAAAAAATGGCGCATACTATGTAAACTTTTGCATGACGACCCATACGAGCAACTCCACTACTAAACAATCCCCTAGGCTATAGGCAAACCAATCCCCCAAAGTGAACAGTAACTGCATTTAGTGAACAATAATTGCCCAAGTGGATCTCAACTCTTAAACTGAATAGCCCAGGCTATATATTGGTATTAATATTATTAAATTTTTTTCAAAAATAATAAAAGATAATTTTATTTATAATTCCGGATAGGAAACAATCTCGTCACACCATGTATCATTATCTGAAAGTACAATTTTTGTGGATAGATTTTCGAGTATATTTTTAACAAATCCTGTAGCACCAAGTGTCATGATTATGTAAGAATTTTGTTGATAGATTTTTGATAAGATTTTTAACATACCAAACTGAAAGTATTTGATACTATTGAAATGTGATATAAGGTGGAAAAGCATGGTTAAGTATTATAATTTTTTTTGTATTTTTTAATATTGTTTATTAACTTAATTAATATGGGTTGTTGGATTACAAAAAAAATAAAATTGTAATCCAACAGCCTAGATTTTGACACGTATGCCAACGGTAAAAATTGAATTTTTCTTTTTCTTTTTTAGGCCTAAAAATCTGGACCGTTAATCTGAAAATTTCAATGGTCCAGATTACACCACGTCACCTAGTTGTTGGGAAAGTGCGCCTGCCCAACGAGCGCCAATCCTATTTTCCTATCCGGCTACTAGCCCTTCTCCCGCGTGTGATTCACGCGCCTGCTTAAAAAAAATGGTGGATGACTCCAGCCTGCTTAAAAAAATGGTGGCTAACGCCAGGCTAACATCAGCCTGACGTTAGTCCCCCCCACCCCCCCAGTCAGTGGGTTAGGGGATTTGGGCTTGGGCTATGTGTCGGGCTCTCCTGGAGCCCAGTTGATTAGGTAGGGCTGGAGCATTTTTTTGGGTTGCCCAATACCCTAGGGGATATTCTTGGGTGGACTTGCTATAAAGTTTCTGTTGCGCAAAGCCTTAATTAGGATTTAGGGTTTTTTTCATCAGGTAAGTGGATATATTCGTCGGGCAAAGTGAGAGACATGGTTGGCATATTAAATTCCTCCAATAATTTATGCATTCTACGAAATTAGTTTTGACGATCCAACCGTCAAATATTTTATATATACTTCCAGATCTACGCCAAAAATCACCAAAAACAAACATTACAAGATTAGGTAACGGGAAGAAATCTTTCAACGGTTACAATAAAAAATCACGATTTAACGGTCATCTTTAGCTCCGATTTTGATAATTTTTACAAATACACTCCTCGACCCTAGAAGCATACAATGAACGAACCCAATCATCAATTTAAAATATTTATACTAGTGTATATCACAAAAGCTTACGTTCTACTTAATGAAAGTATAAAATAAGGGTACTGCTATTCACACAGATGATAGCTAAAAGCATATAAGAGACCGGGTTGTTAGCACAATGTTATTTTGAAGAAACCATTGCATAACCAATTCACTCAATCTAGAAGTATTTCTCTTGAATTTTAAAATAAAATAAAACTCAAGCTTGAATCTCCCATGCTCGTATATGGACAATGAGCCCCCCCACTACTCGTCAAACTTTTATGGGCGAACAAAAATGTTGAAGCAAAAATGGTTGAATTCAGCATCAGTTGATCAAGGGTTTTGTCTGAGCTCGGGTTTGAACGGGGACCTCTAGTGTGTGAGAGTAGCGAGATAACTCACCACCCAGACTTCACTTGTCAACTTTTTGGGCGTAAGAATAATATCCTTTTGAGTTTGACCATGGTTTGGAGTCTTTAGACATACAAAAAGCTTGTTAAACATGCATCTCATTAGTCATTGCCACATTATCACTATCATCAGTAGTGTAATAAAGACTCTAATCATCATCTATCAGTGGTCTTTATTTACTGTTCTTAGTATATATAGTTCATCTTCAAGATCTTGCAATATATAATCTCTCTCAATTTATGGCATGTTTGCATGTTTACTACTTACCTAGAGTCATAGAAGCCATGAATCGGTATGAGAATGAATGGGATGGGATAAACAACTCTTCTTTTGGCAGTTGACCGTAAGAGTTACTATTTGTTATTATTGAATCTGGTTCGCAAGAGGTGATCTCTCTCCTCAGGGGTCGGAGTAATGTTTTGGCAACATTAGTAATCTTCTTGGTGACATAAAAATCGGTACGTAGATGGATATAGAGGAGGTCTCATTTCAATTTAAGCAAGGCAATACATTTGCCCATGCACTTGGTCTGTTTGAGTTTCGGGACAAGGAAGAAATATTTGGGAAGATGCTTCTTCGTTTTGGTTGATTCTGCTGCTGAAAAACGATCTTTGAGATGATTAGTTTATGGTTGTTTGCTATGGATTGATTGGGCCAACACTATTTTTATTTTTATTTTTCATTTCTTTTAACATATATTTACAGTTGAACTTGTTAGGACATTTGGTTATGTAAATAGTGTTCTGCATGGATTAATGCAACCTCTAAAAGCATGCAGACATCAAATTTTCCTTTAAAAAATAACAAGTAACAACTACAAATCAACAACTAATCCACATTCCCCTCAGAAACAATCTCTCAAACGTACACAACAATCACTCAATCAGTACATGATATTTCAAATTTCAACAAGTCTCCCATCATCTAAGCATCTGCACAGAACCCACCAACTGCGAAGGCCTTAAAAACCCAGAGTAATTCACATTACCCAACTGACTGCCACTCCCTTGGAATCCAAGGCCGACTGGTCTATCAGCCCCAGCTCTCTCCAGAGTCTGCACTTGCTTCTTCAAAAACTTCACATAATGTATGGCCTCGTCCAACATAGAAGCAGTGTCCATTTTAGTCCCACCAGGAACAAGTCTCTGCAGGATTCTGATCTTCTCGCTTATCCTCTCCCTCCGGTGCCTCGCCGCCACACTCTGTGGGTCTTTCGAAATCTTCACGTTCCTCCTCTTCGGCGGCTTCACCGCCTCCGGGTCTATCTGAATGGGCTGCATTGCTGCAATCCTGAAGATCATCTCCCTCATTGCAGCCATGGAGTTTCTCTTCTCGTATGAAGTACTGGATAGGACTGATAGTCCTGTAGGACTAATACCAGAAGGCTTACTTAGTCTTGGAGTTAAGGGTTCTTGGATTGGGTTTCCCATGAAGGAAACAGAGGAGGGTAATGCAGGATTTAGCAATGTTGGTTGTGGAGGAACTGCATTTGGATTATGGAAAATTGGTACTGGAGAAATGGATTCATGGTTATTTGGGTTTGGATTTGAAACCCAATTAAAATCTATCTCTGGAAATGTGGGATTGTTGTTGTTGTTAGGGTAAGAGTCACTGCAGAACTGATCAGGAGAGTGCTGCTGTTTTTGCATTTGCATCATCATCGTCATCATGTCCATGTGATGATGATGATCACCTGCTGATGATGATGATGATTTGAGCATGTCAACATCCATGGCTTCTCAGACGCGAGAGAGAGAGAGAGAGAGAGAGAGAGCAGGCTGGAAAAAATGTGAGAAACAAAGGAGGCAGAGGTATGGGGTGGAGGTGATGAGTGAGGAGGGGGAACTTTGTTTAGGGTGGGATTGGTGCAGTGACAGGGATAAGGAGGATGGAGAAAAGTTGAAAGGAAGTGAATAAAATAGTGGAAGTGAGAATTGATTTAAATACTGAGAAAACCTCCAATTTACAGAATCCAGCAGGCTTCATTTGTAAGTGGGAAGGACTTTATATAGCAAGTTCTGAGTGACCATTATTTTATACACCTATCGAAACCTGTAGAAAAATCTAAAAAATCATTTATGAATGCATTAACGTATCTGATAGAGACTGCCCATCATCTTGGACAACGACGACTTACATGAAGTGAGTTTACTGTATCATTTTAATTTAATAATATAATGTAGTATGTAAGTTTCTTTTCACATGACATTGCATTATTGAATTGATACGTCATGTGAAAGTAACTCGTTTCACACAGTTGCTCTCCATTGTGTAGGGATATCTCTACCATTGAATCATCTGAGTTCCGAATCAAAACAAATGGTCAAAGATCCAAAGCGTAGTTTTCTCATTAGATTAAAGGTAGACTTTTGGAACTTGAAATTATTGTCCACAAAGTTGATGGACTTGTTCAATGGGATGGTTGAAGAAGGTGCATGAACTTAGAACTGTTATATGATTTCTTTGACTCAAAGGTATTTGCTTTGCCTTAAAAATTTCACTTTATGGAACACAAAAAGATCAATTAGGTACCCACAGTCACATGAAATGTGTCAGATAATAACACATAGAATAATCCATCTTCTTAGAGTTCAAGTTTCAGTATAATATATTTCGCTTCTTAGCATAACGAGTTATTCATTTTAAAGGTTCAATACAATTGATGGATTATAAGTACATAAGAAAAGTTTATGCACATGTAGTAAATTATGATTCATGTATAACAAAAAATTAGTCATTATATGTATAAGAGACACATTATTGTATACAATAATACAACTCATAATACAAAAAATTCTCAAAAAGATTAGCTATAACAATTTTAATATCACAAGAAGTTAAAGTTAAACTCATTCTTGTATACAATTGGTAGCACTTAATAATCTTTCTGCTCATAGAGTTTAGCTATAGCAGTTTTAATGTCGTAACAAATCAAGAGTGTGATTATCACCGGGAGAAGTTTCCGGCAGTGGAATATTCCGGTGGGTGGAGTCGCTGTCAGTAGCTTGATCATGATTCCTGGAGATTGTATTATCCTGGTGTGCATAGTTTGTCTCTTCTCGGACTAGAATTCTCTCCCCTCTTCTTTCCATCTCCTTTCATTCACTTCTCTTACATTCTTTATTTTGTCTTTCTCTTTTTATTAAAATTAATATAAGATGTTGACATGATTTAATCATGATCTTTCAAATAGGAGAGAAGGGAAGGGGAGAGATAAAAAAGAAGGGAGAGAATCATGCTCTCTCCTCTCACTGCTTTTCTTGGCACACTTTCCAAGTTGGATTAGAAGCTGACGGTGATGCCGATTGCTTAGCTACCCTAGAAAACAACTCATCATTTTTCTTCTTCTTTTTCTCATTTGTCACTGGTAAACTATTAAATGTCTTCCTTGCGAACTAATAGTAATAAACTTTACACTGCAATCCCCTTTCAGTTTCCATAAACATGGTAACTAATTAAAATTAGTAAATTTGACGTCGACGTAAAAGGCATGCTAGGCAGAAGATCGAGATGCCTGACTCAAAAAATCAGCACAGTGAAGCCGGGGAAAAGTTAAAAGGTAATTTTGCATGCCACCGTTCGTAAACCATTCAATATTTCTACCATATTAGATAATCGAATTGAACTGATATTTCTATTATACTTTTATGTATTATATACATTAGTAGAAGATCTCATTGCTAAACAATCGAATACCCTTGGGAGTTAGAAAGGTGTTTTTTTTTTTTCTGGTAGATAATCTCAAATTATTCTACTGTAACAATATTCTTAAATAGCGTTATTATTGTAGCAAATATACTCATTAAGCTATGTTTTCAAACTGTTACTATCCATCATATCGATAACTACTATCATTTAATCTTGAATCATTACAATAATTGATTTGCTTCAAAAATAGTGTTAAAGAAAAAGATCGGGCATTGAGAAATAGAAATTAATTGAACAATTTGGAGTGGTATAAATCAAATCCATTGTTATCAACTGCAAAGAATCTTGAGCAGAAATAATAAAAATTGCTGAGAAAGTGGTCCCAATTTTTCTGTAAAAGCTAAAGAAGCTATCACTCTCTCTGTCTCTGTGATATTCTCAGCCTATACATATAAAAAAAGTATAAAACTTGCACCTCAAACGCACAAGCCAAAAGCAATTGTAGAATTGCTTCCTTTCAGATTGTCTTGCCTTAACTTATCACATTAACATTATTGCTCAAGAAACCTTTTTCATACTTGTTGATGAAAACTGAAAGCAACAGAAGAGACTGAATTCCGTATATGTTGAAAATTAGTCAGTGAGAGAGAGAGAGAGAGAGAGAATCTTAGCGACGGTGCATACAAAAGCCCTCTCAAAAATTCAACTTTACAAACAAGTACAACTTTCCACATTTGCCTTTTTTATGCAGTTTTGGTGAATTGGCAGAGTAAACCCTGCATTGCGTATTTAAGGGTTGTGGTGATGGAAATATCGTCTAAAACTTGAGGTCATGATTTAAACCCTAACCTTGCAGGGATTAATTATTGATAGGTACAGCCACAGCCTAGAGTAACTAGTTCAGTGTCCTTCCACTTACCTTGACTTAATTAGCCTGTAATAGCTTGCAATTGCATGCAAGGATTTCCATACACTATTATCGTAGCATCCCGTGCAACAAAAATATTTGTAAGTTTTCATTTAAATGACGTTATATCATTAGCACGGAAAACCACAATGGTGGTATACATATGTCATATGAGTTGTTCTTCAGAATAAGGGAGGAGAGTCGACTACATATGTCATATATGTTGTTGTTCGGAAAGAGGGAGGAGAACCGACTAAACATCTTAATTATTGGTGGCGGAATTTTACTCGCAGCTGATCTCCAATTCTCGTTCACTAGACCGAACTGGGCATAAATGGTCGATGTGGTTCAGGTTTTGACCAAAAATATGGTCACGGTCTCTCTAAACCGAATTGAACCAGTTTGGACATATTTAATCTACAAATTTAAAGTTTTTAATATCTAAACTGAGCCTAGCCCGCCTAGTATACAAACATATTTGTATTATTCATGTTTATTTTTTCAAATTCGTAACAACACATGACGATATATCGGCACATCAACAGAAGTTTTGTCATCCTTGCACTTTCAATCAATGTATTAATAATCTAAGTTGGGACTAGTCTATGTTTGCATTTGCATAGAGGGGGTAGAGAGGCAAACCGTAATAATAAAAACAATAAGAGAATGGACCACATTTCTGCCGAGAAATCATGCTAATCTGTAGCCATAATGGAGTCTAAATGTACAGTACCTTTCTCATCTTTATAAAGTCATGGTGCTGATAAGCATGAGACGGTAAATTATTCTCGTGTGTATATAGACATATATATCAGACCAAACAAAAGAAATCAAATTCATAACGTAAAACAATTCATACGTGCAATAGGAGGCAAAGAAGTCTAAACTCATTGACCTGAGCTTAGCTAAGTTGATATAGCAATAACAATGTATTCCTCCCAATGCACCTAAGTTCGAATCTCATTAATCTCTGTAATTTAGATTATCTTATTGTTTGTCAAAAGTTGTATAATTGTAGCAGTCTTGGTTTCTCCGTTCGTTTGCTAGGTTATTTGCATCAATTCTGAGTTCTGTATATGCTTCTGTAAAAATCAAAGTGATACGAGAAAATATTCGTGATCTTCTAATTACCAAAAGCATTTTATGCATGAACAATCTCATATAAAAACTATCTTCCATTAAAAGCATGTTTCTGCTGTCTGTGTTTTTTGCAATAGGGGTCCAAGGCCCAGTATAAATAAAACTAGTTGCAAATGAGTCGGGCCTAAATAGTTAGCCTAAAACTTATTCCAAGACCATTGGAAGCAAGCCCAGTCAACAAATTCACCTCCTACCCAAGGCTTTGGTTTGCCTTTTGAGGTTTTCTTTTTGTCAGCTTGGGAGATGAGGATCGAGTTTGAGATCTATTTATGACTTACATTTTTAGGAATTACAAGCAGTGAAGCCCGCGCGATGCTGCGGGATTTAAAACTGTCTGGTTGCACTGCTGTGATGCGTCCCACAACATCTTGTAAATTGGCAATCCAATATCATAAGATTATAGGATGAAAAAATGTTGGCAAACAAAAATGGCATATAGATGTAGGTTTATAAATGTGTTTAATTACCTATGAGAATTTCAACTTTATCTACACGGGATAACAATTCACTGTAATCCACTAAATAAAAGCGATGCTCAGGAATGTATGGAGGTCCTGTTATTTGTTTACTGGAAAGCCAAGCATTGTTAGTAGATGATGTTAAATATTTTGTAGATGCAATAAAAAGAATTCCTCTCAAGGTAATTACAAATTCTCACTCTCCCAAATCTTACTTTGTCAAATGCTTAGAGAATTACGCATTCAATAAACCCATAAAAATTAAAAACTCTAACCTACAAAAATAAATAAAACAATATACAATCAAATTACAGGAACATAGACAAAGTACCAGTTACATCTCTAATCTTTTATAAGGGGTCTTTTCCATATAACAGCGTCAACCAAAGATCGGAGCATACAAATAAACGATATTAAACTTTTCAACCAACAAAACCAAATATTCAATCAATTCAACCTACATATTAAATATTGTTCTCAACCCCTGTTGAAGAAAGGATAATACAGAGAACTGATTAAGTGAATATTATAGTCAATATCCTGCAAATTTGCACATTAATATAGATGTGATTTAACTGATCAAATGTGATTTAATTTTGTATTTCAATCTGAACAAAGGCCACCCTTCAGACATAGTTCAACATAAATCAACGCGGAAAAATATTAAGAATTAAATTAATCAAATACAAAAATAGTTGTAGGTCATGGGATATCACTTTGGGATTTTCGTGGTTGACCTTTTCTTTAAAAATAAGTCAGTGCTTGATCATCTAGTCCTCCAACCTTCTGTTTCTCAATCTTCTGCAAGATGATTCAAATCAGAACCATTAAGTTTCAGAAGAAACAAAATTAGAGGAAAAAGTGGTGCTTCCTACTTCAAACAATGAAAATGCGAATATTTGATCCCAATTATCCTTGAGTGACCTAAAAGAAGGCTGGTCGCTAGGACTGCTTACTCGAGCTCAACTGAAGCTCAATGGGGTCAGAGACGGAAATAGAACCCAAGGAGGAGAAAGAACGGTCAAAGCCAAATTTATACAACTAATTACCATTCAATCATATTAGGGGAAAATAATTAAACTATACAATAACAGCAATTAAATCTTAGGAATGACAAAATTTTCTGTAGTTCAAAAAACCCATGTGGAAACATGTAAACAGTTCTCAAGGGAAATTACAAAATCATATTGAAAACCCCTATCGAAGCACATTAATAATCTAACTAATGAATGTGATTCGAGAAACAAACCTTGTTCAAGTGCAATCTACATATTTTACAGCAATAATCTAACCATTTGGCAAGTGGCCCTGAAGTAATGAATCAGTATTACTATTAGGCTTTCATGCTTTAGAAAAAAAAAAAAAAAAAAAAAAAACAGTAGACTTGAAGAAACAGAACAAAATTACTGTATAAAGAAGAAATCATTCAATTGTAAAATGTGTAAGACTTCTGAATTGGAATTCACCTAATAAACAATGCCAAAACCTCCTTGGCCGAGTTTGTTAATGGGTGAGAAGTTATCTGTGGCTGCTATTATGGTGCTCAGACCGAAATATTGCACTGATTCAATAATTCTAAAGAAAAAAAGCTCTTATTTGATAATGCACCAAATCCTATCCAAAAACCAAAGGGGTGCCATATCCCTAGATTAATAGAGCATATTTCTTTGTTCCGAAACAAACTGCAATTTGGCTTTGGTAAAATAGAAAGATTACCATATACCTTGGGCATAATCTCGACTCGGTTCCATTATTCGAGCACTTTACTATCCTTTTAGTTCTTTCTCTCAACATGGGAAATACAATAAGACAGTAAAAACAAAAGTTAGTGATAGTTATTACATAGTGAAAGAAAATAAGACATTCACATAGTGATAGCTATTTACTGTCCTTTCTCAACATAATATCAACTCCATTCCATTATTCAAGCATTCTACCGTCCTTTTAGTTCTACAATATGTGAATGTCTTCATACATTTCAGCATATATATACATATATATATATATATATATACACACACACTGAATTGTGAAAGCAATGAGAGAAATATACCTTTGGGGTGTTGATGCCAGAAGGGTGAGTGAGGGATCTAAGATGTTTGAGAGCAGGAATTTTTGAGCAATTTGTGTGAAAAAGTTTAAGAGCTTCGAACAGAGTGGAGTGAGTTGGCATGGGCTAAAATACAGAGGATGAACTCTAGAAAGTAGAAAATGTTGTTGTTCAACCAATCTCAAAAGTAAAGAAACCATACTATTAACATATAAATAAGTTTTATATATCAATGTTAACATGTACGTTGTTTGAGTAGGTAAATCAGCAACATATACAGTGATCAACAGATTAACAGCAATAAACTGCTCATTATTTGAAAATATACATGAAAGTTGTCATTCACATGATCCAAATGGTAGTTAAGTTGAATAATTGCAGCAAGCAAACAAATAGAAGACTTAAAAACTGGAAATGAAAACAGGTAACATTGAGTTTTAATAACCGGAAAGGGACCTTCTTTAAGCAGCTCCACAGCAGCATTTATACTTGGACGATGAGATGCAAAAACAGAGAAGAAAACACAAATTAAACTAAAAAATATAGAATTTAACACTAATCCAAGGATTAAATATCAAATATAAAGTCATTAGGATTGGGACCTTTGCATTGAGGAATATCTACTACACTATGAGTTCCTAATGATAAAGCCCAATCAGGGGGTTTTGTGGTGACCTGGTGACCCACGAACGGCTAACTTTGCGAGACACTGCCATCCCCACGAACACCAAACCCAGTTAATATCAAGATCAAAACTAACCAATACCAGAAAGATATTTCTTTTTATTTAAATTTTAAGAAAAGGCCTAAACTTCACGAAATTAAGGGGAAAAAAAAGTCAAGTAAAGCACCAATTTGCAACTGTCAAAAGTGAAATCTGAGACTCCAACTGTCTTGAAGAACTCCGTCGCCTCATCGATGACAGGACGGTGGAGATTGAACTCGTGAGTACACTCGGAGCACCTGATTATACACCGAACAGAAAACAAAATTTAAATCAAGTCGAACAATAATTATAAGAAAATAAACTAAAAGGGATTTGAGTTGGGAGTTACGATTTGAAGTGCGGGCAGTGGAGGGCATAGGTTAGCGACGGCGGATGAGGGTTTGAGCTAGGGCTCAGTGAGAGAGAAGGTAGTGCTAAAGGCACTATTTGTCAGCCAATCATATAATAGCCACAAAAACAACGCTAAAATTTTCTACACACATAAAAAGAAATTGACACAATTTATCCAAGTGTAATTTCAGCAGAGGAAGAAAAAAAAAACTAATATAAATAGAACAGAAACAAAATCTCAAAATCCAAGTAAAATGAAGAACAAAAATCACATGACCAAAATTAATATAAAAAAAAACCCAACATGCATGAAAGACAAATAATCGGTGAAAGCAAGAAATCCATTTGCAAAGAAGGTTTTTGTTTGCGAACCTCAACAACTGGATCTTGTTAACAGCAAGGCGAGGAGCAGAACCAAGCCGGATCAAATTGAGCCAAAGCTTCAGAAAGCTGGATCTTGCGAACAGCAAGGGCTTGATCGATGATGATTTCTATGATTTCACGACTGCGGAGGCAGTCAGAATCCGCGAGGCACCAAAAACCGTCAGCGAGAGAGGGCGAGTTCGAGAGCAATAGAAGAGAGAAGTCGAGGACTCGACCTGAGTTTTGAAAGAGAAGTCGAGCTGGGTTCGTCATTTCTGCGAAAGAGAGCTTGTGGGTACTGCGAGAGAAAAGAGTTGACGGAAGTGAGTCGGTGAGAGCAGAGAAAGAAAGAAGCAAGTCGAAACATCGAGAAGGAAGAACACGCGTCACCATTTTGTTCCCACAGCGTAGCAAACCGGCAAAGTTGGAATAGCAAAAAAGAAGTAGGGGCAAAAACGGAATCACACTGTACTATGAACAGTGTTTCAGTGTATTTTCTCTTTTAGTATATATATAATTTGAGATTGCTTTTAAAACAATTAAGCAATTTCAAAGGACTCATAATAAATGGGTCTAATGGCTTGGGTTGTCTATTGTCCATGCCCATTATGCCCATTTTTAAATGGTGTAGATATGTTCATACAATGAAACCCATCAAATACAAGGACAAAAAGACATGACTCCCCCTCTCTCCGTCTCTCTCTCCTCCTTCCTCTTTCCCAACTTCTCACTCTTTCTGCTCGATTCCAAATTTCCAAGCCTCATCCTATCTGATCCAACCTTGACCTAGATGCAGAACAACAATGAAGATGGAAAAAAGAGGAAGATGGAGCGGAGCTTCAATATTTTTTTTATATTGTTAATATTTTCTTGAAAAATATGACCGTTACAAAAAATGGAGGCTACTACCCCATTTATACAACTAGCAAAATCTATCATTCCCCCTTGAAAAACAAATTTGTCCTCAAGATTTAAAAAATGGAAATTAGGAAACTTGGAAGTGAAGTCATCATAATCCTCCCAAGTTGCATCACTTTCTTCTTGTACAATACATCATACCAGCAATTGTACACTTGCAACATTCTTCTTCCAAACACTGCTAATAGAGTCTTCTACACTAATCCATCATCTGTGACTTCTGGTAAAGCTATAGTACGCAACACATGTGGCACCAAGTGCTTCTTTAGACAGCTAACATAAAAGAATGGATGAATTTTTTTCCTGCAAGAAGCTTGACTCTGTAGGATACTTTTGAGTACATTTTGTGATAAACATGTAATGCTAGAGATTGTAGTTTGTGATAAGCATGTGATGTTAGAGATTGTAGTTGATAAGGAAAATAGGCTTTCTATAGTTTTTCTCCGAACGGTTATGTAATGCGCCCATAGAACTTCAGCCAATTCTTCTGGCATCCTCCTTTTTTTTTTGGCACAAGGACTACGTCAACCAGTCTGGGTAATATACTTCAACAATAAAGTTGGCGTCCCTGAGTTTTTCAATCTCAACACGATGATTTTACTTTGCTCTATTTCGTGATTGTGCTTTCGCTAGATAACCGGTTTCATGGTTAGATCCAAATGGAGACGGTGGCAGATTATTGAAGGATAGACTCTAGGCATATCTTCAGTAGACCAAGCCAATACATTTTTATTTGCTTGTAAGAAGGCAGTGAATAACTCTTTTGTCTCGATCCGATAGCTTTGATTTGATTATTATGGCCTTAAGTTCAGGTTTGTCGGGATAGAAACTTAAGTAGACAGCATCATCATCTACCTTTGATTTCGAAGTACTGTCGTATTGGGGTCAAGGGTCCATGTTGAATTCCATGTAGCTTGTTTCTTGGCCCCCAAACTATGGTTGCTATGCGGTTTTCTCCATCAGAGCTACGAGCTTCGTTCTCCTTTTCATATCATATTTAGGCTTTCTACTGAGCAACAGTAGGCCTTGACCTGATCTCTCTTAGTTTCTTTTATCCTGCCAATTGTAGGATATTAGAGTAGTAGATGGTGTGATGACGGGACTGCTTTCATCTTGGGTAGCCAGTTTCGGCCCAAGATGGTGGTATGCGGAGTTGGACAGTCCATAACATACAAGATAATTATAGGTTCCGCCTTAACCACTAGTTTCACAATTCTGAGTGATCAAACAGAAGCACCATTAAAGGTATGCAAAGTAGTCTTACTCAGGTTGAAATTATCCATAATTCCAATCCTCTCATCTCCTCTACTTCTTTGAAGAGGATGCTAACTTTGGATATGTTGTCCACCAGCACGTACCTGACCATGGTATCCAAGATTTGGACCTTTATGACCAAGGCTTGTTGATGGAGACCACATCCTGGTCTAGTTGCATGCCGAATTTCTCCCATTTCTAGCATTGCCTAGATGTTTTTGTGCCCCATATATGCAGTTGACACTGACAATTTTTTTTTCTTCATCGGCCCTTGATACTTGGATTATTTCCAATTACGTCTGGGCTTCTTATGAGAGGTGTTGGAAGTCTAACTGTGGAGCGCCACGCAGGGGTTCAGATTAGCAATTTTCGCTAGAGTCTGAACGTACATTGCCATGACATATGGCTCTTCAAATCCGAAGACAGCATCTTCTAGGGCTTTTCACGCATCTTTTGAAGTAGATAAGTTTCGAATGATCTTCCATTTGAGAGGCGCTCAAAGCCTTTCGAAGTTTGTTAACATAGACATTAATCCTCATCAAAGTTGTCTAGACTTAATCCATGGTAGGGGTGACCTCACCAACAAGGGTGTCGTTGTGTCCCTAGTATGGCGGAGTCACATGGGTATTGGTTTGAGGGGGTAGAGTGATTTCGAGGGGGGAATATGAGTTTACTCTCAATGAAAGTACCAATTGTTGAAATCAAATTCGCACACCACCGCTTGTGGAGCTTATACTAGTCGGGAGAGAGACATTTTAGGATATGGAATTCGTATGAAATTGGGAGAATCCTTAAATATATCTAAAGATAGATATTGTTTCCTTTTAGGAGTATGATTATTTGCAGCACACGCCAATTCCTAAATTGTAAGAATATCCAAGAATATAGGAAACTTATCTAATCCCTATTTGGATCAAGATTCCATATCTTGCGAAACAAGAATAGTCAATCTCAGTGTAGTCGACGGACTTTGCCTACTTTCTCGAAACACAAGATGATGGTGACATCGCTAGTCCATTTGCTCAATTTGATCGAAGTTGTTGGGTCCATAACCGAACCTCTAAGGTATACGTATTCCGATCCGTCTTGCTCAGACCCTAAAAATCCTGATCCCACAATATCAACTATAAGATCTTATTCAACTTTGACCTAGATGCTAAATAACAATGGAGATTGAAGAAAGAGGAGAGCACCAATATTTTTTTATATTAATAAAATTTTATTGAAAAATAAGACCGTTATAAAAATTGGAGTTTACTACCACATTTATACAACTAGCTACATAATCAAGTTCCAATTAGCAAAATCTAACAAACTTCTTAATAACAAAATTTACAATTCTTAATTATTCCCAATTCTCTGTGATTAAGGTAATAGAATCCATAACACAACCATCTCCACTTAAAACTATTTATCATCCCTGCCTTCTCTCTCTTCAAGCTCGATCTCATGCTTCATCTCAACCAATTGAATGGACAACGGAAGAGATGCGAGTGGTTCGACGAGGGTGGGTGGGTGACAAAATAAGGAGTGACATAGTTTGGGTTGGCTTGGCATATTTGGTAGAGTTGACAGCAGTGGGTTGGTGGCTGATTACAACGCGGTTGGACAAGTTTGCAGCAGTGATAGTGGTGATTTGATATAATTACTCTATACAGGTCACAGAGCCAAAGGGAAAGAAAGGAAATAGAGAGAGAGAGAGAGAGAGAGATGGAAAAAAATGAGAGAGATAAAGTGAAAAAGCCGCTAATAATTATAGGATAAGTCATTACCCATTTTACTCAGCATACAATATGACAAAATAAAAACAAGACATGTGTTCATATTTAAGTTTTATAACTATTCTCTTATCTTATTAATCATGTGAACAAACAGACCCCTTCATATTTTCTCCAACAAATCTGCACAACGTCCATGTCATGGCAACCATGGGTTCTCTTCTCCGGCGACCCACATCTCTATTCTCTTTCTTCTACAACAAATGCGACTCGTCATCCTCTATGGTGGACGACGGAGATTAATGAGACGATTAAGTAAACCATTGTAAACAAAGAAGAAGGCGTATAAGACGATAGCATTGAACCAGAATTCGAAATCGTGGTCGTCCTGGTCATTGATGGTGGAATGAGGCCACGATTTGAGACACCGAGCCATGGCTTTGGCAGCGAGGATTTGATTTTTCTACCACCATTACATCAGACTCACAGGCCTTCGGTAGGCCTGCTTCCTCTTTTGGTTTGAAGAAAAATTATTGGACAATGTGAGGAAGAAAGAAAAAGGTGTTTGGTTGGTGGAATAGTAGAACTGTTGTGTTTAGTTAAGGAGTTAATGACAAATATTATTATATTATTGGGCCGCCCAACATAGAGAGTATAATGGATACTCACCAGTGAGTAATCAAGTATTGTCCATTGTTATATGGGTATCCATTACCAAGAGGGATGAACATGGGTAAATCCACATATGAGATGGATTTGAGTAGACCCACTGAGAGAAACACATGGTGTGTGCTTTCTTCAAGAACATTATGAAGTGCTTTTCTATTTTCTAAGAAACACTTGTATTTTTATTAAAAGTTTTCATGTTCTTCTAAAATAAGCGTTTTTATTGAAGTTGCTTTTTTGAGCATAAGTGTATTTCAAAAACACAGTTCCAAATGAGTGTGTTCCTTTGCTTATGAGTTTTCCTAAAAGATTTAGGACCAACATTTTCTTGAAATTTTGTTTAGTAAAATAATAAGCAAATATAAATGAAATATAAAAGAGGGATAAACAACACCATATCTCGACCAGCCATGTACACTAAACACCAAATTTTAATGTCGTATCCCTTACCTGTCATATAAGCTCCACACACCCCCCCCCCCCAAAAAAAAGCTAGAATGTGCCACGCCTCAATCTCACACAGAACACGTCACCAATCAAACTGAACAAATTGTAGCACACCCAACCGCTACTTCCGCCTTACAAACACAAAATGTATTCAAGACGAGAAATTTTTGCGTATCTCAAAAACACATGAGATCCCATGTATTAATTTATATAAATGGACGACATAAATAATATGCCTCACTTCTAATGTAGGTTGATGAAAACACAATTATGTTATGATCTGATCTAAATATTACATGTGAGGTCACAATATTTTGATGTACAAAGTGAGGTTACAAATATTGGAGTACTTATTTTGGGTAACAATATTGAAGTATTTTGTTAGAGCGTTTCGATGCAATATAACGAATGTCTAATTTTCTTTAACAAGCGTTGGATTGTATGGAAGGGCTTTTGGTAACGACGTATTCAATACTTTGAATCTGAACTATCGTAAATTTTCAAATAACATCATAAATCGATCATGTTTTAATGTATTTTAGATTAAAAATAATAACGTTATGGAACGATGTTACAATCAACGCTTTGATACCTGCATTGAAGAAACTCAGCTGTAACCCAATCTCTGCTCACTCACACCTTTCTCCACTCACATGTGAACCTTGGCCCCACTTGCTCTTCATCTGACCCCCAAAACAAGTCAAATCTACCCTTAGATTTCTCTCACTAGACCCCAGCACCTCCCCACCCCCAAAAAAAAACTTCTGTGATTTTCTCTCTCTAGGTTTTTCCATGGCTTCTCCAACTGCAACCACTCTTTTCCTCTGCTCCCTCCTCATTTTTCTCCATTTGGGTCCTCAAATCCAAGCTCAAATCGACAAGACCAGCTTGAAGCTAGTTGCGGAGGCTCTGGAGTGGCCGACCGCCACAATGTCGCCACTGTACGATGAGCTCGAGGAGGCAGACGATGAGGACGGCGAGGACTTGGAACTGGACGTGGAAAACGGGTACGCTCGCAGATCTCTACTCTGGGGGAGGACGAAGTACTACATTTCGTACGGCGCGCTGTCGGCGAATCGCATCCCCTGCCCGCCGCGGTCAGGGAGGTCTTATTACACCCACAGCTGCTTCAAAGCCAGAGGCCCAGTTCGTCCTTACTCCAGAGGATGCTCTAGGATCGCTCTATGCAGACGATGATGTTGTTGTTTGCTGGGTAATTAGTAACTGAGTTTTGGATATTAGTGTTCGAGGATGTTTTATTGTTCATGGCATTAAGCATCTACTTGTTGCCGCTGCTGCAGAAGTATTAAGAGTGTAATGTGGTTTGTTTTAAAGAACTAATTATGTTTGTGAGAAATTAGTTAATTAATCTTGTGTTATGGTATTTTCTTTGCATCATTTTATGTGCTCGGTTATGAACTTATGATGATTGCAGAGAGATTACAATTAGTTTATTTTTTTTTTTAAGAATGTTATAATTTTTTAGTTGGATTCCCAATTTACATAATGGTTTAATTTTGTTGTTTTTAAACGCAAATGATCGTTTGATTTAGCGACATTTAGTTTTGAGCTAGAACAATACTCGTTAAATGAGTTTAACTGCACTTAACTATCTCAACCACCCTGTACCGACTCCATCGAAATTTCAACAACCACCACTGATAGCAGCTTGCTACAATCATTGTCTGTTCCAGAAAATAAAATGCAGGAAAAATCCCACTTGTCCGTGGCATTACTGTTTAAAGTAAAGTAATTTCGACTTTTGGGAAACAATTTCTACTTTTGAAAGTTTGACCTAGCACTGGCTACCCGCACAAAGTAAAGTAATTTGGAAAATTGGCAAGTTTAGCGATGTGTGCCTTCCGTTCTAATTCTTGTTGCTACCACTTAGAGAATTTCCAGCACTACTCTACTTCCCCTCACTAAAATATTCTTATCGTGTGCCGGTTTATGCTATCCATCAAGGTTTTTTACTCTTTAGATTTTTAATCAAAGATTCAATGATTAAAATATAACGGCCAAAAATTTCAGCGTCTAAAATAATCGAAAAATATACTGAAATCGAGCCTCAGGGAGGTGGAGAATCAGTCTTGGGTTTGTAATCAGAGTACAGCTGCTTGTTTGCCCTAGAAACCATATGGGTTTCATGGTTTAAATAGAGGGTATAGTTGGAATCAACTTAATGGCCCATCCTGGAACTTCAATTTGGGCTTGAGCATAGAGCGAGATACATTCTGGCCTTGTTATCAAACTTGTTTGCCACTTCATTCTGTTGATTGTTGAGTTTTTAAAAGCAAAAAACAAGCAAAAGTACCTTTAACAAGTGGCTAATTCAAAATTATGTAGCACTCAATGTCCTGTAACAAATGGCTCATTTTACTGTAGAATTTTTAGTTCATTGTTGTAACAAGAGTTGTTTGGCAATTGGTGGATTGTCCTAGTTGTTAAGTTCTTCCACTTAAACTCCCGAACACGGTTCGGTTCGATACATGATAGGGGTGGAACTGAAATCAAAAATGAATTTCGGTACCAATTTTGGTACGGTGTGGGAGCGTTTCGATTTTGGGTTGCATTGACAGAAACACACAAATTGGATTCCCATAAATTTGGATTGGCTTCAACCCACCACATTTAACTCACAATCCAGGTTCAATTACTAGGAATTTCAAGTAAAAAAAACAAAGGGAAAACATGATATAAGCTTAATTTTTTTGAACCACTATTAGGAATAGTCCAATTTCTTAAAATAAGTCCAATCCCTTAAATTTAGGATTTTTTTATTATTAATAATAATTATTTATTGATAAGATTTATTATAAAAATTGATTTCATTATAATGATCTCTTTAATTATTTATTTCTCTTGTGCTCCAAACCCCATTTATGAATTTATTTTTTATAATGATATAGTTAATTGTATTTATCTATCTATATGAAAGATTTATATTTATAATTAACCTGTATCACTAATTAATGTATCTTGTTTGTAGTTGTATTATATTTTTGTATCTTTTAGTTAAGTTTATATCTCACTTATAGGTAGAATATACGTTTAATTGTATTATATATTTTTTTTCTTTTTATAATATACCTTTATCACAAAAGTTAATGAATTTAGATTAATGTATTACATTTTTTTTTATTTTTATAATATACCTTTATCAAAAAATTTAATGATTTTAAATTTTTTTATCTAAAAAGACAAAATTGAATAATTGCTACAAAAATATGTAATTAGATAACATAAACAACCTATACTTTTGGACCTAGATCTAAAATGCACCCCCGCCCCCCCACACAAAAAAAAAAAAGATGATCCCAAACAAATGCTTCCAAACCCTAATTTTGTCCCTAGAACAGAAAGCTAGCACAAGAACCCCCTCAATTAGCAATCCATTAGGCTTACCATTTGTAATTTTCAAGTTGTGAGAAGCTTACGAGTGGACGCCTAGGGTGAGGAGCTTGAGCCTTTAAACTTTCGAAGTTCAAACTTGAAACTGCATGGACTAAGGTGGGAGGAGGCAAGGAAATAGGGTGTTGGGTTTCTACTTGTGTCTCAGGTTCGAAACTCCCCCCCTCTAAATTATTGTAATAGTTTCGAACTCCCATCATTTCCCTAATAATAGTAATTAAAAAAAAAAAATCTCTCTCAAAGAAAGAGTAGATGAGGAGTGAGATATGGTGTGGTAAACTCCATGGTAAGCCTATGGAGTCTCCCAAGAGCCAATTGAAGGCAGCCAAGTGGAAAAGAAACTTTAATTCGCTTCGAAGATATGTATAACAGATACCGACCTGACTATTAATCGACCGATTCGGTTTTGTACCGAAATCGAAAAAAAATGGATTCGAACAGAACTGACAAATTTTTTTTACTGTTCGATTTCGATTTTCGGTCCATTCTACCCACCCCCTAGTTCAAGCCTTCTTCTTTGTGTAGATTAGCGTAAAATATGGTGTAACAATAAAAATAAGTTGTTTGAAAATATAACAAATGTTATAAAAACGATTGGAGCAACCTTATAAAGAAGATGGTCCAATGAAAGTCAAAATCCCATCTTTGGATCCACATTTAGTCTACGAAAAAAAAAGAAATAAGTTATTATTGACACTTCAAAAAAACTATCATACATTTCTCATTTATAAATACACAAATGAGAAAATATACACAGACATGTGCATAATGAATCAATAACATTTGGTGTAGACTTTGTAGTAGTTAAATCTTTTTCGAAGTGTGAACACCACCACCTCTTCAAACTTTTGTAAACAAAGGCATGCTTGGATTTTTTTTTTCTTCCCCTTGTAAAATACATATACACGAGGTTGACTGAGGGGAAAGTCAAATCATGAACCGTGGAAGTGCAAATCCTTGTACGCTACACTGGCTTTCCTTTTCTTTACACTATATTTGGATGAAAGAAATAAACTTGAAATTTAAGTAAAAGTCAGAATTTATAAATTAACATGCACCAATTCTTTGGTTTGAATTTATAAACATAGAAATTTAAAATTTCCGCGTGGAAAAGAAACTTGGAATTTGGGACCTCCAATTCCCAAGTTCTGTGATTGAGAGTTTAAAAATAAAAAATTCCGTATTCAATTTCATTGTTCTTTGAGGTTAACCAAACAAGAAAATTCACAAATTCTAGAAAATAAAATCCCGTCATTTCAATTACCGTCATTTTAAAATTTCTTAGTAATCTTAAATTTTTTCATCCAAACGTAATATTAGTCACATAAATTGGGAGTCATCATCTCTCCCACTTGGAAAACAACTTCAACTTATAAACATATTGTTAATATGATGTATCGTGTCAATGATACAATATTATACAAACAAAAATTTACAATTATCTTTGAATTATTAACATAAAACATCACATAATCAATTTAAATCATTAATATAAGACATCACGAAATCAATATGTCCTTCCGGTATAAGACATTATCCTACTACTTGAGGCTTGCGCATTTGGTTCTTCAAGTTGTCATCGTGAAAATCATTTTCAATGGTAGGAGATTTAAGATGAAAAAACAATTAGTACAAAAGATCTCTGAAGGGGAAAGCCCATTGCATCGTCAGTTGATAGAATTAAAAAAAATCTAGTAGGCAAGTGTGAGCCCACTTACTTACTTATCGTTTTAGGCCCCATAATATATAATTCCAATCTGCCCCCAGTTGCAACGAGAAGCCAAACAAAGTGCTAATCTTCAACGTAGTGTCAAATCAAATACGGCTGGCTACTCACTACCGGCCACCACTTTGATTAACCACCTTTCAAGCTCTTGTGAACCGGAAATTTTATTGGCGTGATCATGACTCCGCCGTTTGTTGTTGAAAAAAATCATCACATGCATGACCCTTCGTCATAACCAAACTTCAAATCTCGAACCAAGTCTGACTGCCTGAAACCATGTTTAGTTCATTCATATTATAGTAAATTGATCAATTATTATAAACGATGGTATAATAGTCACACTAGGACATATTGACGTATAAAGAATGGATTTTGTAAAAAATATTTATCATTGTTATTCGTTTCATATCATGCATTTTCTACCCAGCTTATAAAGTGTTAAAGTTTCAAAGAAATGAGTACAACACTGTTATTATCCCTAACTTAACTACCTACTACCCTAACATGAGTAGGAATTTATCCTAGAATCTCGATGTAATTCAAAATAGACCATGTAATTTTAGGTTGTAAATTATTTTGTCCAACTCTTGATGCATTCCCCTTGGGTACGACATACTTGAAAAATTAAATGTAGTGAAACTAAGGGAGAGATTATTTATCTCATACTCGTCATTTCTTTGCATGTCGTTGTACGGCTTCATCATTTCCGAATAAGTAAACATATCATAAGAATTTTATATAGATTTTTCATTGTACCCGAAACTCAAGCAGTAACACCACGTGTCATAATACAAGTCTAAAGACATTGGAATCTAAAGTGAGACATATCAATTATGTTGTATATTTATTCTATGACATATTATGTACTACATTGTGTTCTAGTATACATAAAAATTTCTCTGGCTCAAGGAACATTGGTGGGACCCAATTGGCTTTACATGGACATGGACTCTCACTCGATCCTTGACCACACTTGATGCACAGTTCACAAAGCTCGTGCCATTCTGCGGTAGGTATTAAAACTATTATGAACCGTCGGCTCAAGTTCTCGTGAATTGACCATTCGGGGGTCCGGGGGCCGCACCGTCGGCTTCAAGTATCAAAAGCTTTGGTTCCAAGTATCTAAATCTCACGTGGGCTACTACTATATGATCATGAACCGACAAATCCCACAATTTCTACAAATAATGTCAATTTCGCAAGCAAAATATTTGGGGTGAAATTTTATTAATTTCCGACGGCGATTCAAACATTTCCTGTCCAATTTGGTTGCATGTGTTATGGTTGGTCCTACTTGCACCAACCGAATGGTACATTTTATAAATAAAAAATATAATATGTCACACAAAAACATCACATGCATATCTTCATGTGAACACATGCTTAATTAATAGATTAGAAGCTTGACAATGTGGAATTATGGGGATTGTATAGGATCATTGTAAAAATGGTAATAAAGTTCACATGAATATGTAGTAAAAAGTGCAACTAGCTAGTGTTTGAAACTCATCAATTGATTGTCTATGTTGGGGAATTGTTATGGACAGTAGAAGATTAATACATAAATAATTTCTAATTATTTGAAATAATCACTCGTTTGGAATTGCAAATTGTTATGTGTGAATGTAGAAGATTATTCAAAACACGCTTGGATTGAATAGAATGACACTTGAAATAATTTTTTACAATTTCACATCAAACATGAGTAACAAGTCACACTTAGCACACTTAGCACACTTAGCAAGGTATATGGTTACTTATGTTTAAAATAAGAATAAATATAAAATATATAAAAAAAATGTTACTAATGTAATCATAAACATGATTGTTGAAATTTTACTAACACATCGATGTATGAAATACAGCAAAGCAACGGATACAGACAGCTAAACTTACAGGGCTGAATTTTGATAGTATAAGGGGTGGTTTGGGAGTGAGGTGCTTAAAAAAAAAGCACACATGAAAAAAAGCTGTGAGGGTTTTAGGTGTTTGGTAAACTGAAAAATAAGGGCTTATTTTGGAAGCTACTGTGAGAATAAGCCGAAATCAAAGGAAAAAGCTGAAGCTGCTATTTGCAGCTTTGGAAAACTGGCTTTTTTTCAAAGCACACGGAGCTATAGTGCTCCTTTAATGAAAAAACCCACTATCAGACTGCTTTTTTTTTTCCAAAAGCACTTTTACAACAAAAAAGTTTACCAAACACTCTGCTGATTTATTTCACATCCGCTTATTCTCACAGCATAACCATTTATTCTCGCAGCAGTTTTTTTTCAAAGCACAGCAATACCAAACCAGCCCTAAATCTAATTGTTTAAGATCAGTCTCGTACATTGGTGTATGGTAAAAAAAAACCCACACGATTGATGTGAATTGAGTTTTTATTTTGGATCATGGGATGTCTTGTTTTCAGTGACGACCTCTTAAAGTGGAAAGTGTTGTTGCGTGGCAAGTAGAAAGTAGAATACACGCAAGTGATTGGTGGGCAGTGGGACGAAATATAAACGCAACAGGATTCAGGCAGCATGTTTCATGTAAATTTATTTATTTTAAAAATAATAAGGAGGCTCTTTTCAAGGTAGAATTCTTTATAAATTCACTATTATTTTACAATTTAATGTTAATTTTTATATTAATATGAGATGGTAAAAAATTTATGAAAAGAAATATTCGAACACGAGATGTCAAATGTATGGGTGTGAATACTTTTTTGCAAGTGAGCTACAACTAACACGCTTGTATTTTGCTGAATTGAGAAGTATACATTCTGAGTGAACTGCGACTTTTTGGGTGTGGCCCCCACATATAGACGTTGTGCGTTGAGATTAAGTGAATCGAAATCCAAGAGATGCTGCTGCATATGCTGATTAAGGTTGCAGTCACAGACTTACTTTCCCCAAATCCAGGTGGCCTACCCTTCAATCTTCAACACTTCCAACTATATTGTTTGGAGCACGTGAGTCGGCTTTGGTATTCGTTAACAATTCAACATGTCTAGTTGTATGGTGGAATAGTATCAAAGAAAAGTTCTGAAATTGTCATCCAATTGAAAAACATTGAGTTTTTACTTTATTATTTTTTTCTAGGTTATCAATGGAAATGCTTACCTGAACTTGAAGTATTAATAAATAAATAAATAAGTTGAAATAGTCTGTTGTAAGTTAAAAGCAACACAATTTGATTTTCATACTTAAACATGATTCGGATTACATCTCATTATGTTTATAACCTTGAAATGACAATAATGAACCCATACAATTGTATCTCTTGCTCCACTATTGGTCATTAACATGTGTGTACATGAAAAAAAAGATGATGTTACGCTATAAAATCAATTGGTAATATTGGCAGTGACGAAGTCATATCGAAACTAGGAGGGGCCTCTAAGCAATGTGAAATAAATTGGACATGATATAATATAATTAATGGAGAAAAAGGTTCATTTTTTATATTGGAATGAAAAATAAGAGATTAATGAAGTCACAAAAAAAAAAAAAAAATTGAGATAGTTATATCATAAGCATCGAACTTCTTTTTAAGCTCCTACATTGAAGTTGAACAAAATTTAATATCGTGGCTCAATACTGCAACTATGAAAATTGTCTTTCAGAATAAATTCTTCCTCTATTCCACATATGCGTATTTTCACTGTAAAACAACACTCTATCATACAAAATAGTGAACTAACTAAGGAAGACTAGTTGATATAAGGCTTTGGTTTCATAACAATACTACTATAAAACACACAATAAAGCCAACTAGAAGCAAAAGCACATAAGTAGAAGAAAGTAGAGTATCCAACCAAAAACACTCAAATAGAAGCTACAAAATGAAAAACCTTAGGGGTAGGCTGGGACCGCACCTGATCCTCAAGAGCCACTGATTATGATACTCTCAATAAATGACAAACTTGACCCTACTTAATATTATAATGTGTAGATTGTTAATTAACATCACGGAACCATATTCCAGTATCATATAATAATGAGTAAGGTTAGAGAAACTAAATTAGTTGACAAAAGTTTAGAAAGTAAAAGACATGGAAGTTGATAATTAGTTTATTACTTAAACGTTTATAAACGTATTCATTCTTATTGGTGACACATCATTTAGTTTATAAATTATGATTACAAATTTAATCTCTCTAATATTACCCTATAATAATTAGTAACTCACAAGTTTCACTTTCACCACCAAAATCCAAAAAATGGGAAAGAAAAATGAAAAACCCTAAAGTAAAATGATGATATTTTTGTAAGGTTGGTTCCAAACTTCGGATTTGGATCCTCTCCTGAGCAGGAGATCAGGATCCTCGAGATCAAACAACATGGACCGTTGGATTTTGATCGAACGGCTACAAACAAGGGATCTCTCTAAAAGTTATAATAATTATAGCCGTTGGATTTTAATCCAACGGTCCATGTTGTTTGATCCTGAGGATCCTGATCTCCTGCTCAGGAGAGGATCCAAACTTCCAAGGCTAAAAGTGCGATACCCAACAGAAGGTGCTGATAATATTTTTTATGTGAGAAACGTGCCCACTTGCGGATGTTAAGGTCTGCAGACTTGAAAACGAGAGCTTGCAGCTGCATATTGCAGTGCATGCATTGGCTGTGGCACCTCTCTCTCGATCTCTCTGTTGCGACCAAAGTTACATGCAAGCATTACTGCTTTCGGTTTTTGGCGGCCCACTGGTTTGTGGTTGTTGCTTTGCCTCTCGGCAGATTGGCAAGGATTCAGCAGTTATGGCTTTTGTCCATTTATTGAAGGGCACTTGCAACCTGCCATATGTAGCCGTCTATCTTTGTTCCTTGTTTCAGGGAAACAATATCTTCTTAGATTTTTACTTTTTTTTTTTCTTTTTCTGGACTTGGAAGTTTGGGCATAGCCACTTTTATATATTTAAAATGAGACCATACCGAAAAAGGTTTTGGGTGTATTTGGTATACCAATATGCAGCATGAGATGCAAATACAGCGTTTCGAACTAAAATTAATTTATAATGTCATCATCTCGGCTTAAGGTTTAACAGTTAACAATATTACGTGTTATAATTTGAGTTAATTAGGTAGGATAGTGTCATCACGCATCTATTTTTACTTCTCATACACTCTTCTTAATTTTCGGTCGTCAGATCGAATAAATTAATTGAAGAATATCAATGACAGAAAATTAAAAAGAGTAGAGGAGGTAAAAATGAGCGTGTAAATTGCACTATCCATTAGTAGACCACACTATAGTATGTCGTGTGATGTATACAACATATGCGATAATTTTTTTCGTTCAGTCTATTCATGTATTAAATTAAAAAAGAGACTCGTATAAATAATGTCGCATACACAAGTTTCGTCTTAAAAGATACAATTAACGATGTGATTTGTAAATATTATAATTATATGTGTCCTAGTCCAAAATACGGTAGAAATGATGTAACCTTTTCCTCATTCCTTGTACAACATAAAACCATTTTTCTTGGAATCAATAAAGAAGAATTTAGAGACAAGTAGCTCAAATTAAGCTATCATCTCACATTACTCAAAAGATATGGAGGATTTTGTGATTCTATTGCAGTTGTGGTGGTAGTGAGATTTAGTATTTAGTTTTACGCAAAGCTTTATAATTATCACACCTTCAATTTGTTTAATGTTCTTCCAAATCAAAGCACATTTGAAACATGCTTTTTGTAACTAACCTACCTACTTAATCAAGTGTGACACATGACATAATTCCTTTGAACCAAAGTTTATGGAGAAGGGTCGATCCAGCAGTGGTGGCTGGTGAGAAAGATAGATGCAAACAAATTGTGTCGGTCCTTAATTTTTCACATCCAATAGAGAGCATACGAGATTTTGGATTTTGGAATAATAATAGTGGCCCATATTCCGTGAGCTGTTCACACATGTTTTTGCAAGTATGTTCCTTGCTTATATTCTAGTGAATAAAAGTTAAGACATGGCTTTCAAAATTGCGGGTCGTTTGCTATGTGCACATGAGACACGCCTTCATCGAGTTTAATCTTTCTTTTCTTTTTCTTTCGTTTTTTTCTTTGAGTGGAACCATAGTTGTATTTGTGTTTTAATTGTATTATTATTAAGGGGGGAGGGGATTGGAAACTATTACAATAATTCAAGTGATGGGGAGTTTTGAACCCGAGATACATGAGTAGAAACTCAATACCTTATCCATTAAAATGTTAGACCGCATGCAACGATAGTTGTTTTATTAGAGTATTAAAAAAAGTACAGAAAGTAAAAATGACATTCTGGATGAAGTCTGAGCAGTCCTCAGACTAAAGAAGGTCATAATTAAGCAAAAAATGTCGTTGTATCAACATATTTGTGGAGTGACAAGCGCAATTTTCTTTATCTTATGGAGAGAGAGGGAGAGAAAGGCTACATTGCAATTGCACATCCAAATAAGAATAGTAAATCCAACAAAACAGGTGATAAATTAGTTAAATGCGTTTCTTTTTCTTCAAGTAACAACAAGCTAGGTTCCCCTACCTTCTCCAACAACGAGAGAGAGAGAGAGAGAGAGAGAGAGAGAGAGAGAGAAGGAAAGGGAGAGAGATGGGAAAGGAATTTCTTTTCAAATATAAAACAGCTCATGAACTATTTCTTAATAACTGAATTATGCCGGCCTAACAAAAAAAATCTCATGATCACCGATTGTTTAACAAAGCAAATCTATATTAAAACAGGATTATGCATGTGGACGATGGATGTTTAACACCAATCAATTAATTTAATTTGATCTTAATTAAGGGTAATCAAGGTTTTAAAGCTTGTGCATGTAATACTTTGAGATTCGGTAATAATGTTGTGTATGAGTAATCGAGTTTAACACTAATCAATCAGTCTAATTAAGATTTAGTGATCTTTTTATTCTGTCATTTCCTTCACCTGTCCCCTCTCTGGCCACTACTCTCCAATCATGTACAATTCTACAGAATTTATTAGCATCCCTTTCTTTAAAGTTAATGACTTTTTAATGCATATCATTAAAAGATAACAACACTTAAAAACTTACCCCCCCACTTCTCGGAAAATGGCTGGTGTCACCCAAAGGAGCAATCAACCAGCTCAAGTAACAAATCACTGTGCCCAAGCAATTGCATTGGCAGTAAATTACTTTGCCCTAGCAATAGCTTTTCGCCCAAGTATTAAGAGGGTAATGACTTCGCAAGTAATGGTAGGATAATAACTTTCACACTCTCGTTCTTTTCTTGCACTCTTTTTTATTTGTTTTTAACATTTAGATCAAACAATCAAGAAACGTAAAAAAATTGAATATAACATAAAACCAATAGAAAATAAAAAAGAGTGTGAAAATCAGTTCTTCGTAAATATTAAGTTATTTTAGTATCGAAATATAAATCTAGCCGCGTGTGGCGTGTGTGCGAGTAAAAATCTTTCCATAAAAACACGTTTGAAGACGAGTGCATGATCGGAAACCAGTCGTTGGGCCAAAAAAATCGTTGCCTATCACGTGCTTTAAAGATATAAATCCCAAGCCACACTCCCAAATATTTTATAAAAATTTAAATAAAAATAATAATAAATAAAAAACCTAAAAGGGTTCCAACTTCCTTCAGAAGTTATAGAAATAGGAATGCCTATAAATACCACAGAGGCAGCAGCTGCTTTATTCAGAGTTGTTCTGTTCGCTATCTTCTTTCTTCTTTCGAAAGCAAACCCAAAACTCTCGAGTGGAAAAACCTTTCTCTGATTAAACCCTATATCCATGGAGTGGATTCGCGGTAAAGAAATCGGCCGGGGAAGCTTCGCCACCATCTACACAGCAAAATCCACCAGCCCATCTTCTCATCTTCCGCCGCTGGTGGCCGTGAAGGCGTCTGAATCCGGCTACTCTGATTCGCTCAAGAACGAGAAGCAAGTCCTCGACCAAATCGGCTCCTGCCCACAAATCATCCGCTGCTTCGGCGCCGATCACTCCGTCGAGAACGGCGAGAAATTCTACAACTTGGTTCTGGAGTACGCCAGCGGCGGCACTCTGGCGGATGAGCTCAAAAGAAACGGCGGACGCTTGCCGGAATTTGATGTTCAACGCCACACAAAGTCGGTGCTCAGAGGCCTTGAATTCATCCACACAAAAGGGTTCGTCCACTGCGACTTGAAGCTTCAGAATGTCCTGGTTTTCGCCGACGGCGCGGCGAAAATTGCCGACTTCGGGCTGGCGAAGAGAGCAGGGGAATCGGATAACAAGGTCGAAGTCAGGGGAACGCCACTGTACATGGCGCCGGAATCTGTTAACGACAATGAATACGAGTCCTGCTCCGACGTCTGGGCTCTCGGGTGTTTGGTGGCGGAGATGGCGAGCGGGAAACCGGTGTGGGATCACAACCCCGGCGTGAACATGTTCAAGCTTCTGATGAGGATTTTAGGCGACGAGTTGCCGCAAATCCCAGAGGAGTTGAGTGAAGACGGCAAAGATTTTGTTTCCAAGTGTTTTGTGAAGGATCCCAGACAGAGATGGACGGCTGAGATGCTTCTTGAGCACGCGTTTGTTTCCGGCGACGATCACACTGTTCTATCGGAGGAGAAGGCGCAGCTGTCGGCGTCTCCGAGAGGGCCATTCGATTTTCCGGATTGGGTTTCGGTGGCGAGTTCAGAAATTTCTCCACAATTTGTGGAATGGTCTGGGAAAAATTTGGACTCCGAGTTCGATTGGTCGTGGAGAAAGAGTTTCGTTCCGGCGGCGGATCGGTTGCGGCAGTTGGCGACGGAGGAGAAACCCAATTGGTCGTTCTCTGAAGATTGGGTAACAATTATGTGATTCAAGAATCGGGTAATTTTCTGCGGCAGAGTAGGCGACGGAGGTAAAAAAACAGAGGAGGAGGAGTTGAAGATTCTGAGATACCAAAGTATTCGTTGATTCTTTTTAGTGACTGTAAATTTAGAGTAGGACAGAAGCAGATGATTTTAACAGTCTGGTCCTGATTGGCGCCACCAGTGGGTGGATAAAACTGTACAGAAATTTTTTGATTGACTTGAATAGTTGAGATTATATTTTCCTAGAAAAATTGCAGATTTTCCAGGAAACTTGGTGTTTGGCTATGGTGAGGAACTTGTTGTTCGTCTTCCCTTCTTCTTCTTGACTTTGAAAATTCAAGAACGAGTAACTGAGTTTCATAAACGCATTCGTGTGCAATTCCAATTTCGTTAACCAACACATAGAATTTGACCCATTGGGTCAATAGCCAACTTGAAGGAGAACACGTCTTTCTTCTTGGCAGTTTGGGTTTAAAATGTGTCTTTTCTTCACTAGAGTGATGTTTCATCTCAACTTCACATGATATGTGTTTGATGTGAATATGAATATTATTACCTCATTCTACCCATGCCCTTCTAATAAAAATTTACAGCCCAACATGTTAATTTCAATTATAATACTCGTTTAAATAAAATTTACAACGAGTATGATAGTTGATAAGACTTGAAAATTATTTTCTCCGTACCGTGTAAGTTCATACATGAAAATTTATTGAGAGGTAGAACTCAACTTTCTGTTGATCTCGATCGCAATCATCCATCCAACTTGAACATATACAATGTAAATTGAAGGCTACGTGCTGTGTTTTTGTTGTGCGAATAAGAAAGTGTTTGAAGCATATGCCGTCAAATTGATGATTTGGATGTTGAAGTAAATTTTGATAATTAGCATTAGAGGCAAAAACCAAATAATAATTTTAAGAGCATACGCAATGTAAAGAAAACACGACTTCCACATGATTAGTTGGTGGTATTAGAGAAACGCTTTACATGCGATTCTTATGTGATACATATATTAGTGTCCACAAAGTTGTTTGTTTTGTGGTTGCTAATTGAGAATACAATTGAATAGAGGTTAAGCGGTTATTGGGTAGCCAAAAGATCGTAAGAGGTGGCTACTCAAGGAACATATGCCCATTATTTTAATTATACCCCCTCCTACTTCCCAGTGGGAATAAAGGGCACGTAAAACTTGTTGGAGGATAAAAGGTTCATGCTTTAGTCAATAATACATTGTTAGGATAAACTCAAATTTTAATCAAATACTTCAGAACTATTTTGACTTTGAAGAATTATTATAGATAGGACCGTGTTATCCACAATTTTTTTTACACATTCTTCTTAATTTTCGATCATCGGATCAAATGAATTAAAGATGATCAAGGATCATGAATTAACAAGGAATGTTTGGAAGGTAAAAAAGGTGTTTTAATAGCATCATCCTCGTTATTTTGATGGAGGGTGCAGGAGAAACGAAAGAGAATGTAGGAAATAAAAACTTGTAAAGGAACACCTACTAATATTGTTTCTGTATAAGAAAATAAATTACACAAAGAAAGCCCTAGGCCAACTACCACCACTATTATCCCACAACCAAGCTGACGGAGCATCATAGGGAGGGAGAACATCCAAATATGAGACTCTGAGGATCGCTGACCAGGAGGCAGATCGTCTGCCCTCCTGAGGTGCCATTTCCATCTTTTTTTATTTGTGCGGTCACGGTTAAGCCACGTCAATATTTTATATTCCTATTGCTTTTTGTCTTATTATCTCTATAAAAAAATTAATATAAAATGTTGACATGGCTTAACTATAACCGCATAAATAAAAGAGGATATGAAAGGCACTATAACAGGAGGGCAAACAATCTGCCTCCCTTTGATCAAACTTAGCAAGGACATCATCGACAAAATTCACTTCACGGAAGACATACTAACACTGTTAGTTTTTCATTGGTGTCTAGTTTATTTTCTTTCCTTTTTATTGGCGGATGAGTTCGTCGGTTGTCTATGCTATAAACCAACACTAGTACATAAATTTTGATTGTTGAGGATATAATTGGGCTTTAATCATGGTTTAAGGCCCTATGATTTGGAGCACATCATAAAAGAGATGTTGTAAATTCAAATCCAACTCTTTCATTGTTGCTCGTTACCCACCATTGAACCCAATACAGAAAAAGCTCTTTGCAAGATTGGAACTGTTGTGTGTTTCAACTCATGCGCACAAATTATTATCCCTGATTTTTCTTTTTCTTTTTTTTTTATTTCTCGATTTGGTTTTTGCTTTGCCTGATCGAGGATAAGGGTTCGTGTGCATAGATGGAAGCACATATAAAAGCTCTTGGGTGTTGAAAACAACTATTTATATCATGTTTGTGAATGATGAGAAAACACATAACATAAAAGTTAGTCATTTACAAATATATACTTTGACGTGGTGTAATGAAATAAAAGTTTGCTGCAATTTGACACCCTCTAAAAGGTAAACAAAACACCTATCTACAATGGATATTGCAAAATCAGATTATGATGTAGTTAATTTACTAAACAAGATTCTTAAACCCAATGCTATAAACAAATTATTTCTATACTAAAACGCTGTTTTGGGTTATTATTGATCTATAGTGTGCGGACGGATTTGTCCTCGGTTTCTCTATGCTTGCCATTCTGTTTCCTCTTTTTCTGCGGTGGAAAGTCGTTTTTACCCCTGCTGGCTACGCGTCTATCATCGCTGCCTTCACTTCTTCTCTTTCTCTCCCTCACAGCATTTTGCCTCGTTTCGAACCTGGGTTTCTTCCTCTCCCTGTCATTTGGTCCTTTACTTTGATTGCACACTGCATCAAGTTAAAGCTCCCACCAACTGGAGAAAGATACCATGCTACATCTTATTTGTGTGCCAGTTGTGGAGCTCTCTTGGGGTTTCTGTAAGCGTTGGTCATCTGGAAGGGACAGAAAAATCTAGGCAACTAGGGTCTCTCTCACATTCCACTTTCTCTATAAAAAAAAATCCCAAAATTGGCTCTCCAGGACTGGAAGTGGAAGTATGAGCTATCCTTTTCTTTTTCCGGCATTTTTTTTTTAAATTTCTTTATTTCATGCATGGTGGATTTCTCTTTGGTGATTATTGAATTGCTTATATATTTGCTTGGTATTTAGGGGGATCTAATTTTTCTGGCTTTTCAAGAGCAGCGGCATGAGGTACACTTTTCTTCTTTTTCTTTTTTTTTTCTCTTTTTTTTTCCTTCTAATTTTTATGTAATGGATGGAGGTGGATTCTCTGAGTATACCTGGGATGGTGAGAAATTGGAGCTCATCTGGGGCCAGATCCATTTGGATTTTGGTGTCTGATTGGAGGAAAAGAAAATAAAATAAATTTGGGGTTTGTATTGATTTGATGTTTGGTTTTATTTAATTTTTATTCTTGCATGTTTGCTTTTTCTGAATTTTCACTGTTTGTTTTGTTAGTTGAAGATTACGGTGTTTGATTGATTTCAATGGGGTGAGTTGTTAATTTGTCCTCTATTTATTCATGTCATTTTATGAATGCTTGCATAATCTGTATCTCATTTCACTAACTCTCTGGGTGTATTTTTGATAAATTGTCACTGTTTTTTTCTGTTAATTTTTAAGTCTCTGTGTGTGTTGTTTACCCCAGACTTTGGACATCAACTTGTTCGTTTTCTTGGTGGTTTGATGCGTTTTGTGTTGTGTTTTTCGGTCAATTGACTCAGTTCATATGATTAATTCCCATCGTTTCCATGCCATATTGGTTGAATTTATTTTAACTGTATTTATTTTTGTTGCAGCCATATCTCATATAAACAACAAGTAGAAGGTTTACAGGACATTAACCAATTAGTTGGGCTATTAGTTCCTTTACTTTGTGATGTCCCTGGTGTGAGTAAACAAATGTTCAGGTACTTTATAGTTAGGAGGATTTAACGAGGCCTTTTCTATGTGCTTTACTTTATTATGTTTTGATAAACGGAGGTTCAGCAACAGGTTACTGAAATTATCACTTATATATATAGCCTCCACCACAAAGTAATTTCCTAAGAAATGTGTAGTACTTTGTCTTCTGGGTTAGTGTTCTCTAATTTAGATTAGACATTAAGGCTTTGAGCTTGGTAAGATTTCTTTTCTTGATGTACCTCAATTTTTTTATTCATTGTTTTTCTTTTTGGAGTTTTTGATTTACAGATAAATTCTACATTTAAATTCTCTTTTTGTGATCCTGCAGATTTTGTCTCTGTAATCAGATGGTTGATATCGCTGACTGATTTCATTCTTCTTCACTTTCAAGAAGCATCGGTGTTTATTGAAGGTATATAATCTGTTTAGACATTTAGTCTTCAATGTATCAAGTATTTTGCGTTGTTAGTTTTCTGTTACTTTTGTTGCTGCCTGCCTTTTTTTTTCTTTCTATTTTTTTCGTTTTTATCCACTTCTCTTTCACATTTGTGCAAACCTATTGTCCTCAGTTTATAATCTTTCGTTGGATAATCTGATCGCTCAATCTATTCTCAAGCGATATCTTTGGTTTTAAACTGTTCTAACCAGTTTAATCTTTAAATTGTTCAATGTTAACCCCAACATTTTATTTTCGTTCTATACGCATTGGAACCAAACTTAATTGGCGCTAAAAATGTATAAAGCCTTTAACTATACCCTGAATGCAATGTTAGCCAGTAAATAATTATAAAAGTAACTTTGTCATGGGCTATAATCATATCCATCATCATTCCATGATTGTTACCAACCTTTAAAATCAAATTTAGCATCAGTATGTTTTACCTTTGTTTCAATCTTAACCGGTAGCGGCTACAATTTTGTATTAATCACTGTTATCAATTGTTCTTAACATATGATCATCAGATCCCAATATGTTGACCATCGTTTTCCCTACCTTATCGTATGTGAAACGATTATATTTGCACTCACTTTTATTCATTGGAAACAGTATTTGTGTCTCTCCATATCCAATCCTTGGTGCAAAATGTTTACAATTTGACATGTTTCAGTTTCCTACAGCCAAATTGGAATCAATCTGAAAGAACTGCGCCTATTCGCTGTCTTCAAGGTATAACATTGATCACTCTCAACTTTTAATTTCTTTTTCAACATTTTTTCCTTTTGCATTTCTAAAAAACCTTTATTCAATAGATACTGATATGGTCACTTACAGCATAAAAAAACTTCATCTTTTTTGTCAATATTTAAGTTTTTCTTATTTTTCTTCATGAACCAGGTCAGCCCATAACTCTGTAACCATCCACCTATATAACTTATCCATTTTGATCATTGTGGTATCAATACAAATTTACTCTTATTTTTTGAGGTGGGATTGGTCTTAAAACACAAGATTCAAAATTTAATTGATCCCATTGTTTTGTACACAAAAATTCCATCGACCCAAAAACCTCACATGGAAAACAAACGTATTCACCTTTTTTTTTTTCTGCTTCTCCTTAGTTTTTACCTATTTTTTTCATTTTTGTTTTCACAGTTTCCTTCATGATTAGGTTGAGCACACAGTTTTTAAACCTATTAAACCATATTCGTTTTAAGTGTTTTGCTTCATTATTTAACATTCATTTAGATTTGTGATTGATATCAACTTGGTCAGGTTTTCATTACTTGCAAAGCATGTTTAGAGTAGTGCCTTTAAACTGCGTCAATTTTTCAATGAAAAATCTTGAATGCCTCGACATTTATCCAATGGATAAATTCATTACATTCTTTTCGGTGAAACACTAAAGGTCCTATACGCCAGTCTCTTTTATCATCCTCAGCAAACTATTCTTATCATTTTGAGCCCAACTTTAGACAGTCCGCATTTACTAATGAAACGATTGTTTGTTGACAGTTTGACCCGAATACCTCTAGAAATTATCTATGCATGGACCACTACTGTAACCCGTTCTCAACCGATGAACTTCAAATGATGGTGCGTATCGCGTCATTTTGCCTTCCTCACTATTTATTCAGCTATTACATATCCAATCGTATTGATTCCTACAGAACAATGTTTACTTTTCCCGCAACCTCTTAACTTTACAATGTTTTACAATTTCTTTCCTGCTGCATTATAATAGAAATGTGAAGAATAAAGTCAATTTAAAAACCTAATATCTATCTATGTTCTTCGTTGTCCCAGAAGACTTTTCATTATATGAAGAAAACAGATAGATGCTCCACCCATTCTGCAGAAAAAAGGTATACAACAGTACAGCACTGCAGCAACGCGCGGGCAACCTAGCTAGTTAATACTATATGCTAAAATGCATATTTCTGCATGGCGTATATTGAGAAGTGTATCCTTCATTTTTTTTTTTTGGCTAAAGCTTTGAAATATTGACACATCCCGACCCGGAATGTTCACTAGAACTCTGAATCGAGCTGTGTTGGCCGACACCTGGAAGGTGACGAAGCCATAAAGTGTGATAATGCGTAAACTAGGAAATAATTTAAACCTAAAAATGCTTATATACGCGAGTGCGTGATGAGCGGGTATAGACCCATTTTAGACGTGATACAGAGCATAAGTAAGTACAATGAGGTAAGATAATAATTATACCATTTAACGGAGCCACCTGAACTGGGAGTGCCACAAGTCCTTGTTGATACGAAACTTTGATACTAGGACCTGGAGGGGTGCAAAATAGAAAGTGTGAGTGGGCAAAACCAAGACTTCAAAAAAATCATTTCAATTATCAAAGGTAGTAACCTCTCGTTGTAAAACCTATATAGTTTCCAGAAAATCATACTACGTATAAGTATGAAATCAAAAGTATACTAGTAGTAATTCCAGAAGTATACCACGACATATCATCTCATTAGCAATATAAATAATCGTATGCTTAATAACCCATACTAGCACACTAGCTGGAGCCACCTATGGTGAACTGTACGACTACAACCATATCTCATCAATCAATGATAGTACATAAGTCGGAGTCATCTACAGTGATCTGTACGACTTATCCATATCTCATAAATCAATGCTAGCTCATAACTCGGAGTGACCTATAGTGACTTGTACGATTTACGCATATCTCATCAATCAATACCTTAGTAATATGTTAGCCGGATCCACTTGTAGTGGCCTGTATGGTTGAACCCATAGCTCATCACATATCCCTGCACACGAGTCAGAACCACCTCTAGTGGTCTATAGGATAGGTTGGGTGTAAATAGTTGCGCTCAAGTGCTATGATCACGTGAAGGCTGTGCGAAGTATCGCAAGTCACATATGAGTTGAAATCACCTAATGTGGTCTGTACGACAGGCTGGCACTTACCTTGAATCCAAGGTGAGCGTGAGGTGCGGGAGGTGAACAATCACGTAAAGGCTATGTCCTGTCCTCGGGCAAGAGCACTAACATTGGGTGCAGGGTTATGAGTTTTAAATGCATCTAATATGGCATATATGATTTATAGACAATCTGTACGACAATGTTGGAGTTGCTTAAAACATAAATATAGTCATGCCATCACTCAATCGTTCCAAATAAAATGTAATCATAACCACGCATCCCACATTTCACAATATATACTCACCTGAACTTATTTGTGCATCTTGCGTTCACCTTCGCACTTCAAAGCGTTCACAATAATTATGTGCAGGGAATATACATATGGATATACCATGATGCAAGCTAATACTCAACCATGTCATAGCATTTCCAATTATATACATATATATAATATGGCATAAAATGCATAAGCTGTAACGCCCTACTCCTGAACTATTATTTTCGGGAATAATTATCGGTGATAAGTCCGACTAGACACTAGTTTAATTAACTATCATTACTTACGTTTCCTTACTTCAATTTCTTGATTCTTCACACATTAATTGATGACCAACATTTAACCATCCAAACATAAAGTTTGTTGATGCACAAAACCGGAGGTCTTGGAACAACGTAAATCTGACCGTGAATCTGCATGAAATGTAAATAACACAAGATGTATTGTGGTTCACCCCAAGGTTTGGGCTACGTCCACACTGATATTGTATTTATCTGAGGGAGAGAGAGAGAGCTCTGAGAGTGAGAGCTTTGAGAGGGTGGGGAGCCTTAGGAAATGGCCTCCTCTAATTGTAAAGGTGAATGGTCATTTTATAGAATAAGGACTCCTTACTTATTACATATTTACCCATTCCTTTATCACATAATTACATTTAAGTCCCCAGAGTATTTGTACGAGATCTAAATACAAGGCCCTAAATATGGTATAAACAGTAGTCCCCAAGTCTTCAGTCAAGAGAGTCTTTTAGCTGGAGACTTGAAATTCAATCCATGTACGGGCCGAAGTGGCTAGATATCTTGAACCAGTACTCAACCCAAGGCAATGCTCAACATAAAGCAATACTCGGTAAGAGGTATCACATGTTACGAGACTACTCGGCTGGAGGCAATGCTTGTTGCGAGGCTGCTCGGCTAGATGCACTGCTTGCGGCGAGGCGTTTGCTCGGCTGGAGGCGATGCTTGTTGCGAGGCGGCTCAGCTAGAGGCTATGCTCGCTATGAGGCGGCTCGGCTTATGGTATTCCTCATTGCAAGTATCTACTTTATGTCGACATGCACTCAATATGAGTTGATTCTCAACATGACTCGGGTCCGCTTGTCGGGTTCGCATATTAGGTCTGTGTCAGATCCGTGGATCGGGTCCGCAAGTCGGTTCTTTGAGTCGGGGCCATACGTAGGGTCATCGAGTTGGGGCTATCTGTAGGGTCATCGAGTTGGAGCTATCTGTAAGGTCATCGAGTTGGGTCCGGGCACATAGGTGTCCCAATAAGCGAATGTCCGAGTAAATAGGTGTCCAGTCAAACAAGAGATCACCATGAGCACGTGGCTCATCAGTCTATAAGTTGGTAGACTTCGTTAATCGGCAACAATGTTGATCAGTGGACCTAGTTGCTCAATAATTCTTGACAATAAATGACAGTATAATGAATACATCAAGTTGACAAAGTTTGTCCAGGCAAAATATTGTACTATGTGCCTTCTATAAATAAATAATTTATTCAGTTGTGTGGTAAATGATTTGTATCATATATCAACAATATATTGGGTATTGCCTAAATGTGTGTGTATATATATATGTTTGTACCATACTTGACCAATCCCGAAACTACCGAGCACCGGCCAACGCTATACTGTCAAGGACCCAGAAGAGTTCCCCTCCGACCAGGAGGCCAATCACTACTCGACACGTGTCAAGATTAGAAGCCAATCAGAGCGCAGCACGTGTCGACATCAAGAACCAATCATAACATGACACATGTCAATGTGACAAAGCTACAAGTTTTTCTATAAATAGGGGTCATTCCCCCACAATATTGGCTAATGCCATTTGTGTTAAATCATTCACAAGAACTCACTAAATTGAGAGCTTGATCCTTTGTACTTGTGTAAGCCCTTCACTACTAATAAGAACTCCTCTACTCCGTGGACGTAGCCAATCTGGGTGAACCACGTACATCCTGTGTTTGCTTCTCTGTCTCTACTCATTTACGTACTTATCCTCACTAGTGACCGAAGCAACCAAGCGAAGGTCACAAAACCTGACACTTTCTGTTGTACCAAAGTCTTCGCTGATTTTGTGCATCAACATTTGGCGCCGTCTGTGGGAAACGACACTTATTCCTACTCTCTTCAGCTGTGTCAAGCTGGTTTCTATCATTCGTACACTTTCTTTTGATCAGGCATCCCTCTCCAGCATAGGAAGCGAAGGAAGCCACAGCACACAGAATGACACCCCCCTTGCACATAGTGCGAAACAACGAAAGAAGGAAGGAAAACGAGTTCTTCTTCAAGCTAAAGTCGATGAGTTGGAAGCTCAGAACAACAAGATAGCAATGAGGAATGAGGTCCTCCAGGAGCAATATGAGAAGCTCTTCGAGACACTTCACGAAGCTAGGCAAGCTCAGACACGCGAGCTTGTTGCCTCCGTGGAAGTCAACCATCAACTGGGTGCCCTCCAACATGGAGGGTCACATGCATTCGACATAGATATCCCTGATAGGGAACAAATTACCCCTCGATTTGATAATCAACATGAGGCTTCTTTTAACCCAGTTGCTTCGACCCGAACCATGAGAAGCGGAGGGAGACACCTCTTTGCTGAAGGGGCAGAAGGATCGAAAGCCGTCTTTCGCGATTGTCGGGATTTCCTGAAGCAACGTCGAGAGAATTCCATCCATATAAGCTCAAAGATCAATGACCCAAGGATTTCTGAGAGACTCGGTCCCCTGCCACGGCCCGAGCCGGCCACCAACTTGGGGAAGGTGCAACAAGTCCTAGAGAGACATGAGGGTACAGGGGACTCAGAGGTGTTCCGACAGACATACCCTGGAAGCCAGTACAGCGAGTCCAGGGAAAAATCACATGCCCTTGATCAAACCTTCCTAATTCCAAGAGGAGATGGAGATTTACGAAAGAAAGCTCCAGTGGCACATAACTCCGCTCAGGACCCCCTTGTCCTACAACTTCTTGAGGAAGTAAACAAGTTGAAGGCTGAACGTCAGGCTGAAATACCTGACTGGAACCAACCTAGGCCTGGCCCTCTTACAAGGAGGATCCTCAACACCCCCCTTCAAGCAAAGACAAAGCAGAAGCTTGGCTTGCAACTTTATACTGGAAAAGAGGACCCGATTGAGCACCTTAACCTCTTTGAGTCCACCATGGCATACCGGATGCACACCGACGAAGAGCGATGTCTTCTCTTCCCCTCCACCCTCTCTGGCGGAGCTCTAAATTGGTATTGTCGTCTTACACCTGAGACGATAGACTCATTTGAGGAATTGAGGAAACTATTTGTTTCCCAACACATTTTCCAAACCGATCGCTTGCACTTTGCAGATGACCTGTACACTATCCGCCAGAGGCCAGACGAGTCATTACGTATGTATGCTGGCCGCTTCAGCCATGAATACTCCCGGTGTGCCGAGGCAGACGACAAGACTGCCCTCAAAGCCTTCACGGCAGGCCTACGTGATTGTTTCTTTAAATACATGATCAATGCCAATACTTGGAAGACTTACTCTGAGGTGATGGCGCAGGCTTATAACCATGCCTCCGCCGAGGCAAAGACATATCAGGAGAAACCCCCTCACCTAACGCCATGGAGGAAGAACTAGCAATAGCTAAAGTTTGACGGTTGGGAAGATCATCCAATGTTTCTCTAGTACAGGACTCTAACAAAGACCCTGAAGACTCCGACATTGCAGACTCAGACTTAGAGCTAAAGCTAGAAGAGCCCTCATCACTAGAACTTCCAGGCTCTGACATCTACAATAAGAAGAAACAAATTCTATCACTACATGCATGATCAAAACATAAGGAAGTTCCTATATTACCCACATGAAGATGGTGCAAAGCGATGCCGGAACCCTTCTCAATCAGAAAGCAATCCGTCTTCCACAGTCACTACAAAACAAGCAAATGAAGACCGTGTCAAGCGCCAAAAAAAAAAAAAAAAAAAAAAACAGCTTCATCCAAAAAGCTTCACCCGAAAAGCTTCACCTCCAAAACTTCACCCAAAAAGCTTCATCCAAAAAGTTTCACCCAAAAAGCTTCACCTAAAAAAGCTTCACCCAAAAAAAAAACTTCACCTCCAAAAAGCTTCACCCAAACAGCTTCACCTAAAAAAGCTTCACCCACAAAGCTTCACCTAAAAAGCTTCACCCACAAAGCTTCACCCAAAAAGCTTCACCTCCAAAACTTCACCCAAAAAGCTTCATCCAAAAAGTTTCACCCAAAAAGCTTCACCTAAAAAAGCTTCACCCAAAAAAAAAAAAAAAAAAAAAAAACTTCACCTCCAAAAAGCTTCACCCAAACAGCTTCACCTAAAAAAGCTTCACACACAAAGCTTCACCTAAAAAGCTTCACCCACAAAGCTTCACCCAAAAAACTTCACCTGAAAAGCTTCACTTAAAAAAGCTTCACCTACACAGCTTCACCTAAAAAAGCTTCACCTAGAAAGCTCCCTCTACATACTTTCACCTACAAAGCTTCACCATCAAAGCTTCACCTCGAAAGCTTCATCTACAAAGCTTCACCATCAAAGCTTCACCCAAAAAGCTTCACCTAAAAAAGCTTCACCCAAAAAAAACTTCACCTCCAAAAAGCTTCACCCAAACAGCTTCACCTAAAAAAGCTTCACCCACAAAGCTTCACCTAAAAAGCTTCACCCACAAAGCTTCACCAAAAAAACTTCACCCGAAAAGCTTCACTTAAAAAAGCTTCACCTACAAAGCTTCACCTAAAAAAGCTTCACCTAGAAAGCTTCACCTACATAGCTTCACCCAGAAAGCTTCACCATCAAAGCTTCACCTAGAAAGCTTCAACACCAAAGCTTCACCTACAAAGCTTCAACACAAAACCTTGCTCCAAATAAACAAATTTTGTTCACAAAACCCAAGATGCCCTTGAACTTGTACAAAAACACAGGTCAACACAAACATTTGTTTTGTTCTACACCCACAACATCCCTGTCATAACCAAACAAGCAATTATGTATATGTTTCCAAACATATTATAATAGATCCAACAACAAGCCAAAGTCCCAAGTTTCATAATGGACAAAAGTACAAGCAATTCATCAATAATGAAGGTGCTACAAAACTTGGAATCTGCCCCAAAATAGAAATCCAACCCAAGAGACTTTTTCTCTCTCTCCCTCTTCCGCCTCCTTTCATCTATCAAATTTCTGCAACCTCTGCTCTTCTCCAATGGAGCTGAATTTTGGACACCCTATAGTTTTTGAGCATATGAACAACTTTCAAGAAGGAACCATTTCTGTTTGAGCGACGGAAATTAAAGTGTTGAAGCTCCAAACATGACAGTCGGATTCTTGCAGATTTCGAAGCTGCTATGATGTTTCGAAGATCTGGAAATATTTAACCATTAGTTCATTCTGAATTTTTGATATGTTATGAAAGAGACGATGAGGCACAACTTCAATGAAGAAAGCATGTTGATCTGAACAATAGAAAATGGAGTTTCGAAGCTCACAACAAATCTGACGGGTTGACAGACAAATGATAAACAGTCACTCATCATACCTGGATTTCTGGAGTTATACTGCTCCGAGGGACCTCAAATTTGGATATGTTGTAGTTCACAAGTTAAGGAACAACTTCGATGAAGAAAGTATGTTGATCTGAACAAGAGAAAATGGAGTTTCGAAGCTCACAACAAGTCTGACAGGTTGACAGAAAAATGATGAACAGTCACTCATCATACCTGAATTTCTGGATTTGTACTGCTCCGATGGATCTCAAATTTGGATATGTTGTAGCTGACAAGGTGAGGAACAACTTCGATGAAGAAAGTATGTTGAGATGAACAAGAAAAAATGGAGTTTAGAAGCTCACAACAAGTCTGACGGGTTAACAGAAAATTGATGAACAGTTAATCATCATACCTGAATTTCTGGAGTTGTACTACTCCGATGGATCTCAAATTTGGAGATGTTGTAGTTCACAAGATAAGGAACAACTTTCATGAAGACGACTTTGCGATCTGAGCTATAGAGAATGGTGTTATCTTGCATCCACTCAGGCTGATTAGTGGAAACGAAAAGCAATTCCACCAAAGAAAAGATGAAAAAGAGAGAAAAGCTACTAATTGCACTTGATCTTGTCTAGTCAATAGCATGCAGCATCAAACACACAAAAGTTGGAAATATTTTTAGATAAGGCATATGCGAATGTGTGACATCGAAACAAGGATTCGTTACTTTGACAAATTAGTAACAAGCGAGACACCTCATTCGGCAACTCTCTTCGCCTGAAGACTTGGGGGACTCCCACCATATGCTACTGCACCTTAATACTCGGCAGTCTCACAACCACTCAGTGACTTGGATTTTTCAAGTCTCCAACCGAGAAGTTTTCCTCACTCGGGAAATTAAGGGAACACTACCTCAAACTACATGCTTCACTCACAAAGCTTCAACAATACAGGTTTCAACAAAAGCAAAAATTCAAAGAACTTTATGAAGAAGGCTTTGGTGTATTTAACACAATATATTGAAATGAAGCAAAGCTTATTTATTAATATTTTCGATAAGCCACAAATATGTACATATACATAAGTCAAAATAAACAAACAAAAGGGAGCCTTCACAAAGGTTGCTTAGGGGAAGTCTCAGCAGTCGGTAGAGCCCCAGAAAGAGAAAGCACCGGAGGGTGGTTATCCGGAGCCTCAGTACTTGACAAAACCCCAGAAGGAGGAGGCATTGGAGGTTTATCATTTGAAGCTTCATTACCAGGTACAGCCCCAGAGGACGAAGGCAATAAATGCCTTTGGAACAAACCCACAAACCGCTGATGATCAAGTAAAACCTTACCATCAGATTCCTTCATCTGGTCAAGCTTCCTCTTCATGTTTGTAGCATAGTCATGGGCGAGCCGGTGCAACTGCTTATTCTCATGCTTGAGCCCTCTAATCTCCTGTTTGAGACTCATCACTTCAGCAGCCAATGATTCAACTTGGTGGGTTCTAGCAAATAGGCGTTGGGCCATATTAGACACAGAACCTGCACACTGAACACTAAGAGCCAGAGAGTCCTTAACAGCCAACTCATCAGACCGTTTGGAAAGTAGTCTGTTATCTTTGGGAGTGAGAAGGTTCCTGGCCACCACTGCAGCGGTCATATCATTCTTCATCACAGAATCCCCAACGGTAAGAGGACCAGTAGGGGATATGAAGGATGGGCGCCATATGTTGTCTGGAGAAGGCGTGGCTGTCTCTTTTCCAAGGTTCAGGTCAAAACGACGGTCGGAGGGTCCAGACATTTTCAAATGTGTTGAAGAAGGAAGAGGTCAGACAAATCAAGATCTTAGAAGTGCAAGAAATGAGCTTCTACTGGTAGAGATTCAGGTGTGTTGTGGAACTTAATGCCAGCCTCTATAAAAATCTGCACTCGACGGAGCTTCAGAAATCGAAGAGGCGTTTGCTTTCTCAAAAACTGGGCTGCTCAGAGACCACGAGGGCCGATCTCAGAAATCGAAGAGGCGTTTGCTTTCTCAAAAGCTGGGCTGCTCAGAGACCACGAGGGCCGATCTCAGAAATCGAAGAGGCGTTTGCTTTCTCAAAAGCTGGGCTGCTCAGAGACCACGAGGGCCGATCTCAGAAATCGAAGAAGCACCTGCTTTTTCAGCCTCGTCAGCACCTGTCACATGCACAATCAGCTTTGCGAAAATTACGGGCAATCTGTCGAAGATTTCTGGTGAAGTAAAAAGCACGTGAATCTTACTGTTCAATCACCGCTCTCCATATGCACCATCAACTCCTCGGGTACCACATATAACTTTGTCAAAGATCTCTGACAAAGTTTAGGCACGAGAATTTCGAAGTTCCAGCTACCCTACTATTACCCATAAGGGTAAAGGAACAGCACCACTGCTTGACAACTGGAAAGTCCCTATGTGTGTCGACCTCCGTGTTTTGCGGCAAGACAGGTTGGCAAGAACGTCCAACCTTTACTCACATTCGAGAAAAGACTCCCAACATAATTACTTTCTCAAAAACCGGAGTAGCACCGCTTTCCGAATCTCGAGAGTCAGATCCTCGACGGGATTGCTTGTTCGAAAACCGAAGAGGCACAACTCTCAGAACTTCGAGAGCCAGATTTCCTTAGATAAAACTTGTCTGTAATCTTCACACGTAATATCAGCTTTCCAGATACCACATACCACTTTTTCAAAGTGCTCTGACAAAATTAAAACACGTGAAGCTGGCAAGAAGGGTAAAGGAATAGCATTACTACTTGTTATTGGGAAATCCCTATATACATTGACCTCCCTCCTCAACGGACAGGCAAACCTGCAAAAATGCTCAACCCTTTCTCGCATTCGAAAAGGCACCCTCAACATAACCTCTCGAAATACTCAGCTTTATTTCCCCCCCGATAATACCTCAGCAAATAAGCCACACCAAGAACAAGAGTATCTCATATCATCAGGGTCGAAAGCAAGAGTATCCCATATCATGCTTTCTCCCTATCTTTGTCTTTGTCCTTGTCCACACCTGCAGGACAAGGAGAAAGAGAGCAGTCAGTCGGAACCTGAAATCAAACCTCCAATTTGGAACTGACTGCCTGGAGCCTTTGCCTGGTTGCTTACTTAGCATTGCTCTCGAGTACTCATCCTCAACTGCTGTCAAGGTCACGAATTCCACCGGCAAATACCTCATGACAGTTGATCAGATATTGGCTCTTTACACTGAAGCTGCCAAGCGTGGATGAGTCACTATGAAGGAATGTTCTGAAGGACCATTTAAATGCAAAGGTTGCACACCACTTCTGCCATGCAAAAGATTGAAGCAGAAGGTTCAACGGTGAGCTGAAACAGATCACTACAGCACGACACCTTTCCATACCACATTCATTATTCCGTCAACAGCAAAAGTATCCCATATCATCAAGGTCGAACGTACTCTAGATTTGATGGACTTGTTTTGACCCTCAAATTTTTGAGTCGGCCTTATACTCTGAAGGGCACCAGAAAACCCTCCAGCACAGTTCAAGAATAAGCCTGTGGAAAGTTACTTCTTCAAAAGAAAAAGTATCTCATATCATCTCTTATCCATTTGCTTCTCCTTATCCTGGCAGTTGAATGAGAGACAAGGAGAAGGAGAACAATCAACCGGAAGCCGAAGTCAAACCTCTAATCCTGGGTTGCTTACTTGGAAGTTTGACTGCTTACCTTGTCTGTCACCTCTTTCGGCAGATCTCTTAGCTCGGCGACTTGGGGGACTCCTACTATAGGGTTTGTATCACACTTGACTAAGCCCGAAACTACAACTAAGCTTCAAGTGAAATTGATACATTACCTTGTGCGTCAACATCAGCTAAATACACCATTCCCGGATGGAGGAAAGGTACTTCCAGAGAAGGGCAGATGAAGATCAGACCACACTTCGGTACTTAGAAGTTTCGTGATTACTCAAGGGATTGGATCTTGCAAGTCCCCAACCGAGGAGTTTCCCTCACTCGGGAACTTAGGGGAGCACTGTTTGTACCATACTTGACCAATCCCGAAACTACCGAGCACCGGCCAACGCTATACTGTCAAGGACCCAGAAGAGTTCCCCTCCGACCAGGAGGCCAATCACTACTCGACACGTGTCAAGATTAGAAGCCAATCAGAGCGCAGCACGTGTCGACATCAAGAACCAATCATAACATGACACATGTCAATATGACAAAGCTACAAGTTTTTCTATAAATAGGGGTCATTCCCCCACAATATTGGCTAATGCCATTTGTGTTAAATCATTTACAAGAACTCACTAAATTGAGAGCTTGATCCTTTGTACTTGTGTAAGCCCTTCACTACTAATAAGAACTCCTCTACTCCGTGGACGTAGCCAATCTGGGTGAACCACGTACATCCTGTGTTTGCTTCTCTGTCTCTACTCATTTACGTACTTATCCTCACTAGTGACCGAAGCAACCAAGCGAAGGTCACAAAACCTGACACTTTCTGTTGTACCAAAGTCAAAGCAACAAAGCAGTGAGTAGTCAAATAGACTTGGGTACTCACGGGAGAGTACCCAATTTACTGATCAAATGAGCCAATAAAATCAGCATAATTGTCCCCTTAATTCTTTCTTCCTCCCATTACCCTTGCCATGGTGAATCTGGACAAGTCTTATCCTTCTCCTCCTACTTCCATCAACCCTATCCCGTGGCCTCATCGGCTCCAGCATGCAAGTCTTTAAGCTCACTTGCCAAGCCAACATCGAGTCTTTAACCGAGAAACCCCAATTTGTAATCCTCCCAAATTTCGTCGGGTCAGAATACTAGGTACTCTCCAATGAGGACCCAAGTATTGACTTAGTCAAATGCATCTTTGAGACACTTGCTCAGGCCTCGGCGGCTGGAGAGAACTGGATGAGGTGAGCGAGTTTGAGGCAGAGGAAGTCGGGATCGGTCTGCTTGCAGAGGTTGAAGAGGAGCTCGGCCTGGGAGCGCTGCATGAGTTGAATCTGCAAACCGAGCAGCTTCGCAAACTCGCGCTTGACCAAACTCAGTGCATGAGTTCCTCTTCCAAACTCGGGCCTCACATTTGATTGCATAAAATTCAAACCATGAGGCACATGAAAAGATTGACCACCATGCCCTTTCTCCGAATCTGGTTGTTGTACATTATAATTCTTTAAACTTGGATTAACAGGAGCTCTACTTTGTCTCTGGCCCCCAACCCACATGTTGTTACTAAGACCTGGTCAGTTCCCGTCAACAGCTTAAGGATGATGCTGACCATGTGACAAGTTCTCTTGGCCAAAGAAGTTATAGACCCTGTCTCCAACTTCGTTTCCAGGCATGGATAATCCAGCCACAAATTTGTAGCAGCTAAAGTTCTTATGAGAAAATAACTACCTTTTTCCAGTATAATTTAGTGCCAATCCAACTGCCATGTTCCCCGCCCAAACTACTTATCAGTGACGTTGCGAGGCCGCTATTGGAGCTGGAAGCTGATCCTCCAAGACTGTCAGATTGAGAAGCTTTAGAGCTCGAATCGGAAAGAAAGGAATGTGCGTCTTTAAGCTTCAGATAGGGAGAGAGAGAGAGATAGAGAGGTCTCTGAGTCTGTGTCTCTGTGTGGGTTTTGCAGATTCACGGTGGTCAGTGATGAAGTCTCACGGTGGTGAGATGAAAAAAATGAAAGAGAACCAACATAGCTTTTCGTTCGTTTCCCACAGACGGCACCAAATGTTGAAGCACAAAACCGGAGGTCTTGGAACAACGTAAATCCGACAGTGAATTTGCATGAAATGTAAATAACACAAGATGTATCGTGGTTCACCCCAAGGTTTGGGCTACGTCCACACTGATATTGTATTTATCTGAGGGAGAGAGAAAGAGCTCTGAGAGTGAGAGCTTTGAGAGGGTGAAGAGCCTTAGGAAATGGTCTCCTCTAATTGTGAGGGTGAGGGATCCTTTCATAGAATAAGGACTCCTCACTTATTACATATTTGCCCCTTCCTTTATCACATAATTACATTTAAGTTCTCTAAGTATTTGTAAGAGATCTAAATACGAGGCCCTAAATATGGTATAAACAAAGTTAAATCTCACATTTTCCACCAATGTCCGTCACATTGCTCAATTCCCCAAACAAGGCTATTGTCTCAATTATTTAGTCTCATTTATTGTATGGCTGCATCTAACGTATCGTTAGACTGCCTACGTACCCTAAACATGGATCAATCAATTCGTAGTTCGCACTATAACTTCAAAGCATTCACAGTAATTATATGTAGGTAATATGCATAAGTCAACTTAAAATGTTTGTGGAATTATCAATCATGTGTATATATATATGATAGAAAGGAAAATGCCCACTCACCTGAGGTCCATGCTACGACTCCCTAGTGCTAATATCGAAACATCACGAACCAACGTCGCCTAGAACAATTATCAATTCATGTCTAAGAATTATTACCGATAGAATACATAATTTATATAAAACACATCTCTACGTAATTCAGTCCGGAAGATCTGCATCACAGATTTTCGATTCGTTACTTGCAAAGATCCACATTATGTTCCTAGAACAACGTCTCAACAATTGCCAAAACCAAGTGGCGGTCAACATTTTATTTTATGAACTTACAAATCCAATTCGGGAAGATCCGTATGTCAGATTCCTGATCCGTAAGTTTCTATGGCCCTCAAATATTACGTACTACAATGTATTAAAGTTTGGTAACGATCCAACGGTCGGATCGTCGATTCATGCTTTTACCAAGGAACCCTGTACTTTGGGTGTTTGTGATTCGTCCTCAAATCAACTCCGACGCTCCAACCACTAATTGGGCTTTGTTCCTGGGAAGGATGATGATTCATTTTCAGGTGACGGCAAGGTTCGAGTAGCCGGAAAATCTACGAAAAAAAGGATGGATACCCGCCGGGTCGCCAGAGTCCTATGGGGGAAAAACGGGTCAAGGAGATCCGACGCATCTCCTCTCCCTCCTTTCCCTTCCTTGCTCTCTTCTCTGGTTGGTCCCTCCATTCTCTCATCTTCCTGATTGGGCAGTAACCCTCTAAGCTTCCTCCTCGGACTGGGCAGCAGTCCTCCCTTTTTTTTTTTTTTTTTTTTCTCTCCTTCCTTACCAAATATAGTCTTCCCATAATATAATAGTACTGAAAATATATAAAATAATAATAATTGATCATACCATTACTCCAAATCCGCTTCTTCATACCCTACGCGCCCATATTGCCAAGTACTTCAGGAATACACCAAAAGAATATTTCGTACGTCTTAGAACATGTTGATCAATGGAAGTCAATACCCTCGCCTCTAAGGATATTTTCATCAATTCCCCCGATTAAAATAAATAAAAACGAAATTTTAAGGATGGGTTGTCACATATATCCCACACTCTGAAGGGTAGACTAATTCTTAGTGGGGTCCGAAAAGACTAAAGGCATTTCAGCTTACTCCTAGCTCACATCAAATAGCACACATCCTTCCAAAGTTTTCAACCAAAGAATCACCTTTTTTTCCCAGCTTCTTGCATTGAACCCAAGTCCATAAACATATCTGACTTGGAATTCTACCCTATTTCCACTAAACCACTTGCCATGGTCAGGGGCAAAGCTACATAGGCGCAAGGAGGGGCGACCGCCCCTCCCCTGGCTGAAAATGAAGCCTAGGAGTGAGTATCCGCCCCTACTCTCGTCGGAAATGAACCCCTATTTTCTGCTAATGCTGCGCAAGCACTGTGCGCGATAGTTTAGTTTTTTGAAAACCCAATGCCTAACAGTGTCATGTTAGACATAGAAAAAGTAAGACCCCTTAAGTAGAACGGCGTCATTTGTATTCATTTAAAAACATAAATAAATAAGACTGACATATGGGGTCACTTAGTACTACGGTCTGGTGGTATTCCTCTCCACTTGTAAGTGAGACTTCTTAGGTTCGAATTTCGTAGATGGCAAATTTGATACATGATGAGTAGATTTTATATTATATATATAACCATATTCTTAGTATATTTTGGTTAATATTTTGGAAAATTTTTGATACTTTGAATTATATTTTCGATATAGGATTTTCGACTTCCTCTGGAGCAAAACAGGACCAAATGGACGAATTTTGGAGTAAGTCTAGTTGGAGGACGTTCGTGAGTCACTTGGCTTGATCGTATCAAAATATCGATTTTTTCCACCAAGCAGTTATTTTCTGGCAATAAAATAAAGGAGCGATACGCGGTGTTGGAATAATGACATTTTGGGCTTGAATTGTGTTTTTAGAGCCCAAGATGACCTCAGTTGAGTTCGTGGCCTTCTAGATATGTGTTTAGAACATCTTGATCTTCAAAACAAGCTATTATAGGTCGGATTTGGAGAATATTTGAGGCTAAAACGTGGCTGAACAAGTACTTGACAAATTCTCCTAACTTAATTAGGACTTTATTTTCTAAGATATTTTATTATTATTTAGTTTCCTAGTTGGAACAAAAGTCTATTTTTATTTTACTCTTAGGATTGTGCGACTAGGATGGGTTTTTAAAAGGTTTGGTCGGTGCTAGGTTTAGGCAGGCTTTCTTTTATGCAATTTGGGAGACATGGAACTTTGCTAAGATTTTCAAAGGCTTTCAGATTTTCTACTTCAAGGTGTTTTCATTCTTATTCATTCTAATAATATTTTCTATGATTTTGATTATGATTATGCGTAACTAATACGTTTTGTTAGGGCGAATCCTTGAGCCTTAGCATGAATATGTAATTTTTATTTAATTGCTTATGATTGATTGCATACAAGCTTTGAATTATTGATCACTATTTTAAACTATCTAATTGTCTTAATGCTTGGCCACAATTAGGATCTTTAGAAATGTAATTTGATGCAATTTTAGTCAGAAGGTTCCCTGAAATTGACGCTGGCTTCTTGTAATTAATAATTGTAATTTCACTTAAGATGAACACCATGTCTTAAGGGTTCCATGATTTTTCAAAGGGTTTTCATAAAGCATAATGAGTCTTTCATATTCAGATTTGATTCGAACGTCCAAACGGATTGCATGTTAGATATACGTTTTATGTTGGAGGTTCAAGGTAGAATATATATTAAGAAAACCTAACCTTCAAAGTGGCATGTGTAGATCATAAGTAATTGGTAAAAATTCATAGGATTGCTAAATGATGGTAAAACTCTAGTGCTTTTCTAAATTGGTATTTAAAACTCTTTTCTTTTATCATATTTATTTTTAATTAAAATTCTTTTTTAATATTATCCAATTCCAAAATCTCTTTTCTCAATTTTTAATTCTAAGTAGTTAATTAGGAATTGTTCGTACATAAATTATTAAAATAGTCATTGAAGAGAACGACCTTGCATGAGGATCTATACTACAACATCCTTGTATTCTTCCAAGTGTTTCATGTGATTTTGACCTTATTTGCATCAATACCAAATTAGATTGTCTATTGTGTGGCTTAGCTATACTCCCCATTCCCTTAATGTAAAAATATCAATGTACTAAAAAAAAGAAAAACTGACATATAGGGATCACTCGTCCAAATTAACCTTATTGGAGCCCCCATGAATCAACTCAAGAAGACAAGCCAGCCTTCAAGCCACTGCCTAGATTCCCTGCTTCACGCCTTCGCCCTTCCCTTCCAAGTTCCAGCCTTCAAGCCAAGCCACTGCCCAGCTTCAAAGGCTTCCGTAGCTTGCTTGAATTCTTCCCCAAAACTTAACAGCAACAATATATAAGCTTATAGCTTACCTGAATTCCTCCAGCTTGGCTCCTTAATCTCGATTGAACCTCCAAATGACACGATTGAAGTCAAGAACACTTGAAACATGAGATTAAAGACTAGTTTGTATAAAATTCCGAATTAAAAAAAAATAGAATTCGAAACCTGATTGCATGTCCAAATCCTTTACCTAAACTTGTTTGGCTCGGTTCACTAAATCCGTAGGCGAAAATCTTTTGTCAAATGGACGAGTAGAAAGAAGGTTACGAATTTTCAATAATTTTTTTAGGGAGAAATGAGAGAAGCTGAGCTTTCTGAAGAAGACAAGATTGATGAGAAATGAAGAACCAGATAGCATTCTGGTTTAAAATTAAACCCACGTGGCTAACTACACTTGTATCTTTTGGGACTTTGTAATGTGGTGAAACTTGATTTCACCTCATAAGCAATTATGAAGATGCATAGTAATTTTTAATCATTAAATGAAATTAGTGATCTTTTTGATGAATTCCGAGAGTTGTGAAAGCTATAAGTTAGTGTATATGCTTTTTACACTAGCTTTGGTGTTACCGGTTGCAACCATTTCAATGGATGAAGCGTTTTCTACTATAACTATTGTAAAAACACCACTGCATAACAAAATGGAAGATCAATGGTTGAATGAAAGCATGGTTGTTTACATTGAGACATATATTTTTGTTTTTATTGATAATGAGCCTATTACGTTTCACAACATGAAATTCACAAATAATAATTGTAATTTGTTTGTATTGATAAATTATGAGCAACATTAATATTGTCTACTATATATCTAAAAGAATTTAATTGTCTACATTTTTGCGACCTCTTACCTTTTTATATTTCGTCCCTTCCCCCAACAATTCATGGCTTTGCCACTATGTTGTACGTTGTGATTTGTTTTGTTTACTGTTTTCAAAATCGTGTTTATATGAAGGTAATTAATAGGGAAATGGACTTGACAGTGTGCACTGCCATGTTGCTAGTTTCTAGTATTAGAGACTTAAACGTATGAATTTTGTATGGGGTGTATATTATAAGCCTTCACCTACTTCTTGCCTTGCAGAGAATTGATTAAGGGGTGTGATATCCACACACCTCTTTTTACTTCTCACACATCATTTTAATTTTTTGCCGTTGAATCGAATGAAGTAAAGAAGATCAATGGACATAAATTAAAAAGGGGTGTGTGAGAAGTAAAAATGAATGTGTGGATAGCACACCCCTTGATTAAAACGTGTTATTATGAATCCAGGTCATAGAATATATGTTTGATTCATGCAATATTTATGTTACATTGTTAGATTATATTGCGAAGCTCTTAAGTTTAATTATCTTAATCGAAACGGCTGATATAATACAGACTAATTTATACCAAACTTTTGAATCTTAACTATCTTACGTCACTAGCACGAACGAAACCAAGCATCACTATGGAGTAGAAAACATTTTCCATTAATAGCTTAAACCTACCTAGCCTAATTTTATCACTAACCCTACCACCTAGGAGGCTCAGCGCACCCCCAATAACTGTAGCTGAGTTCGTGCTAAGTTACTAAATAGTCTGACAAGAAAACATTTCACTTTAAATTCAAATCGAAAAAGGGTTAACTGAGTTTTATTTTGCTAAAGATATTCAAAGAAGTTCTATCGAAGTTCTGTCAGGTGTTGCAGGAGTAATTTAAGTGTTTAGGAAGTGGCTAGGAAATTAGGAATGTCGGTGCAACCTATATGTTCCCTAAGTTAATGGCGTTGGGATACAGCACTACATCAAGGTACTCATTTTATGATGAGTTCTTCAAGGCTTCACGACTATTGTCAAAGACACTTGCATCATCTGCTTCCAAAATATGGGCCCAAAGAGTAGAAAAAAGAGTCACAAATATGTGGTTTCAGTTATGGTATCTGAGATCTGAAAGAAGAATAAAGTGAAAAATGAGTTGGAAAAAAATGTTGGAATTATAAACAATTTGTATTGGGGAAATAATTACTACATTCTTGTTTTCTTTGCAATTCTTTTTCAAATTTATTTGTTTAGTTGTTGGATTGAATAAATAAAAACAAAATCAACTGATAGAATCAAAGTTGAGGAGTGTTCAAAGATAAAACAGGTACGAGAACATCATTTCTTTTATTTTGATCATACTAATTTTAGTTGCCTCTAATTTGCAGGCAAGTTTTTGAGAAAATGTAGCATATGAAATAATATCTTACAATAGATCATTTGGCACAATGTTAGTGACCACTATGGGACTCCTCACAACATATTTTCCACCATCATCTATCCAAATCAATGAGCCTTGGACCACATCTTCTTTCAACAATTTTAAACCTTCCAAAGTGACCTTATAACTTAGCTTTTCATACTTTTTCTTGAACACCAATCTCTGTGGCTCAACCTTCACCTTCAAACCCGCCATCGCCGTCAATTTTGCAGTATAACTAGACTTTTCCCCTCCCACATTTGTCACTGTCCTCCTAAATTCTTGTATAACTTTTGCACTAGAATTCGAACCCTCACTGTTAAAGTAAGCAATGAAAGAAGGGTAATTAAGATGGATTGAACGGTCAATGCAATTGCTTTTGGACCCAGTGATCACTTGTATTCCTTTTGATGTGTAATTCATTGCACAGAGAAGGTTTATGTAATCTTGTGCCGTTGCATCGTAGATTAGTCCCGGGTCAATTGCCTTGTTCGGACTAATGTGTCCTGCTCCAATGTCTAGGGGACTTGCGGGGAGGTTACTATGAGCATCTATGATGGGATTTTGTTCATTGTCTAATGGATTGGCTGTGGTCATGAGGGCTGATCGAATCGCGGCGGGGCTCCAATCAGGGTGTACTTGTTTGATGAGAGCAGCCACACCTGCCACATGAGGAGCAGCCATTGAAGTGCCTGATACAACATTAAATTTGCTGAACAAGGAGCCTGACTGAACTTGTGCCACTGAATTATTTGAGGTCCATGCCGCCAGGATTAATGAACCTGGGGCTAGAATGTCCGGCTTCAAGACACTCGGGCAGCTGGGAAATGGCCCTCTAGAGCTGTAATCGTCTACTTTTGGTGCTGGCTTCGTGCTGAGTACTGTCTGTTTAAATTCCAAAATTGATGTGGGATTTTTACTCTTCTTGATATAGTTTATGACATTTCCACCATCTTTCAGACCGATGAATGCTGCTGGAAATGAGCTTCGAGTGTAGTACTCTGACAGGGTAAAATTCGTAACAAAGACAGCTCCCGAAACTTTTGCGGAGTTAGCATTTTCAACTTGATCACTTATGCTCAAATTGTCTTTACACACAACAATCTTGTTCTTGAGTTTCATCAGTTCCCTTACGCTTTGACATCCGTCCGCGAAAACAATTGGCAGTTTGCTTCCAGAGGAGTTGCCTGGATACAATGTAGTGAAGGTGATTTGAACACCATTTCCCAACGTTAAAATTCCTTGAAATTCGCGGTCTATAGTGCCTGCGCCTATTATCGCTGCCCACGGTGCTCCATTGAGTAATGTCCCATACGAAGGGCCATCATTTCCTGCTGAAGCTGCAACAAAAATTCCCCTGTTCATGGCTGCAAAAGTTGCTATTGCAATTGTGTCATCATCCAAAAAATGGTCATCTAATGTATAACCTAAGGAGATTGACAATATATCCACCCCATCTAATATTGCTTGGTCTACAGCAGCAAGTATATCGGATCTATATGCACTGTTAAACCAAACCACTTTGTATATAGCTATTCGAGCTCTTGGTGCCGCGCCTCTAGCTGTGCCAGTAGCATAGCCAAAGTAGGATGCGCCTTTTACATCATGACCAGCGGCAGTGGAGGCAGTGTGAGTTCCATGTCCATCTGTGTCACGGGGTGAGTTCATCGTGATGGTCTCCTCAGGATTGTTGGCAATGTAGCCTTTGTTGAAAAACCTAGCTCCAATGAGTTTTTTGTTGCACAAGGAAGAGTTGAATTGGGTGCCAGACACACATTTGCCTTTCCATTTAGAAGGGACTTCAGTCATTCCTTCATCCTTGAAGCTCTCGCTCTCAGGCCAAACTCCAGTATCAAGCAAACCAATTATGACACCTTCGCCATAATTCGAAGCAGGCCAGGCACCAGAAGAGGAAGTCAGACCAAGGAACTGAGAAGTGTGGGTAGTTTGGAGTTTGAGAGGGCCATCATGAGCGAAAGAAACGAAGCCAGGGCACTTTTTGAGGGCTTCAAGTTCTGAAAGTGTAAGAACTGCACTAAAGCCTTGGATAGAATTAGTATAAGTATGGATGATCTTTGTGGTACTATTAGAGGATTTAGCACTGTCCGAGATGGATAAAAGGGTAGCTAAGTACCACCTTTCGTGGCCGGAGAAGGCTTTGGGCATGGCGGACGAGTCCATGTGGATAATGTAAGCATGGGATTGTGCAAAAACTGAATTGAGGTGAGTGATTGCAGATACAATTGTGCATACAATTTGCAGGAGCATTAGAGTAGCCATTGATGAGCAATGCAATGACATTGTATGATACAATATTCGTTGGCTCTAAATATATATATTCATGGTTTAATTCCAACGTGCAAAGGAACTTGGACCACTAAAGCATACTAGCATGGTGACTAAAATGAGTGTTTGCAAAAGCAAGTTTGGCATTCATCTTATCTTTTTGTAAAGCATTTTTTAAGTGGGGGACATTTTGCTCCTCTTTTCTCTATAATTGGATGGCATTCCCGTGATTACCCTCTTTCTTCTTGTATTGATTATAAAACTACAAATTGCAAGGTAATTGGCCAAAGAACTTTTGTTGTGTTCTTTGTTTTTCCATCAAATGGGCCAACGAACTTGTGGAAGGCCTCTAAGGTCAAGAAGGTTATATAGTTGAAAACTTCCACTTAGAGAACCCGGCCGACATGAAACTTCTTGTAAAAACATCAACCAAATTGAATGTTTTGGGATGATGATAAAAAGTTTTTATTATTATGTTTGTAGGATGAAATGATGTCATGTTGTCATATAAGGAAGGCTAAATAGCCAAAATGGTTCATAAGATTTGCATAACTCATCACTTTGGTCCCTAACATTTCAAATCGATAAAAGTGGTCCCTGAGATTGTCCACCATCCATCATTTTGGTCCTTCCGTTAAAAACTTCGTTCAGTGTCCCGGAGCTCTTGGCCGGAAGTTTGGGCAATTTTCAATCATAACTCAATCGCTTCTTAACCAAATTCAACCCATAATATATCAAAATGAAGATAGGAAAGTGAAAAATAAGATTATACCTATTTGGAAGCCCAATGGCTGCCGGAGATAGCCTAAAAATAGCCTCAAAGTTGACTGGTCCGAGGAAAAACTAGAAAATTTGCCGAAAACTGGGTAAACTTTAAACGTTCATAACTTCTTCAATACTCAACGAAATTAAATCATTCAAAAATGAAAATCATACTTCTCGACAAGACGAAGAGAATGGTCTTTTTCGACGGCTAAATCTCTGTGGTTTGGCCGAAAAGGGGCTCGAAAATGGCCAACTCGAGACCAAGATAGCCACTTTCGAGCCGTTTTCCGGCTAAACCACAGCGTGTTAGCCATCAAAAAAGATACCTTCTCTTAGTCTTGTCGAGAAGTATGATTTTCATTTTTGAATCACTTGATTTCGTTGAGTATTGAAGAAGTTATGAACGTTTAAAGTTTATCCAGTTTCCGGCGAGTTTTCCAGTTTTCCTTCGGACCAATCAACTTTGAGGCTATTTTCCGGCTATCTTCGGTAGCCATGGGGCTTCCAAATGGGTAATATTATTTTACACTTTCCTATCTTCATTTTGATATATTATGGGTTTAATTTGGTTAAGAAACGATTGAGATACGAAGCTTTGAAAATTGCCCAAACTTCGGACCAAGAGCTCTGAGACACTTAACGGAGTTTTTAATGGAATGACCAAAATGATGGATGGTGGACAATCTCAGGGACCAGTTTTATCGATTCGAAATGTTAGGGACCAAAGTGATGAGTTATGCAAATCTCAGGGACCATTTTGACTATTTAGCCTATAAGGAATAATTGATTCATAATCTGGGTGTAATATATGATGGCGTTCTTTAAATTCAACTCTTGAACATGTTTACTAATCGAGAATGGGTGGAAGGAAAGAAAATTATACTTATGATAACAACTCAAGAACCAACAAGGAAAGTCATAAATCAAAGAAGTCAAAACTTGGGGGGAATGAGGATATGATCAACTACCACCTAATCAATCTAATTGTTGTTCAGGAAGCCACATATTTTGATCTCATATATCTGATAGTAAACACATAAAAAGTTGTCAATGATTTATTTTAATTTACATGAGTTAGTTTGAAGATGAGAAGTTAAGAATTAGAATAATTTTAAATATCATGTGTGGATGCAAATTTCCACCGTCTTCTCCTTTGACGAAAATGCACCTGCAAAATAATAATACCTAAGATTAAGGCCAAAAGCCTCACGCGCCCACAATGAATGGGGGGGCTTTGGCCGAAGAATCTCCGATAATTTTGAGAGAGAAAGTGTTTAGGAATTTTTTGGGGAGAGAATAGCCTAGCATTTTAGTGGGAAAGCATGGCTATTTATAGAGGAGTGACCGACCCTATTTGGAGAATAGGGGCAGCCACATATGGTCAAATTGTGATTGTAATAGCAAGCTATTATGTGAAATAATATATTGCAATTAACATGGAAATTAATCTCAAATTGAATAGGAAAATTGCAAGTTACATTTTGAGTGAGGATTTGATGAGGAGTGATGAGAGAGTTTTGAATAAATACCATTTTAATCACATTTGACTCTTCATTGATTGAGCTGTTATTGTCCGTTGCATGCACGTGGGGATCTTGGTGTGCCTCGATGGTAATTTTGTCATTTTTACCCAAAAGTACCATAATTTTCTTAATTATTTTTTGGCTCCACAAATGCCCCCTACCTGCTAGGCTGCTCCCAGGAAAGGGCAGCAGGTGTAGAGATCTCCAACTTTGATGCAGATTTCCACTTGACTTGAAATTATATTCTTCTAAGAAAGGGAAATAAATCACCTCCAAAGCCTATTTAAGTCTACCTTAAGTAGATGATTAAATCAACTTCGGAGGGCAATTATTTATCCCTACAAGAAAAAAAGAAAGCTAGAGGATATTTGCTCCCCCTCCTTTAACACTCTTCTTTGCTTGCTCGTGCAAAAAAACCATCTTCCGTTGATTTCTTGTCTTCTCCACACCGTACCAATGTAAGAAAAACTTTTTTTTTTGTCTTCTTTTTGGGTGGTGCTGCCATGGGGCAGCCGTCGGGGTGGTGCGACACGTCAGCTGGGAGGTGCCAGGAGTCGGTTTGGCATAGGTCGAGGATATGGTGTGGCAGAGGCCACAACTTGTGCTGCTTGGTTTAACTGAAGCTAAGGGCTAGCTCAACATGGGCCGAGGAAGTGGCGTGGCATGGGCCATGGTTTAAGCTGCTAAGTCTGGGCTGCTTGCCAAGAATGAGAAAACGGCTTGAGTTTGATTTCTCAGCTACCGTAGATGGAACAATCAATGACATAGCTGCCAAGATCGGAGTTGCTAAAGATAAAGTGTCGGATGAGCGAACTGTTGAGTGCGAAGTGGTTGCTGCCCCCTAACCATTTGCTATTGGCTGGTCTTTGAGTATTCGATAATTTGAGCTGTATGGCTTTTTCACGCTAGACAGCAATTAGTTTATCCTCTCGCACTGGAAAGCAAACCCAGATAGGTGTTGAGGAATTAGTTTACCCTCTTGCACTGGAGGGCAAACCTATATGAGTGTCAGGGAATTAGTTTACCCTTTCACACTGGAGAGTAATTAGTTTATCCTTTCACACTAGAGAGCAAACCTAGATGAGTGTCAGGGAATTAGTTTACCCTCTCCCACTAGAGAGTATTTAGTTTATCTTCTTGCACTAAAGAGCAGACCCATATGGGTGTTGGGGAATTGGTTTACTCTCTCGTACTGAAGAGCAATTAGTTTATCTTCTCGCACTGGAGAGCATACCCATATGGGTGTCGGAGAATTGATTTACCCTCTCGCACTGGAGAGCAATTAGGTTATCCTCTCGCACTAGAAAGTGTAATACCCTGAAAATTTTAAAATATATGATTATGTGGAATTTTGTTTTTTTGGAATGTGAAATGACGAAAATGTCCCTCGTTGACTAAACGTAATTATACGAGGACGTATTTTATCCTTATATATTTTATCATATTTCTTGGCATATTTGGATCAAGCTCGGTCTCATGAGCTAGTAGGCGAAAATCGTTCATGAAACTGAATTATAACGAATAAGTTACGAGCAAGCAAAGTTTGGGGTAAAATGGTAATTTGACCATAACCTAGAAGGTTCTAGAAAATCTGGAGCAAGGAGATGATGCCACGTGTATGGCTGTAAGGGAAGGAAGAGGAAAGAAAATAGGGGGTTACAGCTAATCGAGGAAGAGATGAGAAGAGAGAACCAGATCCTCATGACTCGCCGACCCAACCCGACCGGATTCTCAGATTTCGACCAGTATTGACGACGGGGCCGATGTCAAATTACTCCTCTCTTTGAACCTTATTGATCCTTCCATCAATTACACCAAAAAACTTACGAGTATTGGCCTCTCTTCACTATGAAACCCTCGGTGTCGTCGGGGTTCATTGTCGGTGATCCGCCATTTTTTAATGAAATCCCATTGAAATCCACCACCATTAGACTTCCCTTGAGCCCATGAACAAAGCCCAAGCATTGGTTGGGATGTCAGAATGGTTTTGGAGTCGGATCGAGAACACCATTTTCTAGGGTTTCTGGAGGTTCGAGGCCGATTTGAGGTGTTTCCTTGCCGTATTGGACTTCAGCCCAAGTATGAAAGTTGTTCCTTTCATTAAACTCTACAACCTTGTAAATTTTGGTAGTTTTTGGAGTTCATCGGAAAACTGAGTTTCTGTTTGTCGGAAACTGCCACGCATGGCAACGCGTGGCCAGAGGGCCGATGCTGCCTTTTAAAACTAATTTCGATATGTTGAATCCATATTTGAAATGTTTTTGGTGTGATTCACTTGTTTGAACCTAGTTAGTGATTGTTAGTCACTTGAATGATTTTCAAAAATGAGTTAGAAATTGGAATTGTGAACTACGAATGGCTTGATCCCTTCGTATGGTATGTAGGCAGTCTAACAAGGAGGTTAGATGCAGCCATAATATGATCGAATTTAATTTATGATGGCTAATAGTATATTGAGTAACCATGATAAATTTCGGGCCAAACTTTGTAATTAGCTTCCAAATTAGAAATTTCGAGACGTTATAGAAAGCAAACCCAAATCGGTGTCAAGGAATTAGTTTACCCTCTCGTACTGGAGAGCAATTAGTTTATCCTCTCGCACTCGAAAACAGACCCATATAGGTGTCAAAGAATTGGTTTACCCTTTCATGCTTGAGAACATGGAAGTCGTCGTTGTGAGCACAGCTGAGGAAAACTGGACTGCTAGACAACTGAAATAATCCTCAGTCTGTGAGGTTTTGTTCGGCGATCTGCTTAAGACTTCAAACTGTTTGTGGAACCCAAGTAAGGGTGTAAGTGGGAAGCACAATGAGCTGCTCCCGAACTTTCTTAAAATATTGTGTTATCGTTAAATGTTTCATCGTGTGCCCTTCTGAGGCTTGGTTGGTGATCAACTAAGAATTTGAATGGATTGCAAGCTTATTCACCTCTAAGTCTTTCACTAATAAAGCATTGTATTTTGCTCCATCGTTTGATGCTTTAAAGTTTTGAGTGTAATAGGCTTGGTTGGCGCGAGCCACAGGGCAAAGATCGACACAACTGGGAGCCGTCGTGCAAGATCGGTACAGTTAGCAGCCATTGTGACAGATCAAGAACTGCTATGAGCTGTGAAACAGGTAGGCATGGCTATGAGCGCCAAGCTAGGGCTAGCTCAGGTCAGGTTATGCGCAGCAGGAGGAATTGAACCACTAGGTCCGTGATGCTTGGCTATTGGACAAAGTCTGCTCCCAATTCTTGGTAGTTGGGCTGGTGTGTTCTTCTGGTACTCGTTTGCCCCCAGCGTGCCATTAGGTTGAGTTGCTGTGTTTGTCGAAATAGAAGTAATCTTTGTATCCAACAATCTATGTGGGATAGTCCAGTCCAGTCTACTCAATCTTGTCAATGAAAGGTGACCCGCTTATGTTGGTCATGCCTCGTCAAAACGCCTCGTCAATAGCTTCGTTGCCCTGGAAATTGGGCAATCGATCGGTCAGGAGCCTCTCAACTTCTTCCATAATTTTCTTCTAGTGGGGTAGCGAAGCTTCCAACTGCCCCCGGTCGTGACCTATTGGTCTAGACTTCTATTTCATGTTCTCGGCTCAATTACGTCACGGCTGCGGTGCATATGGTATGTTCCTAGCAGGCGAGCTAATTACTTGCAGGCTGCCGGTTGAACTTGATCCCAATTGAATAATTGATTCTTTATGTCTGTCGTGTTGCCTACTCCGATGTAAAGTGAAGGGTGCTCATTGTGGGCCTAGCCACGAATGAACAATTCGCCTGAATGGCAGCTCATGTTGATTATCGGAGTGTGGCCCTAATCGTGAATGTATGCTCGTCCGTGGGCCTAACCGAGAGTGCACACTCATCTGCGCACTAAGACGAAAGTATACACTACCTCGAGGGCCTAGTCAGGAGTGTACACTACCAGAATGCTCGGTTCGTGACTAAGTTCGTCGTTTGCCCTTGTCCTACTTCTGGACATTTCATCTGGGGCACACTGTATTTCGGTACGCTGCAAGAGCTGATTCACCAAGGTAGTCTGTTGCGCGAGGGCGCTTGTCAACTCTATGACTTGTTGAGACAAGTGTTTTTCGCCATTTGGGGTGGAAGAGCTTGGATGATATATGTCTCCTTGAGTAGTGGAAGTATAATAGACTTCGGGTGCGAGATTTGAGTTGAGATATGTCAAATCTGCGGAGAAATAAGGTGAAAATACCCCGGTTCAATCGTTGGTTCAGAAATATGAAGTCAGGATGGTTGAAATGGTCTTGGACCTGTTTAGGCTAATCGGAGGGCCATGTGTGCAGGCTGCTCCGCGTGTGGCGCTGGGCCTGGGCTCGGCTTGAGAACACGCTGGGCTCGCTCTAAGCTTAGACAACTTGGGCCATGCGTTGAACTTAGGCCTTCGCTGCTGGGGCAGCAACTTAGGCTGCCTTAGGTGCCTGGGCTTGCCGTTACATAGTGGCGTAGGCTTGTGGATGCCTCATTACTCCCTACTCACCATTAGTCGTGGGCTCGCCAAAGGGTGGCACAGTGGTGCCCCGTGGGGGTGGTGCCGCTCCACTCGTCGTCGCGTTGAGCGTAGTGGATTGTCGTGGTAGGGCTACGTCACGATCTCCATCACTTAGTTTGAATCCTTAAACGTAGGAAGTTTCATTCGTCGTGGTTTCCGAATTTCTAGTCATTGTACTTTTCTTTTATGTTTATTCAAAGAACTTTATAAAAAAAAATCTAGGAATAAGAATGTATAAAAAATCTACTAATGAGCAAGAAATGAGAAACTTTGAATGCGATAGTCTTCTTAAAGCATGTGAATCAAGACTCTCAATGAAAGTACCAATATATGGATGCAAATTTCCGCCGTCTTCTCCTTTGACGAAAATGCACCTACAAAATAATAACACCTAGGATTAAGGCCAAAAGCCCCACGCATCCACGATGAATGGGTCGGAAGAATCTCCGATGCCAAAATTAGAATTTTGAGAGAGAAAGATTTTAGGAATTTTTGGGGGAGAGAATAGCCTAGCATTTTAGTGGGAAAACATGGCTATTTATAGGGGAGTGACCGGCCCTATTTAGAGAATAGGGGCCGCCCACATATGGTCAAATTGTGAGTGTAATTGCAAGATATTATGTGAAATAATATCTTGCAATTAACTTGGCAATTAATCCCAAATTGAATAAGAAAATTGGGAGTTACCTTTTGAGTGAGGATTTGATGAGGTGTGATGAGAGGGTTTTGAATAAATACCATTTTGATCACCTTTGACTTCTCCTTGATTGAGCCGTTATTATCCGTTGCATGAGCATGGGAATCCCAGTGTACCTCGAGGGTAATTTTTTCCTTTTCACCCAAAAGTACACTTGTTGCCTCCATAATTTTCTTGATTATTTTTTGGCTCCACATCATGCTAATTAAATTAAATGTCATTGATAGAGACATGATATAACATGAAATTTGCATACCTATTTACCCTTAAAAATTGCAATATTTGATCAACCTGAATCGATGTTAAGTTCGATTTGGCCTAAGTTGGAAATTATTTAAACTAAACAAGACCATTTATACTGATTATTTTTCCCCCTTCATTTTCACTATTTAGTATGAAAAGAACCCCAAACTATTTGAATTTGACATCTACATTATCTCAAAACTTCTCTCTCTTAGTAATAAATTTTCTCAACTATTGATGGATCTACAGTATGAAGTTTCCATTGATATACTTAATAGAATCTAAACAGAAACAGATTGAGGTATGCCACCCCTAACAACAGTCATATGCAAACATATATATTCAGAATTCTCTACATTTTAGACATGTATGTACATGATAGGTTGATCTATACGTCTGCTCATTTCTTGTTAGTATTTGTAGGTTTCAAATCTTTGAAATTGGGAATAGTTTTGAAAGGAATGAAGAGATAAAGCGTTGAGAATTGCAAAGCGAATGAATGAGGAGTTCATTGCTCCTCAATGCTTTATTGGATTTGATTCTCACTCTCATATGAAGTGTGTGATTTACAAGATCACAAAAGTGGCTGTTGCGACTCTACACGAGCCAACGGTAAAAAATATCCACGTGATCATGGTTCACTAATATAACATAAAAGAAATGGCAGGTGGCAAAATACAAGCCACTAAGATTTTTTTATTAATCTTACCCGTACATTGCAGCTAAGAGTACAAGCTTATTCTTCGACACTCCATTCTAAGATTGTTGCAGATTTGACTCCATGCATACTCCTAAGCATATAAAACATGTCCTTTGACAAAACTTTTGTAAAGATGTCTGCTAATTGTTTCTCAGATTTGCAGAAAACAAGATTGATAACGTTCTGCAAGACATCTCCAATATAGTGCTACCTTTTGTGAATGTGCTTTGATTTTTTATGGAAGACATGGTTCTTTGTCATTGCAATTGCAGATTGATTGTCACAATACAAGGGATTTGCATCAATTTGCACTTCTTCAAAATCTTTAAGCATAAATCTTAGCGAAACTTCCTAAGTTGTAGCTTCTAAACCACTAGCATACTCATCTTCAGCATTTGGCAATGAAACACTATGTTACTTCACAGATGTCCAAGAGAAAATGCCATTGGCAAATGAAAAGGTATAGTCTGACGTACTCTTCATGTCAGTCTCATTACCTCCCAAATCACTATCACAATAACCCACAAGCATTGTAAAGTTCCCTTTAACATTTTAAATTCCAAAATCAATAGTTCGTTAGATGTACCTGAGTATTCTCAGGTACATCTCATTACAGTTCCAAGGTGCTTCTTGGTTGGATTGCGCATGAATCTTGATAATAGGCTTGATGCAAACATTATATTAGGGCTTGTTATAGTGAGATATAACAAACTCCCAACAATTTGCCTATACACTGCTTCGTCTACAAGTTCACTTCCATCATTCTCCTTAAGCTTCTCATTGACCTGTTAAAGGAATACTCACTAGCTTGCAATCCTTCAAACCAAGGTTCTAAAAAACGCTAGGCGCTAGTTGAGCGGTGGGATGGGGCATAGCGCCTAGGCGGATATAAGTAAATTTCTTATACGTGTATAAACAAGTGCCTATTCATACTTTAAAAACACATAATTGTATACATAAATTGCAAAATAAAATGACATATAGAATATAAAGTATTAGAACATATTGAAAATATGGGGAATAAGCAAATAATGAGTGTTCATCCAAGTATTCAACAAGTCTCTCACATTTTATTGCAAAAATAAAATACAAAACAAAAATTATAGATTTTCCGTCTAAGTGAAAGTAACGACCTAGCTGAGTACCTAAGTGGGTATAGGCGGGCACTTAGGCAAGCTAGGGAGACACCTAAATGAGTCTTGGTGCACTTTTTTAACTTTTAAACGCCTAGGAACTAATCGAGGGCAATGACCAACCATCTAGCCAACCTAGGTGGTGCTAGGAAGGGATCTTTAGAATAGTGCTTCAAACCAAACTTTTCAAGAAGAGCCAGTGCATATTTCTTTTGGTTTATGAAGATTCTATGCTCAAATTGAACAATCCTCATTCTTAGAAGGTGGTATAGCAGTCCAAGGTCTGTCATCTCATATCTTCTCATCATGTCAACTTTGAATTCGTTAATCAAATTCATACTACTTCCAGTGTACATAATGTCATCAACATAGATAGAGACACTTAGTGATTACCTCATTCTTTAGTTTTGATGTACAAAGTGGCTTCACTAGGACTTCTTTGAAAATCATTGTAGACATCGAAATTTCAGTAAATAAATGTTGACCGATAAATTAAAGTGTCAACGCTCATGTATTACATAAATTTTACACGTAGCGTGCGACTCAACGAAAATTGAAATAAGTTGGAAAAGTCATCAAATAGGACACGTGTCAACACCTGGCAGAAACGACTTATTTCATCTGGAATATTATATTCAAAATTAGGCCTTGGAAAATTCTATAAATAGAAGCCAATTTCATTCATTTGGGAACCAATTCATATTACACCTTGAAGCTCTGAAGCTCTGAAGCTCTGAAACTCCGAAGCTCTCAAGCATCCAGGTTCCCGAAGAATCAAGAAAGCCTTCTTCGTTCTTCGTTCATCGTTCTTTCAAGATCAAGCCGCGACGGCCCTTGAAGAAAGTGTTCTTCGTTCATCGTTCACCCAAGATCAAGCCCCAACGGCCATTTGGATCAACAACGTCGACAAATCCACACATCCAACCGTTCTTCAAGATCAAGCCCAAAAGCCCTTGGAGATCCGTTCGTCACCGTTCTTCAAGATCAAGCCCAAAAGCCCTTGAAGATCTGTTCATCACTGTTCTTCAAGATCAAGCCCAAAAGCCCTTGGAGATCCGTTTGTCACTGTTCTTCAAAGATCAAGCCCAAAAGCCCCTTTGAAAATCCACTCAAATCCACCTTCAAAGATCAAGCCCACGGCCCTTTGAAGAAACTTCCAACAGTTCATCCAAGATCAAGCCTCGACGGCCCTTGGATCAACGAAATATCCACAAATCAACACCTTACGGAGATCGAATCAGAGGATCAAAATAGAGAGAGATTGTAACCCAAAATCATCAAAATACAAATATTTGTTTGTGCACGTTGTTCTTGTCTCTTTCGTTTCAGGAATTTTCCGTGTTCACAAATTGGCACGCCCAGTGGGACCATCTCTACCTCTCATCTCTTTCTCCGTTCAAGAAATTCGAGCACACTTCCGAAATTAATGGCTTCAAGGAAGGCTCAAACTGTTCCCGCAACTGGCGCAAAGAACAAGAGCGCCCTCGTCGCAACTAGTGTCACTTTGGGCATCACGACTCGAAGCATGGCAAGAGCTACTTCTGCCGCCTCTTTCACCTCTGCATCAACTCTGCCAAGGGAACAAAAACACCCAAGGCACGAGCCTTTGATCACCTTAGCCTCACTAAGGGCACCAAGGGGGGAAAGCCCAAGGAAATACTCTGAATCCATGCTCTCCGATGCCGATTCAAGCAACAGTTCAGCCATGCAAGTCATGACCATTGGAGCAACTTCAATCGATGAGCAGCTGACTCAAATGAATGAAGCAATCGCAAGGCTAACCCGAACTGTGGAAGAAAAAGACTTGCAAATTGCAGCACTAGTCAACCGACTGGAGGCGCAGGACGGCGATAAACCCGACCTAGAGGATGATCCACTAAAGGGAGGAGCTGGCGGAGACGAAGAACCCCCGGTGAAGAAAATCGATGGGAAGCCGGAGCCAGACCAAGCAGCGGCACTCATGGGATCTCTTTCTATCCAGCAGCTGCAGGAGATGATCACCAACACCATCAAGGCACAGTACGAAGGGAGCTCACATACCTCCTTGTTCTACTCGAAGCCCTATTCCAAGAAGATTGATGCCCTAAGGATGCCAAGGGGTTATCAACCACCAAAGTTCATGCAGTTTGATGGAAAATGAAACCCAAAGCAGCACGTTGCCCACTTCGTTGAAACTTGCAACAACGCAGGAACCGAAGGGGATTACCTCGCCAAGCAGTTTGTGCGCTCGCTGAAAGGAAACGCCTTTGAGTGGTACACAGACCTAGAACCTGAGTCCATCAACAGTTGGGAACAATTAGAGCGGGAATTCCTCAACCGCTTCTATAGCACCCGCCGCACTGTGAGCATGCTAGAGCTGACGAGCACGACGCAATGGAAGGAAGAACCAGTCATGGACTACATCAACCGATGGCGTAATCTAAGCCTCGACTGTAAGGACAGACTCTCCAAGATTTCTTCAATCGAGATGTGCATCCAAGGCATGCAATGGGGTTTGCAATACATCCTTCAAGGCATTAAACCGCGGACCTTCGAGGAATTGGCTACTCGCGCCCATGACATGGAGTTGAGCATCGCCCATCATGGGAAGAAAGAACCGATCGCCGACTACAAGAACGACAAAGTTCTTGGGACAAAGGTGGAAAAGGCCGCATGGAAACCCACCAAGGAAGCGATGACGGTCAACACAGCTCCCGTCAAAATCTCCACACGAGGCAAGGCGATTCAAACCGAAGCTTTTCGTGATCAAGAGATGCGTAGACACACTTTGAAGGAGCTTGAGGAGAAGATTTATCCATTCCCCGACTCTGATGTAGTTGCCATGCTGGATGACCTGTTGGACAAGAAGGTGATCAGTTTGCCTGAGTGCAGACGGCCGGAAGAGATGAATCGTACCGACAACCCAAGATACTGTAAATTCCACCGCTTCATCAGTCATCCAACGGAAAAGTGCTTCGTACTGAAAGATCTCATCCTGAAGCTAGCACAACAAGGGGAAATCGAGCTTGACCTCGAAGACACGGTGGCGGCACACACTACTACTATCGTGTTTGAATCACTCGATCTTGTGCATCTCCGAAGCATGCATGATCATTCCCGTCAATGTTCAAGTCACATGGCACCTCCTACACAACCATCACCGGGGGCAAGCAACCAAGATGCATCTAGTGGTGATAAGAAATGGCGGACATCGGTGACCTACAAAAAAACGAGGAAGCCAAGACCACAAGCCACAAGGCCAAAAGAGGAGCCTAAACCCGCCCCTCGAACTTCAGTCTTCGAAAGACTGAATTATTCAAAACCTAGAATTGCAGCACTTGATCGCATCAGTGGTCGAGACCAAACTTCTGTCTTCAAAAGGCTTGAGACGCCAACACCGCAAAGATCAGTCTTTGAAAGGTTATCAAAGCCCAAGAAACAAAGCGGCACAGCTAGATCTCCTCCGCAACGGTCGGCTTTGGACAGACTTGAAGAAACTAAGAAGCCTTCTAGAAACAGGAAGACAACGCCAAAGGGAGAGAAGCTCGACAGTCTAGCAGGAAAAAACGATGTTCAAAGCTTGATTCCTTCAAAGATGAAGCGCCAAGCAACTTTGGAAGTCGACACAAAAGGACCACTGAAGGTAAGGAGGCGCACCATCATCTACACCGGCCAATCTTCACGGCAACAAACCCAAGAGGACCGCACTGAAGAGAAGGCCCGAGAAGACAAAGAAGACAAAATCCTGGAAGAAGACGTCACTTCCGGCTCTGTCAACTCAAAATCTTCACCTCAATCGCTGGGGGCATGCTCCAAAAACATGCCAGTCAAGCCGAGTGAAGTTGAAGGATGGACTTATGTCACTCCGAAGAAATTGCACAAAAAGCATATGTCTTCTCCACAAGCTCACAAATGGGAAAGGGGGCAAAACAACTCATGTTCACCTCTAGAACAATGTGAAAGTGTTGGAGATAATGAAACTTTGACGCGAAGATCATCCATCCCCATCACGATGTGTGACATCTTCCCAGAAGACTTCTTCAACTACTCAGTCAAGGCTCCTTGCTATGAAGATTGCGAGGAACGACTCTCTCAGATCGCTTGACGAACCAAAGCTCATTGTCCGCACGAGCCTAAACTGTAGGACACAAAGCTCCTGGTCTGCAAGAGTCTAAACTACAAGACACAAGGCTCCTCGCCTGCACGAGCCTAAAACTGCATGGCACAACGCTCCTGGTCTGCACGAGCATAAAAGGCAACACCAACGCTCCTTGCCTGCACGAGCTGAAACTGCAACACGGCACCAAATGCTCCTTGTCTGCACGAGTTGAAACTGCAAACGACACCAACACTCCTTGCCTGCATGAGTTAAAACTGCAAACGGCACAAAAAAAGAAAATACCAAAAAAATATATATGTATGTATTTGAACTACGTTACGACTTGATCTCTTCTTTGGAGGGGTACGTAGGCAGCTCGAATGTTCAATTTTTCGAGTTCAGTCACATCAAAAAAAAAAAAAGTGTTTTATTAAATAGAGTCAATTTTATTACAAAAAAAGGAAAAAATGAATACATATGTTATTATGTATTTACAAAAAAAAAAAAAAAAAAAAAAAAAAAAACAACAACAACAACAACAAAAATTATATATAATATATATTTTTATATAGCGGGCCTAGGTCCAGCTCTCACCAAGCTCACCAAATGCCATGGGCAGCCGGATACCACTGGCCCAAATCCAAGCCCAGCTCTCTTCTCTCTCTCCCTCGGACAGTCTGACGAGTGAGAATGGAAGGCAAATCGTACCAAAGGCTCCCGCGCGTCAAAATCTTCGAAATGCGTGACGACTACGTGAAGTTTGAGCTCCGCGACACTGACGCCAGCATCACCAACGCGCTTCGCCGCGTCACGATTGCCGAGGCCCCCACCGTCGCCATCACCCTCGTCGAGATCGAGATTAACTCCTCCGTCCTCAACGACGAGTTCATCGGCCCAACTACTCCCTCATCTTCATTTCCGAGTTCATCCGCAACTCCCCTTCTCGAATCGCCGCCGCCGCGTCCGCCTCAGCAGAAGAAAGACGAGCAGCTAATCTCTAAAGAAGACGAGGAGATCGTCGAGTCCGTGTTGTCCGGAATGACAGCGTCTTACGAGCTCGAATCAAAGCTCGGGGACTGCAAACGAGCCGCGGCGATCCGGCGCGAGGCGATGCAGAAAACGACGGGTCGTTCGCTGGAGGGCCTGCCGCTGGAGGGCTTCGATTATCAGTCGATGCTGGGACAGTGCTGTGAGAATCCGGTGGGGTATGTGCAGATCCCGGTAGGAGTCGCTGGACCGCTGTTGCTCGACGGAGAAGAGTACATGGTGCCAATGGCGACAACGGAGGGGTGCCTGGTGGCCAGCACCAATAGGGGATTCGAGGCAATTTACGCCTCAGAAGATGCCGAGAGTGTCCTCTTCAACGACTCGATGCCTCAGAGCTTCAAATTGTCTCCCAGCAGCCTCCACTTTCAGACTCTCTCTTTCTCTCTCTCATGGCGTCCCCAATTGAGCAAGCAGGTGACAAAGCGGCACAACGACACGGAGCTTCACTTGGCGGCTCAGCGCGCGGATCTAGCCGCCGTAAAGAAGATTCTCGGCGATATCGATTCGTAGATGGTGGGGACCGTAAGCGGTGCGGAGTTTGATACGGAGGTGGCTGAGGTCCGGGCGGCGGTGGTGAATGAGGTGAATGAGCTGGGAGAGACGGCTTTGTTCACGGCGGCGGATAAAGGGCACCTTGATGTGGTTAAGGAGCTGTTGAAGTATTCGAACAAGGAGACCGTTACGAAGAAGAACAGGTCCGGGTTCGACCCCTTGCATGCTGCTGCAAGTCAAGGACACCATGCCATTGTCCAGGTACTCCTAGATCATGATCCTGGGCTAAGCAAAACACTGGGCCTGGAAAATTCAACCCCACTTATATCCGCAGCCCATAAAGGGCATGCAGCGGTAGTTGATGGACTGTTGTCGAAGGATTCTACCTTGTTGGAAATTTCTAGATCAAACGGGAAGAATGCATTGCATCTAGCTGCAAGACAGGGGCATGCGGAGATTGTAAGGGCATTGCTTACAAAGGATCCACAATTGGCACGAAGAACTGACAAGAAAGGGCAAACTGCATTGCATATGGCTGCAAAAGATGAGCTATGCAGGGATGTATACAGCTTTGGGGAGATCATGCTGGGGATTCTAAGCCGCGGCAGGTTGATAAATTCTGGCGCAAGTATGCATAGCAAGTCAAGAGACGTTGTTCTGCGGGAAATCTACAACGAGAACGAAGCTGGTTCCAACATTTCACTGCAAGAAGAGGTAAAACTGGTAGTTAAGGTTGCTATGCTTTGCACCAGGAGTAGGCCATCCGATCGACCATCCATGGAAAGTGCATTGAAGCTTTTATCCGAGTCGAAAATCCAGATGAAAAAACAACCCAACTTTTGAAGCAGAAGGTGAAGGTCCCAGCAATATCAACCCGGAAGATTAACACAAAATGCTTTAATGGCATCAAAATTCAGGATACAAAATAACCGAGGCGGCATGTTAGGCAGTCCTCAGTCAGGCATAGCTGGGATGACAGGAGGCAGACAGATACATTTGGGATCCGCTGGTTTCTCCTGGTCGTCGTCTTCTACTCCAAAACCAACAGCGAATGGTCCGATAATATACAGAATCTGATGGGTTCGGCAACTCCGAGTCAGTGCCAGAAGCCTATTTCTCCATCGCCCACTTCGTCGTCCTCCGTGGCGTCTCCGGCGTCCTCCACGTACTCCGAGCAGTCGCTCACGGAGGCCGCGACGGCCATTTCTGAAGGGAAATCTCAGGCCGCTGCAGAAATCCTCGCCCGGATGATTGCGACACAGGTCCCGGATTCGAGACCCAATTCAGAACAAAGGCTTCTGGAGTTCCTGGGTTTAGCTTTGAAGTCCCGGGTCGGCCCGATTGATAATTCGCCGCCGGCAAACGAGTTTTTTGGGCAGGAGCATAGTGGGTCGATTCAGTTGCTTTACGAGTTATCTCCGTGTTTCAAACTCGGGTTTATGGCTGCTAATCTTGCAATCCTTGAAGAGACCTTGACGGACCAACCAGCGACCAATAAGGTTCATGTGATTGACTTCGACATCGGGCATGGCTGTCAGTACATGCTCCTTTTCCAAGCACTCTCAACGCGTGTGATTCTGTACTGTGAGTCTCCAGAGTAGCTACTACTGGCTTCCATGCTCCGCTCAGGTGGAGGGTCTTGGGTTCGAAGGTTGGTGTGCTTCTCATGCTCAGCAACATTTGATTCGGCCTCAACATCATCAGCAACGTCAGCATCAGCAGCGTGATTCTCGACTCCGAGCTCGGCTTCATCCCTGCAAATTCCCCATCCCGTCATCCAAATTTATACAAAAAAAATAATAATAAAAAAATATATGGTGGAACACTGCACCATGATTAAAGAAAAAAAAAATATATATATATATAAAATAAAATAATAAAAATACATGGTGCGTCTGGCACCATATGCAAAAAAAGGGGGATGATGGAACAAAGTGCGTCTGGCACCGTGTGAAAAAATGGGGTGCATCTGGCACCATAATTAAAGGCAAAATATATATAAAAAAATAAAAAAAGATCTTTGGTGCCTCTGGCACCATGTGACAAAAGAAAAAGAAAAAAAAAAAAAAAAAAAAAAAAAAAGGAGATGGTTGTACAGCGCCAAAAGAAAAAGAAATAATATATATAGATATATATATATATATGTGTACATAATATATATAGCAAAAAAAAAAAAAATTGCATTGAGAGAAATAAAGTCCATTTTATTTATTTTTTCTGGAAATTTTACATAAATTTGCATTATACATACCTTAAAAAATAAATAAATAAATAAAAAATCAAATCAAATCAAATTTACAAGAGGGGATCTTCAAGGACGATCAGGTGACGCCTCACCACTCGGCGGAGCTCCAGGAAGAGTAGGTGCCGGAGGTTGACTGTTTGAAGCCTCAGCAGTCCGCAGAGCCTCAGAAGACGAAGGCAAATGCTGCTGGAACAAACCCACAAACCTCTGATGATCAAGTAAAATCTGACCATCAGATTCCTGCATCTGGTCAATCTTCCTCTTCATGTTTGTCGCATAGCTATGTGCGAGCTTATGCAACTGTTTGTTCTCCTGCTTGAGCCCTCTAATCTCCTGTTTGAGACTCATCACTTCAGCCGCCAATGATTCAACTTGACGGGTTCGAGCAAATAGGCGTTGGGCCATATTAGACACAGAACCTGCACACTGCACACTGAGAGCCAGAGAATCCTTAACAGCCAACTCATCAGACCGTTTGGAAAGTAATCTGTTATCTCTGGGAGTGACAAGGTTCCGGGCCACCACCGCAGCGGTCATATCATTCTTCACCACTGAATCCCCAACGGTAAGAGGACCAGTGGGGGATATGAAGGATGGGCGCCATATGTTATCTGGAGAAGAAGGGACTGCCTCTTCACCAAGATTCAAGTCAAAACGACGGTCGGAGGGTCCAGACATTTTCAAAGTATTGAAGGAAGAAGAAAACGGACAAATCAAGATCTTAGAAGTGCAAGAAGGGAGTTTTCACAAGCGTAAATTCAAGTGTGCTTTGAAACAAACTGCATGCCTCTATAAAGAAAAATCAGCACTCGACGGGATTTCAGAGATCGAAGAGGCAAGCTCAGAATTCGAAGAGGCCATTCAAAAATCGAAGAGGCAAGCTCAGAAATCGGAGAAGCATCTTGCTTTTCCAGACGCGTCGGCACCCATCACACGCAAACTCAGCTTTGCGGAAATCACGGGTAATTTGTCGAAGCGTCGATCCTAGATATCGAAGAGGCGCCAGTCTTTTTCAGCCGCGTCATCACCTGTCATATGCACACTCAACTTTGCGCAAATCACGGGCAATTTGTCGAAGATTTTCGATGAAGGAGAAAGCACGTGAAGTTTACTGTTCAATCACGCGTTAGTTGCCGACACGAGTGAAAGAATAGTACCTCTACAGGTATTAAGGGATATCCTATAACTGTCCACCTTCACCTTCCATAGCAAGGCAGACATACAGAGCCTTTCTTCATCTCCAAAAATGCTTTCCCAACGAAACCTCTCGAGTCATTCAGTGTTCCTTATTCCTTGGGGTACCTCTGTAAGCCAATAACTTCAAAGCAAAAGTATCTCATATCACCAGGGTAGAAAGCAAGAGTATCTCATATCATGCGTTCTCCCTGTCGTTTCCTTTGTCCTTGTTCCTACCTACAAAGACAAGGATAAAGAAAACAATATGCCGGAACTTCCACTCAAACTCGGGTAAGGAACCGACTGCTTGGAACCCTTCCCTGATTGCCTGCCTAGCACTGCTCTCGAGTACTCGTCTCCCACTGCTGCTGTACTTCCATAGAAGTTGTCACATCTGTCTGGAGAACAGATAAGGCAAGTGAAAATGATACCTTGCAGCATGTGGAGACAACGTGCTGAAGAAACAAGCAGAGAAGAATGCGGCCTGCACAGTCAACTCAGCAGAAGGAGTCCGAACTGAGGAACTCGAGAAGCTGCCACATCTGCCTGAAGAAACAAGCAGAGAAGAATGCAGCATGCACAGTCAACTCAGCAGAAAGAGTTTGATATGAAGAACTCGAGAAGATGCTGCATCTGCCTGAGGACGGTGAACTTATTTTGACCCTCAAATTCTTGGGTCGGCTTACTAGGCGTTGTGAGCTGCACATGCCGATTCACCACCCTTGAATCGAATCCTTAAAGATCAAGTCACCAACTGGAAGAAAAGCCCATCAATCTTGAAGATCATACCGCTGACCAAACTGCTCAGGTGTGAATTAGAAAGATTGAACAAAGAAACAGGTTGTCACATTTACCTCGTGCCTGCTTGCCATGTGTTCGAGTCAACATTCAAGAATCAAGCCTCAACGGCCCTTGAAGAAGTTTCCAGCCAACTTCAAGATCAAGCTTCGACGGCCCTTGAAGAAATCACAAGTCCGATTCAAGATCAAGTGTCCACCACTCTTGAATCAAAAACCTAGTTCAAGAATAAGCTGTGGAAAATCAACAATTGGAGGAATCCAGAAAATCCTTCAACCCAGTTCAAGATCAAAGCTGTGGAAAGTCAACAAGCGCAACAAAACACGTGCCGATTCACCCACTACCAAAGCCAAAGATCATCTACCACATGAAGCTCCTTGTGGTCCAATTTCAACCTTCAAGATCAAGCCTTGACGGCCCTTGAAGAAATTTCAAATAAAAGTTCAAGAACAAGCCTCAACGGCCCTTGAAGAAATCTCCAGCCCAATTCAAGATCAAGCCTCGACGGCCCTTGGATCGACATCTACAGTAAGGGACTTCAAAACGCATCTCCTACACGTGACAAGCACATGTATACGACGTGCCTTGAAGTGGGGGCATTTGTAGACATCGAAATTTCGGTAAATAAATGTTGACCGATAAATTAAAGTGTCAACGCTCATGTATTACATAAATTTTACACGTAGCGTGCGACTCAACGAAAATTGAAATAAGTTGGAAAAGTCATCAAATAGGACACATGTCAACACCTGGCAGAAACGACTTATTTCATCTGGAATATTATATTCAAAATTAGGCCTTGGAAAATTCTATAAATAGAAGCCAATTTCATTCATTTGGGAACCAATTCATATTACACCTTGAAGCTCTGAAGCTCTGAAACTCCGAAGCTCTCAAGCATCCAGGTTCCCGAAGAATCAAGAAAGCCTTCTTCGTTCTTCGTTCATCGTTCTTTCAAGATCAAGCCCCGACGGCCCTTGAAGAAAGTGTTCTTCGTTCATCGTTCACCCAAGATCAAGCCCCAACGGCCATTTGGATCAACAACGTCGACAAATCCACACATCCAACCGTTCTTCAAGATCAAGCCCAAAAGCCCTTGGAGATCCGTTCGTCACCGTTCTTCAAGATCAAGCCCAAAAGCCCTTGAAGATCTGTTCATCACTGTTCTTCAAGATCAAGCCCAAAAGCCCTTGGAGATCCGTTTGTCACTGTTCTTCAAAGATCAAGCCCAAAAGCCCCTTTGAAGATCCACTCAAATCCACCTTCAAAGATCAAGCCCACGGCCCTTTGAAGAAACTTCCAACAGTTCATCCAAGATCAAGCCTCGACGGCCCTTGGATCAACGAAATATCCACAAATCAACACCTTACAGAGATCGAATCAGAGGATCAAAATAGAGAGAGATTGTAACCCAAAATCATCAAAATACAAATATTTGTTTGTGCACGTTGTTCTTGTCTCTTTTGTTTCAGGAATTTTCCGTGTTCACAATCATATTTAAGCAAGTAAGAGTTGATTCTTCATACCAAGCTCTAGGAGCATGTTTCAAACTATACAAGGCTTTTATGAGTTTAAACACTTTGTGTTCATAACCTGGAATAATGAATCTCTCAAATTGATCCACATAAACTTCTTCATTTAGTACTCCATTCAAGAAAGCTGATTTAACAGCAAGTTGATATAATTTCCAATTCGGGTTTTTATCACAAGTAGTCCCTGAAATTAACCCATGCCATCAAGATGGTCCCTGAAAATAAAAAAATCAATCAATGTAGTCCTTGAATATGGGTGTTGCAAATCAATGTGATTTTTTCATTAAAATTTGGTCAAAGCTTGCTGATTTGGCACATATGTGGACCCACAGGTCTATTAAATATTGCCACATGGATAAATTATTAAAAACTTTATAAAATTTTAATTTAAAATCATTTAAAATGATTAAGTAAAAAAATTAAAAGTTGTTGAACAAAAACAGTTAAAGCTGCATCTACTTTCACGATGAGGAAGACTCAATTCATGCAAGGAGAAAGAGCCACGGGCAGGCTAGAGGCAGAGGAGACCATTTGGAATGACCGACCAGAGGACTTCATCCAAGCTTGTCTAAAAAATTATTTGTTCTTAGGTTGTCTTGCTATCTCAAAATTGGGATCAGGGGTTGCGATGGGGAACTGGTGGTTGTGTTTGGCTTGGTGTCGATCAGAGGTTAGGATGAGTTGGCGATTAGGCTGAAAGGAAGCAGGTTGAGGTGGGTTGGTACGGTCAGGTGAGGAGGGAAAGGGTCGACGATTCGACAGTGATGGGGAAAGATTGACAACAACGATGTCAAGGTAGGGTGGGGGTAGAGAATATGGTGGCTTGGGGTAGTAAATTAAGAAACCCAGGTCCTGATGGCGGTGTGAGCAGAGAAGGGTTGTCATGGTCAACGTGTTTGAAGAAGACGATGGAGATTGCAGACGATGAGGTTTGAGAATTAAAGTTACATCTGAATGTTTAATTTAATTAGATAAGGATTGAGGACTAAAGCTGCATCTAATTTTTTTGGTTCAATAGCTTTTAATTTTTAATTTCATTTTAAATTTAGTTTTAATGATTTTAAATTAGTTTTGATAAAGTTTTTAATAATTTATTCATGTGGCAATATTTAATAGACTTGTTGGTCCACATATGTGTCAAATCAACATACTAATAGAAATTTGGGTTAATTACATAGTAACCCCTCAGGTTTGAGGTCTATTACAACCTCATATAACATCTTTAAAACATTTAACTTTCATACATCACATACTATTTTATTTCAAAATAGTACCTCAGTTACATTTTCCATTTATTCATCCATTAAGCGCTGATGTGGCTGCCACATTTGTGCCACGTGGCAAATTTTTTTTTTTTTAACTTGAATCTTCTCAACCCAAAATAAAAAATTAAAAAAATTAAAAAACTGAAAAACTCACACCCATAAACTTCCCTGCAACCCCTCATTCTCAAATCCCATAAACCCTATTATAAAAAATAAAAAAAACTGAAAACCCAGTACCCATTCCCCCGACCACCTCCCCTCCCTTTTTTCTTCCCACTCTTTTCACCTCCCCTCCGGTGTGATATAATCGGGATTGCTACAATAATCAAAACCCAGAGCAAGAAAAATCCAATTTCTCATCTATTTTGGAATTCAAATCCCAAAAAGCTTGAAAATTTACGAAATTGATGACATATAGGATCTTACCAGAAGAAGTCTTGGCTGAGTATGAACTCCCGGTTGACGAAACTGGGGTCAACGTCGGTTCCTAAATGAGCGGAGGAGGGAAGGCTGTCGTCGGCAGCTCCAGCTTCGAGAAGGTTGTGGAAGCGAAAGGGGTTCGATGATGACGTGGAAAACACCGATTGGTGGGTTCGAAACTTTTGGGATTTCAAATCACGAGAGTGGGTCTCTGGGGAGAGAGAAGGGAGGGGAGGTGGACGTGAGGGTGGGGTGGGTTTTTGGATGGGAGGGGAGGTGAAGAGAGTGGAGGAGAAGGAGGTGGTGGGGGGAATGGGTACTGGGTTTTCAGTTTTTTTTTAATATTTATTTATTTATTTAATTTTTTTTTTTTTTGGGTTTGTGGGATCTGAGGATAAGGGGTTGCGAGGAAGTTTATGGGTGTGAGTTTTTCAGTTTTTTTTTTTTTTTTTTTTTTGTTGGTTGAGAAGATTCAAGATTTTTTTTTGCCACGTGGCACACATTTGGCAGCCACGTCAACGCTTAACAGATCAATGGATGAAAAATGTAACGGATGTATTATTTTGAAATAAAATAGTATGTGAGGTATGAAAGTGAAATGTTTTAAAGATGTTGTATGGGGTTGTAATAGACCTCAAACCTGAGAGGCTACTATGTAATTTACCCTAGAAATTTTGACGGAATTCTAACAAAAGGACCACATTAATTTGCAACACCCATAGTTAGGGACTACATTGATTGATTATCATTTTCAGGGACCATCTTTATGGTATGGTTAGTATTCTAAAAATTGGCCTAGGTGGCGCCTAGGCGCTGGGCTTCCGTGGTGATTTTGGGCAAAACGTTCAATAAAACGGAGAAGGTTTAGGCGGCCGACTAGCTGGCGCTAGGCAACACTAGGCGATGCTAGGCGACATGGTAGGCGGTTCTTCGTCTCTTTGCTCTATGTCTGTGCAAACTGCAAACCCAGAATATCTAGATGTTTCTCGCCATGTTGCATCTCAGATTTGACCAGTACTGCAAACACACGACTTTTTTGCATGAAAACAGAAAGGTGCGGTGATGGACAGAGGGAGATGTGCGGTGGTGGATAGAGATAGACGAAGGGATTGAGTGAGTTGTTTTAATTTGGAGGGATAGATGGAGATATTTTCGATGTTTGATTTGTGGTTTTTTCAAGAAAGAAGAAGATGGAGAGATAGAAACGGAGAAGACGAGGTAAAAGAGAGATAACTGTATCAATTTTAAAAGAAACGGTGAAGACGAGGAAAGAAGAAGCAAAGAAATTGGGAAAGTGGAAAAGTTTGAAAAGATGCTTAGTTTGGCGTGAACTCCACCAACCTTTTCATAAAATAAAAGGATAAAAAATAATTACCCACTATCCCTTAATAAATAAATTATATAAATTATTTAGATAATATTTTATTATTTGTTCTTTTTAAAACAACACTATATTACACTCTTGCAATATATTATTTTATTATTTTTCTTTCTATGATCAGAATAAAATCAGCCTATATTATTGTAGACATCGAAATTTCGGTAAATAAATGTTGACCGATAAATCAAAGTTTCAACGCTCATGTATTACATAAATTTTACACGTAGCGTGTGTCTAAACAAAAAATCGAAATAAGTTGGAAAAATCATCAAACAGGACACGTGTCAACACCTGGCAGAAACGACTTATTTCATCTGGAATATTATATTCAAAATTAGGCCTTGGAAATTTCTATAAATAGAAGGCTAATTCATTCATTTAAGGGAACCAATTCATATTACACCTTGAAGCTCTGAAGCTCTGAAACTCCGAAGCTCTCAAGCATCCAGGTTCCCGAAGAATCAAGAAAGCCTTCTTCGTTCTTCGTTCTTCGTTCTTCGTTCTTCGTTCATCGTTCTTCCAAGATCAAGCCCCAACGGCCCTTTGGATCAACAATCATCCACCAATTCAAGATCAAGCCCCGACGGCCCTTAAAGAAAGTGTTCTTCGTTCTTCGTTCATCGTTCTTCTAAGATCAAGCCCCGACGGCCCCTTGGATCAACAACATCAACAAATCCACACGTCCAACCGTTCTTCAAGATCAAGCCCAAAAGCCCTTGGAGATCCGTTCATCACTATTCTTCAAAGATCAAGCCCAAAAGCCCCTTTGAAAATCCGCTCAAATCCACCTTCAAGATCAAGTCCACGGCCCTTGAAGAACGTTCATCCTTAGATCAAGCCCAACGGCCCTTTGGATCAATCACACATCCACAAATACACACCTTACGGAGATCGAATCAGAGGATCAAAATAGAGAGAGATTGTAACCCAAAATCATCAAACACAAATATTTGTTTGTGCACGTTGTTCTTGTCTCTTTCGTTTCAGGAATTTTCCGTGTTCACAATTATACTCTTATGTTAGATATGTATATATTTTTTTAAATAACGTATTCCTCAATATTTAATCATCTACTATAAAATAAATTTAACTAATTTATATGGTATATAATATATTTATTCCAAGATATACAAAAATAATTTTTTGTAAGTGTCAATATGTACATATTTACAAGATATACAAGAAATTTACCTAAATCTGCCTAGACCCCGCCTAGCCGCCTAGGCACTAGGCGTCAGCGCGCCGCCCGACTAGCGCCTAGCATTTTTTTTAGAACCTTGGGTATGGTTCAATTTCAGAGACTACTTGTGATGAAAACCCTTTCCAACTTTTCTGAGCTACAAATGCAATAAGTGTCCTTGTAGTGTCCAGTCTAGCAACATGATCAAATGTCTCATTGTAATCCACTCCTGGCTTTTGAGAGTAAACCTTGGCAACCAACCTTGCTCTATACTTTTGTATAGTGCCATCCAAGTTCAGTTTGAAATCACATTTGACTGTTAGTCTATCAACCAGTTCCCATTTTTTTCTTCTCAATCATTTCAATTTCTACATCCATGGCTTTCTTTCAAGCTTGATCAATGGCAACATCTTCATATTTCTTTGGTTTAATTATACTGAGATTACACCTTGTATATAGATCACTCAATGATCTTAATTTCCCTAGAGTGGTATTTGAAGAACGGGGTTTTCCAAATTCAGTCACAAGGTCTTGAAAAATAGTTATTTGAGGAATACTCCCTTCTAATACTGGTGATCTTGCATTCATGCTGCATTTAACATTTTGAAATTAATTGGCATTCTCATTTAATTGCAGGCTTATTGGAAATGACATTGACTTCTCACTTTCAGTTTCCCAACTCTATATAGCATTTTTATCAAATAGAACAATTATGGAAAGTATAATCTTCTTGGTGTCAAGAACAAATAGTCCATACCCTTTTTTCAGTCTTTCCATATCCCACAAAGATTCCCCTGATTAAGCATTCATCTAGTTTGTGTCTCAGTTGTCCAAGAATGTGACTATAACAAACACATCTAAAAACTTTGAGATGCTTGACGCCTGGTTCCTTCCAACTGAAAGCTTCAAATGGAGTTTTGTCCTTCATTGTCTTTGTAGGACATCTATTGAGCAAATAGATTGCTGTGTTGACAACTTCACTCCAAAGGTAATAAGGCAACTTCACTCCAAAGGTAATAAGGCAACTTCTTTTCATGCAACATACTTGTTAACGCTCAAAACTTGCATGTTAACAAAATAAAATAATAAGTACTTGTAGGGCTTTTGGTACGAAAGTAAAGCAAATTAAACTCAGAGATATAAGTGGTTCACCCTTTAAAAATTGGCTACATCCACTGCGATGCTAGGATTTATATTGATATCAAGATTGAAAATAGCACTCGGTTATCCAATCTCGTTGACTCGAGCATCATTATGACTGCCTTTATATGTTTTATCCTAAGCATCCCTGTCACTTAAAGTTATATGTCTGCCTAGGTGCTTGCGGCGGTCGTAGTCCTTCTTGCACTCTCTAGTTAGCTAGGTTTAAGGACGATCGGTCGTTGAGCTCGGGCTTTTCCTCTTTTAAGCCCCTTAGGCCTTGGGCTTTTATTTCTCTTATTGGGCTTCTTGGTTTCCATTCTTGGTTGGCTCCACTGTTTGGGCCTAAAAGTGCCCAGCGTTACAAGTCCCCGAACTCCGTGGTCAAAGGTCCTTTCTTAAGCAGGGAGTTAGTTGTAATGGTTGGTCGGCTTGTTGGGTTGAGCTTGGGTGTTTCCGACCCTTTGCTTGCTGGCCGGTCGACTTTATCACATATGCCCTTCAATTAGATTAGTGGTCAGGAGACGTTTTAGGTGCCCGAGACTTGCGTTAACTATGGCAAACAGGTGTGGCCTCGTGCACTGTAGTGTGACATTTTCAATAGGTTGGATACTTGTTTGTAATGTTTAAAAATGTTAAGACCAATTTAAAATGACATTAAAAGGTTGGACAACTTTAGATAATTAATCATTATTTTTTTCAAATAATATCATTATCTATATTATTAAGAGAACACACCTTGTCAACCTTTTTGCCCACTTTTTCCAATTTTGCCCCTTATATTTAATACACAAAGTTGAGATGAGGAGGGCAAAATAGTAATTTTGTACATTTTGACAAAATGACAATCATATCCCCTTTTTCCTATTTTGCCCTCACTTTTGATGCACAATATTTACATAAGGGGGGCAAAATAGTAATTTTGTATCAAAATATTTACATAAGATAAAAATATGCACTTATTAAGAGAAATTGTCTCACCATCATTTTTTCATACAGTTAAGTGAAATCATGATGTTTTTTTAATAGTTTGAATGAATTAAAGCAATTGCGCTTGAAGAGAACGTGGAAGGAGGTGGACGGTTGTTCACACACACACAGTGTGCTCTTTGCTAATATATAGGAAAGAGAAAAAGCAAAGAAATGAAAGATGCTAAGTGACAAAAGAGCTCCGCACCTAACGCATGCCGACGCGTTTCCTCCCGACCTGTTACCCCCAAACAACCCGTCACATTTCCACCTTCCATGCTCTTTTCCTCTTGTTATCTCCCCAATCCGCGTTCCTGTTCCCCTAATTCCCATTCCCATTCCCATGTGTTGTAAAATTGTGGAAATTGTTTGTAATGTAGCAGCTTCAGGAAATGTCCGTCCAAACAAAAACATCCCCACAATCCAGCATATATCCCAACCCCACACCTTCCTCAGGAAAGAGAGCGAAATTAAAACCCCAACTGCCACTATCTCTTCCAAGTACTTCTCATTTTCTCTTATTTATTTGTTATTTAAAATAATTCTCATCTCACTCTCCCACTCTCTCTCTATCTCCCCCTACTCCCCCTCTCTCTCTCGATAACCTTTACCTTGATATTGCTATAAAAACAAAGAACAAAAAAGCAGAGAGAAGCCTGGGAATTTGAGGTAAAAAAAGCTTCCTCCTTTGGGTAACATTCTCAAAATCTCTCTTTCCTTTGTTGCAAACCCATAAACCCTTTTTACCCTTTTCTTCTGCTTGTTACTTCACCATTGCAGGGTTCCAGGGAATATCAAAAGATGGCAACTTTATTAAATAATCTCCAGCTTCAAGCTCTCTTCATTGCAGTTTGCTTATTTTCTTCCTTCTTCTGCCTCAAGGTTTATTTATTTATTTACCGCATTTAATTAGCTCGCATTATCTTCAATTCTGAATATAAATTAATTTTCTGGGTTTTTCCTAAATGGCAAACAGATCGGAGAGACGTGTTCGAAAGATCGCGACTGCGACGCCGGTTCGAGCTGCCAAACATGCGCTGCAAATGGCAACACCCGACCCAGATGCACCCGGATTCAACCCACGAGTCCCACATCAAGGGTCATCATTTTTTCCTTAATTAATTACGTAATTAAACATTTGTTTGGTTTTAGTGTTGTTAATTAATTTGCAAATGGTGATTAGTTAATAATAATTAATGATGGTAATTGAAGGTGAAAGGTCTACCATTCAATCGGTATTCATGGCTAACCACCCATAACGCATTCTCTCAAGCTGGAGTCAGGTCCTCCACCGGTTCCTTAATTATTGCTCCCATGAACCAGAACGATACCGTTGCCAACCAACTCAAAGTAAGTTTCTTTTCTTCAAGTATTCTCTACCCTGCATTTTTACCCTTTTTTGGTTTTTTGTTTTTTGTTTTTTGTTTTTTGTTTTTGGTGTATATATATTTTTTTTCTTTTTCGATAATAATTACACTGTATTTATCTGAATTACCTATAAATGATTAAATTTTGGTGTAAAAATAAAGAGTCAACGGCTCTAACTAATTTGACTAAATTAAGCGGGAATTGTGTTCTTGCATGCCAAGCGGTGAGGTGGGCTGGTGTGTAATCGAACGGTAGTCAAAGGAGGGAGCGACATACTCTTTTTGACCTTTAAGCACTCATCTCAACTTTTGACCGTATGATTGAGTAAATTGGAAAAAAAAATTAGAAATTAACATGGATGTGTGGATGGTAAAAATAGATATATAGATAGCATAATCTTAGTCAAATCATGGACATGTTTGTGGTAGCAAAAATCTGTCGTCTTCAGTCTTGACAAATTTGTACCTACAAAACAATCAACACATTTGATCAAAGACCAAGGCCTCATGAGCCCATGAGGTTGGGGGTTTAGCCAATGGATCTCTGATACCTAAGTCAGTATCTCTGAAAGAGTGAGTGTTTAGGGCTTTGTATGCGTAGCAAAAAGCTTACCAAAATTTGATGGAGATTGAGGTATTCGTAGGAAGAGTGGTCGACCATGGGGTAGGGAGTAGCCCTACACATGGCGGCATCATATTGGCCAAGATGTGTCATTCATTGGATGAATGAGAAAAAAATATTCCCAATATATTAATTAGGAAAAAATATTTTGGGATAATGGTAGAAGTATCATTAATTGATTGTGATAGGTATTATTTATTTGATGGAGTTGATCTTTGACTTTTTCATGTCACGAGTAGGGGAGCTCTGAGCAATCGTAGTTAACTGCTTGAACACCCATTTAATGAGAACAATCTTATATTCTTTGAAATTAAATCTATGTGTCTCCTCCAAGATTTTTGTTATTATTTTTTGCTCCACAATATTGACCAGGCAACTGTTTGATTTTCTAGGTTATCCTTCCTTTGTATCTTCACTTATTTCATGGTTTGACAAAAACAATATATGTCTGATGACGTGGCAATTTGCTAGATCATTGATGTGGTCAAGCTGGCTCATGTTCAACTCTGTGTGTGTTGTTGTTGACAGTATCAATCCATGTAAATAAATATATATAAAAAAAAAAATATGTGCCTATAAAAAATGGGAACTTTAATGAAAAGCATCTGGTACTGTTCATTTTAACGAAAAACCACATTTTTACACTAAAAAGTCAATCATGGTACTATTCACTTTACTCTTTATTTTGTCCTTATCATTAAAACTCAAAACTTTCAAGCCCTTTTCATTAGTTTTCTTATAAAAAATTGGGTCACACTTAATATTATAAAAAAATATGTGTCTAACTAATTTGACTAAATTAAGCGGGAGTTGTGTTCTTGCATGCCAAGCGGTGTGGTGGGGCTGGTGTGTAATCAAACGGTAGTCAAAGGAGGGAGCGACTTACTCTTTTTGACCTTTAAGCACCCATCTCAACTTTTGACCGTCTGATTAAGTAAATTGAAAGAAAAAAAATTAAAAATTAACAGGGATGTGTGGACAGTAAAAATAGATATATAAATAGCATCATCCTAGTCAAATCATGGATATGTTTGTGGTAGCAAAAATTTGCCATCTTCAGTCTTGACGAATTTGTACATACAAAACAATCAACACCTTTAATCAAAGACCAAGGCCTCATGAGCCCATCAGGTTGGGGGTTTAGCTAATGAATCTCTGATACCTAAGTTAGTATCTCTGAAAAAAGTGAGTGTTTAGGATTTTTGTATGCGTAGCAAAAAGCTTACCAAAATTTGGTGGAGATTGAGGTATTCGTAGGAAGAGTGGTTGACCATAGGGTAGGGAGTAGACCTACACATAGCGGCATCATATTGGCCAAGATGTGTCATTCATTGGATGAATGAGAAAAAAAAATATTCCCAATATATTAATTAGGAAAAAATATATTGGGATAATGGTAGAAGTATCATTAATTGATTGTGATAGGTATTACTTATTTGATGGAGTTGATCTTTGACTTTTTCATGTCACGAGTAGGGAAGCTTTGAGTAATCGTAGTTAGCTGCTTGAACACCCGTTTAATGAGGACAATTTTATATTCTTTGAAATTAAATCTACGTGTCACCTCTAGGATTTTTGTTATTATTTTTTGCTCCACAACTTTTTGATTTTCTAGGTTATCCTTCCTTTATATCTTTACTTATTTCATGGTTTGACAAAAACTATATATGTCTGATGACGTGGAAATTTGCTAGATCATTGATGTGGTCAAGCTGGCTCATGTTCAACTCTTGGTGTGTGTTGTTGTTGACAGTATCAATCCATATAAATAAATATAAAATAAAATAAAATATGTGCCTATAAAAAATTGGGTCACACTTCATATTGTTAATTGATTTTATGGTGAAACCTCAACTTCTACATGGCATTAGAATAGGTTGTCATGTGAAACCCAATGACCACATATGCTCCATGTCACCTAATTTGTGTTGTTAGCGTGCTAGGCTTAAAAATTCGCCACACGTAAGGACGAGTGTTGAGAGTATCAATCTCACATTGGAGAAGGAATAGACCTTGCATGTGCTTATAAATTATCAGGCTACTCATATTGCCAATTAATTTTATGATAGAACCTCAACTTCTTCGGTTGTGTTGGCATAAAGACTTTCCAGTAAAGTATTTTGAACTCAAAGAATCCATCGTATATTTGGATATCTGACCGTTTAAATCTGGCATATACATGAACTAGAAATAAACCTCAAGCACCAAGCCTACCAAAATTTACTAGAAAGGAAAAGAGAAGAGTACAAACGAGTGGACATGTAGCCAAAACATCGAAGAAAAAATTGTTACAATAAAGGTTGAAACAGCCTATATGAAACGATAGTTAGACATGCCCAACCAATCACGAAGACAGAAAAAAGAAATAAGAGTGGGACAGGAATCCCACCAAGAAAAACTAGAGCTAATAGCACCATAGTTTGCTAAAGCATACTTGATTACCCGCACGGAAAATAGGAGAAACTTTAAATGACACAAGTCGAAGTCGCTCCAAAATAATTTTGTCAACCACCCGAAGTTGCCAAGGGACCAGATTAGGAGAACTAAAGAAATGAAGGGCTAACTTCGAATTTGTTTCAATCCAAACAATATACCAAGCATGAAGCCAAGCCAACTCAATTGATTTGATGATCGCTAAGACTTCGGCATGTAGAGCACTAGGAACATTCAGAATAGAACTGAAAGCCCCAATCACACACCCTTGTTAATCACGAAAAACACTGTCACAGCCAGTCCTACAAGAATCTCCCTCACAAACACCATCCGTATTAATTTAAACTTGTTTCAACTGGCCTGCTAAAGATCCTTTATGTGTTTTATGTTGTTGAATGGTAGAATGGCGTCCGAGGGTTTATGCTGGATATGTATGACTTCAACAATGACATCTGGTTATGTCACTCGTCTGGTGGCAAATGTTACAACTTCACTGCATTTGTAAGTGCTTCAAATTATGCTTTTGCCAAATTGAATTTGAATTAAAGGAAAAACATCATGCTTAAATATTTCTGTCCGTTTGGGATTGCTTGTGGAAAGGCTAAAAGTTCTTTCTGACAACCAAAAGCACTTCTTACTGCGTTTTATAGAAACAGTTAGAGGTGCTTCTGGGTCTTAGAAACGTTTTTGGAGAAGCAACTATCATATTCTTCTTCAGGATGATTTTTAATAAAATTCAGCATGTTTTGAACGAGCAGAAGTTTCCCGCAGATGCAATCCCAAATGAGCCTTTACTCGCTTTACTTTATAGTTTTAAAGGTTGAAAAGTAAATTGCTGCTCTTGATTTTGCTTGTGTGGACCAATTTTATCCGCAGCAACCTGCTATTAACACACTGAGAGAAATTAAAGCCTTTTTGGAAGCCAACCCCTCAGAGATTGTCACCATTTTTATTGAAGATTATGTGGAATCTCCATCGGGCCTGACAAAGGTCTTTGAGGGAGCTGGCCTAAAAAACTTTTGGTTCCCAATTGCTCGGATGCCAAAGAACGGGGAAGATTGGCCAACTGTCGATGATATGGTCCAGAATAATCAGCGGTTGGTGGTCTTCACCTCTAAGAGAGCTAAGGAGGCGTCAGAGGGAATTGCTTACGAGTGGAACTATGTCGTGGAAAATCAATGTGAGTCCTACATTTTCAAACGTTTCAAGATGTCAAGCACTTCACCAGATTGTTAGTTTAATATTTGCTCCTGAGTTTTCCTGAATTTTGTATGTGTAGTATGTGACATATCATTCTATTAATGCACGTGTAAAAATTAATTCCTGTCTGAAGATTTTCCTTAATTTTGTTTGTGTACTATATTCTCAGATGGAAGTGGAGGAATTATACCTGGTTCATGTCCAAATCGTGCTGAATCATCTCCCATGAACACAAAATCTAGATCATTAGTTCTCGTGAACTTCTTTCGTGATCTTCCAAATGCATCAGCATCTTGCATGGACAATTCAGCTCCCTTACTAAGCGCGTCGAAAACTTGCTATGAAGCAGCCGGGAAACGGTGGCCGAACTTCATTGCTGTTGATTATTATGAGGTATATAGTGAGACATTTCCGTTGAAAACTCCTGGAAACGGTGTCAAGTAGATAAAAGGTCCCCTTTTCTCCTTCGGCACTCCTCTTATTTGTCCTTAGTTTTCCTGCGGTTTGTTCAATTCAATGGCTAGAGAAAAATGGAGTGCAAGGGGAGAAAAAGAGAGTACGAAAATTACTTTCATAAAAAGCTCAAATTTGCATGCATTTGCCTAAACCTATTTTGGTTTCTGTGTTGAAGAAAAGTGATGGTGGGGGAGCTTCAGAAGCAGTGGATGAAGCCAATGGCCATCTGACATGTGGTTGTGACAGAATCACTTACTGCAAGGTTCGCAAAATTTACCATCAGAACTTTGTAACTTGTCAAACAAGGCAAATATGAAATTCATCTTAGTTTCCAATCTTTTATGAGCAGGTCAACGGTGGTAACGTTACATTTGGTTCATGCGACGTCCCAAAACTTGCTCCGCCGCCACCTGCCGCCGCCATCACATCCGCTCTACCAAGTCCCAGTAACTTCGCTTCTCAGGGACAATCAGTCCACTTGCTTTGGTTGTCTGGAACAATTTTGGCTACAATTCTCTCAATTCGGGTATAATTTGTTATCTACTTTTGATTGCTACCCTCCCTTGTAATTTGTAAACCACACGATGCATTTTTTTGGGAGAAAAAAATTGATGCCTCCATTATTTTGGGGTCTTGAGGTAAATATCTATTCAATATTGTAACAAGTTAATATACTTTGTACAGTCAGTTTCTCTTCGTCCCTTTTATTTTCTGAATTTTGCCATAACCAGAAAAGAGTCTCTGTAGGTTCTTTTCTTTTTATTCTTTTTAGCGGGAAGTTTCTTTTAAGTTGAAATAAGTGAAAACTTGGAATCTTACACTATGTTTGGATGAAGAAATTTAAAATTACCAAGGAATTTTAAAATGACGGAAATTGAATTGACGGGATTTTATTTTCTAGAATTTATTAATTTTCTTGTTTGGTTAGCCTAAAAGAACAATGGAATTGAATACGAAATTTTTTTATTTTTAAGCTCTAAATCATAGAAATTGGGAAATGACATCTATGTACATGAAATTTAAACTTGGGAATTAGAGGTCCCAAATTCCAAGTTCTTTTTCATGCGGAAATTCTAAATTTCTATGTTTATAAATCCAAACAAGATAATGCGTGCATGTCAATTTACAAATTCTGACTTTTATCCAAATTCCAAATTTATTTCCCTCATCCAAACATAGTGTTAGGTCGTAGGAATGAGTTGGTCCGCAAACTGGACCTTAGAATTTCTCCAAACCTGCAAAGTCCAGTAATTCATTAATAAATTTAGGAAAATGCATTTCACATTCTCATTTTTACCTCTCACACACCCTTGTTAATCTTTGGCATTGATTTTCTTCAACTTATTCGATTCAACGGCCGAAAACGGATAGAAATGTATAAAAAGTAAAAATAGATGTGTGAATAACACTAACCTAAATTTATTCCCAGTTGCCTAGAAGTGTGGCAAGCGGATGGTTTAGCTAGTACCTACACATCTCCCTTTGAAAATTGAAGTCCAAATCATATTTTTCTTCCCAAAGTTAGTAGTTTTTTCCATCAAAAACAAAAATAAAAGAATAAATAGTGACCTTGAAGTTATATCATTGTCCTTTTATCTTAAGATATTTTTGGAAGTGGAGGGAACCAAGAATTAAACTTTCATGGTAATAAAACTGCAGCAAGTACAGAAGATCCCTTCCATTCAGGAGGATGGGGATGAACGGAGGCCATGCAGCCGTCTTTAACACGAAGTAGGATTCTTTTTTCTCTTTTTTTCTCTTATCTTCTCTCTCATTCTATTTGAACGATTACGGTTAAACTATGTTAATATTTTATATTAATTTTTTATAGAAAGAGAAAGACAAAATAGAGAATATGAGAGGAATGGATGGAAGGGGATGAAAAGAGGAGGGGAGAGAATCCTAATCCCTTCAACACCTTCTACATTTGGAGCGAGAGATTTTTCAGTGTGACCGTCACACGAGGTGGTACACCACGTGTTCTTATATAAATGGTAGGTTATGTGTGTTAAGAGGTCAATAACTTAAAAATTAAAAAATTTCACTACTTACATAAAAACACGTAATGTATCATCCATATTCCCATCACAACTAAAAATTTCTCATTTGGAGGAATGAAGTTTCCTAAGCCCAATGGTCACACCACCTTACGATATTAGTTAACAGTTGACTAGCACGTGTATTTACTTGTTAATACAATAATTATGATTATCAAATAAGGAAAACTAATGAAAATGGCTTGAAAACTTTGAGTTTTAATGATAATGACAAAATAAAGGGTAAAGTGAATAGTAACAAGATTGACTTTTTAGTGTAAAAATGTGATTTTTCATTAAAATGAACAGTACCGTCGGATGCTTTTCATTAAAGTTCCTAAAAAATATTAATGATGTCGCCCACTTATATATTACCGTGTGAATTAAAAAGATTTTGTGACGATGGGACCGTGAAGTTGAAAGTTTTCTCACCCAAACTATCATGGGCTGCAGTGCTATTTATTTGCACACAGTCAAGCTGTCTCGGTTTACGACTACAAGTTTCCCCACTCATAACAAAAGCCACGTTACTGGAGGGGCTAGGGCCACAGTTTATGATCAAAATCCACCAACTATTTTTAGAGCGGTTTCACCGTCGGAAAGGTTTCCTGGTTATTCACTATTTAATCTACTTAATAAACATTAATTATCTTTAATAAACAGTAACTTTTTTTTGCATGTCCATCCCTATAATGAATAGCCTTGGCAATAGGTAATAAAATATTAATATTTTGTTTATTTATAAAATAATACAAAATAATTTAATTTGTAATTTCAGATAGATTTTTAATCGTTCTCGTTGCACCACGTGTCATTATCCGAAAAAACAATTATTGGTGATGGATTTCGATAAGATTTTTATCCACTGCCGTCGTACCACGTGTCGTTACCTTTTCAGAATCATTGATGATAGATTTCCGATAAGATTTTTAATCAATCACGTCACTCCACGTGTCACAATTTGTTTACAATCTTTGAGGATAGATTTCGACCAGATTTTTAACGAATGACAGCATGCCTTGTGGCATTATCTACAACCTAATCCTTTCTGAATCCTACATATAATCCACCATCCATCCTCAGAAATCTCACACCAATTTTCTAAAGATCTCTATCATTATTCATAGTTTATGCTTCCTTCTTCACCAAAATCAAAAGTTGTATCATTATTCATAATTTCTGCTTCCTTCTTACAATGTCTTTTTTTTCAAGGATAATGTGGGAAATCGATCAGTAAGAGGAATAATTGTTTAACCAATTAGAATGAATGTTCAATCTCCAGGTGACTCAAAATGAGAGGGAAGATGATGAAAAACGTAGAAGGATAGATGACGAAGCAAGAATGGGCAGAACCTCACATTCCTGTCGAGTTATCCAAGATGTGGGTCAGATCTGTAGGCTTAGCCGTTCCAGAAACCTTGATAGAAGCAGGCAACGACGAGGTATGGAACTCTTGGATGATTATTTTGTCTGTAATAGTGCATTCCCTGATACGTACTTTAGACGTCGTTTTAGAATGGAACGACATTTGTTCAACAAAATTACGATTGTTGTTTGCAATCATGATTGTTGTTTGCAATCATGATTCTTACTTTGTGCAAAAGAATGATGTTTTTGGTGCTATGGGTCTCCTTCTTGAGCAAAAAATCATTGTTGCCTTACGGATGCTTGCATATGGAGCATATGCAGACCAAGTGGATGAGATAGTGAGGATGGGGAAATCAACCATTCTTGAGTCTCGGATGATGTTTTGCGGAGCAATTGAATCTATCTACACCGTAAAGTACCTCTTGAGACCTACTGACATGGACTTGCAAATGCTTCTGAAGAAAGGCGAGATGCGAGGTTTTCTTAGGATTATTGGAAGCATCGACTGTATGCACTGGACCTGGAAAAATTGTCCAAATGCATGGCAAGGCGTTTATGGGGACAAAAAAAGAGCAAAAAGTAGGGGTGGGCACTTAGAACCGAAAACCGAAACCGAAACACGAACCAAATCGAACCGCACCAAACGGTTTGGTTTTGCGGTTTTGAAACGGTTTCGGTTTTGAAACCAAACCGCAACATAGAAAACGGTTTGGTTTCGATTTTGGCTTTTGAAAACCGCACCGAAACCGAACCGCACCGCAAATATTAATAAACATTTAATTAAATGTCCATATTATATTTCATGTTTTAATTTGTTGTTTGTTAGAATCCATACACTTAGTTTAGTACTCCACCACACTAGAATATCATCATTCATCACTTTCTTTCGTTCATTAACTTGAAGGACCTTTGTTATTTTATACCATCACACACATATATGTACAAGGGTGGACTAAATTGTTATTAAGAGTCGAATAATGATCTAATAAAGTCCACTCATTTGAAGTATGATATCACATATTCTAGTATCAAAGTTTCGCTCATGTTTAATGAATTCAAATTTATTCAACTTGTTTTATGATAAACATTGTAAGGGACACCTTTTTGTTGCACAAACATATTTTAACATCACAACTACATGCAACATGCTAATTGTTTACATAACAAATCTCTTTTTCCTATTGCTATTAGGAAATGCTTATTAATATGTTAAATTGAAAATTGTACATTTTTTCTTAAAAATCAAACCGAAACCGTTTGAAACCGCACCAAACCGAACTAAACGGTTTGGTTTCATTTCGGTTTTGGCTTCAAAACCGCACCGAACCAAACCGCAAAAAAATTTGGTTTCGGTTTCGGTTTCACTCAAAACCGCACCGAACCAAACCGTGCCCACCCCTAGCAAAAAGTATCATTTTGAAGACGGTGGCACCTTTTGATACATGGATTTGGCACGCATTTTTTTGGGTTTCGTGAGCTCAAAATGACCTCAATGTCCTTGCTCAATCCCAGTGTTCAACGATGTCCCGCAAGGAAAGGCACCATAAGTCACGTACTGGGTCAACGGATATAAGTACGACGGACCATACTACCTAGCAAACGACATTTACCCAAGGTGGTCATCGTTTGTCAAAACAGTATCACGTCCGCGAAGTGCAAAGGAAAAACACTTTGCAAGCTGTCAAGAGGGGTGCATGAAGGATGTGGAGGGTTGTTTTGGTATCCTCCAAGCTCGATGGGTGATTGTCACGAGTGCTGCCAGAATGTTTGATGGAGAGTCGCTTCGATCCATCATGATGATGTGCATCATTCTTCACAACATGATTGTAAAAGATGAGTACGATTATGATGTTGTTGATGAATATGAGCCAGACACGATGAACAATTCTAGAATATCGATTCTTTGGTTCTTTTCCCACCAATTTTCTCAAGAAAACTGGACATTGATTCTTTGGTTCTTTTCCCACCATTTTTCTTAAGAAAAATGGTATGAATAAGACTCTACATTTCTCGCAAATGCATCTCATTACCCGTAAGAGAATCATGAGTAACTTCAACCCAGCTAGTACACAATGCAACATCTTCAAAAAGCGTCCAATTCGTACCTGCATCAGTAGTCATTTTGTTGGAAAAAAAATTGGATTGAAACTTTGAGAGAAAGATAGGAATGTGGTTGAAAGTAATTGAGAAAATATGAAATTGTGGTGTAAGGTAGAAGATAATGAGAAGGTATTTTTAGAAAAGTAAAATCAATTTTTTTTTAATTGAATTCCAACCCTCCATATGTGCCACGTGGCACAACGGTAACATTTCAGAATTTTAAACTGTTTTTTCTTTTTCTTTTTTAATTTATAAAGGCGAATAACGTGGACCGTTGATCTCAGATCAAACGACTGAAATTAAATAAGTTTTTAAATTTTTGTTACCGTTGGAAATCCAACGGTCCACAAATTGTTGCCGTTGAAATCCAACGGACGAGTGGAAGCCACGTGGCTTCCCAACGGTAACATTTTCAGACTGCGCCACGAGCCCCGCTTCTGAAACCCACATGCCTGACTAAAAAAAATTGCATCAGGTTGCTTTCGAGCTCTCGGGCTGACAACTCGTGCCAGGCCTCTCCCTCGGGTTAGCACACACTGGGGCAAGTCGACGGGGCTATCTGGCCTTGTTCCATCACCAATCTATCGGGCTAAACACCACGATGGAACTGCTCTTAGAATGAATTTCATTGCTAAAAAACCATTCAATTTAGGGCATTCACTTTTTTGGGCTTTTTTCTTTATCAAGTTACTTATAATGTGAACAAAATCAAATAAAAATGATTGAAAATTTATCATGTTTGCATGCACACCTAGGTTTAGTCAAGTTGGCTTGAATCAATCTCCCACACTGTAATTTAGTTGAATTTAAAGTAATTATTCTATCATTTAACAAAAAAATAATAATAATTAAACAAAAATCATATTTACCTATAAATACATGTAAACTAAATGCCACCAGATGATTCAGGAACCTATAATTTGAATTTAAACTTGATATATATAAAAAATATTTTATTCAACAATGACAGATTTGAGGAATAGTGTGACAAACAAATTACTTTACACACTCATTGCTCAAAGCTTTTCTGAAAAATGGCATTTGCCAAAACATTTGAATCAGCTGTTCTTGTGAAACTATATGGAGCAAAACACAAGCATAGAATCAGAAAACGACGTAGCGTAATACTATGTAAAAGCCGGCATGCAATTGGATAACTTTGTCACCATTTGCAAAGGCCAGCTACTGAATGAGTGCAAGAACCGTCACCCGCATCAAACAAGTTTGGTGAAATTGGCACTGCTTTTCTCCTCGATCCCTCCATCTTGTCTTATCGGACTACTGCAATGCCACTTTCGTACCCACTACTACCACCTGGTTCAGTTACCTGCTTCTCTTTTAGCCCATCCTTCACATCTTCACCATCCAAGCGCTCTGCGTCCCTTCTGGATCTACGATCCTAAAACAAGTGTTTACAACTTGAAAAGTTAGAAAATTGAATTGAAACATCTAGATGAAAGAAGTAACAGCATTAAAGGGGATATGTCATTTTACTGCATTGAATGTAAAAGTTTAACAAGTGCCAAATGAAATTGATGAGAGAAAGTGACAGAGGGACCATTATTGATTTTCACTCAGAAGGGCACACGTACATCTTTAAATGGGGACTCTTCAGCTTCTAGCATATGTACAATATGTCCCAATTTTGGCCGCTTCAGTGCATTTGGGTCCACACAACGTAAAGCTACAAGAAGAACCCGCTTCAATGCCCTGGAAGCAGGCTTCTCGGGTAACTTGGGATCCAATACTGCCTCTGCATTCCTGCCAGCAACCATCTTCTTAAGCCAATCCACTAAGTTCACCTGAAAATCTCACATTTATTAAAAAAATAAAAAATCAAAGGAAACTCAGGAAAGAAAGAAAACCGGAAGCCATTAGAAAGGTTATCTTAAGGATTCAGACCTCTTCTGGAGGCCGGCTATAATCAACTGGATTCCTCCCCGACAGTATCTCCATGATAAGAATCCCAAAACTATACACATCACTTCTCTCATTCAACATGCCGGTACTCGCATACTCGGGAGCTACATAGCTTCAAAAGGCAGAAATAGATTATTATTGATCAACGCACGAAAATGCAAGCGCATAAACACATACATATATGCACATGGAGGGTCCACCATACCCAAATGTTCCCATGACACGCGTTGTAATGTAGCTCATCTCAGAACCAATGAGCTTGGCAAGGCCAAAGTCTGACACCTTGGCATTCCAATGCTTGTCAAGTAAAATGTTGCTTGATTTTATATCACGGTGAATAACCTTGGGTTCCAGTCCTTCATGAAGGTATGTTAACCTACAAGATTAAATCAGTTATGATGAAAGCCACCGATGAAGTCAGGGAAACAAGAAAGATAAATAGCATATGTGAATTTTAAATTGATCTGCATTTTGTACCCTTTTGCGGTTTTTAGTATGATATTCATTCGGATCTCCCAGGTAAGCGGACTGCAAGGCCCTACATCCCCATGAAGCCACTGTTCTAGGTTCCCATTGTTGACATACTCATACACAAGCATCCTATCAACATAAATGCAGTTAAAAAGATAAGAGTTGATATTCTATCGCTATAGACTTGATTAACTATAATTATAAGATCAAAAGCTACAATTGAGATAATGAAGCTAGAGAGTAATGAGGCAAAAAACAGAGTACCTATGAGCCCCCTCAGCACAGAAGCCAAGCAATCTCACTAAATTCTTATGTCGAACTCGTCCGATTGCCTCCACTTCAACCTTGAACTCCCTCTCAGCTTGCCCCCTTTCAAATAACCCAATTTCTAATCAATTAATTCAATCACAAAAGCTCACTTTATCACAGTCATCAGTCAATTAGTACAACACAAATTCTAACAAAATTGACTAAACACAAACTCTTACAAAACTACATAACCAAACACAAAATAAGCCTCGCATTATATAAGAACTTAGGGCCGATTTGCGATTACTTCTCTGGAAAGAACTTTTGCTCGTACGTGTTTATGCTAGAAGTACATTTATTACAAACACATTCAAATATTTATGAAAAATCCAAGTGCTTCCCCAAAAACACTTGAAGTGCTTGAAGTGAAGTGCTTTCTAAAGACGCAAGCATGTGCTTCTCTAGAACGTTTTGACGAGCCCGAAACAATCACATAAGCAATCATAAACAGGCCCTTAATCCCCCACAAAACACTAGAAAACATAAGAATTGACTTCAAAAGCACCTGTTGTTAAGCAAGTTCTTGACAGCAACGTGAGTTTTATCCTCCAAAATACCATGGTAAACAATCCCATATCCTCCTTCCCCAATAACGTTGTCATCCACAAACCCATTTGTCGCAACCTCGAGCTCTCTGAGAGTGTACCAATGTCCCCACCCCAAGTGAGAAACTTCGGGTCCCACCATCCCCGCCTGCTCAACCCCACGCGCCTCCCCGCTTCCATGCGAAGAAGAAGACCCGATTGGGTAAGTAATCCGGTGGTCCTTCCCAATCTCAATGTGCACTTTCTGGTACCCAATTGGGTTCTCTTCCTCCGTCGGCTTCAGCAAGTGTTGCCTCTCGATTCTGGGAACTGGGTCGGGCTCCGCGTGCGAGCAAGCTTGGGTTTGTGTCCGGACATGGTCGACCCGGATCTCCTGGATCTCTTTGGAGACGATTGGGATTGTGGGTTTTGCTAAAGTTTTGTTCTTGGAACGCTTGGCGGCGAACCAGAGAGAAATGAGGACGAGGAGGAGCACGAAGGCGGCGCCGACGCAGACCCCAACAACAATCCAGAGACGGAGGCCGAAGATTGAGGTCTGCTCGGAAAGCTGGTCGCCCAGGTGCTCGGCTTTTACATCCGACATTTAGAATTCTGGTGCCTTTTTCATAAGTGCTTCTGTGAATAAGCTGTGAGAAGGGGACAGAGAGAGTGGAGGAAGGAGGAGGAATAGTTATGGCAGCTGGCGTGATGGGACTTTTTGGAATCGGCCGTGTCTGTCTACAAGTAGAGTGCGAGAGTAGAGTTGCTGCTGCTGCTTTCGAGTGAAAACGTAATTACGCGCGGGTTGGGTTTGGCAGTTGGTTAGCTTCTCAAATGCATTCGATGAGCAAAAATAGTTTTTCTTTTTTTTTTTTGGAAGAGGAAATACAAACCAAGGCCGAAGCCGAAAACAACAGATGAGCAAAAATATTTATTGCTCAAGTTAAAGCCCCAATTAAAGGGCACGTCTAGTTTCTAAATAGGGTAATTTGGAAATGCACAACTTGTGTTGATGGATAAGATTAAAATATAAGAAATGTTTTGCTACTCAAAAATGAGTAAGAACTTCTATTATAATCGGAACCATTTATATTATAAACAATCTTTATAGATCATCTCTGCAAAAAAATGAATTAAAAATAAGGTTATTAAGTCGATCAAATGTAGCAAATAAATAGACGGTTCATCTGTTCTTGTGCAATGTGATTGACTAAATTACTTTAGTTTTAATTGATTTTCTCCAAACATGATATTTATAGAGTGATTTATTATATGAACAGTTTTGATCATGAATATGACGATCTATGAATCGGAAATGAAGAGTTTTGGGTTGGAACTCCTACTCATCATTTGGGTAGCCAAATATTATTCTTAAAAGATTATTATGTTTGTGTATGTAACATATTTTTCATGTGACCGTTAAGGGTAAAAATTTATATGTTATGTTAAAGAAATTAGGGTTAGCCTACGAACTTTAAAGTAACAAAATAACTTTTGAAGAGGTTGTTAACGCTCAAATCGTGAGGCTAACAAATATCAGTATGGTCGTGTAGTCAGCCTTTAGTCAGCTTAGAATTTAAATGATAAGAATTGAACAAAGTTTAAATAGTTTGCCCTTCAAAACTGGACTACGCCCACTAAGTCACCATATATATTGATATTACAAACAACGCTCAATCTAATCTATTCTCTTTTCTCTGTGTATTTGTTTGACCCCTTCTAAGGAGTACTCGTCTTCTTTATATAGGCCCTCAATGAGCCCCAAGTTCTTGGGCTCGAGTCTTCAATTGCCTTTTCATTTAATGCACCAAATATGTAGACATGATCTACTAGTTGTCCTTCAGTTCTTTAGTTGACACGTGGTAACAAAATGATGTTAATTCAGGTCCACTTGCCTATTTTCTTTGGACAATGCGTACCAAGCACCTTGCTCGGCACAAAGTTTGGAGGGAATCCATACTCGATTGCTTAATATGTCAGCCTTTACGTCCCTTCATGGGCTTCTATTCTCTTCGATAACTGTCACGTGGCCTGGAGTTGATGTCCGAGTAAGCAGGTCCTTGTGTCCCTCAGACTTTGTGCTATAAAGTTGTCAGTACACCAAAATTACTGTCGTCGGTCGGAAAGTACTTTGAGGATGCGATCCGCTTCGTTATTGACAAGCGAACCAGGTCATCGAGCAGTCGTCTGAAGCACTTGAGATAATTCTTCATAATTCTGTTGGGCCTTGGTCTTTCTTTCTTTGGCATATGTTTCTTTGGGCCTTCTTTCATTTGGGCCCATGTCCCTTTGGGCTTCTAAGAGTCAGAAAGAACGCTGCATCAACAAAGATTTTTTAAAGGTGCGCTTGAGTGACAACTTTTAAAATAGCATTAAAGTGTCATATAGGTTAGTAAATGACACTTGTAAAAAAATTGTTTAACTCCCTTAGATATGCTCCAAGTAAGCTAATTGTCAACCTTGTTATTTTATATTTTATTATTTACTTTTATATACAAGTGATATTGAGGAAGGACTTAAATATAGGATCTTAGGTACATGAATACTCTTAAACACCTTAAGTTATAAGCCACTTGGTTGAAGGACTCAAGTACTAGAACTAGTTGTATTAGAGAATTTTCCTTCGATTCAAGTTTATTTTCTAGCAAAAATAAATAAGCCCCTTCACTCTTGGTCTCATGATCTTTCCGAAATTCGAAGAGGGTCAAAGTTCGTACTCCCTATTAATAAAGGGGTACGTAAAGAATTGGTTAAAGGGGGTTTGTTCAGAGTTGGGGAAAAAGATATACAAACGTTGATAACTTTTTTATTAGAGAAAGGAGAGGACATGAGTCATAGTCTGGTGAGTTTGAAGATAAAGCACTCTACTAATAACAAGACAAGACTTGTAAGCTTGACTATATATAGTATACTAATAACTTTATTAGGTGCAGTAGGCCGAAAGATTGAGTGTGATATCATCAATAAGGAATCAAACTTCTGTACTAGGTTAGAAAATGTGAGCGTTATAAAAGTGATTTTTATTTTTTTTAGTTTAACATATTGAATTCGTAAGTGTGATATTTATACAATAAATGACAAGTGAGAGAAAATAGAAAATCAATATGGAATGCTTAAGTTGCGGTGCCTGATTCTTATATAGACATCACACATGCCTAATCATTGTGGTATATTTAAGTCTAATAATCATACATGTTGATAAGTTAGTGGCTTCCCCTTGCAAGAAATATATATAATGAACAATTTCACAAAGATAAATTTTCAAGTGAGTTAGCAACTAAAAATACATAGGGTTCAAAGCATGACCAATGTGATGGAGCAAAATGAAGTAAAATGTCATACATTGCTCGCTAGGAGAAAACTCCCAACGAGAATGCACAGCCAACCTCTAATTTGGGAAGAAATTCTGGGAAAATTGGTTGTTAATAATTCTACAATATCAAGAACTGAAATAAAAAAACTAATTTAAAAAATAAACGAAAAATTCACACTTCAAGATTTGAATTTTAAAAAAAAAAAGTCGTTAAACTAAAATTGGAACTCATCAACTTTTTTTTTTTTAACAAACGATATTATCTACACTAAGGGGATGAGGGAGTAGGATATGCCTCACATTGAACTAGTCATATAATAATGTGGTTCAAATTCACCTTTAGAGAGAATCAAACCTAAGACCTCCCACTTACAAGTGAAGAGGAATACCACTACATCATATTACTAAGTATTTGTTTGGTACTGATGTGTTTTTATAAAAAGTGGGTATAAAAAAAACTGAGCTTAAAAATGTGTTTGGTAAACACTTAAAAACAACTTATTTTCACAGTTTTAGGTGAAAAAATAAAATAAAAACGTGAAACAGCAAAAATGAGCATATTCTCACAGCATAGCAAAAACAATTCTTTTTTTTTTTCAAAACACAATAATACCAAACCAACCCTAAGTGGCTGGAACTCGGCATTTTGATGATATTATGAGAGTCCCTAAGACTCGAATCGTTTGTAATAACTCTTTGAGCTAGTTTCCTATGTGATCCACCCCTTTATGCTAAGTTTTGTGAGAGATTTTTTTATTAATTATACTTTGTTTGACGTGATACATGGATGACAACGGTTCGGTTTGGGAATGGAAATGCGATATCCATCCCATAATCACGAATATTAACTATATCCATAACCGCAAATTAACAGTTGAGAATTGTTCCTAACCATTCCCACTAGGTAATGGATTCTTCATCGGTTAACAATTATATCCATCTTCGTCAATGAAATAAATTTACTCATTCGACACTTCAACTTACACCTTATATTTTAATAAAAACTAATTCTGTCACTAAATATCCACACCAAATTCATAAAAAACATAACAACACTTTATAGAGGTGTTCATGTAAGTTTCTTTGTGTTGTTTGCTTTGCTTTCATCCTTGTGAATCTGTGTACTACTTTGTTATTGAGTTTTGATTCAATTTTCAATTGTCTCCCTTGTCATTTGAACCTCTTTTGATTATTGATGTAGATAGCATTGTCTTTCTTTCATCGCCCGAAGTATTTGTATTGTTATTGATTCATTGCATTCTTGTGTTTATTGTATTGCAGCCTTTAAATCCAGCACTTTTGATTGTGTGTTCGTTTCAGTTTACTATGCTTACTGAGCTTTGAAGCTCAAAATTTTCCCATCCTTTCCAGATAAGTATGGATGAGAAGTTGACATGTTTTGGATGTATTTGAAGAGCTATTGAAGATTTTGGTTCATTTTGGTATACATTAGATGTTTTTGTAACTGTTTGAAAATACTTTCTACATTTAATTTAATTAGTTTTTTTTACCTTTGTTCTGGATTTTGGAACCTTTGTAGTTCACTTGAGGTTTGTTTGTAAGCAGTTACTTTTTGCTCTTTAAAATAATGTGAAGTGTCACATACTCGAGTTTAGTTTGGGTCAAGGCAGGACGTGACATTGGAATGTGGATTGGGAAGAGTGTGTGGGAGACTATAATTTTGGTGTTAGATTTATGGGAAAAATTAGTTATGTACCAGTATATAGGTTCAAATTATATAACTGGTTTGGTATTTTAAGTGGCAAAACGAAGAACAAACCGCTTCAAGCCAAAAGAACTTTTATGATTCGGTTGTTCGATTTAAATGCTTGCCCCTAATATTACATTCAATCGTCCTAAATACTCAAATTCAACGCGTTAATCGCTACTGTGGGATCTTAGTTCTGTCATGTGATGTGTAAGTTTATCTTCACGTAACATAATATTATTAGATCGTTACGTCATATAATAACGAATTCTTTTTATGCAAGTTGATCTCCATTTACAAATACTAGACTAACGTCGCTTATCAAGAGAGTAAAAAAAAGAAAGGCAATTAACTACAATAAATATAGGGAAATTTTATTTAAATTCATCTAACCTATTTCTACACCCAATTTACTCTTTACACCCATTCGATTTTTAACTAAACTATTAATATCTCTTTAAACCCAAATTTAATACCTAATATACCCTCATAAACCTAATTCAATATGTGAATTTATTTTTACACCCATTTGATTTTTAGAAGCTAAATTTGAATAATCTTGCGCTTTATGGCGGTGCTGAGAAATGCACTATTGGAACATGATATAAAGGCTAGGATTATGGATTATTTGAACATTCCTGAGAATGAGTATGGTCTTGTGTTTACTGTGAGTAGAGGTTCTGCATTTAAATTGTTGGCCGAATCATACCCTTTCCAAACGAACAAAAAATTGTTGACTATGTTTGGTTACGAGAGCCAGTCTATGAATTGGATGGTTTAGAGTGCCAGAGAGAAAGGTGCAAAGGTTTATAGTGCCTGGTTTAAGTGGCCAACCCTCAAACTGTGCTCAACTGATTTGAGAAAGCAAATTACGAACAAAAAGAAGAAGAAAAAGGATGCTGCGACTGGTCTTTTTGTTTTTCCAGTTCAGGTTACTGGGTCCTTTCACACCGGACATTATTCATCGTTGGATGCTTTCGTTGTTGTTTTAGCGGAAGGTAGGATGCCTTCGTTGTATTTGTTGAAAAAAATTATAGTAAATAACTTCTACTCTCTAAAAAATTGAAATCAAAGGAACAAAAAATTCATAAATTGAGTCATACATTGGTTGGAGAATTCAAAACTTCAAAATCACCATTTATCAATAAAAAAAACTTATTTTTCTCTATGAGAGCTATTAGGATTTTAACCAGAATAACCGTAGGATAAACAAAGAGTAATCGTATGGTTTAATTATAGTGTTTGAGTTTATTGATAAATTTGAGTTTTATTATTAATTTCATTTTGTACTTAACAATAATTATGCAATAGGGTAAAATAAACAATTAATATTTAAAATTTAAGTTGGGTGTAAAAAGATATTAAATGAATTTAAATAACATTTCTTTAAATATATTGTCATTTCGTTGTAAAACTTATCAGTGTTTATTGTGTCGTTATTGTATCAACGTAGTACAGTGGATATATGATAAATATTGTTGTAACTGAAAAAAAATAATCATTTATACAAAAAAAAAAAAAAAAATCCAAATACCATCCCGCCATTTCCCTCCGAAAAAATGCCCGTTCCCGCGCAAACCACAAGATGCTGGCAGGTTTATATCATTAATTAAAAAAGGAACTCCAAAACCCTACTCTACACCCACAGCCACTGACAGTCGCACAGACATCCACACACAATCAATGGCGGACGACGAGCAAGCGACGGTGGCCACCAGCAGGCGGCGGAGTCGAGGACCAGAGGCGTCGGCCCGTGCCGGAGCCCTCGAACGCCTCAAAGCTCTTCGCCATGGTGGCCGCCGATCTGAAGCTGGTGGGTTCCAAATCAAGATGGAGGACCGAATCTATGACACTGTCGGAGACGACGAGTACGACGCAATCGTCGCCAAACGACGGGAAGAGGTCCGAGGCTTCATCGTCGACGACAACGGCCTAGGTTACTGCGATGAGGGCGAGGAAGAAGACTGGACTCGTGCCGGTCCGTCGTCGGATGAATCGGACGGCGGCGATAGGCCCAAGAGGAAGAAAGTCGAAAAAAAGGAAAAGGAAAAGGACAAAGAGCCTCGGCCCAAAAAGCCCAGTTCGTCGCTCACTGCCGCGGCGGCGATGATGGGGAAGCAGAGGCTCTCGTCGATGTTCACGTCGTCGGTTTTCGGGAAAAATAGAGATAATGAGAGGGGGAGAGGGTTGAATTGTGATAGTATTGTGGATGATGTGATTGCGGAGTTTGCACCAGATGAGGATGACAGAGAGAAGCGGAGGAGGGGGCAATCAAACAAGATTTTGGTGCCGAATTTGAGTAATAAGAGTGAAATTGGGTTTGATAGGGGTGTTAATTTAGCAAGGAAGGTTGAATTGGATAGAGTTGTGGCAAATAGTAGTGATTCTTTGGTGGGTTCTGTGCAGATTAATGAAGGATTTGAAGAAAATGAGGGCAAGAAGGAGGTGGGTTTAGAAGGAGGTGATCCCCCAATTGAGCAAAGCCATGAATTTTCAGAGGGTGGAGGGGCAATTGAGGAGAAAAATGTGGATTTTGTTGAGGAGAAAGTGGAACCTGTGAAGAAAAAGGAAGAGGTTTTCACTTTGAATGCAAAGATTAAGGAAGATAACAAGGACCCGGCATTGAGTGCTATGGTGGGATGGAAGGCGGTGAGGACTGGAGGTGATGGGAATGTTGGTGGTGGTGTTGTGGAGGCCAATAGCGGCTCAAATAGTGAAGAGATTTCGCAATGTGATTTGGAAGAAGATGGTTCACTGCTGTTTTACATGATTGATGCTTATGAAGAGTTCTATGGTGCTAATGGGGGCAAGCTTTATCTGTTTGGGAAGGTAAATATGTAAATAGCTTGATGTAATATAAATTCTGTTTGGTTAGTTACGAATGAAAGTTTGTAATCTGTTTCGTTTCTGAAGTGTAGTTCTTATCTTGCATGTTTGATCATGTTGCACTACTTCATAGTTAAGTTTTGGTGATATAGGTCAAAGCAGGAAGTACATACCAGAGTTGTTGTGTGGTTGTAGAGAACATGCAGAGATGTGTATACGCAATTCCAAAGAGTTCTGTATTTCACAGTGATGAAATCATGAAGCTTGAAAAGGATGCCGAAGAGTCGAGGATTTCATCCAGAGAATTCCGTACAAAGCTGCATGTAGGTGTTTGCTTTTCAACAGGCGTGAACATACTTACATGTAGTTCTTGTTGGATTAGCATTTAATTTTCTTTGCTGCTGTTCATGCTTTTGTTTTTCCCGTTATCAGGATATGGCTTCTGGTTTAAAGAGCGACATGGCAAAGAAGTTGTTGGATCTCAATATATCAGCTTTTAGCATGGCGCCGGTTAAGGTTTGCAGTTACAATCATAGAGATATTTCCAACTGTGAATTGATTAAAGTATAAACCAATGAAGTTTGTTGAGTCTTCACGAAGCTTTCCTGTTATTTGTTCCACTTTGTTGCTCATTCAGTGTTATGTGAACATATCACAGAGGAGCTATGCATTTGAGCGATCTGACATACCTGCAGGAGAGAATTATGTACTTAAGATCAATTATCCATTCAAGGTATAACGCTCAACCTGTAATCAAACCAGTTTATACTTTATAGAAATAAAGTACACCTTCAGTTTGCATATTAACTACGTTACTTCTTTCTAGTAAATATTTGGAGTTTCCTAGGTTTTCGTTCTTTACAGTTGCTTGCTGTGAGACAGTGATGGTTAATGACTTGATGATTTAGTATCAAATTTCATTTGATTCCGTTTTTATGAGTACCGATTGCATGTCGCAGGATCCCCCACTTCCAGCAGATCTTAAAGGAGAAACATTGCTTGCTCTTCTAGGAACACATACCAGGTACAAGATTTAGAGCAGGTCCTCAAGTTTGATGTCTGATCTATAACTCTCAAATGCTTTCTTTTGTGTTTTGTTCCTGGATTTTCCTAGTGGTAAGAATGGAGCTATAGCTTATGTTACTTTAAAGCTCTTTTCTTTATTAAATAAGAGAAAACCTAACATATCATAACCTACAGCGCTTTGGAGCTTTTTCTTGTTAAAAGGAAGATAAAAGGCCCGTCTTGGTTATCAGTTTCAGGTTCAAAGTTTCGTCCAGTTTCACAACGGGTGAGATCTCCAAGTCTGGACATCCGTTATCATTTTAGCCATGATTATGAACTTCGTATTTTACTTTGCTTTCGGGTTCATCTGTAATAACTTTGATTATTCTATCATACAGGTAAGTTGGTGCAAATTTGAGGTGGTTGTTAAATCTGCAAAAGACATACAGGTCTCAAATTGCCCAAAGAAAACTGCAGAGGCTCCCCCAGTGGTTGTTACTGCAATAAGTTTGAAAACTATTAATTTTGACGAAATTGTCTCTGCATCTGTTATCTGCTGTCACAAGGCCAAGGTTTGTCCTACAATCTTTTTAGCACTGCTTGTTTTAGTTTTGTTTTTTCTGTGACTTTTGATGCATCTTGTTAGGATGCACAATTATCTAAGCCAACTGACTAACATGAAAGGAAAATTTCTCCTCTAACCTAATGTTTATAAATTTCATCCATTTGTTCCAGTCCTACAGTCAATATAGTTGAAGTTATACAGTCATATGCTATAGCTGCTGAAATCTGTTGCTAAAGTACACTGAAATGTTCCATTATCCTTATATTGTGCCCTTTGGCTTTTCAGATTGACACTCCTGTGTTAGCATCGGAGTGGACAAAACCTGGCATGCTGAGCCATTTTACTGTTGTCCGTAAACTTGATGGAGGCATATTTCCAATGGGCTTCACTAAGGAGGCTACAGAAAAGAATTCTAAAGCTGGATCAAATGTTTTAAGCATCGAAAGCACGTGGGGTTCACTGGCATATCTAATTCTCAATCAATCCTTTTCTTCGCTCTTTATAGAATAACAACTATTCTGTTAAAAACTGTATTTTAAATTCACTGGTATTGAAACTGAACTTTGTTTTGCAGTGAAAGGGCTTTACTAAATCGTTTGATGATTGAATTACACAAGTTGGATAGTGATGTTCTTGTTGGACACAATATATCTGGGTTTGACCTGGATGTCCTTCTCCGCAGGGCTAAGGTTGGAATACTTTTGCCTTCCTTTTATGTTAAAAGTTGATTGTCTCTATCCTTGTTATGTTTATTCCAGTGAGTTGTAAGCAAGATAACAAGCATAAAGTGGTGAAATCATTCTACCATTTGTGATTGATAAGGTCATCCTTTTGATAAAATATTTGCATCTAGAGGCAAACTGGATGAAATATAGACTGCTGACCAGATGCAGTTTGTAATCGGTTACATGATGTTTCGGTGCAATATAACTTCTCTTTTACATAAGAAAGACTAAAAAGCTTGACATGTTTTAAAGACTTGTTTCAAGTTTCAATTCTGAATAAAAACATCATTTCTCCAAATGCAGCTTTCTATGGCTGTGTGCCATTGCAAATTTCATGACCTTCCGTCGTTTCAAATGCCTGTTTCTTGTCATGCAATTCTTCTCTTTCTGCGCATCCTGATTTTTCCAAATGCAAATGATTTGTGCCATTGTTTGTAAATTCTATGTATTATTGGTAACACTCCTTCCCAAAAATGAAAAAAAGCTAAATTTATCACAATGGTGTAATTTTTTGTGCATTTTTTGTAATTTCGTACACTTAATGAGCTACCATTTCCCATGTATATTTAAAGATGTTCAATATTTGTAGGTTTGTAAGGTGCCAAACTCCATGTGGTCCAAAATAGGCCGCCTCAAGCGTTCTGGGATGCCTAACCTTGCAAAAGGAAGCTCCATTTTTGGGTCTGGAGCAAGTCTAGGGATCTTGTCCTGCATTTCTGGTCGCCTTTTGTGTGATACATACTTGTGTTCCCGTGACTTATTAAGGGAGGTAAGTGCTTGCGTTTGGGATTATATGCTCGGTATTGCTGATTAGGTTTAGGTTCTCAGCAATCAGCATCTCATGTATGCAATGTTTTGGTTTATCAGGTTAGCTATTCTTTGACACAACTTGCAAAGACTCAGCTGAATAAAGACCGAAAGGAGATCATGCCACATGATATTCCTAGAATGTTCCAGAAATCAGAATTTCTAATGGAACTGGTAGGTTCTCATGCTTACATTATAAACTCTATTTGGATTTTTAGAGTAGTTTTAACTGTTCTGTTATTTTACACTAGATTACTAGGGCTGTCATTATAGCCTCTACCTTATGCACCACCTCTTATCATATGCATACACAGTTAGGTGAAAAGGCCGTGGTTATCTAACCCAAAATCTCTTTGATATGATTTTCTTACACCTCTCTGATATGATTTTCTTCACGCTTGTCTCCTGTTATAGAGATATATGGTCCCTGAACTTTGGTCCAATTGGAGTTGTGGTCCATGAATTAAAAATTCGTGAGTCTTGGCCTCTGAACTTCTTATAATGTGAAGCAATGGTCCTTTTGGCTAACTCAGTTAGAACTTCCATCCTCTTTTTGTCCCTTTAAAATCCTTTATTTTGGATTCAAGTTCTTAGGGAGTTTCCCAGAAGGACCGCTGCTCGAAATTACAACAAGTTCAGGGACCAATAGTCATGGATTTTTACCAAAGCTCCAATTGGGACAAAGTGCAGGGACCATTGCTCCAATTTTCTCCCTGTTAAAAAGCTCAATTTTCCTGTCTTCTTTGACAACAAAATCATATAGTTATTTTATTCTTAGGAGAAGATTAGTGTTATCAGAGATTTGGTATGCAAGTGAGGCAATTTAATGTTCAGTGCAACCAATAATATCAATAAGTTATGGGTAGTGTTATCCACACACCCATTTTACTTCTCACACACCCTCTCAATTTTTGGCCGTCGGATTGATGAATTGAAGATCAATGGCCAAAAATTAACAAGGGTATGGAGGAGGTAAAAATAGGTGTGTGAATAGCACTTTCCTAATTATAGTGTATGTACTAGAAAACTGTGTTAGGAGAGTTCATATTGCATGTTAGTTGGTCCTTTTGTTCAGAAAATGGCTGACAATTCTGGCTGTGAAAATCTCGGATTGTTATCTACTGAGAATTCAGTGGACCAACATGCTTACCAACCAATTATGTCAGCCTCTTGCTAATAAAACCATGATTCTTGTTCACTTTTCTTGACACCTTGTAACTTTGTAGAACTAAACTAACAGTGAAAGGGGTTAAATTTCCTTGCTATAACTCTGAAATTATTATTTGGTGTGTTTGCACATGAGTTATTCTAATACCTTTTTCATGTATTCAGATTGAATATGGCGAGACAGATGCATGGCTGTCTATGGAACTCATGTTTCATTTGAGCGTTCTTCCCCTTACACGTCAGCTGACAAAGATAAGCGGTAATCTGTGGGGAAAAACCCTACAAGTGAGTCCTACAATGTTTTTTTTCCAATTATGATTTCAAATTCTGATTTGGACATGGTCTAAAAGGCATAGGTGGTCTAAATCTAATCTATGCATTTTTCAGGGTGCTAGGGCACAAAGAGTAGAATATCTTTTACTGCATGCCTTCCATGCAAAGAAGTATATTGTTCCAGACAAGATTCCTCATCTGAAGGAAACAATTTCGGCAAAGCGTAAAACAGATAATGGTGTTGATGATAAAAATGTTGATGAGGTGGATGTAAATTTTGATAATGAGGCAAAGAAGGATCATGGGAAAGGCAAGAAAGGTCCTGCCTATGCAGGTGGATTGGTATTGGAGCCAAAAAGAGGGTTATATGACAAATATATATTACTTCTGGACTTCAATAGTCTTTACCCGTCTATTATTCAGGTAAGCAATATAACTTCTGGACTTCACATACTCCACCATCGCCAACATGCCTACTTTCAATTTGTTTCTTCTCCCTGATGTAAAGTGAGTGAAAATCTTGTACAGATTTTTTTTAATATTCATACCGATTCAATTTTACAGGAATACAATATCTGTTTCACAACAGTGGAAAGATCTTCAGAAGGATTGGCTCCTCGTTTACCATCTAGTAAAAAAATTGGGCTTCTACCTGAGGTATAATATCATCTTCAGTACAGAATTCTTTGTTTACTCATCCTGTACATTTTCGCTCAAACAGATTGTCTCCTGATGATATAACTATCTGTTATAACATTGTAGGCCTCATAGTTTTGTTTCCATTTTCTCGTTCCCAAGAAAGTATGTGCATGTATATAATATGCTTTTTGCACTACTTTGCAGTTGTTAAAAGATCTAGTTGAAAGGAGGAGAAATGTAAAGAAATGGATGAAGACTGCATCTGGTCTCAAGATCCAGCAACTTGACATTCAACAGCAAGCTCTAAAGCTGACTGCAAATAGGTTTGTTTCGCCCTTTTAGGCCTGTTTATTTTTTGTCGTCACATCAAATGTGTTTCATATATATGATGTGAATATGGTTGGTATTGCAGTATGTATGGATGCTTGGGGTTTCCAAATTCGAGATTTTATGCAAAGCCACTGGCTGAGCTTATAACACTGCAAGTAAGAGAAATATGTGATGTTTAGTCTGCATTGTAACTACAGGGGATTGTTCACATATAATATATATAAATATTATTACTTTTACACCAAATGCTTTCATTCAGTACTGAGCAAGTCCCATAATTTTTGCACAGGGGAGAGAGATTTTGCAAAGTACCGTTGATCTTGTTCAGAACAATTTGAACCTAGAGGTCATTTCTTGTATCTCATAATAGCAGTGATTAATATAGCTTCCAATATCCACATCTGACTGAGTTATCTCAACTGACTGGTTAAGAAGGATGTGCCACTATTATTTTATCTTGCAGGTAATCTACGGTGATACTGATTCAATCATGATTTATAGTGGACTGGATGATATTGCAAAAGCAAAAGCAATTGCATTGAAAGTCATCCAAGAGGTGAGGTTCTAACCATGATAGAGTGCTATCTGAATATGATATGGTCAGTAAACTTTCCATTTCAAACCCTTATCCTGTACGGAAAGTCATTCAAGAGGTGAAGTCCTAACCATGATAGAGTGCTATCTGAATATGATGTGTCAGTAAACTTTCCATTTCAAACCCTTATCCTGTATGTTTAGTGTTCTTGCTCCTAAAACTATTTTCATAACAGATTCAAATGGTGCCTCTTGATTTGTGATAAAAGTTCCATTCTTTTACAATCTCTGGAGAAGTCCAAAGATCTAGTTAAAGAGATTAAAATCCACTACATTGATTTATACATAATGTTTCTGCAGTAAATAACCTCATAGTTTCCATAACTATTTTTTAGACAATGCAAAGAGCTTTTTTTTTTGTTTTTTCCGGAAAGGTAGACACTTCAGCTCCACCTTTGCAGTATCTGTCACAATATTATATGTATTCTTGTTCGCCTATCTATTTATACTAAGTTTATGTGCGTATGAGGGTGATTCCTCTATCTCTATGCATCTTAGGTTAACAAGAAGTATAGGTGTTTGGAAATTGATCTTGATGGGTTATACAAGAGAATGCTGCTTCTTAAGAAAAAGAAATATGCAGCTGTGAAGGTGCAATTCAAGAATGAGATGCCCTATGAGGTAATATAAAAAATGATCAAACTTCCAATTTCAGTTAAAACTTTCCTGGGAGACGATGAAAATTATATTTTTTTTGGGTGCAGGTTATTGAGCGTAAGGGTCTTGATATGGTTCGACGGGACTGGAGCTTACTTTCAAAGGAACTGGGAGATTTCTGCCTAAGTAAAATTTTATCAGGAGGGTATGCTGTGTTATAGCTCTTTTCTATTTGATATTGTCAGTTTGACTTGTGCAAAGGTTACTGATCAGTCACTTTTGTGGTTCACAGGTCATGCGAGGATGTTGTTGAATCAATTCATGACGCTCTGATGAAGGTGAGGTGGTCCTTTTCATGTTTTCCATGTTGAACTCATTGTGGGTGTTTTCTTTGTTGATTTTCCCTTGGAGAAAATAGCCATTATAAATTAATTCTTCGTAGATTCATTTCCTATTATGTGGCCATATGATTAAATGACTGAATTGTTGTATTACAATTTTGAACAGGTGCAAGAGGAGATGAGAAACGGAGAAGTAGCACTTGAAAAATATGTCATCACCAAGTCATTGACTAAACCACCTGAAGCATACCCAGATGCCAAAAACCAACCACATGTTCAGGTGAGTTCAAATAGCGTATTTTCTGTTCACCATCAGTTCATCTGGTCCCATGTAATGTACTCGATGTGTTTATTTCATTTTTCTGTTGCATTGATGCTTCTGCAAACAATCCTAGGTGGCATTAAGATTAAAGCAAAGCGGTTATTCTGCTGGCTGTTCTGCTGGCGATACAGTCCCCTATATCATTTGCTGTGAGCAGGTTTGTGACGCAGTAGAATGTGTATTATATCGAATGAATATTTAGTGAACACTGAGACCTGTTTTAACATTAAAGTGGTGATGTTAATCATGTTTAGCCTCTTGCTTTCCTTCCCATTCCTTGGACAGGGGACTAGTATAAGTAATTCAACGGGGATTGCTCAACGTGCTCGACATCCGGATGAATTAAAACGAGAAGATGGAAAATGGATGGTTGACATTGATTACTACTTGTCCCAGCAGGTTCTTTATCCAACTTATTTGCTCCATGTATTGTCATTTAGGTGGTACATTCTGCTGTTTGATTGATGACTTAATTCCGTTGTGCAGATTCATCCTGTGGTATCACGTCTTTGTGCTTCGATTCAGGGTACGAGCCCCGGACGCTTGGCTGATTGTTTAGGACTTGACTCTTCTAAGGTAAAAATCATTCCTCCTAGGCATTTTCTGGAGCTGATTGATAGGATTCCTCCCTCTAATGTATTTTTGAAATTGGAAATTTTAGTTCAAAGGTAACTCAAGTGAAGCTGTCAGAGATGATCCTTCCAGCTTGTCCCTTCTTCTTGATGATGCAGAGAGGTAACCTTATCTGGTTTCTCAAATCTTTCGTAGTGTCCACTGGTTCCTAAACTCTAATATATTTTAAATTGGAATGAACACGATGAAAGATTTCTCTGGAAATGATAGATGTATTCATGTGATGTATTGCAGATTTTGCAGTTGTGAGCCTTTGATCTTGGCATGTCCTAGCTGCTCCAATACTTTTAGTTGTCCAACTATCTTGAATTCCATTTCTAAGTCAATTACCGAAAAGCAAAGTAAGTCACAAGCTGAGGAATCTACCAGCGATTTTTGGCATACACTACGCTGTTCAAAATGCCCGGGGGAAGGAGACATGGGCAGACTGTCTCCTGTAATGATAGCCAACCAGGTATATAGACTAACTCGTCCCTTTTTTCACAGTGCCACTATAATTATCCGTCAAGGCAACTGTTAATCTGGAGAGATTTGGGGTCTGAAAAAGTGCTTATGGTTTTCAATACCAAATTGTCGTCAAGCATCTAATGAACATACTCCTTCCGATACTGTATTTGTCTTTCAGGTGAAAAGGCAAGCAGACAGTTTTGTTTCAATGTACTACAGGGGCTATATGACGGTAAATTTTTCTCTTACAGATTATTTTGGGGAACCATACGGGTGCAATGATTTTATTTTATTTTTGTTGCTGTAATTCAAACTAAATCTCAATCTCCTGACTTGACTTTCAGTGTGACGACGAATCTTGCCAATACAACACACGAAGTCTCAACCTCCGGCTTGTTGGCGATGCTGAGAGAGGAACGGTTTGTCCGGACTATCCTCGCTGCAACGGACGTCTTGTAAGAAAGGTTTGTATAAAGAACTCGTTGAAAAGAAAAAGAAAAACGCTTTCTTGTACTATTTTCGTGTAGCTAACGATTTTGGGTGTTAACGCGCCTTCACCAGTACACGGAAGCAGATCTGTACAAGCAGCTCTCCTTTTTCTGCCACATCTTGGATACAGAACGCTGCATAGAAAAGGTGATCAACTTTTCTTAACCAGGACATCAACTCTTGGTGTGAGCTTGTATTTTTAGGCAAGTAATTGCTAATCTTTTGCTGCAATTGGATTTGCAGATGGAGGCTAGCACTAGACTGCCGGTAGAGATGGAGTTGGCCAAAGTTCGGCCAATCGCGGATTTGGCTGCTTCAACAGTTAAAAGGATTCGGGACCGTTGTGCCTACGGATGGATACAGCTGCAAGATCTTTGTGTTACGGTTTAAATCTTTTAAAGTTTTGCAGACCGCAGGGTTAAAGTTGATTTGATGAGCAACCTACGAAACTCTTTTAGTCATTCATGTGTATTTTTATAGGTTGCTCATCAGCAATGTTGATATGCAATTACTATGCAGCAATGTGTTTTAAGCAAATCTCTCGGAAGGTTTCATAGGTTGATTGTAAATTGAGTATTTATACTTTGTACTAGTATAATCATGGCTGTTGGTGCTTCCCTGCTTTACAATTTCTACATCGGCTTGAAAGAAATACGTTGCAAATACTCATTGCCAATCTTTTATACACCATTTCTACTTAATTACAATACGAATTTGTCGAGTCGATATAACTTTTCGTAATCTCTATATCATTTTTTAACCAAGAACTAATCTTGTCTAATCTTTCTCTATTTTCACCAAATAAATAAATAAATAAATAAATAAACAAAATCTCAACGTCATTCAAAATGTAATTGTTTATTGTGATTGAATATATCAAAGCAGAATCAAGTGAAAGTAACAAAGATGGTCTAGAATCAAGTGGCAATAACAAAAATAGTGCAAAATCAAGTGACACAGGACAAAGGGGGTCACCAACACCCACAAGTCAAGCAAAGCAGAGGAGCTACAAACATTGGACGATTTTCAGATCTGAAAAATTCCAGCGGGGCAACTGCCAAATAGCAAGGGGCCGGCGGCTATGGCAATTTCAGGTTAGGGTTTCTAGGAGGGAAAGGGGAGAGAGCGTTTCTCATATTTAATGGCAACTGTTTGGTTTGGGGACGAAAATGTTATATTCATTCACATAACCACGAAAACTAACCATATCTATAACCGCAAATTAACCATCGGGTATTATCCATAACCATACCCACAGAATAACTGATTCCCCATTGGTTAACAGTTATATCCATCTTCGTCAATAAAAAAAAATATATTCATTCAATTGACGCATGATAATTTAGTAAATATTAATTGCGTCATTAAATATTTGATGTATAAAATGATTTAATGAATAGATCTTGTGAATCATAAAAATTAAAGCTAAATGTTGATAATTCATAAGTACCATTGAATTCTCATAGATTTTGATTCATATTAAAACTTTTTAACTTTTCCACAAAATGCAACTTACACAATCAATTTTTGTATTCTCAAGGTAATGGATTCGGTGAATAATAAATAAATAAATATATATATATATTTTTAATACTTTAATATTATATATAATATATATTATTTGGTTTGGATTTGGTTATGGATATGAACTGAAGACCCCTATAACCATATCCAAAATCATAACCGAATAATAATCACGGTTTTTCTCCATACGCAAAATATACCCGAATTTTCATACCCAAATCCAATCCATTCTAGCGGTTATCCACAGTTATCATGTTTAACCGTTAGAATTGTCATCCCTATATTTTAGAGTCGCCCAAAGTCCGGAGTATCTTCTACTCAATGGCACCATAGAATTTTTGCAGCTTTGCTGCCACAGTGATGGAGATGGGAAAAAACAGTTCAAGTCCGTTCCAATCATGTGGCTCAGTGCGAACAGCAATTTTCCTTCTTCAAAAATTTTTATTCCAAAATCTTATTAAAAATGAATGATGCATCGCATTGTCGAAAAACAACATGCAGGTAAGGAAGCAACAATTATTCCATTAACAAGTAAAATAGTAAATTACCGTTCCACAACTGAGCTAAATTATGTATTCCGACAGTGTTGTACATGCTTTTGACTAGTTAAGGGAACTACTTCAATCGTCACTTGCGCTTAAAAACGTATACCACTTCATGTATACCTTTTGCTAACACAAACTCACTGCAACTCCCCAACAGGTGCTTCGTTGAGCCACAAGAAATGAATGAAGTCGTACAATTCCGCACTCACACTAACCTGCTCAGCGTAAAAATAGTTACAGTTAAAAGTGCAGTCACTGAAAAATGAGAATAATTTCAAAAAAGATGCATCAGTACCAGTTGATTCAGTTCATTCATACCTTGTACGGCGTTGGGTTTAGTCTCCTCATGTGGTCGGGACGCATTTTCTTGAGTTGTGTAATGCAGCGCTCCCTAATGTCCTTTAATGGTGGCAGATCTTCTCTTACTCCACCTTCAATGAACAGAAATCCGGGGTTAGACATTACATTCACCAATATTACGAAAACAAAAAAGGGACGGTAGTGTGCTCAAAACTATATGTTCGGATGATGTTCTATTTCCAAATGTTATCAAATATCCTGAAAGTCTACCTGGGCTGCCAGGCCAGAAACATTTCATAAGTTCTTCAACGCGCTGTGGCACCACATATGCTCTCTTTGATTCATTAAAAGGGTGACGACATAGAATTCTTTCTCCCACCTGCATGTTGAAATATAATTCAGAGACATTTCTGATTTATCATTCTAGTGATCATCACATGGAGTGAACTCTTTACTTGTATAGAATCCAAAGACGCAAGCCAAAGATATACACTCAACTTATAAGCCTTAGGGATACGAAGAATTAAATACGTCTCATTAGATGTTCTGAAATATTACTCTCTTCCATTTATATCTGTGTGTGTGTTTCACTTCGGATTAGGGACTTTGAGCCACCGACGCTCCTATTTGTGGGTGTGGAACTCACATAAGTGCAGAGTTAAGCTTCATCATTTAGTTTTTTACGCTTTGTTTGTCTACCTCTTGGGAAAATAAATTAATAAATCCTGCCCATCTTGACAACTATCATGTAACATTATGAGTTTCATGCACTCCATTATTATTCCAACAATAAAAGAGACACCACAATTTCAGTACATCACTTTGCTTTCCGAGTCTCTGATGTAACTAAAATCCATAGATTGACATGATAATAAAAATATACTCCTAGCCAGTGTTCAAAAAGCCTCGCCTAGGCGCTAGGCAGTTGGCCACCGCCACGACTAATCCCTAGGCGTTTAAAAAATAAGAAAGAGCGCCTAGGCAGCCAGCCTGGACCTGCCTAGGCACCCGTGTAGACTGCCTAGGTCCTGAAAATAGGTAACTTCCATTTTGAATTTTATTTTTCAATAAATTGTATGAGACTTGTTGGATATTTGGATGAACACGAATTATATGCTTGTTCCCAATGTTTTTAATGTATCCTAGTACATTATAATTTATATGTCATTCTATTTGGAATATTATGAATTTAAGTATCCCTATACAATTATGCATTTTTGTAATTATAAGTAGAAATTTATTTATGTTATTAATAAATTTAATTAAAATTTTAAAAAAGACGTCTAGACGCTAGGCCCCTACATGCTGTCGACTAGCGCCTCGCACCTTTTAGAACCTTGCTCCTAGCTTGCAAGCTCTTTGGAATAGCTAACCCAAATTATGAAAAATGTTTCCGTTTGCACTCTGATATATGAATGATAAGGATAACATTTACTAAACAATTTGAGAATATATGTGTGTAATGGATGCATAGACCAAGTTGACAAGGTACCTTTGGAGGTGGTTCATTTTCCCCTGTCATTATATCTACCAGGGGATAACCTTCTTTCCCATACAGTCTGTAACTCCGCTTTTTACAAGGAATGGAGACCTAAAATGAGGATTGAAAAACATTAGAATCTAAACGAGAGTGGTACAGGAAATTTGTTAGAAGTATGATCAAACCTTTGTAACATCTTCAGAAAGTTTTATTCGAGGCTGATTATTTATCTCAACAAGCTTGAAAACGCACCCTAAAGCAGCTTGAGCATAGCAAGTAACTACATAGGTTCCAATTCCAAATGAGTCAACCTCATGACCCTACAAAAGAAATAGATTAATCTAATTAAGAAATTAGGTTCCAACAAAATGTATTTAGTCCTATGGTTCTAAATCGCTGTATTAAAAGATAAACAACTTAAGGGTAGACATATCAACACTAAATAAAACCAGCACTCAAATGCCTCTGTACAGTTCTTAAGCCACATCATAATTTATTTAAAGCCCCATAACTTCAGAATCATTACCTGTTTGTTTAAAGCATCCAAAGTTTCCTCGTTCAGATCATTACTAGCTGTAATATTGGTCTTTCCAAACCAAGGTACTCCAAATTCTTTCTCAATGGTGCAGAAAATCTTCCGAGCCTCGCATGACAAATATGCTAGGTCACCTGAATCCAACCTAATTCCGGCTGCTTTGTACCTGGACATAGCATCATCGAACTCATCAAGAGAGCTACAAATGTACTTCGTTGAATGCCTAAAGATACCAAACTAATTAAGTCAAGGGTCGTGAAGCTGCCTGCACATTGCACAAATTAATATGGATGTCGCAATGGTAAAAAAAAATTCCAAGGACAAGGTTAATGTAATAGTTCCTAGAGTAGAGGCAACTTTCTGGAGAAATTTTTCAGTGTGCCATATTTTATTTAAAAAGTAACCTGCAAAATGGCGACCTTTTTTATGAAGCAACATCAACATAAGCCTGCAACAGTGGTGTAAACCGGCCTATGTCTTTCGCTCACTTCTAAAAGGGAACCTTTATTCAATAAAGCAACCAAAACAGCCCCCCCCCCCCCAAAAAAAAAAAAAACAGAGGCTTCATGATTAAGAGGTCAAATGCCTACAACCTTAAAGTTTGAGCACTAATATTGGCTTCAACCCCATAAAACGAAATGCATTACCATACGAACTGCTTTTGAGCCTACATTATAAACCATAGTCATCATTATCAACCTTATTGGTGTTGCCATAGTTTTGCCATTGGAAACCAATAGAGGATACCTAGTTTTGTAAATCCATTCCAGATTGCACAATACTAAAATCATCAAGTGGATAAAAATGATTAAAAATGGTGCACGAAATTTTTTCGAACATACCCTAAATCATTGAGTGCTAAAGCAACGGCACAATAGTTAGGGATTCCACTCCTCATAACCTGATAAATAAATGAAAGGCATGTTGCTAAAGAATCACTTTATATAAAGAGACAATAAAGTATAAGTGGGCCGAAACCACATCATTAAACATTATGAAGTAAGCTGCATAATGTTTACTTACATCATATGTGTCTACAAGAGCTAGAAAGTTACTAGGGAATGCCAATGCATATGATGTGAATGCTGCTAGCTCACTTTGATTGGTCTCGCCAAAAGTTCCATTTAATGATTTTGACCACTGCAAAGAACACGGGTAAGCGTTGTCAAGGTCTGAGTGAACTGATCTTAGATCCTATTATGATATCAAAACAAAAATTCGAGATTAAATGTGTAAAACAGCTGATGAAGGCAGAAGGGGATATGAATATGCAAAACTTTGTGAAAGTACGACAGATCGCGTACACCCACAGACACATATTTGATGAAACTGAAAGGGTTTAGTAGTCCAACTAAAGTTCAATGGCTATGAACATATACGCCATCATGCACAAATTTTTATAACTTAAGTAGAATGGAAAGAACACACAATTAAAAAGCATAGAAATAAAAAAAAAGCATATGAATTTTATCTGAAGAACAAAATCAAACACCTGAATCTTGCTTAACCAAGTCTGAACCAGGCTAACAAAATCCTCACAAGTACTCTGGCCATCACTGCTATGAAGTGATTTATCAATAATCTCGTCAGGGCTCTGTAAATGATTAAATAAATTAGAAACAGTAGCTTCACATGCAAGGGCACGCAAATCATGATGAACACAATATAATGCCCATAGCACTTAGTGTTTCAATGTCATGGAACAAGAATAGACACTAAACTTAATCTAGTAATTTCCCTTATCACGTTTGTAATTTACAAAGGATTCATGAGATATCACGTTTGTAATTTCCCTTATCAGATGAAAATCAATAACATTACGGCCGTGAAATTTTATCTCAGAATTAATGAATAAACAGTATAGCTTTAGCGTTCAACTAACGTCATGCTAAATACAAGAAATGGGTCTCAAACATTGAAAAACCTACCTTATAATATAAATATAGTGGTATTTTAATAGGTAATAGACTTACTAGTTTCTAGTTTACCTCTGATGATATAATTGTAGATATGAACTAAAATGTTTTCTACAACCTATTAGGGGTTATGCAGAATAGATCCCAAGTCTTTATGCAATTGAAGTTGTACTTTCTAAATTCCCAAAAAGGATAAAAGAGTTGCGTACCATAAATGAGCTGACAAAAGCATGAGAATGGGTTCCACGAAGTGGTATCCCGAATAACTTCCCAGCTGCAACATTACTGCCAAATATAACATAGAGATAAAAACAAGTTATTCCAGATCTTTACTCAGAACGACAAAAGGCCGCTGATTTTAAGTCAAATGAAATGAGATTCTTCCAGTTGTCCAATATCAGAAATGTGTGAATATGATTATATGACATATATAGAGAAGTAAAATGCTTTAGAAAACGCAAAACATAATCCAAAAGTATTGTTAAAAAACAAAAATCACAATACTAATATGCCAGCAGCTGAGTTTTCAATAGGCATTACCTTGTTGCATGAAATCCTCCCAGGTAACAGTACCTTGATGCCCCTATTCCCCCATCAGGTCCCTATATATCAAAACGAAGACATTTTTTTACTAAGATAATCCGACCACAGAACTTGGGAAAAACAAATCCAAAATGTGAAAAACCTGAACTTGTCACAGCCCAAGCATGTTCCAGATACCTGAGCCCGTCGAAGCCCAAACTCAAGTAGGTTCTTTGATTCTCCAGCAACAAAACGATGCCTTGCAGCATTCGTAGCAACTAAAGATGCATAATTAACAAGATTCAAAAACGGAGTTTCGAGCAATTGAACCACCTGCAACAATAAAACAAACGTAAAACAAAACACACAGCAAAACGACTAGAAGGACTGACAACAACAACAATTAACCACAACAGTTTAAAGAAAGCCGAAAACAAAACTAGATTAACGGTTCTCACCGCAATTGGCCCTTCAACTCGAATCAGGGGAACCTTTGGAAAAACAACTGTACCCTCAGGAATGCCATACACTTTAACTCCTGAACAATCAACTCCTCTAAGATAGTCATAGAATCCATCCTACAGTTCACCATTGCATTTCGATTATTCGAGCTTTTGATACACATGCAAATCACAATTTCAAACTACAGAATGCAGTAAAATTTACAGTGAAAGTTTCAGAAGTGATTTACCTCGCACGAAGAAGACAATGATTCGCGGACGAAGCCGATATCATCCTCAGTCAATTTGAAATTGGCAATGAATCTGATGCATTCTTCCAAACCGGCAAAGATTGTGTATTCGCCGCCGAAGGGGTTCTTCCGGAAATACAAATCAAACCTGTAACGGAAATAAATGTAAAGCTCTGTTTGGTTGCCGGGAAAGTTTAGAATTTTCCCGGGAAACAAACGGAGTGGGAAAGCAGAGAGAGAGAGAGAGAGAAGACTGACACAGCTTGTTCGTTGTGCTTGCCGGCTTTCCAGTAAGCGTAGGCCATGGTGAACTGGTAGAGATCCGTGAGCAGGGGGGTGACCATTGGATTGGTGGGGGGCGCAATGACCCGACCCGAATCAATCGGGCCGTTCGAATTCGCTTCCATTAGTATATTGGTTAGTTCTTGCTTCTGCTTCTGGTAAGATATATATGTATGTATATATGTCTACAGAGAGAAGCTAGAGAGAGGAGAGAGAGACCGCTATAAACGAGGAAGAAGGCGTTTTCTCGTACAATTCATCGAAACGCAGGAGACAGAGGAGAGACAGAGGAGAGACAGAGGAGAGACAAGGGGTGTGTAGCTGACTTGTCGCTGGTTTTGTTAAACAGCTTCATAGACGAACCATATATACTTGGGAGGGGTAATGATGGTATAATATTTTTATTTTTTATTAAATAACTATACTTTTAGTTTTTATTAACACAAAATCTTACGTGATGAAATTTATTAATATGATATAAAATTAAATTTCATTAACTAGCATGAAAAAAATTATGTTATACAAGGTAGTTTAGTAATCAAGTTAGTTTTAATTTCGATTCCAGTGAACTAGTAAACAAGTTATATGAAATCAATATCATTTTTACTCCGATTCTAGCTAGTATAGTAAATAACTTTAACATGAATCTAATTTTGTTTCCTTCTCAATCCAATTCCTCCTCAATCAGATTCTTCTTCAATTCAATTCCCATCAATCTGATTACAGATTAGTAAACGTGCCCTTAGATTTTATGATCATCAGAACCCACAATCATGGTTTTGATGGGGAATAAGGACATGCACTTGAAAAGATGACAGATGCTGAGAGTCTTCAGGGACACAGAATTCAAGGGGCTTCGGTTCCGACTGCCTGCACTTTCACGAAGACTACGCCATCAAACCCCATAAATTAAGGGTGCGTTTGGTACGCAGACGGGACGGGACGGAACGGGACGAGACGGGACGGGACGGAACGAAGGTGTAATTTTTGAAAAAGACATGGGGTATATTTAGGGGTGGTTCGGTATGGGATCCCATACCGAAACCCTTGTCCCGATTCCCAAACCGAAATTTTCGGGAATCCCAATTTCAATACCGATCCCAAACCAAATTTTCGGGAATCCCAATTTTCGGGAATCTCAAAATAGTTTCGGGATTTCGGGACAAATCGGGAATCCCGAAATGGTTTTGGGCTTTTGGACTAAATTTGACATATTATGCTTTTGGGCTAAAATTCAACATTTTATATTGAAAATTTGGGCTTTTGGGCAGACTGCCAATCTGCAGCCCAATCTGTTGTTAGACTAAAATTTGAATCTTTGCACAAATCTGTGCAATCTGCCTATCTGAATCTACCAATCTGAATCTGTGCACAAATCTGTGCACAATAACATATGTGATCTACCTATTCAATTTCTACTACACATGCATGCAATAAAAATAAATTAAGTAACAAATCCAAAAGCAAAAAAAATTAGTTACAAGCCAAGGTTTTAAACTAAATAAAGTAACAAACTCAAAAGTTGAATAGGAGATGGTCCTTCAAATCCCTTCTCATATATTCCCATCAGTAGTTCACGTTTCAGAAAGTAGTCCTCAAACTCATTTCCTTTTGTTGCAGTTACATCCTGAAGGAAATCATTAGTAACTAGATTAGGAAATCACAAACAACTATTGTTTTAACCAAAATCATTAACTCAAAGGGTACATGGAAACAACTCCGATGTCAAGAACTCCGAAGCATATGACTTTTATCAGTACTCCAAAATAAATACAATGCAAAACAAGTCTTAACTTACACTGAATAACCAAACCGTAGGTACAGAACCTTTAAATTACAATATCAACCAGAATCATCAAGAATCTTTGTCCAAGAAACAGGTCCGAAGAGCTAACTTTTTAATACAAATGACTCAGATGTACTAGTTTTAGCGGTTTTACTCTAATAAAAAATTCCCTCATATCCTAATTGGTTTTTCCATGTTTATCCTATATAAATCACCACATCTTGCAACCAAAAAATAGTTTAGTAATTAATACTAATTACTATAATCACCATTTATGTGGATCCAATCATGGATGGATCCAGAAAAGAACTAGACCAATGCTTGTGGTCCTCGCCAATTTACCCTTCAACTATGCATTTTACCCTTCAAAAATTGAAGAATCTTGTCGAGCATGCATTGCTCACCACACAAACAAGAAGAGAATAACCTCCACATATGCTATTAAACCAGAATATGAGGGAGTATTAAATCGGAATCTGAGAGAGTATTAAACCACAACCTATTAAATCAGAATCGGATCTGTGAAACCAAACAGAGTATTCAATTCAACCACAGCCTATTAAAACAGAGTATTAAACCATAGCCTACTGAACCATTAGATCAATTAAATAGAATCTGATTTGTGAAACCAAACGAACCCTAAAATTACAAACCCTAACCTAGAATTCGTAAATTAAATTTCACAAACCCTAAATTAATTCCCATATTTATTTACCTGTGTCTGAGACTCTGAATCTAAGAGATAGAATCGCGTGAGAGAGTCGGAGACTCCTGAGAGAGAGAATCGCGAGAGAGAGTCATGATAGAGAGAATCGTGAGAGAGAGACCTCAGACCGGTGGTGGCTGTGACTCTGTATCGTGAAGGAAGGGAGAGACGGCGAGGGATGATCCGCGTGTGGTGGTGGGTCGGTCAATGGCTGGCCAGAGTTGGATTTGAGTGAGACTGAGCTGAGAGCCTGAGACTGAGAGAGAGAGACTGAGAAATGAAACCTGGAAGCCTTGACGGGGACAAACAAACAAAGCTGAAAGTGAAACCTGAAAGCCTAACAAGGAATAGATGGACGGCATAGATTATTTTGAAAAATCAAACGGTTCAAATTAATTCTAATTATAATTAAAAAAATAATATATATAATAATTAAATTTTCGGTTCGGTATGGGAATACCGAAATATTGAAAGGCAATCCCAATTCCCATACCGAACTTTCGGTATTTTTTCGGTATGGGAATACCGAAATTTTGGGAACATCGGTTTGGGACATTTTTGGTTTGGGATCGGTATTTTTTTGGTTTGGTTTGGGAATTTTGGGAATTTTTTCCACCCCTAGGTATATTTGTCTTAAAATGGTAAAACATTGTGTTCCACAGACGTGGAACAAACCCGTTCCAGGGGGGAGGTGGAACGCAAAAACACCCAAAATCTGTCCCTTGGAACAGCCCGTTCCACCCATTTTTGGCGCACCAAACGCGGGACGGAACGCCTCGTCCCGTTCCGTCCCGTCCCGTCCCACGTACCAAACGCACATCGAAAGCAAACCTATAATAAATAATTTTCTAACGCAAGTAACCTTTTTCTGTAATAATAAAAAAGAATTGAGCTCTTGACGACGTGAAATTAAATTTTGTTAGTGATTAAATTAATATTTAATATAATAAAATTTATCGTTTGACAAAAAAATAAAAATAAAAATTCATGACTGACTTCGCTCCATCGCTCAATCTCTTGGACAAAAAATCCATTAAATGTTTTGTTCTGTTTTATGGGCCTTTTTTTGTTGTTTTTTGTCCTTATAATTAATAAAAATTCATTAAATGTTCTTGGTTAAAAGGTTGTTTTGTGAGTGGCTTTTCGATAGAACTTTTTTATTTATTTTTATTTATTTTATATATATTTGTATAGATGAAGTCATAGAACTCTTAGGGTTCGTTTGGTGTGCTAAATGACTGGATCTCAGGGATATAATTGGATTGGCAATGACTTGTAAGACAGTACTTGTAACCCATGTATAAAAATATGTTGGATAACTTACTCTATTGTGGACTCATAATCCATCATGTCTATCTCATATTTGACATAACAAACAACGGATTAGACTCAAATTCATTTTAATTGATCACAACCTGTTTCATCTGGCCCACCTAACAAGGCCTCATAGTTTTGAAATTCTCAAATAATCAGATTTCAAAAATATTGAATCTAGTATGAGTTTATGAAATTCCAAAATTACGATTCCTAAATCGGAAATGATATGTATTTCTTAAACTTTTTGGATTGAAATTGGAAACGTGTATTTGACCGAAAGTCAAGCCTTCGAGAATGGTTCAAATATAAAATTTTCAAATCACCTCAATTTTTGTTACGTTTCTAGAAAAGGCACTTACAAATATAAATGATTTCTCAAAAAACATTTCCAAGAGAAACTTGTGTAAGACTAGCCATCTCCATTTTTACGAAAGTAAAATGCTTTGATCTCCCTGTAAATTTGTTATATATAATTTCTTGAGTATCAAGTAGTGTAGGGAAAATCTACTGCAGACAGTGTGTAATCGCCTAGTGATTCACATACTATCTCATTTTAAAATTGGTACAATTGTTCTAGTTCAGTATATTACGATATAATTGAGTTGGTATTAATTAAATAAGGAATTAACTTGGTTCTTTAATGATTGGGAATAAGTTCCTCTTGAATGCATTTTGTAGCCGATTCCTTCAAATTTTGCGCTTATGATTAGAACTGTTTATATGGTAATTGCTTTGTAGAGATCATATTTGAAGAAAATTAATTAAATGTGAGATCGTTCGGTATTCCAATTGTAAAAAGAGAATGACAGATTTGGTAAAATAATTATGAACCGTCTATTTATTTTCTACAATTGATTGACAAACCAACCTTAGTTTTAACTGATTCTTTTTTGTAAATATAATATTTATATAGTGATTTATAATATGAACGGTTCCTATCATAAACCTATAAATCGGTCACTAAGTGAATTGAGGAGGAACTCCTCAATCTTGAATAGCCAAGCCTTTCTCTAAATAATACTAGTGACAAAGTACTATTGTCTATAGATTTCTGCCATCCTTCCCTTCCATTTCTTAGGAACGCTGACAGACATAAATATTGTTATGTTTATCCCAAACAATATAATACATAAATACGCAAGTGGTGGATTGCTGTAGTGCGTAAAGTCTTCTTCTTCAATCTACTACGGGTTCAAACAGCCCCCTCTCTCTTTAGTATAAATTAGTATAAAATATTGCTTTTAATAATGATAAAAAAAAAATATATATATATATAGATGTATTTGTTTTTTGTTTTTCCTAGCTAGTAACATAATAAATAGATTGGTTGGTTTCAATGAATCTGCTCCAGATTAACAAGTCAAGATAAGAATCTACTTAATGCCCTTAAATAGTTTTATTTCTTCCTTTTCTTTTTCCACCTCCTGAGAATAATTCCCATAGTCCAGCTGAGTTGAATCTTTATACCAGAAAAAGGAGAAACAAAATGAAGATGAACTTGGTGAAAGTAATACCCTTGACTACCTTCAGCATTGAACTTTCCTTCGAAGTTGAAGACAAAACACAACGTACAAATTGGGTGGCAACCTGTAGTAATACCTATTTATATGTGTCGTGTTCATGTCAACTCATTCGTCGATAACATGCAAGTTAGTACAAAAATAATAGCAATATAATGCAATAACTTACACACTATTCATAAAAAATGAATTAAAGCTATCAACTTGTTAATATAATATTATATTCGTGTTGATTTCGAGTCTTGTTAACGTATTGTATCCGAAACTTAGTTCTTAAAACTTTCTTGACCCTTGACTTGTATGAAATTTTTTCAGTCACCTGTGGAGAAATCCAAGTCAATTGTTGGAAATTCCAGTTTTGTTGTTCAACGTTTATTCCATCCCATTTGCTGGTAAACAGACCAAGAAAGAAAAATATAAGAAATATGGAAAGAGTTGTTCATTTCAAGCTAAAACCTGAAATTTCTCAGTGATCCACAGGTTTTAGCAAATTTTTTAACAATCGATAAAAAAAAAAAATCGGTAATTTGTAACACCTCTACTCAGAAAGCTCGAAGATCCTGAGATCTCTACAGAAATCAAATATTATAAAGTAATGCCAAAGCAATGAAACAAAACACTACAAAGCTTGATGTTATGAACAAGGAAGAAAATATCGGTAATATCGGAAATATCGGTAGTCCGAAAACACGGAAATATCGATGGAAATATCGGTAAAATATCGATATCGATAAAAATTACATGGAAACCACGGAAATTGTAAGAAAAACTTGGAAATTTTTATTGAAACTTTGTAGGATGTTTATTTAGTCAATTATCTATTAGTTTATCATAAAAAATTGGAAAGAAATGCATTGCATGATGGATTTAACATTATCAAGTTGATTATATAGCGAGCTGACAAACATTGTGAGTGTAGAAAATATGTAGTAATTAATGAAAGAAGTCTAAACACACCATAATCATTTATATATAATGAATTAGTACAATATTTTACACTTTATACATTGCATGGTAAGATACATAAGTGACTTAGTACCACATAGAGTTCCTATGAGGTTCAAAATTTTCACTATCTTCATCATCTCTATGTGTAGAGTGAGTGTATTGTGAAGAGTAGTTATCCAATTTAATGAATAATCCAATTTAATGAATAATAATCCAATTTCATAATAATCCAATTTAATGAATAATAATCCAATTTCATAAAAAAATAATCCTAATATAAAACATGGTGATGAATAATAATCCAATTTGATAATAATCCAATTTAATGAATAATCCAATTTGATAATAATCCAATTTAATGAATAATAATCCAATTTGATAATAAAAAAAAACCTAATATTAATGAATAATAATCCAATTTGATAATAAAACATAATATTAATGAATAATAATCCAATTTGATAAAAAAATAATCCTAATATAAAACATGGTGATGCAAAATCTAAACAAGGCGATAACAAGCCAATTGGCAAAAATGATTAAAAAAATCTAAATTGTCTAACTGACCGACACTCTTATAGACTCATTATATCACTTTTATAGACTCATCTTACCCTTATAAATTCATTATTTTTCTTGAAATTGATTAGAATCATTAGAAAAACAATTTTTTGCATCTCCATATGCCTAACCAATAAATACAACTTCTACTATTTCCCTGAAATTATATATATTCACTTTTTCCCTGAAATTGAGTCCTTTATCCTAATCTAATCTAGACTCCCAGATTAATTTATATTTTCACTCTTTTTCTGAAATTATATAAATTGTGCAATTGAGTCATTTATCCTAATCTAATATGGACCCTCCATCTTGATTCTCACTCTCTGTCATGCTGCCACGTGGCAGCCCACTAACCCTCACCCTATCTCTCTCTCTTTTCCCGAGTCCCTCTCGGACCCCTCACTCTCTCAGAGTTCTCAACTCTATCTCTCTCTCGAACTCTCGTTCTCTCACTCCATTTCCCCGATCGCACCCACACCCAGGCACACCCAAATCCGTCCACCACGATGCCAGCGCAGCATCTCCACCATCCTCTTGAACTCTCCCTCCCTCTCCTTCGTCTCTGGGAAGCACGGCGACGCGCAGAGGAAGCTCGGCTTCCCCGATCGCACCCACACCCAGGCACACCCAAATCCGTCCACCCCGATGCCAGCGCAGCATCTCCACCACCTTCCTGAACTCTCCCTTCCTCTCCTCCGTCTCTGGGAAGCACGGCGACGCGCAGAGGAAGCTCGGCTTCCCCGATCGCACCCACACCCAGGCACACCCAAGTTTTCAGGTGAGATCCGACTAAACCCTATGTTGATTACCTCTTGCATGCGTGAAATTTGAACCTTATATGTGAAATTGAAGTTCAAAATCGTGTTTTTGCAAGGTTTTTGGGACGAAATCGGCTCAGGAATAGGCACACCATCTCCGGCGTTCTTCTCCGATTGCACCGTTAAAAAAATATCACGATATTTCTAAAATATCGCGATATTATCGATAATATCGCGATATTTTAACGAAAACCCCTTGGATACCACTTAAAATATCGGTTTGGGGAAAAACCGATAATATTGGCGATATATCGCCGATATTATCGATATTTTCTTCCATGGTTATGAACACGAATTTCATATAGTTCATATATAATGAACAGAGGGCGTGCAATCTTAGACATGACAGATGATTTATAATGTGACGAGGAGCATAATTTCCAAATAAAAGGAACCATAGAAAGAAGGGATAGATAGAGTTTACATGTGTCTCATCCCCACCTTACTATTCCTACCAATTACGTATCAAAAGCCTTGCCAAAAGCATTGAAGAGAAAACTCTTACGAATCGCAGGTCTGCTATGAGGCATACGCATAATTCGAGCATGCAACTGAGGCTCTGAGAAATTTTGGAGAATTACATAAGCTGTTACAAGTTGTGGCTACACCAAATCCAAAATGTGTTAGGGTAGCCGAGCTTAACGTGCATCACCTGTGCCTTCTTTCAGTTTTGATGGCATCGTTCGAGACCCTTCTTCCTGTGCGCATAGTAAATGCAAATTACATAGTGAACGTACGGTGCACATAACCATGTGAAGAACGGATACAACATCATATTGATCAAATGTACTTACTTATCAATGTGAAAGTATTGTTCTATAGTATTCAGGAGACCGCCTTCCTGCCTGTCCCTTCCTATGATGCGTGTATCAAACGTACCCTTCGGATCTGATACTCGTGCATTAAAGGGAAGTGAATCAGTGGCTGTGCCTCCCAATTCAAAATTTTCAAACAAACAAAATACATGTTAGACCAACACTAGGATCCTGTGTGCATACTGTTCGAGTTATTTGAAAGGGCAACTGTAGGATCATCGACCCACCTGAAAGATTCATCTCCGAACGATTTACATTAATTTGTTGGTGCTGCAAAAGGTCCTCCCTGCAGATTTCCTTCATATGGAAAATAATGTAAAAAGGTTAATATCGTTTGCTTAGTTCAGTATGCATTATTTACACAGCGATAATTTACCTGAGATGAGGCTGGCAGTTGAAAGGGTCTCAAGTGAGTCTGAATTGACGGTTCCAACCCAAACGACGTCTCTGAATTAACTACATTTGACATGTCTGGTACATATGACTCGTTTGCAGCGGTGCATTGGTTGGATAAATTGAACAAATTTGTCATGTCCAAATGCAGAGGCCTAATTTCCTTACCAAGCTCCATTCTCATTTGCGAGAGCTGTACAGGTTGCAGCGTTCCAGGTAGGCACAAAGAATGTAGACTCATACCATTTCTCATTGATAACATCTGAAGTAAAAATCACAAAGTAAATCAATCAAAACCAAGTTCTTGATTTTCATCAGTGCTAGGCAAGTTTCAACCAGAACCATAAGATTCTTCAAACAGTGCACAAACCGCAGTCACTGTTGCAAAGCTAAAAGCTGACCTATTTCATTCAACATTAGGGCTCCTCATCGGGTTCAAGGCTGACAAAAGCTAACCATAGAAGAATAAAAGATCTTAAATGTTATCTGAGAACAGACTTATCATAAGAGTGAGACTGCTAAAACTTTGATTTTAGTCTGACCACGTCATTGAATCACATCTACCAATTGTTATCTCGTAGAGGGTCAAATTCAATTATTCCTCGCCAAAATTAATAGGGAAACATTTTGGAAAGCAGAGCAGCAAGAAGTTGTGCGACAACCTGACTCTCTTTGGCTCTTTGCTCCAGTATAGGATCCTCCTTATCCCCCTAGGTGCATGCACATGGTTGAATCATGCAAATCATATTTGAGTTTTCCTATCTCTTTCTCAATTTCATGATAAAACCAGCAACAAAGGTCTTACCTTGGCATTTCATTGAATGGGGAATGCAATGTGTGGACTCAACATAAGGGATACTAGAATTAACATGAGACACGAGACAACTATGAAGAGCACTTGAAGCTTCACCGGAAACTAAGAGCAAGAACGAAAGCTAATACCTGAACTTGAAGCTGAAGCTGCTTGAGGTACTCAATGGCTTCATCAAGCATAGAAGCTTTGTCCGTCTGCCCACATTAACAAGATGAACCGTCAACCCAATAATCAAAACGACTCACACACAAGAGAACAAAAATCAAGCATCTTGGTGTGTCTAGCTTGCCTTGTTAGAATTTGGGATGAGATTTTGCAATGCCTTCATTTTCTCGTTGATCCTACTCCTCCTCCTCTGCCCAAACAAACGGAATGGCATCAAAAATCACCAAAGAACACGATTTTGTCACGGAAAAAAACAAAACAGATACCAGAAATTTGCATATTAATTCAAGTAAGAGGCTTTCAGATTATAAACCAACCTTTTCAGACAAATTATGAACTTCTGCAGCTCTGCTTCTCTTTGAAGAACTCCGTCCCCCACCTGACTTCGCTTCCACAAACGCTTCAAGACCCTCCTAAATTTACAATTCCTCAACATATTATTCAACTTAAAAGATTCACATTAACTCACGCTAACAAAAGAAAAAAATGGGAAATTAAAAATATCCAAAATCTTGTTTTTTTATCTTCTTAATTACAGCTTACTGTTTCAATCAAAACACCGTCCTTTTCCTTTCCTTCATTTTCTTACCAACCAAACGGACCACAAAGAAAATAGTATCAACTCTAAGGGATCAAAAACTTCAACTAACCAAGTAAGGCATGAAAGTCCATTAATTTTAAATACTCTTATTTTCTTGCACTTTCCCTACATTTTCTCAGCAACCAAACACACCTTACTAAAAATATATATTAAAAAATCAGAACTTTACAAAATTCCAACTCTCAGAAGAGCAAAGTACCTCGCTTTCACAGTCATACTCGTCGGCCTCGTTCTCACTCGCCCCCAACGAAGACGACGACACATTGGGATTACCGGCGGACACAAACGCGGCGGAAGAATCAATGGCCGTGATCTCGTCCCCGAAGAAACCAGAGTGGCACGGATGCTCGAGATTACCAGGCAGAAGAGCACCAACGGACGGCGAGGGCGAAAACAAAAACTGCGGGGCCTTCCCGGGCTGGGCCACAACGGAGGCCAAAGAACTAGACGAGCGCACCAAAATCTGCTGCAGAAAAAGCGACATGTCGTCGGAGGCCGAATGCGGCTGAGCAGGTTGAGAAGAAGAAGAAGAACAAGTGGCATTTTTGTAATACCGATCATATTCGTAAAGGTCCCCCATTGCTGCAAATTTTGCTCTGTGTTTTTTGTGTTGTTTTGGATTTAAGCTTTTGTGGGGTTGAAATTTTTTATGATATACTTTGTTGCGTCTGGGAGCGTGGCGGAGTGGGCGGGTTTACGTTTGTCTGCAGATTAAACTAAACTTAATTAAACTAAATTAAATTAAAATTTAAGAAAAACTAATGAAAAATGTTTGAAAATTTTGAAATTTAATAAAAAAACAAAAATATGTTGTAAGTAAACAGTATCAAGAATGATTTTTCAAAGTAAAATTATCATTTTTCATTAAAGTAAACAAAACAGAAGTACTTTGTTAAAACTTTTTAAAATTTAATTAAAATGAACCGTACATGAGTGCTTTGTTAAAACTTTCTAAAATTTAATTAAGGGAGATAAGTGAAGAGAAGTCGCACTCACTGTTGCACGTGAGGGGCACCGACTGACGGAGTACTCGTAGTAGTGGTAGTGTAAGTACCGTTTCTGCAATTAAATTAAACCTGTTGCATAGCTTTCTGAGTATTCTGACTCTTTCCCTCCGTAATCCGTATACAGTTTATGAAATAAATTATAATAATTAATTGGTAGTCTCTTTGCGTGTTCTTCGTTTTCAGTTGTAGGAAACCATAAAAATGGAACCAAATTTTTGTAAGTTTAACTGTAAACATTGGAGGTAGGTGTATTTACATATCGAGATTGTCTCAGTCTAGGACTAAATGATCCAAATTTGATGGTTAATCACTTCAACGCATAAGTTACACCAGAGTATACAAGAATTTTTGAACCATAAATTCCTTTACTTAAAGATAATTCACTTGAAGAGATTGTAAATCAAGCCAAAACTTGAAATTTATAATTATTTTAGTTTTCGCTCATTATTCTTATTCATCACCTTTTTCATTTACCTTACTGAGTTCTACACCACAAAATATGTCATAGCGAAAAACAAAAACTTCAAATTGATTATAATTCTGTTTTTCTTTCATTGCTAGGAACTTATCAATTTAATTTTCCTTGGATTCTAGCCAATGTTGTAATGTATTTGCAATTTGACAAAGTTACCAAAGGCCTTTTAAAAAAGAGAGAAAGTAAGAAGAACTCGTTGTCAAATGTCAATGCATGTCAGGCAAAAATGGAAGTACAACCCGAAAGACACAACACTGCAGGTCAGCAGTGTTGTGTTCTCTTGAGTAATCGCCACTCATCAAGGCTATCGTGACCTTTGAGCGTAAAGGATCGCAAGTACATGGACAAGTCTAAATTGGATTTCGACCCAAATAGAATGCTGCGAATTTCTTGAGTGCTTTTGTTCACTCCCTAAATATGCAGCTACTCGCAAAATCCACTACATTTTAAACTATCATTAATCATATTTTCAAATAACAAATCAATATTAGAAGTTGCAGAATTAGAACTAAAAACTTATAAAAGTACTAGGAGGATCCTCTCCGAATCCACTTTGTGAGGATCCTGAGAATCCTTAAATCGTATCCGTTCATCGTATATCGTACGAATAATTTTCATCTGATACTACTATTCATATTTAATTTAAAATAAAAGTATTTAAAATGATTTCTGGCCGCACGATGTATGATGAACGGACACGATTTGAGGATTCCCAGGATCGTCATTCACAAAAGTAAATGTATATGGATATATGTTTCAGTTTTTCTATAAGAGTATGTCTCGCTCAATGGTTCGAGTTTTGTGTAAGTTTTAATCGTGGTAAAATCGTGGTAAACATTCATTATTTCTGTATGCAAGATTTAACATGTTGATGCACAAAATCGGAAGTCTTGGAATAACGTAAATCCGACCGTGAATCTGCAAGTAATGTAAATAACACAAGATATATCGTGGTTCACCCCAAAGTTTGGGCTACGTCCACTCTGATTGTATTGTATTTCTCTGAGAAGTGAGGGAGAGAGAGCTCTGAGAGTGAGAGCGTTGGGAGGGTGAGGAGTCTTAGGAATTGGCCTCCCCTAATTGTGAGGGTGAGGGGTCATTTTATAGAATAAAGACTCCTCACTTATTACATATTTGCCCCTTCCTTTATCACATAATTACATTTAAGTCCCTCAAGTATTTGTACGAGGTCTAAATACGAGGCCTTAAATATGGTATAAACAGTAGTCCCCCAAGTCTTCAATCAAGAGAGTCTTTTGGCTGGAGACTTGAAATTCAGTCCATGTGTGGGCCGAAGTAACTAGATGTTGCCTTGAATTGATGCTTGATATGAGGCGGTGCTCAATCTGAAATGATGTTTCAACTAGAAGTAGCACATACTGCGAGGTTGCTCGGCTCGTGGCTTATGTTGCCTTGGTTGGCTCGGCTTGTGGCGTTGGAAGTGAGGGAGTCCCTTTTATAAAATAAGGGCTCGCTCCTTAATACATAAATGATAGGCTAGAGTCGATGCTCGTAGCGAGGCGGTTGCTCAGTTAGCGGCGTTGCTTTCTAATGAAGGTGAGGGAGTCCCTTTTATAAAATAAGGTCTCGCTCCTCAATACATAAATCATGGGCTAGAGTCCCCCAAGTACTTTTCATGAGGCCCAGTTGAGGCCCCAATATATGGTACATAATGTAGTCCCCCAAGTCTTTAGTCAATAGAATCTGTTGGCTGGAGATTTCAAATTGAATCCATGTATGGGCCGAAGTGGCGGTTGTTCGGAGGCGGTATTTGTATACCCTGCACTGAAGCTTTGTAAGTAAAGCTTTGAAGCTGGAGTTTTGTAAATGAATCTTTTGAAGCTAGAGCTTTTGTAAATGAAGCTTTTGAAGCTGTTTGACATGAGTGATGCTCATGAATGTTTATGTATGATTGATATGAGTGATGCTCATGAATGTTTGTGTATGATTGACATGAGTGATGCTCATGTATAATATGAAGTACTGGGCGTACTTTTGATCACCTGGTTGGTGGCATGAATGGGAGTACATGTTGTACATTTTGATCACCTGGTTGGTGGTAATAGCGGCGGGTTGCCGAATAATTTTGGAATACTGGGCGTACTTTTGGTCACCTGGTTGGTGGTAATAGCGGCGGATTGCCGAATAATTGTGGAGTACTAGGCGTACTTTTAGTCACTTGGTTGGTGGTAATAGCGGTGGGTTGCCGAATAATTGTGGAATACTGGGCGTACTTTTGATGACTTGGTTTGTGCTATTTTGGGCTTATGGGCATTCGCCCTCTACACAACATTCCAGCCCATTTATTTTGGGTTTTGCTGTTTTTTTTTTTACCCTCTGATGGGGTTTATACAGATGTCTCCGAAAGATATGAAAATAAATTACATCATACAAAAAACAAGAAAAGTAAACCACATCATTCTGGTGGGGTGTTTATTCTTTGCTTTTGCTTTCTCTTTTCCACCGCACTCTCTGTCTCTTCACCTGGTAGGCAAAAAGAATCATGATAGAATAATAATAGGAAGCTTTATCTTTTTCCTCTCTACTGTCGGTCTGGGTGAAGTTTATGGCTTCCTCTGGAAATAATTGTTGACTGCATAGCTGTATCCATAATAGTAGTGTTGACTGCATAGCTGTGAGAGTCTTTGATTCAGTAAAGTAATATGTTTTCCTTACCAACACAAAAGCGGAGAAAGTGGCGTGCTGGAGGAAAGCCCTCATCTTTTTCTCATCAACACAACCCGTTTCAACTTTTTCACCATCACTCCCCTTTTTCTTTTTCTCTTTCTTTCGCATTGTCTGCCATGTAAGCACATGACCCCTCCATGACTGCACCATTTTTTCTTTACATAGTTTTCAAAAGCAGCTGATGATTAAAGTCTTCAAAATATGCCTTCAAAATGAATATGTTCTGCACCAGCAACTGCACTAGAGCGTTGAATATGTTCTGCACCAGAGCGTTCAAAATAAGACCGCAGCAACTGCACCAGATCTTTGAATATGTTCTGCCAGTTCTGGTCACTAAATGAATATGTCTTCAAAATATCCCAAATACAGCTTGCCGACAGACTGCCCAAACCGTAGCCAAATCTATATCGTCCCTGGAGTTTCCGAACTCGTTAGGGTCCAGATCCGGAAAGTCAAAGTCTCCGCCGCATCTTTTTTTTCTTCTAGAGTGATGACAAGATATCCACATTTAGGGCGCTGCCAAGGAGGACTTAGAACTGCCTCTACAGTGGCCTGAACTTTGATTGTAGAACCATTTCTTGCCTCAATAATAGAGCTCTGACCAGGTTATTGCTAAAAAGGGGATCCAAAAAGGCTTTAGCATTTGGTGTAGCTACTACTCTAAGATTCAGGTACTTCTCAGAGAGGAGCTTTAACGTCTTCAAATGGCAGTGATATCAAGGCTTTGGGTAATAAGCAAGCAATCAACTTTTAGAATATCACTTAGCTAGAAGTCGAAAGCTTTAATTGTTTGGGGGTTGCGTGGATGGGAATAGCGGTGAAAGGAGAGAGTCATGAGAGTGAGCCGTCGCCGAGTTTGAGAAGTCCAGCCGTTCCGACGAAAAGCCTTCAGACATCACTCTTGAAAATTACGCTTCTACTAATGGCTGCGCAAGATCCGTTGCCTTGATGGTGGTGAAGGTGTCGAAGTCGTCCTTCAATTTCTGCTGCAACTTGGAGGAGGAGGAGACGCTATCGTTGGGGTCGACGAAGCCCCAATCGGCGCCGTAGAGGACGCTGGTGGGTCGCACGTGGAGGGGACGACAGAGTCCCTGGGCCGAAGATATCCTGATTGCATTTTTTTCTTCTGCAATAAATGATGGGCTCGTACGGACATCGAGGGTTGCAGTTGCTGAGATGGTGGAAGATAGGCCGTGCATCCCTGGCGCAATTGTTTTCAAACAAAGACCATCCGTTTCTTGAGACTCAGGGTCTTCAAAAGAGGAAATTATTGGAGAGATAGAGATTTGGTTTCTTGGGTTTTGTAGATCCACGGTGGACATTGTGGTGAGGTTTCACGGTGGTGAAATGAAAAAATGAAAGAGAACCGACATAACTTTTCATGTCGTTTCCCACAGACGGCGCCAAATGTTGATGCACAAAATCGGAGGTCTTGGAACAATGTAAATTCGACTGTGAATCTACAAGTAATGTAAATAACACAAGATATATCGTGGTTCACCCTAAGGTTTGGGCTATGTCCACACTGATTGTATTGTATTTCTCTGAGAAGTGAGGGAGAGAGAGAGCTCTGAGAGTGAGAGCACTGGGAGGGTGAGGAGCCTTAGGAATTGGCCTCCCATAATTGTGAGGGTGAGGGGTCATTTTATAGAATAAGGACTCCTCACTTATTACATATTTTCCCTTCCTTTATCACATAATTACATTTAAGTCCCTCAAGTATTTGTACGAGGTCTAAATACGAGGCCCTAAATATGGTATAAACATAACAGTTTTGATTTTTCAAACCAATGATATGCACTAAGGAATAAAAATTACAATGTTACTATGAAGTTTGTGTCATATATGGCACAAAATATGAACTATACATAAATTGTAATACATAAACAATAGCTGGTTCCAAAATCAACTCATTTTTTCTCTCATATCTTATCTTATCTCAATGTACTTTAATTTTTATAATAATACATGTTGATGCACAAAGTTGGAGGGTCTTGGAACAACGTAAATCCGACCGTGAATTTGCAAGAAATGTAAATAACACAAGATATATCATGGTTCACCCCAATGTTTGGGCTACGTCCACACTGATTATTGTATTTCTCTAAGATGTTGAAGAGGAAGAGAGAGAGCTTCTCTGTGAGGATGAGAGCTCTGAAAGGGTGATGGTGTGGCCTAAGGATTGGCCTTTCCTAATGAGGAGAGTGAGGGGTCCTTTTATCGAATAAGGACTCCTCACTTATTACATATTTACCCCTTCCTTTATTACATAATTACATTTGAGTTCCCCGAGTATTTATACGAGATCTAAATACGGAGGCCTTAAGTATGGTACAAACAATAGTCCCCCAAGTCTTTAGTCAAAAGAGTCTTTGGATAAAGACTTGAAATTCAGTCCATGTGTGGGCCGAAGTAACTAGATGTTGTCTTGAACTGATACTTGATATGTGGCGATGCTTAAAGTGAAATGATGCTTAACTATAAGTAGCACATGTTGTGACGCTGCTTGGCTTGTGGCTTATGTTACCTTGGTTGGCTCGGCTTGTGGCGTTGAAGGTGAGAAAGTCCATTTTATAGAATAAGGGCTCGCTCCTCAATAAAAAATGATGGGCTAGAGTTGGTGTTCGCGGCGAGGCGGTTGCTCAGTAGGCGGCGATGCTCTCTAATGAAGGTGAATGAGTTTTATTTATAGAATAAGAGCTCGTTCCTCAATACATAAATAATGATGGGCTAGAGTTGGTACTCACGGCGAAGCGGTTGCTTTGCAGGCGGTGATGCTCTCTAATGAAGGTGAGGGAGTCCCTTTTATAGAATAAGGGCTCGCTCCTCAATACATAAGTGATGGGCTAGAGTGATGCTCGCGGCAAGGTGGTTACTCAGTTAGCGGCGATGCTCTCTAATGAAAGTGAGGGAGTCCCTTTTATAGAATAAGGGCTCGCTCCTCAATACATAAGTGATGATGGGCTAAGTCCCCAAGTATTTTTCATGAGTGCTCTCTAATGAAAGTGAAGGAGTCCCTTTTATAGAATAAGGGCTCGCTCCTCAGTACATAGATAATGGGTTAAGTCCCCCAAGTATTTTTCATGAGGCCCAGTTGAGGCCCAATATATGGTGTATAATGTAGTCCCCTCAGTCTTCGGTCAATAGAGTCTGTTGGCTGAAGACTTCAAATTGAATCTATGTATGGGCCAAAGTAGCAATTGTTCGGATGCGGTATTTGTATACCCTGCACTGAAGCTTTGTAGGTGAAGCTTTGCAAGTGAAGCTTTGAAGCTAGAGCTTTTGTAAATGAAGCTTTTGAAGCTGGAGCTCTGTAAATGAAGCTTTTGAAGTTAGAGTTTTTGTAAATGAAGCTTTTGAAGCTAGAGCTTAGAGCTCTGTAAATGAAGCTTTTGAAGTTAGAGTTTTTTTAAATGAAGCTTTTGAAGCTAGATTGACATGAGTGATGCTCATGAATGTTTATGTTGATTGACATGAGTGATGCTCATGGACGTTGACATTAGTGATGCTCATGAATGTTAACATGAGTGATGCTCATGAATGTTGACATGAATGATGGTCATGAATGTTTATGTATGATTGTCATGAGCGATGCTCATGAATGTTTATGTATGAATGACATGTGTTTGTACCATACTTGACCAATCCCGAAACTACTGAGCATCGATCAACGTTATATCGTCAAGCACCCAGAAGAGTTTCCCTACAACCAGGAGGCCAATCAGAGCGCGACACGTGTCGACATCAGAAGCCAATCATAGCGCGACACGTGTCAACATCAAAAGCCAATCACAACACGACATATGTCAATGTCAGAATGAAACTAGAAACTCTCTTCTATAAATAGAGATCATTCTCTCACAATATTTCCTAATGTCATTTGTATTAAATCATTCACTAGTACTCACTAAAAGAGAGCTTGAACCTATGTACTTGTGTAAACCCTTCACAATTAATGAGAACTCCTCTACTCCGTAGACGTAGCCAATCTGGGTAAACCACGTACATCTTATGTTTGCTTCTCTGTCTCTATCCATTTGTATACTTATCCACACTAGTGACCGGATCAATCTAGCGAAGGTCACAAACTTAACATTTCTGTTGTACCAAAGTTCTCACTGATTTTGTGCATCAACAACATGAGTGATGCTCATGTATAATTTTGGAGTACTTGACGTACTTTTGATCACCTAGTGGGTGATAATAGCGGCAGGCTGCCGAATAATTTTGGAGTACTTGAGCGTACTTTTAATCACCTGGTTGGTGATAATAGTAGCAGGTTGCCGAATAAATTTGGAGTACTGGGCGTACTTTTGATCACCTGATTGGTGGTAATAGCGATAGGCTGCCGAATATTTTTTTGTAGTACTGGGCGTACTTTTGATCACCTGATTGGTGATAATAGAGGGCCTGACTCTTTTGGGCATATGGGTCTTCGCCCTCCACATAACATTCCAGCCCATTATTTTGGGCTTGCCCTTTTTTTTTTTTGATTACCTTCTGATGGGGTTTATACAAACGTTTCCGAAAGATAAGGAAAATAAATTACATCATTCAAAAATAAATCCGATCCTCTGCTTAATGGGTCACGCCCATAATTCTCTTTTCTGCATGTCATCACCACTGCAATTATGTCTGCTTCTTTTTATCTTCTTTTTCTTTCTCTTTTGCTTTCTACTTTTGCTTTTCTTTTTTTTAGAAAAGAGGAACATGCATGATTCAGAAGTTGGTGGTCGACAGTTGGTTTTCAGAAAATGGGCAGGTTCATGATGAAGAATCTTATCTTGTCCCTTTGCCCATGCTGTCCATGACCCAATCACTGCTGCCCTTGACCCTAGCCCTGGCCGACTCAGAGAGTATCCATTGCACTCAGATAGAAGGAACATTGTGCCTGGAGAGCAAATTATACTCAGGTTGCTTAACAAAGGGCCCCATCAAATCCTTGGGATTCTAATCGCGAGGCTGACAATTAACTCCATAGTTCCGACATCAAATTAATCATCTGTGCGCCGTCACCAGCGTTTCAATGAACCTCAACCTATCGAATCTCGGCTCGAATTTATCCTTATCCAACGTTAAATTCAAATTTTGTCTGCCATTCTTCGTCGCCAGGGAAGAAAAACCCTGGTTGGACGGTGACGACGTCGTTAGAGCCACCGTTGAAATGGCGACCACCGATGTGACAAGACTGCCGGACCCCTTCATTGTCGGAGAACTCGAAGTCGATGATAAGAGAGAAACGGTGTTTTTCAGAGCTCCGAACTAATGATTCGAATTCAGGTGGTCGAAACCCGACGAGGCTCGCTGGATCTCGGACCTGAACTTTGCAATTTCGTTGGGGGGCTACTGGAGCTTTGCGACATTAACAGCCAGGTCAACTTGGCACTGAGGGAGGAGGAGGGGGCGGATCTGTGCGTTGAGCTTTACGGGGTTGAAGACTGAGGGGTCGACGTGGCCGGTGCCCTACTCGGAATTCGTGAAGGTGTTGGGTCCGAACAGGTTCAGGCTTCGGACCAGCTGCTTTTCCCCACCCCGCTGTCGTCGAGGATAATGACCTTCAGAAGCATGCACCTACGAGAAGCCATGGATCATAGGATTGAATATTTGAAATCAGAAATTCCCAAAAAGAAGTAAAATAATTAATGACAATTTTCGAACTTCGAATTCAGGTTCTAGAACCCAAGGCCGATACGCGTTCCTTCCTCGACCGTAATCGCTCAAATATAGAAGTTAGGAGCCCATTCGACACCACCACCACATCTATTCTACTTGCATGATTGAGTTTGATTGCGAGTTAGTACGCTCGCATTCACATTAGCTCATAATTACTTGCATGTGCGCCACGTGCCCAATGTATTTTTTATGTTCAACAGTAATATAACACCCATTGAACAAGCTGTAATTAGATTTCAAGTTAGTTATTTATAATAAATCAAACGTGATATGTCCAACTTAAAAGCAAGAGCAAGATTTTGCATATCCACGTAAATTCGTAATCAAAGAATCAAATTGCCATAAAAGATGCAAGTGTACTTTTATAGTACGTAGTACTAAGTGGTTCGATAATCAATAGTTAGATCTTATAGGCATCAAATGAATTTTTACAACGATTAAATTTTCCACAGAATCTATACTACTGCATGGTTCGTATCAACCTAAAGGATGAGAACAAAAAATGAAAAATGATGAATATTTCTGTTAACCGTAATTATGGCTGTAATTTTATGGTAACAAGCATTTAGCCTAACGGTGCTCTTACCATCGATATAATTGTTTGGTAGTTTTTAGAAACAGGCCACTCACATCCTTGTCTTGTCAATGTCATGTCCGAGCCAACGTCACCTTAACCAGACACAAAATAATGCAGCTAAATATTTATCAATATCTTTTGTACTTTTGCCTTGCCTTATTTTCCTTTATCAAGCATACGTGGCAACCTCCAATTGGGTTAAATGATATCGTACCCGACCATCTATAACTACCCTACAAGCGGGACCACCAGAGCATCCGTGTCACCATCAACATACATCATACACGTCGGATCATCACCCAAACACGGTGAAATAATTGACTCTATATCTTCGGGTGGGTCAGATTTTGATATGGACGTGTCAAGAGGATAAGATGATTAACTCCTTGAGATTTGTTTGGCCATCGGACGATCAGATATGACTCGCTCGACAATCAATAAATCGAATTTGATTGGTGGATCAGTGAACTTTAGGAGCTTTATACTCGTTGTCATACATTTCCAAGGTTGAGGACGCATGTTCAAAAGTATATACAATGAGATGCGGGTCCTGAGAATTTAGGATTCTTAGATCATTTTTAAAGGAAATGTTAAATTATTTTACTTATGTAATCAAATTTGAAAGTATGAACAAATTTTAACCGATATGTCAATTCTATGTGAATTGACATATGAGTTTTCATATGTCAAATTTGACATATGAGAAAAGATGATGTTAAATAATTTTTAATTATTTTATTATGTGAGTCAAATTAATGCACCAATTATAGATCTTGAAAATTTGTTTTAATTGATTTTTTTTAAATCGGTCTTATAAATATCATTTATAACAAAAAAAAACATATCGATTGGAAAAATAAAAAAAATCTGACATTGCCACGTCAGTCATCAAATTAATATTTGACTTTTTTTTTTGACATCTCCATCAGAAATGTTCTTAGGTGAGTTTCTGGAGTTGGGTTTTTAATGTTATTAATTCTTTACCATTTGTATATTAATATGTATACAAAATAAATTGTTAAAAAAATATATTTATGTATTAAATATTATGAAAAAAATAATATCAAAAGAATAAAAACATATAAACACTATCTAAATATTACACGTCTTGCATTTTTAGACACAAATATACTTATTAAGTTTACTTAAACTAAATTTTCAACTAATTCTTTTTCAATTGATAAAATAGTTAGCTTATTCTTTTTCTTGTGACATAATTGATTGAAGATTACATTTGAACAACTTTTATTTTGAAAAACTTCTTTGTGCAGAGGCAACTGTTACTGGTAAAATTCTATGCAACCCGTGCATTTCGAAAACAACCATCTATTTGTCTAAGATATCTCAAGTCACTTCCATTGCCCGATTTATTTCATTCGGTAAGGTTTCTCTCAAGATTCTTAGCTTTGGAAATAAGTTTTTCCCATCATTATTAAATGTTCACCATGTGAAGATCGAGAGAGGAGAGCGATGGTTTTTGTGAAAACAAAGAGAGAGCAAGTGGGGTAGTTTTGATTAAAAAAAAAAAAAAGAAGACAGACATTTTGATTTTGAAAATTTAATTAGATTTGAAGGAGTAAAATTATAGTTACATGTGAGTGAGGGAAAAGAAAAAATAGTAAAATTTTGTTTGTGAAAAATTATATTATTGCATATGATTTTATTTTCTGATATCATATCTTTATTGAATTTAAATTTGGGGCCCTTCTGAAGTGATAGACTTAGGCGGGTGCCTAATTTGGCTAACCTCAGGGCAGGCCCTACAACAAAATATTATTTCAGTGTGCGCATAACACAAGCATGTACGTCATATATCATTATACAAGTAGAAAGACACTTGAAAAAAAAAAAAAACTTTCCTCCACTATGACATAATGCCCTGTGTTCTGAGTACATTGAAAAATCTCTTGTATACAACAATGGATATAATGCCATCTCTCTAGCTATGAAGGGCTAAACGTAACTATTTGTTTCGTACAAAAAAAATGTAGCTATTTCTATTCTTTAGAAATTACTTTAGAGCTAAATTTTTTCAATCTCCAATCATGCAAGCCTATATTTTATTTCCCTTCATATTTTATTACTCTATAGGGCCAAACTTAGTCTGTCCTGGAACTACATGTTGCCTGTCGTGGAACCAGACTATGTCTAATTCTTTTAATCTACCTTTAGCTCTTTGGATGAAGATTGATTTTGTCAATCTTAAAACTAAATGTGGCCTATAGTCTTTGGCTAGAGATGGTCTATCCTCCATTGCACCAAACAAGTATCCAAGTTCCAACTCTTATTCATAGAATTTGAACCTCCAACATTTTCAACAAAGAAGAAGAGAATTACCATTCCAAAATTATTTTGGTTTGCTACATAATGAGCATTCCTCCATAAAAATGTCACATTCTCCAGTATTTTGAGAAGTGTGTGAAATTGTAGATTTTCAAGGGCCTATATACTCAGTCCTTTGTTTTCTCTTTTTTGTTTTCTTGTAGCTATAACTTATTTCTCAATCAAACCCAGAGAGTATTTACCTATACACTCAATTTTCACAGTTTTACTCTTATTCTTCCCTCCTCTAACTTTAGACCTTTATATACAAGATTTTTTTAAAGATAGTAGTTTATCTAAGAAGGGTTGGAAAATATAGTAGTTTATCTAACATACCCAAGGCAATAGCCTGATCGCCGGGGACGAGCAACCTTGATTCTTCGAGTATGCTAGTATACCCTTGAAGGCTTCATGTTCTGCATCGTCGCAATTGCTAGCCGCAAGAGTAATTTTCTTGGTACGTGCGTACATTTGTATAACTACTAGTGATCGATGACGGGTTGTGTACACTAACGAATCAATTAGTCGCCCTTGTAAAATAGTATGTTGAGGTCAATTACACATCTTTGACACCTTTGTAACATCAAAGTCGATCCAGCCTTTGAAACAACGAGGGAGGGTGCAGATCTCCAAAGCAATACTCAGCCTTGAACGATTCAATCTTTGCTTTTAGATGTGTTTGCTACTTTGGAAACTATGTCATGCCAATAAAATTCGAGTCTTGACATGTATGCGCCACATGTGCGATAATTAGGTGAGTAGAAAAATCGTTGTAGTCAATGATTTTTCAATCAAAACGTATTTTTGTCACAGAGAAGGCAAAGGTCAATATTCTCAACATCAACATCCTTTGTAATGGCTGTTGGAACTCAAAAGCAAAATCAATGCCAATAGTTGAAATTGTTGGCTTCGTAACTTTATTTTACAGCTAGCATGTTTTTAATCTTTCTACAAGTTGTTGTGTTTGTTTTTCAACAGCAGTTGTTGTGTTTGTTTTTCAACAGCAGCAACCATGTATGACTTTTGCATGTATAGCATTCAATGCTATGTTTAGAAAGTCTTGTAAAATCTCTATAAGAGAGATGTCTATGTACGTTTGAAGTACTCCCATTTTCAGCAGTAGAGTTGAAACTCTTTTAATATATCAAGTGCATGTTTTCCAAGAAACTTGCTGCTTTTTTTTTTTTTTTTTCCAGCATCGTAAAGAGAGAAACAAGTGAGAGGTGTGATAGAGTTAGAAAACCTATCACCCACTAATTGGTATTGAGTTAGCAAACTTTAAATACCAATAATGGCAAAGTTAATCCAACGATTTGAGATAAATATGTTTTATGTTCGTCCAACCCAAGGATAGTTGGTGTTGAACACTTGGTTACCATGGAAGCTTTCCTGGGTAGCAATTCGGTATGCTACCTTGACCTTTCACTATGACCAGTATATACGTACTTTTTATTAAGTTATTAGAAGACAACTATGGACTATGTAGAGTACGGGGGTATCAACAACATAGAAGGTTTAATTTATGAAGACCTGAAATTAGTGACATATTTTGTATCAGGTGTAGAAAAAGAAAATGGTAATATATATTTTTTACTTGTAGAAAACTAAATATTGTGCAAATGACCCTACATCACAATGGTGGAGAGGAATGTTGTCCTTGCACCACGTCGTTAGTTCGAACCTCATCGGTTCCCTAATCTAACATCTAATTTGACAAATCTATTATTTGACCAAAAAAAGAAATCTAAATATTGTATAACCTTGGGAAGGTTTGTTGTTTGAAATATCAATACTAATATCAATGAGTTTTTTATAGTGTCACAAATTTAAGGGGTGAAATCATCTAAATTTAGATCCTCCATCACTTGCAGATGGATGATGAGAATTAAATAAATTGGTACTTTTCAAATTAAAAACATAAGCACATATCTATATCATTTAGTGCTGCGGCCTAATGATATTTTTCTATATTTGTAGATAAAAATTTTTAAGTTCGAATTTCGAAAATGACAAGTTTGTAACCAATATTTCTTTACCCCTTAATGTAAATCATGCTTGTATATATAGAAAAATATAAGGACTTAGGCCATCTCTAATCGAAGGGTCCAGATGGCCAAATGGCTGAAAATAGCCCTAAAACCGTCTCCAACCGAGGGCTAGGTCAGAGGGCTCGGGAATCTGGGAGGGCCCACAGAATTTCAAACGGCCAAAGGGCCAAAGGGCTGGCTATATTTTTTTTTTATAGTTTTTCCATTGCTGTCGGTTATAACCGACAACATTAAAGAAGGATTTTAATACTGTCGGTTATAGCCGACAGTAATAGTTATTCAAAGGCAATTTTTTTAATTACTATTAGTGTCAGTTATAACCGACACTAATAGTTTGAATTTTTTTTAATATAACGGCTAGTAGCCGTTGTATTAATTTTTTTTATCTGAATTTAAACTTCTTTTTTTTCCTTTTTTTTCCTTTTCATATGAATCAAATTTTGTTTCATATTTTTTTTCAATTCTATTTTACAAAATTTGTTTCAATTTTTTTTTAAATTCAATTTTTTTCCTATAACTTCTATTTTACAAAATTTGTTTCATATTTTTTTTTAAATTCCATTTTTTTCCTATAACTTCTATTTCACAAAATTTGTTTCAATTTTTTTTTTAAATTCTATTTTTTTCCTATAACTTCTATTTTACAAAATTTGATTCATTTTTTTTTTCATATAACTTCTATTTTACAAAATTTGTTTCATATTTTTTTAAATTCCATTTTTTTCCTATAACTTCTATTTCACAAAATTTGTTTCATATATTTTTTCAATTCTATTTTTTTCCTATAACTTCCTAGGCCATTTATACAACATTAAATTAAATTAAGTAACATGAAACAACATTAAACAATATAAAACAACATTAAATAACATTAACCAACGATCAACATGATGTCAGCTACCAACGGCTAGCTGACGTCACTTAGCCGTTGGGTTTGAATTTAAATTGTAGTTTTTAAATAATAAATTATGTTTGGCCCTATGGCCCTTTGGCCCTCGGTTGGATACGGTTTTTTGTGACAGGGCTAAAATGAGCCCTCTGGCCCTTTGGCCCTTGGTTGGAGACGGAGGCAAATATGACCTTGTACTGTTCATTAAAATATTAATATCTTAGAGAATCTTGGAAGGCCAGAGGGCTAAAACGAGCCCTCTGGCCCTCCAAGATTCTCTAAGATATTAGGCCATCTCTAACCGAGGGCTGGCCAGATGGCTCATTTTAGCCCTCTGGCCCTCCAAGATTTCCCAAGATATTAATATTTTAATGAACAGTACATGGCCATATTTGTCTCATTCTCCAACCGAGGGCCAAAGGCCCAGAGGGCTCGTTTTAGTCCTGTCACAAAAAACCGTCTCCAACCAAGGGCCAAAGGGCCATAGAGCCAAACATAATTTATTATTTAAAAACTACAATTTAAATTCAAATCCAACGGCTAAGTGACGTCAACAAGATTTTGTATGTTGTATAAGTTTCATGTTGTTAAATGTTGTTTAAGTTTCATGTTGTTAAATGTTTTTTTATGTTGTATAATTTGTATGTTGGTTAATGTTATTTAATGTTGTTTCATATTGTTTAATGTTGTTTCATGTTACTTAATTGAATTTAATGTTGTATAAATGGCCTAGGAAGTTATAGGAAAAAAATAGAATTGAAAAAAAATATGAAACAAATTTTGTGAAATAGAAGTTATAGGAAAAAATGGAATTTAAAAAAATATGAAACAAATTTTGTAAAATAGAAGTGAAAAAAAATATGAAACAAAATTTGATTCATATGAAAAGGAAAAAAAAAGGAAAAAAAGAAGTTTAAAATCATATAAAAAAAAGTTAATATAACGGCTACTAGCCATTATATTAAAAAAATTTCAAACTATTAGTGTCGGTTATAACCGACACTAATAGTAATTAAAAAAAATTGCCTTTGAATAACTATTACTGTCGGTTATAACCGACAATATTAAAAAATTCTTCTTTAATGCTGTCGGTTATAACCGACAGCAATGGGAAAACTATAAAAAAAAATAGCCAGCCCGAGGCTGGCTGGCTGGCTGGCCGAAAGTAGCCAGCCCTTTGGCCCTTTGGCCATTTGAAATTCCGTGGGGCCCTCCCAGATTCCAAGCCCTCTGGCCTAGCCCTCGGTTGGAGATGGTTTTAGGGCTATTTTTAGCCCTCTGGCCCTCTGGACCATTCGGTTAGATGGCCTTAATATTTTAATGAACAGTACATGGCGATATTTGCCTCCGTCTCCAACCGAGGGCCAAAGGGCCATAGGGCCAAACATAACTTATTATTTAAAAACTACAACTTAAATTCAAATCTAACGGCTAAGTGACGTCAGCTAGCCGTTAGTAGCTGATATGATGCTGACATCAGCTAGCCGTTGGATTTGAATTTTTTTTTGCTATAAATAGGGTGGATATTGAGATATAATTCACACAACTTTGAATTCAATATATTTAAATTCAATATCTTTCATTTCAATCTCTTTCAATTCAAGTTTGCAATGAATTCCAACTTTGGATCCTCTTCAGATCCCAACTGGGGTCCTCATCCAATTCCAAAAAAGAAGCAAAATGGGTGCAAATGAGACGAGAAGATGAGGAGTCTGATGAAGAAGTTCAAGTAAAGCGCAACAAACAAAACATAGCAGCAGCCATGGCTGCGGCCATGGTGTGTTAGCCAATTGAGGAACAACCTCAATGGGGTGGCTCTATTGCTGGTCACTCTTACAAACCAGAAAACAGAGCGATGATGCATGCCAATCTGATAAACAACTACTTCGACCCCAACTCGGTGTACACAGAAGAGGATTTCAGACGTCGCTTCTGGATGAGGCGTCATGTCTTCGAGTGTTTACTTTGTGATGTCCAGCAGGTCAATCTGTACTTTCGACAGAAGCGGGACAGAGCAGGCCGCCTTAGTTTCTCACCTCATCAGAAGGTTACTGTTGCACTCCGAATGATGGTCTATGGCTCCCTAGCTGATTCGATGGATGAAACCCATGGTATGTCTGAGTTTACATGCCTTGATACTATTCAAAAATTTTGTGACACAATTGTTCAGCTTTACAAAGACGATTACCTCCGCGAGCCAAATCAAGAAGATCTGAATCGGCTTTTTCACAAAGCTGAAAAGCGTGGGTTTCCAGGCATGATAGGGTCATTAGACTGCATGCATTGGGATTGGAAGAACTGTCCCACCGGATGGCAAGGAGGCTTTAGTGGAAGGTCGAGAAAGCCAACTATTGTGTTAGAGGCGGTTGCCTCATATGACACATGGATCTGGCATGCTTTCTTTGGAGTCCCTGGATCCCAAAATGAGATTACAGTTCTTGGGCGTTCACCCCTCTTCAATAACTTGACGGAAGGTAAAACACTTCAACTTGACTACTACATCAACGACCGTCAATACAATATGGGGTATTACTTGGCAGATGGCATCTACCCAAAGTGGGCGACACTTGTCCAAGCAATTCCAAACCCTAGGAATGACGCGGAAAAGTTGTTTACCTTACACCAAGAGGCATATCGGAAAGATGTTGAGAGAGCTTTTGGTATTCTACAAGCACGGTGGAAGATCATCAGCGAACCGGCAAGAGGGTGGAGTCGAGAAAATTTGGACTCCATCATGATGTCTTGCATCATATTACACAATATGATAGTGGATGATGAGTGAGATGGGTATATTGATGAAGAGTCTGATGACGACCAAGAAGATCCAAATAGGTCAAGAAGGGCTCGTGCAAAAATATATGATGAGCCTAATTTGCCTTTCAATCCAAGAACTGGTAGTATCTCTATAGATGAGAACATGAGGCGCTATAGAATGATACGTTCTCATGCCACAAATAAGTACCTACAACAAGATCTTGTTGCACATCTTTGGGCCCAAAGAAGCATGTAGTAGGCATTTACGTTTTATGTTTTAAAATGTTTTTAAAAATGTTGTTTAAGTTTCATGTTGTATAATTTTTATATTGGTTAATGTTATTTAATGTTGTTTCATATTGTTTAATGTTGTTTCATGTTACTTAATTTAATTTAATGTTGTATAATGGCTTAGGAAGTTATAGGAAAAAAATAGAATTTTAAAAAAATATGAAACAAATTTTGTGAAATAGAAGTTATAGAAAGAAATGGAATTTAAAAAAAATATGAAACAATTTTTGTGAAATAGAAGTTATAGGAAAAAAAATATGAAACAAATAATAATAATAATGTAAAAAAAAATCAAATCAAATGCAACGGCTAGTAACCGTTTCATTTAAATTTTTTCTTAATAAATCCTGTCGGTTATAATCGACAGGAATAACAAAACATTAAAAAAAAAATTGCCAGCCAGCCTCAGGCTGGCTGGCTGGTCGAAAGCAGCCAGCCTTTTGGTCCTTTAGCCCTTTGAAATTTCGTGAGGCCCTCCTAGATTCCCGAGCCCTCTGGCCTAGCCCTTGGTTGGAGATGGTTTTAGGGCGATTTTTGACCCTCTGACCCTCTAGACCATTCGGTTGGAGATGGCCTTAGTACTTACCAAAAAAAAACTTAAATGCATAATACTTTTGCAGAAAAGTATTAATTATTAAACAATCCAAAATTCCTATTACATCGATGTACTAAACCATATTCAAGATTTTTTAAAGGAGAAATGATAAACACACATTGTTTTTAGCATTTCTTGTTTAATTATGGTCGTTGATTCCGTTTGATTTATCCAATTAAATGGTTAGAGATAAAAAAAAGCGAGAAGTTAAAAAAGAGTGAAAATTACTTTATTTTTTATTTTTTTGAAGAAAATGATAATTTATTATCATAACAAAGTTACACCAAACGGTCTAAACACAAATCAAAGATATGAACCAGTCAAACAAAATAAAAAGGGCCAAATACTAGGATTGAAGCTCAAAACAAAAGAACAAACAATAGGAGCCCTAATTACTCGTCTACCGCAAGAACCACTGCCCCTGCCATCACCAAACCAAGGAAGAGGCAAAGAACAAGTCTAGACAAGAGATCTGCAGAGGATGGGGTGGGTGTGGCTAGGATGAAAGAAAGTGGTGGAGGAAGATGGAAAGCTATAGATCGAGAAAGAGGGTGAGGAAAAACAAAACAAGAAGAAAATACAAGATGGGCATACCATTCAAATCTGAGACAACCGCTCAGAAAAACTAAGATAAAAGCTCAGAAAAATGAGACAAAACGCTTAGGAAAGAGAGGGGTGCCTCCGACACCGACCGAAGTCAGGGCTGACGGCAAGCAAGGCGAGAGCGAACAGAGGGCGAGGGAGGACGAGTATGTTTGAGAAAAATCACTTCCCTTCAGAAGACTGAAATGAAGGTAAAAATGTCAAGCCCTTGTTGAATTCTTTGCTAGCCTTTACCCACTTTCGCCGATAGACGAAGTCCTGAAATTAGGATTCATAATTTTCTGCCACCTAGCTAAGGCAGAAATCACGTTAATTTGCTTCATTATATAGCAGACATCCTTCAGATTGGGAACCCTTTGCAAAGTAGTATTAGTTGAATATCAGAGTGCGTAACGAACAAGATTAACAAAATAATAGAAATATTATTAAACAAACGAGAATGCCGAAACGGCTACACAATCCCAAAAGACTACATCGTGACTGACTTATTGATTTAAACTAACTAATACAAGCACTACTATATATAGTGAAAACTAAAGCAAAATCCTAATCCTTAAAGGATATAGAAAACTCTAATAAACCCTAAATCCTAACCCTTAAAGGATATAGAAAATTCTAATATCCTTGTCCCACAAGGAAACCATAAACAAATAAACTAATAACTAATTTTCCAACACCCCCGTCAAACTCATGACGGAACACAGACATGAGTTTGCCAAAGTAGATGTGGATGTAAAACTCCAAATTCCAGTGCTAATGCCAATGCCGATGCCGATGCCGATGCCGATGCCAATGCAAATTCCAACTTCCGAACAAACTTGAACAAAAAAAAAATATCCAACTTTCGTAACGTCACTCGAATGATCACCAGTCCAAGCACTCGAGTGATCGTTGCGGTGGTACAAGCCAAACAAACCATATTTCTTTCTTGCCCATGTGGGCCTTCAAACAAAAAACCAATGTTTTTTTTCCTTTTTTTCTTTTCTATTTTTTTTTTGCCCTCTTATTCTTTTTCTTCCTTCCTTCTCTCTGCCTTTCTTCCGGCAAAACCAATTGCAACAAACAAAAAAAAACTTCTAGTGCAAAGTTAAACTGCAGAAGGGGATTGACAGATCCGACTGGTAAGAGTCAGTGCAGGTACCGTGAACGTGTGGATGTAGCAGTGGAGATGGTGGTGCAAGTTATCTGGGTAGATTGCAGTGCGGTGGTGGCGACAAGAACGACTTTGACTATGGATGAAACTAATATCCAGTAAACTGACAAACAAAACTGATACAAACAAATTGACACTAATCAAGAACAGATTAAATCCCGAAGGATCAAACCTGCCTTGATACCAAGTTGAATATCAGAGTGCGCAAGGAACAAGATTAACAAAATAATATAAATATTATTAAACAAACGAGAATGCCGAAACGGCTACACAATCCCAAAAGACTACATCGTGACTGACTTAATGATTTAAACTAACTAATACAAGCACTACTATATAGTGAAAACTAAAGCAAAATCCTAATCCTTAAAGGATATAGAAAACTCTAATAAACCCTAAATCCTAACCCTTAAAGGATATAGAAAATTCTAATATCCTTGTCCCACAAGGAAACCATAAACAAATAAACTAATAACTAATTTTCCAACAGTATGCACATTATCTCCCACACAACAAAAAGTTGTGAGATTTGTGATACCAATTAAGCGAATCCATCGTAAACTAATAATTAATTTTCCAACAGTATTCACATTATCTCCCACACAACAAAAAGTTATGAGATTTGTGACACCAATTAAGCGAATCCATCGTAACCCTTCACACCCCCTCACCACCAGCTCTTAAATTTTAGGTAGACAGGTCATAGACCCACTCCAACAACACCGATATTGTCCCCACTTGGCTACTTGCTCAATCCTTCAGGTATGGGGTTTTAATAGACAAAACCTCAGTGTTAGTTAGAGTGAGGTAATTCTATTTAAAGGGTTTGTTCTCAAACTCTGTGGCCGATGTGGGATAAAGGAATTCTAACACCAGCGTCTTCAAACTTCAAGTGAGTCAAAGCTCAAGCTTTCGAATCCAGAACACCAGTCCAATTTTAAGGACTCAAGCTTTGAACAAGAAGAGAACAGCGGCTTGACTTCTCTGTCGAACTTAACATCGCGCAAAACTAGAGTAGTTATTGCATGTACGTAACTTGAGATGCCTCAGGCTTGACCCTTCACCGCGCGGAAGGCAAGGTCGAGGATTTCAGCACCCCTTGTAACAGCAAACTCGATCCAGCCATTGAAGCAATGAGGATGCTTATTTCCAAAGCAGCAGTGAACCTTGAAGGATTCGACTTTCGAGCCCCAATATGAAGCTAAGAATGCATCTATGCTTCTCTGAAAATACCACACATTGAAAATAGAAACTGTTCCGGGAGTATATGTGTCTGCTGCATCAGAAATTATGTCACGCCAATTGAATTCAAGATTTGACCTGTATGCATACAATTTCTTCCACCGGCGTGATAATTTGCTAGTGCGTATAGCATCCCTTATCAAACTGATAACTACAACTATTCCCGAACAATAAAACACTAAAAGAAAGAAAAACGCTTAAAATAATATTTTAGAAACCAGATGTGGACAGTAAATATCACAAGTAACAAAGTTTTTTTTTTCTTTCTCGATTAAAATTATACATTCAAGCATTCTAGCATGTAAATTTCACATCTTCACACGCCTTTCTATGTGTGGTAAATTTTCATTTTTAACACCAATTCAAATTGCGTGAAATGTGATCGTTAGCTTTCATACATAAGACAACATATTCTGATACTATGAAAGAAGTTGAGATTTAACCTTAAATCCAATTGACATGATAGAGAGTGATCCGACCACTTATCAACTCTTGCAAAGTTTTTCTTTTCACAAATAGAGACGCTTTTACGATCACATCTTCACACTTCCTACCACAACATTTTGTATGATAGGTCATGTTATGTGGGATGTGCAAACCCCAACTAGCTAGCTGCGAAGTACTTGTATGAAGCGGATTTACGGCTATTGTAACTTCTAACTACTAATATCATATCAAGTGTAAGTTTTTCTTCATGTAATTCAACTTCAAATTGCTAACCTTGTATCATATACTCAGGGTAGCCCAAATTTCTTGGACCTAAAAGTCCCTGTAGTTTGGCCCAGATATTTAGAAATGATGAAACCGCGTGGATTGAATACGATGCCAAACCGATTGACGATGAAAGCACGAAAAGTACAAAAACAAAAGGCATGGACAATAAAACGCAGACATACTTTATCAAACACACAAGTTATACGTAAAGCGGTTTTATCAAGAAATAACGTAAAGCCGTGAGAAAAATAAAACAAAACAAAACAAAATAAAACGAAAACAAGTAGCCATAAAGTGAGATTCTGAATCATGTAAATGTTTGAGCTTAAAAAATAGTAAGCCGAATTTCCCAATGACAGACCCCATCAAAATAGAAAAAGAATATGTTTATAGAAGAATCTTTTTTAATAATTGAGAAATAGAGAAATGATTCAAATGTTTAATTTGCAACTTTAGGATTATTTTAGTGTATAAAATTTTCAATTAACCGTGTTCTGGCTTAATCCATCTCACCAGTTAGATTAGAGTCGTAATATTGTTTGTAATAAAAAATATGTTCAATTTGTCTTCACAAAATGGGATTCCATATTAACTTTTAATTTAGCAAAAAACATTTTTTAGCAACTATACAACGACAATCCATAAGTGTATATTACGATTGACTATATACCAACAACTTTTAATGTTCAATTATGTCAAAATTGAAAAAAAAGTATCAATAAAGCAGGTTGTATACCAACGACTGTTGAAATATTAAAAGCTTTTAATGTTCACATTATGTCCAGATTGAAAAAAATATCAATAAATAAACTAAGAGTAGGTTTTAATTATATAGCATTTTATTAAAAAGAATTGTTGTTAACGCTTGAAATAACTATTTACACTCAACTTTAATTGCATTATTTTAGTAAAGAAGGCAAACCATTGGCGCTCGTAACATGAGGATAACGAATGTGATTTCTCAATTCATCAAATACACTAGGGATATGAAGTTGCATGATGAGAGGCTGCAATATTAATTATCCATGTTTTAGTTCCACAAAGATGAACGCGACAGTTAAATGGATCCATTTAAGCAAACACGACAAATAAGGACCCGAAAAATACGCAGCATAATTGTAATTTTTTTTTTTTTTTTTTTTTTTTTTTTACCAAAACACTCACTTGCACTGTAGCAGAAACAATGTTCATTATACTGTAGCAAAAACCTTGTCACGTGCACTACAGCAAAGCACCAATTGGTAATTTTCTTTGGACTAGGATTCATTCTCTTTTCATCTCTTCCTCTCATATTCTTTTATTTTGTCTTTCTTTTGCTATAAAAAATTAATGCAAAATATTGATGTGACTTAACCGTGACCGTTTAAATAAAAGGAGAGGGAAATGGAGGAAAAAAAAGAGGGAAGAGACTCTATTTTCTTTTACAACTTGTTCGGGCAGGAATTTCACTGGGAAGGGTCCTTGGCTCAAGCACACAGCTTCCCGAGGAGTTGGCACTTTGGTTGTTTGTCGGACTCCTGCTTGTTGGGATGGTGCAAGAGGAGGACACATTTAGTTTTGAAAGGGGCCTTTGTGGGCCTTAGGTGTAGGCCTTGAGGTTCACAATCAAAACTAACTGAGTGTGAAGGCGTGCCATTGCCGTCTCTGTATGACAGATGTAAAACAAGTGTATTTAAGCCGATTACTTGGGCCGCAATTTATTCTGACTTCTTGTTATCAAAGGATTGTCGTGGATGAGTTAAGTCCACATTAAGTTCTTTTCTATGCCTTGAGATCAAGGACTTTTAGTTCGTTATCTTGTATGCTTAAAGGGTGAAGGTCTAGACCTGATTAAGTCACCAGTTTGGTTCCCATTTAGTCTTTTTAATGATAGTAAACCACTAAGTAAGCCATATCTGAGTATTGATAGGACTTTGAATCGTCAAAAGACTAGAAACGACTTGAACATATACTAGGAAATAGATTATAACACCAGATTTATTGATTTAAAGACAAAACAAAGAGAATCGGGCAAGATTTCACCTTGTTGGCAAGGTCTAAATGTCTTGTGGTCTCTTCTCCATGTGGTTACAGGGGATTGAGTACTAAAACGGGATGAAAGATGAACATGTTTACATGAGAGAATCGAGACTACAACATTTGGGAAAGGTAGCAAAGCTTTTACACTAGACAAAAGATGTCTTTCTAAGGGGAATCTATGGCTAAAAGGATGCAGAGTTTGGACAAAACACAACTTTTTGGGTATATGCTTGACTAAGAGGCAAGTTGTATATTTGTTTGTTTGATTGGTTGAGTGTCCTTGTTTCTAGGCCCTCTTTCACATTTTATAGACAAATTAGCTCGACTGCCTATAGCTTTGTTCTTGCCCGAAAGCAATTGAAGGACTCATCAATATTTTACTTGTATTGCCACTGAAAAGTACTTTTGGGCTGAAAGTAGGTTGATTTCCATCAGTTGTCACTTCTCTTGTAAGCACCTAGCCTTTTCATTAATGAGGGAGTGCCAATTGGTCTTGAGATGGACGGTCTGGGTTTGGTGCTGGGCTTTGAGCAAGCCTCATTTCTTTAGTCTTTTTGGGCCTTCATTCCTTTCGGCCCAAAGTTCAAATGTTAACCCAAACAGTGCCTCCTTTAATCATTGTTAAGTCGGCACCTTGAGACGCTAATAATGATTAAATCGGTGTGCGTCTTCCTCAGAACTTTCATTAATTAAAACAGTCGTTGCACTTCCAGACCCTTGTGTTAACCCACGAATCCTATCTCTAAGTTGATTGTCCGCTATAAATTTCTTTCTCTACTACTTGGTTAAACACCTTAATAATTTCAAGCTTTCAATTTCCTAATCTTCTTAGAATTTTTAGAACCTTCATATTTTCCAAAAAATCCTCCTTGGTTTTCACAGCTCTTGATGGCACCTTGAGTTTGAACTCAGCCCTATTATGAGATTGGTGAGGAGATTTCCACCATGTGCCACTTGTCATATGGCCCTCACCGCTTTTGGTTTGACCTACGTACTGAGTTTTTCTTTGATGAAGGAGAAGTGCTTTCTTTGGGACCTGCATGGATATCTCAGGCTTCAGTAGATGCAAAAAGCGACATGCTTAAGGCTAATCCTAGCTTCTGCATTCTTGGTCACTTCATCATCATAGGTGTAGGCTTTGGGATCAATATCAAAGTTTTTGGGAGGACCATCATCAGCCCGAGCCTTCTTCTTCTCGAGCGTCGAAGTATCCATCAGCTTCTCATTGATTCGAATGACAGGTTCAACCATAAGATTGGTAATGGGCCTTAGCCTCATTATCAGCCCCCAAATTTTCCATTCCACAGAGAGGCTTTAGTGTACCCACATAGCCTCATGGGTCCATTAAGCACGGATGCAGAGGGATTCTATTGCTACAGAAGAGCTGAGTAGAATCTCCATGTAACTTCATCATTTAATGAAATGAAAATGTCTTCTTTTCTTTACTTTAGCTTGTACTCAACTGTGATGAAGATGTTAATTGTCTTTAGATCTCTCAAATCATTTAAACCTCTTCGACGTAATAATCCCTAACATCCCATAAGGTTGGATGATAATTCTTCAGAAATTTAGCATTAACTGGATGTTTATGTAAGTTTCCCTCTAAATCGGCCAAATAATAACCCCCTATCCAGTGCTTGATGAATAATGAAAGGACCTTCTGAAGTCGGACTCCATTTCCCGAAGCCTCTTACTTGGGCTCCTAAGGGCAAGACCGTTTTCCATATTAAGCCTCATTACTCAAAAGTCTCCAATTTTACCCTTTTGTTGTATGCTCGGGCAACAATTCTCTTTCCTTCTTGAATCTTGTCTAAAGCTTCAATTCGGGCTGCATCTAAATCTTTAATTCCTTGACACATAGCCTCAATGTATTCTTCACTGTGTAGCTCAAACTGGTTTTGAATTTTGACTAAACTCATGTTAATCTCCATGGGAATCACGACATCTTGCCCAAAGGTTAAAGCATAAGGTGTAGTCTCAGTTCCTGCCCTCTTGGAAGTTCTACAGGCCCACAATATGTCTCCTAACTTCTCGTGCCACTTTTCTAGACTATCTGCCATAATTTTTTTGATAATGTTAACTAAGATCTTATTGCTGGCTTCTGCTTAACCATTTGACTGGGGGTAGTAAGGACTATACCAAATCATCTTTATCTTGAACTTACTTGCGAACTCTTCTACCTCTTTTGAAATAAAAGATGGCTTGGGGTCTGAGACAATTGTCTCGGGCACTCCAAATCTGTGTAAGATCTTGGTTTTAATGAACTTTTTAACAGTAGTTGAGGTTATGGTTTTTACTGCTGAAGCTTCTACCCATTTGGTGAAGTAATTCGTTGCCACAATTATGAATATGTGTCCCTTGATAGAAGCTATATGAACTTGCTTGATGAAGTCCATTGCCCATCCTCTGAAGGGCCAAGGTTTGATTACGGGGTTCAAGGGCACTAAGGGCACATGTTGGATTGGCTCATGTCTCTGGTATTCTTCACATCCTTGGGCATAAGCTTTGCAATCTTTTTCCATCTCGGGCAAGAAATAGCTATATCTTCTTAGTAGCCACCTCATCTTGGTTCCAGCTTTGTGTGCTTCATAGATCCCCTCATGTACTTCCATGACTCTCATAGACTCATATTGGGCTAAACATTTCAGAAACAACCCATCCAGAGTCTTTCTTAGCATATTCTTTTCCCACAACACATATCTAGTGGCTTGTTGTCTATTCTTTTTACTTGTGGGAAAAGAGGGATCTTCCAAGTATTGAATAATGGGTGACCTCCAATCCTCTATCTTAGGCTCTTCGGTCCTTACATCAAAGCTGAATCCTATATCAAAGATAGAAGGGAGATTTTTCTTTTGCACTTCTACTTCTATCTCGAACCTTCTTTCTTCGATCTGCACTCCAACAGCCAACTGAGCCATTTCATTGGCTATTGTATTTGATTATCTGGGGATATGGCTGACTGAAATTTCATCACCCCAATATCTCAATAATTGCATGGTCGTCAAGTAATAACCAGCCATAGTAATGTGTTTGCTTTTGTATTCTCCATTTAGCTAGTTGATTACCAATTATGAGTCGCCAAATACTTCAACCTCGGTTGCCCCTAACTCCATCAGAATTTCTAAGCCAATTATCAGTGCCTCATATTCTGCGTAAATGTTGGTAATCTCTTGATAATCCAAGATGAATGAATAACAATGGTGAAAGCTTTTGGGATCGATGATGACAATCCCAGCTCCCGTAGTATTTTAAGTGCAAGATCCATCAAAATATAGTATCCAAGGAATGATCAAGAGGCTAGTTATTCTTTTTACTTCTTGCCAGACCCATTCGTCCTTGCCCGAATATGCTCTGTTTGGCGGGATCCATACAATTGCCACTTCCAGAGTTCCTTAGATGCTAACCATTTCCTCTTGAGACTCTTGGTGCTCGGCTAAGAAGTCTGTAATTGCCTGGCCTTTGAGGCACATATTGAAAACTGAATTCGAACAGTGCCAGAATCCACTTTCTAATTCTTCCTGTCAACATTGGTTTTGATAGCATATATTTGATCACGTTGGTCTTGGCAATGATATGGATGTGGCAAGGCAACATGTAATGCCTTAACTTGCAAGCAGTAAAGTACAAAGCCAAACATAGTTTCTCTACTGAGGTATATCTTCTCTCTACCTCAATAAGGATTCTACTGAGGTAGTATATGGCTTGTTCTTTTCCTCCTTCATTGTTTTGGGCCAGCAGGCTCCCAATTGACCTTTCCGAGGCAGAGATATAAAGCTTCAACAGCTTCCCCCTCTGAGGTGGCATGAGTACTGGTGGAGAAGCTAAGTAAACTTTTATGCTATCGAAAGCCTCTTGATGTGGCGGGCCCCATTCAAAGTCTTTCTTGTCTTTTAACCTGAGTAAAAGGGTTAGCGGCTGAATCTTGCCTGCTAAATTCGCGATGAACCTCCTCAAGAAGTTGATTTTTCCCAGCAACCTTTGCAGTTGTACCTTATTGGTAGGGGGATGTGATTCCATTATTGCCCAAGCTTTGTTCTTGTTGACCTCCACTCCTCTTTGGTGAACAAGAAATCCCAAAAAGTTGCCCGATCTTACCCCAAAAGCACACTTCTTTGGATTCATTTTTAGCTTGTGGATCCTTATTCTTGTTAAGGCTTGTCTGAGGTCCATTAAATGCTGCTCTTTAGTTTTGGACTTCACCACGATGTCATCAATTTATACTTCCATACTATGGCCGATTAAGTCATGAAAAATGGCGTTCATTGCTCTTTGATAAGTTGCACCAACATTTTTGAGTCCAAATGGCATTACCAAATATTCATATGCCCCGACATGACCTGGACACCTAAAAGTTGTTTAATGTATATCTCCTTTAGCCATTTTTATTTGATTGTATCCCGCATTCCTGTCCATGAAAGATAGAACTTTATGTTTAGCAACTGCGTCTATGGATAGGTTGGCCAAGTGCATGGGGTATTCATCTTTAGGCAAGGCCCCATTAATGTCTCTGTAGTCAACACAACATCTAATTACCTTAGTTATGACTTTTAATACAGGTACAATGTTGACCAACCACTCAACATATTTGGCAGGCCTAATAAATCCGGCTTTTACAAGCCTTTCGATCTCTTCTTTGACCTTTTCCTCGATTTCTTTATACATCATCTGTGGTGCTTGCTTGACAGGTTTAAACATCTTCTTGATAGGCATCATGTGTTCTATTAAGGTTGGATCTAAATTTGGCATTTCGATGTAGTGCCAAGCAAAACAATCTTTAAACTCATGTAGAAGGTTGATAATCCTTGCCAGATCTTCGGTTTCCAATAAACAACTGACCTGTATGGGCCTTGGATCCTCCTTAGTTCCCAAGTCAATGGTCTCCAAGGGGTCATGTACTTCTAAGGTTGGTTTGTCAGGTTCTGCACACAAAAATTCAACTAGCTCGGGGTTCTCGGGCAAGTCTTCTGGCCCGTCCAGGTCATATATGTACTCAGCCATTTAGATGGCCGCTTCTAATTCTTCCCCAAAAATTTCTTCTTTATTCATTTGGCTGCTTGAAGCCTATCTGCTCTAATCATTTTCTTCTTTGGCTGAGTTTTCGCTGTCTTGTTTTTTTTCTTTTCCATACACCAACTGTCTCTTTATTAAGGACCTGACCGCAACCACCTGGTCCTTCCATTTTTGTTCTAACATTAATGGTGTTGGGGAGTTGGGATGATATAGGGCCGGTCCTATTCCTCTCTTGTAAGAGATAACCCTTACTCTATAAGCTTTTGGGTCGTCACTTTAGTTGGGTGGCCGTTCTTATTAGCTTTTGAACATTGAAGAATCCCAACACTGGGATTGTAGAAGTTGGCTTCTGCGACGTTGGTTGTGGGGATGAATGGCCTTGATTCGGCCTCTATTATTTCCTAGAACCCAGGTCTTGTTTCCCTTTCATCGTGGTAGACAACCACTTGTTGGTGTAAGGTAGATGCTACAGAGAGACTCTGATGAATCCAATCTCTGCCTAGCAAAGCCCCATAAGTGGAAGTGTTATCTACAACAAAAAAAAAGCTAGCATGATTTGTTTAGAACCTAAGTGAACCTCTAAAGGCAATATCCCATGAGTTTTGGTGATTGCTTCTGAGAAACTAGAAACTGTAAGATCTGTGGGGAAAAGATCTCCCTTACTCCTGCACATTTTCTTCATCTACTTGTATGGTAGTATGTTGACCGCAGCTTCACCATCAATCAAGACCCTTTTGAAGGGTACTTCCTCCAGATGAGCTGTGACATATATGGGTTTGAGATGGTTGGCTAGGGTCAAATTCGGGTGGCAGAAGACCATCTTGTCTGTATACACTCTCTTGGGTTCCCTCCTTGTTATTTTGGGCACATTGATCCCACTTGATTCTCTTTTCCTTGCTTCCTCAACACTAATATGTGTCATCATAGGTTCCGTGGCTACGTAATCACCTTCCATTGTGGGAGGTTGATCATTCTCGGCACGAAACATGGCTGATAAAACATATGTCATGTTTACGTGGAAGTTGCTGGATCCAGGTAACTCTTTCTCCTTGCCCCCAATGTGGTTCATAAACTCATCCAACCAAACATGTGCTTCTTTTGGCAGCATTAGTTTAGGCAATCCCTAATCTTGAGTTATGCCAAAGTTCTGCGCCTGCATTGGGCTCTTACAGAGAGTGTCAACCAGCAATGGTGAAGGTATCCCCCTCTTAGGCGAGATTGTTCCAAAACAAATTGGCTCTGAGCTCCACTTAGGTGTCGGCATCGTCACCATATCATCTTCAACTCTCTTCAAGATTCTGTACTTTCCAGGATGAGGGTTCTGCGACACATGATCTCCCTCTCATTCGGTTTTACTATTTGCCTTTTTCACTTCCTTCTTACTCCTCTAATGAGGTTGTTTTCTCCCTTCCTGAGGTATGTTTTCGAATTTTACATTCTCCGAGGTTTCTGAAGTAGTGGGTACTTTCAACGAGTTCATGTGGGCTTTATGTTGCCTTTGGATCCTTCTGATCGTGGAAGCTCTTATCTCTCTGACATGCCTTCCGTCATTTCTGACTATATACCATCTCCACTCGCATTGGGCAAGATTCTTCTTTGTGACTGGGTTCACTGTCTTTCCTTTCATTCTAACATCTCCCCCGGCATAAATTGGCTGGGGTGGCCTCATATCCACCCACCTTGGTGTCTTGGACTCCTTATCCTCCACATATTCTAAAGCTTCATAGTTTCTGAATACTTCTGATAAGTTTTTAGGCTGAGAGTTCCCCCAACCTTTGGAAGACGTTCCTAGAGGTTTCCCTCTCAACTGCCCGTATGATGTTCCCGTGGTTTTCATGCTTCTCCTTCTCCATTCTCTTGATCAGCTTCTGATCAATAACGGCTTCTGCTGTTGGTACCTCTAGTTCGCATTCACATTGACACATGTTGCATATCACTACTCCTTTGATTATAGCAGCCTTGGGTTTTTCAGGCAGTTTGATGACTCCTTTAGTTGGTCTCTTGACTGGCCTCCTTTATGTTCTCACTTCCCAAGTGGCTTTCCTTTTCCATTTCTCTACCCATGTTACGTTGATCATGTTTACTGGGACTGGTAGAAAGGGAATAGTATCAATCATGGTATCAGCATGTGGCTCTTTTAGCAATAACTTTACTTCTGGCCTGCACTACCCCCTACTATTTAGTGAAGATAACAAGGGGTCAGGCACCTTTACTTTTTGGATCTCTTCCAACACTAGCTGATTAGTTCCAGATTCTTCTTTCCTCTTTCCCTCAAGTAAAGGAAACATAGGAATAACTGGCTTCCCCATAGAACTAGCTTCTCTCATCGTCTCTTTAGCATGATCATTTTCTGGGGTAGAATATTCCAGATCTAGCCTTCTTTGTAGATTTCTTATTAAGGAACATAGTCTGCTTACTTCTTCTTTTGTTTGTACAGAATTTCTCTCCATGCTTTTTATGATAGCCATCATGGTGGCCTGGAGGTCTTCATTTGTGACCTTCCCTCTTGATTTCTCATAAAGAGTCGGGATTTCCGTCAAGACAGGTCCTTGCATGTCTTTGGGGATATTTGCCATGCTAGATCTTGGCATGTATTGAGGTGGTTTCTACTCTGTTTTCCTCCTAAAGGTTTGTTCTTTCATTCGTCTTCTTGGCATACAAGATTTCGGGTTCTACCAAGCGTGCCAAAACTATGTTCGGGCATGAATTTCGCTGGGAAGGGTCCCTGGCTCAAGCACACAACTTCCCGAGGAGTTGGTACTTTGATTGTTTGTCGAGCTCCTGCTTGTCGGGATGCTGCAAGAGGAGGACACAGTTAATTCTGAAAGATGCCTTTGTGGGGCATTAGGTGTAGGCATTGAGGCTCACAATCAAAACTAACTGAGTGCGATGTAGGTATTGAGGCTCACAATCAAAACTAACTGAGTGCGAAGGCGTGCCACTGCCATCTCTATATGACAAATGTAGATGTAGAACAAGTGTATTTAAGCCGATTACTTGCGCCGCAATTTATTCTGACTTCTTGTTATCAAAGGATTGTCGTTATCTCGTATGCTTAAAGGGTGAAGGTCCATACCTGATTAAGTCACCCGTTTGGTTCCCATTTAGTCTTTTTAATGATGGTAAACCATTAAGTAAGTCAAATCTGAGTACTGATGGGACTTTGGATCGTCAAAAGAGTAGAAACGACTTGAACATATAATGGGAAATACATTATAACACCAGATCTATTGATTTAAAGACAAAACAAAGAGAATCGGGCAAGATTTCACCTTGTCGGGCAAGGTCTAAACATCTTGCGGTCTTTTCTCCTTGTGGTTACAGAGGATTGAATACTAAAACGAGATGAAAGATGAACAGGTTTACATGAGAGAATCGATACTACAACATTTGAGAAATGTAGCAGAGCTTTTACACTAGACAAAAGATGTTTTTCTAAGGGGAATCCATGGCTAAAAGGATGTAGAGTTTGGACAAAGCACAACTTTCTGGGTATTTGCTTGACTGAGAGACAAGTTGTATATTTGTTTGTTTGATTGGTTGAGTGTCCTTGTCTCTGGGCCTTCTTCATCCTTTTATAGACGACTTAGCCCGACTGCTTGTAACTTTGTTCTTGCCCGAAAGCAATTGAAGGGTAGTGACTCATCAGTATTTTACTTGTATTGCCACTGAAAAGTACTTTTGGGCTGAGAGTAGGTTGATTTCCATCAGTTGTCACTTCTCTTGTAAGCACCTAGCCTTTGCATTCATGGGGGAGTGCCAATTGATCTTGAGATGGACGGTCTGGATTTGGTGCTAGGCTTTGAGCAAGCCTCCTTTCTTTAGTCTTTTTGGACCCTCCTTCCTTTCGGCCCAAAATTCAAAGCTTAACCCAAACACAACCAAAACTGAGCACAAATCACGTAAGGTATCGAGAGCAAGCGTCTGAATAATATGGACACGGTGCGAAAGAAAAGTGCGAGCAAGTCAATGATTGCAAAGATGTGCTGGACCTGGATTATTCACGAAAAATGACGAAAACATGAGCACATCTTGTCCGGCTTTCCATTTATTTTATGGTTTTTGGCATTTTGGTACAAAAAACTAACATGTATATATAACCAACCTTTTCAAGCTTCAACGTACCACAAACGCCGAGTCCCTCAAAAATCTTTTCGGACCAAATAACAATCTTGTTTTTGTGGAGTGGAAAAACTTGGTGGGATGGAGGGAGAGGCAGAGATTGATCGGTTGCCAATTGACCTCTTGGCGCATATATTTGTTCTCATAACTTCCTTCACTGATTTGGCCCAGTAAGTTCTTTTTTTTATTTTTTTCCAATTTAATTTTCGTTTTTATCTTCTTCTGTATTTTTGGTTTTTGTTTTCTGGGTGGTTGTTATTTTTGGTATTAATTTGTGTGGTGGTTGTGAATTCTGTGAAGGGCAAGCGGTGTTTGCCGGAAATGGAAACAGGCCGTGAAGCAGTCTTTGGGGCGGAGGGAGAGTTTGAGCTTTGCAGGTTGGAAGATGGATGATGACTCCACGTCTCGTTTGCTTCGCTCTGCTTACAGCCTTAAAGAGCTCGACATGTATAATATTTGTACTCTCTCTCTCTCTGTTTCTTACTAACTATTTATTTAATTATATATTTTTAAGAAATTCTGTCAATTTTAAATGTCAGAGGGATTCTTCCAAACAAAAGTTTCTAAAATTTTACCCTTTGGTGGTATTTTCTATAAATTTTGTTGATTTTTAGAGTTTCAGTGACTAATTAGTTGCAAGTTAAAGTTATATGGAGAAGGTTATGCGCATTGTTTCTTGGATTATTTTGTAGGTTTTAAATTTCTGTGTTTTTGGTAAATTTTTTGGTTGTAAATATAGCTTTGCAACTACTCAGAATTTGAGACAAAATCCGTTAAGAAGAAGAGAGATTAGGCTCTGAACTTGGTTGTAAGAGCTTCCTAATCTAACAAGAACACGAACGGTTTGGTTGAAGTTTACGATTTCTTGCGCAATTTTGAGTGTCATTTATCACGATTACTCAAATAACTTACCTCCAAGTTTTTGTGTTGGCTGTTATGTGTTAGAGTGCATTTTCGTGTTCGGTACTCAGTAGGTCTGTAACGATTAGGTTGTACTTCAGAAAAGTTCTCCGGGTTAGAAGCGTTCTTATCTGGTGATTCTGTACTTAGTCCCCCTACAGGGTTTAGCAACACAAAAGAAGACATCGTTCTGTTTGTTTGCAGGTTTATTGATAGATAAACTCGGACTTTGCCAATTTCTATGCTTTTTCTTTTGCCTTTTCATCAGATTTGCATCTGATTACTGTAAGTATTCGATTTGGAAGTCTGGTGTCAAGTATAACAGCATAGTTAAAGGTCCTAGGAGGGATACCTAATACCGTCATAGTCTCAGCATTTGAGTTTCATGATTTAGTTATTTCATACAGCTCATTTCAAGATTTAGTTCTTCCGAGACGTACCAATTTGGTTCTTTCATGATTTAGTTCTTGATTTATCTTCTTGTTTACTCAGTTCAAGGAGTCGTTGGGGTTGCCAGATAACCGACACTGGATTGTGCAGAATATCTATGGCAAAGTGTATCAGCAACTTAACATCAATATCGCTATGGGGCATCACAGGGATCACAGATAAAGGTGTTGTGCAACTGGTATGTGTACAAGCAAATGTTGTATGTTTGATCTACTTCTTTCATTTACGTGAGCTATGGGATAACTTTCTCAGTTCGGCATTCCTTTCCAACAGATATCAAGAGCTAATTCCTTGCACCACCTGAATATCGGTGGCACATTTATCACAGATGACTCATTATATGCCATTGCTCATAGCTGTCCACATTTGAAGGTAAGTTGTTCATGGAAACTACGACATGAGTTTTCATTACCCCAATTTTGTTCAAGTGCATTTCACTTTTGTTTGTTCTATAGATGTATGCTAAACGTGGGTACTCTCTGTTGTTTATTCCAGACTATCATCCTGTGGAGCTGCCGTCATGTAACCGAGACCGGCCTCTTTGTTCTTGTAAAATATTGCCGCAAGCTTGAATCCATCAATTTGTGGGGGACGAGAGTTCCTGTAGACTGCTTCCTTGCCTTGATCACTATCAGTCCAGCTCTAAAGATAAAACCGCAAGGACTGTCGTTAAATGTGGACGCTTCTATGTTGCCCATTGTATAAGCCGCCCATTCACATAAGTTCTTTCTACATTGCCGCTAAATGTTGATGCTTCTATGTTTCCCGATGTGTAAGCCGCCCGTTTATACAACTTCTTTCGACATTTCCGTATATAATTTTCGTTCTACAGCTCAATGGCCTCGATGGGAGGTTGGTTGAGGTTTAAATTGTCAGCTCAATACCCTTGTTCTGTATATATTTCACATGAACTACCACCACCTATATTCTTTTGTGCAAGGTGTGAATAAGGGTTGAAATTCAAAACCCAAAAGGAGATGGGACTAAAAGGTGATTGGCATGATTGTTTAGATCAGATTCAGAGTGATTTCTGCACATTATTTTTCGAGAAATTGTCTTATAACAAATAGGCAAAAGGCCTCATTAGACCAATTTTGTAATGAATTTTTTCACCTTTCAAGGGTAGATTAGGAATTTAGGAATATTATGATGTGGGGCAGAAAACAGAGTATCCAAGGCTAGTCATTTTCCCAACGCTAATCAAATAAGAGATGAGAAATCATTTGCAAGCCAAAGGTTAAACTGAATCTGAGTAGTGCATAGAGATAAAGTGGAGAACCAAATCAACCTTCCATTTTCAAACTACATCTTTCGGAATAACCCTCTGTAAAGGTCTTGAGTCTCTGCAAATAAGAGAATAAAGGAAGACCCGAAGACCAGAAGACCAAAATACCAGATTTTACGTAGAAAAGCGAATAAAGCAAGACTTTTAAACTTAAATGTTAGAATACAACAATTAGGAGAACCTAGTATGGGTAATACGAGCACATCTACAAATGCTAAGTCGTACAATCTCCTCTTTATACTACGTACACACCGCTCCCTGACAGAGGACCTGAAAACAGAAAAGAAACGTGTTAGTGCTGGTTACAAAGTGTGAACGAGATGGATGGAACAAAACAAAAGTGAAGCTAGCTAATCCTGCATAAACTCTTGGACCGGTGGAATCTGTATGACCTCTTGAAAACCATATGCTTTTATAGGACTGACCACCCATATTACCAAAGCGAAATGAAGTCTAGATGTGTTATGTGATAAGCGTACCGAGCTCTTAAGTTAAAAGATGAAACTATAGGATTGTCAACAGTCATTCCAATGGCCGAGAACCAGCCATATAAGGAAGAGTACTACATACCTCAACTGATTCCTGGTACATTCTTGGTCCTTCGTGGTAACTGTCTACTTCAGATGCCTCTGCAACTCTATAATCCTTGTCCCAATAGAATTATAAAAGATTTTTCTTTACAATCTCGTGTCATTACTCTAGAACCACAGAACCACTCCTTTACCTTCCACTCTACTAGGCAGGGTGTAACGGTTATCACTCTAAACTTTAGTATGACATATTAGAACTGCCAGAAGTAACTCACTAATGACCTATCCTAGTATTTAGATGTTGCGGTCATAGCAAAAATCCCATCAACGGAATATAAAACAAGAAGACAACCAAGCGATTTGGAGAATAGAGTATTGAAGCAGATCTTGAAAACTGAACAGAGCCAGTAAAGCTTCCTGCATTGTTGGTCACTGGATTTCTAGTTGGTACAGAAATATTCTTGCAAGATCCAGAAGGTGCTCCAGCCTGCAAAAATCCAACAGTAGAGTGTTTTAAAGTTTTCCTTACTACGAAAATTGGTGTGTCATCACAAGGGTATAGGTAAAATCAGTAGAAGTACCCTAAAGTTTTAGACAGATCCAGAAATGTTTGAAAATTTGGTGAAACTTTTGGATTATTGTAGGTTGGACAAAGTAGGACTCATGGCACCAGCTTTTGACCGCTGATTTGGATCATAAAAAGCAATAAAGAAGTTCATAACTAACAAAAATGAATGTGGAAACAAGTTACAAAAACACACCTGGCAGGCACTGACAGTACTACACCCGCAAAGCATTTGGCCATTCATTCTATCAACAGCATCAAACACACCTCCCCCATCACTCCTCTGCATGAATATCATTTTATGCTTAGTTAAAATGCCAAATTGGATGATGTTTAGTATGTGCTTCTTCCCTAGCTAAGATTTCCATACCATATAAAAATTGACTGCCAAAAAATTTGGCATCACCCCTGCAGCTTTATAACAGGTACCGACCATCTGCTCAAGTGGAGTTGAATGCTCTTTGCAAGCTTCAGCTTCAACTGGATATGTTGGAAAATAATTTTGAAAGAAAAGAGATGCACTTTTTGAATTCAGAGGCTTTGATTCTTTTCTCTTGGGGCATGAGCCCGGTCTTACCCCAGGATCTCCAGCTGAAATCCAGTAAACAACAGGCTATTAACTATAAAATTCAAATATAATTTGAAGCACTACGACATTTCATTTATAAATACCTTCATTTTCCACCATGTACTTCCATTGGTAAGCTACTCCTTCCTGTGCTTCCTTTGAAGCATCAGAGGTAAAAACAAGAAGCCGATGATTCTCTTGCACCATCTCAGTAACTGTGGGCCACTCTTCACCCTTTATTGGCATTTTCGCAGCAGGAAACCAATACTTGTCTAACCCAGCATTGGTAAACAATGTTGTTAAACCTTTTGGAGTTTTCACATAGTCCTCGATTATAATGGTCACAATCTCTGTCGGGTTCTGACTTAGAAATGTTTCCACTTCCTTCAAAGTGTTAATTGCAGGTTGCTGAGAAAAATCCAATGGACACATCATAAACAACCTCGCAAAACTATAACCATTCACATATTAAGTCTTAAATTGATAAGGTGGAAGAGAGATTACAAATGCAGTGAAGTTGTAACATTGCCCCTTGAAGGAATGGCAAAGCCAGATATCATTCTCGAAATCGTACATATCCAACATCAACCCCCTCACTCCATTCTAAAAACAATATTGCATAAATTAATACTCATAACGAATAATTAATGAATAAAAGAAGCAGACAGTTACATTCTAATCTTAGATTCCAAGAAACAAAGTTAAAGAAAGGAATGAGATTCCAAACGTATCTGTTCTCAGTGGCTTGATCATTTCGTTTTTTCATTATCAAGATTATACCGAAAACGGCATAGTTAAAAGGTAAGGCACATACCCTCAACTGGTTAGTAACAGTGTCCTCTTGGTTGTAAAATGTGAGTCTCTGAACACCGGCCACGGGCGGCGCATCAACGATGCTGAAAGAATTATGAGTCACCAACCATGTGTACTTGTTGAATGGCAACCGATTAATCTAAAACACCAAGACATTCACAAATCCATCATCAAATTCACAAAAACCCAAAGTGGGCAGCCATTAATTTCTTGAATTTACCTCAAAATACCACAAACCCATAAAAAAGTTACAAATTTTAAGTCGAAAATGCTCACAATTGAAGTGGGAACGATTGCTTGGCCTCTAGTGCACACGGGCTGGTTCCTACCGGAAGCAGGGCAGTTGCCACAGTAAAGACCCGGTCCGCAGTCCGTCGCCGCCGCACAAGTTTCTAAAACCTGTAAAATATCAACATTTTCAGCTCAAATTCCGAGAGAAAATATGAGATTGTGCAGATCGTTGAGGGGGGGGGGAGAGAAAGAGAGAAACCTGGCAATTGCCGTTGGAGCAAGCAGTGGTGCTGGTGGCCAAGAATGAGAAGAGTAGCAGGAAGAGGAGGCCGGTTGACGGGGCTATGCATAAGCCGCCGTGATCCGCCGAGCACGGTGGCATGGCAGCTTGTGGTTATGCAGAGAGCTCCAAAAATCCACCGCCCAGAGAGAGAGAGAGAGGGAGGGAGTGAGGGAAATGTCGGAGAGAAAGCAAAAGGGAGAATTTTTACTCACAGAGAGGGGAGAGTGATACTGACAAGTTTTTGTGTCTTAAACGCGGGCTTTGTCACCTTTCATTTTCTCCTTTTATTTTATGGATAAAAACGCCTCATTTTGTCCACACTTTTTTTACTAATTACATATCATTTCAATCTTAAATCGTCATATATAATAAATTAAAGAAGAACGATGACTAAAAATTAATTCATTTTTCAACTTAAAAGAAAACTAGCCCTTATATCTTCACTTCAACCGCACATTTGAATAATATTTTCAAACAAGGCATTGACTCCTGATGGATTGACAACGATGCAATCAACAATATAAATTAATTCAAAACAACCAACAACTAAGAAGCAACAAGCAACGAACAACAAGAATAGGAAGTAATAAACCATGAAGGAAATAACATCTCTACTTTGTCACACACTTACTTTTTATCTTTGTCCATCAAATTCAATAAATCGATTAAAAACGAGGAATTGTGAGTGATCATAAAGAGTGGGTGTTTACATTTTTATTTAGTTATGTTTTTGGTGGTTTGTCTTGTAAGGTTTTTGGAATTTTGCCCCCCAATAAGTTACATTTTAATGCCCCTCACATGGTGGGGTAGGGGGTTGGTTTTGCTTCTGGTCAGCAACTTCAACAGTAGCCTGTAGGGCAGGGCGTTTATATCTGCCCTCTCGCATCATGCAATTCTGTATGAAGGCTTGTTTGTAGCTCATGCTTTCTATCAAGGAACATAATTTTAACTTCAATAATGTAATGTGGTGGTTGTTGTTTCATACAAGTTTTCAGTAGAGCCGGTTTGGCAACGCTATATCTTTCTAAGAATGATACTTTGATTTCAATTAGTTTGTAACTCAATTGGTTAATAGCGTTTGCACGTGCATTCGAGGTCTCATGTTCAATCCCTTTTTCCCTGTAATTTCAAAGAATTGTAGTGCAAATTATGCTATGGTTTGTTATTAAGAAAAATAAGGATATTTAATATAATCTAAACTACAAAAAGGAGATTCAAACTCTTTTATTAAACGATATTTTCCAAATTATAGAGATACAAATTCAAAGCTGGGTCTATAGGGAAATCATACTCACTCTAACCCATGTGGTTGTGTTTATGTGTGCTATTTGACATTACTTTTAAACTAACTAAAATCTTTTGCATATAACCAAATCGCTCACTGAATTATACAAGTCTTTTTGGAATCCCTTTCGAAATGGCTAAAAGTGTTTTCTGACTACTAAAAAAGCTTTTGACCGCATTGAACAGAAAAGTAAAAGTACTTGTTGGTCGTAGAAGCACATTTTGGAAAAGCACGTGCAGGATTATTTCTCAAGAAGCCACTGCCAAGTATTTTATTAAGAAGCACTTAGATTTTCAGTGGAAATTTCAAACATGTTTCTAGTAAAATAAAATTAGCTTTTGGAATAAGCATGAATTGTTAGAAAATATTATTCAATGTCTGTTTCGAGAAGGCAATGGCCTCTCTCTCCAACAAAATGACGAAGAATACATCTCTGTGGTCAATGAGAACGATGCATCTTCTCTAACTCTAAAAGAATGGCCAAAGAAAGAATCGTAAATCTAAAGATTCAAATTAATCTTCGGGTTAAGCAAGCTTCTTTGCACGACCACTTGAAGGAGCACCGTCGTCCTTTTTTGACCCGGATGCCTCGGGCTTCCGGGCCCAAGCGGGAGCTCTGTCCGGCTCATAGCGATAATCATAGAAAAGTTCCTCTCCTGCAGCAATTCGTTCCTTGGCAAATATGCCCACCCTGTGATCTCCGGCGACCATAATGACCTGCCATGGAAGGGTTTATTGTCGAATCCAAAATGTTTTCAAACGGTAAAAAATAACGAAAAAAGGATGTCAAAAGGGTATACCTTCGCATAGCAATTTGGATCTGGAGAGTGGTTGGCAAACTTCAGTTTGTCACCCTTCCGATAAGCATCAAGGACAAACTGTACAAAACAAATGCTTATTCACGGCAGTATAAGATAAGAGGTTAGATATGACATGGAATTCAAAGGTGTCGATATACATGCCTGATCGTTCAGATTGAAGAGAAATGATGAATTTTCACGGTCATATATTTTTCCACGCTTATCTGCTTCGCGGTGTGAGATCAACTCCCCAGTATACTCACCAAGGTATTCATGTTTGGCGACACTATTCTGGAGGGTGGCAAGGAAAATTAGCTAGAAGCATAAGGAGAAACGATCACCAGACATCATAAAAAATTTGGACATACCTTTAAGAAAGCACCCCAGCCAGATACGTCAGACCTTCCAAGTAAGACCTGAACATAAATGAGGATACAAGCAGTCATTACTAGAAGACTTCATATTAGGACACTAGCTTCCGACAACTTACCAACTCGTCAAGTAAATTTTTGGCATAAATGCTACCTTTTGACCATGCATCTGCAGAAGGAAGGAATAAGAAGAAATGAAACGGTAAAGTGAAGTGTGGTTACCCTTTGTTGTTGTTTCAGAAGAAGCTTCATATTTCTACACTCATAATTGTCACCTCTTTGGCTTGGAACCCCAAGGGTACCATCTCCACAACTGCAAAATGAAATTTGACAGCCCCTTACTGTTGAAGGTTGACCAGAGCAAAAAAGCAGCAAACATTTATATTTATACAAGTAAAACACAAACTTCAAACTTATTTTCCTGAAAAACAAAAGGTATGAATACCCTTATTTCTATGTCAGATAGCACCTACTGCTCCCACCTTCATGTATTCCATATACATCAGCCTACAACAAACTATATTTTCCACACCCTGCGTACACTTATAACATAACATGCAAACGGCTTATTTTGCCAAGCCATTCTGACTTAATAAAATTTCAACCCATTTCATCATACTACAAATGTCAAAAACTAATTCATACAGTAGATAATGAGCATTCATCAGGCAATCACCAGATTGTGGAATATACAATCTTTATGTGATTAATTAAATTTGCAATCACTTAATTGCGACTGCCCGATTGAAAATGTGAAAATGGTGTAGATATACAAACCCATAGCTTAGGCACAGAAAATTAAAATGTGTTACTAATTTAGACAGAAAATGAAAAACGGCTAAGTTGAGTGTGCTCAACTCTAAAAGTTAATATAGGATAAATCCAATCACAAAGAAGCAACTGTCTGAAGCACATTGAGAATACCATACATCGTAGTCCAAACCTGTTACAAAGTGATACGAAAAGATTTTCCACCAAAGAAAAAGAAAACATAGTAACAGTTATGAGCTCACCTAACCCAGCAATTCCGACAAACATCCGGATCACATTCCCTGTCCGCAGCAAAACAAGGACACTGACGGCTTCGGCATTGACTTTTAGCACAATGACAACCTCTAAATCTATTCTTGCAAGTCTTTGGACACCTAGACAATTAAGTTGTGTTTTTAATTACCATTGGAAAAGCCAAAAAACTCGATGGACATTAACTAAAGAAACAATTAAATCTATGAACTAATTGGCCAAATCGATGAGGTCAGATGCAGATCAAGAGAAAATTAAACAAAAGACGTTGAGGTATCTATCCTTTTTTCAGAAATATAATTATCAGAAAATAGAAGCTCACCCACAGTACTTCTCGCAACAAGTCCCGTTTTGTAGACAAGAACACTGCTTTCCACAAGCTGTTTGGCAAGTACATGGATTATACTGCCTGCAAGGCTGATCTTTTCTCTCAGTAATTCGTTTCCTGATTGAGTGGTAAGCCGCAGATTTCCAAGTATACTTCAAACGACGAACTCTACCCCTTCTACGTAAAAATTTTGATCTCCTTCTTGCTTCATTATTGCCCTAAAGTTTGTTTCAATTTAGACAAAATAGAATCACCTGTTAGGGCAGGGAGGGTCCTGTCATAACCATATAAGCCTATATAAAATATAGACTATAAATCCATTAAAGTCAACCTTGGAATACCCTTCAACAAGGGAGTTTGCAGCATCACCTGCTTGGCAGGATATCTTACTCTCTGAGTAATTCATATACTGAAAAACCTCCCAACACGTTTTCATACCATTTAAAAGGTTCCTTGCTATTAAGCAGCTGTGATAAGAAACCCATTATAAGATGGAAACAGAAGGAAGTACCTTAAGTAGTTAATAAATCCAAAGGGATATCCAGACATAAAGATGCAGTGCAAATCAAGTATTTAAAAGGAAACTCTCTACCACTGGCACAGTTGCACCTTATATTTCAAGAATGGATATTCTTAACCAAATTATAGAAGTACAGAAAAACTTACAAAATACTGTATCCACCTTAGGAACTTCTCAAGACGGTACAATAGATTGATTACAAAACTATAGGATGCTATACATTACAAAGTCGAGACATACCCACGTCAAAATAAAAAAATTATGACATGTACACGTGAACTCTTTTCTTTACTTTTTATTTTGGGGAGGGTGGTGGTATTGTGTGTGTGCAGCTGCTCTTTGTGCAGATAATTTTACACGTATCTAAATAATACCCAACATCACTACCAATAACTAATTACATAGAGAACAGAAATGAAAATCTAGAGAAAACACATTACATCCACTGACCTGTTGCTGCCAAATATCTCTATGCCTTTCTCAAAAAGGCCCTTCTCAATAGTTTTCCATGTTTTATCATCACTTAATTCTTGTTTATATATGTTTTCATCAACACATTCTTCTCTCCTCAAATTGTCCTCACTACTTGTAGCAGGTGGATCAGCGATCATCTCATCCAGTGCACCATCAGGAGATTCACCCTGAACAACTTTGTTGCCGCCCTTAGCAGGTGATTCCCTCCTCCTAAACCCTCCACTGGTAGAAGATTTCAGATTCTTTTGTGAAGAAGAACTAGTGTCTTCATTATCTTTGCATGAATTAGATCTAAGCTTCATATCACTTGAACAGAGACCAGCATTAACAATGGAATCGGAATCAGAAACCACCATTTTCTTCTGCCTCTTCTGCATGCAGATTAGAACACGCTCTGCAACTCTCTTGCTATTCCTCTTACGAATTCCACTTTTTCCTGCTAGCTTAGTCTTTGTGGGTGATTGATGATGGTTATCAGTATCCTGCCTGGATCCATTCTCTGAAGCACTGCTTTCTGAGATGTTTTTAGCATTAGATGAAGCACTTTCACTTTGCCCGGACTTTGCCTTCTTTCTAGAAGATTTCTTTCTGGTTGATATTTGAGCACTAGCACCATCCAATGATGTGACCTTTTTTTCTTCAAGATCACCAGAGCTCACTCTAGCAATTCTTTCAGACTTCAGTACCTAAAATGAGACAATTTGAAACCACAAAATCACTTTTTGCCAATTCTTTACAAAATTCCCAGCTACACAGCACAGATCACGTTCACGACACATACTGATCTATAGCAATTCGGACCGCATGATACTTTTTCGTCATCCGGGGGACTCCATGGAGGTTGTTTCTCAACCTAACAATTTTTTTTTTTTATCAGCGTAGGATATAAAAGTCTGATGTCACAGTCATACAGCTATTAAAAAATTACTTACAGGAAAGACAAGATCCTGTGAACATCCATGTAATCTGCAATCAAATACCTGCCAAAACAAACAACCACGGAACAGAGTTAGAAAAGATAACCCAACAAACCCAACAAACAAAGGTTGTACCCAGTGCACAAGGCTCCCGCTTTACGCAGGGTCTGGGAGAGGAACATACAAGTAAAATTAGAAAAAGAATACTTACTAGGCAGCGACGACAAAATAGGTTGTCAAATGAATCCAGAGCTGCATCCAGATCTTTATCAATAAAAGAATTCCCAATTTGTGAAATGTCTTCAGTATCCCTGCTCTTACAACCCCCCGAAGCCTCCTCTTCCTTTACGAGAGTATCATATCTTGCCTGTATAAGACGTTTGATGGAGTTTCATATCTCTGTAAAGCCAGCACAAAGTAAATGGGAAACGGCTGGACCAAAGCTTACACTGACTGGTTTTTATCGTGTTATACATTGGACAGAAGCATGGCAGAATGGCAAGTATTCCTGCAAAATAGAAAAAAGAAACTACCATACCTTGACTTCAGATGGACTTCTAGAGAAACACTGTGCTAATGACTCCAGCACTGGATCAGGGAAGCCAACTTCTTTTATAGCCGAGCTGGAAAATTCAATGAAATGACCAGGGAACAATTACTTCACTTTTCTTATGGTATATAAGCACATACAATTTCAAAATTGAGATTCTCCATATGTTTAAGGAAAAAAAATATCAAACTGAAATTATTATGTCAAGATGAGAACCTAGGTCTTGAACAAATATTACGGCAATAGAGGACTGAATATAAAGGTCAGTTCAGTTCACATTAATATATTTTCTGCATAATGAAAACAAAAATAAAATAATAATTTGATTAACTCAACTGTACCCAGTACAAAACTGGACTTTTGTTTCTCCCTTCCCTGTTGTATGTTCAAAATTGACCAAGCTATTATAAAACCGTGTCCATCCCAGAAATGAGAGAGAGTAGCAGATACTACACAAATTTAACTCTTCCACTATAGCTAAGGACTATAACCATAAACTAGGTCAGGGAAAGCCACTTGAGATGGTATTATTGGCTAAGACAAAATATCTACGATTAGATGTTGATGAGAACTTATAATGTACCTATACTTTATTAGGCCTGCAACAAAAGGAAATAAATCATAGTTTATAACATTAGTTTTTTTTTTTTTTTTTTTTTTTTTTTTTGTCATTAGTTAAATTTGGGGGTGGGGAGAATCGAACTTGAGTGAGGTGGGAGTTTTCTTGGCTCTAGTGCCACTGCAACTAGGCCCCCATCCTCAGTTTATAACATTAGTTAACATGGTTATACCAACCGAAGTATAAAGTCTTCAGATTCAACAAAATCCCTTTTTTCCTCTTCTTCATCAACTGCTTCCTCCTCACTATCACTACATATAAGAGCTTCACCTCCATTTTGATCATAATAAATTCTTCTTCGACCTACCACTGACTGATCTTCTGTCATTCTTTGGTTTCTGCAACACATGTCAAACAAGACAAAACAATGATATCACTAACAGGCACAAATGAAATGAAACGGAAAAATAGGCAGCTGGATTATATGGCATGAGTTTCATAGTACTGAACAAAAATATAAACCATCAACTCAAAGAGGCCACATCCAACAACAGTAGAAATCAGTAACTGCATGTTACTAAATTCAATTAATAGCGCAAGAAAAGATGACACAAAAGTCAAACATGCAAACGATATATATTTGAAGCAGTAATTGATTGATGTTAATGATACAATGATCTGTAAAAATTGCATGATCTAATTGGAAACAAGGGAGAACAAGAAGGAAAGGAGACCAATAAATACAATGAATATTATCTTGTAGCACTCATACCAAAAGGTTCAAGACATAGCAGTAAATTTTTTCTCGCAGTTGCAACAACTAACCATTGCAAGGAATTCAGTTCTTAGATAAATGCTCAATACCCAAGTAGGCTTACAAAATTGATCATGACCAAATGCTTTATGGGCCGTCTCAGATCTTGCAATTGGCCTTTAAATGTACATACAATATTAGTTTGGAGCTGCAAAAAGAGAATGACGAATGAAACTGATTCCCTTTGTACCGATTCCATTATGTTTTCTATCTCTTTCCGTGAACATAGATTAAACTACACAAGATACTTGCAACTAGCTGATGCTTTGTAGAAGGACCTCAAATTTCATTAAATAACTTATAAATTGAATCTTTTTTGTGTACCAGAATGTAAAAAATATTCCACTTCACACAAGCGAACAAGGACATGGAGTGATATGCAACACAAGAATATAATTCAAGTTGAAGTATATGGGTCATCAAAAGTATAGACCATGTGCAGGCTGAACCTGTCCAAAAATATCCATGTAGTATAAGGAGGTAGTCTTTTAACTTCCGGAAGCTTGATAGGACGAACAGAACTCTTGACTGCTACATTAGATTCAAGTAGAACTGCTGTGGACCCATGACCATCTTCTTGAGAGCTATCGTTGCTCCCATTGCTCAATTCAATTCCATTTTGCAAGGAAAATGCATCTTTTTGCCTCTTTGTCAATAGATCTAAACTTCTACCAGCATCAGTTAACCTACTACTTGGTCTTTCCGTTGACAGTTTATACATGTTGTTGGTGACACCAGCCAACTTCTGCCTGTTTTCCTCCATTCTTTTCTGCAATGAAAAAATACTTAGTATTATGAGAACAAAAACATGATATAGTCCTCCAGTTTTCTGTATCAATACAATGATCGCCATAAGATCCGTGAGGATGCACCTTTATAGAAGTAGCCCGGTTAAAAACAACTTGCGTCTTTAGATTTTCTATGAGCAATGAAATCTCCTTCCGGGTTACATCCATGTTTTCTTGTGATCTCGTCATCTGTAAAAGTAGAAGATAAGTTTAATCCAACATAAAAACACAAAATTATAAAATACCCAGACAAAAAAGTAGAAAATAATTAAGCAAGTAAAAGTCAGAGTGGAGTTGAATGAACACAAAACGAAGTGGTTCAAAGAGCGGGTAGCACTCTCTATCAACAATTTGAGCACAAAAAGCTATAACCAACCTTTCTATTGTAATAGGTTTTTAAAATGCAAGCTAAGCAGGAAAAATAAAACGTAAGTCCAGAACCCTCGATCAGCGAAACAATTTTCACAAGTTTATCTCTTTCTAAGTTGAAAGACATTCGTCAAAATTACATGGTAAATTATCCAAAACATAGATAGCATCATCAAAATTGGCACTTAAAAATCTAAGCACGCAGAAGTCAAACGAGCAATGCTGCTATATCTCTCTCCATATCAACCCACATTGGTAAAATTCATACATAAATGCCCTTATATTACATGCATACTGAATGTTATACATATAAAAGAACAAATATGTATATGTCCAGGCACACACATTGACCAAATTAAACCCAACATAAGACCTTCCATTAATGACAAGAATTTAAGATGAGTTTTCATTGATTTACATAGAGAAAGAGATCGAGAGAAGAGCCGAAGGATTATACCGGCGGATCGTCGTGAAGCTCCGATCTATTGGCAGAAGCGGAAGGCGAAGCCTTCGACGCCATTGTCGGCGGCGAAGCTGGGGGAGGTTAATCTGGCCGGAAACTCAATTTTGGTTCGGATCGGATCCGATTCATACGGAGGCAGTCCTGTGAGGAACTGTAAGGTAGGGGGTTTGGTAGAGAGGATTTTGGCGGGTCGGGCTTGAAACCCTAATCAGGTCTGGGAGGGGCCTACGGAGGATTTTTGGCCGTTTTAACGGAGACGTATTTCTTTTTCTTTTCTTTATAAAAACAAAACCATGAATGAGTGTATTCTTTTTTGTGGTGCTTTTTTTTATAGGTAGGAAATTGTTAGTAGTGTTTTTGGTAGTGTTTGTTTAAATAGTCGGTGTGAAATCGGAAAAAAAAAGTCGGATCAATGGGAGGAAAATGTATAATCATCGTTTATTTTGAATTGTCTGATGAGACACTAACCTTTTGGCATCGAGAAAATTTTCAATAAGTTAAAAACACGGTCCGATACAATAACTATTATAATATAATTGATTGAATTTAATTTTTTTTCTTCAAATGTTCAACCAATTGTAATATTACATTTGGTGTATCGAACTGTATTGCCTGCACATTGAAAAATCTCACCTTCACATGCACTCACATATGCATCCACGATAATATGTTTGGACGAGGGATATGCAAGAAAAAAATTTAGGTTAAATGAACTAGAAATACACTTCAAAATATGAAATTGTGTCTTTTATCTATCGCTAAACTTATAGCTGATAATAATGTTGTTATTTATTTCTTTTCGAAGTTTTATCTTGCACAAATGATTTTTGTTTTTTTCCTTCAAAGTACCATATAGCTCGGTTATATAGAGCAATGAAGCCGAAAAGGGATGATAAAATTTGAATAAAACAATAACAAACTAATCTTTTACTTTTTTTTAACAAATTATATTATGTGTAAGGCCGGAGAGTGGGCTAAATCTCACAATGAATTAGCAATAATATGGTTCAAATTCGCTTTTGGCGAGAATCGAATCACTTACAAATGATGAATAATATTACAAGACCGTAATACTACGTGACTTTCACTTAAGCATTAACTCCTGTTTAATAACCACCTTACCACCTCAGTCAGCGGGAAAAATGAGGCCTGAACCCTTGTAAAAAATACCCTAAAAAGAAACGCATGCAAAATGATGGTCGTTAATGAAAAACAAAGTATAAAATTCATCATCCTAAAACCGTTGTATAACATGTGCCAATGGGTAGTATTAATAACTGATATAACAGAAATATAGTTAGAGAGACATTATTGTAATTAGATTATGGCTATATAAGGGATTGTATAACTATTATTTTCTTTAGTTCTATTGTATACATTTTCTCTATTCTTCTCTCTACCAATTCTTTCCCTTCCTCTGTACCAATACTCCATCTTTTACAATGTAGTTAATATGGTATCATAGTCCCACCAGGCTTACGCCATTGATTATGGTGGTTCCGTATTTTTTTTCATTAGTTTCATTTTTTTTCTTCCGTTAATTTCCTTAGTGTTTCCGCAATTGTTCCGTAACTTCTGGGTTGTGAACAATATATTCCGATAAGGTTTTTCTGGGTTGTGAATTGAGATGTCGGATCACAGATCGTAGTCAGGGAATTCTTTGGAGTGTTGTTTGGAGTGACGGATCGTGGTGTACACAAGAAGCCTCCAGACAGACGTAGACTCACTTATTCACCTCTTTGCTCGACCTCTGTCACAGCTTCCATGGCAGATTATGGCCGCGCCGATGAAGATGAAAATTCTGATCCCTTTGAAACCCTTTGCTGCAAATTTCGCAGACGAATTGGTTCGTCGCTAGACGGGTCTTCGACGACAGAGCAATCACCTTTGCATCTGGATCTGGCATTCCTGATTTAGGATGTTGTCAGTTTCAAGATTATGCCGAGGAAGACGAAGGACCAGAACATGAGCTTGGCGAGCGAGCCGTGCCAACAGAGGTGGTGAATGTACGGCGACTTGTCCATCTTGAATATGGTGAAGCTTGGGATTCCTTTTCATGTTGTGATTTGGTAACGAGGGAATCCTCTGGTTTCTTGGAGAGATGGGTTGTTTGGATTTCTGGGAAATAGGTGGATGCAAGACTAATTCTTTGCACTGTTGATTGAGATCTTGGATTTCTGAATGCTATTTTCTGCGATTTTGATCCCTGCTTTGTTCCTTGGTATGGAAGAACGTTTAGACCTATGTGCAGCCCAAGTGCTTGACGAATTGCAAATCTGGGTTGCTCGAAGATTAGGTATCTGGGTTGCTTGTCGATTGGATGTCTGGAGTTCAGTGCTATTTGACGATCTGGTCATGCTTGTGTGGTGATTCAGGTGAATTTGTTTCTATTTCTCGAATCTCGACTCTATATGCTGCTTATTCTCTGAAGTCGTGGTATGTGTTTGTTCTTGTTTTCTTGGTTTGTTTGAAGCAAAGAATTGGGGTTTCTTGATTTCTGGATAGAATTGTGATATGGTGATAACTGAAAGGATCATTCTTTCTGTATCTTTTCTTGGAGTATAATTCTCTAAAATTTGTGAATATGTTGGGATTTATAGTTTGTGGGTTTGAAGAAGAAAGTAGCAGTCTTTCTGTGGATTTTTGGAGTGTCATTCTCCAGAGTCGAAGTGTGTTATGTGAATCTTGGAGTGTCATTCTCCTGATTCGAAGTGTTTTCTGTGGATCTTGGAGTGTCATTCTCCTACGTAGAATATTTTCTGTGGATCTTGGAGTGTATTTCTCCTTAGTTGATTTAGTTTCTTGGAGTGTCATTCTCCTTGGTAGATTTAGTTTCTTGGCAGTGTCAACTATGGCTTCTCAGTTCACAATCGAAAACTTGTTGGATATGTTCAGACCAAGACCAGATTTAATTGTATTGCTAAGCTCATTCATAATCAGGAAAGCCTTGCAGATTCACATACAGTGAGAATTCGGTCCTGCTCCGGATGTAATACTATCCGCATAATGTGTGTTTGAAAGGATGATACAGAGTTCTGTTTTGCACTAGTTGGTAATGTGCAATTTTTTTGAGCGGCTGAAACTCTTTGGGAAGATTTGGTGATATGGCGTTGCAGTTGAAAAAGGGGTTAAACCAGATGATAGGTTTTGTGGGTACTTACTTTATGTCATATCGTTGTGTGAAGAAACTGGGCAACAAGAATTTTCTTTTAATCAGAAAGCATCACTTAAGCTGCAATTTCTGTGGAGATTGGTTGTAGCATTCAAAATGGCTCCTGAAACATTTTCATCTCACGCATTACTCTGTTAGTGTTTCGCCTCATCTCACGCATGAGTTCAGGGTTCCTTACGGCTTCCAATGTCTGTTGGAGAATGCCAAGATTGTTCCAGATTAGTCTCAAATACCTTGATAGTTCAAACTTCACTTGGATACTCCAAGTTTAGTTTGAGGAGGTAATAACTGATATAACAGAAATATAGTTAGAGGGGTATTATTGTAATTGGATTATATGACTATATAAGGGATTGTTAAGCTATTATTTTCTTTAGTTCTATTGTATACATTTTCTCTATTCAATTAATACAATCTTTCTTGTTTCTTTGTACCAATTCTTACCAATTCTTTCCCTTCCTCTGTACCAATTCTCCATCTTTTGCAATGTAGTTAATAAGTATTTCCACTCTCATTTTCTCCTTCCACACAACGAAAATCATTTTGCAACATTGAAATCATTCATCATCCTAAAACCGTTGTATAACATGTGCCAGTGGGTAGTATTTCCACTCTCATTTTCTCCTTCCACACAACGAAAATCATTTTGCGACATTGAAATCATTCGATCACTCTACCACTACACTACATAGGGAAAGACAAAAAGTTAGACTCTCAAGTTGAGTAGTTTTAAGCAACAACTCGTTTACTTGGACTCTAGAAATTACCATGCACAATTGAAGCTTACAATCAAAATTAAAAGCATAGGTTATGTGAGCATAGCTTGCATGAACTCTACATCTTCTGCCATAGCTCGTATAGTCTCTGGCCAAAGGCAACATTCAAAATCGATGCTACCTTCTTCAGGCCCAGGAAACACCGTTAACTTCCCAACCTTTCTTTCTTGAGTTCTGCTTCGCACAGCAACCGGCCTTCCCCACCCAAAATCATTACCATACACATTGAACCGCGACGAGCTTCCTGTGAGCAAATCAAGAGTTGCTGTATCCCTTTGTGGATTTGAAAGAAACGTAGGAGCTTTTACCCAATCCTCCATGTACTTCCTAGCTTCTTCAGCCTTCAGCGAACCAATTTTTTTGTTTATTAGGAAGGCTGCCCACCCTAGTCCATGTCGTACTAGCTCCCCAGCGGTGCACTTCACAATAAGGCCCAGAGCCCCATTCCCGATGTACTCTTTTGGCAATGGTAGCTCCATTCTCTGCCGCACTCCCACTGCAATCCGGTAGCTAACTTCTTGATCTGGGTTCAGATTTCTGGCACGCGTTACCGCTCGCCAAAGATGAGCCATGAGTGCTTGAAGGGATGAGATCGTGTTATTGTCGGTGGTGCCCAACTCAACATTAGCCTTGGACTTGAGCTCTACCACTTTCTCTTTACGAAAATGAAATACTACCCGCTGTGAAGAATTCGAAGACGACAATCCATGTCCAATTAGAGGCTTCTTGGTCATGATTTCTTGAATGTTGGAGAAGGATAGCTGAATTGGAAGATCAATCACGCCGTCATAAAATTCACGAGCGAAGACAGGACGAGGTTGAGAAATTTTACCAGAAGGTCCTACACGGGAAATTTCAGACCACGTATTGAAGAAATGCCAGAAAGAGGTACCATCAACGACCACATGGTTTATACTGCAACCAATAAAGATGCCGTCAACAAGTTCAGTGACTTGTACTGCGACCAATGGTTTTGTAATACCCTCGTAGTTCCAAGCATCCATCATACAAAAGAGGTGGTTGACAATGTCATCTGCAAAATAAACGGAATCAAGGATATCTTCCACTTTGACACCATCGGCAGCCGCATGGACAAACTCAGCTCCGTTGCCATTACAATTGATGAAGAAAGAACATGTGTTGTCGTTATCATTTTTAGTCAGAGCAAGCCGACCAGCGAGCGGGTAGAAATTATTCAAGGTACGGGAAAGTGTGGATTTTAGGTGGTCTATCAAGCTGCTGCTCTTTTCCCTCTTTGCTGATTTCTTGAAGAGCAACCCCTTTTGAATGTAATCGATCTGGATCAAGCGCATATCCCAAGGAGTTAACTCGATTGATCTGTGATTTAACTCGTCATCGTCGCCATTAGTTGGTCGGATGGTGCTGGTAGAGATGTGCCGAATCGGAGTCATTTCAATTGATTGCAGCTCACAACGTTTTTTTTTGTTTTTTGGACAGAAAGGAACATTCATCAAGTAAAAAAGGTTACAGGCCAATCCAAACGGAAAGGAAAAATAACCCAAAGCAAATTGGGGGGAATCATATACATAAAGCCCAGCCCAAAAAGCAAGCTAACGAAAATTGAAACCCTAATCCCTAACTTCCAAAAGCAGACCGCCGCTGCTGCCGGTATTACGAACGTCTTGCCAGTAGCCACCAGAGCAGCAATACTAGAGAAAGCAACCGAGAGGTCAATTCGTCCAAGACATCGTAACAGAAAACTTACAAACCTGAAACTAACAGAACACCACAACCAAAAGTCGACACTGGAGACGCCAAACCGAGAAATGGTTACCAGATCTGATACACCATCACACATCCCTGCAAATATAAACAAACATAGGAACACATGGATAGAAGGTGAGGCTAAGGGGGTATGTAAAATACCCTTACTTTGGTCGGAACCGCAGAACACTTGGCCTCGAGGGGATGCCGGCATGCCGGTTGGGGGGAGGGAAGTGAGCAAGGGAGATGGATCTGGCAACCATTTTCAATGCGGCGGACACAGGTTGAAGCCCAAGAAGGGGTGCGGGTGGAGTATGAGGAGATGAGGTAGAGAGGAAAGGTGGGGTGAGAACAAGTTCAGGGTTTGGAAAGGGACGGCCGAAAAAGAGGGAGGGTGGAGAAAGAACGAAGGACGCCCAAGAAAGGGCATGAAGCCTGGAACTGAGACAAGCTCAGGGAAGAACTGAGACAAGCTCAGAGAAGGAAGGAGACCAAGCTCCCAAAACCGAAACAGATCTGAAAGGAAAACTGAAAAAAGCGAAGAGAGAATGATGGGAGGGGTTGCTACCGGCACCCAAGCTAAAGGCTAGGGCCGGCGGCTAGGGTTCGCCTTAGATTGCGATTTCAGAGCTCAGAGAGAGAGAGAGAGAGCCTTTCTTAGAGATGGTTGCAGCTCACAACGTTGAAAGGTGATGGTTATAGAATGTGGTGATATAGTACGGTGGATTTGTAAATTAATAGTGCTCACCTACCATTGATTATGTTATCTGGAGGCGAAAGATATGAGACCAATAACCAAATCTTTTATCTACTTTTTAAAATGGAAGATAGATCAACGATTAGGGATGGGCAAATACCCATTGGTTATGGGTAACTGCGGTTACCCGCCTATTTAAATTAAATGATTACGGTTATGGGTAACCGTTTAGATAAATAAACGGTTATGGGTATAACCGTTTACCCGCAAAATTTAAATGGACGGTTATGAATATTAACCACGATTATAAACGGGTAATCGTTTACCAATTTATTTTATATATGTAAAACTAACACAAACCATGTTCTCAATCCAATAATACTTAGCACCCAATAAATTAGCAAGGAATTCATCGGTCATTCTCTCAATAACACTACTACAGGAATGATGATTCTCATTATCAAGGAATTGACCAAATTAATTTAAATTCCTTGCAGGTAACCGTGAAATTGACAGAAATGCTTTGACAGAAATGTCTTCTAAACAATTTTTGTAACCCAATAATACTTAGCAAATATTATATTTACCTTCATTGGTAACAGTTAAAAATATCGTCCGTAAACTATTATTTCAATTATTGGAATGGTACAAGGACTTAAAAAATTAAAATATGGAAATGTATGATGAATGTACTTATAACGGTGTTTAATTGTCAAAAAAAATTATGACAATTTTTTTTTAATTTTCAAGTTGTTAAAAAACATGTAGACGGGTGAAAAAAGTGTAATGGTAAAAAAGAAGAAGATAAACGGGTTAAAAAGGATAAATGGGTAAAAGGATATTAAACGGTTACGGTTAAATGGGTATGTAGTTATGGGTATGGTTAACCGTTTATAAACGGTTATGAGTATGGGTATAACCGTTTAGGCAATTACCCAACGAATAAACGGTTATGCGGGTATGAACATAAATGGTTATGGATAAATTAACCGCGGTTACCCGCCCGCATAACCATTGCCCATTCCTATCAACGATATAAGCATGCAGGACTTTTGAATCCTAACGTATTATGGAAGATTTGATTTTGCATACTAATATTTCTCACCTACCATTCATGCAGGACTTTTTAATCCTATCGTATAATGGAACATTTGATTTTGCATACTAATATTTCTCACCTACCATTCATTTTGTTGTGAGGAGGCAAAAGATATGAGACCAATAATTTAACAATAAGTAATACAAAGGTTCATAGTTAGTACTGGTTATGTCTAAAGCTTATGTCTTGTTAAAAAACAACGTGGAAATTCCATTACTAAAAGTGTTTAAGCTCTCACAATCTAAATTCCAAATATACCCATATCACTTTCGCACACAAATGAGAAGCAAATCGTAACTAGAAGAGCCAACAATAACATAGGAGCAGAAATTTATAGAACTCTTCTTGTTACTCCCTAACACATCACTAGCACACCAAATACAAAAGTAAATGACATAGGAGAACTAATGGGTAGTGCCCTCCAAGCCAAAAGAGAGGTATCCATTGTGGAGTAAAAAATAACTGAGATAAATATGGAGGCGACACGTGGATTCTAGGGTTAAAAAGACAAAATTACCCTCGAGGCACACCAAAGCTTCTACACCTAAGCGGCGGGACAATCATGGCTCAATTAAGCTCAAAAGTGATCAAAATAAGTATTTATCCAAAACCTATTCCATCCATCCTCATCAAATCTTCCTCACAATGTAACTCCCAAATTATTTCTTCCAAATTCTATCAATTAGCTAATTAATTGATTTATCACTCAATTAATTTATTAATTAACTAATTGATTGTAATTAACACCAAATGTGGCCGGTCCCCATTCTCCTAATAAGGCATAGGGCCAGCCACACCCCTATAAATACCACCTCATTTTCTCCCAAAACCTAAGTTGAATCCTCTTGCAAAATTCTCTAAATTCTCTAAACACTTTTTCCTCAAAATTCTAACTTTTGCATCGGAGGTTCTTCGACCAAAGCCCCCCCCCCCCCAAATTCATCGTGGGCGCATGAGGCTCTTGGCCTTGACCTAAGATGTTAATTGACTTTGTATGTGCATTTTCATCCAAGAACAAGAAGGAAGAAATTTGCATCCACATGCATACTCTAGGTTAGAAAGAGTAAAAGACATGGCAGCTCACCAAACAGGTGATGTGAACAACTTAAAGTTGTGTGCTTTTTCAAACCTCACTAGAATAGCTTTTCAAATAAGCCAATTATTAATAGAAATAAGCAAATTTACCAACTTTCATTAGAAGCAAAACTTTAACTCAAGGCAACGGGTACGCTGAAGCATCCAACAAGGCAATCCTCGACTACCTCAAGAAATCCCTAACCGACAAGAAGGGAAAATGGCCAAACGAGCTCCCCGCATGTCCATGGGCATATCGTACCACCAAAAGGCGGGCAATCGGTGATACTATTTTCTCTTTGGCATTTGGTTCAGAAGCAATCATTCCTCCCAATGTCATCGTGCCAAGTATCAACATTCTATGGCCAAGCATTGAGCGTAATAGTAAGGAGATGACCACAAGCTTAGATCTGGTAGAGGAAAAACGCGAGCAGACCATCACTCGTATCGTAGCCTACTAACTGCAGCTTATCTCCAACTACAACAAAAAGGCCAAGATCATGCTGTTCTAACTCGGAGATATAGTCCTAAGAAAAGTCTTCATCACTGCACGCAGAAAAGGCTCTAAAAAGATGGATCCCATCTGGGAAGGTCCGTACAAGATCAGTAGAGTAGGCGGTAAGGGTAATTACACCATCGCCACCATGAATGACAAAGAGATCGAAAAATAGTGGAACACCTACAATATGAGGAAGTACCATGTGTGACCTCTCACTACATCAAAGCCCGAAGAACTCGAGCAGCTCAACGGGCACCATCTCGCGAGTCGAGGATTATCTAGTTGTTATGCAGTCTCTACTTTACAACTAAGTTTTTATTTGTTTTACTCATTTTTCAATGGGGAATTCAAAAGTAATTTACAACTTAGCTCGACTACATGTTTACAACAACTTATCACTCCTGCACTTTAAAAGAAGATCGCGCCATTCTTAGGGATTCATTGTAGGAATTGCACCCCCCGATGGACCAACCATGCTCTCCAGTGCGAGAGGATAAACCAATTCCCTGACATCTACATGGGTCTTCTCTCCAAAGCTAGAGGATAAACTCTACACTCTAAATATCCAGACGTGGATGAGATGGGCTGCCTTAGTATAACTAGATGCACGATGGCTTACGTTGGGATTCATAGAAGTAGCTACAATGGTTTTTTTCAAGGATTAGCTAACTGAAGGATTTTGGGTCTCTTGGCCTAATTCGTAGGGAACCAGGCCCTAGAGACGGAGGGGGCACATTACGCAGTACATCCTATGGACGGCTGCCCTGGAACCTTAAAGTTGCTACCAATTGCACTAAGGTAGCCTACGGTTTCTAGAAGACTGCCTACTGCTTGCCCTTCGAGCAGTAAGTCACGCTAAACTTATACGACCGCACGTTTCTATGAGAGGTTAAATAAGTTAGCGTGCGTATACGAAGCTTCATCAATTACCGACATGTTACACAGTCGATGGGCTTCATTTTTGCCAAAGCGCAGAACAATTTACCCCAAGTCCTAAAGTGTTGTGATACTTGCTACGCAACCTACAGAATTGGAGAAAGCCAAGGTTAACAGCCTAGTGGTTACGCGTACTTGTTTGCTTCTGTAAGTAAGGCGTTCGGCTGCCAGCCATATGACTAACAAGTAAGTAAGGCGTCCGGCTGCCAACCCTATGACTAACAACTTTGCAAAGTTCTACACCAACACCTACGACTGCATAGGCTACACGGGCATGTCTGGTTGTAGAAAAGTAGCACGCTTGCCACTGGTCTATAAAGTTGAAAGGTTAAGGCATGAACAAAAGAAACGAAGATGGAGAAAAGCGAAGGAAACAAGTTTATCAAATTTTTTAGCAAAATTGATAAACAACTAGCAAAGACCGAAGGAGTTCAAGCAAAGCAAAAGCAACAAGGAAAACAAAGAAAATCCTAAAGACTACTTAGAAGAATACTCTTCAGTAGCTTGAACATCCCATGACTACTCGGTCGTTACATCTTCAGCAGCCGTGACACTCTCAGCTGCTGCACCATCCAGGGCATCAACCTCCAGCTGCCCCAGCCTAAGCGCCAACCTTTCCGACTACTTCACCAATAGAAGCCTCAAAAGTAAAGGCGAGCAAGTCTTCCGAAGAAATAGAGAAGGTCTCAAGGTCTTTACTAGAAAACTCAAAGTCAGACGGCCACCCAAAGAGATGGTCTACATAACCTAGCTTGTAGAAATCAGCTTGACTCTAAGTAAGCGAAGCCTCAAACTCATCATTCTCACTCTTCAATTGCTCATTCTCCACGAACAGACAAGCATAGACCTACTGCAGCTTTTCAATTTCCTTCTTCAAATTGTCATTGATCTTCAAAGCACCTTAGAGTTCCAACACTTGAGGCTCAAGCCTATCAACGACTTTCTTAAAGTAGATCACTTGGTTGTAAGTATGGATCAATTCTTCATCCTTTGCGTAAGCAGCAGAGCGAAATTCAGATGGCACATTCAAGATCTTGAATTTGAGGTATGTAACACCTGATCTCATTCTCTGCACTTTCATACTTTACTTGGATCGCGTTAAGCCTAGTATTCAAATCCACGATATCTTGGCGAGCGATCTCAAGCTGTAGAAAAGTAGGGGCAGAAATATTAGACCCCTTTAAAGCAGCAAGCTCATATTCTAACTTCTTGACTTTCTCGGCTGAAGAGTAAGCTTTGGCCGCCACGATTCTTGCCACATCCTTGGTAGTCGTGGTATCCTTTTGATCAAGGAACATAGACTTAGCTGCTAGAATCGCTGTTTTCTGCATCATAGCCAGCAGGGCAGTCATCCTATACTCGGTCGTATGCTTTGCAAAGGAACTTAGGCCAACAACCCCCTTAACGCCATCAACAAACTTAGCATACACATTCATGTCCTCGAGCAGATCTGGTCTCAAGAGAGCATAAATCTCAGCAGCTTCCCCGAAAACAGACTTGATGGATTTCACACAACTGCCTGCATGAGTAGTCTATTTCTTCTCAACAGACGAATCGGTCCCAACAGCAGAGGGAATGAGTTTTGGTGCCATTTTAGCAGGTAAAGGCACTTTCTCACTCTTCATAGTAGCAAGCATATCCAAAGGTGAACTAGACTTAACCCCAGATGGACGTTTTCGTATAAATTTCAACACTAGAGGCATGAATGAACTTTTACGCTAAGCAATTCTATTAGCAATTGAACTAGCCACCCTTGGAACGGCAGTCATCACTGGCATGGATCTAGCAGTCTCATCCTTCTCACCCTTAGGAGAAGTTAAGTCAATCACAAACTTGAGAGCAGCTGGCGAACCTTCGCGAGTAGCGAAAGAAGTCTTTGGCTTTTTCTCAGCCAGTATCTCTTGAGTAGATGGGGAAGGTCCATTTTTTCCACCTTCATTTACAACGGGCTCTATAACGACGATCGGACTAGCTAATGCCTCCTCATTAATCCGTTTTATCTCCTTTCTTAGGGGCAGCCCATATTTCTCCCGACGAAGAGGACTAAGCAGCCAACTCCACTCACGTACTTGGAGGGGATACCCAGAGCGACATTACTTTCTTCACATCCGGAGAAGTCTTAAGAGTTGAGGTAAATTTCAAATATACAAAAACAGCGGGAGACAATCAGAAAATTAGAGAGTAGCTTAGCATAAATACAAAATAGCCGAGAGATTAAACAACCTATTTGCCAGATATGAAAATCGTAGGAACACACACTTTTGGGGAAGAATCAACCTCTCATTCTCCACTTATCTCCAAAGTTTCCTTGGCCCAGTCATGATCTCCCTTGCTCGAATGATCAAATAGCCTATGACGAGATCGCAGCTGCCTAATTTCCTCGATGTGGCCTATGTTAAAGAAGTACCAAAATTTGTTGACGGTTCGATCTAAGTCAAAGAATTGGTTTAGATTGAGGAATCCCACCATCTTACGGATCGTATTCGGAGAACATTGAGCTGAGGCACACTTCATAAAGCAAAGTACTTCTTGGAAGAAACGAGGCATGGGAAAAGTAAATCTCAACACAAAGTAGTAGGGGTGGAACTTGATGGCTCTCCGAGCCCCCACCACATGGTTCACGACTGCTACCATCTTTGACACGCTTCACTCACACTCCCAACGGAATAATGTGCCTATATGCCTCAAGGAAGTCTATAAACAATTCATCAGAGCTAATTTTGAAGTGAGCAGCCTTGAAGTAGCCAACCTTGCTCAAAGACTCACCTTGACGAAACAAGGACGACACATCATCATCATTCTTATGGCTCGAGGAAGACATGCTTGAAAAAATTCTACAAAGATGCAAGGAAGATTCATTAGACGGCTGCAAAAAAAAAAAAAAGGGAAGGGGCATGGCATAACAGGACCCACGACCTAACAACTATCGGCATCTCTCTCCCTCATATACTATTGTGGGCCTAAGCCTGGCTAAAAAAAAAACAGTGGGCTTGGCACAACAGGCCTCACGACCTAAGCAGCTTTCAGCCTCTCTCTCTTTCTTCTCACGGACACTAGCCCAAACCTAGGGAAAAAAAAGAAGGAGGCTCGTGCCTCCTCAGCCCATCTCTCCACGCGGCCCAGACCAAAGCACCTAAGTACCCAGGCTTGCTAACTGTGCGTCGAGCCAAGGCCCGAGCCGCCAGCCTTCAGCTTGAGCCGAGCCACCACTACATTTTTCAGGCCTCGTCGACCCTCTTCGAGCCAAAATTTAAGCCCCGAGGCTCCCAAAAAATTAAGAAGACAAGGAAAATTAATTTTTCTTACCTTGAAGTAGTGTGAAGATGAAGCAGGCAACGAAAGACGATCTTTTGCATGGGCAAGATGAAGAAGATTGCTAGGGGATGGGGAACAAATATCCTTTAAGCTTTCTCTCCTGTAGGGAAATATAAATCGCTCTCCAAAGTTGATTTAATAATCTAAATAAGGTAGACTTAAATAGGCTTTGAGAGAAATTTATTTTCCTTACCTAGAAGGATCTAATTTCCAATTAAAGAGGGAATCAACATCAAAATAGGAAACAATCTTATGTTTCCGAAAGCAAGAAGGTCTTTACACTTGATGCCTTTTCCTGGGAGCAGGCTAACAGATGTGGGGGCATTTGTGGAGCCAAAAATAACCGAGAAAAATATGGAGGCGACACATGAATTCTAGGGTATAAAAAGAAAAAATTACCTTCGAGACACATCGAAACTTCTACGCGCAAGCAGCGGACAATCATGGCTAATCAAGGTCAAAAGTGATCAAATAGGTATTTATTTAAAACCTATTTCATCCATCCTCATCAAATCTTCCTCACAAGGTAACTCCCAAATTATTTCTGTGAACACGGAAAATTCCTGAAACGAAAGAGACAAGAACAACGTGCACAAAATAATATTTGTGTTTGATGATTTTGGGTTACAATCTTTTTCAAATTTGATCCTTTGATTCGATCTCCGTAAGGTGTTGATTTGTGGATGTTTCGTTGATCCAAGGGCCGTCGAGGCTTGATCTTGGATGAACTGTTGGAAGTTTCTTCAAGGGGCCGTGGGCTTGATCTTTGAAGGTGGATTTGAGCGGATCTTCAAGGAGCCATTGGGGCTTAATCTTGAGGATGAGTGTTTCTTCAAGGGCCGTTTAAGGCTTGATCTTGAATAACGGTGATGAACGGATCTTCAAGGGCTTTTGGGCTTGATCTTGAAGAACGGTGATGAACGGATCTTCAAGGGCTTTTGGGCTTGATCTTGAAGAATGGTTGGATGTGTGGATTTGTCGATGTTGTTGATCCAAAGGGCCGTTGGGGCTTGATCTTGGATGAACGGATGATGAACGATGATGCTTTCTTCAAGGGCCGTCGGGGCTTGATCTTGAATTGGTGGAAGTTCTTCAAGGGCCTTTAGGGCTTGTTCTTGAATTGGTGGATGGTTGATCCAAGGGCCGTCGGGGCTTGATCTTGGAAGAACGATGAACGAGGAACGAAGAACACTTTCTTCAAGGGCCGTCGGGGCTTGATCTTGAATTGGTGGATGACTGTTGATCCAAAGGGCCGTTGGGGCTTGATCTTAGGATGAACAGTTATGTGGATTTGTTGAACACTTTCTTCAAGGGCCGTCGAGGCTTGATCTTGAATTGGTGGATGACTGTTGATTCAAAGGGCCGTTGGGGCTTGATCTTAGGATGAACAGTTGTGTGGATTTGTTGAACACTTTCTTCAAGGGCCGTCGAGGCTTGATCTTGAATTGGTGGAAGTTCTTCAAGGGCCGTTGGGGCTTGATCTTCAAGGAGAAATTTCTTCAAGGGCCGTTAGGGCTTGATCTTGAAGGAGGATTTGACGAAGAACGAAGAGGGCTTTCTTGATCCTTCGGGATTTGCTTGAATTTGGGAGGTTGGATGCTTGAAAGCTTTAGAGTTTCAAAGCTTCAAGGATTTTGGATGTGTGGGGAGTATTCTCTTCCATTTTGGGAGTAGAGAAATGTATTTGTGAATTGGTTCATGATACCTTGATGTAGAAGCCTATTTATAGGCTTTGAGAATGAATCACCACCACAAAATATTTTTTTCTTTTTCAAGCACCATTGCTTAATTTCCCACTTAATACAATTTTAAACTTGAAGTGGTAATTTTATGGCCTAATTTTCCACTTAATATCATTTTAAACTTGATATGTGCATGATCTGTCATTGCCCAAAATGAGAAGAAAACCTTGTTTTGATCTTCAATGGATTGAAATGTGCTTGCCTTGTCATTGCCCAAAATGAGAAGAAAAACTTGTGTAATCCTCCAAGGGTATTTCTTTTTATTTTGTTGAGTCACACACCATATGTACAATTTGTATGACACGTGGCATATGCCATGTATGCCTTGACACGTCAAAATTTTAATGCGTTGGTGAACATTTATTTCACCGCAATTTCGATGTCTACAATTTCTTCCAAATTATATTAATTAGCTAATTAATTGATTCATCACTCAATTAATTTATTAATTAGCTAATTGATTGTAATTAACACCAAAAAACACCAAATGTGGCCGGTCCCCATTCTCCTAATAGGGCCGGCCACACCCCTATAAATACCACCTCATTTTCTCAAAAAACCTAAGCGGAATCATCTTGCAAAATTCTCTAAATTCTCCAAACACTTTTCCCTCAAAATTCTAACTCTGGCATCAGAGGTTCTTCGGCCAAAGCCCCCCCCCCAAAAAAAAATCATTGTGGACGTGTGAGGCTCTTGGTCCTGACCTAAGGTGTTTATTGATTTTGCAGGTGCATTTTCGTCCAAGAACAAGAAGGAAGAAATTTGCATCCACATGCATAGTCTAGGTTAGAAAGAGTAAGAGACATGGCAGCTCACCAAATAGGTGATGTGAATAACTTAAAGTTGCGTGCTTTTTCAAACCTCACTAGAATAGCTTTTCAAATAAGCCAATTATTAATAGAAATAAGCAAAATTTACCAACTTTCATTAGAAGCAAAACTATAACTAAAGGCAAGTTGGCTGGACTTAACGATATAAAACTAAACCTAACCAATCTATTTGGTTAAATTATACAAAACTACCTCAATTATTGGGCCAACCACAATTTCATACATCATCCTTAAAACATTTCAATGTCATACATTATCTTACAAATTTGTTATAATGTCAAACCTTTGTCAGTTTGTCTATCAATTTATCCGTTAAATGCTGACATGGCGTATGTTGGGTCTCACCCCCTCCACATATGGACTTCCGTGTTGTACTGCCACATAGATTTCCCACCAAAAAATTTCCACGTCATTTTTTTTCAAAATAATTTTAAAAATAAAATAAAATTTTGAACACTATTTTTTCCCACCAAAACTATTCCATGTTGGCTAATTTTTTTAAGGGTTCAATTTTGGAAGCTAATACAACATAAATATCCAAATTCCACATAAACACAAATCTCATATCAACACATAATGTAACCTAAAGATGAACACAATTCACACATAAAGACATGATATAACCAAAAGATGAACACAAATTCCACTTCAAAATTAATAACTCAAAACATTTGCAAAGACCAAAAGATGAATTGTAATTCATATAGCATTCTTAATCCATCTAAAAGATATGCATTAGACATCCTTATATATCCAAAAATGCACAGTGCACTGATTAAAAAAACCAACTGAAATCCATCTAGCAAAATAGTGCAAATCGATGCATTTCTAGGCTTACAAATCAATACAAAAAACCAAGAAATCGAATGTTTGTGATGTCTAATTCCAAAACGCATGTACCATAATTTCAGTTTCTATTGCACATAAAACATGACAACAAATAGTAATTTGTTACATTTCTTGGCCTTTTCAGGTCTTTGTTTGCCTTGTCTTTCTTTGCTTGGTGGCTTTCGGTGAATGAGCTTCAAGATTTGCAGTTGAACCATCCCCTATTTGTGATGCCTAATTCCAATGTTCATTACAAAAAGTAAGATGCAAAGCAAGGTTCTAAACTAAATTTGATGTTGTAAACTACAAAGGAGGGGATTAGGTTTTTACCTTAGATTTCCTTATCCTCTTTCTAGGTGCAGCTTTGACTAATGATGATACTCTTTCTTGCGTTGATGTGGATGCCTAGAACAAAGTACAAAATCATTAAATGATTAAAGATTAAGGGATTAAGGAATAAGGGATTAAAGGATTAAATTAGAAAGTACAAAAACTGTTACATGTTTGTCCATTGGAGGAAGATGTCGATGATGGGTCCTTGAATTATGACCTTCTTGCTTGCATATAGTACACTTCAAAGCGTCTTGCCTTTTCCTTCCAAGCTTAAGTGGCTTTAGGAGGGCCTTTAGGATCATTTGGTGGGTTTGTGGGAGTTTGTTCACCATCTTTCTCCACTTCACTAGCTTCTTTATTTCTCTTTTTCCTTGGTCTTTTAGGTTGCCTTGTATATATATATACACTAGAGGCAAGATTGATGGGTTTGTAGTATCCCCACACAAAGACAAACCATTCATTGGCATTATTAAGTTTGAATAAACTTCTAAGTACTGTGCCTTTGAATAATAAACATCCACACAATCCTCTAGTTTTTCTCTCTTGAAATGATGTTAGTTATTGCCTGGTTGCAAGATATTCCCGTCAAGTCATACTTCCTACGAAAGCATATCTTCTCAAACAAGGCGACAACATATTGTTCCTTACCTCCAGCATCCATTTGAAATTTGGTCTATCCTGATCATTGTGCAATACACCTGCCACTTAAGAGTTTGGCTTCCTCTAACTTCTTCTTAATCTGAGGGCAAAGATCTCCTACTTGCTTCATCATTATAACGTGCCTCATTTGAATTCTCTTCATCAACATAGTGTGAATCATTTGTAGCATAGCCATAATAGACTCTTGTCTTGGCACTAGTATAACTGCATTTAAGGATTTACATAGATTATTCAGCAACATGTCACATTTTGGATAGGTTCCAAAATGTGACGTGCTCCATGAGTTGCAGGCTTTTTCATTGGCCAATTGTAAGCATTTTCATCTAGCTTCTTCACATCTTCCATTGCCTTTTTGAAGTGTGGAACCATTGTTGTTCTGGTAACTGCCCATAAAGCACCCTTCAAAGTTTTCCCCTTGAACAAATACCTATAGTTTGTGTATAAATGCCTCACACATGATCTGTGGTGGCAATTGGGGAGAATGTTTTGAAATGTTGGAATTAGCTCTTTTTGCTTGTCACTGATAAATGTCCACCCATTTTGATTTACAATACCTACATTATCAGCCAAAAGTTCCAAGAATCAAATCCAAGCTGCCTTATTTTCCATTTCCACCACTGCATAAACAATAACCCATGTCTCATCATTTGGATCAATGCCTACAACACAAAGTAACTGTCCTACATGTGGAACCTTTAAGTGGCACCCATCTAAACCTATCAAATGTCTACACTCTGTCTTAAAGCCTTCTTTGTATCCCTCAAGCAAATATATATTCTCTAAAACCTTTACCCATCCAACTTCAAATTCACAGTGCTTCCAGGGTTTGTTTGTACCATACTTGACTAATCTCGAAACTACCAAGCATCAGTCAGTGTCATACCTTCAAGGACCCACTTAGGGGTTCATGCCGAGGCATCCATATTAAAGCACAAGAGTTTCCCTCCAACCAAAACGCCAATCACATCACGACATGTGTCAATGTTAGAATAAAGCTCCTAGAGTCCCACATTAATCGCATACTAAAGCTGGAGACTTCTTTCAACTATAAAAGAAGACCATTATCCTACAATTAATTCATAATGCCATTATTTTACTTGAACTCGTCGTTAGAACCCATTAATGATGATTATGCTTGAGCCTATATGTTGTGCAAACCTTTCACTATTAATGAGAACTCCTTTACCCCGTGGACAAAGTCAAACTTATGGTGAACCACGTACATCTTGTGTTTGCTTCCCTACCTCTATATCTTACATATTATCATAATTAGGTGACCAGAGCAACCAAACAAAGGTCACAAACTTAACACTTTACGTTGTTCCACAGTCTCACTGATTTTGTGCATCAACAATGTGTTGGAAATGTGCCCTAAAACCAATTATATGATGATACTTTACGGACATTTCACATGTTAAACTAATCTAGTTTAATATCAAGGGCAAATATTATTGTTTTAAGCCGTCTCATATAAATGTTATATGCTTAAACGATAAGTCCAAGGAATATGTAATTAGGAGAATGTAATTTAAACAAGTTAGATTTATGAGACCATTCTCTTTCGTATACATATCCTAAATGTTCCTGATCATAGGATTGCCAATTGGGCATTGACAATCTGTTAAGATCAGTACATGCTATGTCTTCTCTTAGGGAGAGTGACTAGTCTCGAGTCATTGGTGTGATTGACACCAAGACAAGCATATAGGTGCTCAATAGCGAATGAGTTCACTGAACACGATCAACGAAGAGTTCTCATACTCATGTCACATAAGAACTCATGGTTGGGATAATGCAAGGTAGTCCTTTGACCTGAGGCATCATAGTTGTCTTGTGGTTAGGTACTTGATCTTTGATTATGTCAAAGTCACCCCATCCGCAGGTGTCCACGACATCGTCGGGGTTAAGCCACTTAGCCATGGAGGCAAGTGAATGCGCAATAAGGGATCTCTAACCTTCAAACCGTTTGGGGGAGAATACTCTATGATATGATTAAGAATCTCTGGCCAGAGTATGAATGAGATTTAGGAAGTCGTTCCAAATCACATTCAAGGTAATCATATAAGCACACGAATCACATTGGATAGTAGACATGAATAAACTATCAAACCAAATAATGTGGTCAAGAGTATTGTATTAGAGAAAGAACGTATTGCATTTGTAATCCTAAACTGAATAGGTTCTCCACCTCTTCTGATTAGCTTGGGTAACCATGATATGCTGCTAGGTGTCACTCATGGTTTGTGGAAGCCCTAAACGTGTATAATCACTAAAGGGAGAATTGAAAGTAAGTTTCAATTCACAATCGATTTGAAATGGTTTTAATTGCCCACTGCCTCGCTAAAAGGAACCTAATGGATCGTACACCGTGTAAGGTGGAGATTGAAGAAACAATGGAGATGAGTAAGAATAATTAAATGGTTTAATTATTTATGGAAATGATTAATTAATATGTTAATTAATCAAACAAATAAGTTCGTTAAAGACCTCGGGATAGTTTTGGGCTTCGAACGTCAAGCCCATTGACTTAAGTTGTATGACAACTTAATGACAAATAATTCACAAAGGCCTTAAAAGCCCAATGAAACCCTATGGCCGGCCATTTTGTTAAATGAGTGGGTTTTAGACTTAATTACAAGTTTGCCACTCCAATGAATAAAGGTATAAATATGACTTTATAGCCAAAATTCATTTAGGGTTTTCTTTTGGGGAAAAGATGAGAACATAAGCTCTCCTTTCTCTCTAAAGTGGCCGGCCTCCTCGGAGGGTTTAGCTAGCAATCCTACTACTCCAAGGTCACTCATTTCTTCTCCAATCTAACCTTGGTGAAGAGACTTAGAGGTTCTCAATTTTGGGAACTTGGAGAACCATTTCATCCATCCAAATCCATAGATCTAAGATGCAAGGAATGAAGGCCCTCTCTTTGGGTGATTAGCCTTTGCTTATGCAAAGAGGAATCTACAAAGGTATAATTTCTCAACTAACAAATGTTGTTTTAAGTTGAGTCAAGGTTCACCAATCTACTAGGCTTTGAATTTCATGGTTAATGTTTTGTTTTTAAGTGCATACAAGCATGATTCCGCCTTTTAATTGTTAATTGCATGCTATAGATGTTGCTTAAATGAACATGTTTTTCACAAAATTTCATTCACAATGTTAATCCTCATTACTTCCTCAGCAAAATCCAACAGTTTTATATATTGCTTTGCATGTTTGCTTTCAATAATCTTCAAAGCCTTATGTAGTGCCCTATAAGCCTTCATCATTGTATGCCCATGATTCCACTTGGATTCCACAATGGCTTAAAAATAATCCACCTGCCATGTGGGATTGAGCTTTATCCGATCTAGGTACAAAGTTGTGAGTAAAGGAGAAGTCAAGTTCTTATTCACCCAAGTCCTTGCATAGGTGTGGTGATGAAAGATTATCTTAATTTAGATGTTGTTTGATCTATGCATCTAGCTATCACAACACATCCAAGGGTAGGCTTTTGTACACTTTGCAGTAATCTTCAACTTCTCATTCCTAGGAAAGTGAATTTCCTCATATCCTTTCACTAAAGAATACATGATGACAACTCTCTTGAATTGCACACTATCTCTGAAAATAAGCCCTAGAGTAAGCTGTGGATTCTTCATGTCCGTTTTCTCATTAAACTCTGGATAATGCTCTCTTTTTTGCTTTCTTCCCCATCTTCAGAGTGTACATTTTCTAGGTCATCAGAATTATAATCTGGTTCATGAACCAGATTCATTCCCCATCTCTAGCTTCTTCAACCTCTTCTTATCTTAATTTAGATGTTATTTAGTATTGTGGATTTGTTTAAGATGAAGGACAGATCAACGAGATAAATGTTGAAATGTTAAATTTCTTCTGTTTTACTTTAAGATATTTTGCTACTTATGTGGATTATTGTGTGTCTAAGGAGTGACAGCTCACAATTTCTCTCTATGGTGAGAGTTTTTCTCTCAAACTGAGAGTTATTCTCACTTCCTGTGTGAGGTGTTCAAACCATAGAAAATCCGGTGGCGCCGACCCTAGCTTTGGCCGGGGTCAGTTGCCATTTCCTTCTTGCTTTCTTTCTCTTTTGTTTCCCTTAATTCCATTGCTTTTTATTCCAAATTTCTACTCCAATATATCACATTCTTCTATCCTCATAGGTATTACTTTTCTTGACTTTTCCTTACTTCGATCTTCAGCCATGTATCCTTATGAGATCATGCGTACAGTTCTGGTGTATCCACTAACTCGGGTGTTTCCAACACCACCACTTTCTCTTTGTTATATGTCGGTTTCGACAATGTCATTCGTGGGTTTCCACGAACTTCATACTGGAAATTTATAGAACTCTTCTTGTTAATCACTAACACGAAGTAGGATTCTCTCCTTTCTATTACCATCATCTTCCCTTCCCTCCTCTCACAGTTTTCTTTTTGTCTTTTTGTCTATATAAAAAATTCAAAACAAGATGTTGACGTAGCTTAATCGTAACCGTTTAAATAGGTGAGAAGGGAAAGTAGTGTTGGCAGAGTCATTTATCGCTGGTTCTCCCATTTACTTATGCATTGGTTCTACTCCCGGCATGCTCGTATTTATGCTATTTAGCACTACGATCTACTAGTATTTCTATTCACTTGTAAGTGAGAGGTATTAGGTTTGGTTTGAACCACATTATTATTAACCTATTGTGAGGCTAAGCCCATCCCCCCCTTAGTGTAAAAAATATCATTTGTTAAAAAAAAAAATAAGAGAAGAGGGAAGGAGAGGGAGATTAGGAGGGGAGATAGTCTTAAACCCATTAACACATCACTGACAAACCAAATAAATAAGAGTAAATGAGAGAAAACTAACGAGTAGGTGCCCTCCAAGTTAAGGGAGAGGTACTGCACTCTCCTAGTAGTATTACTTGGTGAAATGGCTACATCACGTGAATCCTTGCAAACTGTAGGAATCAATAATGCCAATTATTGTTGTCATCTAGCATCGATTATAGTACCAATAAATCTGTCTATTTCTTTACAGAGTTGGTGCTGATTGGTAGCTGTCTGATGATCACATGGTGAAGGCCTACAACCTTTACTATTTCCAGAATTGTCCATAACAATAAACCAACAAATTTTCAATGATTGAGTGGAAGACGCTTAATAATCAGGTAATTTAAGTAGGAGGGTAGATGTTCTTAAGAATAGAATGACACAAATAAAACATGAGCATAATTAAAAACCAAGAAATCATCAAGGATCGAAGATCCGCAATAATAAAAATTTTCTCTAAAATAAAGTTCACTAAGCCACACTAGCCATGAACTCTTCGTCCTCCGCCAAAGCTTGTAGTGTCTACGGCGAGAGGCAAGCTTCAAAATCAATGCTTCCATCTTCGGCGACACCGTCAACTTCCCATCGAACTTGTTCCTGGCACCACTTCTAACTGCCAGAGGACTTCCCCAACCAAAGTTGTTAATATACATATTAAATCGCGGCGAGCTTCCTGTGGCCAATGCGTGATCACTTGCTAAAGCATTCATTTTGGTCATTTTTGGACTCTTTATCCATTGCTTCAAAAAATTTATAGCATCCTCTTTCGTCTTTGAAGCAATCATCTTGTTCATTTCCAAAGCCACCCAGCCTAGTTCGCGGTAGAGCAAATCGCTCACGGTGGATGTGGTCATGCCAAAAAGAACCGCATTGCCAAGGTATTTATCGGGTAATGGCGGCTGCAATCTTTGCCTCAGGCCTACTAGTAAGCGATATTTAATTTCTTGGTCGGGGTTGAGATGCCTAGTGCGGGTTATGGAAACCCAAAGATGAGCTAAAAGTGCTTGCAAGGATGAGATCTTGGTGGTGCCCATCTCGGCATTGGCTTTGGCTTTGAGCTGAGCAATTTTTTCCTTGGGGAAATGAAATACCCGTTGTTTAAGAGGTGTTAGTAGAAATTTATCTGGGATCTGACTGCGGAAGAAGGGAATGCGAACTGGAAGATCAATGATGCTGTCCAGAAACTCACGGTAAAAAATAGGAGGTGATCGTGAAATTCCATCGCGACCACCACCACCGTGAGAGATCTTGGACCAAGTGTTGAAGAAACGCCAGAATGTTGACCCATCAATAACCGAGTGGTTCATTGTGCAACCTATGAAAACGCCATCAACCAGTTATGTTACTTACGTTGCAAGAAAGGGTTTGGTCACACTTTTGTAATTCAATGCCCCATTCATGGAAAAGAGGTCGTAGACAATTTCATCAGGGACCAAGACAGGGTCAAGGACATTCGCCACAGTGACTCCATCAGCAATCGCATGACAAACTCAAGTCCGGCGCCATTGCATTCGACAGTGAAAGAGGTGGTGTTATCGTCTTTATTTTCCGTGATGGCAAGACGACCGACAAGGGGATAGAAGATGTCTAAGGCAGTGGAGAAATAGGTCTTTAAGTGTTCGACTAGGTTATTCTTTAGGTCTTCATTCCCATAGTTAGTAGAAGTAGGCTTGTGGAAGAGAATGCCCTTTTGAACTTGATCTATAAGGAGGAGTTGCATATCCCATGGAGTTAACTCAATTCTACGAGTTAACTCATCACTGTGGGTTGTCGGTTGAACAATTGTGGTGGAGATTAAGCGAATGTGTCTCATATTTTGGTATTGTTCTCTTGAGGAAGGCAGACTATAATATACTGAAGCTTTGAGGGTGCCTTTAACTCTAGGCCAAATCGGACGATTAATGGTCACTGTGGTGATAGGAAATTCGGAAGACAGTCCTTGTGGTAAAAAAAAAAGAACATTGTGGTGTCGAAAGACAGTCCATGTGGTAAAAAAAAAAAAGAATTTAAACCCTTATGGTTAAAAATGTCCAACCACACTCTTTAGCCTTCTTCTCTCTTCCTCTCTTTGTGTCTTCATCTCTCTTCCTCTCTCTTCCTCTCTCCGTGTAATTATGCCTCCCCTCATGTGGCCTCTTCTCCTCCACCATCCTCTCCTCCAATCCGGTTATCAATTGTTCTTCTTTCCTTTTCTTTTGAATCATGGGCACTCAAGGTCACCACTGTAGCTCTGCTATTGACTTGTAACGTTCTCCATCTTAGAAGAAACATTTACAAACATTTACCTAATTTCTTAGTGGGAAAAAAAAAGATATTGGAGGGTGACACCTAACAAAAGACTTCCCCACACCATCTTTTGCCCACAAGATAGCCAAAGACGAGGCCTTCCCTGTTCCTCTACCACCAAACACAACCCCCTCTCATCACTTTTCTCTATCCTACACCTCCCCTCTTAACCTACGCCCCACTCCTTAACTTGTGCACCTTTTTCCCCTATACCTTCCCCTCCCAATTTCAATTAAATCCTAGGCTTCCCCTCCTAACCTCTTTCCCCAAACTTAGTTTTTGAGAGATGTGGGATGCTTCAAGCATTGATGAATCTGTTCTCTCTTTGCAAGAAGCCATATCAACATGAGGACCATTAATCCGATTTGGCCTTAACTCTATATATTAGTAATAATTGAACCCACAAATGCTATGTCATGTAATATAACGGTCTAGTGATATTCTTCTTCACTTCTAAATTTGAGGTCTTACGTTCGATTCTCGTCAAATACGAATTTAAACCACATTATTATGGCTAGCCCAATACAAGACTTAGCACACTCGCCCACCCTTAGTATCGATTATATCGTTTATTCCAAAAAATAAAAAATAAAACTCTGTATATGAGTAATTTTTGAAGTGTGAATATTTACAATATGGATTGTCTTTATTATAACACCATAATTAATACAGTGCATGATTCATATTTATTGAATTCATATATTTAAGGGAGTGATCTTCACTCACTATTTTTAGTTCTCACAGAATTTTTATTTATTTATAATTATCAAATTAAATAAAACAAACAAAACAACGAACAAAATCAAATAAATTGTATGAAATGTTAAAATGTGTTTATCGCTTTCCTGCGCTTAATATAATATAGACTAAGCTCTGTCTCGCGTGCCAACTATATGTGGGTCGGTGGATTCTTTTGCAAATAGTGAATTTAGCACATGACCAGATGACAAAAGTTAATTAGCATCAGAGAAAATATGCACAAGAGTGAAAGTACCTCTACCAAATAAATAATCAAACAAAAACTGATTATTGTTATCTTAATATATAGATAATATTAGAAAGAACAAAATTTTAAACCAAATTTATAAATCGAATGATATATCATTAATAAGAAGCAAGTACGTGGATTAACACGTAGTTAATAATCCAATTATATACAACCATATCATTTGATTTGCAAATTCAATTTAAAAACTTTAATATCTCTAACATTACCCTTATTATAAGATATGGATCCTCTCATGATCCAGTGGTCCTAATCCATCAAGTCACATTATCCAGGCCATTGAAATTTAATCCAATGATTACAAACAGAGATTCATTTTAAAAGTTAAAATAACTTTAGCCGTTTGATCAAATTTTAATGTTCTAGATGATGTGATTTAGTGGATTAGGATCAATGGATCTGGAGAGGATACATGTCCCTTATTATATACCTAAGAACTCAACTTTGTATCGAATATTTGATCTCTATTTTTGGAGATGGGTGCCTCTTCAAGGTACGAGGTCCACGTTAGCTGGAAAGGCTTTGAGCAGCGTGTTCTCATAGGATTGCTCGCCTGCGGTGGCGAGTGAATTCGCAGCATCCATTACGGGAGTTGTCAGGACAAAAGGTCCGATTTACCCTAACTCGCAACCTACTAGCAAGGACGAAGAAGCCTCCTTTCATGTTACATTTCAAGCGTATTGTCGTTAAGATGTACTAGTTCTTGCATTTGATTTCCAGTCTTTTATGCTTTCATTTGCTCTAAAGTAAGGAATGATTAAAATCACTTTTTCTTCATTTCTTTCATTTTAAGTTTTGAGAATACAAACCACAATAATCTAAAGTTCTCTAACATTCGAGGTATATAAAAGAATCCAAATAAGTCAACTTCTCCTCGTTTGGTAGGTCGGACTGTACTGACTATTTCTGTCGGATAGGATAAATAGTTACCGGATAGTACTGACTAAATTAGTCGGGCGTTTGGTGCAGTATCGGACTATTGACCGTATTATTTATACTGTGTTTGGTATTATATCGGATAGGACAATCAAACTTCAAATAAAATTAGAAAAAAAAAAAAAATAGAAATCATCTCTTTTTCCAGATCTCTCCGCCGCAACCCCCAAATCCCTCCCTCTCTCCATTCTTCTTCTTCGTCTGCTCCGCCATTTTCAGCACCACCATCGACAACTCCAGCTACAACTTCTCCAAATCCTCCACCTCCTCCTCTGTCGCCTCCCTCAAGTACTTTAAATCCTCCCTCCCTCAAAACCCCCAAATCTACGACCTCTCTGAGATTCGCTCCGCGACCTCCAACTTCCTCCCCCACCATCGCCTCTCCTCCTCCTCCTGGCGTTGCTCCATCCGCTCCGAAGACGCCGTCATCTTCCAGCGCAAGTCCCGCAACCCGAAGAACCCGAGCTACATCGTCATGTCGTTGTGGCTCTCCCGGATGCAGATCGCTACCGACCTCGCCCACGGCCTCGATTACATCCACCACTGCTCCGGCCTCGACTCTACATTCGTCCACAACCACATCAAGAGCTCCAGCATCATCGTCTCCGAGTAGGACCACCTCGTGCTCGGCGCCAAAATCTGCCACTTCGGTACGGCAAAGCTGAAAATGGCAGAGTTGGTCGAGTTCGAGAAGGCGAGAGAGAGGGCGAGAGAGAGGGGGTCAAGTTCGAGCAGAGAGCGAGCGGAGAGGAAGGAGAGCGAGGCCGACTAAATTATACCGTGAATTTGGACGGTATAAGCAGTCGGGTAAACGCCGGATAAAAAACGTGGGCCCGGATTATTTAATCCGGTGCCTATTTAATCCAAACGGTACCAAACACCGTACATCGTATTATTAGTACTATCTGGTGCCCTATACGGTGTGCCAAACAGGGAGTGCACAACCGCTTGGTTTATATTTTAAGAAAAGTGTATTACACTCGCACTAACACAATCTAAGCATAGAGTGACACGATCGCTATTCTCTTCTCTCAAACCTTTATGTGGCACCGAGAAGCAAGAAAAATAACACCCAGGAGAAACAATTTGTTGATACAATTAACTGAGTCCAATTTATAGGCCAAGAATTCTAACTGCATAAACAACATCCAGTTTTTGGCTATTATCTAAGTACCGCCTTTCAGAGTCTGATTCATACATAACAAACAAGCACGAAAGTGTAAATCAAGCTTGAGATCTAGATGGTATTGGCTTGTACCAATTCCATCACAACTAAATTCGCCTAGTCAGACTCGCCATAAACTCTGCGTCGTGTGCCAAAGCATGCAGTGTCTGAGGCGAAAGGCAAGCTTCAAAATCAATACTTCCCTCTTCAGCCCCTTGAAATACAGTTAATTTTCCATCAAACTTATTCCCAGCGCCACTTCGAACAGCCAGCGGCCTTCCCCAACCGAAGTCATTACCAAACACATCGAATCGCGGCGAGCTTCCTGTCAATAATGAGTTACTTGCCAAGCTACCGAGGTTTGGTACTTTGGGATTTTTAATCCAATCCTCCAACAGCTTCCTTACATCATGTTCTGTTTGTGCAGCAATCATCTTGTTCATATCCCACGCAGCCCAGCCTAGTCCGCGCTCAAGCAATTCACCTACACTGGATGTTACTATGCCAAATAGAACCGCATTTCCAAGGTACTGGTCTGGCAATGGTGGCTGCAATCTCTGCCTCATTCCAACTAGTACTTTGTACATAGTTTCTTGACCAGTGCTGAGACATTGGTTGCGGGTTACGGATAACCAAAGATGAGCCAACAGTGCTTGAAGGGATGAGATCTTGGTAGTTCCCATTTCAGAATTCGCTTTGGCTTTGAGTTGCGCAATTGTTTCCTTGGAAAAATGAAACACTCTTTGCTTAAGGATGGGTGCCAAAAACTTAGTTTTGGGGATTTGATTTTGAAAGAAGGGAATGCGAACTGGGAGATCAATGATGCCGCCAAGATATTCACGTCCAAAAATTGGCGGAGGTTGTGAGAGTTTACCATTAGTACTACCACGCCGAGAGATTTCTGACCAAGTATTGAAGAAGTGCCAGAAGGAAGACCCATCAACGATGGAGTGGTTCATAGTGCAACCTATGAAAATGCCATCAACAAGCTCAGTTACCTGCACTGCAAGCAAGGGTTTGGACACGCCGCCTTCGTAATTCAAAACCCCATTCATTAAAAAGAATGAGTAAACAATGTCATCAGGAACCAAATCAGGGTCAAGAACATCAGCCACTGTGACAACATCAGCAACTGCATGGACAAACTCAGCTCCGGCGCCATTGCAATTGACGGAAAAAGAGGTGGTATTGTCATCTTCGTTTTCGGTGATGGTAAGACGGCCGGCAAGGGGATAGAAGATATCCAATGTGAGGGAGAGGGAGGCTTTTAGGTGTTGTATCAAGCTCTTGTTTGGGTATTTCTTGTAAGTATTGGAGTTTGGTTTGTGGAAGAGAAGGCCCTTTTGGATGTGATCTAATAGGATGAGCTGAAGATCCCATGGAGTTAGCTCAATTTTCTGCGTAAACTCATTGCTGATTGTGGGCTGAACAAGGGTTGTGGAGATGAAGCGAATGTGTTCCATCTCAGATATGAAAATTAAATGGTAAATCATGAACTTATAGACAAGGAAGCCAGGACGCCAGATATTATATATTAATTTATTTGCAACTTGCAAGAATTATTTTTGGATATCAACTAGTAGCATGAAGACGAAGATGTATCATGTATGAATTATTTATGTGAAAAACTTCTTATTATCTTCTTCTATTTTATTCGGTTTAAACTGGCGGTATGTGTACGTGTAATTTCGTGGAAAATGAATGCAGGTTTGGTGGATTGGCGGCATCAATTATCAAAACTGAGAATCACGTTTTGCATGCGATTAATTTATGTTCTTGTAGCGACTTGGAAATCTGTTCCCGGATTGTCCTTAGAAAATATGGGTCAATTTGACCATATAATGCTCTGCCCATGGCAGCAGCAGCCCACCACCGCCAACCGCGCATCCCCACCTTCCACGGCTCATTTTGAGGTAAATCTCTCATTTTTTTAATTTAAATCTCTAATTGATAATTTAATATGTCATTAGTGATGCAGTGCAGAACAATTAATATGATTTCTACATTAAACGTGTGGTTGGAGACTTTTCATCTTTCAAAACTATGTTTTAATTAGATGCCTAGTAACTATAATCTTTAGTATTAAGTTATTTATCCTATCAATGTAAGGTAGCCTACTATTTAAAGGGTTCTATATGTAAGATAAAGAAGTGAAATTAGTGAATTAAAGTTAATCTAAGAAGAGAGTGAGTTTTCTCATCCTTAAAATCAAGTGTGAGACTTGGTCGAGTCGAGTGAATCCACGATTAGCGACGTAAGTGAATTTGTTGCCTCTAGTCGAGTGATTCTCAGGTTCTATCCCTGTAGAGACGTGAGTGATTTCGTCCCCATGGTTGAGCGATTCCCAGGTTATCATCCTTCATCTCTCGAGACTCCCTTGGCTTCTCCTGCGTCAAGTGGCATTAGAGCAGGTTTTCCGCTACGGTTGAAGATCATGGCTATGATTATCAATCCGTTTCAAAATCACATCGTTGAAGAGATTAGTTTCGTCGATTGGAATTATTCACCAATTTACGACAAATCTAATGACGACAACAAGTATACCATTGATGTGGCTCATCAAAAAGTTTGTCTGCTGTCAGGAGAAGAAGGCTTTGTGGATTGGGGTTATCCACATAACATGAGTACAATGGTGGAAACGTTTTATGTGCAGCTTCATAAAGAGGCAAAAAACATTGATTGTGCATAATGATTACATTTGGGAAGATTTCATTACTCACAATCTAAAGCGGAAATTGTTCAAGAAAATAATCAGTGAATTTTATTGTGGTTTCTCAATATCCCTCCAACGCTACTCATCACAAGAAACAATAATTTGGAAAGCGTATGTTCTTGATTTGAAGTCAATTTCTGTTAACAAGGAACTAAGGTGTACTTGCTTTGGAATAACATGGAAGTGGAGTTCAAAGGAATGTTTTGTGGGATGGAACAACTTGACAGCTCTGAAATTGCTTTTGCTATTATGGCTGTTGTGGAAAATTTTGAAAGGTCATGCAAAAGATCGAGGTAAAAAAATCAAAGGAAACTTGAGGAAGAGTTTTTTTAGAGAAGAGGAGAATGATGCAATGCATAACAATTAATATGGTTTCTACATTAAACATGTTGTTGGAGACTTTTCATCTTTCAAAGCCATGTTTTAATTAGATGCCTAGTAACTATAATCTTTAGTATTAAGTTATTTATCCTATCAATGTAAGGTAGCCTACTATTTAAAGGTTCTATATGTAAGATTAAGAAGTGAAATTAGTGAATTAAAGTTAATCTAAGAAGAGAGTGAGTTTTCTCCTCCTTAAAATCAAGTGTGAGACTTGGTCGTGTCGAGTGAATCCACAATTAGCGACGTGAGTGAATCCATTGCCCCTGGTCGAGTGATTCCTAGGTTCTATCCCCGTAAAGACACGAGTGATTTCGTCCCCCCTGGTTGAGCATTTCCTAGGTTATCATCCCTCGTCTCCCTAGACTCCCTTGGCTTATCCTGCGTCAGTTAGCCCATTGTGAACCACATTTTTGGTAACTCATTGTGAGACTTAACTCATTTCTCCACCTCTTAGACCAACTCCAACCCTTGGAGTAATTCTCAAAATTTGCCTTCTATTCCCCCCCTTCCCCCCCCTCCCCCCCCAAAAAAAATACTCCAACCTTTGGCCTAAAATGGAGTTATAGGTTAAAAACTCAAAAATTGGCCAAATTCCAACCAAGATTTGAGTTCGGGTTAGTGGGCTAACCTAAGTATGAGTATGGACGCACCCAGTTTTTTCAAAACTACATAGGATTGACACGCCATTTACAATCCCACGCCCCCCACTTTTCCCAAACAAACAGCAAGAGACCCACCCATGTGGACATGTCGAGGAAGATTTATGAGCCCAATGGCTCTTTCTTTCATCTAACAGTGTAGAGCAACGAACCGTTGATTCCATCCAATGATTCAGATTTAAACTTTGTTAATTTCTAGTTTTAAATTTATAAATTCATTAAATCCAACGGCTGAAATTTAATATGATCAAATTAAACGGAACAAAAAAATATTAACAGTCCAAATTTATATCCAACAGCTAAAATAATTAAAGAAAAATTTATTTAAATCAAAATTTACTTAAAAAAACTCTATTAATATTAGTGATTTTCAAATTTGAGAGGTTGTTCCGAAAGGACCTAACGAATTCGTAATTGGAATTAGAAGATCTCTTTTAAATGTAATTAAAGATGTTGTATGAGGTTGCAATTAAATCCAAACCTAAGGGGGTTAAATGTAATTTACCCTTATCAGAATCTAAATATTTTTAGGTTAAAATGTTCATAAAATTAAATTAAGATGGTCTACCTACATTTTTTTTAAATAACATAAATTCATTATTTAATAATCTCAAGCTAAAAATTTAATCCATAATGGTTGGAGCGAAAAAAAAATTTGTTTTTGGGTTAAAAATTTTAGATTTTAACCTAAGGGTTTGAAATCGTCTTAATGTAAATAATATCGTTTGTTAAAAAAAATATATGAATTTTTTTTTAATTGATATAGTTTAATATAGTTATTGATTAATTGAACTATTGTTTAATATATATGATTATTGATTATTTGAATTGTTGTTTAATTAGTATTATTCATTGTAGAGTACTCTAGGACTTAGAGTCTAAGACCCTTTTTCTCATTATATGGTTACGGAATGGAACGATCCTAAACCCTAAACCCTAAAAAAAAATAAAAAAAATAAAAAATAAGAAACTGTTTTTGGGTTAAAAATTTTAGATTTTAATCCAAGGGTTTGAGATGGTCTTAGTGTAAATAATATCATTTGTTAAAAAAAATATATGAATTTTTTAATTGATATAGTTTAATATAGTCATTGATTAATTGAACTATTGTTTAATATATATGATTATTGATTATTTGAATTGTTGTTTAATTAGTATTATTCATTGTAGAGTACTCTAGGACTTAGAGTCTAAGATCTTTTTTCTCATTATATAGTTACGTAATGGAACGATATTAAACAGTGCTTAAATCTTCCTTAAAATATTTAGGGTAGTCCTCCTTTGAATATTCCGGTTAGTACAAATCCTACTTCGAATATTCCCTGTCGTTCATAGTAAAATGAGATCATTGAGTTGGAAAATATTGAAATAAGGGTTAATCTTCCTACAAACCATGGACTTAGACCTTGAATGATTGATTATAAGCCTAATTATCATGAAGCAATCCATAGACACTATCTACAAAAGGATCCTTGTCAACCTAGAACTGACAAAATCCCAAAAAAAAAAAAAAACAGTTATGGGGAAGGACAATCGATGTTTTCAATCGATGTTTTCTTATCCGTTGGTTTGATAATTTTGAACGGTTAGAGTGTAATATAACAAAAGATGTTGCCTTTTACCTTTATTACTATATTTTCAAATGTTGTTTTAATAAAACAGAAATGTTGACAGTGATGCCTTCATTAAGACAGGGTTTACAAATTTGCATACACACGATAGCCTGTACGCTGTCTTCATTGAGGAGAAGTCGTCCTTTACGAAAATTGATTGAGGAATCTCAATGAATTCTCGAAGGATTTTGTTCATTCAAACGAAAACCTTCGACGACGTTTTGAGGGAAGATCGAAGGCACCAAACCACAACTACTTGCACCTATAGTTGCAAATCCCAATGACCTTGTCATACATCTTGGTTCTCGTCTGAAATCATCCCTTAATGGATATCCAGGATAGTGATGACGTCTTTGAGCTTTTAGCTCAGCCCTATGAACCCTAACCGCAGTAGCAGGTGTGGGTATTCTGTTTTTATCTGGCGAGAAATAGGACACGCCCAACTTCGGATGGGGAGTACCAAGCAAGCCATCCAACTTTCGTTGGTGCTTAGGCCATCTCCAATCGATAGGTCCAGAGGGCCAGAGGGCCGAAAATAGTTTAAAAACTATCTCCAACCAAGGGCTAGGCCAGAGGGCTCGTGGGCCCCATAAAATCTGAAAGGGCCAAAGGGTTGGCCGCATGCAGCCAGCCAACTAGCCCGGGCTAGCCAGAAAATCAGAGCAATCTTGTTGGTTCTAACTGACAGGATTGATTAAAGAAAATTTTGAATCCAACGGCTAGCTGACTCTAGTTACTGTTGGATTAATTTTTTTTTTTTTTTGGTTTTTTGGGCCAATTTTTTTATTTTTTATTTTTAAATTCTAAAAAATTCTTTTTCTTCCCTATAAATACCTAAACCATTCATTCATCATTCCTCACAAAATTTTCACTATTTCAATTCTCATATTTTCTTTCCTCTTTCAAAAATCTATCCTTCAATTTTTTCATTAATTTTCAAATGGGCTCGTCTACAATGAAAGGTAGGGCTTGGAGTCGAAAAGAAGATGAAGCTCTTTGCAAGGCTTATAGATGGGTGTCGGAACATAGTGTGAGTGAGAGTTGTCAAACAAATGACGATGTTTGGACTCATGTGTCCAAAAAATACTTAGAGTTCTATGAAGGCACCACTCCACTGAATATTCGAAACCACGAGAGTTGTTCTTCAAGATGGAAGAAATATCTTCAGCCAAGTTTGAACAAATGGCATCAAGCATTGTTAGCAGCTGCAAGTAGACATGAAAGCGGTACTAATTACTACGACGAAGTAAGTGTTTTCACAATTTATTTTAAATATTTAATTATATTACATTTAATTTCATAAATTAATTTCCTTTAATTTTTTTCTAGGTACGCCAAGCGGAGGAATTGTATATGTAGAGCAACTCAAAACCCTTTCAATTTCACAGTTGTTGGGAAATTTGTAAATGGTGGGTGTTATTTGAAGATCCACCACATAGAGCTCTTACGCTGGTGTTCGGAACTGCATCTTCAGCTGCAGATATGGATGAAAATGGATGTCCTACCATTCAACAAACAAGGGTAGAAAATCCGTCTTCAGGTGAAGGTTCCATACGTAGGGTTGTGGGACGAAACAAGGGGCAAAGGTTGAAGGAAAAGGGCAAGGCAAATGATGATTACATCGCTCAACAGGAAGTGGCAACCTCATTGCGATTAATGGCGGAGCAAAATGCTCTTAAGGCAGAATAAAGGAAGTGTAGGCATGAAGTACGGGCCAAACAAATACAAGAAGAGATGGATGATAAGAATATGGAAAGGAACACTTCAAATTACACTCCAATGAGTAAGGTCTATTTTGATAGGAAAAAAAGAAATAAATTATGACTCGGCAGCAGTTGTTTACCTCTGACTATACTCATACAATGGCGGATGATGATGTTGATTATGGATATTGAATTTAAGTTGTTGTAGTTTTTAAATTTAAGTTTTAAATTTAATTTGTAGTTTTAAATTTAATTTGTCGTTTTTAAATTTAAGTTGTAGTTTTTAAATTTAAGTTGTTGTTTTTAAATTTAAGTTGTGGCAGTTTTTAAATTTAAATAATAAATTATGTTTGGCCCTTTGGCCCTTGGTTGGAGACGGTTTTTTGTGATAGGGTTAAAACGAGCCCTATGGCCTTTTGGCCCTCGGTTGGAGACGAAGGAAAATATGGCCATGTACTATTCATTAAAATATTTATATGTTGGAGAGTCAGATGGCTAAAACGAGTCATCTGGCCAGCCCTTGGTTGGAGATGGCCTTACCGAAAAAAAACCCAAGGCCTTTGAGCCTCTAAAACGGGTCAACCCGCGAGTTCTATCCATGACCCGAGCCTAAATTTGGGCATGTGTCACCCCTCTATTGTTTTGGGTTGTGGCCTACAACCACTTTGAGCCAGTGCAAAAGTAACAGTAGCATTAAATGCTTGGGTTTTGGAATTAGGCTATTTAGCCCACACATTTGTATCCTTCATTATCCCACAGACCAACCCATTCCACCTGAGGCTCAAACACACCTGATGACTAGTTTGGAAGACTTCCTAGATTTCGAAGTTATCCACTTAATTAAATTAATGACTTTAACTGGGGATTATATCTTGCAATATTGATTATTTATTTGTCAATTTAATTGCATATTTTGTATATTTGTATTTCGTTTAAATACAGGTACTATGAACCGGAAGTTCATACTAAACCTTGAACCCGAAGTTTCAGTACACCATAAAATTGCTAAGGTTGCAGTCTCTATTGATGGCACGAATCTTATTAAAACTCTAGAAGAACATGAAAAACCCGTCTCGCACCTGAAGTTGGAATTTGAGATGAAAGATCTTGAAAAAAAAACTCGTTACTACCTTAACCTAAAGTTTGAGCATTGTTTTGATGGTATTTTGGTAACCAGTCGAGCTACTCCCATAAGGTGTTGTCTTTGAGTACACCCATGATCATCTATACGCTAGATGAAAATGAGATCCTTATACAGGTTTTGGAACCAAAAGTTTCATATTTAAGCTTAACTTGCGCTTTATTGTACTTGGCTCATTGCATAAGGCATGGCATCTCTTTCGTTGTTGATCTTTTGGAAAGATCACTGCGTCTACACGTTCCCACTAAATTGGCATCAAATACGCTTTTCCGCTACCCTAGAGGTACTGGGGATTCGGGCTTATCCATATGCATCCCACGCAAATCCAACCCCTGATCCTCGGAATAATGTTTGCCTTATTGGTATGCTGATGCCAATTTCTTATTAGACCCGTACAAGGCATGTTTCTTAATAGTTATGTCTTTACAGTTAAGGAATACTGCAATATTTTGAAGGTCCACATTATAGACATTACTTGCGAAATCTTCGGATTATGCCAAACTCACTGCACCTCACTATGCCATACATGAGCAGATATGTGGGAGAGCTCTCGCTAAGCCATTGGGATCACATGCAAATTTTTATCAATCGATGAGTTCCTAATAATGATCCATAATGACTTGCCCCTTATATCGACCAAATCATCCAAGAAGTCAAACCAAGAGTATTGTGTTGTCGAAGTTCTGCTTCATTCACCAGCAAACGAGGTTCTAAAAGACGCTAGGTGCTAGTCAGGAAGCGGATTGAGGCCTAGCGCCTAGGTGGATTTAAGTAAATTTATTATATATATTCTTAAAAAAATACATCATTGTTTTGACATCCATAAATTGTAAAGTAGAATGACATATAGATTATAAAGTATTAAAACATGCTGAACAAGCATATAATGAGTGTTCATTCAAGTATTCAACAAGTCTATTACAATTTAGTGAAAAAATAAAATGTAAAATGAAAGTTATCAATTTTTCGTCTAAATGAGAGTTACGACCTAAGTGGGTGCCTAAGTAGGCTAAACGACCGCCTAAGCAGGTCTAGGTGCAGTTGGTTAATTTTCAAATGCCTAGGAATTGATCGGGGTGGTGACTAACAGCCTAGTGCCTAGGCAATGATTTTTAGAATAGTGCCAGTAAAACATCAGAGGATTGAAGTCAAGCAAATCCGATCCCAAGACAACCTCACAGATCTCTTCACAAAGTCGATGCCGATGTTTACCTGCCAGAAGCTTACCAAGGTATTGGATCACGTGACCTATCTCATTTGCAACACTTGTAGTCATCAATGGGGAGTTTTGTCGAACTCAAAGGGAGTATCCTGAAATATACTCACTTGTCTTTAATATACTATTTTTCCCTTAGATCAGGAGCATTTTTCCCACTGGGTTTTTGCTAATTTGACATGGTTTTAACGAGGCATCCACTTTGAGTGGTCATACCTTGTGTGCATTTTCTACTAATTAATGCTGTTTATATCATATTTAGGGCCTCGTATTTAGACCTCGTATAAATACTCGAGGGACTTAAATGTAATTATGTAATAAAAGAAGGGGCAAATATATAATTAGGGGATGAGCCCTTATTCTATAAAAGGGCCTCCGCACCCTCACAAACCCTAAGTCTCTCCTATCTAGAGCAAAGCTCTCACAACAAATGCTCTCAGATAAATACAATCAGTGTGGACATAGCCCAAACCTTGGGGTGAACCACGATACATCTTGTGTTATTTACATTTCATGCAGATTCACGGTCGGATTTACGTTGTTCCAAGACCTCCGGTTTTGTGCATCAACATTTGGCGCCATCTGTGGGAATCGATACGAAAAGTTGTGTCGGTTCTCTTTCATTTTTTTTATCTCACCACCGTGAGACCTCACCACTGACCATCGTGAATCTACAGAAACCCAACACCCGCACTCAGCATCGCACCCATTCAATCTACAGAGAGAAAGAGAAACTCAGGTACATCTCTCTTGAATTAGCTGACCGATAGTCTCCAATCCCACAAGCAAATCACAGAGACAGACAACACAACCAATTGGGCATTGACTTCCAACTAATCTCAACCATCCATCAGATCTGAGACTCTGATCCCTTCCAAACAACTCCACTAACCTACGCCTGCTTCCTTCCCCTATTAAATCATCCCTTAACCTGCACATTCGCTTGCTGCATCTCTTCCTCCTCCACCTCTCTCGGTTGTTCTCAAATCAAAAGATGGCGAATCCTCCCAGCCCCGAACCCTTCCTCGAGACCCGTCGCGAAATCAATGCCGGAGCTGCCTTCGTCCTCAAATCCAAAAGGCAGTGGTGGCACACGGGGTTTCATTAACAAACTGAATATGGTTGCAGGAGCAGCTGGCGGAAGAGAGCATGTCGTTGGAGAGATTGAAGCTGGACAGAGAGCATGTCGTCGGTGTAGTAGATCTGGAGGAAGAAACTGCTTCAACTTATCAGCTTTTTCTAAGTCAAACACACAAAGCGTGTAAAGGTACTTGGAGCAACGAACCTTGAACTTCACCGCATCTTTTGTCTTCTTGATTTTCACAGAGCCTGCATCTTTCCTTCTTGCGGGGGCACTATCTCTGAATATAGTGGCTGTTGTCAAAAGAAGCGCAGATCAGTGCAATCTGCTCAAGCCGGAGGATTGCTCTGGGACTTATCTGTCCAAGCTTGGACAAGCGGCTCGGCTCCAGCACGACATCGAAGTGCTGCCAAATTAAACTGAAGAAGCAATTAGTACAGACACTTTGCTTCGCCGTCAGAAGCGCGACTGCTAGCTCAGCCCCTATTTCGCCACTGTTGAGGTGGCTGTATCTGTTGGGCATGTCCAATCTTTCTTTTACTTTTAGGATTAACTACGTAGTCATGGGTCTCAACCATTCCCACAAAAGAAAAAGAAAGAGACAGAAAGAAAGGGCGACAAAGGAAGGACAAGCTTTCAGCTACCACACTGTGGAGGCATGGGAGAGATCAAGAAAAAAAGGGAAGCACACGAAATTCATTAAAAATTATTCATTTTCTTTGTTTTCGTTAAAGAGCACAAATGGGGGACAACTCAGCGGGTAGACTTTTGGAGTTCGGGCAGACTGTGAGGGAGGAAAAGAAAATACGGTTGGGACTTTTGGGTTGCCCGAGTGCCCAAGATGATTGTTGGTTTACAGATCTCATGGTGGGGGTGGGATGGCATTTGCGTGGTTCACCCATGCTGTAAACCTACAGTGTAGCAGAAAAAGAAAAAGAGAAAGCAGAAAAACACAACCCACATTGCAAAAGCAAAGAATAAACACCCCACCAGAATGATGTGGTTCACTTTCCTTATTTTTTCAACGATGTAATTTATTTTTCGTATTTTTCGAAGATATCTGTATAAACCCCATCAGAGAGTAAAAACAAAAAAAAAACAAAAAACAAAAAAAAAAACAAAAAACAAAAAAAACAAAAAAAAAACAAAAAACAAAAAAACAAAAAAAACGGCAAAGCGCAAAATAAATGGGCTGGAATGTTGTGTAAAAGGCGAAAACCCATAAGCCCAAAATAGCTCTAACCAGGCGATCAAAAGTACACCCAGTACTTCACAATTATTCGACAACCTGCTGCTATTACCACCAACCAGGTGATCAAAAGTACGCCAAGTACTCTACAATTATTTGGCAACCTGTTGCTATTACCACCAACCAAGTGATGAAATGTACAACCCGTACTCTAAAATTACTCGACAACCTACCGCTATTACCGCCAACCAGGTGATGAAATGTACAAACCGTACTCTAATATCATTTGGCAACTAGCCATTCATGCCACCAACCAGGTGATGAAATGTACAACTCGTACTTTCCTTCATGCCACCAACCAGGTGATCAAAAGTACGCCCAGTACTTCGAAATTATACATGAGCACTACTTATGTCAATCATACATAAACATTCATGAGCATTACTCATGACAATCATACAAAAACATTCATGACCATCATTCATATCAACATTCATGAGCATCACTCATGTTAACATTCATGAGCATCACTCATGACAACATCCACAAGCATCACTCATGTCAATCAACATAAATATTCATGAGCATCACTCATGTCAATCAGCTTCAAAAGCTTCATTTACAGAGCTCTATCTTCAAAAGCTTCATTTACAGAGCTTTAGCTTCAAAGCTTCACTTGCAAAGCTTCACCTACAAAGCTTCAGTGTAGGGTATACAAATACCGCCTCCGAACAACCGCCACTTTGGCCCATACATGGATTCAATTTGAAGTCTCTAGCCAACAGAATCTATTGACCGAAGACTTGGGGGACTACATTATGTACCATATATTGGGCCTTAACTGGGCCTCATGAAAAATACTTGGAGGACTTAGCCCATTGTTTATGTATTAAGGAGCGAGCCCTTATTTTATAAAAGGGACTCCTTCACTTTCATTAGAGAGCACCCATTATTCATGTACTGAGGAGCGAGCCCTTATTTTATAAAAGGGACTCCCTCACCTTCATTAGAGAGTAACGCCGCCAGCTGAGCAACCGCCTCGCCGCGAGCATCACTCCTAGCCCATCACTTATGTATTGAGGAGTGAGCCCTTATTCTATAAAAATGACTCCCTCAGCACCATTAGGGAGCATCGCCGCCTATTGAGCAACCGTCTTGCCACGAGCATCAACTATAGCCCATCATTTATGTATTGAGGAGCAAGCCCTTATTCTATAAAAGGGACTCCCTCACCTTCGACGCCACAAGCCAAGCCAATCAAGGCAACATAAGCCACGAGCCGAGCAGCCTCGCAGCATGTGCTACTTCTAATTGAGCATCATTTCAAATTGAGCACTACCTCATATCAAGCATCAGTTCAAGACAGCATCTAGTTACTTCGGCCCACACATGGACTGAATTTCAAGTCTTCAGCCAAAAGACTCTCTTGACTGAAGACTTGGGGGACTACTGTTTATATCTAGCTTCAAAAGCTTCATTTACAGAGCTTTAGCTTCAAAGCTTCACTTGCAAAGCTTCTCCTACAAAGCTTCAGTGTAGGGTATACAAATATCGCATCTGAACAACAGCCACTTCAGCCCATACATGGATTCAATTTGAAGTCTCCAGCCAACAGACTCTATTGACCGAAAACTTGGGGGACTACATTATGTACCATATATTGGGCCTCAACTGAGCCTCATGAAAAATATTTAGGGGACTTAGCCCATTGTTTATGTATTAAGGAGCGAGCCTTTATTCTATAAAAGAGACTCCTTCACTTTCATTAGAGAGCACCCATTATTCATGTACTGAGGAGCAAGCCCTTATTTTATAAAAGGGACTCCCTCACCTTCATTAGAGAGAAACGCCGCCAACTGAGCAACCGCCTCGCCGCGAGCATCATTTCTAGCCCATCACTTATGTATTAAGAAGTGAGCCCTTATTCTATAAAAGAGACTCCTTCACCACCATTAGAGAGCATCGCCGCTTACTGAGCAACCACCTCACCGCGAGCATCAACTATAGCCCATCATTTATGTATTGAGGAGCAAACCCTTATTCTATAAAAGGGACTCCCTCACCTTCGACGCCATAAACCAAGCCAATCAAGGCAACATAAGCCACGAGCCGAGCAGCCTCGTAGCATGTGCTACTTCTAATTGAGCATCATTTCAGATTGAGCACTGCCTCATATCAAGCATCAGTTCAAGACAGCATCTATTTACTTCGGCCCACACATGGACTGAATTTCAAGTTTCCAGCCAAAAGACTCTCTTAACTGAAGACTTGGGGGACTACTGTTTATACCATATTTAGGGCCTCATATTTAGACCTCGTATAAATACTCGAGGGACTTAAATGTAATTATGTAATAAAGGAAGGGGCAAATATGTAATTAGGGGAAGAGCCCTTATTCTATAAAAGGGTCTCCTCACCCTCACAAACCCTAAGGCCTCGTTTGGCAGCTCGGACTGTACTGACTATTTTTGTCGGATAGGATAAATAGCCACCGGACAGTACTGACTAAATTAGTCGGACGTTTGGTGCAGTATCGGACTAATAATCGTATTATTTATACTGTGCTTGGTATTATACCGAATAGGAGGAATCAAACTTAAAATAAAATTAAAAAAAAAAAACGGAAATCCTCTCTTTTGTTCCCAAATCTCTCCACCACAAACCCCCAAAATCCCACCCTCAGCGAACCGTAACAAAACATCACAGATTACAAAATCAACAAAATTAAAACTATTAATTTGATTTTTTTTCTCTCAATTATGAAAACCCAAATTTCAATCCAACCTGAAACTCAATTGCAAGAGAATTGCTGAGGAAGTACACCAATCCAAGCTGCAAACATGGAGCGTAATTCCAGAAGTTCAGCTGCACCCCCACTCGATTACAGTTCTCCAAATGTTGCAGAGGGAATTGGATTGGACAAATAGATAGGAATAAAGAAGTAAAATTTTAATATTACTCAACGAAATTGTGCATAATTTTCGTCCTCTAGCCAAAAACAAAACTGGGGAAAACAAAATGGGGTAGGGTTTGGGTGGAACAAATAGAGAAGAAAGAAATTTGCAGGTGGGGTTGGATGGCAAAATTGGGGAAAACGAAAAGGGTTGGGTTTGGGCGAAACAGATAGAGAAGGAGAAGAAATTTGCAGGTACAAAATTGGGGAAAACGAAAAGGGGTTGGTTTGGACGGAACAGATAGAAAAGAAGAAGAAATTTGCAGGTGAGATTGGATAGCAAAATTGGAAAAACGAAAGCGGTTGGGTTTGGGTGGAACAGAGAGAGAAGAAGAAATTTTCAGGTGGATAGAGAAATTGGGGATAACGAAGAGGGATTGGTTTTGGGCAGAACAGGGAGGAGATGAGGTGGAGGAGGAGGAGAAGAACCTCAGACGATGCAGCGCGCGATGCGAGAAGGGAAGGAACGAGAACGACGAGGCGGGCGAAGGAAGCGAAAGACAACCCGACTAATAATACATAGGATTTTGGGCGGATAAGGTAGCGGGCGTACACCGTATAAAACGTGTGGGGCCAGTTTAATTAATCCGGGTATTATTTAGTACAAAGCTACACCAAACACTTTGATTCGTACTATTTATCCTATCCGGTGTGCTATACGATCTGCCAAACAGGGCCTAAGTTTCTCCTATTTAGAGCAAAGCTCTCACAACCTCTCCCTCACAAATGCTCTCAGATAAATACAATCGGTGTGGACGTAGCCCAAACCTTAGGATGAACCATGATACATCTTGTGTTATTTACATTTCATGCAGATTCACGGTCGGATTTACGTCATTTCAAGACCTCCGGTTTTGTGCATCAACAAATGCATTTTGAAGATGTCAAGTATCGACATTGCATTAACTCACTTTTTTCTTCGTAGACTACATGTCTATCCTACTAAGTTTACAGTAGCCAGGTTTTTGTAAAACTTTATCCTTATATGCATTTCTAGTTAGAGACTCGCGTATGCTTTGCATGTGGTGAACGAGAACTGACGACAATAACCACCATCTTACCTGGTTCAACTACTTTTTAAGTTCTACATACTCTAGGTGGAGTTTTATAAACAATGTTGTATTTAAGTGTGATTGTGTAAACTAGAAGAAGAAAACCTATAGGATCTTGAAAATCCTTTCCTTGTACTACTTGTAGGGCAAACAAAACTCATCATATAAATAAAGGCACTAGGCATAAGGTATTACGCACTGAATTCCTCAAGCCCTGCTCTCTCTTCTCTGGTCCCCACTCTCTACTCTCTTCCTCTTCCAAATAGTTATTTCACAACAAAACCATATTTTATTTATTGGGAAAATTACGTGTACAAAACTAGGAAATACACGATGAGGGTATACAAAAATGTCAAACTTCTCGCGTGCCGAAATTGTTTCAAATTCTAAGTTTCCTACAATATGTATATACAGCAGTAATACACAACCTCACTCACGCATTCTCCAGTATCTCTCAAATGACCAACAGCAGCCATAACCTTATTATTTCCAAATACAAGGGACGTAACAAACAGAACTGCCATCACAACAGAGCAATGAACACTGACGTTATCACGATATCATATGATGGAGATTTGGTCATGGGGCAATCGAAAGGGGTGCCTTTTGGCTGATACCTTTCTTCTTTCTCCGCACTAGCTTTCTCCATAAGCTCCCACCTCCCAGTTTCTTTCCGGGCACTATAGCTAATGAACCAACAGCTGCATTGTCATCCTGATATTTACTATTTAGAACAGGGATATTCTCGAGGGGCTCTATTACCCTTTTAGTGCTGAATGTGGAAGTCGAAACCTCTTTTGAAATTGGAGAGCTAAACTCCTTGATGCTAGCACCGTCTTCTGCTAACATTTTATCTAGTAACGAGGACCGTTGGTTTGTGTTTTTGTGTGGGGTTGGGCTTCCGGCTTTGGCTGTGGGGGTATCTGTATCAGTGGGATTAGTGATGACCTTGTCAAAAAGAGCTGCTTCCCTTGGTGCAGCCATTGCCTTAAACTGCTTGTCGAGGTTAAGTATTGTCTCTTGGCATTCAGCCAACTTTTCTGAAGCAGCTGTTATATCCCAATCCTGAAATTTTGATTAAAAAAAAAAAATATTTACGATCAGAAGTAAAGAACCAGATTTCTCACTTTGAACTGTAAAAACAGTAAATCATGTAATATTGCAGCTGAGTGACAAGAAAGTACAATAGAATCATTTTTTGCTTGTAGTTGTTTTCTTTCAAAAATGAACTCTCCGTTCACCCAGAGAGAGAGAGAGAGAGAGAGTCCACATTTAAGTCGATCACTTTCAATGATGTTTCTAATGAGACTATTGTTTCACTGTACATTTATTAGTATATGACACCCCCAAGAAGCTACCATTAAGATATGGTTTTTATTTGGCAATGAAAGTGCAGGTGGAAACAGAAATTAAAGATTCTCAAACAAACGCAAATGTGCGTACAATAAGAGGATATTGACTCACATTTTGGGCTTGCCTTTCCTCGTGATGGAGATCAGAATTTGAGCTTTTCTTCTTCACACTGCCATTAAAAACATATATCAGATGCATAGGATCTCTCAATTAATTTAATATGTACATAAGTAAAGCTGTAATATGTGTGTGTGTGTGTGTGTGGTACTCTGTGTGTGTGTATATATATAAATCTGCATATGTACCTATCAAGCCGAAGCTGTAGTTCCAGGCATGTAGCCTCCAACTCTACACAGCAATTTTTTTTATTCATCAGTTGAACTTCTAGGGACGAAAACTTTTGGTGAGCTTCACTTAATTCAACTCTGGCCTCCGTAAGCTGCGTTTCAAGATCTTCATTCATCACCTGGTGATTTTTAATCTGGTCTTCAACGATTTCCTTTGACTCTCGTAAACCTTGTAACTCTGTTCTCAAGCTGGCAATAGCTTTTTCAGATTCCTTGAGCTGGTTCATCAGGTATTCGCTCTTATCACTAGCCGACTGAAGTCTCCCTTCCAACTCTCTCCTTTCAGATTCTAAATTCACCAATTCATTCTTTAATTTTCTGTTTTCTTTGACCAGATTGGCCTGCAGCTCTTCTATTTGTATACTATGGCCATTTGAAAAGTGACCAACTACTCCAACTTCTGTTTCAGTTTCACTTCGTGCATCATCCCAATCAAATTCCTTCTTAATTGCATCCTTCATGCTTGAAACGTCTTGAAGCGAAAAGCAGTGGTTTAAAATCCAATCCAAAGCTGTAGTTAATTCTTCGGCAAATTTTTCAAGACCAGCCTTTCCATTCAATAGATCATAGCACGCATGAACAAACCGTTGTAGAAGATCACTGAGTTCAGAAGTTTTCCACTGGAAAACACGAACTATGTAGCCTGCGTTTTCCGAATTTATATATGTGGACACATTCCCATCCTTCCTGGACCCATTCTCTGGGTTATAATCTGGAGATGGCACATTGATTCCTTCAATAAGCTCAATTACTTTACAAATGGACTTACTCAAATCTGGCTGGAACTGCAGATTACCCTTCTGTGAGCTTGAGATGTCCACGTCACTTACTCCTCTGGGTGAATCAGTTACTAGAGATCTATCTGAACCTTTCCATGAGGTGCAGCTCTTAACGGAGGAAGGATCCAATGCCTCAAAATGGCTTCCATTTGTCCTCGCATTAACCAATTCACATGGCTTTGGATCTTCTGTACATGCCAAAGCTATTCTTATATCCTCAAGTATCTGTTCAGGGTTTCTTCCTGCAACACGGTTGTGCTCCACCACCAGTTTCACTATATCCTCAACCCAATGAGGAGCTTTGCCATCGACAATGTTGTTAAACCTCTTCTCCCTGTTTGACAAACTGAAGCCTGACTCACTGTCAGAAATAGGGACCATCTTGCTACCCAAAAGTTCGGAGGAATACTCCGTTTCCAAGGGTGCAACGAATGCCTTAACTGAAGGAACATGAGAACCGAAACTTTGTTTATCAGCAGAAACAACTGCTAATTTTTCCATTTCAACAAAGTCATCCATCAGATTTATGTCTGAAGCTCCGACAGTTTTGCTTGTCAGAGACCCTTTTTGTTTTTCAGTTCTAAAGTGCTCCAGTTCCGTAATCAAGGCAGATGCCCATGAATCAGCACAGCTAACCTTATCATCGCTGCCAATATCAGACATAGATGCTACGGAGACTTCATGTGACATAAGACTACTCCTCATTGACTCCATGGTTTCCTGGCCTTTTAACGATTCTTCATGTGGTGTTTCAGATTGCGATAATTTAGAAGCTACACGGGCATACATGTTTCTAGAGAACTGGAGTTCATTTATCTTTTTATTGAGTGCTTCCTTGAGAGTCTGGTTTTCTTCTCCCATAGCACATAACTGCTCCGTCAAAATGTTAACCTTTTTGTTGGGAGTCTCAGGAAAGTTATCAACTCTAGAGTCATTCAACTTTCTCCTCCCCATGTCAACAGAGTCCCGTCCTAGCATTTCCACTTCAATTTTCATTTTTGCCAGAGCAGCAGGGCCTGGCAACCGCTTCCGGACTAGGAGCCGCAACCTCTGACATTCTGATTCTAACTTTGCAATTTTCTTTGCACCCTCCAAGTTCTGCTTGTGTGATGCATCAGCGGTTCGACGATTGAATTCTCTCTCTTCATTCCGGATCTCAAGCTCTTTCTCAAGCACCCGAACCTCATATTTCAAAGAAGCATTATCTTTCTCAGTGGATTCTAATCTAGTCGTGAGTGCATTGAAATCAGCTTCCACCTTTGTCAATTGTTTTCTTAAATCTTCTATCAACTTCTCCTTCACTAAAAGAGTGTTACTTAGATGGGTGTTTTCAGCACCAATTTTAGAAACCCTTCTAGTGGCCTCTGCTAACTTCTCCTCCAACACTATCTGCGATTTCTCGAATTCTCTTGATGTCTTCATCATAGCCTCATGAACCCTTTGTTCTTGTTCTTCTCGAACAAATCGTAGCTGCTGCATGCATTCCTTGAGGGCTCCATCCAATTGAGCTATTCTTTCTTCGCCAGCTGCTCTGACTTGGAAAGCTTTATCCAATTCATGCTTCAGAAATCCTGCATCTGCTTCTACCTTCTCCCAGCCTATATAAAACATCCATATGAAAAACGATATACTGATAAAATGCACAGATTATTGGAAATTTCCGACACAACTTTTCAAGCCATGAATTACCTTGAACAGCTTCCTGTGCCATTTTGGCATGTTTTTTCACAAGTGCATCTTTACTGTTACATTCAGAGAGAGCTGAAGCAAGCTTATCACTGAGGGTTTTCAGGTTGTTCTCCAACTCTGCCTTCTCAGCCTGAAGTGCCTCTATCTAAAAAATAAAAAATAAAGAAAACAGAGTAAGCTGAAAATTAGTACCATTAATGCCTCCAAGAATATTCAACGGTTCCTATATGAAAAACAAAATTCCCAATAAAAACATATGTAGCAACCTCAAACAACAGGCATCATAAACATTTGTAAAAGATGGTAATCAATTACCATTACTCCCGTAGGAAATCAAACTTTCAGTTCTTCTGTCCACATTACCAGGAAAAACTATTTGACAGCAGTTGATTGGTTAGGATCATCAAAAGTCTAAAACTTGTTAATCCCCACAGTTACACAGGGGATGCATATCTGCTATCCCTTGGAAACTACCATGCAGTAAGACGTTTTGGTTGACAATCATATGGTTTGTGATTGGATAATTGGGTCAATTTAGTGTCGTTCTCTAGTGCTAATTTCTGACAAGGAGAAAATTGAAAATTCTTGGCTGCTAAAGGTTATGGTATAGTTAAGATAAAAATATCAAATTGCCTTCAAAAAATTTATTTTAAATCTTATGAGACCAATGTGTCCAAGTTTGCATCTCGATATCACAAAATAGGAATTTCTAAAACGACATCTCACTCACCCGACTGTATAGAAGTCTAAAGGGCCTGTTTATATTGGGTTTCAATATATCAACAAAAAGTGATCACAGCATTAGCAGTTAATTTATTCATATCGAAATTTAGCACTAGCATTTTTTTTAACTTTTAAGATAAATTTAGCACTAAATTTATTCATATTGCAGGCCTTGCATGGAAGTACTCGTTTGGAACTCCTTTTAAAATGACTAAAAACATTTTTAGAGATAATGTTTTTTTGTTCCAAAAGCAGTTGAAGTGCTTCCTCCAAGAAGCACTAGTTTGCACATAACTAGTGCTTTTCCAGGATTCACTTGCATATTTACCAAGGATTAGTTCCAAAAATATTTTCACGAAAGCTTCTGATTGATCTAAAAGTTGAAGGCTTAACATATTTAAAAGAAAATTTTAACTTGTCAAAATTGACCAGCCTCTCCTGTAAAATCTCTATTCTCTGATCATCAAAACCCCACAAAATATATTTAACATATATACATTCAAACAAATAAGAATCGCTCTACGCAATTATTCAATAGCTCACTCTTCCAACAATTTCTTGTTTATATATTTCACTAATGTAATGCATAACAAGTTCTCTTCACAATAATTGACTTCCTTAAGCCAATCTAGCAATGTTTCAACTGCGCGAAATTATTCGATTTTCAGAATCTTTCAAGGGAATCTCCAAGACCGACCTTGGACCTTACAAAAGTGTAAGGGGAGATTAGCGTAACAGCATATGACAAACCATTTACATTTCTACTTATAGGTCATGTAGATTAGAATAAAACATCATGGATTTCACTAAACTACGATTTTTGACATAAAAATTAAGGAAAAATGTGTACCTCTTCCTCATTTACTTTGACTGATACACTCAATTTGTCTCCTGCTGCTGCAGCTGCATTGGTTTTATCTGCAGATTTCTTCCTCCAAAGCCAAGGCTTGTGGTCCATGATTCACCTCCCCAACCAACCACTCCAACCCACTTGCTGCCTCTTTAAAATCCAAACAAACACTCAATCCAATCAGAGAACCAGTTGCATGCAAACAAACGGATTAAACCCAAATGTCAAAACACAAAAATAATTACACCCAAAAGAAAAAATCAACAGATTAAGTACTAACCAGGTGAGCATTGCATGAATGAGCAAAATCCCAAGAGCAGAAAGTGCAGAGGAGCTGAAAATTTCTATTAATCTCTATAGAAATTGCAGTAATAGAGATAAAATAAGTATTTAGGAGAGAGAAACAACCAATGCAATCCGATCCCACCACCGACACTTTAATTTGGTTGCAGAGAGAGTGGACTCGAAGGAGGAGTTGATGATAACGAAATGGAGGCGGAGCCAACCACCAAGTTTTAGCTTTTCGAGAGAGAGAGAGAGAGAGAGAGAGAGAGAGTGTGTGTGTGTTTGGTAAACAGGAAAAGTGAAATGAGGGGAAAGTAAAGAGTGGGGAAATGTAGAGACGAGAGAGAGGAGTGTGGAGGAAGATACAGTTGGGGGAGGGGGTGCTGCAATTGGATCTGAGTCTCTGACAGCGTACGTCGATTTCCTTTTTCTTTTTTTTTTTCTTTTTCGCGGGTCGTTTTTGCTTTCATCTGACGGACCGGAAGAGCGGAAGTCGTTGTCTATGTTGACAACGGTCTTCAACAATTGCGACCCCTTTTTTTTTTTTTTTTTTTTTTTGTGAACAGCTATAATTTGATTTTGATACTTCATTTAGTGGTAAAAATTAAGAACAAAATTGTACCTAGTACACATTATCAAATACAATCACAATATGTGCTAGCATAAGTCATCGTAAATGTTACAACTCGTTCTAAAAATTTAATGAATTTTAATTCCCAAAGGTGGGAATTGACGAGAATACCCATGTTGGGCTTGGTAGAATCCTAGTAGACGTTTGAGCTTAGTCCATAATTCGTTTTCTTTCTTGTCATATCCTTGTAGTACTCGACAAGACGAACACGTAAGCACAAGTGAAATTGAATTTAAAGTTAGAATGAAGATTTTACGAAACACGAACGTCAAGGGCAAATGAATTTCACATCTGCTTGGACACATTATGGTGTTATCATATTTCGAAGTTGGAGTTCATGCCACTTAGAGCCCACACCTCACCACCACGAATTTAGCCATGCCATTCTTTTCGTGAATTTCAGACCCAAACCATTGATTTGAGAAGCTTCGACACAGACAAGAGTTTCACAGCGAGTTTCTCACTAAGTCCATCCAAGGTAAGCTCTAAAACCACTACCTTTGTGTTCGTCTTGTTGAGTAGATGGATTTTTCATATGTGGATTGCGTGTTTTGGTTAAGTTTTGACACATATTCGAGTTTGGCAAGTTTCCCCAGTTTTTCGATAAGTTTTCCAAAAATCGGCAAGTGTATTCTGGCCAAACCTCAAAAGACAACCCTCAACTCGAGGCTTCCACCATCGTGTTTGCCTCAACTCCAGGAATCCAATATGCTATTGGTTTGGACATTGGAGCAACTACGGCGACGCAACAAGTTTGAAAATAATTTCGACCAAATTTCCAGAAAACCGATGAGTTGTAGAGGCCAAACCCGCAACCAAAACGGGGTCGACCTAACCCAAAGACGGTTTTGACCCGACCCATTAACCTGAGATTCGACCCGACAATCAAACTCGTTTTCGAATCCAGATCGAAATATTTTAGGTATGTTCCGTTAACTCCTCGTTAGTTTTAAGGAAATATTCATCTGGTGAACGGAATAATCCAATTCGGTTATTATGTTCGATGATGGGATATTCCATGTTGCTTGGACCGGCGTTGACTTTGTCCTAATGTTCTAAAAGACGTTAGGCGCTAGTCGGGCAGCGGGCTAGGGCCTAGCACCTAGGAGGATTTAAGTAAATTTATTGTATATTGTATAAATAAGTACCTATTTGTACTTACAACAACACATAATTGTATATGGAAACATAAACTGTAAAATAAAATGACATATAGATTATAAAGCTCTAGAACATATTGAAAACATAGGGAACAAGCATATAATGTGTGTTCATCCAAGTATTCACCAAGTCTCTTATATTTTATTGGAAACATAAAATGAAAGTTATCGATTTTCTATCTAAGTGAGAGCTGCGATGTACGCGGGTGTCTAGGTGGGTTTAGGCGGGCTAGGCGGATGGCCTGGCGATTTCTGACACGACCCGTTAACCCGACATAAAACGACAAGAAATTAATAGGTTATCGGGTTGACACAATAACGAATCGGGTCATTATCGGGTAACCTGATAAGCACCTGTTAAGATAACAGGTTGGTCCGGATATACACGTGGGTAATCCGACACACGATAAGCAAAATATTAATTTTATAATTTTATACCCCTATAAAAATACTATTATAATTATATATTATATTAAATTTAGAAAATTGATGATCATTGGATCGGCTGAGATTTAATCTCAACCGACCATTGTACATTAGGTTGGAGCCCAAATTATCCTCTGCCCTCATTCACTCTCAATCTTTCCAGACTTCAACACTTGGTGCCGCTCTCAGTTCAAGCTTTGTTGTATACACGAGATTAGCTCGTTAGAAAAGGAGGTAATATATTTTTATATGGTATAGTACTATTGTTTTATTTCTTTTCATAATTATTTTGGTAAACTGCTCATAATTTGAATGGTTTATAATGTTTGGTTTTTCTATACTTAGTTTATGTGGAAGAGAGTTCTGATGTGGAAAACCTTACTGAAAACATCATCAACATAACTCTTGAGGGCAATAGATAAAGTCAAAGTTCCAATACAATTTCCCCATGATGATCGATGAAAATTGAAGAATTTTGTAAAAGGAATAACATGCAAGTTTTGACTTTTATTGGCAAGATTTTAACTTCTGAGAAAGGCTTCACAACCTTGAAAAAAAAAACTCCTTCATTTTGCATATCCTTGCACATTTGGTATTTTGTAGTAGACTAGTAGTGTATTGATGCTTTTTTATTAGGCTCTTATTTTGGAGTGTAGATGTAGTACTTAACGACAAATGTGTTTTTATGTTTTGAAGTAATATTTATGTGGCAATGTGTTTTTATAACGGGTCATAACAGGTCAGGTCATTTTATGTGTTGGGTAAAGTGACTCGACCTTTTAAGGACCCGTTAAAATAACGGGTGTGACATGACACGACCCATTAAGATAATAGGTGTTACACAAAAACGACACGAAACACGACAAACATGACCCGTTTGCCAGGCCTAATGGATGCCTAAGCAGGTCTAGGTGCACTTTCATAATTTTCAAACGCGTAAGGGTTAATCGGGGTGGTGGTCAGCCGTCTAGCGCCTAGGTGGCGGTAGGCAAGAATTTTTAGAATAATGCTTTGACGTTGACTGGTTAGTGTTGAGCAGTCAACATTAATCATTGACTTTTTTTTTGAAAATCGACTCTGGAACCCTATACAAGATATCGACGCGATGATTTTGTTTTTGCACCCTGTTTCTCCAAATTTAATTATTTTAATGGATTTTTGCTAAAGAGTCCTTATATATGATTAGGTGCAATAGTTATCGGTGGCCTTGTCCTTCCTAATTTGAGCGACTATGAATCGACTACTACCAGTGAGTGAGTTTTTCTTTCAAGCGTATTATATTTATATAGTTTCCATAAATGCTTGAAAAAGTATTTTGTACACCATGCCATGATTATACTTATGAAACTATCATAACATGATTTTACATATTTTATGTGCTCATCATGCATGCCTACATGGGTAAGTTGTGTTTGTCCAGGCCAAAACCAGCTTTGCATGTATATTCACATCATACAATTATGCTCACCTTGGCTCCATTGTAGGTGCCAACTTGTACTAGTCTGCATTAGGCAGCTATATCTTGTATGTGACGTGCTTATCGCCAGCATCACATGTATGTATTACAATAGCGTAAATCATTATTATACCCAATATGTTTCATGTCAAAATGTCTTTACATGAGCTTCTCTCAGCATATGTCAATGAATTATATTTGAGATATTGTGATCATTGTATTCTTAAAATATTGTTTTTATACGGTATTGTTTTCATATTATACATAATGTTACTTAGGAAACTATACAGGTTTTACAACAAGGAGTTAGTATTTTATGGAAAACAAAGGTTTTATTAAACTCTTTTTTTTTTCCTTCTCACAACTTTCGATTATGCGCCCCCAGAGTCTTAGATGAATTTTTGTGGCAGGCAAGAGTTCTCTAGTGGTTCTGACATTAACACCAATCGGTGTGGGGGAATTCTTATTCATGTATGTTGTAGTAGTCTCCATCATTTTAGGATGTGAATATTCTTTACTTCACTGCAAAACTACTTATACTCTGACTTCGCATGGCTAATAAGGGTTCATCCTGCTACTGCGCACTCACACTACTAGTTTAAATTAATTTTAGGTTTCGGTTTTAATTTATTCACAACTTTTATACATCATCAACTCTTTATGGATTTGTCATTTTCCACCTATCGGCCAACACGCTTCGAGGACGTTCAGGTGGACATTTCAATTCGAGGTCTGTCAGTAAACATAAGTACATATAATGAGTCTTACGCACGTCAATAAAGATACTTACATTACGTGTTCACACATGACTGATTTTGTCGAACTATTTAGAACCATGTATATTATCTCAATCTTATAGGTTGTATGATCGTATTATATCTAATCATACTATTATCTGAATATTAAAATTGGCACATGCATATTAAGATTTTCACTAAAAATTACTTATAATGAAATCGGCATATATGTATATCTTCCCAATTTTCTAAATTTTACACAAAACCATCAAAGAAAGGTTTTTCTTGATGAGGACGAAGAGAAGCAAATTATGTGCGTACAAATAAACAATTACATGTGGCCAACTAGTGTTGTTTTGTTTTCACTATTGTATAAGTGGGGTATTTTCATTTGTTCTAGCTAGTATGGTGATGAAGTCGGTGAACTTCTGGTTTTTTCTATGTATGTTAGTAATAAGTTACGATTCAAAACAATAAAGATTTTCAAGGCACAAAAAATTGAAGTCAGGTTATTAAGGAATTGATGACAAAATGTTAGATGGAGAAGATTAGTATTGTTCTTCACATCTACAAATCCGTCTTGCATACATTTGTAATATTCATAAATGGTATTTCTAATCTCTTTAACTTAACATTTTGTAGTCTATTTTTATTAATACTTTGTCTTAATCCTTGAGACTTAGATATTCTTCACCCAAACTTGGCGTAAGGAACAAAAGAAGTAACAATTCTTGGCTCCAAGAAACGTTTGAGGGTAAAACTGTTAAGATAGTTTCACCGAGGGAAATAGAAAAGATTGAACAGAGAGAAAAAGAGATAGAGATGTATATCAGATAAAAGCTTTCTTCATTAGTTCCATATGATTTACAATCCTCACTTATATATGTATTTAGCTACAAGACTTGTGAAGCAAGTAATTCATAACCTCTTTTTCTCAACTAACTTCTTCTAACCAAATTATCTAACCTCTCCAGATTCCAACTAACTAACCATATGTATGTCAACTGATTTAATATTTTGCCACATGACTTTTGTTTTAACCATTGATAGTCTCTTCACTCGGATCACACTTTTGAACTTCATCCTTCTTACATTCCCCCTCAAGTTGATGCTCTAGTGCACTAAGCATCAAATTGCTGCAATGGTGCTGAAACAATGGTGCAGACAAACCCTTTGTGAGGATATCGGCATACTGATCTGAGGAAGACACATGTTGAACCTGAAGATCACCTCGAGTGACTCTTTATCGGACAAAATGGTAGTCGATCTCAATGTGTTTGGATTTAGCATGAAAGACAGGATTTGTAGAAAGGGCAATAGCTGAAACATTGTCACAAAAGATCATAGGAGAGGAATATACAGGGAAATGCATATCACATAAGAGTTGGCGAATCCAGGCAAGTTCAACAGCTGTGATAGCTAGGGCTCGATACTCAGCTACGATGGATGAACGAGAGATGGTATGTTGCTTTTTGGATGCCCATGATATAGGATTGGAACCAAAGAACACCACAAACCTGAAGTAGATTTTCGATCATTTGGGTCATTTTCCTAATCTACATCACTACAAGATTGCAGATGTATCGGTCCTGGCTTAAAATGGATACCATAAGTAGATGTCCCTTTGAGATACCGAATGATCCTTTTAACCGCAATGACATGAGAAATCATGGGATTGTGCATAAATTGACAAGCTTGATTGACTGAAAATGCTATGTCGGGACAAGTAAAAGTAAGATATTGGAGAGCACCAACAACACTCCTATATTGTTCAGGCCGATTATAAGGCTTCCCATCATCTTTGAGTAGCCTATGATATGGTAGACATGGTGTAGCACAGGGTTTGGAGTCCTGTAAATCAACTTTATCAACTAGCTCCTGAATATACTTTGTCTGTGACACAAATAAGCCTTCTGAAGTATAACTAATATGCAAGCCCAAAAAGTAGTGCAATAATCCCAAATCCTTCATTTCAAATTCGGCAGTAAAGGCAATGATGACTTGGTTGATCAAATGTGAGCTACTACCTGTGACAATTACATCATCAACATACAAAAGCAATAGCACAGTGCCCTTTGTAGACTGTTGTACAAACAAAGACGGATTAGCCGGGGACACCTGAAATCCAAGACTTGGTAAGAAACTGGTAAATCTTTCATTCCAGGCTCGAGGAGCCTGTTTTAGGCCATATAATGATTTGTGAAGTTTGCAAACATAGTCTGAGGGTTGTGTTGTACTTTCAAACCCCGGAGGCTGCGCCATATACACTTCTTCTTGAAGAATGTCATGTAGAAAGACATTTTTAACATCTAACTGCCTAAGAGTCCACTTGAATTGAGCAGCTATGGCAAAAATCAGTTGTATAGTCATAGGTTTCACTATCGGACTAAAAGTCTCTAAGTAATCAACACCCTCTTCTTGACTATATCCCTATGCTACAAGCCGTGCCTTATACCTTGCCACAGATCCATCTACATTTTTCTTGATTTTATATATCCATTTACACCCAACTAAATTCTTATTAGGTGGTAAGGGTACCAAAGTCCAAGTCTTTTGAGAATGAAGAGCTGCTATTTCCTATTTCATTACATTCTACCATTCAGGAATTAGTGCTGCATTTTTAAATGTTTTAGGTTCGGAAGTAACTGTGGCTAAAAACACTTTCTGTTTGAACACCCCATTCTTCGACCTTGTCTGCATAGGATGAACATTCAGTTTTATAGGCAAAACCACACTTAGGCTCTCAGGGTGGAAATCAGGATCCACAGGGATAGGGTGTTGTGTACGGACACTAGACAAGGGCATGTGATTTGGTGACAAGTCCCTGGGTGTATGTACTACAGTGTGTTCATGTGAAGGTAAAGAAATAGATTCTGAGGCTCGACATGCAACTGTTTCCAATAATTCTGAGGCTCGAGATGCAGAAAAAGATTCTGAATCACTAGATGAATGCATAGGTAAAGAATCTGTGGTCTGAGATGATAATGAATGAAATGATGGTGATGATACTTGATTTGATAATGTAATGATTGGTGTTAACTGTGGTGGATGCACTGGACTTTGTGATGAATGTAACTGAGATGATGCAGGAAACATTTGAGAATAAGAAGAAAATATGGGGTTTGAGTATGGAAAACTAGCTTCATCAAGCAAAACATGTCTAGATACATATAATTTTCCAGTAATAATATCTAGACATATGTATCCCTTGTATTGACTAGCATATCCCAAAAACACACAGGTGGTTGTTTTAGGCTAAAATTTAGAGGTATTGTATGGTTTTAGCAGAGGAAAACATGCACAACCAAAGACTTGGAGATGTTTAATGTCAGAAACAATGTTATATAGCATTTGAAAAGGTGATTTCATATGTAATAAGGCACATGGCATTCTATTTATCAGATAAGAAGCAGTAGCACAAGCATGAACCCAAAATTGGTTAGGCAGTTTTGCAGTTTTGCAGTTTGAAGAAGAGTGATTGCAGTTTCGACAATGTGCCTATGTTTTCTTTCTGCCAAACCATTCTGTTCAGGTGTATATAGAAATGATTTGTGATGTAAAATGTCATGTTGTGCCAAAAACTGTTGAAACTTATTACTTGTATATTCACCACCACCATCACTTTGGAATATTTTTACTACAGCAGAAAATTAGGTACTCAAATAGCATGAAACTGAACAAAGGTTGCAAAGACTTCTATTTTATTTCATAATGGAAAAATCCATGTATAACGAGTACAATCATCTATGAAGGTTACATAATATCAAAATCCTTCATAAGATAGCAAAGGAGCAGGGCCCTATACATCACTGTGGATTTTCTCTAAAGGGTGTACATATTTAGTTACAGGAAAACTAAAAGGTAATTTGGTAAATTTGCCCTCTAAACATAGTGTACAAAGTGATGAACATGTATCTAGTGATGCAGGAACTTGAGATTGATGTAGAATTGCAAAAGTAATTGTATTGGATGTGTGCCCTAGCCTTTTTGTGCCATATGCTTGAATGAACCGGTTTTGCAAGGAAACATGAATGAGATGCAGGTGATGAGGATGACTGCTTGTGGGATGTGATGAAAGGTATAGGATAGTAACCAACTTTACACAGCCCCTGTATGAGTATTTTCCCTGTGGATTTGTCCTAAACCTAAAAAGAAACATCATCACAAATGAATCGGCACTTATTGTCCTTGCAGAGTTGATAAATTGATAACAAATGCTGGGAAAGCTTTGGAACATGTAAAACATTCTTAAGAGTGAGAGAATGATGTGGGACAACCAATATAGAAGTGCCAATATTGGGAATATGCAAACCTGCACCACTAGCCGTAGTAATTGTATCAGATCCTTGATATAGAGTAGATAGATCTAGGTTTGTCAATTTAGAGGTCATGTGTGATGTAGCCCCAGTATTTGCAATCCAAAATTGCTCAGTTGGTGTTGAAGGTTGATGATTTGCATGCATAGCTGTGAGATTAGGAGTTAGGGGCCGTCCTTGATAGGCAAAATTACTCATGTGGTAGCATTGAAGGGCTGAGTGTCCATATTTCCAACATATCTGGCATTGAATAGGAGAGTTCAAGGCGGTGTTGTTATGTCTTTGGAAGCAATCTGCAGCAACATGACCCTTTTTGTTGCATATTTGACAGGTGGGGATTTCTGATGGGTGATCCGGGCAGTAGGACTGGTATGGTTTTGGAGTACCAAGAATACCGGGATTACCATTAGAAAATCTTGGAATTGAATTGTATTGAAAGCGGCTTTTCCCTCTGTCTCTGAAAGAACTCCCTTTACCATAAGTGTGATAACCACCATTGAAAGTGTTAAAAGATGCACTACTGTGAGCAGAACCTTGATTATGACTAGCAGAACTTGGTCCTCCATTGTACTTGAAGGAATGATCAGAAAAAGATTTGGGTTGATCTTGGTCAAGAGCAAGTGCTTTCCCTTTGTCAAATTGAATACCAGCAGCCGTAGCACTACCAAAGGACACACCAGGAGAACTGTTAAAAGATTGATTGATGATTGCTTCTTCTGCCAAAAGTTGAGACCTGAAATCTTTGAGAGATATTCCATTTTCCCATCCTCTGATCACACATCGAAATGTGTTGAAATCTGAAGGTAACCCTTTCAATGCAAGAATAATGATATCTTCATCTTTAAATAGTACTCCAGCTGCAGCAAGATGATCCCTTGCATATTTAATCTTTTGAAGATAAACAGAAACAGATTCAGACCCTTTCTTGATATTTTGAAGCTCTGTCTTCATCTGAAAGATTGTAGCTTTTGTCACTGCAGAAAAACGCTCCGTAAGTTTCAACCACATCTCTGCAGAATTCTAGCACCCAATGATGCAGGAAATGGCAGTCGTTGATAATGTGGCTATGAGCAATTGCATTAGTGCACGATCGTGCATTTTCCAGACTAGATAGTCATCAGTTTCAATCCCTTCAGTGTTAGAATCTTCATTGAATCTTGGAGGACATTTTCTTAAACCATCGATAAACCCCATAATGCCATGACTTTCCAGAAGCAATCGAACTTGAAAGCTCCATGTAAAATAGTTTGAATCGTCGAGTTTTACTGTAATAGAAGTGGAGACGGTGGAGAGAAGACCAGTGATAGGGGACTGAACAATTTGCAATTGAGCAGCAGTGACCATTTTGTAGATTTTCGTGACGAACTTTGATTGAGACTTTTGACCAAACAGTTGGGGGGCAGACGAGAAGAAACCAACTTTCGAAGCGATTGGTATGTTTTCCGACGCCAAATATCACAGAAAGATGCAAACTATAGGGTAGAGAAGAGAAGAAAATGTGTTGGAAGTGGAAGCACCGGATCGTCCGGCGATGATACCATGTTAAGATAGTTTCACTGAGAGAAATAGAAAAGATTGAATAGAGAGAGAAAAGAGATAGAGATGTATATCAGATAAAAGCTTTCTTCATTAGTTCCATATGATTTACAATCCTCACTTATATATGTATTTAGCTACAAGACTTGTGAAGCAAGTAATTTATAACCTCCTTATCTCAACTAACTTCTTTTAACCAAATTATCTAACCTCTCCAGATTCCAACTAACTAACTATATGTATATCAACTGATTTAATCTTTTGACACATGGCTTTTGTTTTAACCATTGATAGTCTCTTCACTCGAATCACACTTTTGAACTTCATCCTTCTTACAAAAGCAAGTGAGGCAGGCCTCGAAAGGAAGACAAGTGAAGGCAAACTTGGTGAGTGGCTAAGTTCCGAACAGATGCAAAATATTACGGCTGATATTGTTTGAGAAACCTACAATCTCATACAAGAAGAGATGCATGCAATATATACATGTCATTGATAGAGATGTAATCTTTGTGTTAACTCTTGGAATCCTTAAGCATGTTTATTTATTGGAAGGGGATTCTCTCCCCTCCTAATCTCTTTCTCCTTTCATTCTCTTATACTTGAACGGTTACGATTAAAACACGTCAAAGTCTTATATTAATTTTTTTATAGAGACAATAAGATAAAAAGCAAAGTGTGAAAGAAAGGGAGGGAAGGGCATGAAAATAAGAGAAGTGAGAATCCGACTCATATCTTACCATGCATATTATTACATAATAAATTTATAAAAACAGATCTTAGATTCGTAACCTTAATGATATAGATGACCTGGGCTCCCTCTTTTTTCCAGTTATAATATTAAAAATCGACATCGAACCACTTGTTGAATGCCATTGCCGACACCAACCCAACGAATAAACAAAAACAAGATGAATCTGATATATCTAGTTAAATAAAGAACAATAAGATTTGCGTGTAATATAAATGTAGATATTACAGTCTTTGTTGGTTCTGGCTCAATTATTTTATATTTTTGTATTGTTTAATTTGCTCCGAGTGCAGTGGTAGAACCACAAACACCCCACACGTGATACGTACAATTAATGGAGTTATCATAAGTTGATATTAAATACATTTGATACTCTTAAATTTAAGGTGGCAAGTAAATATATGTCTTTGAAAAATTTGGTAAAATTGGATGGTGGTAGTAACCAACTTTAATAAGGCATCATGTGTGATGACCTCGTCATGGCTTTAGACCGAAGAACTTCACATGATTCAAACATGAACTTGTGATCGAATTTATGAACTTATACTTTTGATTTATTAAAGTTAAGTAGTGTTTCGATTTTTGGATTTGGAAAATCACAACACAAGCGTAACAAATAACCGAATCACATTTGCGGAAATTTCAAGCTTAACACTTAAAAATAGGTTCCAATTTAAAAACTTATTGGCAATGCATGGAGCTATTTAACTCTTTACAAATCCTTAAAAAATTTCTCAACTTTCTAAAGTACGATTTTTTTTTTCATTCTGACAATTAAATACCAACATAAAACCACATTGTTTTGAAACAAATAAAATATCAACATAAACATATGCAAATTGTATTGGCAACAATTAATATTACAACTTTTGAGTTTGAAAGGAAAAAAGAAAAAACATATGAGATTTTGGGAAGTTGCCATTTTGCCGATACCAAGTGCTAAAAAGTGAATGAATGTGGGTTGAATAGATGCTTGCTTAAACTAGATATGTGGTAAGGTTCACTCATCCAACCGATAAAAGAATTAAATGATAAAGGGAAAAGTCACATCCCATACCTAACTAGAAAAAATCTAGCTCACTACCTTAGCGGTCGTATTAAATTCTCTTTCACTTGCATAGCTTTGTCATGTTGCCATAGATTAATTACTGAACACCAACCCCTCTGGCTGGAGTTGCAAAGATCATCAAAGACTGCAGACCCACTTTGCCAAATAGGGAGCACTAATCTGACTAGACATTGTTGGTTGTGCTTTCATATCATTTTGGATGTCGTTTCTTCTTTTTCATTCTTAACTCTCTTAAAAGTGTGAATTTTAAGGTACCATTTGGCCTCTTCTCCTTGTAAATGCATTCAACCTAAAAACTGCAACAATAATTTAGTGATCCAGTAGTTGGTTCCAAGCTGTCATTTGCGCTCAAGAAAAGTTGTCATGCATTAATCTAATGAAAAAAAATAGAGAAGCAAGAAATATGGGATGAATATTTTGTAAGGCGCTAATAATAATTTCCAAATGAAAATGGATCAGAGTGGCAGAGAAAATTAAGAGCTTAAATTGTTGAAGTGAAACCAAAGCTACTTTTGGATGCCTTCTTTGGGGGACTTACCTACAAAGGGACGTTTTCTCCATTTATAGCTCAATATTAATAGCATGTATAATATATAGGTGTTCGAAAGATCAAATTCAATCCAACTTTGATTGGTTTTAATTACTTGGAAAAATGAGTTGTATCCCTAAATATCAAAATTGACATGATTATACTGATGACGGATTTTTTTTTTTTAAGAATCAAATTTAATCCAAATCCAATTCACTCTAGCGAGTCAATTGCTTACTAGTTATAAATAAATGAGATTTAAGATGGCCACAAATAAAAAAAAAATTAATGAGATGTTGCCACATCAGTTAGTATTTAGAATTTTTAGATAAGAGTTTAACCCTTGGGTTAATTAATGAGGTTACTTATTTAATTCAAGAGGACTACTTACAACAACAACAAAGCATTTTTTCATTAAGTGGAGTCGGCTATATAAATCCTAGAACGCCATTGCGCTCGGTTCTGTGTCATGTCCTCTGTTTGATCCAAGCACTCTAAGTCTTTTCTTAGAGTCTCTTCCAAACTTTTCCTAGGTCTTCCTCCACCCCTTCAGCCCTGGACCTCTGTCTTGTAGTCGCATCTTCTAACCGGAGCGTCAGTAGGCCTTCTTTGCACATGTCCAAACCACTGTAACCGATTTTCTCTCATCTTTCCTTAAATTTCAGCTACTCCTACTTTATCTCGGATATCCTCATTCCTAATCTTATCATTTCTTGTGTGCCCACACATCCAACGAAGCATCCTTATCTCCGCTACACTCATTTTATGTACGTGTTGATGCTTCACTTCCCAACGTTTTGTGTCATACAACATCGCTGGCTTTATTGCCGTCCTATAAAATTTTTTCTTGAGCTTCAGTGGCATACGGTGGTCACACAACACGCCGGATAAAACTATATATGTTTTTGGATTGAAATTAAGGCAATTACTTTACGTTCTAATGATATTTTGCCACAATAATAAATGAAATGTCTCATGTGCAACTTTCATCAATGGTAAGCTCGATAACTGATTATGGTGTTTAGTCGAATCCCTTCTCCAATAGAATCACCACCGGAGCAAGTACATGGCTATGATGGCTTTTAGCATAGGGAGAGTTTGAGTTCTTCAATATTAAAAATACTAATTAGTTGGCTACTATATAATTTTTTATGTCCGAACCCACCCAACTTGGGAATTCTAAATTTGCTTTTAGAGAATATAAACCAATAAAAGTATTTAAAATGCTAAAAAAAAAAACTGATCACTTTAACAACACTAAAAAATTATGGTATTAAGTTAAAAATTTCAAGCCACTCAATGTCACTCATGATTCATGAAGGCTGCTTGTCAAATTCCATTAAGGATTGATGCCCACAATTTGAATAGGTGTTTCTTCTACTTCTTAAGTTGTTGTGAACAAGATTGATTATATATGTTTTCTTGCTTCAAATTATTACTTTCAAGCGTATTGTTATATAAAACTTTATGTAGGCAACCAAAAAAAAAAAAGCATTTAATTTCAGAATAGTAATTTTAGCTTAGTCCACTCATCAAATATTTTCTGAATCTGCCATTAAATCGAATTGTATAAAAATTAATGAGAAAAAAAATGGAAAACTAACCAAACCCCCCCCCCCCTAAAACTTTCATTTTAATCATAAGGACAAAACAATTCAATAATACCCAAAATAGGCATGTAAACGAATACAAGGGAGAGAGCATTTAAGGGAGAGGGATATCACATGCAAAAATTGTGCACCAGGAGACAAAACATGCAACAAATTCACATACAAAAAGAGACAAGCAAGTTCACATGCTAAGCAAAAATCAAGCCACGTTTTAGAAACAGTGCTGACAATTTCAGCAACAGTAGAATCATAATGACAAATGACAAGTACCAAGGAGATGTCCACACCATTTATTTTTAATACTATTGTATCCTCATTCAGTCTATATATAAGGGGAGTTTCATTCATTGAAAAGATACCTCAACCACTCAACACTTGAACACCCTACTTTCGTACTCACACCATCTTCATACTCCCAAGCATCCTTAGTCTTTATAGCATCCTTGTAAACACTTGTAAACACTTTCTTGTAAACATTCCATATATCAATAAAAGTTAAAGTGTACATATTCAAATAATATCCAAGTCTTAAGTAAACTTTCTTTACTTTCTTTAGTGTGTTTGTTAAATTAGACTTCTAGTCCAAAATAGGGAAACACTATTATAGTTATATTATTAACCTGCTAAACTAACAATCATACTTTGTTCGAGCACTATGTTATAGTTGAATGCTTGCCATATAAATAACTGGACATTAACCAGGGTACCTCTAAGTTCAGCCGTTAAGGCCTTATACTTGTACTATGAGTGGCCGTCATGCTAAAACATGTCAAGTTCCATGTGCAAGGTTTTATGTCTAGTTGTTATAATGGTCATTCGACTATTTAACCGGACCTGCTGTGCGAATCTAGTATCAGGGCCAAGTTTGACATTTTAATAGTATAATTATAATAATAAAGTACCTTGAGGACGTAAGTCATTGATACAACTGATATCATATTTGTTTATTATGTATGAACAACATATATTATTGTCCTTGTAGACATTGCCAACCACAACCACGAGGTATTTATTGTCCCAGATACCTAACTATAACTAGCATAAAGAGAAGATTAGCATATATATCCAAAAGAATTACCAGTAATTTGAAGAAGCAGAAGTTTTATTTTTGTTATCTTGAACATCCTTCATTTATTCATAAATATAATAATACAGAAGTGCAGCATAAAGTTTTAGAAGCAAAAGGAGCAACAAATCAAGTTTTAGAGACCCTGAGAGAAGAAAGAGAGTTTCTAAAAAACCAGTTAGCCGGAACTCTAGAGAAAGGTAGACTGTAGTTTATGATAGATTATCTTAATTTAGAAATTAGTGAACCTCAATAAAGAAAAATAACCTTAGACCAAAATAGTTTAGTTTGTTATTTTCCGTTGTAAAAGCATAATCATATTTTGCATAGTGAAGAAAATTCACAAGCCAATAGTATTGTAGATTTTATTATTAGTCAAGCAAAAAAATATAAAATTAGAAAATAATAAGCATAATCATTTGTTAAACCAGTTGTTAGAGTATTTTCAGAAAAAATCCATAAAAACAATTAGACAAAATTTAGACTATATTACATCTCAGTTAGAAGATAATAATAAAAATATTCAAAAGTTTCATAGCAAAAGAGAGATAAAAGAGCTTGTTGACCTCATATATAGTAAGCCGAAGCAAGTAGAACTTAGATCATTAGAAGTAGTTGAGCAGTTAAAATTAGAAGTCCAAAAAATTCAATTAGTGCAAAAAGAGCTAAGTGAACAAGTAGATAAGTTGCATAATAAAATAGATAAATTATTAGTTTAATTATTAATTTAATGACCGATTCTAGAACTAGCAAAAAATATATCCAAGCTTTGAAAGAAATTAGTAAGTTGGACAAAGAACCAGTAGGTTTAATAGATTTTTCAACACAAGTAGCCAATAGTAATATTCCAATTAGGCAAAATAATTTGATTATTCAATTAGTTTTAAGTTTAGCTGAAAAATTAGATCAAGTTGAAGAACAAATAGCAGAAATAAACCAAGTTTTACATAACGCATCTTCATCACTTCCACCATATTTGCTAGATAAATAAGAAAATTTAACTTTAAGTGCAAATAACAATATTAGAAGACCTAAGATAAATCCTTTTGATAATAGAAAATGGAACTCTTTAGGAAAAAAGGAAAAAAAGTAGTTAGAGTTAAGGATATTTAACCAAATGAAGAAGAAGCACAAGAATTTATTAGAAGAAGTTTTGAGAGAATACAGAAAAATAAATATAACATGTACCAATTAGGTTTATTTGAAAACATAAGTAGAATTGTAAGTAACATCAGTTAACATGAAATTAGTTGTATCAATAAAGAAGTTACACTTAATATAATTAGTAAGGAAGCAGTTATGCATTTGAGAAAATCACATTTTAGTCAGATTCATATAGGAACAATATTAATTGGAATAGCAGGATTAACTAGAGCACAAGTAGGCACAAACACATTAGTATACATATATGATGATAGATGAGATAATCACCAACAAGTAGCAATAGTAACAGCTTAAGTAGATTTAAGTTCAAACTTAGCAGTTATAGGTTGTATTCCAAATTATGTTATGACAATTGATGAATTTAGTAAATGTATTAAAGTAAGCATAAGAACAAAAAATTATAATATAAAAGGAGAATATAAAAATTTATGTATTAGCTTAATGTATATTGATAAAGTGTCTGATAAATACAATCATAAGTTTAATTTAGAATTTCAAAATTTAGTTCAAACATTTGATAGTAAACATGTAAATATGATAGAAGCAAAACTCGTAGATAATAGCTTTTTAAAAGGAATTTAGTGGACATTACCTAATTTACAAGTTGCAAGAAATAGACAACTAGATAAAGTACAAATATATAAAACTAGTACAGGTCAAGCAACAATTAGGTTTAGTAACTACAAGCAACTAGAAAAGAATGAAAGTGAAATCGAAAATGAGAGTATACATAAGACTTTTCATAATTTAGATATTAATTTAGTTGAGAAAAATTTTGATCATATTGTAGATAAGTTTATAGAAGATATTGACCTTTTAGATGAAGAAGAGTACTTAGAAAAATATAGGACATATTTCAGATGAAGAGATGAAAAAATTAATTTTAGAAATATGAGTAGAACATATTTTAGGATCAAAAGAATATAATAATTTATTAGAATTGAAAGAATAATGTAATCCAGCTGAAGAAACTAGTACATCAGGAGTAAAAAATCCAGGACACGCAAGTAGGACTGATCAACAATTTTTGAGACCAACAAATGAACAATATAATGAAAAAGCAAAAGTAGATTACACAGAAGAAAGTATAATAAAACCACCTAGAAAAACTAGGATTCCATATTTGAGAGGGTTAGAACAAATAAATATAGCTGGTAACATATTAAATTTAGATAATGTAGATCCCCAAGATTGGGAGAGAACCATTGAGAGATGGGAGAAAGGTTGTGTACATGCAACATTAATGTTAGATTTTAGCAATTCACAAAATATGTTAGATTACTTTGAACATACTTTGGATGGTTTAGTTTTTTATTATTTCCAGTCATGGAAAGTCCAAAATCCAGAATAGCATAAGGCAACTAAAACACATTTTAATATAGATGGTTTCGTTACTTTGATTAAACAAGAATTTTTAGATCATAATAGGTTAGATGGTAGAAGTGAACAAGAATAAATAAGAGCAATTAGAAATTTAGAACAATTACTAATTTGTGATTTACAGTATATAGCTGAGTATACCATAGATTTCTTTAAATATTTAGGAAGAACATGTAGAATTAGTGATATTAATTTATTAGATACTTATATGACAAAAATAAAAGGGCCCATAGGAGAAAAGATTTGGAATGAATGACAAAAACATCCAAAGAAAAATGATATTGCAATAGGACCTAGAATTCAACATGTATATGATATACTTAGATAAGAGTGTAGCTAAATAAAAGCTAAAAGGTAGATTAGAAAACAATTTTACATGAGCTGTAAAAATATAGATTTACCACAACATTATGGTTGTAATAAGAAAAACGAGCATAAAAAAATATACAAAAAGAAATATAAGTCATACAAACTATACAAACAACATAAGAATTTCATCATAAGACCTTCAATAACATATAGAAAGAGAAAATATATTCCAAAACAATTTAGGAAAAGAAGTGGCAGACCTTGTATTAGAAAATATAAAGCACCAAAATATAAGAGTAGTTGTAAATGTTATTCATGTGGAGAGACTGGACATATTAGACTTAAATGTCCAAAATTAGGAAAACAATCCAGAGAAAAAGTACATTTAATGGAGTTGTTTAAGTTAGATGAAGATATACAATCAATATATAGTTTAGATGATTTAAGTGATATTGAGAGTATTTATAGTATAGAAAGTATAAATATGACAAATTCAGACTCGGAAGATTCAAGTAGCACAAATAGTGATTTAGAAGAGTATATGTGTGCATTCATAGAAGAACAACATGAAGAAGAATATAAATACATTAATTTAGGTTGGCCGGAAAAATGCCATAAGTGTAGTAAATTAGTTGCAAATAAATACTATAATACATATTCAATATTATGCGAAAAGTGTTATACTAATAAGTTATTAGAAATTAATTCAGCAGAATCACAAGAAAATACTGAAATATTAGGAAATACTGTTTATAGTATAGAAAAGCCAAAAAATAGTTCTTTAATTACTATAAATTGTGAAATAGAATTAGCAAAAAAATATAAGATACAAACAACAGCTATGATAGATACATAGAGTACAAAGAGTGTCATAAGAGAAGAGTTAGTACCAGAAAAATATAGAAAAAAATTAGCAAAACCAGTGAGAATAACATAGTTTGATGAGAAACCAGTTTACTTAACACATTGAATTAATAATGAGTCTATTAAAGTAGAACAACAACAATTACCATTAACATTTGTTTCACCAGTAGGATCATACCCATTCATTTTAAGTTTAAATTTTTTGAAAAGTTTACAAGGTTTTTTATTTATGAATCCTAGCATAACATTTTTCAAAAGAAGTATTACAATAACTGACCAAAGTAATGATGTAGAAGCATGCAAAAGCATAAGTATTGAAAAATCTAGTGGTCAAGATAATTATTATTTAGAAAACTCAAAAGAAAATGATGAACATAATAACATAGAAGAGTTTGATGAAGAAATATTTGAACATAAATATCCAATTATAGAAGAAGGAAATCGTATAGAAATATTACAGTTAAACAAACTAAAGAGTTTAGAAGAATTGTTACAATTAACAGAACAAACTAGAATTATAGGAGAAGACCCACAGTTGCATTGGAATAAAAATAAAATATTAGCAAAATTAGATATAATTAACCCAGATTTAACCATAAAAACAACTGTTATGCCATTTGGACTTAAAAATGCTCCATCGATCGTTCAAAGAAAGATGGACCAAATTTTTAAGAAGTATGATAATTTTTGTCGTGTTTATGTAGATGATATTTTAGTACATATTAAAAATAGAAATGAACATAGGAAGCACTTAGAGATAGTTTTACAAGAATTTATCAATAATGGAGTTCTAATTAGCAAAAATAAAATAGCGTTAAAAAAGCGAGATATAGAGTTTTTAGGAATGTATATCAAGTCACGTACGATACAATTACAAAATCACATAGCTAAAAAGGTCTTAGAATCTCCAGATAAGTTAGAAGATAAAAAACAGTTACAAACATTTTTAGGATTGTTAAATTATGCAAGAAATTTTATCCCTGATTTAGGAAGAAAAATAGCAGTATTACATAGTAAAACTAGCAAAACAAGACAAAAATATTTTAACAGTGAAGATATTAAATTAGTTCAAAATATAAAAGAAGAAATTGCTAAATTTAAGCCATTAACATTACCATTAGATGATAGTTATAAAATAGTTGAAACAGACGCTTCATCATTAGGATGGGCAGGTATACTATACCAAAAAAAAACACAAGGAGTCTTTAAAGTCTGACGAACAAGTTTGTAGATATTCATCAGGAATATTTAGTGATGTACAGTCAAGATTACCATCAACATAATATAAATTTTAGGAATAATTCACTCACTTGAAGCATTCTCTTTATTTTTATATAATGAAGTATTTACGATTAGAATAGATTGTCAAAATATAGTTTCTCATTATAACAAGATACATGCTAATAAACAGGCAACCCGAAGATAGGTTAATTTTGTTGATTCAATTGCAGGAAATGGTTTTAAACCAATTTTTAAACTTATAAAAGGTAATGACAATACATTAGTCGATATCTTATTAAGATTAATTTGTTGAACATGTATGGAATATCGTGGACCATCATCCTCAAATAGCACAAGACCACAAGGCAGAAGAGCACATTTCAGTAGCATAATGATGCACCATCAACCTCCACCATTCAGTGGATTCCAAAATAGCATAAGCAGACCAGCATCACAACCAATACCTACTTTCAACTTTAATGACAATATTGTTGAAGGAATCAGAAATCCAACTCTGAGGTATAGGTCAAGGGTACCAAGGCTTTCTGATAAGCAACAGGTTCTCTTAGATAATTTTTGGAATATCCAAATCAAACAGCCAAGCATGAGGTTAGGTTATGAAAAATTAATTAAAGCCTTACAACAAGAGTTTGATAGCTTTAATTTTAATTTCCACCAAAGTCAGCAGCATATTCATTCTCTTAAGCATAAACTTCAAGCCATTTCTAGAGACCATGAGTCATTACTTAGTAAATCTACCAAAATGAACCAAGAACTCCAATCTCTTATAATGCAGCAGAAGGCATGTGACACCCTGAAAAGAGAATTGAAAATAGGTTTAGAAACTGATCAATATAAGAATAAAAGAAAAGAGATTATTGAACCCATAGAACAAGAGGCTAATGAGCCCATAGAAGAAATTAAGATTGAGCTCCTAGAAGAAGACATTGAAATGGAGCAACATCAAAATAATGAACATCATCAGCTCCTGAGTGACAAACAAAAACAAGAAAAATATGAAAGTTTTTTTATGAATATATCTTCAGACTTAATAATAGATAATATTTTATTAGAAGAAATTTCAAAAGCAAAATTAAGGATAATGCACCAGATATGCAAAGGGAGATCATGAGCAGAGAATCACAGTCCATAAAAGAATTGCAATTACAATTACAATGTACTTTGTATCAATCCATCTTTTATTCAAAACCAGGGATGGATATTATTACAAAGATGTATCCACCATATCTTTGTGATAGTACAGAGAATTGTATTTGTAAATCGGAGGTTAGCATAGTTGTAGCCAAGATTAACTTGAGAGATTATAGACCATGACATTTTAGTTATGAGTATCAAGAAAAACATAATGTGGTAGAAGTTACCACAACCTTGTGATAAAATATTTATCAACCATGTCTCCCAACTAGAATTATTTCCTGAAAAGCTTTTGAAAGTACCAGAAGATTATCTAGAAAGATGGAAAGAAATTTGCATAAGTTTTATTAGTAGTCCTCCAGATTGGTATGTACATATGCATAAGGAGAAAGTTAGGCATATAACCATGGTTAATGAAGAGTCATTTAGACTATCCTCTATCTCCTCACATAGGTGGACTCCTTCATACAAAAATATCCTAAAATTTCAAGGAATCCAAATGCTAGCCTTAGATGATTTTGAAGATTTTAGGTATGATATGATATTAGTAGCAGAAGAAGAAGAAATGTATATTTACAGCAAGACAAGGATCAGTCATCAACCCTATTGGAAGCCTCAAAATTTCAAAGAAGAAACAGCAGAAATGTACTATAGGGTGAAAGAAGATAGAGAAAGAGATGCAAAGCTGGTAGAAGGAGATAAACAGTATTGGAACAATTTGACAGAAGAAGAGCTGCATAACATCGACAACATGATGGAAGTATGAGGAGCTAGTAGCAAATTCGCATAAGTTGAATAGCATTATGTAAAATAATATATTTCCTGACGGAAATGTCAACATCATTGTGGATCCCGCTATAATAATAAAAATGGCATAAGAGTAAATAAAGAAAACAGTTTGATCCATTATGGACTTTTCATACACAAAATGTCCTTTTGATTAAGAATAAATAGTGTCAAGCCTTTTTCGTTAAAACTCCAAAAAAAAACCCACAAAGATTCAAACTGTGTTAGGATTTTGCTTTTTGCAATACATATGAGCCTCCTTAATACAGTAACTTAAACTTTATTTAAATGATCAAAGCTACCTTTAGCTAAAGGAAGGTCCAATATTTACAAGAACCCAAAGCTCATCTAGAAAACTTGGGGTTCTTTTGTTTTTGGTGGAAAGAAAACATATATTAAGTTTACAACTGCACTCACTCAATGTACATCCTAATAATATTTCAATTATAGTCCATTGTTCAAAAACAATGGTGAATTAATAGCTAGGGATAGAATAAAGAAAAAGATTTGTGATTCCTCTGATGCCACTTTACAAAGTGTGACTACTTTAATTTGATGAAGTTCAAATTTGACAAATATTGGGGTGATATTGACAAGGTTAACTCTAAACTCTCTATAGCCCAAGAACTCGACTCGAGGTACAAATTTGAAATGTTTGAGGCAAACCTAAAGGAACTCGTCTATCCAAGGGATAAAGTAGTTGAAGTGAAGGCAAACATTAAAAAGAACTTGACCAACCAATTTGTTTAAGGCATATAAGGAGGGAGGCCTCTTGTAGTAGTCTAAATGTGGAGTAAAGATCAAGTGTTGTAGTAGATGATATTTTGGGGATGGGAGAGATTGATGTTGCTACAAAGATGCAAGGAAAATTCAACAAAGTAGGGTGGCAGCTCAACAAAGTGAGATAGTCAACTAAGTGGATATGTACTTTCACAAATCATTTGAAACTAAATTTGTTAATTTGTTGCGTTTTGATTTGTAACTTAATTTATTTCCTTACGGATTGTAACTTAATTTGTTACTTCTGGGTTTTGGTTGCATGTAGTTTTAATTTCAGTGGTTTCTAGTATAGAGATAGTAATTTGTTATCCTAAATTCCAAATGAATATGAACATAAAATTGTGGCAAATTTTTGAATCAAAGTGGGAAAGTGTCAAAATTAAGGTAGTACAAAGAATTGTGTATGTACCAAAGGCCCAAAACAAAGATTGCAGGACTAATTATTGGCCGAACAAAACCAGTTTAAATTAGTAAGCTCAACAAATTGGGCCTGAAGACCCATCCCGAGACGAAAAACTGAAATAATTTTCGGTTTATTACCGAATTTCAGGAAAACTGATATTTCAGTTCGATTTCGGTATTCAACTTTATTTCTCGAAACATTTTGGTTCGGTATTAGGGCTGATTTCGATTCAGTATTCGGACTGATTTCGGTTCGGTAACCAGCCCTAGTTGCAACTTGCAACTCTCTAAGGTTTAGGCCATATAGGCCTGGCCCTAGCTTATTTAGACTAATCCTCCCACCTGACCAAAAACCATAAAAATTTGTTGGCTCTGCTTCTTTATAGACTAAGGTGTGGTTTGAGAGTAAGGTACTTAAAAAAAAAGCACCATGAAAAAAAGCTGTGAGGGTTTTAGGTGTTTGGTAAACTGAAAAAAAAAAGCTTATTTTGGAAGCTGCTGTGAGAATAAGCTGAAATCAAAGGAAAAAGCTGAAGCTGCTATTTGCAGTTTTGGAAAACTGGTTTTTTTTCAAAGCACACGGAGCTGCAGTGCTCCTTTAATGAAAAAACCCACTATCAGACTGCTTTTTTTTCCAAAAGCACTTTTACAAAAAAGTTTACCAAACACTCTGTTGATTTATTTCACAGCCGCTTATTCTCAGAGCACAGCCGCTTATTCTCACATCAGCTTTTTTTTCAAAACACAGCAATACCAAACCAGCCCTAACTACACGCAATTTGATACCTATTAATCTATAATTGGACTATTAAATTGTGTCTACAAACATCACTTCACATATAGAAAAGAGATCATCGTAGATCTCAAATCACCAGATCAAGTAATCTGGACCTTTGAAATTTTATGCAACAGTAAAAAATATTATAGTTTTTAAGGGATCAAAACAAGTATGTCGTTGGATGAAATTTCAAAGACATGAATCACTTGATCTGGTAGATGAAACCACTCTTCAGAAACTTCAAAATTGCAACAAAAATGATGGGTACGTTGTTTGCCACCAACTTGGCCATTTTTCAATCTTTCATATTTATTTTGGGTAAAGTTTTAGTCTTTCAAAACTGCAAGCAAAACCCAGATACATGTCAAATGAAGCCAATATGCTTAGCTTAGAAAATAGAAAAGACTAAATTTGGTGGGTGGGTGACCAGAAAGGCTTTGCTTTAAAGACCAAGTAACTTCTATTTAGAGAACTTTAACGAAAAACTTCTAGTACTGTTCATTTTAACAAAAAAAACACATTTTTACACTAAAAAGTCAATTATGGTACTATTCACTTTACCCTTTATTTTGTTCTTATCGTTAAAACTTAAAGTTTTCAAATCATTTTCATTAGTTTTCCTTTCTATTTATTCAAAAGATTGAGCACAGTCCATGCAAAAAATAATCTGGAAAAACAAAACCCTAAATGTCTAGGTTCGGGATCCTCTTTTTGAGGATCCCGGAGATCTTCCAATCACATCCGCTTATTGTATATCGTATGGTCAATTTTCATCAGGTATTATTTATATTCAATTTTAAATAAAAAAATTAAAATAATTTATGATCGCACGATATACGATAAACAGATATGATATGAGGATCCTCATAAAGATGATCCGGCGATGATCCTCACTTCTAATTTATTGCTGGTCACAATTAGTCACTTTGTCCATGCATGCATGACGAGACATCCACCCTTTTTATTGATGGATTTAGGGTTTTTTTCCTTCCTTTGAGAAGGTGATAGATTTAGGTATGAAAAGTCTCTTTTCCATAATTGGAAATGGGAAACTCGGAACGAAATTTTTGTTATATAAAAAAGGAAACAAATTCATTAGTTTCTCCATGCTACTAAGCAACTTTGACATTTGAAAAGAACCGTGAGGAAACTCTTGTATGCATGTATGTCTTAATTTGTTGACAGATGCATTCCCTTTTTCACAAATTTTCGTGAGTGACATCCAAGTCTTGTCAGATATTTATAGCAACGTCAATTATGTTCTTTTTTCTCTTTATGTTGTTTTGGGATACATGAATGTATGAATTTTTAAGTGGATTGTCTAACCAATGTTGTCACCTGGCTTACTTCAATCTAGCTAATTTGCAAAAGGAATTATCTATAATCATACTAAATACAATTAATGGGATCCAACTATAATATTATTTTCACTCTGTTAACCATTGCAAAAATTTATTAAATCTCCATACACAACATCAAACCGTTGATAACGTAAAGGAACAATTATATATAATGTCTAAAAACTTTAGAAAGATGCTAATAGACAGTCGTCCACATACACGTCCATTAATGCATGTTGATATCTTGCAATGGCTCGCACATGCATATATTTATAAATGTACAAAAGGAGGATAATTGGTGGCGAACCACAATTATCCACCTCTTCGGCATCCAGAGGAGTTTAATTGGGAATTTTATTCTATCCTTGATCATGATTAAGCAAATTCACAACTTACAAGATAATGAACCCGTAACCTCCCTTGTTTTTCTATAGGGAGCTGCAGTACACATCCATATATACACATACAAGCACAAGAGTGAGTATCCTCACATATTCAAACTTTGTAATACGAAAATAATTTTAAAAATGAAAAAATTAGGTTCACATCCTTCTTTTTGTTACTCCATTAATTAAAATTCTATTCATTTTCAATTTTTGATCAAGGTGCTTGGGTATTAATAACATCATTAATGATTTGAATAATAAAATATTTTTATTTTTAAATATATTCCTTTAATGTTAAAAATGTTACAATTAGTATATTTATATTTATACCTAAATTTTTTATCATATATTTTTATTTTTAGTTCGTACCTATTTTTAATTTGCAAATATTTTTTAATTTGTACCAATTTTCTTTTCATTTTTAATTTGTACCCATATATTAGTTTCTTTTTGTGCCCATATTTTTTAAAGTTTTATTTGTGTTTGTACCCATGTGTATACCGTTACGTGACATTGTATATTTAATCAATGATAGAAAAATTACATATGGTATATTTATGTTTTATGCCTAAACATTGTATCAATATTTATATTTTTAGTTTGTACCCACTTTTAATTTGCAACATTTTCTTTTTAAATTTTTAGTATTTTCCTTTTAGTTTTATTTTGTACCCATGTATTAATTTCTTTTAGCACCTATATTTTTTAAAATTCATTTGTATTCATAATTTTTAATCTTTTATCTGTACCCTAATTTATTTTTAATGTACCCATTCTTCTTTATTAATGTACCACTTTGTTATATGTGAAATGTATTCATTTTTTTAACACTATGGATACATTCTTTTGCCATTTATTATTTCTTATTTTTACATAGTTTTTATCCATTTATTCAATCAAAATATTTGAATTTTTTTTATTGTAACCGTTTCTAATAGTATTATAATGAGGGATTTAAAATTTATAGGATTATAAATCTCATGAAATATCAAACAATTAATGTCAAAACTATAAAAATATTAATATTAATAGTAATACAATGAGGTGTACAAAGTCAAGGGACCTTGATCAAACTTTGAATACTATTAAGATTTTAATCAAAGAATGTTAAGGATTAGTGACCGCATCCAAAAAATCCCTTTAAAAATAATAGTCATACAAACCTATATATAGTTATAAGAGCATGTCCACCAGGCACTTTTTTCTAAGAAAAATGCCGAAAATTCTTCTAACCGGTTCTTGTTGAGAATACTAATCACACATCAGATAAAGAAAAGACCTTATATATTTTTATAAGTAATTGTGCTACTCTCATATTAACAATTGATTTTATAGTAGAACCTTAACTTTGTTTATAGTATCAGAGTAGGTTGTCTGGTGTGTGAAGCCCAATGACCACACATGCCCCACATCACCTGATTTGCATTATCCATGTGCTAGGTTTAGAAATTTTCCATACGTGATGGGTTGTGGTGACAGTACTAATCCCACACCGAGAAAAGAATTGACCTTGCATAGCGGATTTGGGCGCTCTAGCCAAAATGAATCTTTGCGCAGCATTAGTCTTTTTAGACTGTTGTTCAACTCTCTTTTCAGCTTCTGCCTAAAGAAAATGGTTAGATCAATCATAGTTAATGGAGGAGTTTCGCGGGAGAGAGTGGTTGTCAAAGACTCGAACGACTTCAGCTGAGAGTGGTTGTTCAAATTGCTTATAAGTAATTATAGGTTACTCTCTATATTGCCAATTAATTTTATGGTGGAACCTCAAATTTCTCAGTTTTATTTTTCCCTTAGGATTCATGGTGAAAGTTTTATTTTACCCTTGGGATTATGGTGCTTGGTTAACAGCCTCTGCAATTCTAGCTCGAATGACTGCCTGCGGGGAGGATGACACTGACATCACCCCTGACACCGTCGTGGACACCAGCTCCAACGACCATTGCCTTCGCCACCACCACCACCATATTCTTCACGATCATCACCTCCACCACCTTCATTGCTGACATCACCACCACCATTGTGATCACTGCCATCACCATCGTCATTGCCATTACAATGTACGACCGTTGTTAACACCACCATCATGTACCATCATAGTCGCCCCTATACTCCCACCACCCTTGCCCTATACTCCCTATTGAAACCACCATTCTACCACAACCGCCATGATCTTAGAATTTATTTACAAAAGCATTACTAATAAACACGAGTTATATTTTGACATTATGATATTGATACTAGACACATTTTCAATTGTCACTTACATAGTATTGAGCCAATTTTCATTCATGTAGGTAATTATTGAAAAAATTAATTAAATTATTAGATGAGTATGTGAATGAATAGGACCACAAAATGAAATAAATTATTTTATGTGAATGGAAATTTTATTTGATGAGTTGTGACTATTCATAAACAAGGTTATGATTATACAATTAAAGAGAAAGGGAAACCTTGCCTTTTGATTGAAGGAATGCAACAATTAACTTTTCAAGGAAAAGACACAACTATTCTAAAGAGTTACTTTAACATTGCTATAAAGACCTCATCATGTTGAGTCATTAGTGAACTAATTAGTATGGAGTCATTCAAGTTCATATGTCATATCATGCTAAGAGGTTAAGTGAGTCTTTGAGAGATTCAACACAATTGTGGTTCCCTAGGGTCTTATGATTTGAAGTGCTATTATCGTAAGGATGTGGTCGTTGTATCCTGTGAGACATATGATGATTAACCATGAGCATTGTAGTGAGACATAAATCATCTTAAGTAGAGAGAACCAAGTTCTTGACTCAACCGTTATTTTTAGGTTGTTCTAATCCAATTTCATTTGCATTATCATTGTGTTTTATTTGTTAGGATATATGCATTTAATTTTGTTTATTTATTTGCATGAATTGTTTTACATGGTTTATTTGCCATATTTTATGACTCATGAATAAAATACTTGAAAAGTCGATACGTTTATATTGATTAAAAGGGGACGTTTGCGTCCTGGGAATTTTGCTAAATTGATTTTTTTCAATGTTAAGATCTGCATGTTGCTATGCACACATATATCTATATTGGTTAGTTATATTGACATGGCTTTGAGAGACGGTATGTTAGATATTGTCCATTTCGTTTATGCTGGTTTCATATTTAACCAAGTTTCTGAATGACATGCATGTGACTGTTGAAACAACAAAAGTCTTTTTCATGTTAGCAAGTAATTTGAAAATGCAGGATTACAGCAATCTACTTGCTTTCATAACTCTACCTTTATAATTTTATATTGCGATTACATGTTTATGACCTTTCAAACCGTCGGTTATTTGGTTATTCAATGTAGATTGTATGCGACTTTTCTATTTTGGAATGGATGCTACTTTTTGAGTTCTTGCATTGCGATCCGTTCATATCCATGTGGCATACACACACACACGTGTATATATATATACACACGCACGCTCATAAGTTGATATTTGTTGCAGAATTTGCAAAAAATTGCATGGACTGCATTCTAGTCAAACGGTTCAGCTTTTGTTCCAAGCACATAGATTTCTGAGATGCTGCCTGCAGATGCATAGTATCCAAAACCCACATCTATTTGCGATATGCAGTTAAAACTATTGTTATTTGAGAATGAGACATTGTCCAAGTTCATTGCATTATCTGCAGTTAAAACTATTGTAGTTGATGTGTGCTTATTTGTGTGGGTGACAATTTCTAATCGTTCACCCACCTGACTCTCTCTTTATGAGAGGAAAGTGTGAAAGTGGCATGCAGATTGCAGACAGACCTAACATGCAAGCCACTTTATAAAATCCAACCCAATAATTCCCTTTCACATTAACACCACCTCATAGGGAACGAACGGCCACAGATGAATTGCTTTTTATTAGATTAAATGTAGAATTATGGAGAATAATCTGAATAATGACTTTGAGGTACGATTTGAATTGTTTCCTTAAAGTGTTATTTGTCCCCACTCGAATGAGTTTGCTAAAGGGTTCTTGGCAAATCACTTCCAGGATACAACAAAGTATGAAATATTCGATTAGCAAAACCGAATTATATTCCCTTAGAAATAACTAGAAAGAAATTGTATGAATGTGATGAAGAGAGAAAAGAGAGCAAATAAATTATGTAGACAACAAATTTCTTAATGATATTTCTCTTCTACCAATTTACCATTATATAGAGGAGATTGCACCTGTTAGACATATCCTTTGGTTTTGGATATGCCTTCTCGCCATAGGATACAACTGAATTAATATTACAGAAATATGCCAATTCGCATGTCTGATGCAAAGCATCAATTACATATCTGATGCAAAGCATCAATTACCAAAGGTTGTGTCTGTTAGTAAACTATGCACTAGTCAGACATGGATCATGTCTTTTAGTAAAGTTTGAAAAGTCACAATTCTTTAATCTGATGAAGAGCAACTGTTGGGTAAATACCCAACTTCTTCCATTCGAATATATTAATATATTATTAAAATATTCAACACTTTTCGTGGCCAAGAAGTTTATGTCGACAATGTTTCCGTTCTTGGTATGGAATTGGAAACTCATCGAAAACAGCTTGAATTATAAATGAAGGTAGAGAGATTAGGAGGCCTTTATTCCCTTTTGGGAGACGTTTTCTTTCGAGTCTCACTCTCATCCCACTCTTCTGGTTTCCACTCGCTGCTAGTTAAAAATCTTATTTGTCTAAAGTTGACTGTTTCTGATGGGTCAATTTTACTGTTTGTGAGCAGTACCCGGTGAAGTTGTGAAGTGAAGCATAAGCATGCAAAGAAACACAGCATCTTCATAGTATTCATACAGTGAGTCAAACTTAGAAAGGTGGTATTAAGAAAGAAAAACTAATGAAAAAAGGTTGAAAACTTTGAGTTTTAACGATAAAGACAAAATAAAGGGTAAAATGAATAGTACCATGATTGACTTTTTAGTGTAAAAATGTAGTTTTTCATTAAATTGAACAGTATCATGAGCTTTTAGTTAAAATTCCTGATTAAGAATGGGGATAAAAATTAGGGGCTTGTTTTGCAAACAGAGGATTGGATTAGAATGCATAGATAACTATTTTCAAGGTATGTTGAATAAAAAAATGAAAATTTGTAAATAATTTGGAGATAAGAGATGGATTATTGAGAAAAAAAAAACTTATTCATGTCAAATCCTCTTTTAATCCCCTCAAAATAAAAAAGGGTAAATCGCCAAAATGGTTCCTAAGATTTTCATAACTCCTTACTTTGGTTCATAAGATTCCAAATCGATAAAAATGGTCCCTGAGATTGTCCACCATCCATCATTTTAGTCATTCTGTTAAAAATTCCGTTAAGTGTCCTGGAGCTCTTAGTCAGAAGTTTGGACAATTTTCAAAGCTTCATAACTCAATCGTTTTCTAACCAAATTCGACCCATAATATATCAAAATGAAGATAGGAAAGAGTAGAATACGATTATACCTATTTCGAAGCCTAATGGTTGCCAAAGATTACCAGACAATAGCCTCAAAGTTGACTAGTCAGAGTGAAAACTTGAAAACTCGCCGGAAACTGGGTAAACTTTAAACGTTCATAACTTCTTCAATACTCAACAAAATCAAGTGATTCAAAAACAAACATCATACTTCTCGACGAGACAAAGAGAATGGTACCTTTTTTTATGGCTAACTCGCCGTGTTTTGGCCTGAAAACGGCTTGAAAGTGGTTGTCTTGGTCTCGGGTTAGCCCACTTTCAAGCCATTTTCTGGCCAAACCGTGGCGAGTTAACCTTCAAAAAAGGTAGCATTCTCTTTGTCTCATCGAGAAGTATGATTTTCTTTTTTGAATCACTTGATTTCGTTGAGTATTGAAGAAGTTATGAACATTTAAAGTTTACCCAGTTTCCGGCGAGTTTTCAAGTTTTCACTCGGATCAATCAACTTTAAGGCTATTTTCTGGCCATTTCCGGCAACCATTGGGCTTTGAAATAGGTATAATCTTATTCTACACTTTCCCATCTTCATTTTGATATATTATGGGTCAAATTTGGTTAAGAAACGATTGAGTTATAAAGTTTTGAAAATTGCCTAAACTTCTGGCCAAGAGCTCCGAGACACTTAACAGAGTTTTTAACGGAATGACCAAAATGATGGATGATGGACAATCTCAGGGACCACTTTTATCGATTTGGAGTCTCAGGGACCAAAGTAATGAGTTATGCAAATCTCAGGGACCATTTTGACGATTTACCCAAATAAAAAATTATTCTTCTTTATGTTATCCATTTCAATCAAACCTCTATACCAAGTGAGGCCTAGGAGTTGAATAAGGAATCAGCGTAAGCACACTATGACACGTTAATCTAACACTTCGAATTTTCCTACTATATATGTTGTATATACAATATATCGGCAAAAAGGACAGCTTGATTCATATGCTTTAAATGCATGAAACATAATAATTGATGGTATAGCGGATCCAAAAACACAATGTAACACATCATTGCATTGCAAAATTTTCATACCTCCAACTCAATCACCAAGTCTTTTACAAAGTCCGAACCTAAAAGGCAAAGGGTCTAATACAAGTCAAGTTAAAATTCTAAATCTGTTTATGTCAGAGGTTTAACCTTAACACAACTCGCTCTTTATTAATAGTAAAACGTTAAACCTATATCATGTACATCTTCAGTCGTGTTGCATTTCTAATTTACTTTTTTTCTTTTTTATAACTAAAGTGCGATTAGTATACAGTTACCTATCGAACATATAATGGGATTAGGCTAGGAATAGAAATATACATAGGAATGTGCACAATTAAAGAAAGTGCGTGAAAAGTGCAAAATGGTGACTTGTACTGTTTTACACCTACAATAAGTAACCCTAAATTGAAAACCTCAAAAAAAAAAAAAAAGAAATCTTATAAAAAGTTGAATTTCTGTTTAAACAATGCTGTAATTGTTGTTGATGGATTGAGAATGATTAGAAAAATAAGCCACTTACTATGAAAGAAATGTAGTACTCCTCCTACATGTGAATTTTCAATAGGTGTGTAATATCCACATTCTTTTTTACTTCTCTCACTCTTTTGATTTTCGGCTGTCGGATCTGATAAATTAAAGAATATCAAAAGACAGAAATTAACAAGAGGTGTGGGAGAAATAAAAAGAAATGTGTGGATAGCACACCCATTTTCAATAATATTGTCCTACCTTATACTATTTTTTTGCGTGATCCAAAAGTTAATAATGCCTAGGAATTAAACTATCTCTGTATGGTACAATAGCAGCGGAGTTCCTTTCAGATTGGGTTTTGTTTGTTGTAGGCACAAGGTGGCCAATTTGCCAAATTGCAAAATTAAATTGTTGGCGACGCCGGGTCTTTTACGGCAGGCAATGCATACGTGCAAGCTCCAGCTCCATCCCAACTCCATCCCAATTGAGAAGAGGACTAATGCTATCATCACTAATTATTATATCCTAGTCAACTAATGTTAAATGGCATCTTCAACAATACTAGTCTGAATTGTAGCTTAGTTTAGTATGAAGATTATTCAAATTTTCTTTTGGCTACTTAAATGCTACTTCCATAACACTAGCTATATATTTGAGCTAACTGTGAATATTTGGGTTTTTTTTTTTTTTTTTTTTTTGCGCCAAACTACATTTTGTTAGATTAGATGTTAGATTAGCTACTAACGGGATTCGAACACACACTGTCATGCAATGTCTCAACACCTTTCCACCACTATGGTAAATGGTCACTTGCTTGAATATTTGGTTTTACTGAAATGTTTCATTGGTTTATTATTTGATTACAGTTAGATATGATTAATCAACATTTTATGTGAAATTTTCATTTGCATGCTCTTTAAACGCTAAAATTGAACAATAGATTATGAACTACATTTGCAAAGTAAACCTTGTGTCGTATTCAGTTACTTTGTGCGCATGTTTGAAATTTATTATGTTTATTAATTAAACAAGCAATTTAGAGATGCTATGCATGTGTTTATTTAAATTCATTGAATAAAATTTACAAAAAGAGAATAAAAAAGTTTTTTGTGACAACCTTCAACGATTTTTTGTCGTTGAACAGAGTGTTCATATCTTTAGCAACTGTTTTTGAATAACTATTTCGTCACTAAAAGTTTATTTTATTTGGGAGAAAAATATGAAAAAGAAAATGGGGGCAACTTATATGGTTATTTGGCTGTGAGGCCTTCAAATAAAAAAAAAGAGAAATTATTTTTTGTTTAATTTACTTTATTGTCCATAACTTTTATTTTGGTTAATTTTTTTGTTAGTTTTGTTGACTGGATTAATTTGGTCTTTCCACTCTCTTTTAACCGAAAAAAGGATTTCATTGCATTTTAATTATGCAAATGTACAAAGATATATAACGGTTAACTTTTAAGAGCATCACATTTGCAACCTAACTCATCTTAGAAGTTCCGGGACCATGAATAAACTTTCTATCTCGAGCAGTAGCATCAAAGAGTACTTTCCTCTTGTGGTCCTATCCAATTGCTAAATGTGAGACCGACGGAATTCAGAAACAGCTCATTATCTTTTGCAATTTACGAACCTGTGGATGTGGTAATTAGACATCTGAGGTATTGACACAATTGTTGGTTCTTTGATTCCTAGGCAACGACTTTCTCCTTAATATTTGTTTTTGTTTTCAACCATGAAAATTGTTGGATTGTTAGTTTTGCATTTTGAGGCAACAAGCAAATTACTTTCGATTCTCGTCCCCCAAATGGACTAAGCAAACATATATTTGTAGGAAATTCTGTTAATATTTCCTGAATTTATTTTTGAATTATGTTGTCACTAGCAACGTCGGAACTATAAATTTTTCACCGGGTGGGCTAGCTTAAAGATTTGAATCTTTATAAACAAAGAAACTTGATACTATATTTTTTACAATATCAGCTATAGCTTAAGAAAATTTTCACAAGGTGAGCTAAGAACTTTCGTTATTCAAACAAATTCAAACTTGTACATGTACAAGAAGTAATGAGAAAAAGAGATAGTTTGTAAATTGTATTATATAATTAAACCGAGAGAATTCGAATTAGTGACTAAATATATGGTGGGCTATATTTGAAAACCAATAAAAATTACATGTAAAATGTTATTTTCTACTGAAAGCTACCTGGGCTACAGCCCAAGATAGTCCTTAATGTGGCTCTGTGTTTGGTTACTAGCACTACTATTTAGTTGTATTTCTCTCTACTAGTTAGTTATTAGTTGCATGTGGTCCAATATTTTAGTGGATATGATGTTAGGTTTCTACCCATATGTCTGGGTTCGAAACTCTCTCCCTCCTCAAATTATTGTAATTGTTTCGAACTCTTCTTCTTTCTTTTAATAATAATAATTTTTTTAAAAACAAATAGTCTTAAGTTCGAGTTTTATATAATGAGTTGATATTAAATTATAATGATTGACACATTCTATATCCTAATATAATTATCACTATTGTTGATGCACAAAATCAGCGAGGACTTTGGTACAACAGAAATTGTTAAGTTTGTGACCTTCGCTAGATTGCTCTGGTCACTAGTGTGGATAAGTATGTAAATGGATAGAGACAGGGAAGCAAACACAAGATGTACGTGGTTCACCCAGATTGGCTACGTCCACGGAGTAGAGGAGTTCTCATTAATTGTGAAGGGTTTACATATGTACATAGGTTCAAGCTCTCATTTTGTGAGTACTAGTGAATGATTTAGTACAAATGACATTAGGAAATATTGTGAGAGAATGATCTCTATTTATAGAAGAGAGTTTCTAGTTTCATTCTGACATTGACACGTGTCGTGTCGTGATTAGCTTCTGATGTTGACACATGTCGCGCTATGATTGGCTTCTGATGTCGACACGTATAGCGCTGTAATTGGCCTCCTGGTTGGAGGGAAACTCTTCTGGGTCCTTGACAGTATAACGTTGACTGGTGTTCAGTAGTTTCGGGACTGGTCAAGTATGGTACAAACAGTGCTCCCCTAAGTTCCCGAGTGAGGGAAGTTCCTCGGTTGGGGACTTGCAAGATCCAAGCCATTAAGTAATCACGAAACTTCTAAGTACCGAAGTGTGGT